>NC_069661.1:93062500-94312500 GCF_027244095.1 Hemicordylus capensis | reverse complement strand
CATAATAGGTCTTGATCTATCCCTGATGGATTTTCCAAATAAACTACATTATCTCCATATCTCCAGAAAACATTAATTAGCAGTACTCCCTTACCTGTGTACTCCACTGTAGCTGGGGCAGATGGAGAAATCTCCCCTCCTGAGCTGTCAAACAGAAATTGCACTCTTGCACACCTTGTTGCGCAAGTACAAGCCTTCAATCATCTTTATTCGGTCCATTGACCAGCAAACAAGTACAAGCACATTTGCACTAGCAGAACACTAGTCTGGAATGTAAGTTCCAGATTCTGCAAAATGTGTGAGTGAAATAGCCTTGTGCCAGCGCAACAGGTTTGCACAACTTCCAGTATGCAGTCCAGACAACTTCCTTCATCTGGATGTCAGCCATCACATATATACCTTTGGTATAGCATTCTATAGACTGGTCACAAGGGCACTATATTACTGTAGTAAACAACTGTCAGAATGGGTGTATCTATAATTGGGCGGATGGGTTCAAAGAACCCGGGTCCCCCAGCTCCTGAGGGCCCTCCAGCTACACCCCTCCCTATTTTCTTCATTATCTCCCTCACTCTGGGGGGCCACTGGGGAGAGGGGTGAACATGGGCCCCCTATCCCCTAACTATGCCCCTCTGCCAAAAGTCATGGAGGAGATTCTCATGATCCACTAAAAGCGGGCTAAAGGAGCCTAGCCCACTTTTAGTGGATCGTGTGCTACCACGGGAGCTGTGCGGCTCCCAGCAGTAAACTCCACTAATCCCCTCTCCCCTTAGCCGAGGTTAGCGGAATGAGTGCTCCACTAATTGCAGCTTTTGGATCGTGTGTTGCCATGGTGTGGCTCTGTGCCACAGCAACTCATGAGTAGACCCCCGACCGGGAGGCTAAAAAGCAGCTCCTGGCTCGGGGGTCTCTCCAGCATGCCCTGTGCGCTTGCGCAGGGCATGCTGGAACTACTGGGAGCGCACGGCCCCCGAGCTCCCAAGCCCCCGCCGGCTCCATGATGGAGCCGGCAGTCATGTAGGTGGCCGCCCAGGCAGGGCTTGCTGCTCATCTGTGGGGAGAGCGGGCTTATTGATCGTGAGACCCGCCTCATGATATTGGTGAGTTACTCTGCAGTTTTAAGTGCATTTGTTGTCAACTTTCTTCTGTCTTCTGACCCAGGTTTGACACTGATCTCAACTACACATGACATTGCCAGCAGCATTTGTTTGAACCCACATTTGATTCAATCCTTTTAAAAACAAGAGTTTATGCCTTACTGCCCTCTGTTGGAGGCAAAGTTTGTGCTATCCTAAACAATTCTGAATTCTTGCATATTTGTGAACAAGCATGCAAAGATCTCAAAGCTTTTATGCAGATCTTTGATATTCATAACTATACAAGGATCCTCAAAGACCTGATGACCCTGGCTAGTTCTGCTCAATCAGTGATTAGGATTAATTCAAACACATCATATCAATCCTGTAAAAGAAACCAGGTCTTTCTGGTATAACAGCTCTCTGCTTAATGTGTAATCCAACTAAATTAAACCTAGCTTTAAGACCAAATGAAAGGGACCCAGTTAGACTTTTTAGAAAACTGAAGAGCTCCAGAGGGGTCAGTAATGCCAAGACTCATTGGTATACAGATTCGCACAGAAGGCAGATTCTAGCAGAGTTACTTCCTACATTTAAAGTTTCAAACACATACCTGTGTCCCTATGTTCTTTTTGTGCTTTTGATTGACTCAGATCTGTAATGAAAATGGAATACTATATTGTGACCTCCTTGTTTAAAAAAATGTAAACATGAAAAATGAAAGTTTTTAAAAAAGTAATCTTCAAGGCCACATCCCATGTTTTGCAAATTGTAGTTTGGGAAGTGGCCTTGCATTTAAAGGTAAATTATTATTAGATCTAACACACATTTTATCTACAAATTAATGATTCAGTGAGCCGCATCCAGACTAACTTTCTCAATAGTAAGTTACTCAATAGTACTACTCAGGAGCTATTCAATAGAAGCCTGGATGCTGCCCAGTGAAACTTTGAAATATGGTTCCATAATTTCTACTAACATCCTACTATATGTAGTGCCATGAAATAATTCCCACTTTCACTTTGAAAACCAGGCTGATAGATTTTTAAATGGATTGGACACTTTCAAAAAGGATCAGAGATTTGACTTAGTGAAGCATTCAACAAAAGCTGAAAGGTTATAGAAGTTGATTCAAATCACATCATCCTCTTTCCCCAAGAACTGGGTTAAAAAATAATGAGAACAAGTTTTCTCATGACATTTGCAATACATTTCATACTTGTGTAGAAGGAAAACACTGCATCTAATTAGCATGAACATTTTGTACCTCTACAACTATTTGTAATAAAGAACTGCAAGGAGGAACAGTGTATGAGATCTAAGACTATATGTAGAAGTCTTAAGGGAATAGTCAGCTTGATTATTAGTGTAAAATATACATCTGTTTCTTTGGGTACATCTATGCTACAGGCTTAAACTGGTTTAAAAGTCATTGTCTCTCCCCAGGGAATCCTAGGAACTACAGGTAAAACTCAGAAAATTAGAATATCGTGCAAAAGTCCATTAATTTCAGTAATGCAAATTAAAAGGTGAAACTGATATATGAGACAGACGCATTATATGCAAAGTGAGATAAGTCAAGCCTTAATTTGTTATAATTGTGATGATCATGGCGTACAGCTCATGAAAACCCCAAATCCACAATCTCAGAAAATTAGAATATTACATGGAACCAAGAAGACAAGGATTGTAGAATAGAACAATATCGGACCTCTGAAAAGTATACAGTGTACTGTGCTTGATTGGCCAGCAAACTCGCCTGACCTGACCCCATAGAGAATCTATGGGGCATTGCCAAGAGAAGGATGAGAGACATGAGACCAAACAATGCAGAATTGCTGAAGGCCGCTAATGAAGCATCCTGGTCTTCCATAATACCTCATCAGTGCCACAGGCTGATAGCATCCATGCCATGCCGCATTGAGGCAGTAATTGCTGCAAAAGGGGCCCAAACCAAGTACTGAATACATATGCATGCTTATACTTTTCAGAGGTCCGATATTGTTCTATTCTACAATCCTTGTCTTCTTGGTTCCATGTAATATTCTAATTTTCTGGGATTGTGGATTTGAGGTTTTCATGAGCTGTACGCCATGATCATCACAATTATAACAAATTAAGGCTTGACTTATCTCGCTTTGCATGTAATGCGTCTGTCTCATATATCAGTTTCACCTTTTAATTTGCATTACTGAAATTAATGGACTTTTGCACAATATTCTAATTTTCCGAGTTTCACCTGTATATTCTGTGTATGTAGGGGGTGTAGATGATCTTGCAGGATAAATCTTAGTGCTCTCCCCTCAAACTATTACAATTTCTAGTTTTCTTGAGGGAAGCCATGACAGTTAAGCTGGTATAATCTTAATTTGTATTCAGACACACAGTGAAGAGTACATGTTTTGCATGCATAAGAGTCTAGGTTCAATCCCTGACCTACCCAATTCCAACAAAAGGTCTGAGGAAGTTCTCTGCCTGAGTCTTTGGAGAGTGTCTGCCAGTTGACTGCCAAGGAATGATGGAAGTTTTAGTTTAACAATAGCTGGAGAGCCATATTTGCCTAACCCTGGTGGAGACAGACAGTACCGAGTTGAGTGGTCTGACTCAGTATAACACAGCTTCATATTCATTACTCTTTGATATTGCCAGGAACAGAACCATTGGTAATGACAGCAAACACAAATCAAAATCCCTTTCAACATTAACACAAAATAAATCAGAAACAAATGTTTATTATAGATAATAGTAATTCATTGGCATATTTCATATTGAACTCTCTTGCCAAATGTCTTTTAATGTGCTCCAAATCCAGTACAGTTGTAATGTGAAAACATGTAACACCAGATATTTTAAAAATATGCCAAAACAAAAATCTATGGTGAAATTGAAAAGAATGCAATGTCATCATTTCTTTATTTTTTCGTTGGAATCTATCAGGGTGATTTCTGTACTCTTGCTAGAAGATAAAACAGAAACAGAGAAACTTGCCTTGTCAAATTCTTCCTGCAAATAATGTGAGTTCTGAGGACTTGAGACAAGCTTTGCCCCAAATTACCTTTCTTAATTCACAAAGATGGAGCCTTGTTCTTGCTCACTCATAGTACTCTGGGGAGCTATATCTATTAAATAGTGCAGATTCCTCTTTTAGTCTTACTGATTGCTAATAAAAATGCCAGAAGCCAGACAACTGCAGAAATAGCTATGTATGGGTACATTAATGCAGCATTATATACGATTACATTAATGTTCACATTTTTTACATCTATTACCTTGATCTGATGACACTCTGGATGGTAGTCACGATATTCCACTGCCTGAGCGTCCTTAGCCTTTGATATGATTTGGCATCTGCCAAGGATAAAAATGAGAAGGATATTTTGTGGGATATATAACTATACGAGCTCGTAATGATACCTATATGGAGTCAGACCACTGGTCCGTCTAGCTCAGTATTGCGTACTCTGACTGGCAGCAGGTCTTTAAGGATTCAGGCCGAGGCCTTTGTAATCTTTCTTCCTGAGATTCTTTAACAATTTGTCAGAGACTGACCCGTGACCTTTTTAACACACAAAGCTCTTTTTATACACAAAGCTCTCTGTGGTCCCTCTATAGGGCAAAATTGTTTGCAAATGTTCAGAGGTATTCACTGTATGCAGCCTCTTTGATTTCAAGATGAAAGGTTGGTCTTCTCAAGAGAAGGTCACAAGTGTTTATAAACAGGTTATTTGTCACTCACACAAACCTCCTTCTATCTATGGAGGTTCAGACACAACCCAAAGTTTACACATTGATTTAACTCCCATGGACAACCAACTTTGAAACATGGTGACAGAAAATAAATAACAGATTATTCAGCTCCCTGTTCTTACAATTTATGTTTAAGATACACTGGCTGAAGTTTTAATGCCCTTGTATTTCAATAAACAACTGATATTAATGAGATAACTCATGAGCCAGTGGTTTTATGATTTTAAAAAATAATTGCTAACTATACCTAAGCTTTACATTTTCACTGCTCTGTTAAATAGGAAGTGCCATTATTTGTTTGACATATTTATATACAGCCTAAAACTTACATCTCTGGGCAGTTTACAATATTTATTTATATTCATTTTAAAAAATTTATAACCCGCTCCTCCTCCGAGGAGCTCAAAGCAGCGTACATGCTTATTTTTATTCTCAAAACAACCCTGTGAAGTAGGCTAGGCTGAGAGACACATGACTGGCCCAGAGTCACCCAGTGAGTTTCATGGTTGAATGGGGATTCAAACTCAAGTCTTCCTGGTCCTACTCTAACCCAGGGGTTCTTAACCTTGGGCCCCCAGATGTTGTTGGACTACAACTCCCAGAATCCCCAGGCATGGCTGGGGATTCTGGGAGTTGTAGTCCAACAACATCTGGGGGCCCAAGGTTAAGAAACCCTGCTCTAACCACTATGCAAATTAAAACAAAATTAAAATGTTAAAACATTAAGATTTAAAATGTAACACAGTGCTAAAAACTGTAAGTCTAATTAAAAGCCTGGGTGAACAAATGTGTCTTAACTGCCTTCTTAAAAGTTATCTAAGATGAGGAGGCTCTTTTCTCAGCAGGAAGTGAATTCCAATAGGGATGTGCACAAAACTGGTTCACCCGGTTCGGTTTGAATTCGAACCGGGTTCAGACTGGGTGGGGGTGGTTTGGTTTTGGTTTTGCTCGAACCCTCCCCCTGGTTCGGTTTGAATTTGAACCTTTTTTGAACTAGTTTGAACTATCTATCTAATACTTGTAAATTATATATTATATATGAATATTATTTTAATACCTGTAGAACTATTTAGCCAAACCAGATAACCAATCATCAATTCAGAAAGCTAACAGAGGCACTACTCAACAATGCTGTGAAGCCCCTGTAAACTGCTCCAAAGGGACACAGAGAAATCACACATAAGGTGGTAATAGCCACAATCATAATGAACAATACTTAAATAACAACTCAAATGAGTGAGTATGCTTTTAGGGTTCTACTTGCTTGGAGGAACATTGAGTGTTACTATGGTTTGAACTTGCAAATGTGAGTATATTTATACACTGTCTTTGATATTGACCAGCTTTTATCTTTATGTATAGTAATTATTTTTTAAGTGTTAATTTTGACTGTATTATTGTTAATATAGCAATTGAGACTGGTGAGATGTGTTCCTGAAGAAGCATTCAGTGAAACAGCTAGTTATCCTGGGGCAGCTGTAGTGCCTTTTCCAGTCTCTTCAGTCGGCATTCAGCAGACTACACAGCATGTACTGTCTTCCTGTTATCAACTTTTGAAACCTCGAGTACAACTGATTACATCCCCAATCATCGCTCCCAACTATCAGACTACAAGATAACTACAAGAGCTGTTGTGAACATGAGCGAATTTGGAGCCACATATTGATGCCAACTTCTGGCTGTTAGGTTCTTTTGCTTCCACCTGACTTTGGGCTCCTAGTGGGAGTTTACTATTTAGCATCTGTTTATGTGCATTGTATTCATTCATCATATGCTGTTTGTAGATGTTTACATGACTGGTTTTGTAGAGTATATTTCAGTCATATGCTTTCTGTACATATACTGGTTTTTGGTATATCTTATATTACGTTTAGTATGTTATTTGATTAAATCCCATTCCTCTTTAATTGTTTATTAGATTAATTGTCCACGGTCTGTTTTTTGTTTTTCTTCTTGGGGTATTGTGGATCCCTGCTCCTTTTTTTTCTTTGGATAGGTCAGGGAGAGGAGAGCGACACTCACCTGCTGGTTCACTAGTTCTACTTTCTAGTTTTCTTCTGCTTGTCTAGTGTCTTCTCTTTGGGTGTGCAGTGCATGCCTTTTGCCTTGCTTGGGGAAAGAAATGCCTCTGTGTCTGGTCCACCACATATTTGCTCTAGGACACAGAGGCCCCAGGCAGGTGGTGGCACCAGTGTGCATGCGTGTTTGTGTTTGTGTGGGGTTGTGTGTGCGTTGCTAGCTAGCTAGGAGAGGGGAAGCAGGAGGGGAGGGGAGGGGGTTTCAGAAGGGATTGAAGGGAGAGGAGGTCCAGCTCAGAGTAGGTCGGATGCCACACATATACACACATGATGTGTGCTTTGGTGGGAGGCCAGTTCTCATCATCTTGCCAGACCAGGTTGGGGCAGGTGGGTGTGGAGGGGAGGATGGAATGGTGATGAAGAGGATGGAGGGATGGATGAGGGAAGGGAGGGAGGGATGAGAGGGGAAGGGAGGGGGGGAATGCAGACACAGACAGACACTACACTACAGCAAGCATCCATCCACAAAGACAGTGCTAGCATCCATCCACACAGACACGCACACACAACAGAAACAACCTACACACAAACACACACCTTTCTCTCAAGACAAGTACAAGCACAGTGAAACTGAATTACACAGACCCAATTCCCTCCCCTCCCCCAAAGAACCCATTTAAGACAATCAATCAATATGTTGTGTTGACAAGTTCTATACTTAAGATTTGTTTCCATCAGTCAACATCAACAATAAAACCATAATCACCATGAGAATTCATACAGCTTTTAAAAGTTATTAAACATTCAAATCAACTCCACATGATTTCTTGGTTTCCATATTTTTCAAAATCAATACTTTTGTGAGTCATCATTTTCAAATATGATTTTTGATATGTTTAGAGGGTTGATTAACATTTTAAAATTTATTATTTACATATTTACAAAACATGTAGGCAGCCGCCACTGCGGCTAGTCTAATATTATTATGGGGCTGTGTTACTTGTGTGTGTGTGTGACGCCAGGCCCCCAAATGCTGACAAGTGAGAAGAGATAGGGGCTTATGGTCAGCATTGGGTTTCTTAAGTGGGCGCGGGCGGGGTGTATCAACATTGGGCCAGTCGCAGCACTAGTAGTGGGCATGCTGTGACTTAGCTGGCACGGCTCAGTCATCTGTCACGTCAGCTCATCTAGAGGTGGAAGCGGGGAGGGGAGGGGAGAGATGAGCAGAGGATGAGCTAGGCAGGTGACCAACCATGGGGCAACCACAGTAATCACTCACCCAACTCAACCTGCACCTTGGGGTAGCCCAGCAAGGGGAGGATGACCTTCAGGAAAACCAACTGCTCCACCAGACCAGTGTCCAACCAGGACTGAGCAGGTGTTACCACGTCCCCAGCACGCGAAAACACCCACTCGCTCTGGACACTGGTTGGCGGGCAGGACAGGAGGTGCACAGCAACCACTGCCAGGTCCGGCCAGACTTGGCAGTGGGTCACCCAGAACTGCACATGGTCCATCAAGGTGTCTTTCTCCACAGGCTCTTCCAAGTACTGGGCAACGCATTGCTCAGCACTGGAGGGCATGGCAGGTCAAGCCTCCCACACACCAGGCAAGGTGCCAAGACATACCGGCTGAAACCACTGGGCGGATTTCACGGTGGGAGGAAGTGCCTGCTGCATTGGCGCTGCTGCCTGGGATGCCACGGTGCTGGACTGGGAAGAGGAAGGGAAAGGGGTAGCCAATGCTGCCTGGCCGCCCAAACTGCCGCTAGATGTGGGTTGCTCGGAGGGAGTCGCACCCGCACCACCACCACCCTCCTGGTCTCTTCTGGTCCTAATGACCTCCTGCTTCCTAACTTTCTGGACCACGAGGTCTCTCCACCCGGGCAAGTCATCGACACTTATGACATTGCCCTTGATGGTTGGGTCGCAGAGACAAGCAAGGACATACTCCTCCCTGCTACCCAACTCACCAACAAGCCACTTGGCCACCCCAGATTTCAGCCTTCCAGCCAGAGCACGACACTCTGGCATGGTCAGAGAAGTCTGGAGTTTGCCCATCAGCTTCTCAAGACCCAGAGCTGTGGGCAGCGCCTGGCTCAAGGGAGTGGTGTCGCCACACAAGCCCTTCATGGCAAGCTGGAAGGGCTCGAGAGCCAACACTGCCTCAGACATCTGCTTCCACTCTGCATTTGAGAGGTTGCAGTCAGCCAAGGACCCATCCCTCGCCAAAGCGCCAAGGGCTCTCTCCTGCTCCAGCAGGTGCTGGAAAAGGAGGAAGGTGGAGTTCCACTGCGTCTCTACGGATGTTGGGATGAGATGGCGGGGAATCCCGAGGTCGGCCTGCTTCTCGTGAAGCAGGCACCTGGACTTCTTGCTGCGGTGCAAATGGCCAGCCAGATTGCGAGCCTTCTCGACAAGTGTGGCCGTGGCAACAGCAGCACTTGGCAGGGGCGGGGCAGGGCTGATGCTTGGATGCCTTCAGCTCCCAATGGCCGAGGGCATCCCAGACAGCCAGATGGAGTATGTGTGCCATACACTGTATGTTCACACAGCCCATGACTATCTTGACAGCGGTGGTAATGTTGGAGCCATTGTCTGTGACAATGAAGCCCCAGAAAAGGTGTGGACACCCACCAATCCACTCCTCTATCTGGCGGCCAAGTACAGCCACCACCTCCTCCATGGTGTGCCTTGTGCCCATGGTCCCCACATGCAGAACTGCCCACCTGTACCCTAGTGCAGCAGGAAATGCTCTGGATCCAGAGGCAGTGCCCATGAAGGTCCCCCCTCTCTCTGGGCCCCAGCAGTGGGCAGTGAGGGCTAGGAAAGCAGCGTGCATTCCACTGACACTGGTCCAGAGGTCAGTCGTGAAATGCACGCTGGTGCCAGCTGGGGCCACATGCAGCCTGGCTGACACAAGCTCTCTGCATCGGTGGTAAAGGGAGGGGACTATGTTCCGGCTGGTCCTTGAGGGGATCTTGTAGTCAGGAACAAGGTACTGGAGAATCCAGTGGAAACTGGAGTTCTCGACCACCTGGTCATCAGTGGAAATCATCTCCCTATGAGGCGAGTGAGATGATGATGGTCCACATGAACAGTCCACTTGCTACCCGACACCTGTGTCCACTGCTGGACTGGCAGTGTAGCCTGCTTTTTGGCTGGCACACTGCCCTTGTCCACCCTACTGGCAGGAACATGGGGTGCACAAGCACTTCCAGCGGGGCCAAGGAGAGCTAGGTGATGACGCTCCATATGTTGCCACATGGGTGTCATCCCTAAGTGTTTGACTTCCTTGCCCTGGCTGACCTGTTCCCTGCAGTGGACACAACAGGCATAGGTCGGGGCATTTTCAGGCACCTCAAAATGCCACCAGACACTGCTGCCCTGAGAGGCCCCCTTCTTTTGCCTCTTCCTGGGTGACTGCGGTCCTATGGGAGGGCGGCTGCCGCTGCCTACCCACCACTGTCCCATTTCTTCCCTGCGTGCAGGAGGAAGAGCCCGGCTGCACTGGCAGAGGAGGAGAGGCAGGCTGAGGCCTCTTCTCCACCACCACATCAGCAGACCCTTCCTCGCCAGAGCCAGAGTGGGAGGACCCATCACTGGACCCCACCACAACTACCTGGGCTTCATCGGGGGGGGGGAGCTCGACTGAGCAGTGAAATAATAGGGAGAAAGGCCCCAAGAGGGAGGGAGAATCTGGTTGCACTGCCTGCAGCCATCATTTCCTCCCTGCCCTCTGCCTGTTCCCCTGCACCACCAGTCTCCACCACCACCACTGGTGGTGCACCAGCACCTTGCACTGCCGCCGAGGGACCCGCCACCACAGGTCTCCTAGTGCCTTGGCCTCAGCCGGCACCGGCACCGGCAGCAGGCTGGGGGACGTAGTCCAGTCTGCGCACCAATGACTCAGCTGGGCCAAAAAATTCATGGATAGGGAGGACTGGAGTATCTTCAGGGTCTTGCTGTCTTCCTTGTCCTCTGGGCCCCACAGCCACAAGCACAGCCACCTGCACCTGGCCCCAGTCTCCCCCACCTCTGCCTAGCAACCTGCTGCGAGGCCTGGCTTGAACACGGCCTTTGCATTGCTGAGATATATTAAAACCTTGGTGGGAGACTTTAGGAGGAAGGCTAGAAAGGGGCAAAAAGTTTTTTTAGGGGCAGAAAAGCCAATTTGTGGGGAGGGAGGGAAATACTCTTTTTGAAAAGTGCTAATTGGGGGGAAGACCTTTAGCAGTGGCGGGGGAAAGAGGCCAATTGAGGTGAGGTGAAGGGAACCTTTGTTTTTGGGGGGAAGGCAATTGGGGGAAGGTGTTCTATTGGGAATTTTTTTTTAAAAGAGGCGACCCCTTGGTGGCAGGCAGTTACCCTAACCAGGTGGAGGTGTGTGTGTGGGGGCAAGCTTTGCTTTTTTGGGAAAAGAGAACTGGGGGGGGGGATTAACAGAGAGCACCTACCGGGGATGGAGTCAAAGCTTGGGGAACCTAAAAATCAAACAAAACCCTTCTTTAGTGAGAACTGAAGTTTTGAATTTTTTTTGGGGGGGGGGTAAAAATTTATTTGCTAAGCCTAGCCTATTTAAAACAATCCTTTTAACAAAAGCCTCCCTACCCACCTACTCCACTCACAGCAAGAAATACAATAATGCAAGCAATCAACAATAATAACAATAGTCGGGGGGTAGACCTGCAAAAAAAGAAACAACCTGCAATAGAAATTTCTGCAAGCAAACAACAATACACAAAATATCCCTCCCCACACCCAAATGCATTGCAAAATAAAGGAGGCCCTATCTAAAACCACCAACTAGGGATGGTGAGGACAACAAAAGGTTCACATGCATGCACTCACCCCTCTTCTTCCGGTCCTTCTCCTGCTGCACACTGCTGGTCAAAGACGGAAACCAGCAACCAACCACTGGGCCGGCACACAGACAGGGTGGCACAAGCAGCCGGGATGGTCAAGGGTGAGGGCAGAATGAGCCACTACTCGTGGTGACTCACCCACCCCCAAGCAGTGACAAATAAAATCAAAATACTTTGAAAATAATTTTAAAAGGATGGCAGGTGCTGGCTGCAGCTGTGTGGGAGAAGGGAATAGAAAGAAAGGAGGAAGAGCAAAAAGACAGGAAGAGAGACCGGAGAGAGCAGAGAGCAAAGGAGGAGAGCATTAGTTAAAGAGAGAAAGATTGAGAGAGAGAGAGTGAGAGAGAGAGACAGAGAGAGAGAGAGAGAGAGAGAGAGAGAGAGAGAGATGGCAGGAGGAAGGGGACAGCATACCCAAGGGGCACACAGAGAGGAGGGATTGGGGGGGGGGGAATCTAGCTGGGAGGGGAAGGGGAGATGGCAGGAGGATAGAGACACCAGGCCTAGAAGGGGCACACAACAATCAATAATCTACAGCAATAAACAACAATAAACAGCAAACAATAATCAAGAATCAACAATAATAAATAACAAACTCAACAGAACAAAAATCAAATCCAAAGCACAAACAGAGGGGGGGGCAGTTCCAGAGGGGCAGATGGCAGCAGGAGGTCAGGGGGGGACCAGGCCGGGCTGCAGGGCCTAGGCTCCGGGCCAGCCAGGGAGGACTGGCCTGGGATGGGATGTAGAAGGAGGAGGGCAAGCCGGAAAACAACAAAGAAACACACACACACACCCCACAAACACAAACAGGTAATAGCAAAAAAGACACAAACATAGAGGAATGGATGCAGGGGAAGGAGAGGGTGGGCCACACAAGCCAGGGAATGGGATAGGATGGATGCAGGAAGGCAGGCAGGAACAACAATTAAAAGAACACACTAAACAAAAAACAAAAGCAAAGCAAAAATCAGCACACACAGGAAAAGAGGCAGGGTAAAAATGAAATCAATACATATAGGGTGGGGTGTGGAGAGTGTGTGTGGAAGGGCCAAGGCCTAGGGCCCTGGCCAAATAATAAAGGAATGAATGAGAGAGAGAGAGAACAACAATAAAAGATGGTAAAAGAAGGTGTAAGAAGTAAATCACAGAGGAGAAGAGGACAAGACACACACAGGGCAGAGATTAGGCAAGAAGAGGGACAAAAGAAAGAGCAGCACACAGTGAAGGACTCAGACACACCAGCAGCTCACAAGCACACAGTCCAGATCCAACAACTGCATCCAAAGAGAATTTTACAGGCCAGAGGCTTGGCTTAAATAAGTCTGAAACGCCCTCCTTTAGGAGCCCCCACCTTTGCACTACCCCCCCGCCCCGGGCCAACAGGGTGCCAGCTCTCAAATAGTGGCACAGTCAACAGCCTACCAGAGTGCAAGACTCATTCTGGCCAAAGGATCAATAGCCCAGCCAATGCAAAGTCTGCAAATAGGCTCACAAAATGGAGGACAGAAGGGAGCAAAAGTAAACAATGGTACTCAAAATGGAGGACAGACACAGCAGAGACACAAACAGACTCCTAGGGAGTCCATAGCACACTCGAACCAGTTCGAATTCATTCAAACCAGTTCTATTAGAACCAGTTCGGATTCAGTTTGAATTCAGACCAGAAGGGCAAAACTAGAGCCCTGTCTGGTCTGAGTTTGAATCTTTGAACGAGCCGTTTCAAACTCGAACCAGTTTGAATTCGAACCGGTCTGCACATCCCTAAATTCCAAAGCCTCGGAGCAGAAATGGAGAAGGCTTATCCTTGAGTGGCCACTAGATGAGCCGGTGGCAACTGCAGATGAACCTTTCCAGATGATCACAATGGGTGATGGGGTTCATGGCGAAGAAAACTTTCTCTTAAATATTCAGGGCCGAAGCTATTAGGCTTTATCGGTTATAACCAGCAGCTTGTATTTTGCCCAGAAACTTATTGGGAGCCAGTGTAGCTCTTTTAGTATAGGAGTAATATGGTCTCTATGAGATGACCCAGACACCAACCTGGCTGCCTCATTCTGTACCAAATGCATTTTCCAGACTACATACAAAGGCAGCCCCACATTGCAGTAGACTGCTCTGAGGGCATTTATCTCAAGAAATGATGCAGCTGGCATATCAGCTAAAGCTGATAGAAGGCACTTCAACCTGGGACACCAGGAAAAGGTTTGGATACAGAAGCATCCCCAGTCTGTGTACCTGTTCCTTTTGGGAAAGGGTGACCCCATCCAGAACTAGCAGATCAAAACCGTCTCCTGAGTTCCGACCCCGCACATTAAGTACCTCCATCTTATCTGGATTCAGCCTCTCATCCTCTCATCCAGCCCACCACTACTTCCAGGTATGTATTTAGGGAGGTTATGCCTTCTCTAGATGATGTTGACATGGAGAAAAAGATTTGGGTGTCATCAGCATACTGATAATACCCTGCACCAAATCTCCTCATGATCTCTCCCAGAGGTTTCATGTAGATGTTAAAAAGCATTGGAGACAATATTGGAGCCCTGAGGAACACCATATAAAAGTTCAGATTTAGAAGAGTAGCAGTCTCCGAGGGACACCATTTGGAATCTGCCATTGCAAAACAGTGCCTCCCACGAGAATCCATGCATGCCAGGGATCCTAGAAGTCAAAATTCATAGAATTCAAAGAATACTAGGAATCTCTGCTAAGGAATCCATGAATATCTTAGCATGGATGCAATTTTCTGTGAAAAAGCAGCAAGAGGACATTTAAGAAAATATCTAGAGAATCTCTGGTATAATGTTCTTTAGAGGTTTTCAAGTTGAGAATCTGCAGGAATCTTTTGACCATGTTCAAGTACAAAAAAACTCTGGCCATCATTCTACATAGTTTAACATTGGTGGCAGAGAGCCACTGGGGATGGCGAGCAATGTACAATAGCCTTGGGGCAGTGAGATAGCCTTGGGTGAGCAATGTGCACTTGCCTTGGGGCAGTGGCACATTGCAACTTCCATTGGAAGTTCCCTGCTTTTGGAAGTGAGTTGCCTTTAATGCCACAGGATGGCCCCATCCCACCCAGTGCATACAAAGAGCAAGTCACTTGCAAAGGTGGGGAGTTTAAACTCCACTTTTGCAGGTGAGTGGCCCTGTGGGTCATTCTTCCCAGTGCATAACAAATAATTATAGTGTGTGTGTGTGTGTGTGTGTGTGTGTGTGTGTGTGTGTGTGAGAATATTGGGGGAGGCGAAAGGATGCATTTGTATTTGGAGGTGCAATGTGACTCATTATTATTATTATTTTTTAAAGTGTGCCTAAGGGGTAAAGGGGGCTGGCAAACACTGTTATGGAATTTAAGCTTCCATTTTTAAACTGCTGCATTGCAGCCATCTTACAAGAGATCTATACCATATTTGGAGGGAGGGTGCCTTTTGTCACCTAGGCAATCTCTGCAAATGGTCAGGCAGATTGGACAGACAGTATCCAATTTATGACTAACAGACTGTTCAGGGCTCATAATGGCAGAATACTGAAACAACTCCTCATCTTTGCTATACTGGCACTACCATGTCGATACAATACATTAATACATATTTATATTAACATTTTCCCTACTTTTTTGTACACATGCATTTTGCTATTATATAGGCACGGTCGTGCCTGTATTGATTTGAGCTGAGAACAAAGCCATTTCAGAAGTTGGCAATTATATACATATAGAGCAATCTTGTCAATCCTTCTTCCAAATGGGCAAATACAAATAAGTCCACAAGTGCAAAATACATCAAAGTGTGTAACAACTCCTGCCGGAAATAAGTCTGGATAATGAAGTCAGAAGCTGGCAATGTAATACTGTATTGATTTGTCTAATCATGCTGCTCAGTAATGGTCTGATAACTTCCATCTTGATGCTCTCTTGGACAATTTCAAACTTTTCTGTTGTTAAAGGTTTTTTCATCCCTGTCAACAGAGAAAAGGAAAAGTATACACCTTACTGAATTATGTGCCGGGTTTCCCCTGGAAAAGAAAAGAAAAAACTTCCAACATTCATTCAAACAAACACAGGTGATAAAGATCATTCCTGTTGAGTTCTTTGTAGTCTCTACCCATGGCTACACGTATAGCACAATTAGGTAGTAGAATCCGGAAGTGATCGAGTGGACAAGACCATTTCTGATTACATGACCCTAACCGCCCTGCCCCCAAAGTGGTCACTATGAGATATTGCAGCTGAGAGCTGATGCTGCCAGGATCCCAGCTCCAACACTCCTTCTCATTGGCTCAGGCTGCTTTCTATAAGTCCCAACTTCTCTGTCAAGGTTTTGAAACGATCCCTGGGCAACGGCTTAGTTAGCACATCTGCTACCATTTATTCAGTTGGACAATACATCGATTTTACAAGTCCCTTTTCTTGTGCATCTTGCACATATTGATTTTTGGTTTCAATGTGTTTTGTTCTAAATTTATTTTTCTCCATTTGTGAGATCTGGATGCAGCTTTGATTATCCTCGAACATCTCAGTAGGTTTTGGTAGGTCTATGTTGAAATCTGACATTAGCTTGTGCAGCCACGCCGCCACTTGACATGCTTGAGTGGCAGATACTATTCTGCCTCCGTAGATGAAATAGCAACTATTGATTCCTTGCAGCTATGCCAACTGACTGCTCCATCACCATAAAAGAATACATAACCACTGGTTGACCTCTGGTCTGTTTGATCCACAGCCCAGTCTGCATCCATTAATTGATTGATTTGTGCCATTGGTGTCAAATCTTAGCACCCACATAGATAGATTCTCTCCAGGATGATCTGTATTCAACTTGGCCTTTTAGGTCTCTCAGTGGTGAATTCATTGCTATCATAATTGAGTCTGTCCATCTTGCTGTTGGTCATCCTCTTCTTCTCTTTCCTTCAACCTTTCCCAGCATTATGGACTTCTCAGGGGAGCTGGGTCTTTGCATAATGTGTAATGACCAGTTTGAGCCTGGTCATTTGTGCCTCAAGTGAAAAGTCTGGATTGATTTGTTCTATGATCCATTTGTTTGTTTTCCTGGCTGTCCATGGTATCCTCAAAATTCTTCTCCAGCACCAAAGTTCAAAAGCATCAATACTTTTTCTGTCTTGCTTCTTCAAAGTCCAGCTTTCACATCCATAGAGTGTTATGGGAAAAATCATTGTCCGAACAATTCTAATCTTTGTAGGTATAGACACGTCACGGCATCTAAATATTCTTTCCAAGGCCTTCATTGAAACCCTACCAAGTGCTAGTCTGCTGGATCTTTTACTGTTGATGGCTGATCCTAGAAGGCAGAAGCTATCCACTACTTCAATGTCTTCATTGTCAATTCTGAGGCTGCTTGAGGTACCTGTTGTCATTAGTTTAGTCTTCTTTACATTTAGTCGAAGTCCCATTTTTATACCGTGCTCCTTGATTTTCATTACTAGAGCTTGCAGATCATCTGCATTCTCAGCTATCAGAGTGGTGTCATCAGCATAGCGTGGGTTATTGATGTTTCTTCCTCCAACTTTAAAACCATGCTCATCTTCTTCCAATCCAGCTTTTCTGCGTATATATTCAGCATATAAGTTGAATAAAGAAGGAGAAAGTATACATCTTTGTCTTACTCCTTTGCTGATCTGGAACCAGACTGTTTCATCATGTCCCATCTGGACTGTGGCTTCCTGTCCTGTGTATAGGTTTCTCATGAAAACAATGAGATGTTCTGGGATGCCTATTTTCCAAAGGATATTCCACAACTTGACATGATTGATGCAATCAAAGGCTTTTCTGTAGTCAATAAAGCACATACTGACTTATTTTTGGTATTATTTGGTTATCTCAATTATCCAGTATGCATCAGCAATGATGTCTCTTGTTCCTCAGTCTTTTCTGAAACGAACTTGGATATCCGGCATTTCCCTTTCCACGTAGGGCTCTAATCTGCGTTGGATGATCCTGAGCATTATTTTGCTAGCATATGAAAATTAAGGTTATTGTGCGATGGTTTGCACGATCTGTTAAGTCTCCTTTCTTTGGTATGGGTACATAGACTGACCTCTTCCCATCTCTTGGCCACTGTGTCATTCTTCAAATTTGCTGGCATAGTTTGGTTAGAGCCTTGACTGTTCTTCTGTTGTCTGCCATATTTCTGTAGCTATTCCATCAATTCCTGCAGCCTTTCGACTTGGTAATGACTGGAGTGCTGATCTAACTTCATCTTCCCGTACTAGCGGTTTTTGCAAGTAAGGAATATCTTATAGAGTATTTTGGATGTTGATGTCCCTGCTGTAGGTTATATGACCTCCATATAACCTACTAATTTGGGTCCACTACAAGCAGAGAACTTTAATTTTAGATGGATTGTCCCTTTTACGTACCTGCCTAGTCTCTTTACTACAGTTTGGTCATCCTTGCTGGGTGTGCTCACTTTTGTACTCAAGACACCCACAGATGCAGCTATATCCGGTCTTGTTATCATAGCTACATATTAACAATTTCCAATCACTATCCTGTACTCACTGTTGTCTGGCAGAAGTTCATGCTCCTCCTTCTGTTTTAGATAACCTGTTTCCATAGGTGTAGTCATTTCTTTGGCCTCTGTAAGCCCCAAAACTCTACTAAATCTTTTGTTGTTGTTAAGCAAATAGTGTCCATCCTCTTTTCTGTCTATGTGTATCCCAAGATAGTGTGAAACAGGCCCAAGTTCTTTTATTTCTGTCTCATTATTCAGGTGTTTTATTATTTCAAGGTTGTCCTCTCTCTTTTCATAACAAATTATCAAATCATCAGCACAAGTAAGTATATAGGTCCATCTGTTTTCTTTGAGCCTCATGTAAAGGCAAGGGTCAGCTCTTCCTTGGGTAAATCCCTCATGACTAGAAACAGGTTTAATTTGACATTCCAGGCTCTTGCAGCCTGCTTTAGTCCATCAAAACTTTTCTGCAGCTTACATACAAGTTTTTCTTTAGCAGGTTCCACACATCCTGGAGGCTGCTCCATATCAATATCTTCTTTGATGTCTCCATGAAGAAATGCAGTTTTCACATCTTTGTGATCCAGTTGCATTTTCTTTGCTGCTGCAATGCTTAGGAGTGTCCATACTGAGGTGTGTTTTACAACGGGAGCAAATGTATCATCATAATCTTCCCCATATATTTGCAAGAATCCCTTTGCCACCAGTCTCGCTTTGTAATGTTGGACATGTCCTTCTGCATTTTGCTTAATTTTAAAAATCCACTTGCACCTCACAGTCTTTCTTCCCTCAGGTAGCTCTGTGAGTGCTCATGTGCTATTTTTGTGCAATGATTCCATTTCTTCTTTCACAGCTTCCTTCCAGTTTTGTGCCTCATTTGCAGGTAAGTTATCCATTTCTTTCTA
The DNA here is from genome assembly GCF_027244095.1 of Hemicordylus capensis. Taxonomy (NCBI): domain Eukaryota; kingdom Metazoa; phylum Chordata; class Lepidosauria; order Squamata; family Cordylidae; genus Hemicordylus; species Hemicordylus capensis. Next base: position 94,293,417 of record NC_069661.1, on the reverse strand, counting down.
CATGCTTGGTTCTTGAAATCTTTCACTCTTTGCAATGTAGGGAAGTTTCTTAGGTGAAACTCCTTTATTTTGTCATGTTGAATGCTGCACCCTTTGTTTGTCATCAGCATTCTCTTCTGCTGAATCGCTGCCAGGTGTAAAGCTTACAGTGGCTCCTTCCTTTTGGTCATATTGCCTTGATTCTTTCCCCAACTGAAAATTTGGCAATTCAATAGTGGTTGGTTTTCATTTTCACTGAAATATGCTACATTGCATATTTTAATTGTTTCTGTGGCAAAATGTAAAATCCTATATCCTTTACATCCTATGGGATAGCCAACAAGTATTTCTTCCTCAGATCTACAGTTGAGTTTGGTCCTTTTGGCTTTTGGTATACAGGTGTATGCTTTAGATCCAAACACACTTATATGACTCAAAGAGGGCTTGTTGCCATGCCATAACTCATGAGACATTGTTGGCAATCTGTTTTTCAGGTAAGTAGCAGTGATCACTGCCTCTCCCCAAAATTTATTAGCCAAACCGGCATCTAAAAGCATGCATCTGGTCATCTCCATAAGAGAAGTGTCTTTCTTTCCACATCTCCATTTGCTCCAGAGTATAAGGAACAGTCTTTTGGTGTTCAATGCCTTCCTCCTTTATGAATCTTATGGCATTATTCACTACCATTATAACTGTGGAGGACCTGTGAGTTTCTCCCAAACTTGTTCCTCACTCTTGCAACATATTATTTTAGTCTTTCTAGTACTTGTCCCTTTTCACTTAACAGTTATTTCACTTAATATGTGTATCTAAAATAGTCATCAATGAAAGTAAGAACATGTTTATTCTCTCCTGATGTATTAACTTGCATAGGTCCACAAACATCACTATGAATCAGATCCAAAGGATGCTGTTTCTCTTTCTTTGCATGGAAGAAAAGCAGGGTGTGTTGCCTTTCCTCTTATACAGCATGCACACTTTGATTCAGTGCTGCAGGGGGCTATTCTTTAGACCCTTTACCAAATCCTACTTTTCAGCCTGACATATCATTTTGGCATCTCTATGGCCTAACCTTCTGCACCACAAATTCAGACATCCTTTGTGTTTGCATTCCTTCACAATTTTGTGAAGGAATTTCAGTAACATATTCTCCTTCAAACAATATATTCTATTGTAAAACTGCTTTCATAAACAATTCCAGTTTTTGAGTAATGAAACAATGCCCTCCTTAAAATTTGACTTGGTAGACACTTTCTGTAGCATATTTTACAGAAATCAGACTTGTTTCTAGAGTCGTCACATACAAAGCTTCTTCAGTTGTTAATCCAATGGTTTCTCCTTTCTCCAGTTTGCAGAGCAACTGTGCAGATCCTTTCCCTTCTGCATACATCAGTTTTCCATCTTCCAAATATATAGGGATTTTACAACTTGTATCTAGGTTTATAAATCTCTCCTTTTCTCTAATCAGGTTGCTTGTACCACCTGAGTCATTGCAAATGCCCACTGCTGCATTTCTCAGACTTAGCTTCCAAAACTTTATCTATTCTTGCAAGGTATATCCTTTGCTTATTAGCTCTAGTCCCTGATTGCTTGTAAGTTCTGTACTCTGTGTTCCCGGATGACTCACTCTCTTTGCAACTTTGTTTTGCTTGCCTTTTGTCTGCAAACACTTTATTTTGGGGACATTTATTCTGCAAGTGTTTGGGGCTTCCATAAATAAAGCATTTCATACTTCTTTGCAAGGTTCTAAATAGGGATGTGCGTTTCATTTCGGATACAAAATGTTTTGTGCACAAAACAGGCCATTTCGGCTGTTTTGAGCCAAAACAAAACACCAAATGCTCAAAACAGAAAATTTTGTAGACAAAACAAAACGTCCCTGTTTCGGATACAAAACGTTTTGTTGTTTCGGCTGTTTTGGAACTCCATTTTGCAATCGCAAAAAGTCTTTCTCCTTCAGTCTCCATTTTGAGTTTTGACATCTGTTTGAATTTCCAGCCCTTCCAGCCCGCAGATTGGCCAGCGAAAGCATGGGCTGATCTGCTGGCAATTGCCTCCTTATTCCTTTAAAGCAAATTTAAGGGTAAATTTTACTCTTATTGGCCAGTGGAGCAGTGTGCATTTCATTGTTGTTGTTTCACACTGTTGTGTGTAGATCAATTGCATTTCAGGCAGTTGGGATGTGGATGTGCATGACCTTTGGAAATCTGGCTGGTTCTCTGCAAAGCTCTGCTGCTGTTGTTGATGTGTGATGTTGATGTTATTTGGGGTGGATTCGGGGCAGAAAGGGGGCATTGGGGGCAGAAGAGTGGTTCAGGTGGTAGTGCCCCAATGGGTGCCTGCTGCCACCCAGATTCCAAAGGAATTGGGAAAAGGGCTGGTTTTTAAAGAATTTCTGAATTTGACATGTCTTTGGGGCAGATTCGGGGCAGAAAGGAGGCCTGAGGGGCAAAACAGTGGGTTGGGTGGCAGTGCCCCAAGGGGTGCCTGCCACAACCCAGATTCCAAAGGAATAGGGCAAAGGGCTGATTTCTTAGAAATTGTTGAAGTTCATGCTTCTTTAAGGTCCCCCCCCCAGGAATAATGGAGGTTTCAGCAGATCCATAATTCCACCTGGGGGGCACTGGGGTGGCCGGGAGTGAGTGGTGGTGTAGTGCACATAGGGTGCCAACCACCCCTATGGGTTGCTAACCCATGGGGTGCTGGGTTCTGTTGTTTCTGAGGTGTTCTGAGTGTAGATTCTCTGGCAGCATATGAGATTTTCAACGACAAACCATGAATCCACTCTCATATTCTACCAGAGAATCTGAATCTACACTCAAAACACCACCACTTGCTCTGGGCCACCTTGGTGCCCCCCAAGTGCAGTTATGGGGCAGGAATTATGGAGGTCCATCATTCCCTATGGGGAAGACGTGCAAACTCCATTACATCTTTAAAAATCAGCCTTCTGCCCAATTCCTTTGAAATAATGCTAGCAGCTTCCTTGCCCCCACTGGGCACTACCACCCATCCTACTCTGCTCTGGGCCACCCATTTCCCCCCAACATGAAGCTTTACTTTTGCTGAAACCTCCATTCTTCCCTATGGGAAAAATCCTATACTTCAAAAATTCACCAAAAATCAGCCCTTTGCCCAATTCCTCTGACATTTTGGGTGGTAGTTTCCACCCATTGGGCACTACCACCCCCACCTACTAGTATTTCCCTGAGGCCAATTTTTAAAAATCCAAAACGTTTCAGATTCGTATTTTGCAATTTCGAACAAAGAACAAAATTGGGGTGTTTCGGATTGGCTGATTTCGAACAAAGAACAAAATGGGGTTGTTTTGGATTCGGGTCAAGAACAAAACATTTTTTCTGCTCCTTTCCTGCATCTGCAGGATGCTGGGTGTGCAAAACACTACCAAGTCCATGGCTCTTGAGGAGCATCTCCATCTTGACCAGAGCTCGTGCTCAGGACCTTGCAACATTTCAATTGTCTGGAATCCTTGTGCTGTCTTCCCTTTTAAAGCTTTTCTCTTTTCTTTGCTTTCTATTTAACTCTCTCGGCTTTTCTCTTTTATTTACTGGCTTCTGGGCCTCATAACCCTTTGTAGGAGAAGAATGGCAGTTCAGTCCCCAAGTAGATCCAGTTTGTGGAAAATTCAGCCAAGCAAGAGGTCTGGAGACAGTTCTTTAAGTTTGAAGAACGGAAGGATTTTTTTAGAAGTTACAAAAGGATATGTGAAGAAGCGTGCAGCTTAATTTCAGCTGTAGTTCATGGCTGAATGGAGAGCACAAAACAAACAGCCATCTCTGGAGAGACGAAACAGCCATCGCTGAAGAGAGGCAGGAGAGAGAAGAGAGACAACAACTGCTCCTAGGTAGACCCCATGGTGAGAGACTGGGTGCCTGCCTGTTTGCTTCTCCTGCTTCCTGTTTGCTTCTCCTGCTGCTTCCCTGTCTGTTATCTGCCCCCCAGGACTGGCTGCTGTGCTGTGGTGAGGCCTTGCAGGATTGGGGCTGGGGATGACGGTGACTTGGCAGTTTCCTGCATTCCATCTGCCTAGAGCTGCCTGCTCAGGGCTATATAGGCTTCTGCCAGTGGCGGCAGGCCTGCCACTGACGGGGGTGACACTGAAGGGGCGACACCAAAGGGGGTCACCCCTTTGGGGGAGCCACTTCAGGGGACAGCAAGGGCAAGGGCCAGGTCTCCTGGCCTAGGTATTTGTATATGGGGGGGGGCATTTAATATTGGAGCTTCTGTTTTAATTTGTCCTGGGTGAGATAATCTTAGAATGTATCTGGTCTTAACTGGAGATGGGGAGACAGGGGGCGTGTCCACTGACTGTGGGGTGGCCATTCTGGTCGTGGTGGGGAACAGAAGAAGTAACGTTGGCAGGTCAGAGGGCCATTACAGAGGAAGGGGACTTGGAAATCTAATAGCTGTTTCCCCTTCCTGCTGTCCTGCCAGCTCTTTGACCTTGGGGAACAGTTCTGCTCATCCTTGGAACCTCACCTTGCTCCTCTGTAATGCCAGTCCTGTCCAGAACAAATCAGAAACCATCCATGATTTGATTCTGGATGAAGGTTCTGACCTGGTATGTATTACAGAGACCTGGCTGGGGGAGGCTGGGGGCCCAGTGTGCTCCCAGCTTCTTCCTCCAGGCTACTCTGTTGAGGAGTGGGTGACGGACCGTGGGCAGGGATGTGGAGTGGCTGTGGTCTATAAGAATAACTTTTCCCTTACCAGAATCCCTGTTAGAGTGTCGGACCATATCGAATGTGTGTACTTAAGTCTGGGGACCAGGGATAGACTGGGACTGCTGTTGGTGTACCAATCACCCCGCTGTTCAATTGAGTCCCTAACTGAGCTGACGGACTTGGTCTCAGACTTAGTGTTGAAGTCCTCCAGGCTTGTGGTGCTGGGGGACTTCAATGTTCACTTAGGGACTGATTTGTCCAGAGTGGCTCAGGAGTTCATAGCAGCTATGACGACTATGGGCCAATCCCAAGTGGTTTCGGGACCAACGCACATTGCTGGTCACATGCTTGATTTGGTCTTTCACTCTGATCAGGGTGGTGTTCTGTGGGTGGGGAATCCTGTGATTTCCCCATTGTCATGGATGGACCACCATCTGGTTAAGGTTGGACTCAAAATCACTTCCCACCTTTGCAGGGGCGAGAGACCTATTAGGATGATCCACCCAAGAAGGTTATTGGATCCAATAGGATTTCAAGAAGCCTTGGAGGGATTTAGTGTTGGTGCCGTAAATCTGTAAGCTTGGCTAACCCAACAGGATTTACAACCCCCTTCAGCATTCCCCAGTGAGATAACAGAAAGCGGCAGCGGAACTGCATGAATGAAAAATAAAAGGCTCGCAAAGAAAACAGTAAATGAATTAAGTTCCCTGAACTGCACTAGGTAACCCCCTCTAACATTAACAGAGTAATAAATGAAAGAAAACTCAGAGCAAAGGAATGAAAATAGCGAAGGACAACAGAGCAAGGAATTAACAGAACAAAGCAGGAAGCATAAACAAGGCAAACTGGAACTCGGACAAAGTTTGGGAATTCAATGGCACACTGTCTGTAGCCAGCGAACGTTGCAAACAGCCCTGAGCAATTGAGAGAGTACCAAATATATAGGGCTCAAGAGAACCAGCAGCCAATCAGCCTTCCCTGAGTCAGCACTTCGGCTTCCTCTCTAGTGATCTCCTGTGCCTGCGTGACTTCCACTGAGCATCCCTCTTGAGCCATCTTCTCAAGACAAGTGAAATCCCAGGCTCCTCCCCATCAGACATCATGCCTGGCAGCTGTTGCTAATCCTTAGCTCCAGAGTCTGGGCTCCCTGCCAAGTCCTATTGCTGTGCCTCTGAGCCCTCACCAGCAGGCGAATCCTCCCATTCCTGCCCTGACTCCTCTGAGTCAGAAGTCTGAGGCATGACAGTTGGCTCTGCTGGCGATCCTGTTGATGCCTTGGTGGAGAACTGGAACAGCAAACTCACTGGGGCAGTAGACATGATCGCTCCTAAGCATCCTCTCCGACCCGCTTCAAAATTGGCTGCTTGGTATACAGAAGAACTATGGGGGCGGAAGCAGCGAGGTAGACAACTAGAGCACAAGTGGAGCAAGACTCGGCTTAAATCCAACAGATTGAAACATAGAGCTCATTTGAAGACCTATGCTCAGGTGATATGTGCAGCAAAGAAGCGATTCTTTTCTGCCCATATTGCATCCTCAAGTTCATGTCCCGCAGAGATGTTCAGGGCTGTGAGAGGGCTAGTGAGTGCCCCTCATTCCTTGAATCAGAATCTTGAACCATCGATTACCCGCTGTGATGTGTTTAATGAATTATTTGTGGAAAAAATCTCTCGTATTCGGGCCGACATAGATTCCGTCTCCACAATTACTTCAGTGTCTGATGTGGAGGTGTCCAGCGACTCTTGTGTGATTAGGTTGGATCAGTTCCAGTTTGTGACTCTTGAGGATGTGGACAAGCTGATTTGAATGGTGTGGCCTACCACCTCTTCTCTTGATGCTTGCCCGACATGGCTTATATTATTTGGCAGGGGAGTTGTTGTAGAAGGCCTGATAGAGGTTATAAATGCGTCTCTGAGGGAAGGTAGGATGCCTCCTTGTCTCAAGGAGGCAATTATTAGACCACTTCTGAAGAAGCCTACCCTGGATCCCTCAGACTTGAACAACTACAGGCCTGTCTCCAACCTTCTGTGGCTGGGCAAGGTAATTGAGAGGGTGGTGGCCTCCCAGCTCCAGACAGTGTTGGAGGAAACTGATTATCTTGACCCATTTCAAACTGGCTTTCGGGCGGGCTATGGGGTGGAGACTGCCTTGGTCGGCCTGATGGATGATCTCCAATTGGCAATTGACAGAGGAAGTGTGACTCTGTTGGTCCTTCTGGACCTCTCGGCGGCTTTCAATACTATTGTCCATAGTATCCGTCTGGTGCGTCTGAGGAGGTTGGGAGTTGGAGGCACAGCTTTGGAGTGGTTCCACTCCTACCTCTCGGGCAGGTTCCAGATGGTGTCGCTTGGAGACTGCTGTTCTTCAAAATCTGAACTCTTGTATGGTGTGCCCCAGGGCTCCATATTGTCTCCGATGTTGTTTAACATCTACATCAAACCGCTGGGAGAGATCATCAGGAGATTTGGTGCAGGGTGCTATCAGTATGCTGATGACACCCAAATCTATTTCTCCATGTCAGCATCATCGGGAGAGGGCATAACCTCCCTAAATGCCTGCCTGGAGTCAGTGATGGGCTGGATGAGGGATAACAAACTGAGACTGAATCCGGCTAAGGCGGAGGTACTCATTGTGCAGGGTCGGAACTCGAGAGATGATTTTGATCTGCCTGTTCTGGATGGGGTCACACTTCCCCAGAAGGTACAGGTACGCAGTCTAGGGGTCCTTCTGGATCCGAGCCTCTCCCTGGTCTCCCAGGTTGAGGCAGTGGCCAGAGGTGCCTTCTTTCAGCTTCGGCTGATACGCCAGCTGTGTCCATTTCTTGAGGTGAACGACCTCAAAACAGTGGTACATCCGCTGGCAACCTCCAGACTGGATTACTGTAATGCGCTTTATGTAGGGCTGCCTTTGTACGTAGTCCGGAAACTACAGTTGGTCCAGAATGCGGTGGCCAGGCTGGTCTCTGGGTCATCTTGGAGAGACCATATAACTCCTATATTGAAGGAGCTACACTGGCTGCCGATATGTTTCCGGGCAAAATACAAGGTGCTGGTTATAACCTATAAAGCCCTAAACAGTTTGGGCCCTGGGTGTTTAAGAGAACGCCTTCTTCATCATGAACCCCACCACCCACTGTGATCTGCTGGAGAGGTCTGTTTGCAGCTGCCACCAGCTCGTCTGGTGGCCACTCAGAGACAGGCCTTCTCCGCTGCTACCCCGAGGCTTTGGAATACGCTCCCTAGTGAAATAAGACCCTCCCCATCTCTGACAGCTTTTTAAAAGTCTTTAAAAACACATCTCTTCACCCAGGCTTTTAATTAATGTTGTTCTAATAGTTTTAATACTGTTTTAAAATACTATTTTAAAAATTTTAAATTGTTGTAATGTGTGTGTGTGTGGTCTCCCCCCCCATTTTTGTCTTAACGAATCTTTGTTTTTTTCCTGTGGTAAACCGCCCAGAGATGTAAGTTTGGGGCAGTATAAAAATGTTTTAATAAATAAAGAATAAATAAAAATAAAAATAGAGACTAACACTGGAAGAACAAAGAGGGGAGAAGTCCAGCACTGTTATCCATGACCTCAAAACCCCCAGTGGTCACTATGATACATTCCAACTGAGAGCTGCAGCTGCCATGTTCCTAGCTCCAACACTAGTGTCTGTGTGGCAGTGGGGGGTAGAGTCAGAAAAGGGAGGGAAAGGAGAAGGCAAAAATAGAGTTGGGAGGGAAGCAGCTATGTATAAAACATTTGGTGATGATATTTTGAATCAACTAAGTATGTGAGCTTGCAAAGCTTGCAAAGTTTCTACATCTTCCTGTCATTGCATTACAGGGCCTACATTCCTGAACTCCTTACTATTATTGCTGCTGCTGATTGTTTCTCCAGCTTCCTGATCTGCACAACCCCCGAAGGTACTTTTCCCTTATCAATCACTCTGTTCACTGAATGCCCACTGCAGCATGGCTCAAATCCCATCATCACCTTTTTCTTGTCCACCCCAGGAGAACCTGCTCTTCCCTAGAAACAACTGAGGTCTTATTTTTGCAATTGCCTCCTCACTGTGCAGACCCCTGATTTTACTCCAGAAAAGAAGAAGGCTATATTGCTTCACTGCCTGGGCCCTGAAGGACAACAGAATAATAATTTAAAAAATCATTTGCCCTTTCTTACCAACTTGGAAGGGGATGCCAACCCTTATGAAGCTGCTCTTCAAGCCTTAGGCTGAATTCAGACTTAACATGAAACTGGAGGTAGATGAACCTGCAGTTTCAGTTTGAAACCATGAATCGCATTGCAGGTGTTCACCCAACTGTGGTTCAGCAGCAGCAGTTTCAGGGTGGCCCTTTTCTTTTCCTCATCCACTGAGGCCATATCCCAGGCACCTGCACACTGTTCGCATCACCAGACTGAGGGCAGGACATCAGCATGTTGTCCAAGTATCCACCATTGGCCACAATTCCAATGGGGGCACCAAGATCATGCCCAGGTTGCTCTGGCTTCCTCAGACCAATAACATTTTAACCCCTTCCTACCTGTACTTCCAGCTATTTCACCTTTATAAAACTGCAGCAGAACATTGGATTGCGGGCTAAATACTTGAGAGCAAAGGGGCACATCCTCATGGGGGTGTGCAGAGTGGGCACAGATGGGGGCACTGTATGATTTGAAGTCTGTGCATTTTTGTGGATGTGAGCAGAGTTGGGGTGGGGGCCCCGGTGGAAGACCTTTTGCCATTCCCCCTCCATGGCTGCCAAATTATTCAGTTTTCCTTCCCTCCACAACCTCTGCTCTCTCATAACCTGGGGACCCATGGATCAACACACCTCCAGCTTGAGTGAAAGTAAGCCCTCTGTACACTATGTACCCCTAGCGCAATCCATGCTGTCTTGTTGTGGGGTGAGGGATCCTGTGTCCTTCCCTGCCCCTTCCAACTCCCCAACCACTTGTTGCCTTCCCTGTCACTTGCAAGGGTGTCCCATGTCCTTCCCTGCCCCATCCAACCCCCAAGCTGTTTGTCACCCTTCCCGCCACTACCTGGATGTGCAGGGGGGGCTCTGCACTTGCATGGGAATACAACAGTTTAATAAAGAATGCTTTTACTTTATTTGGCATTAATATGCTGGTAGCCCTTTCATTAGCAAGGTGGGGACAGGTGTTTGCGATTCCTGATCCCGCTGCTGCCACAGGTGTGGATGATGACCCTATGCTAGCATTAAAATTTTAAAGGGTGGTGCGCCCATCCAACTCCATGCAGCTGCATGCTCCAGTGGTGGGCTGTAGGGAGATGCTCTCAGGAGTGTCTTGTGAAGGCAGCTCTCACTGCCTTCATCTCCCTGCTGCCGCCAATGACCCTTGGGACTGAGACCATGGGGGCCACTGGCACAGCATCCCCTTTTCTGCCGGGCACCCTTCTGCCACCTCCCTTGCCCTCTGGGTGTGCGGATGGGTCCATGAGCTCCTTCAGCTGGATGTCTCTCCTTGACTCACATATGTTGTAGGGATGCAGCAGGCCATGATCAGCACAAGATCCTCCTCCACATCTAGCAAGATGTAGAGGGTGTCCCACCAGGCCTTCAGCCTTTCGAGTGCCTGCAGCACCACAATTTTCATGCTGCTGTGCCTGTGGTTGAAGTTCCTCACCAGGACATCATTGGGTGCACAATAGGGAGTTACCATTAACTCCTGCAGACTGTATTGCTGGTCCCCAAATATCACCCGCCTCACCCGCCACCCACTGATCTCCATGGGCACAATGCTCACTGCAACGGAGTTTGGAGGCAAATGGAGAGGTCCAGAAAATGGTCATGTCATAGCTTCTGCTTGACACTCTTGCATACATGTCCATGATCTGGCCCATGGAGTCCACCACACATTGCAAGGTCATGGTGTAGTAGTGCTTCCACCTGAAGTACTCAGTATGGCATTGGGTGTGTATGTGATAAAATCTCCATGTGTGTGCCATCTATAAAGCCGAGGACACTTGGGAACCCTTTATTCTGGAACCCCAACATAACCTCCTGTGGGTTGCCCACATGGATCATAAGCACCAGGTTCAAGGACCCTTGATTGCCTCCTCGGCAGAGGAGCCTCTTGAACCTTGACAGGTAGAAGGAGCAAGCCTGCCTCCCATTTCTGTGCTCCCCAAGAATCCCTTAAGGATATTGTTGGCAGCTTCATGCTTCCTTCTGAGGTGACCTAAAAAACCTTGCATGCTGCCATTAGCATGTAACACCACCCCCATTTAATCAGTGCTGCCTGCACCCTTCCAGCATGGACAGGAACTCCCTTTGCCTTTTACTGCTGGCAATGGATTTGCTGGCTGTATGAAAAAAGTGAGCAATAGTTTTAAGAAAAAAGGAACACGCGTTTTTTCAAAGAAACAGACAGTTAACATCCTCTCTGCTAACCTTTGAGAAGAGAACAGCAAACGGGGGATTTTTAACAAGTGGATGTGGATATTGCAATGGAAGCTTTGTGCGTGCTTAAAAGCTTGTCATTTCAGGGCTTGCAGACATGTTGGAGGTCTATATCTGCTGTTGGGTGCCTTCTAAACACAGGTCAATGCAAGGTGGGGTGCAGATATGCCCAGTATATGGCAACCTCCTGCTCTGGGGCATGTACTAAGAGGTGCACTGGCAAGCCTACATGGTGGGGGAGGACTGGGTGGGGGTTTCCTCTGAATCCCCCATCCTGTTCTTTGGGAGCAGTGGCCTGTGCATGGCCATCACCCCCTGTCTCCCCTGTATTCCCCTTCACCTCTGAGCAGCCCCAGCATGAGTGTGGCTGAGCTGTGCCCCCTTGCACTGCGGCCTTCTTCTTGTGAGAGGAGGAGCGGGTGGGGGTGACACATTTCTGGATGTGTCCCCAGATCCCTTTAGCTACATGCTCCTGGTCTGGGGGTGATGTGCAGCACATGGACCTTGTCTTAGGAGAGGCCTTGTGTGGTGGCAGCTGTGGGGTGGTGGTGAGAGTTCCACTGTCAGTTCCATCAGACTTATTGCAGAAAACATCCCCTCACAGGTCAGAGTTCCTGATGTGAAAAGAAAGCCACCTGGCTGCTAGTACAAGGACACTTGGAAGAGAACCCATGAAGAGAACCCATGAGAACCCATGAACTCTTATGCAATGGGCAAAGCATATTGTAGCATCTCTTGCACAGCAAATGAAATGAATGCTCCTCTTCCAAAACATTCAGGAGATAGGGGTGCATTTGGATATTTTGTTAAGAAAGGCTTCTCAGAGTGGGAGAAAGCATTAGAAAGATTTCAGAGCCATCAAAACTCAGACATTCACCATGCAGCTCTTCAGGTTATTGTTGCTGTGAAAGGTGAGTTGCATATGCATGTCAGTTGCTTGGAAGGGAAACAGAAGCAAATGCAGGAAGCTAGAACAGCACTGCTGAAAATTCTATCTTCTGTAAAGTACCTTGCCTGTCAGGGTCTGGCAGTTCATGGTCATGTTGAGGAAGGGTCAAACCTTAATCAGGTTCCTGGTGACGATGTTCCCCAGCTGAGCTCACGGCTGAATCGTACAAAATACAAATGGATTTCACCTTCAATTGTGAATGAGATGCTTAAAATCATGGCTCACAATGTTCTACATATATTAGTGAGAGAGATTGGAGAAGCTGTTTTCTACAGTGCGATAGTGGATGAGACTACAGATCTTTCTACAAAGAAGCAGGTTTCATTTTGCTTTCACATTGCCACAGAGGATATCTCTGTGGAAGAATTCTTTTTGTTCTCTCTCTCTCTCTCTCTCTCTCTCTCTCTCTCTCTCTCTCTCTTTCTCTTTTATGAAACGGATGCCATAACCTCAAAAACTCTTTTTGTTATTTAAAAAGATGTACTCTGCTGCTTTAATCTTCCTCTTGATAAATGTCGTGGCCAATGCTATGATAGAGCCTCAAATGTAGCTAGATGCATTAGTGGACTGCAGACTGTTGTGAAGCAAAAGGAACCAAGAGCACTCTGTGTTCATGGTTTAGCCCATGCTGTGAACTTAGTGGAACTTATTAGGACATTTTAAGATGTGTAGAAATTTCTTGCATGAAATAGCTGACCATATCACCTTCGCCAGAACTTCACCCAAGCATCTTGCCTAGTTTAAATACTCTCAAGGGAGAGAGGAGAACATATACCTGACACAATTTTATCCCACAAGATGGACTTCTAAAGCAACTTCCTTACAGTCAGTTGCCATCAGGGTGGATTTGATTTAAATCAAACTGATTTAAATCACAATTTAAATCACGATTTAAATCACTAGCAGGGTGGATAAAAATAAAAAAAATCCGATTTAAATAAAAAAATCGGATTTTTTGATTTAAATCGGATTTTTTGATTTAAATTGGATTTTTTTGATTTAAATCATTTTTTTTATTTTTATCCACCCTGCTAGTGATTTAAATTGTTATTTAAATCATGATTTAAATCAAATCCACCCTGGTTGCCATTAACTATAAAGACAGGGGCGTATATAAGGAAAATAGCACCTAGAGCATGCACTGAAATTACGTCCCTGTCCAAACAGGAATGATGGGACTTGTAGTCAATAATATCTGGAAATCCCTGTTAAAAGGAACACTGTACCATCTAGACATGGTTATTGATCAAAACCTGAAAACATGAGCCATCTCTGTTAAAGACTTAGAACAACAGTCAGGAGTTACGTGAAGATTCCAAGTGTCATTTTCTGTCTCATCTCATGCTTTAAAAAAACAAAACACATGACTTTGTCCTAGAGGATCACCTGCCCAAATAGCCACTAGCAAAATAGGGGAAGGAGAAAGTGGCGGTGTGTGTGTGTAAAGCCTATAAACCAGTGAATGATTCCTGCCAGCCTTTGTCTTGTGATGATTGTTGGCTCATGATGGGGTATATGTGCATTCACCACACTAATGCATACTTTGGCACCAGGAGGGAGGAGGATACATTAGTTTGCCACACTAGACAGAGGAATTTACAACAGGAGCAGACAGCCAAGTTCTGCCAAAACCAGCCCCTGCCAGACTAAGAAATCATTGTAATTTGCCCCTTCCTGTCACAAGCAGTGTGCTGTTCTTTTATTATTGACTCTAACTCTCAGATATCCCAGTCATGGATGAAAAATTCAGGGTCAATTTACAAGAGACACATTTTCTACATGGACGTTTCTTCTGTGCAGGTGTTGTGCAGAAACCCATGTGTAGTATCTATTCCACCAGAGGTATAGCAAGGTTGGAATGGAACCAGAGATGAGATTTTAAAATGGGCCCTCAGCCCCTCAAAGTTCAGGGCCTCCACACACCCCAGGCCCCCAAGGATTTAAGTCTGATATTTCAAATAAGTATGCTGCCTGGAAATACATTTCACTGAATACACACATGCACACTTCACAATATATAGTGATATACATTGAGTACTATATATTTGTGCTACTTTTAATGCCTAGAACACACTTGAAACATTAATTATTAAAATGGCCCCCTCGCTGCAGATTAGCAAAGGAGACTTTCAACCATGGAGTGTGAGCCTATGGATGTTTTCTCAGAATTCTGAACAAATTCAATAAAGTTTGATTCCAGGAGGTTTTTCACACGAGGCTTTTAAAGCCCTTTAACACACATCTCCTCTGGAATGGAGGTGCTGCATTCACATGTTGGCCAGATTTACCCCGAAGTCCCTATGAGTTATTGGGGAGCAGTTCACACACAAGAAAAATAAAATAAAATAAAAGCACAACACATACTTCACAGTTCTCACTCAGACCCTCAGGGTTGCAAAACAACTTGAACATAAGTGCATTTATAAATGAATGAATAAATGAATATAATAATGTTTGTTCCAGAAATTTTTGTAATTTTCTGCCATGAAACAAGCCACTTATAGGCCTTTTAAGATAGTTTTTGTTTTTAAAGCCAGCAAATTTTCCAATCTGTTTTAAATTAAATATTTGGAGACTTCTCAGTCTCCCCCCCCCCAATCAAAGCCTTATAGCAAGCAGATCCCTATTTATCGGGCGGGGGGAACCACAAAAAGGAATTCACATCATACCTCTATTAAGCAGGCAAAGGTGGGTCTGTGCTCGGCAGAGAGAACTGTGGTGGGTAAAGGCAGCCAGCGATGGCCACTTAGCCTTCCTCCTTCTTTCTTCCTTCCTTGCTGGCTGGGGCACTGGAGTCCAGCCTTTAGGGAGGCCTGCACGGAGGCCTCTCTGGAAGCCCTGCCACCTGCCAATCAGCTGAGAGGTGGGGAGAGAAGGAGCTGCTTTGTCACAGTTTGCAGGCTGCTCCGAAGGGCAAGGCAAGCAGGAGAGAAGGCAAACAGGCAAGTGGCTGAGGGGCCTTGGGGCTGGGCAGGTGAGCAATGGGGTGGGGGTGGCAGGCACTGGCATGGTGCCCCCCCTCAGTGGCGCCTAGGGCACATGCTCTGACTGCCCTCTCCAGTTACACCCATGTATAGATTGCTGACTGAGTTCTTTGAAGATGTGTCAATTGAGGAGAGAGGAGATGTTGGGGCAAAGGCATATGGATATGCATGAAACCTGCAGAGCTTTGATTCTTTCTTTATGCTGCAGCTGTTGATACTTATGTTTGGCTGTTTGGACACACTAAATATACAGCTCTTCAAAAAAGCAACATACAATTCCATCACACTGAACTTCTTTTGGTGTCCACCAAGGAGAGTTCAAAGCAACTGAGGAACAACTATGGAGAATTCTGGTCAAAGACTACCATGGCAGCAAAAGATTTAGATTTAGGAAGTTTCACCCTTTCTAGGTGCAGAAAGCATCCATGACACATTGATGGGTGATGAGTGATTGATTGGGTGCAAGCTTCATCAGCTTGAATCTCCTGAGGAATTCTATAGGGAAATATTTTATGATGCAGTTGATAATAGCACTTTATGCCTTATAAAGTGAGATAGAGATGTTCTCAATATTCTGACCCAAAATAATTGAAATCCAAGGAGATTCTGTCATATTGGATGATGGGGGGGAAAGGGAAACAGTTTGAGACCTTCAAGCATGCTTACTATGAGAAAAGAGGGAAGGAAGTCTTGTCTCGAGAGAGGAACTAGAGAGGCCTTTTATCTTGCCTCCAGTTTTGACCTCACAGATGAGGCTGATGAAAGTGATGGACAATCTTTGGTACCAGAAGAAACATCATCATCAGCTCCTGTGCCAGAGAACTCAAAAATGAGGAGAAGTGTGACAGGAGACCACGTCAAAGACTTCAAGACTTTGTCACCAAATTTTAAGTCAATGCAACTTTGATTCAATTTTGATTGTTATAAAGGGGAGGGATGTGTTATAGTAATATAGTAATCCAGTAATATTTTGTTTTTTGTTGTTGGGAAGTTTGACCAACAAACTTCTGTAGAGAGTGTGGGGGGTGGAGCCAGAAAGAAAAGGGAAAGGGAAAGGAGAAAATGGAGTTGTTTCTGGAATAAACTGTTAGTTCAATCCGCATAAAGTTTTTTGTGTTTACAATGGAAACAGCTACAAAATAGTCTGGAGATGGGAATTAGCTGCCAGAAGCATAATGTAACAAAGTTGTATGAACTCCACTGGTTCTTACTTTGTGTCTGGACTAATTTCAAGTTGTTCCCTTTTACCTTTCAAGCCTTATATGGTTTAGGTTCAGAATAGCTGATGGTGCACTTAGCTCCCTCTGTGTCTCCCTAACCACAGTGTTCTAATAATGAGTTCCTGCTGCAGGTGCTGCCTTCTTCCGAGGCAAGATTGTCCTCAACATTTAATAGACTCTCTTGGCACCTTATTTATATGGTGCTGATTATGATTTAAGAGTTGCCAGATTCAAGAACTTGCCACTTTTAGACTGAATATTAAGACATTTCTTTTAAAGCAGGCTTTTAATCTCCAAATGTGGTAGAGGTTAATTTGGTTTGCATTCTTCTCTCTGCTATTAAGATAAAGTTGTTGCTTTGTTTTGTATCTCAGTTTAGATATGTTGTGTGTGTGTGTATGTATATAGGCCAGTCACTTCCCCGCTGTGCCATTAGGTGGCTATCTATCTATCTATCTATCTATCTATCTATCTATCTATCTTTCTAACTAACTAACTAACTAACTATTCTTGTTTTCAGTATTGTTCTCCGCTTTGAGAACCTGTTTGAATTAGAAAGTGCTTTGCAAGTCTTCAAATGAATAAATAAAATAGAATAAATGGGAGAGAGATGGTGTTCAAAATGATGGGGAGGATCAATTATTTCAGGAGATGGGGTGACCGGTAACTCAAGTGAAGGTAACACAAGCAATGGTATGGTAAACCAAACCATTTTCAAGGGAGAAGGTAGGGAAAGGGCTGCATAGAAAAGGCAGTAGCTCTGAATGACGTTTAGAGAAATTTTGCCTGGCAAAGAGAGAGACAGAAAAAGTAAGATAGACCAACCTGAGGGGTCTCTGGAAAGCAGAAAGAGGGGAAGGGGCATTCATTTCAGATAGGGGTGTGCACGGAACCGCCAACTGCGGTCTGGCACTGGAGTGGGGGGGTACCTTTAAGAGCGGCGGGAGGGTTTACTTACCCAAAGTCTTACCCAAAGCCCCAAAGTCCAGGGGTAAGAGCTCCTCTGTTACACCTAATGATTTTCAGCTGATTATGTAAATGTACACCACTGACAAAATTCAAATTTGAGGTGTTGTGAGTTCTTGGGAGCGTATGTTGGCCTGGTTCCCACAATTGATCTAATGTCAGTTTAATGAGAATTGGAGATTCCAGCCCTGCTCACATTCCTGCAGAGTATTGTAGGTACCCGGAGTGTGTGGGGAGATCAGGGATGCTGTGTTGGCAGTGTGCCAACCATAAGCCAGTGTGCCAACATGAAGCTGAAATTGTTAAACTGACTTTAGATGACAGATTACCAATATTTGCTTCACATTGGCTTGGCATGCTGCCAGCACATCACCTATTTTCCCCCCTGAGTTGCCACAACTCACTCTGGGAGTGTGCTTGTGACAGGAAATCTGATTCCTTAAAAAAAAAATTTTTTTTAATTATTTTATCCATAATAGAAACAGAACAACATAAGAAAAATAGAAATGACAAAAGAAAAGAAGAAACAAGATGTGATCAAACAATACAATTACAATGATTCTCATTACGATCTGTATACTCCCACCTGAGTTCTTTACAGCATCATCTCCCTCTCCACTCTGAAAGATAAATGGCTGCAAATTTAACATTAAGAGCAAGGTCAATAATTAGTGTACCTGTTAACTACACAGAACATTCAGCATTAAATTTCTCTACAAAAAGAAACCAAATCTCGGGCGAGGAACTAAATCCTGTGATATATTATATTGAATAAATGGTTCCCATGTCTGAGGGGGAAAAAAATCTTCAGATTTGTTCCTAATATATACAGTAATTTTGGCCATTAATGTATAATCCCAAAATTTAAGATACCAATCGTCTAGAGACAGAATCAGATTTGCTTTCCAGCCAGAAGCATAGGGGATTCTTGTCACCGTTATCATATACAAAGAAACTGATATAATATATCAGTTTATCTTGCAGAAATATATGGTTAAGTGATATTTAACATAAAAATATCCAGGGGGTGGGGGGAAGGAAAATCTATATGCAAGATTTGCTGCATCTTCAAATGTATTGTTTTCCAAATTTCTTGAGCTTTTTTACATGTCCACCACATATGATAAAAAGTACCTTTCTGTTCTTTACATTTCCAACAATCCCCAGAGTATTTATTGTTCATCTCTGAAATCTCTACTGGGGTAAAACATTTTATACCAGTTTTCCCTCAAGGTATGATTCACAGTAAATTTTATGTTCACCTTCCATTGAAATGCTCACTGTTGCATCTCTATTGTTCAGTTAAAATTCTGCATCTATTTTATCATACAGTCTTTCATCTGTTCTGATTCCGAGTCATAGTTCAGTAGTAATTTGTATATAAGACCCAACAAAGGCTCTGAGTTCTTTGTTATTAGAGTTTCAAATTCTGTCAAGTCTCTCAACTTTCTACCTTGGTTCTGTACTTCTTCTTGAATTATACTGTTAATCTGTGAGTACAATAGCCAGGAAGGATGTTCATCCCACTCTTGACTTAAATGAAATGGATTTCATTTTTCACCTTCCTACCATAAGACTTTGCAAATTGTATGCTCTCCATTGATCAAATTGTTTTGCATGTTCTTCTCCATGGAAATACATATTCGATATTGAAGCTATAGGCGACAATGCTGGACTTATCCTTTGTTTATACTTGCCCCATACCTTTAATAGGCTGTACCTAATGGGATGATTTTTACTTTCTACATCCACTTTATTTATCTCTGTCTACAAATATCTATGTAGACCATTAGTCATGTCCGAGCCCTCCATATTTGTAACCCATCCATATGGGGCTTTGATCCTCTCTGCAATCCATGTTAAACAACTGGCATGGTAATACAGTTTCAAGTTTGGGGTGGCTAATCCTCCACGTTCTTTTGCATCTTGCAAAATAATAAATTTCACTCTCGGATTTTTATTCACCCAAATAAAAGCATTCACCTGTTTTTGCCATTCATATAAAGTCTTCTCTTCAATTCTTATTGGTAACATTTGAAATAAAAATAATAATCTTAGGTAAGACATTCATCTTAAACACTGAAATTCTGCCTAGCCATGAAAGATTTAATTTTTGCCATCTGTTCAGATCAGCCAGTATTTTCTTCCATACCAGTAAATAATTATTTCTGAATAAGTCTTTGTTGTGTTACATTAATCCCCAAATATTTTACTGGGTTAATACTGGACTGAAATCCTGTTCTTTCTTCCAATTCTTTCCGTTCATGACCTTTAATATTTCATGTTACCTTCTGTGTCTTACTATTGTTCAGTTTGTTTCCAGAAACCTTCCCATATTGTTGGATTTTATCCATTATGTAGTTCAGTGAAATCTTTGGTTTGGTAATTGTTAATACTACATCATCCACATATAGTTTTATCTTATGTTCTTGCCTGGCCATCTTAATTCCTGGTATTCTTTCTTCCTGCTGTATCTTCCATGCCAATGGTTCCAGAGCCAGAATAAACAACAAAGGTGAAAGTGGGCATCACTGTCTTGTACCTTTTGTAACAGAACATGTCTTTGATATTACCCTATTCACGATTACTTTTGCTTTCTGCTCCAGATAGATACTTTGAATCCAAGGAATAAAATTCGGCCCACCATTAATCTTTTCCAGCACCATAAACATGAATTGCCATTCCAAATTGTCAAAAGCCTTCTCAGCATCAAGAAAGGCCATTACTGTTTCCTTCCCCCATACAGTAATGTTCTCAATGACATTCAAAATATATCTTAAATTATCTTTCATATGTCTCTTTGGAATGAATCTGGTCTGGTCAAAATGTATTATCTCTGCTAAAAATCTCTTCAGTCTTGTCGCCAAAATAGCCGCAAACATTTTGTAATCCACATTCAATAATGAGATAGGCCTATAAGATTCCAGACGTGCTGGGTCCTGTCCTTTAAATATCAGTGTAATATAAGATTCTTGCTACATAGCAGGTATACTGTGACAATGTTGCATTTCATTCATTGTCTGGGTTAATGGTTTAAACAGTATATCTTGAAAGGACTTGTAGTACAAGGCCAAAAACCCATTCGGACCCGGCAACTTATTCAAATTTAGTCTTTGTATTGCCTCTCTAGTTTCCTCCTCTATGATCGGTTTATTTATCAGCTCTTTTTTTTGCTCTGTAAACTTTTTAATTTGTGAATTATCTAAATATTGCTTAATCTTGTCCTTATTTGGGGATTTAGTTTTATATAAATGAGAGTAGTACTGCACAAATTGTTCTGTCATCTCATCCGTTGTCAAAACAAGTTCCTTGCCATTTCATATTGAAGTAATAGTCCTTTTCGCTTGCTCTTTTCTCAGTTGATATGCCAGTAATTTGTCTGCTTTTTTTTACCTTTCTCAAAATATTTCTTAGTAAAGTTCATTTTTTAAAGTCTCTTTGGCATCCATTATATTCTGCAATTCTTTCATATTTTGTAAAATCTCTTGTTTAGCATTTTGTTTATGTCTCAATTCCAGTAGCTGTAATTCATTTATTAACGTTTCTTTCTGCATCTGCATGGCTTTATTTCTGTTTGAAGCCAATGAGATCATGAGTCCTCTCATATAGGCTTTACTCACACCCCAAACTGAAAATAATGAAACATCTTCCATTGTATTAGTTTGAAAAAGGTTTTCTAATTCAGATTGGCACTTCTGTTTAATTTCTTCTTGCAGTATTAAGCTGTTATTTAATCTCTATCTTCTTGGTAAGGAATTCCCTTTTTTCAACTTCATAGTTATTGGATTATGGTCCGCATATGTCAGTGGTGCCACTTCTACATCCGTAAGTGCAGGTAAATCTGACTTAGAAATCCAGCACATACAGATTCTCGAGTACGTCTTATGGGGAGCAGGAAAAAAAGTATAACCTTTTTCACACAGATATTTATATCTCCATCCATCAACCAATGATAATAGTGACATATACTCTTCTACATTTTTAGGCACTTCCCTCGTGTTCTTATATTTCCCTGATTTATCTCAAACCATACACATGACCATGTTCATATCTCCAAAATCATATCTCCTCCTGCAACCTCCAATAAGGATTGAAATTTTATATGAGTCGCTTGAAGACATATAATATACACACCTTCATTTTGAATTTTAAAAAAGAATTTTTCCTTTTGAACGGCTATTTAACCGATTTATGTTTGTTCAAAATACTTTCAGCTGTTCCATCTTCCCATTTAATTATTAATAGGCCACAGCTTCATCCATCTTGGCCTCTTCATCTTTCTCTCCCTCCACTGTTTATTTTATTTTATTTTTGCCACCTTTACAGACTCCTCAATTGCCCTCACGTCTTCGACTGTATAAACAAAGGCCTTCCCCCTGTCTAAAAAAACTTCCAAATGGAATGGTACCGCCCATCTGTATTTAATCTTCTTCTCTTGCAAGATGATGGTTAAAAATTTTATTTCACAATGCTTGGCTAAAATCTCTGGTGAAACATCCTGTAGAATCTGTATTTCATTATTGTCAATCCTTAGCAGACTCTGTCTTTGAGCCTGTAAGATCTTTTCTTTGATTTGCAAATCAGTGAATCTAATGGTATTTTCTTGGCCCAGGTCTTGGCCCAAGGTATTTTCTTGGCCCAGGCATATGCCAAACTAATTCTGTAAATCTCTTCAATTACCAGAATCTCTCCTTCATCCTCTCCATGAAATTAATCCAATAATTTCACCATTTCTTCTCTCAAGTTGTATCGACCAATATTTTACTGGGAATTCTGATTCCTGCTAAACTGATCAATCATGGGAACTGGGCCATTGTGTGGTGTTAAATCTGTGATATCCCATTCAGACATCCAAGTTATCACTTGAGGTGAAGTCATCAAGTGATGAAGCTGCATCTATAAACCAACCCTGAGAAGCAAGCCCAAAGTCTACTGTGATTTTCCTACTTAATAAGTTCATTAACATGGCATGAAAGGAAACAGAATACAAACTAAGATTCATTCTTCACTAGAGAAGACAGACCACTGGTGATTTCTTTTCAAGCCATACTTAAGATCATCCAGAACTTTGACATCTCCTGTAGCATGTAAGTTTATTCCAAAGAGTGACATATTGGCAGTTCAAAATAATAGGCTATTTAGCACAGCCAGTGTTTCACCTCTGCAAGAGACTGCAGAATATTTCAACAGGAGAATCCATAAGGAACAATTGCAAGGGTCCTGCAGGTGTTTTTAATGGACACAGAACCCTATTATGGGGATCATGGGAGAATATTTATGGAAGCTCTTGAGTTTAAAATCGAATGCTAAAGTGTCTTGTAGACATATTGATCCTTGAAAAACAGATGCATTAGCTGTGGAGTTAATTTTTCATTTTCAAGAATGCTATTTGAATACAGCAGCTTTCAGGGTCACACAGTCCTCATTTGTCAAATACAAAGAGGCAGGCGAAGTAAGAGGAAAAACAAACTGGGGAGGGGGATTGGTGGGCAGGAGGCATTCATAGATTTCCCCATACAAATAAGATTTATGCTCTCTAATGACAATATGTTTTCCATATTGTCAGCAGTTGGGACAAGTAAATCTACTTTGCCCTTCATTCTGTGTGGACTTAGACCTGCAGCAAAGAAACCAGCTCCTCTCTTCCCTTAAGCTCCGTTGTACATTTTATAGAGGCTGCCCTTTCCATGCCATACATCAGGGTTGCATAACTTCGGCTTCCTGGCTGTTGTTGAACTGCAATGCCCATCATCCATGACTATTGGTCATGGAGGCTGGGGATAATGGGAGCTGTAGTCCAACAACAGCTGGAGGTCTGCCATACAAAGACAGACTAAAAAGGTAATACACATAAGTGTGCTTCATAGCCATCCTGTAAATAAGAAACTCCTTCGAGGGAGCCTGAAGGTGGAGCTTCACATTATTTTGGCAAATACATATTCCCAGGATCACTTCTGCATAAAACAATGCACATGTGATGGTAGAGGCACATGCAGAAGAGGATCAATGGGTAGAAGAGAGGAGTGAAGATTCTGTCCTGCTGCTGTCCCCTTGAGGCCATCCTCTGACCAGCTGGGTGTCAGACTCCCAGGGGACAAGGTGGGCTCCTGGCACTTCCTGAACTCTAGAATGACTGGGTAGGCACAAAAAGGGCCATCTTCAGGAACAGCCAGGGGAGAAGGATAGTTTGTCACCGGAGTCCTTCTCCTGGCTTGCTGCATTCAGCTGGCCCCCTCTCCTGCAGAACGCCCACCCTTGTCTTTAAGTGCCCCAGTGCAGAGCTGACAGGGCTTAAAGTCTACTTCCAGCCCCACTCCCTTCATGATCTTGCTTCCTGTTTCCTGCCCTGCCCAATCTGTCTTCCTGGAGCTGTTTCCTGAAGCTCTCCCAGCCTTGCCCTCTCAGCTCCACTGGGATCCAACCAGCCTGGATCCTTCTCATCCCTGCCTCCCCCTAAAGGGAATGAAAGCCCCACATGAGGGATGCCACACCCTTCTCCAGACTCCTCAGGGCCACACAGGCAACCAGGTAACATGGCATCCCAACACTGGGCTTATTTTGTTACCATGCTAGCTTGAGCCTATGTATTCTACACATGTTAGTACTCATGCTTTGAGACCAAATTAGAGGAATTACTAAATTTGCAAGTAAGCAGATTGCAGGGCAAACAGTGGCAAAACCCATTAGAGTACCCTAGAGGGCAAGCAGTCTCAGAGGCAAAGACTCTTTATTTCTTTAACATATTTATATACCACCCAAAACCTATGTCTCTGGGAAGTTTGCAATAAAGGAGCACAAATTAAAACAAAATTAGAATGGTAACATTAAAATAATTTAAAATTAACACAATGTTAAAACCTGTAAGGCGTCAAAAGTGCCGTCACTGACTTTTTAAAAAGTTGTCAGAGATGGGGAGGCTCTTATTTCAGCAGGGAGCACATTCCAAAGCCTTGGGGCAGCAACATAGAAGGCTCATCCCTGAGTAGCCATCGGACAAGTTGGTGGTGACCACAGGAGAACCTCTCCAGATGATCACAATGGGAGGTGGGGCTCATGGTGAAGAAGACATTTTCTTAAATACCGAGGGCCTAAGCTGTTTAGGGTTTTATACGTAGGTTATAACCAGCAGCTTGTAATTTGTCTGGAAACTTATTGGTAGCCATGTAGATCTTTTAGTTAGGAATAATATAGTCTCTCCAAGATGACCCAGAGACCAACCTGGCTTCTGCATTCTGTATCAAATGCAGTTTACGGACTAGGTACAAAGGCAGTCCCACATAGAGTGC
Organism: Hemicordylus capensis; assembly: GCF_027244095.1. Lineage (NCBI taxonomy): Eukaryota > Metazoa > Chordata > Lepidosauria > Squamata > Cordylidae > Hemicordylus > Hemicordylus capensis. The sequence continues at coordinate 94,268,932 of NC_069661.1, read as the reverse complement.
ATTGCAGTAGTCAAGTCTGGAGGTTACCAGCATATGTACCATTGTTCATAGGAGAGGAGAGCTGGTCTTGTGGTAGCAAGCATGACTTGTCCCCATAGCTAAGCAGGATCTGCCCTGGTTGCATATGAATAGGAGACTTGATGTGTGAGCACTGCAAGATATTCCCCTCAGGGGATGAAGCCGCTCTGGGAAGAGCAGAAGGTTTCAAGTTCCCTCCCTGGCTTCTCCAAGATAGGGCTGAGAGAGATTCCTGCCTGCAACCTTGGAGAAGCCACCGCCAGTCTGTGAAGACAATACTGAGCTAGATAGACCAGTGGTCTGACTCAGTATATGGCAGTTTCCTATGTTCCTATGTTCTGAGGTTGTTTATCTCAAGAAATGGATGCAGCTGGAGCATCAGCCAAAGCTGATAGAAAGCACCTCTGGCCACCACCTCAACCTGGGACACCGGGGAGATGTTTGGATCCAGAAGCACCCCCAGACTGCATACCTGTTCCTTCTGGGAAAGTGTGACCCCATCAGAACCGGCAGGTCAAAATAGTCTCCTTAGTTCTGACCTCACACAATAAGTACATCCGTCTGAATGCAGTTTCAGTTTGTTATCCCTTATCAAGCCCACCACTACTTCTAGGCAGACGTATAGGGAGGTTATGCCTTCTCTGGATGATGTTGGAGAAATAGATTTGGTTGTCATCAGCAACAATAACATTAGTTGGCTTGGATCTTGCCTTTTAGGGTGTGGTTACTCCATTATCTTGTAGCTAAGACCCCAGTTTGCTCCATATGTAAATTTAGCTTTATTTGTTAAGAATTCATGCTTCTTGGGTGTTATGTCTCTCCAGAGACCTTCACAGTGCTTGCCTCTGCAACAGATTCACCCAGGTTCAAAGCTGAAAGTCAAAGATGGAGGGGAGCCTATCTCATAAAAACCTTCTGGTTTGGTGCATGGCTTAGGAAAAATGATTTTAAACAATGGCTGACATTTAGGCTAACACTGCACGGGTGCAAGAGTGCTGACATCCACACTAAAATTGCACCATTGCGCAGCCCTCAGGGTTATATTTTTGGCACAGTGGACTTCTGAGGGAAGGAGAGGTCAGTGAAAACTGCTTCTCCCCTCCTCACCTGATAATATAGCATTAGTGTGGGAGTCAGTATTGTTGCACTAGTGCAGTGCTAATTTGGATGTTAGCCAGCATTTAGATGGGGAAATTGGTAAGGGGGGAGGATTAAATATGAACTCCCAGCTGCCATTCCTTCCATTCAAGTGTCCCTCCCTGCATTTCCCTCATAGTTTCTCATTCCACTCCGATAGTCTTTCAGAAATACTGTATGACTATTCTGTTTGGGCTAGATTCTGATGGGCAGTTGTTGCAGTGTGTCTTCAGGTTAGAAAGTCAACAAACTGCAAAAGGATGCATCCAGCCCCTCCTTCATGGAGGTAGCTAGCTGAATAGACCTATGCGCAGCAAATTCTCATGGGAGAAATACTCCCCACACATAGATAACCATTGGAATGCTCAGCAGGATGAGCCCATATATTGCTGTTTCCCCTCCTCATTAGTATAATGAAGTGGCTGACAAAGATTAGTAAGGAGGCACTCTTAAGTAAACATCACATCTGCAATTGGCACTTAAGATGCCTTAGCTTCAAGATAGTAAGTAAACACCCACCCATTCCCTCTACACACATAGGTATTTACACAGCCTGCCCTTGCCTTTGTCCCAAAGGACACACCTGCAATGACTAATCCATCTCAGCACTGAAAACTTTTTTCTTGCAAGAATCTTCCTGCTCTCCAGGAGGGATGACCCACCTGATGAAAACATGCATCAGGGCATGTTTTGCGGTATAACTGCCCCAAGAGAATCAGAATCAGAATCCTTCAGACCCTTGGAGGTTGCTAGCCATGGACTCTCACACATGTGAACTGTGGCTGCTGCCCCTCGCCTCTTATTCCCACTACACCCCACTCTCTACTTCTAATGAAGCACCCTGCCCAACCTATGTACACCAAACGCGCTTGGAAAGACAGGTAAGACTAACATTTCTAGCCATCTCTCTCTCTCTGAGCTTCTTCACCTCTTTCCTTGCTCCTTCCCCACTCTCCAGAAATCTTTTAATTAAAACCCTCTAATTAGACTTTCTCTCATAGAAACGCTAGCTGAAATTATAGACTTGGCTAACCACACTCTTTGGCCTTCAATATTTCTCCGTTTTTACTCCAAATAAAGCCCTGGAACTTTACTTACTTCTCTTCATTCTTTTCAAGACTTGCTTAAAGATACTGTTACAGAACTGTACTTTAAGCTAATCTTCCACTTTAGCCCCAAAGCATAGCCAATTGTTCTTGTGCAGTTCTGGTAACACAGTTTTAAGCTGAAATAGGACAGGGTGTTTTAATATTTGCAGCACTGGAAGCTGCTTAATTGGATTTCATTCACAGAGGATCAGATAAAACATTAGATTCTTTTCTATTTAAAAAGGATACATTATGTATGGGGATACACCCCCAGCACAGTACCTCTAGTGACTGTTGCTGGTGTCTATCTTATGTTTCTTTTTAGATTGTGAGCCCTTTGGGGACAGGGATCCATTTTATTTGTTTTTTATTTCTCTGTGTAAACCACCCTGAGCCATTTTTGAAAGGGTGGTATAGAAATTGAATTAATAATAATAATAATAATAAGCCCCTGCATGGTCAATATTTGCACAATGTAAGTGGAAAATCAGACATCACCAAGACCTGGCAATGGCTTAAGAATGGCAACTTGAAGAAAGAAACAGAGAGTTTAATACTGGCTGCACAAGAACAGGCACTAAGAACAAATGCAATAAGAGCAAAAGTAGAAAAATCCACAACAAACAGCAAGTGCCGCCTTTGTAAAGAAGCAGATGAAACAGTGGACCACCTGATCAGCTGTTGTAAGAAGATCGCACAGACTGACTACAAACAAAGGCATGACAAGGTAGCAGGGATGATACACTGGAACATCTGCAAAAAATACAAGCTACCTGTAGCCAAGAATTGGTGGGACAATCAAATTGAAAAAGTTGAAGAAAATGAAGATGTAAAAATATTATGGGACTTCCGACTACAAACAGACAAACATCTGCCACACAATACACCAGATATCACTGTAGTCGAGAAGAAAGAAAAACAAGTCAAAATAATCGACATAGCAATACCAGGGGATAGCAGAACAGAAGAAAAAGAAATAGAAAAAAATCACCAAATACAAAGATCTACAAATTGAAAGGCTGTGCCAGAAAAAGACCAAAATAATCCCAGTGGTAATTGGCGCCCTGGGTGCAGTTCCAAAAGACCTTGAAGAGCACCTCAACACCATAGGGGCCACAGAAATCACCATCAGCCAATTACAAAAAGCAGCTTTACTGGGAACAGCCTATATTCTGCAACGATATCTATAACCATTGACAATAAAATTCTGGCATCCCAGGTCCTTGGGAAGGACTCGATGTCTGGATAAAACAAACCAGTCAATAACACCTGTCTGACTGTGTAAACAAGAAATAATAGTATAATGTGTGAGTGACATATCCTTGCGCTGGGCTACACATTACAGAGAATATGGGGGTGAGCAAAAGAAACCTTATGTTCTTTGTAAAATATAGGTCTGCCCTGAGCCTTTGGGATGAGATGGAGCTATACATTTAAATAAAGAAAAACCTATTTCCAGGATCACAGCTGAACACAAGAGGCATGAGAATTAAGGTGCAGTCTGGCAGGAACTGCTGATGCCCAGCCACCATTCATTTTGCGTAAATGGAGGTTGCAGAGGAGCAGTGCACGGTGGATTTTGCCCTAGGAGGTTTGAAAATTAGGATCTTTTCCCCAAGAACCTTCTGTGGTGCTGAAGTGTAAGCTATCTTCCCCTCCCCCCCCTTTTTTGCTGCTAGGCACCCAGCAAAGAGGTTATTTCATTGCTTTACCACATAACTGGATTGTAATCACTCCATACCACTTGAAGCAAATGCCAGTCTTCATCATTCAAACATTCTTTAAATGTTTTATCCCACCAGGAAACCCAAAGCAAATAACTTCTCAGTTTATGAACTTTAAACATGGAACTTAAAGTTTAATTTGATTGATATTCATTAATAGTTAACAGCTGATTTTAAAAAAATATTTTTGAAATCAACTGTTAATTCACTATTAATGAATATCAGTCAAATTAAACTGTAAGTTCATTTTATTTTTGAAATATTTTGTTTGGAGATCTTTGCTTTTTTCCTGCCCTCTATCTGACATCTATCTGTCAAGCAATGTTCCTTAAAACCCCTCCTCAAAAACAACACCAATTCTGCCCAAATGCCTTTTCCAGGATACCTTCCTTCATTTATTTCTACCTTTACCATAGCTGCTGCCTTAATCTTTGTCCACTCTGGATGTACTTATCAATTTATGGTAAGTTTTTATCTTTAATATTAGTATAAAATGGATTTTGTCCTAGTCAGACATATGCTCAGATGCGAAGCAGGCCTCTGGTCTCATTAATGCAAGGATTTGACCTTTACATAATGTAAGGCCAAAAAAAAGGTTATATTCATGGAAGCTGCAACTTTTTCCTGAAGATCAACTATCCCAAAACATTAATGATGTCAGGAAATCTCTTATGCACTTAAAATTGTTCTCTTTCTCCACTTAGATTCTTAATTATAAGAATCCAAGTGGAGAAAGAGAACAATTCACAATATGTTGATGGTAGAACTGCACTGAATTTTTTGCCTTTGAACATTTGAGGCTAAAAGTGTGCTGGAAAAAATTCTACCTTCCACTTTTTTACATCTGTCGATAGTCATAATGTTTTAATTAAAAAATTAACAGGGTGTTGTTATCAACCAAGGATCAGGTAGTGGCTGTGCTGATGCCAAAGAGCCAGACAGCCAATCCGATCTGGCTGCATAGCAACAACTGAGAAACAAAGCTGCAATGCTTACACTCTGAAGACCCGATCCACCCATAGTCACCCTGAAATGTGCATTGTTCTTATGTACCACACACTAAAAACAGATAAAATCTGCATTTATGCATGCATTCCAGTGTGGGTTTAATGGCACATCTGATTCAACCTTGCCTTTTTCAGCACACAACAGAGCAAAAGTGTAATTTGCCAAGGCTATCAGGACGTATTCTCATTTCCCTGGTAAAAGCTTCTCTTCTGAAAGTGCCCTCTTTTGAATGGATGAAAACAGGAACACTTGTCAAGAGAAATTCAAATGTTAACAAAATAGCCTTCTTTTTCAGCTCAGCTTGTGTGTGTGTGTGTGTGTGTGTGTGTGTGTGAGAGAGAGAGAGAGAGAGAGAGAGAGAGAGAGAGAGAGAGAGAATGTCAAATAACGTAGATGTGAAATATTAATTGTTCAAGAAACTGTTCCAAAGGTTGGAGAGTCTCTAATACTTGGTCAGAAATGAATCAACTATGTTGAAATTATAGTTCTGCAAAAATTTCTCCAGCTAACCATAATCCTTTTCCCTATTAAATATCTATCTATAACTGGGGAAACGAAGCGTATCACCACGGTACAAAGGGTATTTTGTTCTAAGGACCTATATTATCATTATTTGTTTCATATTGATTTTCTCTCCCTTTTAATATAGCATGCAAATAGATTTTAGGCTACTATATGAATTATAAGTTAGTGTCGATCTGTATGCTTGCCTTAAACCAGGGCTGCTCGGCCCTCCTGCAAATGTTGACCTACAATTCCCATAATCCCTGGCTATTGGCCACTGTAGCTGGGGATTATGGGAGCTGTCATTCCAAACCAGCTGGGGGGCCTAAGTTGAGCAGGCCTGCCTTAAACTGATTTCTTTCCTCTTAAAACATATGCAACCTCAATTAATAGGACAAAGGATCATGTAAATCTAAGGGCCAGTTACTCAACTTGAGAATTAGCAGCTGAACATATCAACACACTCTATTCAAAAATATTGAATCTGAGTGACCTGAAAATTCTATCATGATGTGATAGTTATGATATGGATGTGTGACCCAGCCCTTAGGCCAGAGCTGCTCAACTTCAGCCCTTTTGCAGATGTTGGCCTACGGCTCCCATAATTCCTGACTATTGTCCACTATGACTGGGGAATATGGGAGTTGTAGTCCAAAAACAACTGGGGGGGGGCCAAAGTTGAGCAGGCCTGCCTTAGTCAGATAGTAAATAAACAATATGGCAATATCTCCCACAATTTAAATCTCATTCACTCCTTTCAATTTGTCTTTCCCACTTTATAATTGCTTAAGCTTGAAGATGAAGAATTGTAGGGAATAATATTTATTAACTAGGTGTTGTAGAATCTGAATAAAAAGAATAAAACATGAGACTGGTTGCCAGATTTGCTTTTTAAAAGCCAAATTTTGGGTTACGGCCCATTTGACTCACAAGTATACCCCTTAGGTTCTGGCCATGCATACTACATGGTTCTACACATTGTTTTCTGATAAATACATTCCAGTATCTCCCCACCACCACCGCTAAAAGTGCATAACACAGCTCCAAGAAACATGTAGTTTTAAGGCCAAGTGTGGCTTATACTACTGCACTAAATGGCTTACCTAAGATTAGTAATTTAATGAATGTTCAGGAAGAATTAAGTTTTAATTCAGTGTTTGTCAGCATTTGCTCTGGAAAATACCATTAGAATTTCCTTCTATTACTTTAGTAATGGTCTCAGAGACTACCTGAAAGTGTTGTGTGTGCAAGGATGAGTTAAAGCAATGGCAAGGGGAAATCGGTGTTTCCCCCACCCCCTTCCCTTTTCACTGCAAGGGGTGTGCACAGAACCGGGTGGGGGAGTTGAAGGCGGAGAGTGCAGCTTTAAGGGTGGGAGAGGGAGCTCTCGCCACTTTCCCCCCTGCCGGCATCCGATTTTAGTAAAGGCTGTAGCATACCTCACTGCCAACCCATTGCCCCCATTTACCGGAACTACGTGGAAGTATTTGGTGCACCTGTGCACGCCAGTGTGGGTACGTGCATGTTGGGCCTGCCCACATGCGCTCTATGCATGTGCACAGGCACACGGTTGGGCCCAACATGCGCACTGTGCCAAATACTTCAGGGTAGTTCTGGTAAACGGGGGCAATGGGGCAGCAGGGAGGTATGCTGCTGCCCTGATGGGCTTTACTAAAATTGGACACCAGCGGGGGGAAAGAAGTGGGAGGGGTAAGTGCACCCTCCCCCACCCTTAAAGCGGCACCCCTGCTTTCAAACCGATGGAACCACCCACCAGTCGAACTGGTTTAGAGGCCCATAAAGGGCCTCTGAACTGGTTCTGTGCACATCCCTATTCACTGCCCCATTCTCCAGACTGGAAGGGCTCTACATCAGTTGACCAACCAGAGCCACACTGAATTAGCAGTCAAGATGAAATAAATCGCTGCCTGGAAATCCTCTAAAATACAGCAACGGAAATAGCCAATGAATACCTTGATCAGAACTACTTCCAGACAATCATAGACTCAGATTTGCTGAAGAATCTCCCATCCTTGCACCTGTGTGTGGCTCTACAGCCTCCTGGGAAATGTAGTTTCTCAGGGGTGCTAGCAAATAGTCAAGGAAATGCAGGCAAAGGAAAGGAAGACGCCTCTGCTCTTCCCCTATACCTCATTGGGTGCAGGAATGTGCTGAACATCAGCCTTGTTATGCTCTAGGAAGACTGGGCAAGGAAAGGTTAGGTAAGAGTTCTACTCACATCTGGATATTGTCTTTGTTTTATGCCTGCCAGCACAAAGCTGGTGGACTTGGAGTTATGGGTTTGTGAGTGAGATGAGGGACCTGTCCAGATAGCAAGGAAGACTACTAGCGGTCCCAGGCACTGGAACATGATTGCTGAAACAGCAGGGGAACACCTCATAAGTAGGTACAGCAAGAAGTTGTGATGTACAATTATTGCAGCAGCCAGGCATCAACTTAGGGTTCTTATAGCAGACCTTGCAACATCACCCTCCTTGGTGCATCACTGTAGGCCCACATCTTAAGTTGGAGTCTTGTTCTCGGATCAGAGCTTTGAGAAAAGGACATCATGCTGTCAGGGGAAGCTTGCTCTATCTTCCAGTAGTGGTTTCTGTCCCAGAGGTCCCACTATGAGGTGCCAACTATTCTTGGTCCCAACATGGACTGGGGTAGGAGGGCTTCTCCAAGGAAGTCTCATCTGACTCGGGCTATGGAAACAGGTGGGTTCTGACACTGTTTGGGCTTAATGCTATGTTAACTTTCCTATCTCTGAGATAGGGATATTCTTGAGATAACACTCCTCCCAAGTGTTGAGAGAATATTTTCTTACTCACAGAGGTTGCTACCACTGATATTCCTCCTCATCCAGTCACAAATGGGACACACACCACAGGCTAAGGAGTCCAGTCCTGCAATGGTGCTGGGTGTGTGGGGAGGGAGAGAGGGAGGGGGAGAGGTTTCACAGCAGGTCTCTTGCCAGGGCCCCAAAAAACCCCTGGGCAACATTATAGTGGTTTATTTCCATAACACACTATTTCTACTTAGCAGTGAGAAGAAAGAGCTATTTATTAATAATCACAGAAAACCCTCTTTATTGATAGAGAAACAAAATACATAATAGTATACCACTGCCTGTATTTCATCTATGGCTGAGTAAGCCCACAGGCTGAAAAAAATGAGTGGTTAATAAAATAAAGACAAAATGCCTGGCTCGCTGAGTTCCCAAGAGATCAGAAGCAATTGCAGGTCTGATAGGAAAATGTATGAGTATGGGCAAGCTTCACAAACAATTTGTATAACCCAAGCAGAAGCACACTATCCAAACAATTGCACTGAAAGATTTGATATGAAACTACATTAAATAAAATACATCACAGATGAATTCCACCAAATGCTGTGTAGGCAAGAAGTCTGTGGCAAGCCCAGAAGATACGCCAGTATTATTATTTCTATTCTTTGTAGGGGAGAAAGAAATCAAGAAAAGAATATTAGGTGTGACTTCAACAATATTTGTTCCACTCTGGTATGCAGGGGTATTTGAAAGAGGCGTCACATTTATTCCTTTATTTCAAATATTTCTATGCTGCTCTTCAGGTTGGACCTATCGGGTCCAACATGTAAAACAATAAATACAATAAAACTCAAGACAGAGTACAGATTAAAACAAAAAGCAGCAGCAATAAATCATAAAGATACTGGCTCACATATATGCATGGCAGCACAGGTATCTGTGCTATGTCTTTGTAACCATTGCCAATGGTGTTGTGCAACAGCGCTGTTTCATTCAGTCATGAAGTTGCAAAAGTGCAGTTGTGCCACATGAACAGGTTGGAGAAGGAGCCAAATGCTACTTCAATATAACAGATCAGTTCTCTGAAATTATCTGAATAGTGGGGGAAGCCATATGAACTAAAATGCTGAAACAAAACAAATGTATGTATTTTGACATTAAAGGCAAAGCTTTGACATAATGGTTAATGCTTTTTGAAACAAAATGGTTCTGTAAAACCAATTTACTCTCTTGATACTGTGTGAGATTTTGAGTTTCACAGAATGCTTGTCCAGGCTGAACATATGTACAAACTACATGGCTATGGAAAACTTACTTTTGCAGATTTAAGACTTAATAGAAAGCAATGCGTGTTTATTCAGTAAAGTCTCATTGAGTTCAGTGTGTAAGTTTTCTATTGGATTTCCACTTCAAATGTTAAATCTCTGGCAAATGGCAAGAATCACAGTTCACAGAAGTATTCTGGAATAAAAAAGCAAGCAGTGGAAGAAATTATGTGCAGAAGTAAGCATTGGTTGTAGAGATGTGCAAATCGATTCAAGTCTAATCGAGCTTGAACTGGGGCTATTTGAGTGATTCAAACGCTAACCAAATCACCCTTAGAATAAAGAGCCTGATTTGAGTTAGAATCAAATCGACCCTGATTTGATCTTGAATCGGTTCAAGTGATTGAAGCACCATTTTGTCTCCATGTTTCCCCTTTGCTGATTGGTTTTCTGACACTGGCTTAAGATTGGCTTGAGATCTCCTTGTTTCTTGGGTGGCTTGTTATCATTCAAATCAAGTGTTGGTATGGGCAACTATGTCCCCACTGGCTGGCGGGGAGGCCAAAGGAGGGGTTTTCAAAATGGATTAAGGGACTGCTTGGAGACAGAGAACCATTTTGTGCCTCTGAGGAGAAGGATCAGAGAGAGAATGCAGTAGCTCAGCACTGGTGGTGGCCTGTGGCTGGCTTGTTTGTTTGTTTGTTTGTTTGTTTGTTTGTTTGTTTGTTTGTTTTGGGGGGGGCTTTGGCTTAACAGTTTTTTCCTTTCCTTAACCCAAATGCTTATTTTATTTCTATTAAAAAAATTATACCAGCTGCAGCCCCAGTGCCTTTAACTGGCTGCTGCTGCTTTGAATCCTTCTTGCTTGCAGCCAGCCCCCATGAGCATTAATACCTGGGGTGTTATGCTATTTTTAAAAATATTTTTCTTTTGCACCCCCCAGCTGCACCTTTGATGCTGTCTGCCTGCTTGGATTCATTTTTTAAAATTTATTTTGTAGGTGCTAGCATCTCTGTGTTTCCCTCCCCACCACCTCAGGGTTTTGTTGTTTTTTGGGGGTGGGTGGGTGGGATGCCTGACTGGTACCCACCTGCCCTCCCCCGACTATTGGGGGAAGGAAGGTGTCTGCCCCAACTGTTGGGGGACTCAGGTGTCTGAGTCCTGGTGTCTACTTGGCCCAAGAATGCCTCTGAGAACAACACCTGGCAGACTCCAGTCGAAGATGCCAGAAGGCACCAGCAGAAGATGCCAGAAGGTGAGACACTCCCCCTGCACCTTTATCAGGTTATAGAACTTTGGGTTCTTTAAATAGGGCCTAGTTTTGGGAAGGGAGAGATTAGATACCGGTAGGACTGTAGGACAGGAGGAGTGGGTTTAGGTGAGAGAGACCACAAGAATCCCCTTCCTTTTAAATAAAGCCTGCTTCTTCGTTTAAGGGGAATTTAATTTCTCTAGCTTCTGTGTGTACACTGCAGTGTCATAGATAGCACTGTGTGTGGCACACACAGCATAAACAGACCACCCCAACCCTGCACCCCTTTTTAAAATACCCACCTTAAAGGCACTGCTCTACTATGGAGTTTTGGGGGAGTTTAAAAAACATTTATATCACTTACTTGCCCATTTATTTTGTGGGTTGGGCAGTAGCTAACACCCATCATGCCTACCGCCCAATCCACTTTTGTGTCCCTAGGACCTACCCACGGGGAACATTGTGGTGATTCAGGTTCCCCATTGTTCCCTATGGCTGAATCACTCGAATTGATTCAAGTTGAGTCTTCAAAACAGCTGGCAATGTCTGCTGTTTCAACAAATTGATTTGAGTATTTTATTCCTCATATGCACACTACGGTAAACTTCTGTGCTTCTTGCTAGAGTGATCTTTGTTCTCTGTATACATGCTGAGCAGGGACCTAACACAATTTTTGCAGTGCCACCTGCAGGCCAGCTCTTGCATTCTGAAAAGAATCCATCCCCTTCTCCAGTTGCCACAGAAGTGGGACAGACAGTTCTTCTTGGAATGCAAGAATGGGCTGGCTAGTGGCACCGTGAAAAATTGAATGGGGCGCCTACTTAGCACATGTACAGAGAATAAAAATCATTCTAGGAAATATCATGGAAGCTTGCTGCAGTGTGTGTATGCAGAGTAGGGCTTTAAAGATCCCAGTTTACTGCTATCTGTAAGAGTCCTAACTGCAGAACAGAATCCTAAACGGTAAAATATGTGATGTTTTAGCTTTACATTCTCATGGCCCTGCCTCTCAGTTTCCCCTTCCCAATTCAACATGCTATAATTAGTTTGACTGGGGGAAACTTCACAGCTCTGACGTATCTGGTAGACAGACAATTTCATTTGATTGTGTAGCAAAAAATGGCTAACATGCAACATAAAAGAAAACCTTTTGATGTTTTGCTGGATAGAAGCAGTAAGAGATGTCAAAAGGAATGAAAGGTAGCAGACATTTAAGATTTACTGGAGCTCTTCCCATGATCAGTAAAAAGGGCTCTGGGGCGGTCTGCAGAGAGAGAGGGTTACACTCACCCTCCCTGCAGATGAGCAGCTGTCCATCTTTGGGTGGGCGGATCACCCATCCAGATCAGCACTGGCTCCTGCCAGTAGCTCTGGGGGTCGGAGTGCAGGGAAGCACTGCCATGTGCGTCCCACCCCCCGGAATTCCAATAATGCACCATAGAAGTGTGCAGTGCCTTATTGGGATCCCCCCTCCCCACTGAGTGTGCCAGTTGTGGCTGCAAGCAGACATGGCTGAAACAAAATTGCCAGAATGGAATTAGGAGGGCACTCGCTCTTCTAACCCCATTTTGAGGGGTGGCTTCACAGGTGGGTTTGCTGCCATGTTGCCATCAGGATCAGGCCCAATCCCAGAAATTCACACGCATGTGCAAAACTAGGCTGGGCTTCCTTAGCCTGGTTTTGCAGGCGGGTGTGAATAACCTTACCAAAATAGGGAAAGAATGTGAAGAAAGGAGTCATAGAGGCTGTTCTCATGCCTATGAGAATGGCTCAGATTCGCATGATCTTGGCAATGCTACAGCACCAAACCCAGTGCCAAAGCCTGGCTCTTAGCTGAGGTTAAGGGTGCAAATACACCCTTAACCCAGCTCCTGGGATTGTGTGTCAGCATGGGCTACTTGTAGTTCATGCTGACACAGAGATGGGCTCCTAGAGTGCCTATCCCCTGTGTTATGGACGGTCCACATCAACATATCAGAACCAGAGGTACCAACTCAGAAGTATGTGAAATATAGGCCTGTGTCTGATTTCATTTTATATTAAGAGTTCAATTAGATCTGCCTGGGTATTGCTTGATAAATGATTTGTAGAGGCAGGGGTAATCTAGCATTGTTTATCAGTGTTTGTGGAAACTCACTGAGACACAATGGGTCAGGCTTAATTACCAGTCTCACACTGCTGAAATTAACCTGCTGTCCAGTAATCCCCTTACCTCACTGACAAGATGCTTCTTACTTAGTCAAATGTGTTGATTAACTTGCTTCACACATGTGCCCCTTTTTGATGTTACTTTGAATATTCTTTTGTTATAAATACACACTAGATAGAGGTACACAAGAAATAATGTAATTGCTGTCTCACACAAATAGAACTAACTCTCCCACTAACTCCTGACTTTTAACACCTTTTGGGACCAGGCTAGCACATCTGGGGGCCCATATGCTCAGAGATGCAGATTTGCTTTGGGCTATGTCCCCTCCTCAAGATAGCAGCTAACAGAAGATGAGATTGAGATCTCTCTGAACTGACCAAATATCCTGAGCTAATTTTGGTAATTAAAAGACAATATTCAGAGGATAGCAGGAATAGACACCTTTTGTGATCCAGAAGACTCAAATGGACATCAAAGGATGGAACCACTATAAGAAGGAGTCTCTGGACATGGCAGATTAGCTATCTTGTGCCTACAGCAAGATCTGCTCACAACAATGCCAGAGTTTGCTGCTAAGCCGCGGGGCAAAGCAGGAACTCTGTCCATGGGCAGGAGCTGCCTATGACTTCTACTGTGTAGTGAGAAGTCAAGACTTCCCCAGCCATGGTGCTCTGGCTCTCAGCCGTGATCTGAGCAACTGCAACAACTCCTGTCCCCTGCCAAGAAGCCTCGCTCCTTCAGCTGAAAAGATCTCCGCTCTCAAGTCTCTGATCCTGGTAATATGCTGCTCCATTACAAGCCTTGGCCCCCCCATCCTTTCCCCTCCTTCTCCTGCTCCCTTCCCCTCTCCCCCTACTAATTCCTGATCTCCCCCAAACCATGCCAGCCCTCAGCCTCCCCCTCTTTTCTGCCTGTATCTGAATTGTATTAGGCTCTAGGAAGATTTAATACACACACATATGGTAGTTAAGAACACTGGTTGTGGCTAGGATATTCTGTTTAAAATACTGTTAGTAATATTGATAGAGTGTTCTGCTTTCTGCTAGATTATGTTGTTACTCTTTTATACTCAAGAAAGCCCATTGAATCTTTGAGGATTGGTTTGATCTCTTTTCTTCCATGCGCCCAGATCCTACATGGTCACCATATAAAAGAACTTGGTCACTTGGTGACAGTATGAGCCAGACCTAATTTTGTATGCTAGCTAATGAGCATATTTAGTATATAAATCAGGCCTGGTCCTTAACATAACCTGGGGTAATCCCTGAGTGCACTGTGCTTGGCACACAGTGCACTGTGGGATACCCTGAGGCTGGGGTAACCAGTCCTGGCCTCAGAGCAATCTGCCCTACTCCATGCTGCATGGAGCAGCAGGGATTGTGTGGGAATGCAAAGCGTGTTCCCATCAGGCTCAGAATGCTCGTCTGGGGGAAGGCAAGTTTTGTGAAGCCTCCTGCCCACTTGCATGATAGGTTGTGCAAATGGCCTCGTTATCAGAAAAGTTAGATGATGTAGCAAGTAGATTGAAACTGAAAACTGAACTGAAAACTGACTAGGACAGGTGTCGTATCTAGGTTTGGGAGCTGTGCATGCTCCCAATTTTCAGGTGTGTGGGAACAAACAACTAGGTAGGAGGAGGGGGAAGTGATTGTGTGGGAGACAGGAGCTGGACAGGACAGCACCTTCCTATCCAGCATTTGACCAAAGTATGGGGGAAAGCTGTCCTCCCAGCTCCTAGTTGTCCTACCCAGGTTTTGGTTGTGTGAACAGCTTCAATATTGTTCTGAAAACATTGTGGGAGGAAATCAAAGGCTGATATTCAGACTAGTATTGCACCAATGCAATTGGGAAAATGGAGCACATCTATACTTTTGGGTCAACTTGGAATTTACTTGAAACCAAATCTGCATGCAAGATTAACAAACACACTGCAGTCTAGACAGAGGCAAGACAATGTTAAGGCACCCCAGAGAAGCAACCGGATCATAAGCAAAGTGATATCGTTTGTTTTGAAAACGAGATAAAATGTATTTGTAAACTGCAAAGCCACGGTGTAAAATGTGGTAGTAGGCAAGCTTAGTACAATTGTGGTTGTGTGGGGAGTGAAGGCAACACCTGGAGCGGGGGCGGGGGGTGGGAAATGAAGGCTCTAATAGCTTGGCAGTGGGTGGAGAGAAACGGAAGCTGATTAGGGCTTTGTAGGTCATAACCAGCACCTTGTATTTTGCCCAGAAGCTTATTGGGAGGCAGTGTAGTTTTTTTAGTATAGGAGTTATATGGTCTCTTCAATATGACCCAGAGATCAACCTGGCTGCCACATTTTGTATGAACTGTAGTTTCTGGACTATGTTCAAAGGCAGCCCCACATAGAGGGCATTGCAGTAATCCAGCCTAGAGGTTACCAGCATATGTACCACTGTTCTGAGCTCATTTATCTCAAGCAATGGATGCAGCTGGCATATCATCTGAAGCTGATAGAAAGCACCTCTGGCCACTGCCTCAACCTGGGATACCATGGAGAGGTTTAGATCCAGAAGCACTCCTAGACTGCGTACCTGTTCATTCTGGGGAAGTGTGACTACATCCAGAACCAGCAGATCAAAATTGTCTCCCTTAGTTCCCACCCTGCACAATAAGTACCTCCGGCTTATTTGGATTCAGCTCAGTTTGTTATCCCTCATCCAGCCCATTATTAGTTCCAGGCAGGCATTTAGGGAGGTTGTGCTTTCTCCTGATGATATTGACATCAAGAAATAGATTTGGATGTCATGAGCAGATTGATAATACCCTGCACCAAATCTCCTGATGATCTCTTCCAGTGGTTATATGTAGATGTTAAAAAGCATTGGAGACTGCATGGAGCCTCAGGGGATGCCAATTAAAAGTTCACTTTTTGAAGAACAACAGTCTCCAAGCAACAATATCTGGAAACTGCCAGATGCAAAGCCATGCCTCCCACTCCCAACCCCCTCAGACACTCCACAAGGATACTATGGTTGATAGTATCGATAGCTGCTGAGAAATCCAAAAGGACCATGAGAGTTATACTCCCTCTGTCAATTCCCTGCATCCATCAGGCCACCCAAGGCAGTCTCCACTGCATAGCCCACCCAAAAACCTGTTTTTCAGTTTCCTCCAAACACACTGGAGCTGGGAGGCTACCACCCTCTGAATTACCTTGCCCATCTATGGAAGGTTGGAGACAGGCCTATAGTTGCTATCTCTGAGGGATCCAATGCAGGCTTATTCAGAAGTCTAATGATTGGCTTCTTAAAACAGGACGACATCCTGCCTTCCCTCAGACAAGCATTTATATTGTCTACCAAGCCTTCTATAACAACCCCGCTGCCGGATAGTATAAGCCATGTTGGACAAGGCTCAAAAGAACAGGTGGTAGGCCTCACATTTCCAAGTAGCTTATACACAGCATCAGAAGTCACAAACTGAAACTGATCCAGCCTAACCACATAAGAGGATGGACACCTCTGCATTAGGTTCTGCAATAATTGTGGGGTCTGAATCTAAGAGATTTTATCCAAAAAGAACTAATTAAAAACATCACATTGGGTAATTGATGGTTCCAAATTCTGATTCAAGGGAGAAGGGATATGTACTAGCTCTCTCACAATCCTAAACAACTCTACTGAATGTGAGCTTGCAGATGCAATATGGGCAGAAAAGAATAGCTTCTGGGATTCAAGTGAAATGTGCAGAACCCTTTAGGTATCTTCCCAGTCTTTTGACTGCAATCCAATCATTACTGGTTGGTGTACTCACCTTTCTGTTCAGGATTCCCACTGCTGAAGCAATATCTGGCCTTGTTACTGTGGCTATATACAGAAGTTTTCCAATTGCCTTTCTGTATTGATGGTTGGCTGGTAAAGGCTCGCTGTCTCCATCTTGCTTCCAGAAATTTGCATCCAGTGATGTACTGACTTTGTTGGCATCTGTCAGTCCCAGGCATTCTAGAAGATCCTTTATCTTCTGGTTGAGAAGGAATGGCCCATCCCCTTCTCTTTCTATTTGGATACCAGGGTAATAGAAGATTCTTCCAAGTTCCTTCACCTCTATTTCCTTGTTCAGGTGCTGTACAATCTCATGGCTGTCTTGTTTTTCTTCATATGTAATAATCAAGTTATCAACATGTTTCAGGATGCAAGTCCATCTATTGTCTCTGAATCTTCAATATAGGCAAACATTAATATTTAATGTTTTGTGTTTTTGTATTGTTTTATTATTGTGAACCGCCCTGAGACTTTGGTTTGGGGCGGTATAGAAATGTAATAAAATAAATAAATAAATAAATAAATAAAGATCAGCTTTTCCTTGTGTGAACCCCTCCTTAAGTAGCAGTTGATTCATTTTCTCATTCCATGCTCTGGCTTCTTGTTTTAAGCCATAGATGCTCTTGAGTAGTGTGCACATAAGCCTCTTCTTTCCAGGTACTTCAAAGCCTGGTGGCTGTTGCATGTAGATGTCTTCCTCAATTTCCCCACAGAGGAAGGCAGTCTTTACATCCAAGTGGTCAACTTGCATCTTTCTGGCTGCTGCCATGCTGAGCAGTGTCCTAATTGAAGTGTGTTTCACAACTGGTGCAAAGGTCTCATTGTAGTCCTCACTATAGATTGGGAGTATCCTTTAGCTACTAGCCTTGCCTTGTAGCACTGTACATCCCCTTCTGCATCCTGCTTGACTTTGAAGACCCACTTGCATCCCACAGTCTTTCTTCCTGCAGGTAGTTCCACAACTCTCCAAGTCTCATTTTTGTGCAGGGAATCAATTTCTTTTAATGCTGCTTTTCTCCATTTCTCAGCTTCATCAGCTTGCATCTTTTCTATATCTTTGCATCTTTTCTATATCTCACCATGTGGTGGGTTCTTGTATATCCTCCTTGGGCCTTGAGTGAGAGCCTTTGGGGTGGAATCCCTTTATTAGGGCTCTGTGAGCGCCTCAGTTCTGGTTCAAGCTGTGCAGCCCCTTCTGAATCTGTATCCCCTTCTGAACCGGTTTCTGGTTCTAGCATAGATTCTTTGGGTTCACTATCTGGCTCTTGCCTCATGAGAGTCCAGTCATGCGGATACTCTTTCACCTGGAACTCTGACACAGGTTCTGATACATAACCTCTAGTTGCCCCTTGTCTCTCATCACAGCTGAGTTTGGTTCTCTTGACCTTTGGGACATATGCATAAGCCTTTGATCGAAACACTCTGACATGGTTTAGAGAGGGTTTGCACCATGCCATATTTCAAATTATGTCTTGTCTATTGCTTTGATTGGCAATCTGTTTTGCAAGTAATTTGCAGTCATCACTGATTCTCCACAGAATTTATTTGCCAAACCAGCATCATGTAACATGCATCTAATCATTTCCAGTAGAGAGCGATTTTTCCTCTCTGCCACACCATTGTGTTCAGGTGTATTTGCAGGAATAGTTTCATGTGAAATCCATTGTTCCTTTAGGAATCATTTCATGTTATTTGACATGTATTCACCTCCATTGTCTGACCTTAGTCTCTGAGGTTTTGTTCCAAATTTGTTATTGACCAGTAGGGATGTGCAAACAGGTTCGATGTCAAACTTGTTCATTTTGAAGGTTCAGGGTTGAACTGAACTATCCCCTGTTCGCTCTGACCCCGGGCCGAACACCCTCAACTGTTTGGGGGTTTGAGGACTTTTTTAAAAAAATTAAAAAATATTTTTTTTGTTGTTTACCCCCTGTGGGGGGTTGTTGGAGGGGTTTGCGGAGGTTTCCCCTCCCCTACAGGCCTCCCTTGTGGCCCAAACCAGCCTGTTTGGCCTGCTCTCCGGCCTATTTGGGCCTCCGCTTTCTGGCACGGTGGCCATTTTGGAGACCACCGCACCTGCGCAACTGGGCTCTGCAGGGCCTGGGTCATGCAGAGGCACATTGCAGGCAGGGCGGCCTCCAAAATGGCCACCGTGCTGGAGGGGGAAGGCCTGAACATGCCAAAGAGCCAGCCAAATGGGCTAATTTGGGCTGCAAGGGAGGCTGGGCGGGAGGGGGAACTTCCACAGATGCCCCCCCCTCCAACAACTCCCCTGAAGGGGGTAAGTAACATTTTTTTAAAAAGAAAAATGTAAATGTTCACTAACCCCCACCCCCCAGAATGGACCAAACCAGGGGGGCGAGAGTTTCGAGGGGGTGCCGGGCTGAACTGGCCCAGTCTGGCTAGTCCAGTACAGACTTGAAGCGAACTGGGTCAGCAGGTTCTGTGCACACCCCTATTGACCTGTGCAATAGATTCTTTAAATCTTTCAAACACTTGACTTTTCTCTCTCAGAAAAGATACATATGTAAATCTTGAAAAATCATCAGTATATGTGAGCATGTAGCAATTGCCACCCATATTATTTTCAAGTGGACCAGAGACATCAGAATGTATTAGCTCCAGAGGATGGTTTGACTCCTTCTGCGTCTGTTTAGAAAAGCTAGGTTTTACTCCTTTATTGAGTAAGCAATACTGAAATCTTGTGGCAGCTTCTTTGCGTGACTCCACTTGTCCTTAATTAGTCCATTTCCCACAAGCCCATTAATCATGTTTTTTTTTTTGCCTATGCACTAATCTTTTATGCCATATGGTAGAACAATTCTTGTGTTTGCATGAAGCTGCAAGCCTTGCCTGTTCAGTTACACAGTCCAATTGAAAAAGGCCATCTTTACACATATAGTCTGTCATAATTAAATCATCATCTTTGGTGATATAGCAAACTTTGTCCTCAAAAATCACTTTGCAACCTTTATTGACTCCATGTCCCACAGAGATCAAGTTACTCTCCATATCAGGGACTAAGAGTATATCTCGGATCAAAATATTTTCCATTTCCCCATCAAATTGCCTGTAATACAGTTCAGCTGTCCCCCTCTTCCTGTCGAAAAAATAATGTGCTCAGTAGCAACAGAAACAGCAACTTTGTAATTTTTGTCTAAATCAATAAACAGTTTCGGGGAATTCAGGATATTTTGGGTAGTGCCTGAATCAATAATAAAATCATTCCTCTCATTCCTGGTTGCTACATTTAAGACTTGGCTCTTTGGCTGTCTCTCTCTGCTTCCTTTTCTTTAAATCCACCATGCTGTTTGCTTTTCTGTCTGTGAGAAACGCTTATCTTCCTTTCTACTGTGTTCACAGGCTGTGAGTCATCTCCGTAGCTATGGTAACCAGATTTTCCTACTCTAGGATTCTTTCTGCATTTGCAGCCTTTAGGATCTGGGCAATTAGAATGTGAATGCCCTGCTTTGTTACAGTTGAAGCAAAGCCTTTGTTTTCCCAAAAAAGGCTATAGTATTGTCCCCATGCTTTTCAAAAACCATTTCTTCCTGGTTAAAGTTGAAATCTTGCAAGCATGCAATTACAGTTTCCATTTCAAGCTTACTATTTGAAACCTCCATTGCCGTTTTTACATGATTATAACTTTGTGGCAAAGATCTCAGAATCGAGCCGATTAACACCTGATCATCAAAAGTAGATCCATGTTGTTTAAATAATCTGTGAGTCTCTTACAGCCCATTTATATGGGTTGAAAGCTCCTCGCCTTCTTACAGCTGCATTTTGTAAATCCTTTGAATTAAAAGGACAGCAGTGTTGGGAGAGACTCTCCCATATTGCTTTTTATGCTTATCCCAAACCTCTGAGGCAATTTCAGTCTCTTTGAAATGCATTAGCAACTCATCACTCACATTTAGAAAAATCAAGCCATATGCTCTATTCTGTGAATCTCATTTCTTTTGGCAGTTTCCCCATATGTTGCTCTTGGTTCTGTGAGGGCTTCATTTTTGCCTTCAGGAGGGCTTCCATTTTCATAACCCATTGTTCATAATTCCATCCATTTAGCTTTGAGAAGGCAGCGTTGCTCACCTCTGGATCCATGCTGTCTTTCTAACTTACTCAGCTGCACTTTAAAAGCAAAAAAATCTGCTGCAGACTTTTGGGCTGCTGGGCCCATGATCCTGTTGGGGGTTGTGATTATTTAGCAAAGCACCAAGAAAGCTACCACTCCAGTTACAGAGTGCAGAGTTTAGTTGTTACAGCCATTTAAGTAACACACAGGAAGATCACTGAAGATTCTAAGTTACTTTACTAGTTTATTGGTGAAGTACATTTGAGATAGAAAAGACCTATCCTATTTATCAGCTACATAATGAAGCTATTCTCACGACCAGGGGAAATTGGGCTAAGGGAGCCTAGCCCAATTTCCCCTGGTCGTCTGCTGCCATGGGAGCCACGCAGCTCCTGGCAGCAAACTGCAAAAACCAGCCCTCCCCTTAAATGAGGTTAGCGGAGTGAGCACTCCACGAACATCGTTTTGTTGATCATGTGCTGCCATGGCACAGCTCCGCACCATGGCAACACATGAGGAGACCTCCACTGGGAGGCTGAAACAAGCCTCCCGGCCCTGGGGGTCTCTCCAGAATGCCCCGCGCACTTGTACAGGGCATCTTGGAACAGCTCCCTGCCTGTGTGAGGGTAGAGTGGGCTAAGCGCTGAATGGCGCTTCACACTGATCATGTGAAGAGCCTCAATGAATAGATGGGGTTTCCATCTTCTCTCTAGGAGGAAAGGAAGAGGACTGAAAGGAAAGGAAGAGGACTGACTCACTACAAGAAGTACCTGAAGAGTCAAAGCAGGGATCATAAAGCAGAGGAAAGCTGGGACAGGTAAGGAGACCCTTGCTAGCTACCTCTTCTCCCAGTGCCCCTAGTGGTCATTAGGATAGTTTGTGCAAAAGATTGATACACTGGAACTCCATCTTCAACATGAACAACTTTCATATCTCAGCAACAATTCATTTGTAAAACAGGAGTAAGAGTCACCTACCTTGCAAGGTGGTTTTGAGGACAGTACAACCAAGACTTTTGAAGACAATACAACCAAGGTTGCAAAATTCAGGGCAAAATTCACTTGGGACTTCATTGATATCTATGGGGCTGTTAAGTGTGTACTTCAACTTTCCCCACTGAAATCAATGGAACCTAAAATGCTTATTGCAATTTTTTATAGATTCTGTCCTAAAAGCGTTATACAAATTATAAGTAGCTGTAATAGTGCCTTTTAGTGCTAAATAATAATAAATAATAATAATAATTTTAAGGAAACCTATTCAAGAGGGCTTGTTTAAAAGGGTTTTCTGTAAACCCTTCAGAATTCACTGTTTTCCCTCAAATTAACTCATACACACACACACACACACACACACACACACACTTAAAAATGCCAGTTTTATTTTTTTTAAAAAAGATGGCTGTAGAGTTGCACAGTTTAAGAATGCTAATAACCAAGAGGCAATTCCTAAACAGCAGCTGAGCTGAGTTTTCTGCTATGAATAGGTATAATGTTAGCTGTTATTTGCAAGATAACAAAAATAGCTTCCAATTTCAGCATACTTGAGAGCTGTCTATTATGGTGGATAAAATCTGTTTTACTGTGAGAAACAAGCAGATGCCAAAAGCTTCAAGCATACTGTGAAAGTTAATGGTTTGAGAAAGAAAGTGCCTGCAAGGGAAAACACGGGGATTAAAAAAGAAACAAAGACTGACATCAGGCCATCACATCTGTATAAAAGTCATCTAATTCACCGATAAACTGGGATAGCTATTTTGTGATCAAGCTTACTAAAAGTGTGCATAAATGTGGCATTATAGGAGTCATTAAAAAGAAAAGAAAACAGGGACTATTGCTCTCAGTCACAAAACTCTGCATATGTACACATTTAAATCTATTAGCAGGATCAAACCATCAATATATTAATCTTCCATAAATTGTACCTGTGATTCCGTTACTGAAAGGGTTTCAACAGGATTTCCTGAGCCTAATACACTTTTGGTATTGTGGCCTTTTGGCCTTGTGTATTTTAATTTAGAGATACTAAGTTGTTAGAAATCTAGCAACTGTACCTGTATCTTGAGTACGTATATGAAACTATACTAAATTTCCCACCAGATTTTTCCTTCCATGGGGCATGCACAGCAACAAAAGTGCGAGTAACACAACTCCCCAATCATCTCTTCAGGCACTTGGCTAGGAGCGGGGGGGGGGGATCCAGAGGCACGTTTTTGGCCCTTGGCTCTCCTAAGGCTCTTGGTCAGTTTACTTGTATCCCTTACTTCCCTCTCAGTCTACACGTTAGTTACTGATCTCCTGTTAGACAATGCACTTGTGCGGTGCATTACTGGGTCTCGGGGTGGGGGTGGCGCTACGCAGCAGCACTTCCCTTCACCTGACTCCCAGAGCTGCTGGGTGAGGTGTGGGCAGCCAGCAGGAGAGCCACCGCTCATCTGTGCCACTGATCAGGAATAGATAACAGCCGGTGTGTGTGTGTGTGGGGGGGGGGGGAATTGAACTGCCAAATGACTAGAGACATTGGAGACAGCAGACAGCCATTATGTAGGTGTTTACTGTTAGCAGGCAGAAAGTGGTGTCCAAGGTGATGAGTGAATGTCCAAAAGATGCCATCCATTATAGAAAGGACAGGGGAAATGGCAAGAGAGGGTAAATGAGCAAGTTTTATCTCATTATTGCTTGGAAACCTTTGATTCCATGCATTTCTAAAAAAAACCAGGAAATTATCATGATCCTCAGTAGATAGCATCTTATTAGGCCTTTCTCTAATTATAAACTCTGTTCAATGCCCAACTCAAAAACTGTTACTTAAAAATTAGTAATCAGCAGAACATAAACAACAAATGAGAATGGTTGTAGAGGTTATGCTAAATTATTGTTCACTGAATAAAAATATGACAATTCATCTTAAGGCTATCATTGTTAATTTTATTAGTTATATAATGCTTTCAATGGATATGGTGATTTAAACAGACATGTCCCTGTCCAAAGCAGATTACAATTTAAATTTCAACAGTAGGGGAGCTAACAGAGGAGAAAGAAAAGGGCAGCAAGGAATGGATATGAACAATGTATGTTTCATGTACATAGACTTCATTTTGGCTGGGGGCAGAGAACATGTTGTTATAAGTTTAAATGAGAGAAAGGAATTGCTACCTGCTGTGACCATCAATCCCTTAAGCAGACCTTAAATTTAAATAAGGAGGGGATACAAACCACAAGCAGTGTGTTATAGAGTTACTCTGACAGTGAAATTGCAAGAGACGCCACTTGCAGCCAGTGGGATATGTTTAGGGATATAAACTCTCAAGGGTGAACCCACAATCTATTAAATGACTAGCTATCATTCAGCTCCTAAACCCCAAGGCAATAGGATTATTGCTAATCCTACTGTTTTGAAGAACCAAGGACTAATTAGCCCTTCGTGTAAAAGAGACCCAACAATGGATACACCAGATGGACATTCCACAGTTGAACTGGACCCTTAAATTGGGATTTGGAATATTATTAACCCAGTTAATCATGCAACTTTGATAAAGTCTGCCATTATTAGGCTCAGCAGAGTTCATTTCACATTGCACAGCATGATAACAAGAGACGAATAGTCACAGTACAAAAGTGTTGTGCACAGTTTTAAGTTAATCATCCAGCTTCATCGATACCATTGAAAAACTGCTTTCAAACCACATCTAGCAAACACCGAGGAAGTAAACATATTTTACATCAGCATTATTGAGTTACTTAAAAGTAGTGCATTTTATAAAGCTGTGTCTGAAGGAATAAAATGTCTATAATCTGTGTCTAGAAGAAATCTACTGAGAGGCAGGAAAGAAATGCTGTTGCTTAGCACTGACTAGGTGTTTAAGCACAGTATGTGCATTTTAGAAAATTGAAGGAATTTTTCCTTTTGCCTTTTCGAACTGGACAGGATATGATAATGCGAAGGTACTGGTTCTCTTGTCTGCATTTGGCACTGCTTCCTGTCCACATCCCTCCTTGCTTCTTCTATCCTGCACAACTTTGTCTGTTGCCTCTACCCTTTGTCTCTCATTCTGCTATGTCATTCCCTACTATGACTGGAATAGTGCTCCTCTTTCTTTTCACCTCCCACACCTCCAGTTCCCAGCTTAAGACCCTCTACTTTGACATAAGTATGCAGTTTGTTATTTAACACCTCCAGTAAACAGATTTTCTTTTAAATGATAAAGATTTGCCCCCCTTTATTAAAAAACAACAACAACCAACCCATGCTGTTGTCCATAATTTTACTATGCCAACTATGGCAGATATTTCTAAAATATTTATAGAACTAATTGAGTGCTATTATGGAGCCAGTGTGATGTAGTGGTTAGAGTGTTGGACTTGGACTGGAGAGATCTGAGTTCAAATCCCCATTGAACCATGAAACTCACTGGGTGAATCTGGGCCAGTCATGTAACTCTCAGCCTAACCTACCTCACAGGGTTGTTGTGCGGATAAACATAACCAAGTATACCGCTCTGGGCTCCTTGGAGGAAGAGCAGGATATAAATGTAAAAATAAAAATATCCCCCCCTTCCTTTCATATCACAGTCACTTGGCTATCACTGAAAAGACACCATAATGCTGTAACGGGACCACGTCCCAATAATGGACATTCCACAGCATGCAGGTAGGAAGGAGACATGGGAAAGAGATGTGCATGCCCACAATACTTCTCACGTGATTTAGCAGAGCTGGTTAGACGTATCACCGCAACTAATCCTTTATATATATTAGGAGTCTGGCCTTCTCCCATTCATTGCCTGGTCAATAAAGCAGAGCCGGCTGCCTGCTGGTCCTTTCCCTGCCTGAAGAGACCATGGCTTGGAGAACACACATTCCAGGTCTGGTTTCTGCTGCAGTTGCCCAAGCCCTAGCCTGACAATTATATGATTATTATAAGCCACCTAGTATTTTATGACTGGCCAGGCAGCCTTGTAGTGCCCACAGTCTATTTTTTTTAATGGTCAATTCATTGGCGCCATTTTAATAAAACAAAACAAAAGCCCTTCAAAACAAAAGGTTACCACCTTTGTAGAAAAACATTTTTACTATGTTTTTTAATCTCTCTTTTTATATGAGCGACATTACATTAAAAAGAGGGTTTTATTACCTGCGGTATGGTCAACCAGACATTAGTATACTCTGTAAGAGCCACAAAATGTGCTTGAGGGCTATAAAATGTAGCAGTGCCTCATCATTTAAACGGAATTACTTTACTATGAAAATGTTCCACACTCACAAAATACAGTTTTATGTTTTTAAGAAGCAGAGCAATCCAGCAGTTTTTAAAAGATACATCAGCCTCAATATCTTTTTAATAAAACAATCACCATTATTATTCTCATTATAATTTTCATACACTGAATAAGTTTCTCAGCAATATGGTCATTACTATACTGTAGATAAAGTTTTCATCTGCTAATCTCAAATAACTGAGTAAAATATTTATGTGGTCTTTCTGGCTACATGATATATTTGAGAAACTGAGCCCACTTTAGTATCAAGCTACTTGAGGGCAATTATAGAATGCCAAAATTCACAACACCGACTATTGTAATTTGATGTACTTCCTTATTCTATTTGCATTATAGAGTGGTCTATTCTGAGGGTTTAGGAAAGAGATAGGGATGTGCTCGAAACATGATTCAGCTTCCAAATCATGGCACAATCCCTTTAAAACTGAGGGCTTTCACAGCCCCTTTAACATGGAGGAGAGCAGGTTTATCCCTGCTTCTCCTCCCCTTGCTGCCATTCATTGCTGTACTTGTGGTGCTGCCACCAGCTATCAGCATATGCTGGTGGCACTCTCCCCCAGCTGCCCCGCTTGGTAAGCCTCCTGGTTTTCCTGCCATAGTGGAACTTCCATAACAAGGGGTGTGTGTGTGTGTGTGTGCACGTGCGCGCGCGCCAAACATCTGGCATGCCACAGTACTTGTCCGTAGGTTATATTCAGCTTGTTTATTCAAGAGATAAATTAACAACTACCGAGACCCCTGGGTCTCTACAACACGCATTTTTGTATCCTCTGGTCCTAAAGGCACAATGCTTCAAATCCCATTTTGGCTATTTTGTCACTTTAGTGTGAGAAAAAGTGAATACCGTATTGCTGGGGTCTTGCAACTTATTGCAAGACCCCAATATTTGGAAAGTGTATTTCCCAACTATTTTTGATGGAGCCAAAAGCAAGGGAAGAAGATATAGGTGAAGAAGATAACAGGGAAATAAACCATGGCAGCAACAGCAATGAGCTGATCTGAATAGTAAGATGGGGCGGTGAGCACTATACATAAAGAAAAGGAGGGAAGATGGGAGCACAATCAGGATCCCTTTATATGGCAGTCAGCAGTTTGGGACTAGCTGTGATTTCAATTAACTACACATCACACAATGCAAATATGAATTTTATTGTACTTGCATTTCAGCTCCAGTCCATTGCCATCTCTCATTAGCTGCTTCCAGTGCCGGATTTAGGCACAAGCTAAGTAAGCTACAACTTAGGGCCTCACATCTGGAGGACCTCTGAATACCAAAAGCATCACCAAATTCCAAGTTTTACATAATTGGTTGAAAAATAAACAAGAAAAGAAAAAAGTATCTAAAATTGACACAATCATTATTAACATAGGAAGCTGCCATACACCAAGTCAGACCATTTGTCCATCTAGCTCAGTATTGTCAACACAGCCTGGCAGCAGCTTCTCCAAGGTTGCAGGCAGGAATCTCTCTCAGCCCTATCTTGGAGATGCCAGGGAGGAACTTGGAACCTTCTGCATACAAGTAGGCAGGTGCTCTTCCCAGAGCAGCCCATATCTTGCCATGCTTATAGTGCCCATATCTTACAGTGCTTACAGTGCTCATTCAGGGCAGATTCTGCTTAGCAAAGGGGACAATTCATGCTTGCTGACACCTAATGGTGCAGTGGAGAAATGACCTGATTAGCAAGCCAGATGTTGCTGGTTCAAATCCCTGCTGGTATATTTCCCAGACTATGGGAAACACCTATATCAGGTAGCAGTGATATAGGAAAGATGCTGAAAGGCATCATCTCATACTGCGCAGGAGATGGCAATGGTAAACCCCTCCTGTATTCTACCAAAGACAACCATAGGGTTCTGTGGTCACCAGGAGTCTACACCGACTTGACGACACACTTTACCTTCACCACAAGAGCAGTTCTCCTCCCATATCGGATAAGACAAATTATTCTTACTAGCTGGCCCTGCGCAGAACATCTGCGCCCTAGTTCTCCATCTCTCACCCCTCTCTGGACAATCCGGCTCCCTGCCCTGCCTCCCTCCCCCCTCCTTAAGCTGCCATCCAGGATGGCAGAGGAGGTGGCAAAACCTTCCCCACTTCTCCCTCCACAATCCTCTCCAACTCCCCCAACCCTCTCTTGCTCTCCCCCACAACTCTTGCTCTCTCACTCTCTCACCCCTCACAAACCTCTCCTCCCCACAACTCTCTCTCTCCCTCACTCTCTTGCTCTCCCCCACAACTCTCTCTCCCCTCCAGCTCTCTCTCACGCTCTCCCCAACAACTCTCTCTTTCTTGCCTTCCCCCATAACTCTTTCTCTCTCACTCTCATCCCACAACTCGCTCTCTCTCTCTTGGTTCCCCCAACTCTCTCTCCCAACTCTCTCCCCCCCCCACTCTCTCTCGCCCCCCCAACTCTTTTGCTCACCCCCCACAACTCTCGTTCTCTCGCTCTCCCACCCAACTCTCTTTCTCATTCTCACTCAACTCTCTCTCTTGCTCTCCCGACTCTCTCTCACTCTCCCCCAACCCTCAGCGTCCCCCTCCCCTTCCCTTCCTAGGGAGTACAGCATGCAGGCTACATTGCAGCAGCCTACAACAGCTCCTACCGCCAGCCTCCATCACATCACCCTGCCAAGTCTCCCTGTGAGGAGGATGGCCAATTTGGGTGGGAGAGAGCACAGAGGGCTGGCCTCAACCGCTCTGCTGAGTCTCCTGGTGAAGAGAACAGCCAAACTGGGGCTTCCCTTCTGATCTGCACAAATGGCCCTTGGTGCACTCTTCCACCCCGATTGTCCTCCTCATGAGGAGACTTGGCAGGGCATTGGAGGCTGCTGCTCAGTGTATCTTCTTTCTTCCTTGTCCCTCCTTGCCTCCTCCTTGTCCCTCCCTCCTCCTCCTCAGCAGTTGCCCCTCCGTCTGCTACTCAGCCCTACTCCATGCCTTCTCTCTCCTCTGGACAACTCTCACAACATGTGCCATGTTCCACAGGATATGTGACATATGTCCTAAGGCTTTTAAATATAGAGATATGGCTACACAATTATGTATCATTTTTAGTTTATAAATCTGTGCAGAAATAACTGCAAATTATATTGAAGTGTTATTAGACCAGGGCGCCACAATTTCAGCCCTCCAGCTGTTTTTGGACTATAACTCCCATCATTCCCAGCCACAGTGGTCAGTAGTCAGGGATGGCATTGTAGTCCAACATCTGCAAGATGGCCATAGTTGTGCAGTCCTGGTGTAGACCAATACCCACCATCGAAGTTAGACAGCATTTGCCTCTTCAGAAGAATATTGCTGTAACCATGAGCAATGTGGTGGAGGAATGAGTGGTGTGCCTGGGTGGGACTTGTGACCCATTTTGTAATGTTTTGGGGGCCTCTTAACCTCAGCATAGCTTAGGGCCACAGCATGTTTTAACCCGGCCCTGGCTACTTCTGTAATCTTGTATAACAATGTCCCCCACTTCTGCAAGTCTGCCTGCTGCCTTGTCTTCCTGAACTTCCAAGGGAGGTGGGAGAAATACTATCTGAAAGCTGAGAAAGTCAGGAAAATGTAATATACTGTGAGGTGCCATCAATCTAGATGAAAGTCTCCTACTCTGTCTCTTCTGCCTTGGAACTGCATGGGAATATTTTTTGTTGCTTAAGAGAGCTGTCTATGCCCTTTTCACCTCAGTAACCATTTTACCAATCCTTAGCCTCATCTCAAATCTATTTGTATCCCTAGCAACCAACATATTTCACACTATGACCACCATGCTTAACAGGTCTGGAAGCAAAAGAGTTAAGAATGAATGCAGGCATACAAAGATGTGCAGCAGCCAGGGCAATTACTGTCTCAGCTTAGAAAAGCAGGAAGGCACCAGCACAATTACTGTTTCAGCTTAGGGAAACAGAAACCCACAGCCAAACAAACAAATCCCTAACCCTGCTCTTTATGCAAGGAGTCACCCATATCTAGGCCAAATTTTCATATTCTTCCTCACCATTTGTTTGGCATTTCACTACTCACAACATGAATGAAGGATCAAACTGTTAAACAGTCTTGCTCCTCTATGTCCTTTATTGCTTTATCCTTAAAGTTGTGGACTCTTTCCAGTTTGGTTTTCTGAAGTTTGTCCCTAAAGAGCCCTGATAGAAAGGGAGCAGGAACAGGGGGAGGAGCAAGGATGGAGGGCAGAATGGAGGGAAGTGAAAGGAAACAAAAAATATAAGGACGTCTGATAAAAAAGAACTAGAGATGTGCAATTCAATTTGATTCAACTCGAATCATTTCAAGTTCAAATTAGGGTGATTTGAGTTTGAGCTGAATCGGCCCTAAAATGAAGAGCCTGGTTTGAGGTAGAATTGAATCACCCCCATTTTGACTCTGTGTTTTCCCTTGCTGATTGGTTTTCTGGCACTGGCTTCCAGGTGGTTTCCGATCTCCTTGCTTCTTGGTAGGCTTATTCAAATCAAGTGCTGTCACGGGCAACTATGCCCCCATTGCCCGGGGGGAGGGGAGCAAAGCAGGGATTTTCAAAATGTATTTAAGGGACTGAGGTAGAGACAGAGAGCCATTTTTGGCTCAGGAGAGAAGGATCAGAGAGAGACTGAGAGGAGAGCAAAGACGGTGAGTGGTGGTGGTGGTGGTGGTGGTCTGGGCCTGCCTGCCTGCAGGTAGTAAGTGGAGAGAGGGAGAGGGAGAGCCTGCTGGGCTTACCTGACACCATTTTTTTAAAAAATCCTTTTCATTTGCAGTGCCGCCAACTACCGCTTTTGTTTTCTTCTAATTTTATTTAAACAGCAGCTCCAGTGGCTTGAATTAGCTGCTGGCTGCTTTGAATCCACCCCCCGCCCAGTGTGGTCCCCCACCCATTGCTTGTAGCCAGCTCCCAGTGGCTTTTATAACTGGGGTGCTGTGCTGATTTCCCTCCCTAATTTATTTTAAAAATTGTACCAGCAGTCTCCAGCTGAAGATGAGGGAAGGTGAGAGCCTCCCCACTTTGGACAAGTTACTAGAACTTAGGGTTCTTTAAATGGGTTCTAGTTTGAGGAAGGTTCTAGGTGGGCAGTGGCAGGACTGCAGGGCAGGAGAGATGGGTTTGGGCTAGAAAGGCCACAGTAATCCTTGCCATTTCCCTTCCCTTCCCTCTGATTTACCCTATTGTTGCTCGATCTCCTAAACCCCCTCACCACCAATAAAGCCTGCTTCTTCTAGCTTATTTGTGTGCATACAGTGATATGGTTAGCACTGTGTGGCACATAAATAGACCACCCTGACCCCACATTCTCTTAAAGGCATCCGGGCCATTGGGGAGACTATAACTTTGGACAACCAGCCATTCCAGGTGGTGGAGAATGCCGGCTTCAGCTGGCTGCTTCAATTGCTTACCCTTGACTACAACATCACCTCACACACACCATTTAACAGGCAGGTGGTGCCCTCCCTGTACTGGTTGTATAGAGAGGCCATGTTGGAGCTGCTGCTAAGAATTCATGGTCACTGACAATGCTGCCAACATAACTAGGGCAGCAGAGCAGGTTCAGTTTGTGTCCATCTGTTATGCACAGACATCAGTTGTATCCATCCATTGGCACACACTCTGAACCTGGTCATGTGGAATGCGCTTGGCCCTTCTGGTCTGTGGCCAGGTGAGACATTCCCACTGCAGGCACTGGGCACCATCCTGCTGCTGCCACAGCTGCTTTTGTGGAGTGGTGTCGCAAGATAGCAGCTTTCTTACACTGGAGCAAAAAGGGTAGGTGGATGCTCAAGGAAAGGCAGCTTGATCCCACCTACCTGAACATCTGATCCCTCGGGATGTTCCAACCCGGTGGAACTCCACCCATCTCTTGCTCGGGCCTAGGGGTGTGCATGAATCGGATTTTGTGATTTAATTTGATCTTGAATCAAAGTGTCAAACCAGCTGGTGGACAAAGCAATTGGTAGACCAGCTCTGGAAAGCTGGTCTACCAGCTTTCTGGGAGAGCAGGTCTGCTCATTGGTCAAACTGCACTGTTTTTCTGGGGAGAGCAGGTCTACCAATTGGGTTTAATGGATAGACCTGCTCTTCCAGAAAACCTCTTGGTAGACCTGCTCTCCCCACATAATGTAGTGGTGGTGGTGGTGGTGGTGAAATGCCTGATTTCCCAATTGCTTGGGTATTGGGTAGGACCTATCATCCCCCTTCCCCCCCCCTCCACAGTGTGATCAGCAAAGCAAGCAATTTTCAATTTTTTAAAAAAATTGTTAGGGTCATTTCAGGTCCCTGACCTACAGACCCAGATAACATTCAGCATGGGGAGAGCCAATTGGTTTCCTATGCGGACTGGTCTACTCATTCAACCCAATTGGTAGACCAGCTCTCCCCAGAAAAACTGTAATTTTGAGGACTGTTTTTGTTGGCAAAATGTGGTGTTTTGTGTTGGGAGGCACTGTGTGCTTCTGTTCTGCAGTGTTTTTCAAGGCAGGATTGTGAAATTTGTGCACTCTGTATGTTTCAGAGATAGGGAATAATGGGGAACATGAATCAGCCCATTGTTCACAATAAGTAGGTTCTAGGGACATCAGAGTGGGTTGGGTGGTACAGCTGATGGGTGCTACCTACCAGCCAACCCACAAATGAAATGGGAAAATGGGTGGTGTTTTGTTTTGTTTTTAAAAACCCTTAAGATCCTATGGGGTTTTTGTTGGGAAAAGTTAGATTAATTTTTTCCCCAAAATTGCATGCTTGCCCATTTCTTTTGTGGATTGGGTGGTAGGTAGCACCCATCATGCCCTACCATCCAACCCACTTTGGAGTCCCTAGGACCTACCCATGGGAAACAATGGGGTGATTTGCGTTCCCCATTGTTCCCTATGGCCAAAACTATCAGAGTGCACACATTTTACAATTCAAGTTCCCCATTGTTCCCTATGGTCCAATTACTTGAATTTTTCAAGCTGGTTCATTGAAACGGCCAGCAGTTTCAAACAACCAATTCATGCACATCTCTAGAAAGAACAATTTGTGGATGTCCAACCAAGCTCTTTCTCCTGCTGTGTCCTACTTAGCAGAAACAAGATACAAAGCTTACTAGTCTTTTACCATTTTGGTAGCATTCCTACCACTGGTTGCCTATATACTTTTTCAGTCACAAAGCAAGTTTGCCTTCAGTTGATACGGTAGTTCCTCTTTATGCTTTTATGGTGAACATCACAAGAAGTCCATATCATTTTATTACACGTTAAGCGCTGTCCTCATTTGCCTGCTGTTCAAACAGTAGCCATGCACTGCACAGAATCTTCATATGTCAAAAATTGATATGCAAATAGGCAAGACAGAACATGGGCATTCCAAAATTTTTGCATAATGTGAAGCATTTAAAATAATTAGATGAAAAGGATGAAACTTCATCTTTTTGCAAGGAGCACTAGGCTATTATTTTCTTATGGAAAACTTGGCTAAATTGCCTAACTCCACCGATACAAAATGCAGACCCTACCCTTCTGTAAAAGAGTCAGTTTTAGATTCCATCTGTATTATTTTCTCTTCATTCTAAATTACTGCATTTGAGAGGAACGTGGACTAGTGCAGGGGGTCCGAACTTTGGGTCCTCAGATGCGATTGCACCACAATTCCCATCATCCATGGCCACAATAGTAGGCAAAGACTACGTTCTGTCGGAAAGCCACTTCTGGTCT
Organism: Hemicordylus capensis; assembly: GCF_027244095.1. Lineage (NCBI taxonomy): Eukaryota > Metazoa > Chordata > Lepidosauria > Squamata > Cordylidae > Hemicordylus > Hemicordylus capensis. The sequence continues at coordinate 94,235,186 of NC_069661.1, read as the reverse complement.
GGGTTTACCACCTGTTCTGGATGGTGCTGCTCTCCTCTTGAAGAATCAGGCTTGCAGCTTAGAAGAGCTCCTGGATCTGGCTCAGCTTGGATGCTTGGATACCCCTGTGGTTAGTAGTGCATTTGCCCAGCTTTGGCTGATGTGCTAGGTTCACCTTTTCCAGACAAAGGCAGACAACAGTAATTCATGCCTTAGTGAACTGGCAGTAATTGCAGTAATCTGGCAACAGCAATCCATGCCTTAGCCACATCCTGATTGTAATGTGCTCCACATGGAGCTGTTCTGAAGTGGCCAGAGAGCTCGCTGAGCCAGCTAATTGGAGGACATTATTCAAGTGCTTTTTGATTTTCACTAGTCTAGTTTGTTTCTGAGTACAATTCAATTATTACCTATATTAGGTAATATATTATTACCTATTATAGCTATATTACTGATAGCTATAATAGGTAATAATATATTACCTAATATAGGTAATAATTGAATTGGATCATCATGGCTTGGGACCTATATACCTGAAGGACCACAGATAAACCTGCCCACCTTCTCCATTCATCATTGGAGCTTCTGCTTGACATCCCATTTGTTGGGATTTTTCCATAGACATTGTCTCTGTTCTGGTCCAGGGCATGCTTGTCTATGACCGGATTCAGATGTAACACAAAACTGGATGTTAGTGAACCTGCGGTTTCAATTTTAAACTGTAAATCATATCACATACCTTCATCCAACTGTGGTCCTGCAACCTCCAGTTCCAGGAGAGGGGAATCCCTCCCTGCTGCCCAGCCACCAAGGCCAATCCCAGCAAACTCCATGGTCAGACCATAGGCAAAGTGTAAGTACATCAGCTGAGTGGCTGCAATTGGCCACAATCTTGAAGGGGGTGTGCCAAGCATGATTGTGCCTTTTCAGAGCGGCCCACTCATCCTAGCAATGGAAAAGGCATTTAAATCCCTTTAAATGCTATGCCATGCTAAGCCATGCCAATGCTTCATCCAGCAGCAATGGCACTGCCACCCCCTCCCTCTACCAGAAGCCCTGCACCCAAATAGTCCAGCACAAGCATGATTTCAGGGTATGTGTGTGTGAGCACTATTTCCTTCTTACTCAGGGAAGGGATGGGATGGAAAGGGAAGCAAAGGGAACATTATTACTTCCCAGGAGGTAATATGAAGATGAGGGAGGGCAAAGGATCCTGGGGGCTATCTCCCACTGTGACCTAGGATGCTCTTGCGAGTGATCACTCTGGCAAAGCAACCTATGCAGACCAAACCAAACCAGGTCCACTGGCAGCTTGCTGCTGGTGAGCTTGCCCTCTCATGAGAAGGCCACCCCACTGGGGAGGACCACAGGATGTCAGCCCTTGGTCTCCCTTCAGACTGCATGCTCAGAAGTTGAGTTAACCCAGCAAAGGAGGCCCTGGTTTTGTGCCCCCCCCCCAACTCTCCATGGTAAAAGAATCCCTACAACCAGCCCCCCTTCCATCTAAAGCCAATGGAAATTCTGATGGTCCATGTGCCATAGCTTGGCCTCATAAGAACAGCCCTCTTGGATGAGGCCCAAGGCCTATCAGGTCCAGCTTCCTATTCCACACAGTGGCCCACCAGATACCTCTGGAAAGCCCACAGGCAAGAAGTGAGAGCATGTGCTCAGTCTTGTTGCTTGCCTGCAAATGGTATTGAGAGGTATCATGCCTCTGAGGCTGGAGGTGGCCTATAGGCAATAGACTAATACTCATCAACAGACCTGTTCTCCATGAAACCCACAAAGGGGAAGGGGCTGGGCCACTTTTTGTGTGTGTGTGGGGGGGGGGGGGGTAGAATTTGTCTGCTCGAGAATCACTGCTTGGGACTGCCTTTTATTCCCAGGCACATACACCCCAGCCATTTGCTCTCCTCCTGGCACTGTGATGGGGTGTCCTGCTCATGTTGCCACCTGCAGTTTCTGTGCTTGTGAACATACATTGTTGTCACTTCAGTCTCAGGGAGCAAAGCATTTAGTGCCTCTCCTGGAGCATTTCCCCCTCCCATGCTGTGATGGGATCCCCTGCTTGTGTTGCTTGCTGATGGTGGGCTAGCCCTCTCATGAGAGGGCCAGTCTACTGGGGAGTTAGCCCTAGGTCTCCCTTCAGTCTGCACACTCACGAGATGAGCTAATCCCTCAACAGGGGCCCCTGCTTTAGTGGGGCCCCCAACTCTCCTTGGCAAAACATAGAACTTAACTGCTGCAACCCCCCCCCCAAAAAAAAACCACCACCACCCACCTTCCCTGTGAAGCCTTGCATGCACTCAAAGGGGATTTTGACTCTCCATATGCCTTGTGCCATGTGCAGAGGACATATGGAGGAACACTGGGTACATGGACGGATCTTTAAACCATTTTCAAAATTCCTGGGTTCAGTTTGGCTTTGCACCATATGCAAAACTGGCTGGTGCACGATTTGTGGAAGAGGGAAGTCCCAATTTCCAGCAACCCCGGGAGTGTGAGATTGCCATTTGGGGGGACAAGCAAGGATGCACATGCCCACACGGGCAGACAGGGTGGCAGGGGGCATGCTTTGATAAGTATTTGGTGGCAGTCGCCAAGACAGAGAGCGCGCTCATCAGAGTACCCGTCCCCATGACTTTCCACCACAGAGCAACCTATCTTGATTTAGAGCTACAATGGCCTGACACTCTCGTGAAAGTGCAGTCCGTGCAAGAAGGGGACATTTTGCCATCAGGCATCATTTCAGAATTTGCTCAGCAGTTCTCTTTCCTCCTCTCTGATGGTCCTTTTCATAAGTTGTGAGGGGGTGTCCCCAAGATCTTACACTCTCATGAGTGAGCGGCCCACTCGGGATCAGCATCCATCCTTATCACATAGGAGGACTCTCCCCTCTCAGTGTTTGCAATGCTGTTCCTGCTGTCCGGCCCTTCCCATGAATAAGCTTTGGGAATTGACAGGTACCCTCAAGGGGAAGGGGCTGGGGCCCCCTTCCCCAATCTGTCTGTGAAAATAGCAGAACCTGGGTGTTCAAGAATCCCTATTTGAGGCTGCCCTTTAAGTCCAAACTTGGGCACCACCACCACCCCTGATGCCATATGTTCTACTCCTAGAGCTGTGATGTGGTGCCCTGTTTTTGTTCCCACCTAGAGTTTTTGTGTTTGTGAACGTACATCATTGTTGCTTCCTTCCTGGTGAGCAAAGCACTTTGTGCCTGTCCAGTCATCCCATTCACTTTCCCTCCTGATTGCCAGGTGCAGGGAGTGAGGGATAGAGTGGGAAGAGGAAATGCCCCTGTGTGACTGTGCTTCTTGACAGGCTGACAAGCCAGGGATGCAACATGGTGGTGCTTCTGTTGCTGGGCAACTCAATAACTGTGAAGCTGACAGGAGGGGTGGGGCTTCTGCTCAGAGATGCAGCCAGGGAAGCTGCAGGCACAGAGTGGCCACAATCCTGGGCATGCCTGCATCACCGCCTTTATTATTGCAGTTTGAAAATTGGTATGAAACCATGGTTATGGTGGCATTCCAGTTCAGACTTAACGCTTCAGCAGCCAACCAGGCCTCAGTGGTGAACCTTTGTGCAAACTGAAGGTTCAAACTGGAATTTGGCAAGGCAAACCGCAGGTTGTTTTCAGCCTGAAACCGCAGCTTTACGAATTTGGATGTATTGGAATTCCAACCTCTGCTCCATTCAACTCCAGTCCTGCGTTACATGTGAACCTGGGCTATGTGTTTGTGTTCAGGCTTGGGGGTGGAGTCTAAGTTTTAGTTTAGCCTTCTTACCTGCTGTCCTAAACTCAATCTGAGAGGCTCTCCCTCCTTCTGGATAAGATACAGTTAATCTGTTTATTGTTTTCTTAGCCTATGATAGTTAGTAATAAATATCAAACTCTTGTTTCTCATTTAAAGTTGGCTTCCTGTTCAATTACTTATAGAGCATAAGTAATTTCTCTGCAACACCTGCAAAGAAGGTGTTCGGTGGGGACACCGAACAGGACCTTCTCAGTAGCAGCACCCAGATTATGAATTCTCTCTCCCATGAGATCTTAACGGCCCAATGGTTACCAGCCTTTAAATGGGCAGTAAAAACATATTTATTCCACCTGGCTTTGTACTAATTGGCCCTATGCCCTCTTGTTATTTTACAGACCTGGTGCACTGATGCACTTTGTTTTAGCTCTGGGCATTTCATCTCTGTTTTCTCCTTCCTTTGTAGTTGTTCTAACTATTGTCTTATTTGTGAACTTGCTTTATTTTATGCTGTTAGGTAGGCTAGAAAGATGGGATAAAAATATTTTAAATAAATAAATAAATGTAGCAGTCTTTCTTTCTTTCTTTCTTTCTTTCTTTCTTTCTTTCTTTCTTTCTTTCTTTCTTTCTTTCTTTCTTCATTCATTCAGAGATTTAATATACCACCCAATCCACAGACTCAGGGTGGTGTACAAACATGAGCAGCATCCAAGATTTAAGGGTGGGGGTGAAAAAAAACCCCAGAAAACCAAAGGGCAAAGAAATGTCTTCAATTAGGTTTTGAAGGCTGAAAGGGAGGAGACACACTGAGTCTGACAGGGAAGAGAATTCCAAAGTGAAGGGGCAGCAACACAGAAAGCCCTTCCACAGACTCTGGAACTATGAACCTCTCTGAGACCGGGGACTGAAAGCAGGGCAGCCTGAGAAGATCTCACAGGATGGGACAGGACTTTCTGGGAGAGGCAGTCCAGCACGTAAGCAGGTGCTAAGCCCTGAACGGTTTTAAAGGTGAGAACGAGCACTTTGAATTGGACCCAGATAGGTAACCAGTACAGCGACCTCAAGAGAGGTGCTACACTATCATATCTCCTAGCGCCTATAAGCAAGCAGGTGTCGTAAATCTGTAAGCTCGGCTAACCCAACAGGATTTACAACCCACTTCAGCACTCCCCTTGTGAGTTAACACAAAGTAGCAGCAAAGCTGCATGAAGGAAAATAAAAGGCTCACAAAGAAAATAGTAAATGAATTAAGTCCCCTGAACTGAACTAGGTACTCCCCTCTAACAATAACTGAGTAATAACTGAAAAGAAAACACAGAGTAAGGAATGAAAAAAATGAAGAACAACAGAACAAGGAATTAACGGAACAGAGCAGGAAAGCACAAACAAGGGCAAACTGGAACTCGGAAAATTTGGGAATTCAAAATAGCACACGGTCTGCTGTCAGCAAAAGTTGCTAACAGCATCTGAGCAATTCACAGATTGCTAAATATATATGGCTCAAGAGAACCAGCAGCCATCAGGCTTCCCTGAGTCAGCATTTCTGCTTCCTCTCTTCTGATCTCCTGTGCCTGCGTGACTCCCACCCCCTCTTGAGACGTCTTCTCAAGACAGGTGAAATCCCAGGCTCCTCCTCATCAGGAATCATGTCTGGCAGCTGTTCCGAATCCTCAGCTCCAGAGTTGGTCTCCCAGCCAAATCCTGTTGCTGTACTTCTGAGCCCTCACTAGCAGGCAAATGCTCCCGTTCCTGCTCTGACTCTTCTGAGTCAGAAGTCTGGGCCATGACAGCAGGCGTGCTTATAATTGAGTGGCATTTCTGACTTCAGTTCACTAATCAGCTTCAAATCTGTTCTCACTTTTGTGCACAGGGATGACACAACATATTCAGCATTTAAGGCACTGACAGAGTAAAACTCACATTTCTTATCCTCTGTACACATTTTTACTGCTATCTAACAGATGGTTTGGATGAACTATCGTTCAGGTGGGAAAGGATTCTAGAATATTATTATTAATTATTATTTCTTGTTTACACAGTCAGACAGGTATTGACTGGTTTCTTTTATCCAGACATCGAATCCTTCTCAAGGACATAGGATGGCTGAATTTTATTATCGATATTGTTGTTATTATTATAGATATCGTCACAGAATATAGGCTGTTCCCAGTAAAGTTGCTTTTTGTAATTGGCTGATGGTGATTACTGTGGCCCCTATGGTGTTGAGGTGCTCTTCAAGTTGTTTTGGAATTGCACCTAGGGCACCAATTACTACCGAGATTATTTTGGTCTTCTTCTGCCACAGCCTTTCATTTTCAATTTGTAGATCTCTGTATCTTGTTATTTTTTCTATTTCTTTTTCTTCTATTCTTCTATCCCCTGGTATTGCTATGTTGATTATTTTGACTTGTTTTTATTTCTTCTCAACTACAGTTATATCTGGTGTATTGTGTGGCAGATGTTTCTCTCTTTGTAGTCGGAAGTCCCATAATATTTTTACATTTTCATTTTCTACCACTTTTTCAATTTTATGGTCCCACCAATTTTTGGCTACAGGTAGCTTGTATTTTTTGCAGATGTTCCAGTGAATCATCCCTGCTACCTTGTCAATGCCTTTGTTTATAGTCAGTCTGTGTGATCTTTTTACAACAGCTGATTAGGTGGTCCACGGTTTCATCTGCTTCTTTACAAAGGCGGCACTTGCTGTTTGTTGTTGAATTTTCTAATTTTGCTCTTATTGCATTTGTTCTTAGTGCCTGTTCTTGTGCAGCCAGTATTAAACCCTTTGCTTCTTTCTTGAAGTTGCCATTCTTAAGACACTGCCAGGTCTTGGTGATATTTGATTTTCCGGTTATATTGTGCAAATATTGACCATGCAGTGGCTTATTTTTCCATTTTTCTGCTCGGTTCTTGACTTGTTCTTTCTTGTAGGCCTCTTTGTTTCATTGGTGTCTAATAGCTTCTCATTCTTGACCATTTAATGAGCATCTTCTTCACTGTCCTTTATATACTCTTCAAGGCCTCTTCTCTCCTCTTCTGCTGTTTGATGGACTTACAGCATTCCTCTTCCACCTGAGCTGCGAGGGAGGTATAGCCTATCTACATCACTGTGGGAGTGCAGAGCATGATTGATGGTCATGATTTTCCTGGTCTTACAATCTAGCATCTCTAGCCCTGCCTGGCTCCAGTCTATTGTTCCTGCAGTGTATCTGATAACAGGTATAGCCCAGGTGTTAATGGCTTGTATGGTGTTCCCGCCATTGAGTTTGGACTTGAGGATTTTCCTAACTCTCCTGATGTATTCACTTCCAATTTTTCTTTTAACTTCAGTGTGTGCGATGTTATCAGCCTGGAGAATACCCAAGAATTTGTAATGTTCTTTCTCTTCCAGGTTCTTGATCTTGCTTCTATTGGGCAGTTCTATTCCTTCTGTTTTTGTTATTTTCCCTCTGTTCATTATTAATGCAGCACACTTGTCTAGTCCAAACTCCATTGCTATATCGCTACTGAATATATGGACAGTGTATAGCAGTGAGTCGATTTCTGACCGGGACTTTCCATACAACTTCAGATCGTCCATGTACAGCAGATGGTTGATTTTACTTGATGTTTTAGATGTTTGGTATCCGAGGCCTGTTTTGTTTAGTATTTGTGAAAGTGGCGATTACAAACAACAGAGGGGATAGTGAGTCCCTTGGAAAATACGTCTTCTAATGCTAACCTGTCCAAGTGTCTCACCATTGATTGTTAACTGTGTACTCCACATGCTCATTGCTTTTTAAAAATAAATATCTGAATGTTTTTGCTGACACCAGTTGTTTCTAAACATTTTAGTATCCATGTGTGAGGCAATGAGTCAAAGGCTTTCTTGTAGTCAATCCATGCAACACTTCGATTGGTTTTTCTTCTCCTGCAATTTTCTAAAATCATTTTGTCAATCAGCAGCTGGTCTTTTGTTCCTCTGGTGTTCGGGCAATTTCCTTTCTGTTCAACTGAAGCTGTTTGTTAGTTAATAAGTGTTGCATTACTTCATCTGCTATTATTCCAGTTAATAATTTGAACATGGTTGGCAGGCAGGTTATCGGTCTATAATTACTTGGAACTGCAGCTTTTGCTGGGTCTTTCATGATGAGATGAGTTTTCCCAGTTGTTAGCCATTGTTCAATATCACCTCCTTGCAAAATGTGATTGAACTGTTTTGATAGTTGTTTATGAAGGCTTGTTAGGTGTTTAAGCCAAAAGCCATGCAGTTCATCGTTGCCTGGCGCAATCCAATTTTTAATTTTCTTTGCTCTTTCACTTATTAATTCTGGTGTTATTATTAGATCTTGCATTTGTTGGTTACATTTTTTGACCTCTTTCATCCAGCCTGCTTTTTCATTATAATCTATTGGATTGTCCCATAATTTCCCCCAGAATTGCACAGTTTCTTCTTTATTTAGTGTTTCTATGTTTCTTGCAGTTTCTCCTTCTATGCTTTGGTAGAAATGTCTCTGATTAAACTGGAACTGAAGATTTATGCCTGTGTTGTGTAATTCTGGTTTCATATCTGCTAATCTTCTTTGACACTGCTGTTATTTGCTGTTTTTTATTTCCAGGACTTCTCTAATTTTCCTTGAATCTAGGTGGTATTTTTCGATCAGATACTGTTTGGTGTTTTCATTCTGCAGCTTCTTGTCTTTCATATCTTTCAATTTACTAGCATCTGATCTAAGCCTGGAGATTTTATTTTCTAATCTAATCTTCCATTTAGGTGATGTACTACTTTCTTTTTTGACAGGTCCACTGATCTTATATAAGGCAAAGGGGAGGTTGCCTGGTTTTGATTTTGAAACAGTTCAGCAACAGTGGCATCATCTATTCCAACACCTCCTGCACCTGCGCCTGAGCAACTTCTTCAGTTGGTGGTAATTCTTCTTCCATATCTTGAGCCTGTGTTGCTCTTTGCAGTTCTTCCAGCTCAACTTCTGTGAATACTTTATTTCTTATTATGAATCTTCTCTGGTCTGCTAGCCTTTGTTCTGCGATTTCTCTATCTGGATGCTTATCTTTCCAAATTTGGTACATTCTTTTTAAATAATCTCTTCTAGTTCTGGTGGCGCAGTGGTAAAACTGCCGCCCTGTAACCAGAAGGTTACAAGTTCGATCCTGACCAGGGGCTCAAGGTTGACTCAGCCTTCCATCCTTCCGAGGTTGGTAAAATGAGTACCCAGAATGTTGGGGGCAATATGCTAATCATTGTAAACCGCTTAGAGAGCTCCGGCTATAGAGCGGTATATAAATGTAAGTGCTATTGCTATTGCTATTGCTATTGCTATTGCTATTGCTAGTTGGACTAGACTTGTAATAGCAGATCATTATTTCCTTGTTGGCATTTTTCGTATATATTTTTCAGTTAAGCGACGTTTCTTCCAGTAACCTTGCAGTCTCCAGCCCTGGTTGCTCAACTGAAGATCCTGAGTCCTGTAGCCCACTTGCCATCAGATGTCCAGGGACTCCAGCACCTGGCACGGTCCTTGTTGACCCGGGCAGTGACCAATCCGGTATAGATTTATTAAAGTAACCTCTCACCATATTGTTGATGGGACAGGCACTCTTCATCTGGCTCCTCTGGTGAGACCTGTCCAGTATGGTTGGACCTCTGGCATAGCTTTCACCTTCCTTAGAGCATGTAAGCCTCACAACCACGCCAAGGTAGTGCCTCACTGGTTAGTGCCAAGGTAGTGCCTCACTTCTTCTTCTTCTTCTTCTTCTTCTTATTATTATTATTATTATTATTATTATTATTATTCACTACTACGACTTTTATTTTTATTTATTATTTATTATTTTTTAGATTTCCATACTGCCTCACCCAAATGGCTCTAGGCAGGTCACAAATATAAAACAGATTTTAAAAACAAGCAACTCATTAAAACAAAATTAAAACCAGTTTAAAATCATTTTAAGCACTCACTCATGCCAGGCTTAAAAAAAAATATTTTTAGGGCCCTTTTAAAGGCTGCTGAAACACTTATGTCACATACATGGACATACAGACGGGACAGACAGACACACAAACAAACAAACAGACACAGCAAAGTGATCTCATAAGGGTAACTTTCATGAGGAAAATTGGCTAAAAATTGTTTTTTATTGCAAGTAAGGCTTTGTCCATCGATGCCCTGATAAGCTGTAAGTTACATATGACTAGTTGTGTTAGATTTGGATGTGAATGTGTCTTTGTGAGCAAAGCAGCATTTAGACATCTGGACTCATGTGTATTCCAGTGTGCATTCAGCCTCTGTTGTTTTGTGGAAAGGTCTATGCACACAGCTGCCAATTATTTTTTTTCACAACAAAAAGGAAATTGAACAGGCTTGGCCATAAGGTTTGGGATTCTTGTATGCACTAGGAGAAGAACAAGATCTGTATTTAAAATCAAGCTTGGCAGCTTACTGCAGCATCCCTGCTAGTATTATGCTCTTTCATGTGTGCATGTGTATATAACTTAGCAGATTTGCTGCCAAAGATTCTGCTTGTTAACCTTTAATGGGATTAATGTGGATCTTGCATCAATGCACTGTTAGGTGGCTTTTGCATAATCAGTCTTATTCCAGGTTAATAAATACCGAGCCCTGAGTCATTCTGTCTCTCAATAAGACAATCAATGAGACAAATAACAGAATCACTTCACACTTTACAGCATATGCTCAAGATTAGCTATTGCTAATTAATCCCCAAAATGTTTAAAAATCTTTGTATATACAACCAGAGTGGGTGAAAGAGATGCAAAGGGAGCCTTTTTCTTTTGCATGCTTTCAAAGTAACATTATAGGGCCATTAACACAATTTTATGCCAATTTGTAACTTTTATTCCAAATCAATAAGCGTGGGAGTTTTCTCACAATCAGTTACAGATGCTTCAAATCTTTCACATTTCCTAAATGGAAATAACTTCAGTGTGTGTGTGTGAAATCTGCAATTGTCATGAGTTATGGTAATGTGTGTCTGTTTTATTGTGTGCATGTCGACAGTGTACATAAAATGATAAATGACATTGAATCACAACTTTCCTGTGTGTGTGTGCGCGCGCGCGTGTGTGCATGCATGCAATATAAAATGGAATTGTGTGCAACTGTCACATCACAAACCTGCTGCAGATTTCATACTTTTTCTTTAAAATCTCGGTTTTCCATGTAGAATCACGTTGAAATGGTCCAGAGACAATTAGGAGCCTTGTTTCTCTCTAGATATGATTTTTAAAAGCATGGCATAACCTACCATTTAGTAGTCCTGAATCTGTAAATTGTACGTGATACAAGTTCTAGACTGGACAGAATGTTCTTGGAGCTCTCTCCACAAACCATATCTTGAGGCTCATGCAAATCCAACAAAAGCAAAGTACACATGTGGCCAGGTGACCACACTGAAAGACAAGATATAGCTTTTGCCAGATTCTCTACTTTAGGTGAGTTGATTTTATGGTGTTGCATCTTTTTGACATATATTTCTATTATATTTGATACTAGAAATCTTACAAGATGTAGGAGTGTGTGGAGGCCCGAACCGGGCCCAAGCCAACCCACTCTGGGTGGGGGGAGCACCAGCAGGGCCTAGAGGAGTGGCTGCTGGCCCACCACTGCCACTATGGAGCTGCCGCAGGTAAGGTGACTTCCTGCCCAACCCCACCACTCTTTTCAGCCCTAATTTAGTTGCTAGGGATCCTCTAATGCTTGTAAAGGGGAATCCTTACTGGATTCCTCTTTACAAGCATCTGAACTGGTCCTAGTGTGGTTTGAGCTCAAACCAGTTGGACTGGGCCAGTTCAAATCAAACCAGGTTGGATTCAAACCAGTTCTGTACACCCCTGACAAGGTGCTGAATCTGGCATTTCAGTCAAATTACACAGGATCCATCCTATTGTCTGTGTAATCAAAATTCCTTTAGTTGATGATGCTGTGTGCTAAAAAGTGATTATTAAAGTTGTACCTTTGAATGTTTTTGTTATATAGGAATTAGGGCTGAGGCAAAGTTTTATTGCCATTTAACTAGCCCATTCACTGATACTTAAACCATGGGGGAGCATTATGGTGATTTTGGAGAAGATGAATATGAATAAGGGGGGAGGGGTTACTGGCCATGGCAGGATTCCTCTTGGTAGCCAATAGCTGCCAATTGCTTTTCCTAGAAGCCTTTTGGAATCATGCTCTATAATGGTGTAGTAGTGTTCCAGGGGTTAGGTGGGAGCTACTGGAGAAAAATTGGTGTACCCAGCTGGTGGAACAGACAGCAGTGGCGAAATAAAGTAAATCAGGGTGCCATGTTTGGCCCCCCTTTCACCCAAGTTCCTCTCTCAACTTTGAGGCAAACATTCTTAGGAGACCACTTTCAGTTCAGTGTTAGAAGAAACCAAAAGCTTCCTTCGGCCATGTACTCATCAGAAAAGCAGATATGGGAAAGACAATGTGAAACTCATTTATTTCCCTAAAACTGGTCTGTCAGCTGGCTGAAGACTATTCTACCACATCTTTGGGTTAATACATAAAAATGCTAGTACGGAAAGTATCATTTAGCCTCCTTTCTTAAAGAAATGCTTCTTTGGTATTTGTCATTTTCAAATAGTTGTCCTTTGTAAGTACATGTATACAGCTTTAAATATTGTGAGATGTGGTGCCCTGCAAGTATGGGTGTGCAATAAATGGCTTGGGGAAGCTGTTGACAGGGTGGGGAGTGGTTCCCTTAAAAAGCAGGCAAGGAGCTTCTTACACCTAGGGACCTACCCGGCCCCACCCTGCCGCTGTTCTGTCAGTGGCACCCACTCACCAAAGTGTCACACGCTTGGGCCTGGTGCTGTTCTCAGCAGCCTCTGCGCGGCATCAGCATGCACATGGCTCTGGGAGGAGGCTTCAGGGAACAGCACTGTAGTCAGCACCATTTTGGAGAGCAGGCACCACTGCCAGAACAGTGGGGGGCAGGGAACTCCTTACCTGCTTTTTAAGGGAACACGCCCTACTTGTTCAAACCCCAGTGCCCGAGGTGCTTTGGTGCTTCCCAGAGGAGGCGCTGAATGCCCATCCCTACAAGCAAACTAAGCCACACCAGAATGCAAAGGAACAATAGGGATCAAACAGCAAAGATGGGCCAACTATTTGTGTGCTTCAGGTCCAAGCAAAGCCACCCAACAAAGAGAAGTTGGGCATCCAGAAGCTAAAGCTCCACTGAAGGCTATGGCATGGCTAGGAGAGTAAGGAGTAAGATGTGAAGAGCAGATAGGCATGAAAGATAGACAGAGAACTGGCATCTAAGAGTGATGCTGGACAAAGGGCTTGGGCTCCACAGCTGGAGAGGAGACTGCCATCTGAGAGGTAGAGGGATTATTTGAGAAGCTCTGGAGTGAGGCTCTCTCTGGTCCACCTACCATGCCACGCACAGTTGCTCAACTGCTAGAATTGTGCAAAATGCATTTACACAAGAGTAATTCCATTATTTACAGAGGAATCATTCCTATATAAATGCATTTTGTGCAATTCTTGTAGTTGCACAGAAGTGCAATTGCACAACTGTGCATGTTGCATTGTGCAGTATTTCTGACTCTGTATAGACTAGTTCCTGTCAGATCTGAGAAATGGGAAAAGAAGGGGAGGAAAGGAGCCGTATCCACTCCTCCTTTCAGTCCATGGGAGCAACTGAGAGTGAGCACCTGACCCTTACATGTAGCTGTTTTCTTGTTGCAAATAAAACATAAGCAGCACTCTATCAGAGTCCATGCATTTCTGGCAGAGGACAACAGTGAATGTGTTTGACATAGAACTTCCCACAGAGGACCCAAATGACAAATAAAGAGCTTGAAAGCTGACTTTGTGGGATGTGTAGATTTTAAATAAGCTACATCCCTAAATTTCATTCTCCATGATAAAGTCATCCAACAAATATATAACTAATGTTAGAGGAGTCCTTTTGTTTCAGAACAAATGAAAAAGTGAACTGAATATTCATTCCAAAATGAATGCCGATTGAAACAAACCAGGAATAACATTCATTTCATGACCCATTCATTTTGTTTTCTCTCTGTGTGTGAGCTTAAAAACAATATTATTTGCCAGTGTCTGTAGAGAAATGGAGAAATCACACAGATTGTCAGGACATCACACTCCAGGGCATTCTCAGGATAAAATGGTGGCAGATGCCATTTTGTCCAGCAGCCCCAGAACAGCACAGTTTTTTTTTAAAGACAACTGCTGGGAGATGACAGCTAAAATTATGTGTGCTGCTGTCATCTCCACAGGCACCAGTAATTTTTTAAAAAAACAAATGTTCCTAGTGGTGGCTCCTGGAGGTTTTACACACAGGGCTTTTACTTGGACTCTCCTCTGGAATGGAGTGTGCCAGTCCACATATTAGCTGCATTTACCCCAAAGTAGCTATGGTCTATCAGGGACCAGTACAGACAGGACTCTGTTTCCCCCCGAATCGAGGTTGCACATTCTGGCTTAGCCCAAAGTATATCAGGCTTTAAAAAAATCCTCTAGTTCCAGAGGCTTTGGGGCAAAATATCCGAGGCTTCTGTTATGCTCCGCCACTTCTCCCTTGCCGGTAATTCGGCTTTTCAAAACTCAGTGAAGGGGAGTTTACATAGGCTTTAGATATGCAGAATGGATATAACCTGAGCCTTTTTGTCTTAGCTGATTCCATTAGCCTTCAGTTTTCTTCATGACAGAGAGAAAACTCTGATTTCTGCTTTAAACTGCCCTGTGTGTGTTTGTGTGTGTGTTGAGGGGGAGACATGAGGTGATGAAGGCCATCATTCACAAAGGCAAGGGTTAAGCGTTCTGCTGTTTGATCCAGCTTTTGGCAACTTGTCATGCTGGTCTTCCATTCCTCTGTAGCTCAAACCAACAACAACAACAACAAAAAGCTCTCTCGCCTCCCCCTCTCTGTGATGTGATTTGTGATTGGTTGGAGGGAAAACCTGGAGCAGGCCAGTGGGAATGCACAGGAAAAAGATCTGCCAGTGCGGAGAGGAGCCAACCCTATGTGAACTGTCCATTTAATCCCCCCAATTAAACATCTTGCGAATCTGCTGCAAAGCAGATTCACTCTTCAGATAGCCTGCGGCATGAAGGCATGTGTGAAAAGCTCCCTGGTGGCTGTGGCCAAGAGTATAGCTTTATGTAGTGTGCTCAGTGTGCCCTTTCCTAGAGAAGACAGATCTGTCCACCATTACACATGCCTTAGTCCCATTTGGACTGGTGTGCTGGAGCTTCCCTTGAAAAGTGTTCAGACGCTTCACCTTCCACTGTCTGGATGCCGCAGCTTATTTGTCCTGTCACAAATCCCCATTATCTTGGAAGTCTCCTTAACCAGACTTCCAAGAGCAGCGCATTTGAAGCAGAACCTCCGATGGCGGTAGTAAACTGGCAATTTTGAGTGGGAAGAGTTGGCCTTTCAAGTTCTATGCCATGCACTTAAGGGCATAAATGTAATATCCAGCACCTTGAATTGGGTCCAGAAACATCAGACCTGCTAGGGCTCCATCACAATATAGTGTAACTCCTCCTTTCTCCCACATGACCCTCCCATCCTATCAACCATAACCTTTAAACCTCCAACAGAGGAGCTGAGGGGGAGGAGTATCTGCTTTTTTCAGAGAAATTTCCTGCATTCCTGTTTCTAATTTACAGCACTGATCCAATGCAGGAAACATCTGTCTGGATGTCTTTCTAGCCAGACAGAACTTTGATCTTCGCTCTTGTTTGCCATGCATCACATGTCTAGACTGGGAAGTATTTGGTACAGTGCTTAGCACACGGACCTTGTGGGAGATGCTAAGATAGCATAAGGAAGAACAATTGCTCATGTTCACATTGTCACAAAGGGGTTAATGAGACAGTTACTGAGAAAGAGCACAGTGGCTAAAAGATGAGCCATCTCCCCAAGCAGGGAGGATGTCTCAGCTGAATATTTTTCCCTCCTTTCATTTAGTGGTCTCTGTGGTACAGACTATTGTCTTTGATAGGGGGAAAGAGCAGCAATTTTTCTCTTTTGTTAGCTTTATCAGGAGGAAGAACTCGAAAGGAGCTTAGTGTGTCAGCAACTTTCTGACATTTGGCAGTTATTAGGCCTTAACTAGGCCAGCTGTGGCTAATTTAAGGAGTCGCAGGTGCAACAACAGCAAGAGCAAATGCAGCAGGATGGGCTGTGTACGTCATGGAGTGGCATTCTCTGTATGTGCAAAAGGTGGTGCAGCTCTGCAGATCTGTGGTGGCTTACTTTAGCGAGGCATTTGTGGACGGGGCTCCCTTTGAATTTGTGGAGACTACAAAGCAACATTTGCTTTGTTATGTCAATTTGTTTTTTTTTAAGAAATAAATTGTGTGTCTTTTAAAAATCCCCACTTCTGTCAAATCATTGTTTTGCATACCTGCTTGAGATGTGAACATCACTTCCATCTCCTTTAGGGAACAGTAATAGACTATGTCTACAAATCAGCTTAAAAATGTCTGCTCTGCAATTAAGCTTTGTGCTGTGCTTCAGTGCTGAGTTTCTATGGGGTTTCTACAATGTATGCACCACTGGGTTTACGATGTGTTTTTAGTATAATGCAGGTGCTTTGTGTTTCCTCTAGCATACTTCGACTAGTTCTTACTTTCATTGCAACCTTTCATCTATGACAACTTCAGCAGCTGACACTTGTATCTGTACCTTTCTATGATTCATACCTGTGTTGTCCAGTATGGGCTCTCTGCAGAACATAATTGTAAGCAGCATGAAACCTTTCTCTTCTTGTTACAGTGAGCATGGATTGCTAAATTCTTTGCCTTGTGAGAGGCTTTCAAGCCTGACACCTTATTCAAGTTCCTGACCAGCAACATGGAAACCTTTTTAGTATGGCTCATGTTTGACAGTTAATCCTTTCATTGTGTACCTTCTATGGACAAACTGCTACATGCACACAGCTATGATCAAATCAGGCTAGTGTGGCCATATCCACAATGGAACATATCTTTTTTAAATTGTAAAGCCTTGAAGTGGGAGTGATAGATAATTTGTAACATCAGAGATACAGATAGATTTAATTACAATGCATGGTTCCTTTGCTAGTGACATATTTATCAAGAATAACCATCATCACATAAAGTTTACAGATCATACAGGGGACTTAAAAACAACAATTTACCTTCTCTTTCGGCATCAGATTATCCTTCCTGGTTAGTCACATAAAGCACAGTTGATGTCCTCTCCAAGTGACTTTATCTTTAGGCCTACTAAGTTTTAATTGGGGACGGGGGACGGGGGGGGGGTAAAAAAAATTTTTTTTGCTCACAGTTCTATTTCTAAGGAAAAGAAGCAATACATTTCTGTTTGTACTGTGTGCTGTCCGAATCCAGAAAAGATGGAAGCAAATGGTGTAGTTAAGCAGGGCAGTCATCAGATCCTAGAGTAGCAAACAATGAGGCTGTACACATGCGCAGCCTAACCTAGGCTAGAAGAGCCCTGCATGAGTTAGGCTGTACATGAGAACTGCTGGGATTGGGCCCAATACTGGCAAGGCAGCACTGCCTATCTGAGCTTTGCCATTAACCCAGGCTCCAGGATCATGTGACTCCTCAGGCTGTGTTCAGCCTGAGAAGACACAGAGACAGGTGCCTAAAAAATCCATCTCCTTGGGGAATCCCCCAGTGCACTGCACTCAGTGTACAATGCATTGTGGGATACCTGGAGGCTGAGACACGTCATCCCGGCCTCTGGAGCTCTGTGCTGCCTTGATTGTCTAGGAGTGTGGTCTGCCTGCCCAGCAACATTTAATGGATCATCGAGGGGGGTGGGTGGAGGTTTATGCAGCCTTCCCCCCACCCTCCCACTCCTCTGCCCACCCAGTCATGTGAATGGCCCCAAAGTTTCAAAGTGCCAGAAGCTGATGTGGTCTCAGAAGAGAGGTTGGTCAGGTTCCGGCACAATCAAACAGGATCCAAGGGGCAGAGAGAGACGACATAGTCTAAGATAGGCTGATGATAAGGTTCTGCAGCAGGCCAGCCAAGACCAACCTTGGCTGTGGCTCCCAGTTGCAGGAGAGGGCATGTACACAGCTCTTGTATGTGGGCTCCCCAGAATGGGCCACTGTGTGAAACAGGATGCTGGACTAGATGGGCCTTGGGCCTGATGCAGCAGGGCTGTTCTTATGTTAGTATGTTGACCGGTTTAGCACTTCTTCCACAGCTGAGAATCTCTGACTGGGAGTCAAGCCATGGAAATATCTTATGTGAAACCCGCAGGGACTGTATTTGCTTCCCTTCACTGCTTCCTAAGTATATTCCTTCCTCCTACACAAATTAATGACCGCCATTTACTCCTAGGGACGAAAGTAAAGCACTGCAAATGGGAAACCAGAATGTAATAGTTTCTATAGTATAGAAGTAAAAGCTTTTTCCTACCCTCCACCCAGTTTGACACAGCCCCCACTGACATTAACCCCATGCCATGGAAATGGGAAGATACACATTGTGCCACATCAGTCTCTGTACCATGCACACATTCACACAACCTGAATGTGAAGCCAAAAATACCACTACTAATTAACCTTAGCAGAGTCTTCATCAATTTGGGGACCTTTCCCACTTTTTAAATACCAACTATTTGTGTCTCCCATAGTCTGCTAACCTGATTAAAGCATGGGAAGAGACACCTGGTTCCCAAGGTAACCAGATGATTCTCCCCTCTTTCAATGCTGCTGCGTTGTAAAGCTTGGTATTTGTGTGGCTGTGAAATTTCTGAGCAGTGACAGTAAAAGCATCAGAACTGCATTTTTTAGTTTTCTTTGGGAAGATTTTGCACCCCACAACCTCCAAATTTTGCTCCAAAATATTGCCCTTGGCAATACTTTGGCTCAGCACTAGCTAACAGTGCTATATAGTGAACTGTACTATATCTCAGCTTTACTATACAAGGTAGGAAATGAACAGCTATGCTATGTCATCTAAAATGAAAACTTCACAGCCGAGAAACACCACATACCTGAGTGGAGATAGATTACTTACAGCAACATCTGCTCCAACAGACTGACAGGTTTCTGAATAATGGAAAACTCTCATTAACAATCATTAAAGTTTTTAGCCTTTGGGGGTTTCAAAGACAAACAATCTGACCTCAAAGGTTATGGTGTCTAATGGTTTTGGAGAATGCAATGTGGAATAATAGCTTGAGAGAGTTCTGAATGGCACTATCATTTCATCAGGGCATTAGTTACATAAAGACTAATTAGGAACATTTACATACTCGGATTAGCTTTTTCCCTGCTGCCTGCTTTGTTATTAAAATCCAGCCAATATATAAAATAATATAAAACACATTACAAATGGTCATTGTCTTCTCCCTCCACAGTCCACACTAAACTTCATTGGTCTTCAGATACTACCAGTTTATCTCATGGTGACCAAGGATCAGGCCTTCTCAGTTGTTGCCCCTAGGTTGTGGAATGTGCTCCTTGTGTATATGAGAGGATTATCTTCCTTGGAGGCCTTCCAGAGAGCCTTAAAAACCCAACCTTTTGGCCTGGCTTTTAATGATGTCTAGTTTTTAATTTTAATTTTAATCTGGTTTAGATGTATGTGTGTTTTTAATTTTAACTGATTTATTATATATATTTTTTATTTTGGTGTAAATCACCCTGAGCCACTTTGGGAGGGGTGGTATATAAATCAAATCAAATCAATCAATCAATCCCATAAAAAAAAAAAATCAACAAACTAGCAATGATCATACCCAGTCCAATGCCTTAGTGGATGACCCGGCACAAAACTGGACAGGGTTCTTGCACTGTTTGAGCAGGTGTTGGTTAATTCTCACTTCTGGATGATAAACTCTGTCTCCTAACAATCTTACTTCTCCAGACAGATTAAGAAACCAGGAGCTCTGTTCTCCTTTGATGGATTCTCCCTAGGCCTAAGCCAAAAACTTTACTAGAATAAATGTTACAGAAGGTAGCCTCCTGGAAAGGAGCTCACCTTGAGCTTGGAGGATCCTGAAAGGATGTTTAAACCCAAAACAATACCATTTTGAGTCCATAGCAACTATGTGGCAAGGTCCAGCTAACAAGACATTATCTTGATGGGTAGAGTTCCTACCAAAATGTCACATAAAGTGAAAATGAATGTCAACTTGGGAGTTGTGTCTCAGGAGGAACAATCTAGAGTTTTTGAGTGAAGGCAAGTTTTTTAAATCTCTTGGGAGGTTTGTGTATTGAAAGCATTAAGGGGAATAGGGGAGCAGGAGCCAGCAGATGCCCACCCTCTTTGAATTAGAAGCATAGAATCTGAAACAGAAGTCTCATTTATTTGGGAAGATTGCAGTATATGAGAGACAGAGCTCATCCATCCCTTCGTGCCCTGATCCTATCTATTTCTGGAGCTGCCTCTGATGTTCAGTACATCACTAAGTTGTCAGCAGATTTAACATAAAGCAAAATTCAAAGCGAATTTGAAGGTTACTCCTCAGGAAAAATATCAGCGGAATTTCAACAAAACGTAAGGAGTTTCAATTAGATAAGTAAGGTTTCATAGGGGCATTCCACACATTCACACCCCATTACCTTCCTCTCCTTCATCATATGGAGCCTGCAGGCAAGAGAGGGGCAAAAGTTGCTTTAGGGAGGTATTGTCTTTTCTCTTCCTACTGATGAAATAATGCTGTTCTCTTTGTTCGCACATGATGCTTCTACATACATCTTGAGCAAGAATAGCACACCAATATGCTTTCACCTGTTTATACTGTCAGGGAGCAGCAGCTGCCTGGCAACGGAGGAAAATAGCCTCAGTTTCTTCACTAGTGTTTCCACCAGTGGGAGAGTAAGGTAATAACTGTTGACTATTTGCTGCAACAGCTAGGGAGTGAACTATTTATTATTATTTTTTGGCACAGCTCCTGTGACTTCAGAGAAACTAAGATTCACTTCTTAAGCTTCAGCTTGGTGTGTGCAAGACAAATATTTCCTTTGAAAAGTTGGCAATCCTAGGTACAGGGTGAAAGGCTTTGGGGACAGTAATAAAATTATATAGCTTAATTTCATATGGAACTTCTTGAAGCCATGGTAGAATTATGCCCAGAAGGGATAGGCTATACTATGTCCTGCAGTTCCATTTTTGGAGGACAGTCAGGACACTTTCCAAACAGCTTCATCCATAAATATCTGGATAAGGTATTTCTTAGCTAAATCTATTCTGTGGACAACATTCATTTAGTAAATGAATTTGAGATTCAAGATCTATATAACTCAGACCCTTTGAGCAAATCAGAAACTGAACAACAAAGTCTCAAACCTATTTAATCCCCTGCTAACTGGGCAAAGAGGCAACTTTTACTGTGGTGATTCTCTTTATTTAGCAGGGGGAGAGTAACTGGCCCTATCCACCCCTAGCACAGTACCTCCAGTGACTGTTGCTGGTGTCTATCGTGGTGTTTTTTAGAATGTGAGCCCTTTGGGGACAGGGAGCCATCTTATTTATTTATTATTTCTCTGTGTAAACCGCCCTGAGCCATTTTTGGAAGGGTGGTATAGAAATCAAATAAATAATAATAATAATAATAATAATAATAATAATAATAATAATATAACTGTAGTTGAGAAGAAAGAAAAACAAGTCAAAATAATCGACATAGCAATACCAGGGGATAGCAGAATAGAAGAAAAAGAAACCAAAAAAATAACCAAATACAAAGATCTACAAACTGAAATTGAAAGGCTGTGCCAGAAAAAGACCAAAATAATCCCAGTGGTCATTGGCGCCCTGGGTGCAGTTCCAAAAGACCTTGAAGAGCACCTCAACACCATAGGGGCCACAGAAATCACCATCAGCCAATTACAAAAAGCAGCTTTACTGGGAACAGCCTATATTCTGCGATGATATCTATAACAATTGACAACAAAATTCTGGCATCCCAGGTCCTTGGGAAGGACTCGATGTCTGGATAAAACAAACCAGTCAATAACACTGTCTGACTGTGTAAACAAGAAATAATAAATAATTTAAGATCTGCATGTTGATTTTACCTTTAAAAATCAGTTCAGAAGGGATATTTGTGATCCTTCTAAATGAGAAAATAGCGATAGGCATCAGAAACTGCACAAAATAGCACTAGAAAAAGAGTTCACAAACAAAAGATCCCAAGGCCAACAAAAGATTTGAAGCGAAGACTGAATGTCACTAAAGAGCAAAAGCATTAGATGCTCCCGGTGACCTCAATAAAGATGTTAATTAAAAATCTTATTTGAACACTGCCAAGAGTTTGTTAGCTATGAAAAACACCCAACTGAGATGCTTTCTGTTGATTATATTTTGTTTAATCTTCGAGAGCCATCAAGAAGCTGTAAACCTCCAGCTACTTCTGATGGAAATAGAAGGCCTAATTCTCTCCCTTTTCAAGGTACTATAAACCAAAGACAAAGCAACAGCAGATAATAAGTGGTATAGGTGAACAAAACTTATGAGAAAAAGGTTGGCATTCATTTCTATGTATGATTAATTATTACTTGAACTATGACACTCTTAATATTGCTCTCTTCTTTCCGAAGTTGTACTTCTAAATGAGTTTATAATATCATAAAAGTGTTGGCATTTCGTGGGCATAAGGGGAATATCTTGGGGAGGTGGGCTTTATTATCCTTCCCAGCGACCTTGCTTTAGTCTCTACCCCTTTTCCAGATGTTCACTTACAATCATTTCTCCCTGATTAAATCATAGGACCATAGGACGCTGCCATATACGGCCGGACCATTGATCCATCTAGCTCAGTATCATCGACACAAATGGGCAGTGGCTTCTCCAAGACTGCAGGCAGGAGTATCTCTCAGCCCTATTTTAGAGATGCTAGGGAGGGAATGTTGTATTCGATATAGTCGTCTTCTGTGTTTTTTAAAATTTATTTATTATATTTATATCCCACTTTTTCTCTGAGGAGCTCAGAGTGTTGTACATAGTTATTTTTGTCCTCACAACAACCTGTGAGGTGGGTTAGGCTGAGAGATACATGACTGGCCCAGTGTCACCCAGTGAGTTTCATGGTTGAATGGGGATTCAAATTTGGATCTTCCTGATCCTAGTCCAATGCTCTAACCACTATGCTATACTGGCTTTTTGGATGTTTGTCCCAGACCCAGAAGTGATCCTGTAGAGAGTGTAGGGGTGGAGTCAGAAAGGAAAAGGGAGGGCAAGGAGAAGTTGGAAATGAAGTTGTTGATGAATAAATCTTTAGTTAAATCTACTTAAGTTTTCTTTGATTATATGAGGGAAGCAGCTATAAAACATTTGGCAATGAGATTTTGAACCAGCTAAGCATGTGAGCCTGTAAAGCTTGTGAATGTTCCTGCCACCTGCTTTCATGCATTACTGGGCCTAAATCCCTGAACTGCTCTATGCTGTCGTTGCTGCTGATTGTTTCTCCAGCATCCTGACTTGCACAACCCCTGAAGGTACTTTCCCCTTATAAATCCAAAGCTCTGTTGTTCACTGGATGCCAACTGCAGAATCAGATCCTACCACCACCTTTTTTCTTGTCCACCGCAGGAGAACCTGCTCTTCCCTGGAAACAATGGAGGTCCTATTTCTGCAATTACCTCACCATATGGACCCCTGATTTTACTCCAGCAAAGCAGAAGGCTATATTGCTTCACTGCCTGGGCCCCAAAGGCCAGAGAACATATAATCATTTGCCCTTTCCTGCCATATTGGAAGGGGATGCCAATTCTTATCAAGCTGCTCTTCAAGCTTCAGAATGAATGTATTTATTTGTTTGTTTATAAATGATCATTTCAACCCTACTTTGAATGTGATAGCTGAACATTCTATTCTAGATCCCAACTGCCTGGTGAATCTATTGATCAGTATATCACAGCATTGTGTGCCTTAAGTGTAACCTGTGAGTTTTTTAACTTTAGTGAGGAAATGATCAGGGATCAGATGGTTATGAAAACAAACTGCTCCAAACTGCGTGAAAAACTGCTATTGGAGCAAAAATTTACCTTGGAAAAGGTTATAAAGATGGCTAGTTGGGTGGAAAATGCTCTTTGTACCAAATCTTTCTCTTTAGTACCCCAAAGCCAACCTCCTGAAATCCAGCCTGTTCAGTCTAAATCCTTCCAAACCCAATCTTCTCATACAGCACTGCCCCAGAAAGTGGCAGCACAAGAATGCTACCAATATGGAGACTCTGCCCACACTAGCCAATTTTGCTCACTCTCCTGCATGGAAGGCCACTAGCAACAAGTGCAACAATTAAAAAAAAAAAGGGAGACACTTTACTAAGGTTTGCAAGTCTGTTGTCTACCCATTACTGATTCACCATATGGTGAGGATAAGGCAAATGAACTGCTTCCTGACAGCATTTAAAATGTGACAGAATCAGAGCCTGCTTCTCCACATTGTCAAGTAAAACTTAATGGTCATGAAGTGTGGATGCTGGCTGATTCTGATCATTTCCCATCTGTTTTACAAGGAACTCCTTTCTGCATCAGATCTGCACTTGCGGCCTTCAGACATCCACCCATGGGGACATGGAGGTTCTCCTATTGACATAAATTGATACTTCATTGCTGTCCTGGAATATAAAGGGCATACTGCAGAACAGAAAGTGTATGTGTCACAAAAGAGAGTCTCAATTTTGGGCTGGAAACATCAGAAAGATCTACGGATAGTGTTTGACCGAAATAGCACTAAACCTGTATTACAGATAATGGAGCATCCATATGCTGATATGACTGCTGATTTCTTGGATGTTTTTGCTGATACTCTTGGCACTGCCATTCATATTATTATTATTATATTCATTCATTCATTCATTCATTTGATTTCTATACCGCCTTTCCAAAAATGGCTCACAGTGGTTTGCACAGAGAAAATAAATAAATAAATAAATAAATAAATAAATAAATAAGATGGCTCCCTCTCCCCAAAGGGCTCGCAATCTAAAAAGTCACTAGAGGTACTGTGCTAGGGGTGGATAGGGCCAGTTACTCTCCCCCTGCTAAATAAAGAGAATCACCACGTTAAAAGATGCCTCTTTGCCAAGTTAGCAGGGTTTTAAGTTAGCAGGGAATTTTATTTTAAACATAAAATTCAGATGAAGGCAAATGCAATACACAAAGTGAGGAACGTACCCATAGCATTGTGCCAAACACTTAGAGAGGAGATCTTAAGACTAAAGCTGACATCATAGAGCCTGTTGATTCATCAGAATGGGTATCCTCCATTGTGTGGAAATCAAATGGAACTCTTTGACAATGTGTAGATTTAAGAGATGTGAATTCCAACATAGTAATGGATTATCATCCATTACCCAGTATCAGTGAAATGCTGCTTACTCTGAAAGAGGCCTCAGTGTTCATAATTTTGGTCTTGTCTTTGACCTATCATCAAATTCCTCTACTCAAATGTTCTCACAAATACACAGCCTTCATTACTCCAGAGGATCGATACAAAAGATTGCCCTTTGGATTAGCCTCTGCAACTTTGGTATTTCAAATAATGACGCATGGAATTCTGGGTACTACAGATGGAATCATTTACTTTCAGGATGGCATTTTAGTGTATGGCAAAACTATTGAGGAGCATGATGCTAAACTGACAGAAGTCTTAAGAAAACTCCGACAACATGGACTTAATATCTCCACAGATAAATGTAATTACATTTTCTTTTTTTTTAAAGTATGTAGCATTTAACTGGGGTGCATCATGCAAGGCTAGTTTTCAGACTATCAAACCAGTCATTGCTGAAAGCCCTGCTCACACTTTTTTTGACACCAACAGGTACACTATTGTAACCTCTGATGCTTCCGAATATAGTTTGGATGCTGTCTTGACCTAGCAAAAATGGGACTGGGAAGATACAGTTACCTTTGCTTCCAGAGTTCTTACTGCATCACAGAAGATATATTCTGTCATTGAAAAAGAAGCTCTAGCATGTTTCTGGGTGGTCAGGCACTACAGGACTTATTTGTGGAGCAGAAAATTCACTTTATGGTCAGACTATAAACCTCTATCTGCTTGGTTTACTACTTGGGGATTAATTCGATTTTGATTTCAAGGTGGAATATCTTCCAGGCCTTCAGAATACAACTGCAAATTGTTTATCTCAACTTACATTTCCATGCCAAGAGGAGATCACAGAAGATGAGGATGGAGGAGTAGTAATTGTGCAATAGCTTTGACCACTCATGGAGTGGTCTTACATTGTTCTTATATGTAGTCTCCCATTCCAATGCAAACCAGGGCAGATCCTGCTTAGCAAAGGGTACAGTTCATGCTTGCTACCACAAGACCAGCTCTTCTCTATAGACCAGTTTTCTTCTTCTACTCCACATTCCTTCACAGATCTTTATCCTGATGAGCATAGTGCAGTCCTGCATGAGGAGAAGGAGAGCTGGCTGCTGCCTAGCTCCATTTGTAGCAATGGCCTCAAATATAGGAGCATGAAGAAATGGGGAAATTTTATCTCATCTTCTTCCCTTATCAAGCAGTCACATGGACAAAGCAAGGATCTGGACAAAGCCTGTTCTAGCAAAAGCATATATGACCTCTCTATCTCCTCACTTTAAAAATACAAATATATATATTACTCCTCCTCCTCCTCCTCATATTTCTATACTGCTTTTCAACAGAAGTTCTCGAAGCAGTTTACATAGAAAAATATGAAGAAAGAAAGAAAGAAAGAAAGAAAGAAAGAAAGAAAGAAAGAAAGAAAGAAAGAACAATTCCCTCCCTGTCCTAAAAGGGCTCATAATCTAAACACGCACATACACACAGAGAGAGTATAGTTTGATTCAAACATAGTGTCTAAACCAATTTGATTAAGCTCCCTTAACATTACAGAGCATTGCTAGACTCTGGATTAATAGGATATATGATATATTCATTCACTGATCACAAAAAACTTCATATCTTTTATATTCTTTAATATTTGAGAGTGCAGTATACTTTCAAAGATGAAAGACTTTTCTACTACTAAATAAATAACCCTGTCTGTCACAGCTATCTTGTCACAATCTGATTAAATTCTATTTTGAGAGGATAAAAGACTTCTAATATCCCATTTAAAATCTCAGAGATTTTTATCGCTTCGTTTGACAAAAACATCTTTAAAGTAACTCTTTCTGGAATGCTTGAAAGTATATCTATATTTGTCTAACCAAGATTAGTATATTCTGTCTGAAAGTACAGAAGGGGAATGCTCACAATTACTCTTTCAGCTTCTACTGGAAGCAGGCCACAAAAACACCATAGAGAATATGCAAGTCAACATCACAGCTGAATATTGCCGCAAAGCAATCATGCCAGACTCACCTGGCATGTTTATAAGAAAACCAAAGAAGTTCAGACTACTGAGGTGTTGATTCCCTGAAGTCAGGTTCACATTCCATTCCTCCAGAATCAGAGACTCTATTTTCTCCAGATAATCCAGATCTGTTCTGAAATGTGTCAGACAATGATTCACTGATAGGTATTTCTGAACTCGTGCATCATTGGGTCTTTTGAGCCAATGATGCGTCATTGAGTCTTTTTGACTGAGTCACTGTTTCACATGCATAAAGATTGCACTACACTGCTATCTTTTAGTGTATACTATTTAGGACCACCAAATGGTGCATATATTTTAATTTAATTCAAAAAGCTGAAAATATCACACACTCATAGAATGAACTGTAATGAAGAAATACTAAAAACATCTTGGGTTACTGTGGAGAGAATCCAGTCATTGTGGGCATGATCTAGTTAACCATGGGCACAGTACTTGCAAAAAGATTATTTCCATAGGCCTGGCTTTCCCTCCTTCCCTGTCTACTTGCTGGATCTTGTCCTGTGGGTTTTGATAAGGCTGCCGCAATTTTCAGAGCACATGGAACCACAGTAGTGTTTGATGGTACCAAATCTTGGTGGCAGTATTAGAGCAGCCAGTTCTATAGTCAGAATGCACGACAATAATGATTTGTGGACATGCGCCAGACTTTGACCAAAAGGTAGAGACAGGATTTTCCTTTTGTTTGTTAGATAGCAGAAGGAGGTATTCAACATGCTAAGTCATCTGGCCCAAATGCCAGGCAGCTGCTGTCCTTTCAGATCCCATAAGCTTAGCAGATGGAGAGAGACACAGGGAGGTCCCTGTCCACTTTTATCTTATACCTTTTTTTTTTTTTTTGCATTATCTGCCTTCAGTTTTTTGATTCAAGAAAAGGGGCTATCAGTATAATGAACAAAGTACCCATCGATGAGGTGCCAAGATGAGGACAGTAGGTAGACGGTAGTAGATTCTCTGTTGGAGGAATTCAACTTGCTACTATCAACAAACTCATGATACAGGCAGGGATGTAGCGAGGGTAGAGCGGCACAAGCAGCAGCTTCCCTCTCAGGCCGTGTGCTAGGGCATGTGTGCACCCCACTCACTCCCCCAGTAGGGGGCTGTGGAGCTACCCACCCCCACCCAGGCCAGGACTTCTGCACTGCAGCACCAGCCACCGCTGCCAGCTGCCTCCTTCTGGGCTCAGTCGATGGAAGAAGGATGAATACAGCCTGGCAAGCACGGCCAAAGGAAGAAGTGGTGACTGTTCGCCCAGCTGCTTTCATCCTCCTTCCATTGGATGGGTGCCCAGCCTATGGGAGGATGATGGGCGCAGCTGGGCTAGCGTCCTACGTAGGCAGCTGATTGTGGCAGTGGCGCTGGCAACAACTGCTCTCCCAGCTGCGTCCATCCTCCATCCACCAGCCAAGCACAAACTGAAGGCAGACGGTGGTGGCAGCAGCAGGAGCCCCACCCTCAGGGAGGAGGGAGCTCTCCCAGAGGTTTGGTGGCTCTTCAATGAAGGGCTCAATGGGTTCTATGAACCTGTCAGCACTGTTACAGCTCCTTCACTGGATGCAAGCTCTTCCCTCTCATTCCCAATGTATGATCACTTTTCTGAAGCTAATGTGTCACAACTGCAATCCCTATGCAATAAAGTTAGCTGTGTGAATTCGTTGTGGGAAGCCTCAGTGGCTGACATCCAGACTAAATTACTCAATAGTACTACTCAGGAGTTACTCTAAAGGACTTCTTAATTTCAGTAGGACTTCCACCAAGTACTTTAGTCAGGATGTCAGCCAATGCCTGTTGTTTGCAGCTGTGACCTCCAATCTCACAGTAATGTTGTTATTATATAGTGATAACTGTTATCCTGAGTGGTGAGAAGTTCCAAAGATGCAGTGTTACTTGATTGTGGCTTCCTTTGGAGAGGTTTATGGCATTTTTGTAATATGTTGTATTTATAAGTGTATAAATTGAGAATTAGATCCAGTTTATCTACATTTATATTCCGCTCTTCCTCCAAGGAGCCCTATATACAGAGCAGTGTATATAGTTGTGTTTATCTTCCCAACTTAATGTGGTATGTTATGCTGAGAGATAAGTGTTTGGCTCAGAGTCACAGTGAATTTCATGGCTAAATGGGGATTTGAACTTGGGTCTCTTATCCAAGCTGCAACAGATTACGAAGAGAAAGCCCTGCTGCACCCAGAGATACTTCAGCCCTCTCCTCAACTTTTCCATTCCAGTCCCTGCAAAATATTTCTATGGCCATTTTCAGACATAACAGGAAACCTGAGGTGAACTCACCTCAAGTTCGCCCCCACCCCATGATATCCAAATGATCAGAATTGTGGTTCCAATTTCACCCAAAACTTAGGAATGAACCCTCAGTCTGTAGTGAATTCCACTCACCTAACCAAGGGTCTGTTCCCTGCAGTGTTTCACAATTAACTCCAAACTGGAGTTAAGGGAGGAAGCTCCTTCTGTGAGCTGCAGTTCCATTGGCTGGCGTGGGCTGTCCTGCCAGGGTCAAAGGAAGACCGCACAGCCAGATCTTCTCCCCTTGCAAGCTTCCAGAATGAAGATTGTGATTATCTGGGAGTGCACTGGGGGTTTGGGTGGGGATGGAGGCAAACTGCAGCTCCATTGGACCTGCAGTTTGCCATTCTGTCCAAAAGGGGCCTCTATCTCACATTAGACTGTCTGTTTTCCAGGCTGCTGCTTTTTGATACACACACACACACACACACACACACCCATCAGGTTGAGGAGCAGTATATGCCATTTCTCAAATGATGTGCCATTTCTCTGATGGCTTCCATAATCAGGATATTTAGGGCTTTTAACTCTCTCATTCAGAGGTAGCCACTGTCCACCTGAGTGGTCTATCTAACAAAAGAGTTAGCCAGCTAGTATCCATATTCATAACCCCAAATGTATTACAATTATTTACGCAACACACCACAGACTCTCAGAACCTGAAAACCTATTTGCAACTTCCCCATAGATCCTATTAATGCACTGCTTTTCCTGTGCTTGCAGAACTCTTATTTTTTAATCCGGTTTTCATATTTTCATTTCTCTTTAACCTGACACTGGCTTGAACTGTCAAGAATTAGTTGTCTTTTGAGGTCCAGCTGGCTCCCACAGGACTATTCCTTGAAGAGTAGAAAGCTGAGTTTGAAGGTGACCTTTGCGCCCTGTCTTCATTTTTCTGCTTGTTAGCACATAGCACCAAGATTTTGATGATGCCAGAGAGCAGGCTGCATTGTAGCAGCTGTATTCAGTGGCAGGGTCCACCCCCCACACACATATCTTTAAAGTATAGCATTGTGTTACACCAAAAGACTGGGGAAAATGTTCTGTTCTAACATATAGTACACAAGGAGGTTATTTACCTCAGTTGTAGCATTAAAAGATAGGCCTAGTTCTTACAAGATTCAGCTGCTGACTCAAATCCTTCTCGTTTCTGCCTCCCTAATCCTCAAACTACACCACGCTTTCCCTTAATCTCTTCTCTTGCTTAACAAGTGGTTGAAAGACAAATTTCATCGTAGGTGATACTACCATGAATGCAGTTGAGTATGTAGTCACATCCAAAATGTCAGTGGTGTCTTCTTTTGCCTATGGTTGTGGTATATAGGTCTATATGCAAGGCCTAATTCTCAGTGAGGTGGTAAACTTGTGTCTAGACTGTACCATATCAGATTGCAAGTGGGGGCATACATGACTGAATGTACTTCCATAATAACAATTCCCTTCATATAGAAAACTAGCATATTGGAGGGAAGAGTTCTAATTTAGCTTTCCACCTGACATGCTAGTTTTCTATGTGTGGAGAATTTGTTTTGTATGGAGGAACATGTATGTCTGACACAAGCAGTCAGATGTAGCACAGGCCAGATACAAGTTTTTGAATTCTTAGAGAGGATCGTTGCATGTGTGTCCTGTCTTTGGCCTAATTCTCAGGCCTGTTTCTCACTATATCCAAATATATGAAGCTGCCTTATTCTGATTCAGATCATTGCCCCATCTATATCAGCATTGTCTACACTAACAGCAGGTTTGGTCTCCAGTGTTTCAGACCAGATCCTTCTCAGCCTTATCTGGAAATGCCACAGATTGAACCTGGGATCTTCTGCATATAAGCAGGTGCTCTTCCACTGAAACATGGCCTCTCTCTTGGCATCTCCTCAATGCCAAGATCCCCTTCCTCTTCTAATTCACTCCAGCATGTGCCTCATCTCTCTCTTTCTCCTTTCTTTCCAGCCCCACTCATATACCTGGACTGGTGTGAGAGTGACCATAGGGATAGCAGCAGTCATGTATAAGCCCCATTCAGATGTTATCATTGGAGGCTGTACTCACATACAGCCTCTGAAAATGAGATGGAAGTTCTGCCCAGCATATTAACCACTCTCTCCTGCTGGGCAGGACCGCCACACCTTAGTCTGAAGAGGTGAAGGTTGTAAGTGTGATTGTGTGCCTTCCCATGATCGGGAGACTGAGGCACCCCACTCTCCTGATCAAGGGAAGGCATGCAATCACACTTATAGCCTTCAGATGAAGGCTGTAAGAGTGACTGGCCTGCCCAACAGGGGAGAGTGATTGATGTTCCAGGAGGAACTTCTGCCTCATTTTCTCAGATGATAACATCTGAATGGAGCATTAGCGTGGTAGCATGAAATGCAATGTAAAAATGGGTTTTAAAAATAATTCTATGTGGTACAATGTGTCACCAGGTGGTGAGCATCCATGAACATACATAGCTGTAAGGATGTGCACAAAACGGATTTAGCATTCCGTTCTGAGCTTGGAATGGAATGCTAAATCCCCAGGACATTCTGTCGGAACAACGGATCAAGCTTGTTGTTCTGATGGAACAGATTGTTTTGTGTCAGAACATTCTGAGCACCCTTTTGGAATACAAAATGGCATTCTTCTGGCCTCTGTGCATGTGCAGCAGCCATTTGTGTGGTGGTACTGACCATGTAAATGGCTGCTGTGCATGCACAGAGGCCAGAAGAGTGCAGTTTGGGATTCCAAAATGGTGCTCGGAACATGGAACATTTTGCCTCAAAATGGGCTGTTCCATTCAGAGCTCAGAAAAGCCCTTCATTTGAAGGGCATTTTGTTCCAAGCTCGGAACACCTGAAATGGCCTCTTTCGAGTCAGAACATTCTGACTGTGGAACGTTATGCACATCCCTACATAGCTTCCCATACATTTTATGAGGCAATTGTCTCAGTATCACCGTAGACCTTTTTATCTGACTCCTTTGTGGTAGTGTGGAATGCAGTGTGTGGGTGTTTCTCCACATAAATAGTAGGGCTGTGCATTGAATCAGAACAATAATTGTATACAACTCCTATTGGCAGCATTTTGCATTGTATTATTTTTGACACAAAATTGCTAATATTTGTGCCATTTGATAGGCCTGTGCATGTACTGAAAATTCAGATTCGGATTTGACCATATCAAAATTCAACAATATTGGATTTGGATTCTATTGGGCTCTGGTGATATCTGATATCAGATTAGATTCAGAATTTGAATCCAAATTCCAACTTAAATTCTGATTTTCCCCTATAGTGGTCAATGGAGAAATTGAAAAAAATCACCAAACTTTGGTGCTAGAGCCTTGGTCCTAGAGTTGGTCCTAGACCTTGAAACCTGCCACACATGTTGGGAAGGAGGTCAGCCCACCCCGCTTTAGTGAATGTGAAGAGGATTGGCCTACTGTGTGAAGAATTTATTCAAAAATGGTCCACTAGGCTTGCTTTTATTATCAATGTGGATTCAAAAATTCAATTTATATGCTGAACATATACTGAGGGAAGCTGGATTGGAAGAAGAAGAGCACACTTTTAAAGCTGGAGGAAGAAACATCAATAACCTGTGCTACGCTGATGACACCACTCCGATAGCTGAGAATGCAGATGATCTGCAAGCTCTAGTAATGAAAGTCAAGGAACACAGTGAAAAAATGGGACTACAATTTAATGTCAAGAAGACTAAACTAATGACAACGGGTACAGGAACCAGCCTCAGAATTGACACTGAAGACACTGAAGTGGTGGATAGTTTCTGCATTTTAGGATTGACCATCAACAGTAAAGGATCCAGCAGTTATGAAATATGCTGCAGACTAGCACTTGGTAGGGTTGTAATGAAGGCCTTGGAAAGATATTTTGATGTCATGACTTGTCTATATCTACAAAGATTAGAATCGTTCGGACAATGGTTTTTCCCATGACACTCTATGGATGTGAAAGCTGGACTTTGAAGAAGCAAAATAGAAAAAGTATTGACACTTCTGAACTTTGGTGCTGGAGAAGAGTTTTGAGGATACCATGGGCAGCCAGGAAAACAAACACATTGATTATAAAACAAATCAATCCAAAATTTTCACTTGAGGCACAAATGACCAGGCTCAAACTATCATACTTCAGACACATTATGCGAAGACCCAGCTCCCTTGAGAGGTCCATAATGCTGGGAAAAGTTGAAGAAAAGAGAAGAAGACAACAACCAGCAGTGAGGTGGATGAAGTTGATTATGACAGCAATGAAAGCACCACTGAGAGACCTTAAATGCCAAGTTGAAATCATCCTGGAGAGAATCTATCTTTGTAGTCGCTATGAGTCAACACCAACTTGACAGCACTTAATCAATGAATCAATCAATGGCCATTATCCAAAAGCAGGACGCCTCTGAATATCAGTTGCAGGGGAGTAATAGCAGGAGAGAGGGCATGCCCTCAACTCCTGCCTGTAGGCTTTCAGCGGCATCTAGTGGGCCACTGTGTGAAACAGGATGCTGGACTAGATGGGCTTTGGACCTGATCCAGCAGGGCTGTTCTTATGTCATTATGTTCTTATTATATCCTATGGGATGATAAATCGTCTTGATATGATGCAACAGCCAATTGGATCTGGGCCGGTATTACTATCGAATAAACAATACAATAATCACTTGCATCAGATAAAAATCAGATTTTATTATTTGATTTTTACATCCCTAATAAATAGCTTAGTGGCCTGTATCAAAGAATGATTAGAAACTTTCATAAGGTAGCTGTGATAATTTCAACTGAAGCTGTAAAAGAATGAAAGTAAAATTCTATCTGATAGGCTCCCCAAAAGCCTCTCTAGTATATAGGATGCACATTTTAAATCCCTTTGAAACAGGCAACACTCCTTCTTTCTGCCAGCATGTTAGCTTTCAGCATGGTTTGCTTACACAATGACAGACCTTGATTACACAATGACAGATTTCCAAGGAAACTATTCATCTGCATTACCTGTCAATTTAAGGTGTGGAGCTAGAGGTGTGGATTAGGTAATAGACCCACAGCTACAGACGTTTACCCTCTGACAAATTTGCAGTTTTACCTCCCTTGATCAAATGTTTTTGAGTGATTAAATAACGGAAAAATACATACATATATAACATTTGCTTAGCAACCCCACTATTGAAGCACTGCGGTGTCTCTCAAGAAACTTGCTATACTACACCATTGTAAACATATCAGTAGGGTTATTTAAAAAGGTCTCTGCTGGGTATGAAAAACAAAGTCTGTGTTCACATGACTACTTTTCTGGCCCTGAAGATTAACCAGGATTGGCGGGGCACCCAGCAAACTATCGGTTTTGCTGCTGAGTTGCTGCGGCACATCGTCCACATGATACAGGGAAAGAAAAAGGCCTTGCTTTCATGCTTTTCACCCAGGAGAGCAATATTTGCAAAGAATTTGAAAATGTAATGTGAGAAGTGGCTATAAGCTCTAAGAGATTTGTGCACACTGATATATTTTATGTTTGTGCTTGCTGGTTAGTAGCCGACAGTAACTCTGCCCCACCTTCTCCAGCTGTGTCCCATCTGTGTGGCTGCTGCTATTACTTTAAAGCTATTAAATTCATCTGGAGAGGTCCGACTACGGGTGCTGCAAACTCGTTTGGTGGCAACTCGGGACCAGGCCTTTTCTGTGGCTGCCCCAGGGCTTTGGAACACACACCCTGCTGAAATAAGAGCATCTCCTTCTCTGTTTGCTTTTAGGAGAACCCTGAAGACACACCTGTTTTCCCACACCTGTTTTCCCAGGCCAGACACACCTGTTTTCCCAGGCCTTCAACTGAGATTGTATTTTTTAAAATTTTAATGTGTTTTTAATGTGGTTTATCTATAATTTTTATCTTTTTATGAATTTTAAATGTGTTATATTGTATGTTTTAATTCTGTAAACTGCCTAGAGATTTTTATACTAGGTGGTATATAAATTCAATTAATAATAATAATAATAATAATAATAATAATAATAATAATTAATAAATCTCAGGCTGAGCCAGGGGCATGAGCCTCTTGGCACGAGCCGAATGGTGAGAGCACAAGGGCTCTTGTCCTTGTGGCTCTTAGCCTTGGGGCGGACTGCCTGGGGCCAGAAGATCTTTTTGACGTCTCTTCCATCAAGAAGTCAGCATAAGTCTGTTTGAGTCCTGGATCTGGTTTTATTAAATAGTGGAGCTTCGCTTGGTTGGACTGAGGGATGTGTCTGGGAGGTCAGGAGAGTGGGGTTGGTCTGGGGGCAGCAATAGCACAGGTAGTGGGCAGAGGGAGATTTGGCAGTGGGAATTGGGCTGACCATTACAGGGGGAAACGCTCCAGACAACTGAAGCCTGTTCCTTTTTTCAGCTCTTCTCCCAACCCTAAGACCCCAGGGAGCTCTGAGAACACTCCCTCAAGAATTAGGGTGCGGCTGCTGAAAGCCAGGTCGGTCAGTGCTAAAACATCTCTCATCCACGATCTGATTGTGGATGAGCATGCTGACCTTGTAATGTGTGACCTGGTTTGATGAGCTGGGTGGAGTTGGTCTTTCTCAGTTCTGTCCTCCAGGATTCCTAAGAATGCAGCAGCTCCACCTGGAGGGTTGTGGAGGGGGCGTTGCAGTCATCTATCGAGAGATCCTCCCCATTTCCAGGTGCCCAGTCAGGGAATCTCAGAATTTCGAGTGTCTGTCCTTGAGGGTGGAGGCTGGAGATTCTGCTGTTGTACCGAACATCCCGCTGCACTTCAGTCTCCCTACCTGGGCTGGCGGGGGGCATCTTAGAGGTGGCCTTGGGCTCCTCCAAATTTATTGTTTTGAGGGATTTCAATGTCCACACTGAAGCCCCCTAGTAGGTGCAGCTCAGGATTTCATGGCCTCCGTGGCAACCATGGTCCTGGCTCAGTTGGTATCGGGCCCTACCCACATGGCAGGACACACTCTGGATCTAGTTTTTTCTGACTGGGAAGTAAATGATTTGGAGGTGGAGAAGTGTGAGATAACTCCCTTGTCATGGGCAGATCATCATCTGGTGGGGTTTAGTTTGACTGCTCCATCTGCCCTCTGCAGGGGTGGTGGACCGATTAGAATGGTCTGCCCCCAGAGGCTTATGGACCCGCTTGGATTCCAGACATCCCGCAGGGAGTTTCCAGTGTCCAGAGCTGGTGACCCTGTCGAGGCCCTGGTTGATCTCTGGAATGGAGAGACGGCCCAGGCTGTTGACACGGTTGCTCCTAAACACTCTCTCTGGCTTGGTGGGGTCCATTCGGCTCCTAGGTTTTCCTCGGCGCTTAGGGCGATGAAACAACTCGGGAGACGGCAGGAACGACGCTGGAGGAACAGTAATGATGAATACAACTGAACATGGGCTAGAGCCCATTTTAGGGACTACTCCGTGGTAGTGGGGGTGGAGAAGAAATGTTTTTTCTCTCCCTCCATTGTACCTGCTCAGTGCAGACCAGTGAAGCTGTTTCATGTAACAAAGACATTGCTCCAAACATCCCCCCAGATAATGGGGGAGGAATCATCTGCAGCCTGTTGTGATTAGTTTGCATGTCACTTTGCAGATAAAGTCGCTCACAGCCATTTTGACCTGGACTCCAGAGTTTTGGCAGTTCCAGCAGACATGCCTCTAGTACCATCTGGTCCTGTTGTGTTGGATTCTTTTCAGTTGGTGCAGCCTGAGGATGTGGACAAGATCCTGTGCAGTGTGTGGGTGACATCGTGCACTCTTGACCCTTGCCCTTCATGGCTAATAAAAGCTGCCAGGGAGGGTGCAGGCAGATGGTTGGAGGTGATAATTAATGCTTCATTAAGGGAGGGCAGGATGCCATCGTGCCTCAAGGAGGCAGTGGTGAGACCATTATTTAAAAAACCCTCCCTTGATCCCTCCAACCTGGACAACAATAGACCTGCATCCAACCTTCCCTTTTTGGGCAAGGTGATAGAGTGTGTGGTGGCGTCCCAGCTGCAGAGGGTCTTGGATGATACGGATTATCTGGACCCTTTTGAATCAGGCTTCCACCCCGGATATGAGACTGAAACTGCCTTGGTCGCTCTAGTGAATGACCTACTTTCAGAA
This sequence comes from Hemicordylus capensis, assembly GCF_027244095.1. Taxonomy (NCBI): domain Eukaryota; kingdom Metazoa; phylum Chordata; class Lepidosauria; order Squamata; family Cordylidae; genus Hemicordylus; species Hemicordylus capensis. The sequence continues at coordinate 94,197,745 of NC_069661.1, read as the reverse complement.
CTAGACGGGGGAATATGTCCCTGTTGGTTCTGCTGGACCTTTTGGCGGAGTTCGGTATAATCGACCATGGTATCCTTCTGGACTGCCTCTTGAGTATGGGAACTGGAGGTACTGTGTTGGAGTGGCTCCAATCCTTTCTTGGGGGAGGGTCCAGAAGGTGGTGCTGGGGGACTACTACTCAGCCCCATGGCCATTGGCCTGTGGGGTCTTGCAGGGTTTGGTTTTGCCCCCCATGCTGTCTAATATCTACATGAAGCTGCTGGGAGAGGTCATCCGGAGACTTGGACTGAGCTGTCAGTAATATGCAGATGACACTCAGTTCTCTCTCTCCTTGTCACCTGATCCTAGGGAGGCAGTGGATGTCCTGAATCAGGGACTGGAGGCCTCTGGGTTGGATGTGGGCTAATAAACTAGACGGAATCCAGACAAGACAGAGGTAATGTTGGTCAATAGGAGAGCCAATCAGGATGAGGTGATTCTATCTGTTTTGGAGGGGTTGCACTCCCCTTGAAGGAGCAAGTATGCAACTTGAGGGTATTACTGGAACTGGCTCTGCTTTTGGAAGTGGCCGCTAGCGATGTCTTTGCGTGGCTTCAGCTCATATGCCAGCTGGGTCCCTTTCTCGAGAAGGCAGATTTGGTCACAATTACCCATGCCTAGGCACATCACAGCAGGATTACTGTAATGTGCTCTATGTGGGGCTGCCCTTGAAGAATATCCAGAAACTGCAGCTAGTACAAAATGCGGCAGCTAGGGTTCTGTCTGGAACTGCCCGGTGTGATTATATCATACCTATTTTGAAAGAGCTTCACTGGTTACCAGTGTGTTTCCGGGTCAAATTCAAAGTGCTGGTTTTGACCTTTAAAGACCTTTACCGGTTTGGGCCCAGGATACCTGAGGAACTGCCTGCTCCCAAGCATTGCTGCCTGCTTGACGAGGTTATCTGAGGGGGCTCTGCTCTGGGTGCCAACAATGAGGGAGACTCGGTTGTCGTGCACGCGGCCTTCTCTGTTGCTGCCCCCAGACTTTGGAATGCTCTCCCAGTGGCCATTCGCTCCTCGGACTCCATCACAGATTTTAGAAAGCTTGTTAAATCTTGGTTTTTTATCCAGACCTTTACATAATTGTTTTTGTTGCTGCTTCTGTGTGTTTTACCCACGTATAGTTTTTATGTTTGTATTTTATGTGTTTTAAATCAGATTTGTTTCATATTTTTAGCTTAATATTTTTAATTTTTATTGTATATTTTTTAACTTTTATAAACTGCCTTGGGATTGTTTTTTAATGAAAGGTGGTATATATATTTAACAATAAAATAAATAAATTAAAAAAACACATTTCTGCCTTGTACTCTTGTATTCTGATGAGGTAGTTGTCCTCTCAAGAATTCCTACTGGGCTGAGGAGAGAATATTGCAGGCATTGGCTGTTTATTGTAATGAGGAACGCATATTAACCATCAAAAGATGAAGGTTATGGTTTCTTCCAGGACTCCAGTCCTGCATAAATGGACGGAAAATCAGATTAATATCAAACAGGTAAAGGTAAAGTATGCCGTCAAGTTGATTTCAACTCCTGGCACCCACAGACCCCTGTGGTTTTCTTTTGGTAGAATACAGGAGGGGTTTACCATTGCCTCTTCCCACACAGTATGAGATGATGCCTTTCAGCTGCTGCCTGTTATAGGTGTTTCCCTTATTCTGGGAATATGTCCCCCATATTCTGGGGAACATACCAGCGTGGGTTCGAACTGGCAACCTTCTGCTTGTTAGTCAAGCATTTTCCCGCTGCACCACTTAAGGTGACCATCAAACAGGTAACGTGCCATAAATATTTGGAGTTGTCTTCCATGCCACTGGTGACTGGAAAGCACAAATTAAGCATGTGACTGAGAGTGCCCAGAGGAGCACTGCTGCCACCCTCAGATTTTTCCGTTCAAGTGGAGGTCAATATATTCCCTCTACTCCTTCAGGCGTTTGAGGCAAAAGCTTTAATCCAGCTGCTATATGGCCTCCAGGTGTATATTTATCAGAAATCTGGCTCATTGGAAATTTGACTCATCAACATTTTTGAGATCTATTTTCTCTGTTGAATGATGTGTGCTCATTGTTGCTTTGTGTTTGGAGGTGAGACTATTGAAGGTTGAAGCTTGGGCATTTCTCTATCTGTTTAATTTTTGGCTGAAACTAACTTCTGCCCCAGCAGGTTTGCCCCCCACTGCAACATTAGATAATGATTTCCATACTGATTGGAGGAAGCCCTTGTGAAAAATCTTATGGATTGGCCACCACTTTTTGATATTACTGGGCTATGACAAAGTTGAATCAATTCTTAGACAATGCATTTTTGACATGGAGCTGCAAAAGGATCTGAGTCAGGCATCTAGGTATTTTAGTTCAAGGGATGCTAGGATTAACTTTAAGCCAGCTAATTATCTCATCAGCCATGTAGTCCCTAGACATTGGAGAACATATATGATGGTACACTTCAATATCCTGCCCTCACTTTACTTGAGGGCAGATTTCAGAATATTCCATTCTCAGAACGCATGTGCCTTTGTGAAGTGGATGAAATTGAGGTGACGGGACCTGTACTTTTGCATTGCCCTTTCTTCTGGGATAGTCCTAATAGTTTTATTTTGCCTTTTAAAATGAAAGGTCCAGGCAAGTAAGTTAATTTTTATGTTTCTTTCCTCCTTTCTGACCAGAACCCAAACATTTCTTATAACGAGGCTTCATCAACAACTAACTAAAAAGTAACTTGGGCACTAGGGTTATTTGGGTATTTAATGCTTCATCTGACATTTCTGTACAATGTATTTTGAAATTATAAATTCTATTTGATGTAGTATACAGCTGTTCATTTACCATAATAAAGTTCATTTATTTAATTATTCATTCATCCAACCTTTATATAGGGGATTCATTTAGTAGTAAAATGCAGTTGCTAATGGATTACCATTGTGATTAAGGTCCACAATGTGAGTGAGATTTTTTTAAAAATTAAAATAAAATAAAATAAAATAAATAAAAAGGTTTTGAAGCTTACTTCCTAGGTTTTACTTAAAATACATTTTTAAGATAACAAATGGGTCAGTAATGCTGAAACAGCATTAACTGACATGCTAAATAGGCAAGATTACGATTGTAACATCAGCGAAGTATTGTGGTTCAATCAAGAGCAATTAATAATGGAAACATGGTGATACAAAATCCATACTGCTTGCCAAACAACAGATTTTACTGCAATAGCACTAATATGTCAGTTACAATGCATGGATTCAGGTCTGCTCAACTGTAGTCCCCCAGCTGTTTTTGGACTACAACTCCTATAATCCCCAGCCACAGTGGCCAATAGCCAGGGATTATGGGAGTTGTAGCAGGGGTGTAGCAAGGTTGGAGTGGAGTCAGTCATGTGACTTGCCTCTGGGGGCCCCTCAAGGCAGTGGACCCCCAGACAATTGTCTCCCCTTGCTCTATTATAGTTATGCCCCTGAGTTGTAGGCCAACTTCTGCAGAAGGGCTGAAGTTGAGCAGGTCTAGGTTAGATCATGGTCCAGTTGGGCATATAAAACAATGAAGAAAGAACACAAACCACATTCCAACATGAGCAGTGTTCTGTGCAGTAGGCATAATGGTGACCACCAGGCTATTGTTTCCTTCCTCACAAGCCTGAACGTACACCTTAGCGATCAGCTAAAAAGACCTTCCAAATGGCTAGCCATGAAAAAATGCTTACATCCTGCTAACAGCTAGAACAATATTGTAAAAACAATTGTAAAAACAATTTTCATGGTATCAAAACTATAACCTCCCACCAGAAGCTAAATATCCCCACAGAGCTTGAACTCCAGAGGCCTGGGAGAATAAAAACAGTTTTGACAAATTGTTAAGAAACTGATAACAGAAGTGAGCCTGGCGGGCCATATTTGAATAAATTCTACTCACAGTAGCACTTGCACAAACAAGTGAGAACTGTGCATAATAAAGACATGAACGTATAAATTGATGTCTTTGCACTGATCATACCAAGCACAGGGCCTTTGTGCGCAAAAGCTGTATGGACAGGTTTTGTGTGCTCTGTCCTCTGCAAAAATGCAGGGTACAGATAATGCCGAGAGAGTCAAGTCTGTTGCTTCTCTGTGACAGCCTAAGATTATCTTTCCTCTGTCCAAACTGCAATTCATTTCTTATTTATGCTTTCAAGACTGGTTTTGAGACAATTTCCCCAAGTTGGTCTAAATGCATAGATACACACAGATGCAGTGTACACATGTGTGAGCAAGCATGACACTCATACTGTAATAAATTTACTTGTCTTTAGAGTACTCCATTACTCCTCATAACAGACTATCATGGCTGTTTTGCTAGAATATATCACATGTCATGGAAATCACCTTTCCAGCAGTACTCCACACACCCCCAAAAATATGTGGCTCTTTTAAACTATGGCCCTTATTAAGAACAGGGATTTATTATGAAAAAGTGAAAAGTGTGGTGTATGGAACAGTTTTATTAAAATAAAGGGTGGCTGTATCTTTATGAGACAAGTTTGTTTCAATCTTGTCTTCAGTCTCTTAAATAATCTCTGTGTACATTCGTAGAAAGCAACTGACCTGCCTGCCATGTTGGAAGTGTTTTCTCCTCCATTCTGCATTCTAGCAGTGATATTTTATTTCATCTCGAAACAAAGTTAGTCAAAGTAGGGCTGCCATGTGGAGAAGAGGAAAGGGGTCCTGTACCTTTAAGAGATGCACAAAACTGGGGATTTCAGTAGGTGTCGCTTGTCAGGCAGGAGAATGAAAAGCTGCACCTGCGGAAATTCCCTCTTCCGTGCATCTCTTAATGGTACAGGAGACCTATCCTCTTCTCCATATGGCAGCCATATCAAAGAGCTCTTAATGTTTAGCCATTACATAAATAACAACCTAGGGCTAAATTACTAAGAGCTAGTTACCTGGAATTTCAGGGCTTGTTTTGACAGTCGCATCAACCCATGATGTGGCTGTCATGTTCATACTCTAACTGTGCAATGAACTAAGCTTGGAGTTTTTGGCATACCATCACAAATAATATTTGCAACGTCAAGCAAAGATGTCAATTCTGGCAAAGCGGAGTGCACACAACTACTAAGGGCTGATGCAGCTGGCAGTCACTGACATACCACAGGCTGCCGAGAAATGGTAGGTGCTGTGTTAAGAGGCAGTTATGACAACCGATTCTTAGACAGAGGCTTTTCCTAAGCCTACCAGTGGACACCTTCTAACTTGAAATTAAACTAGGGTCCCATACATGCATCAAGTGCATTCTGTTTCTTTCCTCAAGGCACTGGCAAAAACATGACACCCATCCTGAGATGCTTTCTTTACATTCTGTGCAGACAGACCTTAGCCGTGTGCTTCCAAGCAGGATATTTGTCTTGCATAATTTGGAACACCACTTATCGCTTTGGAATGTTATTTATTTCTGTCAAACCAGTGAGAGACAGGGCTTTTCACATCCCATCTGTTAAATGTTGGGTTTATTGTGAAGTGTTCCAACATCTCCATGAATAAGATGCTTTAAAATTGTTTTATTCCAAAGGAAGGATTCACAAGTCTTTTAAAAATGCATACCATCCAACTGTAGTTAAGACTGTGACCAGAGTTCTTTGGATGACACAATAATACGGTATTAGCTTGCGTAATACCACACTGTGTGTCAAAAGCACAAACAGTTTTAAATAGACTCCAGAAAAGAAATCCATGGTTCACCTGCATTGCAGAATAGTGTACTGATCACTGATGCAATTTTAAAGTAGTGAACAACAACAAAAATCCCAGTAATATTTCTTCTTCCTTGTAATACTGATAATTTCAATCACTGGGAAAGACTATGAAATAAATTCTACCTGCTAAAGATTAGTTTCCTCACAGAAGAGAGGCTGTAGCTGAGTGGAAGAGCAGTAGACAGCAATGTAGACAGTACTGAGCTACAATTAATGGACCAATAGTCTGAGTCAGTATATGGCAGCTTCATCTGTTCTTTGCCTGGTCATAGCAAGAACAGTCCTCCACCCAGTTCCTGAAAACAGATGGTAGTGAGGAGGTAGTGAGGAGAAGTCAACAGTAGAAGGTGGGGGGGGGGGAACCAGGATGCAGGAATATATAGTACTAGTTGACCGGGCGCATAGCATCTGCACCCCTAGTTCTCCCTGGCTACCCCCCCTTCAGCCCCTTCTCCCTAACTCTTCCCCCAGGTGTCTCTAACCACCGCCCACCCTCTCGCTTCTCCCCCCCTCTCCCCGCTTGTGGTTTCTGACCGGCTTGCTGGCCCGTTTGTTCCTGCTGCCACTTCCTCACACTGGCGGCACGCAGTGCCCGCCACGGCTGGTCCCGCCGCCATCCGCCCACCCGTCCGCCATTTCCCTGGGCAGCAGCTCAACAGTCTCATGAATCCTGCCGCGCGCGAGCTCCACCGCCCAGCCAATCCGGCACCTCAGCTTCCCAGCCAATCCACTGGGTTGCCGGGACGCATCCCCACAGAGGCACGGCTACGGGGATTAATAATATAGATGGTTTTCAGAAGGGGGTGATATATTTTTCTTCTTGTTTTCTTGGGGGGGGGGATACTCAAAGAGGTCTTTTACACAACCTCTGGTGGCCACTGTGAATGGCTGAGGTAGTCTTGGCTGAGCTAGTCTTGTGGTAGCAAGCATGACTTGTCCCCATCGCTAAGCAGGGTCTGCCCTGGTTGCATATGGATGGGAGACTTGATGTGTGAGCACTGCAAGATATTCCCCTCAGGGGATGAAGCCGCTCTGGGAAGAGCAGAAGGTTTCAAGTTCCCTCTCTGGCTTCTCCAAGATAGGGCTGAGAGAGATTCCTGCCTGCAACCTTGGAGAAGCCGCTGCCAGTCTGTGAAGACAATACTGAGCTAGATGGACCAATGGTCTGACTCAGTATATGGCAGTTTCCTATGTCCTATGAAGACAGGAGCTCACCTGCCTTCCCTGGCAGATGAGCAGCAGCCACCCCCCCTTCCACCACACGGTGCGCCCACATGAGTGGCAGTGTGGTGACCTCAGGAGCTGGGAGCAGGAGGACCCTCCCACATCCCAGGGTGCCCCATGTTCCAAGTGGGGCAGCTGCTCTCCTTAGAGCAGCCTCCTCACTCAGTGTGGCTGCTCTTCCCCACCCACCCTGGCTTACTGCCAGATAGGGAGAACCCAGGGGTAGCCTCTCTTAACCTGGTGGTGATTGCCCAAATGATTGCATGCCTACAGTTCACTTAAACTCAGCAAAAAGGGTTCCAAAATGGAGCTAGGTATGGGGGCAGTGCCAGGCTCGGGCTGATCACATGCACAACTAGCCCAGACTGGGCTAGTTGCGCATGTGATCAGCCCGAGCCAGCGTGGTGTAGTGGCTAGAGTGCTGGACTAGGACCGAGGAGACCCGAGTTCAAATCCCCATTCAGCCATGATACTAGCTGGGTGACTCTGGGCCAGTCACTTCTCTCTCAGCCTAACCTACTTCACAGGGTTGTTGTGAGGAGAAACTCAAGTATGTAGTACACCGCTCTGGGCTCCTTGGAGGAAGAGCGGGATATAAATGCAAAATAATAATAATAATAATAATAATAATAGCCTGGGCTAGGCTGTGCATGTGAACAGCCACAAAGTATTCAAGTTGGCTTTGAATGTTGCATGCTGCTGAGTGTGTTAGCAGCTTTGGAACTTTGATCAATTTGATCACCCTGTTATCTCGTGGACTGAAAACCATTCAGTTGTACCTTGCTGAGACAAAACAAAAAAACAGATCACAATATTCTCAGGCATGGGGTCGAAAATTGATTCTTTAGATACTAACTGTATCAGATGTTCATTCTACTTTAATGATCTCAAAGCATTTTCATTTTTATTGGCTTCTACAGCATAGAAGAACACAGCACAGAACTCCCCAGTCTGCTATAGTCCAGAAGTTATCAGAATGACTTCTGTGATTTTTCCTCCTAGAGCACACATTCTGAGCCTATCAACATTTAGGAACAGAGAAATTTAGGGCTGCTTTAAAAACATTGCAAAAGTGAATTGGCTAAAGGAGACAGAAGTGCTTCATTTGAGAAAACGTTCACATCCAGTATAGCACCCACTTTCAAGGACACTTTCAACCATCATATGACATGTGAATCCACACACTTGTTCCAGCTTTGATTGTAGGAGCCTGAACAGTACACAAACACTTCTGTTGCACCATCTTCTCTTGTATCATCTTTTTAGCCTATCCCCGAAGCATGGCGAATACATCAACATGGTTGGTACATCAATAGCTCGATGGCAGGATGGATAATCACCCACTTAAAGAGTGTTGATTTGCATGTGTGAATGAGCCTTTAGTAGTGGTACGATAGAAGAAATTTGGACGGGGAGAAAAGGTCAACATGCCTCCTGATTGCATGGAAGCTGTTGGATTATAATAATCAGCTCTACAGTTATGCATGAATGTGGCCAAGCTGAATGATCATAACTCATTTTAAAGGGATTATGCTTTGATTTCCTGTCATTTATCGCTGTATAATCATACACTAATCCCACTCAGTTAGAATGAAACTAGGTAATGATAGTAGTTTCTCTTTTCAACATTAAGAGATTTTAAAGGCATCAATATTTCATATGAACACTGGATATTGTTCTTTTTGTTTTGTTTTGCAGTAGCTTAATATAGACAGTCTGTCCTGGAGGCTGACACTATTTATTCTTTCATCTATATCAAACTGAACAGCAGCAGTAGTAGCAAAGCTGTAAATTTAGATCATTAGGCACAACTCGATCATCTGTACATCAATACCATTCTTTGTCTATTAGGACAAATAAAGTGACCCTAATTTCTCATTATTAACATAAAAAAACAGATGTTGTCACTGTCCTTCAGCTTGCTAGATATTTCCAGAAAGTGATGTTTATTCGAGCAGCCATGGACTGAAAATATTTAATTACTTTTTCTGTCACTTGACAAAATTGATTCTTATCATGGGAAATTAAGGCCTCCAAACCAATCATGGAAAAGAGGAACTGGTAAAATCACATGTGCCCTGTATAGCTGAGGAATGAGCAATTGACTTACCAGAGGTGTGTAATGGAGTAAGTAAGTAAGGATGGTATTATGAGCCTTCAGTAACAAATTGTGGATGCATGTTTTAGGCAGATTGCCTGAGAGACAATCTCATTTCAGTTTTTTTCTTTCCTAATGATAGGACTATCATCTCATCAACTCAAATCATATTGCCATCACATCCTAGAATTCATTATACCATTCAGTCAGAAACAAAAGAAGCCACAAAAGAGTAAAACTTCAAATTAATTGCATTAGCTAGAACTAAAGTAATTTAGATAGGCACTTCAGTTCTAGGACCCAAATTCATGAAAAAGAAACCCATCACTGGATCAAGAAGTCTTTTTCAATTAGAAGGGATGAAGGGAGTGAAGGACTTCTTCATCTCTGATTGCATCTGGAAAATTCATTTCTACACTCAGAATACACCAAAGGAACAGCAACCTCAACATGTTTCAGCATCTAAATACTATATACTAGAAACTAAGGAGAACAATTAAGCTAGAACAAAATGGGATACTCTATGATGAATAAAGACATATTCCCCCCCTTTGAAACACAGGAGGGTGGTTTAAAATCTAAATCCTCTCAAAAGGGAAACTTGGGGAAGGGGAGATCGATAAAAATCACCAACCCACACATGAGCACCCACGCTTCCAAAGTGAGGATGCTACTGCTACACCTATACTTCATTCATTCATTCATGCATGTATGCACGCACAGGTGAGCTTTCGTTAGGATGCTGGCCTGTGTTTTAATGATTATTTTAAAATAATAGTTACCTAGAGTGAGGAACGTGGGATATAATTTTAAAAATAAAACTTTTTACAGAGCAGGGGCAAATGTTAACAGACTCTGTCTAGCATTAGTGGGATTCCTTCAACTCATGTATGGGGAATTAGCAAGTTTAAAGGGGGAGAAACCAGAACTGTGGCCTTTCACAGTTTCCTCGCTCCTGAACACATATATTGTAGCAAATTTGGCTAGGACAGCCTCGCTGCTCCTCTCTTGCTCAGATCACCTCCTCTTCAGACTGAGTCCGAACAGTTAGCTACTGAGTCGTGTAGCAGGGACAGGAGCATATTCCACAGATACCAATGACAACAGTTCTGGCTCACACTGGTGAAGCATTTCTTTTCAGCAGTGAAGAGATGCGACTTCGCTTTGCTTGAGCAAAGGTTATCTTCTGAAGAAAAACAAAGCACGAGTACAGATTATTCCATTGCCTTCCTAACCACACAAAACAATCAACTTCTTAGCCTTTATTATTCTAAAAATATCAGTAGAAAATTGAGAAGTCTTCTCTTTTCACTTCAGAAGTACACTAAGGTCCACTCTGTCTCTGAAATGACCAGTTTTTACAAGCTGTATTAATTCCTTGTGCTGTAGTTTGTAGCATAGGGGCACTTTCCAGATTAGACCCTGCAACGGGGTCACGACAAATCTCTGAGGTGTGCTTCCACACTTCCTGTGTTGTGACACCGCAATCCCTACGCTGACAGCAGGGTGCCATTCATATTTCCAATGCCTTGTCTCAAATTTAATTGCTGTGATTTATTGCTATAATGTTGTATGTCCGGCGTAAAATGGTTGCTGTTTTTTCAGGTTGTTAGTTTTCATGAGACTGCTCCCCCCTGCTGGGTGCTTTGCTATTTATGTTTTGAATGCGATTTGCCTGAATGGAAGCATTTTGCTACTGTTGAGTGGCTAATCTGGAAAGCGCCCTGAAGAGAATTTGGAAAGTTACAGGTTTCTGATTCAGAAGCTGGAAAAGGTAGCTGATAAAAATAGTGGACTAAGAAGAATACTGAAGTTTTTGTTAATACAGAGCACACCTCAGGTAATACAGAAATGCTGCTCAACTGTGGAACAAAAATACAAATACAACACCATTTTTGATATCATTGGAACTGTAACAGATAATCTCTCATTTCAGGTTTCCAAAGAATATGTTCTTTGGCAGGCATGTACTCAGTGACAGCATGAACAATGGCAAAGTCTGCTTTTTGTAAGCTATCTGTCTCAATGTTGATTCTGTGCTCATCACACTGATATTGAGAACTATGTCGTTTTCTTTGCCAAAATAGCAAGGAAGTCAGAAACACTCTCTATAAAATGTAATTTGCATTACACAGTTGTCTGTATCACCAGTTCTTCAATTCACTGATTAGAAGCTAAATCCAAAGTTGTGTCAACTCAGTTAAAATTTGTCACTAGGTCTGTTGTCGAAATGAGTATTGGAACTGAGAGCAAAATTCTGCAGTTTTATTGATTAGAAATTCAGATTGATTACATAGGAATAGCAACAACAGAACAGATCATTCTTCATATCTGACTCTACATTAACTATGAATCTTGCATTCATCTTTTAAAGGTTCATTTACAGCAAACTTGGTCACAATATATTTGCTTTATACAGGAGCAGCTTCAGTTTCTACTAGGATTTTCATAGACAAAACATTTAGTATAGTCCAAAAGAAATATTATCTAGGAGCCACAGTTGCCAAATACTGCACTCCAAAATGTGCCACCAGCACTGACAGATGTTTACCAACATGACAAAGCATTGTAGGCCTGCTCTCGATGGAGCTCAGAAGTTCTTCAGCAACTGCAGAACCTATAAAATGTCTGCCTGATCCTAGCTATGATGAAATCAAGTTCTACAGTAGCCAACCCTATTCAGACATTACACTGTATGTCCATAAGGTGTCTGCACACACACACACACACACACACACACACACACACACACACTGATTGCCTACCTTCCTTAAGGAAAGTAAGTTTATGAGATCACCCAGCTGTATGTGTGTGTGTGTGTGTCCCCGCTATCAACTTTGCAATGCTTCGGCCAATATGGACCAAACTGGGTACAGTTGTTGGGACACATAGGGACACTTCAATGGTGTAGTTTGCGATGATGTCTCCACCCTGATTCAAGATAGCAGATGCGTAAATGTTTGAGGCACAAATGGGCTAACTTGTGGACTGCCTAACCGATTTGAACCACATTTGCTACAGGTGTAGGGACACATAGGAATGGCTCAAGGGCATAGTTTGTATTGATGCCATCCACCCTGATTCAATATGGCATGAATGTTTGAGGCACAAGTGGGTTAACTTGTAAGCTCCTAACTGATTTGAGCCAAATTTGCTACAGAGACACATAGGGACAGTTCAATGGTGTAGTTTATGATGATGCCATCCACTCCAGTTTCAGAGGGTGGACATGTGAGCATTTAAGGCTGAAATGGGCAAACTTGTGAGAATGGTAATTATCAGTTAATATTATGGTGAAAAAAAAGCAGGCAAATTAGTTCTTACCGGAACAACTTGTTATATTTTATATCCTGCTCCTCCACCAAGGAGCCAAAAGTGGTGTACCTAAGAACATAAAAACAGCCCTGCTGGATCAGGCCCAAGGCCTATCTAGTCCAGCATCCCGTTTCGCATAGCAGCCCACCAGATGCCTCTGAGACACTCATAGGCAAGGAGTGAGGGCATGCCCTCTCTCCTGCTGTTGCTCCCCTGCAACTGGTATTTAGAGGCAACTTGCCTCTGAGGCTGCAGGTGGCTCATAGCCACCAGATTAGTAGTCATTTATAGACCTGTCCTCCATTAATCTATCCAAGCCCCTTTAAAAGCCATCCACGTTAGTGGCCATCACCACATCCCATGGCATAGAATTCCATAGATTAGATATGCACTGTGTGAAAAAGTACTTCCTTTTGTTGGTCCTAAATTTCCTGGTCATCAGCTTCATCATATGATCCCTGGTTCCAGTGTTGTGAAATAAGGAGAATTTTTTCCTCTCTGTCCACTTTTTCTACTCAATGCATAATGTTATATACCTCTATCATATCTCCCTGTAGTTGCCTCTTTTCCAAACTAAAAAGCCCTAGATGCTGTAGCCTTGCCCCATAAGGAAGGTCCTCCAAGACCCTGATCATCTTGGCTGCCCTATTCCCCCCCTTTTCCAGTTCTACAATGCCCTTCTTAAGATACAGTGACCACAACTGCTTGTAGTACTCCAAATATGACCACACCATGGATTTATATAAGGGCATTATAATATTAGCATGTTTATTTTCAATCCCCTTCCAAATTTTCCCTAGCATGGAATTTGCCTTTTTCACAGAGTCAACACTTTCAACGAGCTGTCTACCATGACCCCAAGATCTCTCTCCTGAGCTGTCTCAGTCACCGACAGCTCAGACCTCATCAGTGTATATGTGAAGTTTGGTTTTTTCACCCCAGTATGCATCACTTTACATTTGCTTACATTGAACTGCACTTGCTATTTGTTGCCCACCCACTCAGTTTGGAGAAAGCCTTTGGGAGCTCCTCACAGTCTATTTTGGATTTCACGACACTAGTAGTTTGGTGACATCTGCAAATTTGGCCACTTCTCTGCTTACCCCAACTTCCAGATCATTTAGGAATAAGTTACTGGACCCAGTACAGATCCCTGGGGGACCCCACTTCCTAGCTACCTCCATTGTGAAAACTGTCGATTTATTCCTGCCCTCTGTTTCCTGTCCTTCAACCAGTTACCCATCCACTCATGAACCTGTCCCCTTTTCCCATGACTGCTAAGCTTACTCAAGAGCCTTTGATGTCAAAAGCTTTTTGGAAGTCCAAATATACTCTGTCAACCAGATCACCTTTATTTGCTGTTGCTCCCCTGAAACTGGAATATAGAGATAGCTTGCCTCTGAGGCCTATAGCCACCACACTAGTAGCCATTGATAAACCTGTCCTCCGTGAATTTGTCTAAGCTCCTTTTAAAGCCATCCAAGCTAGTAGCCATCACCACAACCCGTGGCAGAGAATTCCATAGATTTATTACGTGCTTTTTGAAAAAGTACTTCCTTTTGTTGGTCCTAAATTTCCCGGCCTTCAGTTTCATGGGACGACCCCTGGTTTTAGTGTTGTGAGAGAGGGAGAAAAATTTCTCTCTGTCCACTCTCTCAACGCCATGCATAATTTTATACACCTTTATAATGGCTCCCCATTGTCACCTATTTTCCAAACTAAAAAAGTCTGAGATGCTGTAGCTTTGCTTCAACATAAGAAAGGTGCTCCAGGCCTCTGATCATCTTGGTTGCCCTCTTCTGCACCTTTTCCAGTTCTACAGTGTCCTCCTTAAGTTACGGTGACCAGAATTCACTGTATTCTGTACGGTGTACTCCCTGTACCAGAGTACAGGGGGAGTACTCCAAATGTGGCCACACCATTTATCTGTATAAGGGCATTATAATGTTAGCATTTTTAATTTCAGTTCCCTTCCTAATGATTCAAAGTATGGAATATGCCTTTTTCACAGCTGCCATGCACTGATTCGACACTTTCAGCAAGCTGTCCCCCATGACCCATGACTTCATATATATATGAAGATGAGGTTTTTTGCCCTCATATGCATCACTTTACACCTGCTTACACTGAATCACATTTGCCATTTTGTTCCCACTCAGCCAGTTTGACAGATCCTTTTTGAAGCCCCTCACAATCTGTTGTGGATTTTACTACCCTAAATAGTTTATTGTTATCTGCAAATTTGGCCACTTCGCTGCTTACCCCAACTTCTGGATAATTTATGAACAAGTTAAAGAACACTAGTCCCAGTACAGATCCCTGGGGGACCCCACTTCTTACTTCCCTCCATTGTGAAAACTGTCCATTTATTCCTACCCTCTGTTTCCTGTCCAACCAGTTACCAATCCACACATGAATATGTCCCCTTATCCCTTGACTGCTAGGTTTATGCAGAAGCCTTTGGTGGGGAACTTTGTCGAAAGCTTTTTGGAAGTCCAAGTCTACTCTGTCAACCAGATCACCTTTATCCACATGATTCTTGACACTCTCAAAGTACCCCAAAAGATTAGTGAGGCACAACTGGCCAGCAACCTGGTTCCATCTTGGTTCAAGTGGAGCTCATCCCTTTTGTACAGGCCTTGCTTGCCCCAAAATGTATCCCAGTCCCTAACAAATCTAAACACCTCCTCCTGGCACCACTGTACATGGTGTACACAGTCATGTTTATCGTCACAACAACTATGTGTTGTACATGCATTTATTTTAAAAGTGAAAATTGGCAGAGGTCTTCTCAAATGCAGTGTGCAGGTCAGAAATGTGCTACTGTACATTTATTTATTTATTTATATTTTTTATTTTTTATATTCTGCTCTTCCTCCAAGGAGCTCAGAGCAGTGTACTACACAGTCAGGTTTATCCTCACAACAACCCTGTGAAGTAGGTTAGGCTGAGAGAGAAGTGACTGGCCTAGAGTCACCCAGCAAATATCATCGCTGAATGTGGATTTGAACTTGGGTCTCCCTGGTCCTAGTCCAGCACTCTAACCACTACATGACATACTGTGAAAAGTTCTGTGTGAATTATAACGTGCACACAGTTACGCAACTGTGCTCGTGAGCAAATGCAAAAATTGTGCCAACTCAGTTGTGCAATAGTACGGCCATTGGAAATATTGGCTATAATATTGACCAACTGCATTTGCACAAGAGTGCATGTTCATGACTGTGTGCACATTATGTTACAAAGCACATGGAGCTTTTTGCAGTATGCCAGCCAATGTGTCAATTACTGTGTGTACATGCATTGTACACAGATTGCACGTGTGATGAACATAAAGTGTGAATATGGCTAGTCAGTCAGTCAGTCAACTTATTTGCATAGCCAATGGCCATTACAGAATAGTGCTAGTTTTTCCGGCATTTCAGGCTGGTTTGCTCAGCATTTCATATGGGAAATTGTGTGTCCCCCACCCCCAAACCTTTTTCAGAGCCTTCTTGCAATTAAAAAAGCGGGGGGAAATGTCCAACTGAAATAATCTCCTGGACATGCTTGCTTCTGACATGTGGGGAAGATTTCAATGTGGGCATCCTTTCAAACAGGTAATCCTTCAAAATCTGAGACTGCAGTACTATACAATCCACATGAGAAGCAGCATGTTTAAATTGTCCCCTCTCTGAGATTTTTTAGCAGTAACTGGCACATTTCTTAGCTTTTCTCCATAATCATCTAAAGCAGAAAGACTTGCATTTCCTTGAAGCTGAGGTTGGGACCCTGGTCAGTCGCCCCAATGTTATTGAAGTCCTGGTCATCAAATGCAACATTAAAAATAAAATTCTACAGCCTACAAAGACACCCTGTCACAACCGGCTTTGCTATTTTTTCTTCCTCACATGTTTTTAATATATGTTATTTTCCAGTGTGTCTCTCGAATTTTCATCTCCCTGTCATCTCTTATCACCTTCTTTCTCTGACAAAGTATTTTCTGCTAGGTTTTTCCTCTGAAATAAGCAGCTATACAAATCCTATGATTTGGACAGCCCCATTTTCTCAAAAAACCAGCTTCTATTTACAGAACTCGCTTCTTCTCCTTGGTACGAAAATCTTTTCTCCAAGTTCCTTTAAAAAAAATACTCAGTGACAGGGTATTTTTAGAGCTTGCACTTCTTAGTTTGTGAATTTAGGTCACCTTATGATCTCAGTCTCTGCCAGAAGGAAGACAAGTACCTTTTCTTTCCTTAATGTTTTGGTGTATTCCTCATTGATTGCTACATTTGCTTTCTGCAATATTTGCTTGGGAAGGAGGGGAGAACCCCACCCAAATACCCACCTTTGTTAATTGTGAAAAATGCACTTTGAGAAAAATAAGATTGTCAGTCAAAGGAGTACAGCACAGCACAGCACAGCACAATTATTTTAGGGTGTTGCCCTATCAACAGTTCCTCCCAGCAACCATCTGCTTAAATTCCCCCAGGTGTGTATATGCTGCAGAGTTGCTTACCCTATTGGCTGGCCTTGAACAATTCCCCCACCCATCATTGCTTTGTAAACTGATTGGCACTGTCATCAGCAATTGGTGAACCACTGTGTGATCCTCTTTTGATTAGATAATAAGAGTAATTCACATAAGGCCCTGGGATATGTTACCTGAGAGTTCAGGAGCAAAGCTGGTCCAGGGACACTCCCAAACTGGGGACTTGAATCTTCAAAGGGAGTGAAGTCCTACTGAAAACAAGCCGACTGAAATTCTATTGCTTGATCAGCAGTCCAATTATTTACTAATATGAATACAACAAATATTTATATACCGCTTTTCAAACAAAGTTCCCAAAGCAGTTTACATACAGCAATCAATCAATCAATCAATTAAAATGGCTGCCTGTCCCTAAGGGGCTCACAGTCCAAAAAACAAACATAAGAGCAAAACAAAACAAAAACAAAAGCAACAGCCACTGGAGGGATGCTGTGCTGGGGACAGATAGGACCAGTTCCTCTCCCCCTGCTCAATAAAGAGAATCACCACATTTAAAAGATGCCTATTGGCTCAGTTAGCAGGGGTTAGCAGGCTTTCTTGCCTAGATTAATGCTTCAGTGTCTTAGCCCACTCCCCTTGCACCCAAACCTGCAGGCATGGTGCAAGAAAACACACACGTTACAAGTTCTTTTGAGAGAAAGGGCCACAACTTAATTAATTAATAAAATAATTGGATGGTGGCAAGAAACTCCCTGCCTGAGCTCACGGAGGTGATCTTGGATTTGGTGTTGAGGACTCCCAGAATGATTGTTCTGGGTGACTTCAACATCCATGCTGAGGCTGCCTTGTCTGGGGTGGCTCAGGACTTCATGGTTGCCATGACACCCATGTGGCTGTCCCAACATGTTGTTAGCCCAACACTTGAATTGGGCCACACACTGGATCTGGGTTTTTCCCACTGGACAGGAGGATGGTGATTTGAAAGTGGAGGGTGTGTTATCTATGCCCTTGTCATGGTCAGATCACTTCCTTCTGAGGTTTAGAGTTTTAGCAGCTATACCTCTCTGCAAGGGTGGAGGGCCTATACAAATTTGGGAAGTGTGAAACGATTCAAGTACAAAACTATTTGTACCCAAATCTGGCTGATGTGGGTGATTTGTAGACAAAACAAATCACCCCTGTCCTCAATTGCCCATATTAGGGTACAAATCAAATCACTCCAGATTTGGAGGCAAAATTTTTGGAGATTTGTATGACCATTTTGTGGCCAAAGTGGGTTGGGTGGTAGTGCCAAATGGGTGGAAACTACCACCCAAATTTCAAAGAGATTGGGCAAAGGGGAGATTTTTAAAGAATTTTTGAAGTTGGCGTGTCTTTAAGCTTTTCCCCATAGGGAATAATGGGGATTTCAGCAGCCTTATAGCTCCACATTGGGGGGCACCAGGGTGGCCCAGAGTGGGTTGTGGTGGGTGGTAGTGCCCAATGGGTGCAAAGAATCTACCATCCTTATTTCAAAGAAATTTGGCAAAGGGTGATTTTTAAATGATTTTTGAAGTTTACACATCTTTAAGCTTTTCCCCACAGGGAATAATGAGGATTTCAGCAGCCTTAGTTATAACTCCCAGGGAGGGGGGGCACCAGAATGGATGAGAGTGGGTTGTGGTGGGTGGTAGTGCCCAATGCGTGCAAGGACGCTACCACCCAGATTTCAAAGGAATTGGTCAAAGGGGTGATTTTTAAAAGATTTTTGAAGCTGCATGTCTTGGGGGCAGATTTGGGGCAGAAAATGGTTTTTGGGAGCAGAAGAGTGGATCAGGTGCTAGTGCCCCAATGGGTGTCTGCTACCACCCAGATTTTAAAGAAATTGGTGAAAGGGGTGATTTTTAAAGAATTGCCCCAATGGGTGTCTGCTACCACCCAGATTTTAAAGAAATTGGTGAAAGGGGTGATTTTTAAAGAATTTCTGAAGTTTGTGTGTCTTTAAGCTTTCCCCCCATAGGGAATAATAGGGAATATCAGCAGCCCCATAACTCCACTTGGGTGGGGTACCGGGGGGCCCAGAGTGAGTGGTGTAGTGCACATAGGGTGCCAACCACCCCTAAACCCACAATTCCATGGGGCACTTGGTTTTGTTGTTTCTGAGATGTTCTTCTGAGAGTAGATTCTCTGGTAGGAAATGAGAGTAGATTCAATGACAAACATTGAATCCACTCTCATTCCTACCAGAGAATCTATTCTCAGAAGAACACCTCAGATATAACAAAACCCAGTGCCCCATGGGCTTGTGGGTGGTTGTCAACCTATGTGCACTACACTACACCACACCCCACTCTGGGCCACCCTGGTGCCCTCCATGTGGAGCTATAAGTGGACCTCAGCTGCTGCACTCCCCATCTTCCACGTAGCTGCCACTGGCAGTCAAATCGACGCCCCAGACAGCCTCGGAGAAGTGTAAAAGGAGCTCCTTCCTAGAGCCTGCCTTGAAAAGACTGAGGCCCTGAAGGATGGGCAGGCAGCAATGGCTGCCAAGGAGTAGGCCCCTACAGAGGCCTCCACTGATCACCTTAGCTTCTTGCCCATTCTGGGGTGAGGCAAAATGCCACCCCCTAGCATGTGGCGGATGGTTGGACCCAATCATTTAGTGGTTTCAAGTATTGGTTCAGCACTTGCACAACCTACTTGGAATAAGATGGAAAGAATAAGTATAGTAGAGTGTCATCAGCTGATGATATTGAATTCCAACTCTTTGGTTGTTTTCTCCCAGTGGCTTAATGTAGATGTTAAATCACATCAAGGACAAAGTGGAACCTTGCAGGACTTCATAAGCCAATGGCCATAGTGTTGAGCAGAAGTGAACTTGCATCACCCCCTGAAACATTCGCTGCAGGAAGGCCGTGCCCGCCAAGCCCATCTCAGCTAGGCTGTCCCATGGTTAAACGGTAAAGTGTGCTGTCAATTCGATTACGACTCCTGGTGCCCACAAAGCCCTGTGGTTTTCTTTTGGTAGAATACAGGAGGGGTTTACCATTGCCTCCTCCTGCACAGTATGAAATGATGCCTTTTAGCATTCTTCCTATATCGCTGCTGCCTGATATAGTACCAGCAGGGATTCGAACCGGCAACCTTCTGGTAATGGCACCAACATCCAGTGAGGACGGAGTCCAAAATAACCAACTGAGATTTACTCAACCAGTCTAACTCCTGGCATAGATTATCCAACAGAGTGATCCAGGTTGTTTCAGTTCCCAAAACAGGTTGGAAGCCAGATTCTGAAGGCTACAAATAGTCTTTCATGTTATAGCTACCATAGGAAGGCCAAAGGATAGCTAGGGTTATTATCACTTCTTCCAGCCCTGTTCCCATGTCCTTAACACTAGCCTGTCACAGAAATTAAGCAATGGTTGTGTCCAAATAGTAGTCAACATGTTGCACAGTCTAACACAGGTGATGCTGATTTGCCTGTGGGCTTGTATTGAAGTGCCAGCGATTACTTACTTACTGTACTTACTATTTTTTATATACCGCTTTTCAACAACAACAACAACAACAGAAGTTCTCAAAAAGGCTTACATGGGGGGGGGGACATAAGGAAGAGGAGAGGGTTCCCTGTCCCCAAAAGGGCTCTCTGTCTAAAAGGAAACATAAGGTAGACACCAGCAACAGCTACTGAAGGAATGCTGTGGTGAGGCTTAGTAGGGCCGGTTGCTCTCTCCATGCTAAATGTAAGAGAATCATTACTTTGAAAGCTACCTCTTTGCCTAGTTACCAGGCAGATTGGAAACACATCATTGAACATCAGTGATGGTCTCCAATTTAACTAGTGCTTTTATTTTATAGTACTGGTCTATGACCAAAATAAATAAACTGATTGATTGACCTAGTGCTTTCGGAGTGTGGGCATGCTATTGAGAGTATTTGTGCTTTTGTGCAAACACAAGACCACCACTGCTTCTCTATGAGCCCGGGTTAGGCTGCACAACATCTGGGCTAGTGTGGTGTTATGCCAGGAAATGCTTCACATATTACATTTCTGCATTTTAGACAGCTCTCAAAGGCACAGGAGCAGGACCAATAAAGAAAGGTGGCAATGCTTGTGGCAAATGTTACCGCTCAGTGGAGGGCGTGCCACGGTTGCCTGTGTTTCCCGAGTGGCTTTCATAGCAAGCTTCAGCCCATTGCATGTATCTCTTTGGAAGTATCTGTCGGCCACTTTTATTTCAAAGAGAAACTTCAAATGACTTCTTTAATGCATAAAGGATATTAAAAGAACGCACAGATTTGTACACAGAACATGTAAGGTAAAACAAAACTGAGGATGGTATATTCGGTGTATTACACCATCCTCAGTGCTCCATTTAGCATGCCAGCTGAAGGCACTTAAATACAGAAGCTGAGAATGGAAGCAGCAAACAGATAACAGAGGACACATGCGGGAGGAGGGAGCAGAAGTTTTGCAGAGAAGATATTAACTCTTTCAGTGATCGATGTATCTCATGGCTTCTTTCATCTCACCCTTAATATTAATATGAGGTTTCAATTGCTCTATGAACATTGCTTCCTTGATCTTATGTCTTATTACATTCCCTTCAATAGCCAATATTGATACTTTTGTTTTGGTCACTTTCCCCTTGTGTTCTGAAAGCAACATGAAAGCAAGCAAAGACACAACCTGAAGAGCAAACTTGTCTGCTGCTTCCTGTCAATCTACTGAGATCAGTTGGGGGAGGCATCTGCCCCCTTTCTGAGGTTCATTTGTTGGTAGGAATGTGTGAAAAGGCATCCTTTGTCATAGCACCCAAGTTCTGGAGATCCAATTAGCTTTCCTCCTGATGCTACTT
Organism: Hemicordylus capensis; assembly: GCF_027244095.1. Taxonomy (NCBI): domain Eukaryota; kingdom Metazoa; phylum Chordata; class Lepidosauria; order Squamata; family Cordylidae; genus Hemicordylus; species Hemicordylus capensis. The sequence goes on along the minus strand of NC_069661.1, from coordinate 94,176,034 downwards.
TACACACTTGTGAAGACATTTTATTCTGGTAGGCTTTTGACCTGACTGGTGATGATCCCTGGCTATCCTTTGTGGACAATTTTAATTTCACCTGGTGCTCCCATCTGTTTTTATATTGAGGTTTTTGTGTGGTGTGTGTTTTGTTTTTAAATGTTCCAATTGTATTTTAGCTGTGTGTGTGTGTGTGTGTCTTGAACATTTTTGTTAACATTGGAAGTTAGGAGAAAAATGTGTTTCTGAATGTATGAATATAAATAATTCCTTGGGCTCATTGACGTGTATCAGACTATCCATGTAGTAGATTGTATCTACTACAGTCTTCTGAATTTTTCACATGGCCAAAATCAGCCTTAGATTGTCTCATCAAGTATCAGCAGCAGCAGCAGCACTTACTTTAGTGGTGTTCAAAATGTTTCACATACCTGCTTTCAGTAATTCTCACAACGACCTTGTAGCATAGGTCAGTATGATCTCCATATTGCAGATCAGAGGTTGAACCTGAGAGATACTGGCTAAGTTGAGTTCTTGACTGAAACCAGTTGTTCAGGTAAAAACTAATCTGCCTACTTTCTTTTCACTATAAACTTAATTGATCATTACCATCCTCTCAGGTTAGCTCACAAATGGTCACACATCTTCCATCTTGAATTGGGGTGGATGACATCATCACCAAATACACCGCTGAGCTATCCCTAATGATCCCTACACCTGTAGCAAATTTGGTTCAAATCAGTTAGGCGGTTCACAAGTTAACCCATTTGCACTTTAAACATTCATGTGTCCACCATTTTGAATCAGGTGGATGACAACATTACAAACTATGCCCTTGAGCTATATCTGTGTGTCCCTACACCTCTAGCAAATTTGGTTCAAATCAATTAGGTGGTTCACAAATTAGCCCACTTGTGCCTCAGACATTCATGCATCTGCCATTTTGAACTGGGGTGGATTACATCATTACAAACTACACCATTAAGTTGTCCTTATGTGTCAGTCACTACAACTGTAGTAAATTGGTCCAAATCAGATGGTCCACAAGTTAGCCCACTTGTGCCTCAAACATTCATGTATCCACCATCTTGAATTGGGGTGGATAACATCATCACAAACTATGTTGTTGAGGTATCCTTATGTGTGCCTACAACTGTACCGGATTTGGTTCATATTAGTACAAGCATTGAGAAGCTGATGTGGGAGGGGGACACGTGGACGGACGGACACACACATGGAATGCTGGGTGATCTCATAAGCATACTGGAAAGAAGGCTAAAAATGTGTGAGGAGATTTGCATTGTAGATAACTGATTGCTTCAGCTTTTCTTGGAATTCTTACCATCTGATCAAGTTGTAAATTGGGGAAAAAAATAAGTTTCTTTTTAGTAAGAACTAATCTTCCTATTTTCCTTTCAGTATCCCCACAACTGGAATAAATTTAGTCCAAATCAGTTGGGCGGATCACAAATTAGCCCACTTTCACCTCCAGTGTTTATGCATCCACCATCTTGAACTGGGGTGGATGACATCATCACAGACTACACCATTGAGGTGTCCCTATGCATCCCTACACCTGTAGCAAATTTGGTTCATATTGGTCAAGGCACTGCGAATTTGACAGGAGGGAACACACAGACAGAATCTCATATGCTTAAGTTCCTTAAGGAAATTAGGTAAAAACAAGAATGACAATAGAACCACACAAAAAAAACCTGTGAGACTGACCTGACCACTTAAAATGGATGGATGGGAGATGTTTATGCCACACATATAGCAGAAATCTCATTGCTGTACTGATGTCTTAATTTTGATATTCTTACTGAATATACAAAATTATGGAGCCATAAACAGGCTGATGCCAAGCCAAATTGAAATTCAGTGTGCCAGTTTGGCCTTTCCTCACTGAATGAGTTCAAGTTAGTGCAGTCTGTTGATATAGCACAGCAGCCAGTACCCCCACTGAATATTAGTAGGGCATGGAAGTCTTGTGTTTTCTACAATGAACTAGGAACAAATATCCCAAAAATATGGCTAATTCTATTTTAAAAGTATGTGTAGGTTTGCCATGGAGGTATTGGAATCTGTTAGAATTTGGATAGTTCTTATGCTGGTCTACACCCATAATAAAGATGATTTGATTTGGATAATTAAATGGATAGAACAAAGGGAGAGACTTTACAGGATAATAATTGCCAACTATAGTGGGCAAGCCAGTGATAGATGAACTTATTATTCTTTGAGTTCATTCACACAATCAAACACTGGGCCATTCACACAACTGGATGGATGAGGGGTGGATGGCTAATACCCTGCCTTTCCCGCCTGCCCGCATGGTCGTGTCATGTGATTCACCCCAGTTTTTGATTTTGTGAATGGCTTCTTTGTCTGGAGCTGAAGAGGATTCACCAAATTAAACGACAGTCAGTTTACCCTGGAGAGAAAAGATGGAAACAAGACTTGAAAGAACAAATGTCACTTTCATATGTCTTCAGCTTCCTTGCTGTTGATGCATTCAAGAATTAATTGGAGCTCCTGGTCTCACATGAACCTAATTTTGTCAGTGTTTTAATGGCTATTCACCAGAGAGGTGTGTGAACAAGAGATAAAGGTCTTCTATGCCCAGTAAATCCTTTGTTAATCTAAAGGAAGTCAACATATCATTGGTTTGTCTCCCTGCAACAAAGAACTGCCTGAAGTTGCTGTGTGGAGTATTCTGTCTGGTACTAAGTTTCCCACCCAGTTTTAAAAAGTTTTTTATTTTAAGCCGACCCCTTATGTGATTGTCGTATGGCTGTGGATCTCCTGGCACTTTTGCTGCACATCAAGAGTGCCCTAAGGGACAAATCAGCAAAGAAAAAGAGGGATGTGCAGTGTCTCTAATGAATCCATTCCCTGATCCAAGCCAGTTCTTGAACAATGTTTTAAATTAATTACAGTTCAGTCCTAGACTGGGGTGGGTGGGGCAGATAGACTACAAACAGGAATACAGGAAGCAGTTTGGTTTGCCTTGCTGTACCAAAGACTTCCTTTATTACTTTCTTGATGTTGTTAATTATAATCTGTAGGGGGAAGAATGGCTGTTCAGTCCCCAAATAGCAAAGCAAAACCAGTTTGGTGAGAAAGCAGTAAAGCAAGAGGTCTTGAGACAGTTCTTAGTATTGAAGAACTACAAGGATTTATGTAAAGAAAAGGTTACACCCAAGTGTGAAAACCTTGTGTGAAAAAAGTGTGAAAAAGTGAAAAAGTCTGCAGCTTAATTTCAGCTGTAGCTCATGGCTGAAGAGAGAGTCTGAAACAAACATCCATCTCTGGAGAGACAAAATGGAGACTAACACTGGAAGAACAAAGAGGGGAGGAGTCCAGCACTTTTATCCATGACCCTAACCCCGGCCCCCCAGCGATCACTATGAGACATTGCAGCTAAGAGCTGATGCTGCCAGGGTCCTAGCTCCAACATATTCCACTGCCTCATCCTTGTGTGCTACAATCCTTCTCTCGCTAGATTCTCCAGGATGCAGAGGAGGAGAGGCAGTGCTAGAAATGACACCAAGAGAGAGAAGCAGAAGGCATCTGCAGAACCCACCACCACCTTAATCTCCTGTCCTGCTAACAAAATGGTTTTGGAAATCATTTTCAAAGTTAACATGTGTTGCATTTAAACTGGCCAATTAGAAATGCATTCATCCCACAAAACACCAAGGACTTACTTTGGACTGTAGCCTTAATTGGCAAATTGCTGTGCAACTATTATTATCTTTGTCTTCCCAATGACAGTGTCATTAAGCACTACTATTCCCATTACACAGATGAAAAACTGAGAATGATACAATGGGGCTATTCACATGACTGGGTGGGCAGTTGGGCGGGCGTGAGGGAAGGCAGGGTTCGACCTACCTTCCCCCAGACGATGGATGGTTGCTTCTTTGGTGTGCCAGATGCACGCCCACATGACCTGCACTGCCAGGAGCAGCACGGATCTACAGAGGCCGTTTCCCCAGCCTCTGGCTATCCCACAAGGCACCACCATGATGAGTGTGGTTCCTTGAGGGATTCCTCTGCCATATGGGTGCTCTAGGCACCTGTCTCTGTCACAAACATACACAGGAGACAGCACTTGAGCCGAGGAGACACAGCACTTGCTCCCTTAATCTTGCCTAAGAGCTGGGCTTGGGAGAGGGGTTAGGCTGGATGGGAACGCAGTGATTGATCTGCACGGATCCCGGCACTCCAGCCAAGTAGTCTAGCTCAGGCTAGGCTGCCCTAGCCTGGACAAGGCTGCCTGTGAGAAGAATCTCAATGTCTCCATAGCAGAAGTACAACTTGAATGCTGGTCTCCCAGAGCTATGTCTGAATCCCCATTCACTTGGACCACTCTAGCCTTTGTATTTAGGAATGCCTAAGATGCAAACTGATAAACATACTGCAGGTTTTCTTCTACTTAACCTAACTTTTCTATCATTTTCACAGAGGAATGACTCATGGTTGTCTAAATGTATCACAAGCATCCAATCCCTAAAAATTATCCAAGAATGGTGTATACTCCATGAACAACAGAATTAGCATGTGCCTTCCACACTAAGGAGACTTCTGACATGTACAGGGTAACACTAGCTCGTTTAGAACTACCCTCAGTGTAGCACCAGAAATGTTTTTATGAGGAATGAGCTGCTGATGCTGCAAGGGCTTTTGCCACAGCATAAAGGACTCAAGTTCTTCCCAGTGTGAATGGCTGCTATAGGCTGCCCTCCCTGCTGATTTCTCCCTGTTGAAAGCCTGCAGCAGAGAGCACCCCATAGAGAATGTTCTGTATTCTCAGGGATGGGGTAAGCCTTTGAGCAATTCCTGCAAGGAAGAGCTTCACACAGTTCTCAGAACTGTCAGCTGTCAACACTTCCCATGGATAATCTCGATTGCTTCCCAAGGTAGAGGTACTTCTTGGGAAGAAAATATTAATTTTCTAATATGTAAGCATTCACACAGGCAACAGTTGTAGAATTAAAGGTACAGTGGCTGACATTTTGAGTGAGAGCACATTAGCCTTGTTGGCACAGTTTGCATAAGTTGCATAGGTTGCACAAAAGCAGTGCTCCTAGACTGACATACTCTTGTGCCGTCTGTCAGCTGGTTTCTGTGATTTTATTAGCAGCTGCTTATTTGCAGACAAATAGCAATTGCTCATTTGATTTTAAAAGGAGAAGATGATGAAGAAACATCTTGAGCATTGTCCTAATTGGCTAGCTCCAAGAACTGAGGGTTTCCAGTGCTGTCAGCGTTCCGAATATGTTTACTCTGATGGCTGTGGGGCCACCTTGTCTGAAGTCTGCTCAGCAGGTTGAGAAATGGAGATTGAGAAGGGGAACAAAGTGCATGCGTGTGTGGGGGGGGGGACTACAGTTGAATTGAAAAGGGAGAACACAGTTTTCTGAATTCCTAACTGCCATAAGTCAGTAATAAAACTTGACTTTCAATATCAAAAGTGCCATACCCTGCTCCTGAACCCCTTGTATAATCTAGGACAGAAATTATTATTATTATTATTATTATTATTATTATTATTATTATTATTATTATTATTATCATCATCATCATCATCATCATCATCATCATCATTATTTATTTGATTTGATTTGATTTGATTTGATTTGATTTGATTTGGATACCGCTCTTCCAAAATGGCTCAGGGCGGTTTACAATTAAAACAAACCACTGAAACAGTAAAGAGCTAAAACAAATTAAAAAACAAAAATTAACAATTTAAAAACATTTCAAAACAACAATTAAACAATTACAGTAATTAAATCCCCCGAAATCGGGTTTTGAATTTTAAAATAAACCAGAAATTAAAACCCCCAAAATTTAGGAAGCTGAGAAGGCTTGGGTGAAAAGATGGGTTTTCAGGTGTCTTTTGAAAATTGCCAGAGATGGGGAGGATCGTATCTCAGCAGGGAGCGCATTCCACAATCTCGGGGCAGCGACCGAGAAGGCCTGTCTCTGTGTAGCCACCAAACGAGTTGGCGGTAAATGGAGACGGACCTCCTTAGATGACCTCAATGGGCGGTGGGGCTCATAATGAAGAAGACGCTCTCTTACATACCGAGGGCCAAAGCCATTTAGGGCTTTGTAAGTTATTTGTATTTTGTATATTGTCTGGAAACTTTGTATTTTGTATTTTGTATTTTGTTCGGAAACCTATCAGCAGTCAGTGTAACTCCATCAGTAAAGGAGTAACATGGTCTCTCTGAGATGACCCAGAGACCAACCTGGCTGAAGCGTTCTGAACCAACTGAAGTTTCCGGACTACGTACAAAGGCAGCCCCACATAGAGCGCATTACAAAAGTCAAGTCTGGAGTTTACCAGCAGATGTACCACAGTTTTGAGGTCATTGATCTCGAGAAATGGGCGCAGCTGGCGTATCAGCCGGAGCTGATAGAAAGCACCCCTGGCCACCGCCTCAACCTGAGAAACCAGGGAGAGGTGTGAATCCAGAAGCACGGCCAGACTGCGAACCTGTTCCTTTTGGAGAAGTGTGACCCCATCTAGAACAGGCAGATCAAAATCGTCTCTAGATTTCTGACCCCACACAATAAGTACCTCCGTTTTATCTGGATTCAGCTTCAGTTTATTCTCCCTCATCCAGCCCATTACTGCTTCCAGGCAGTAATGGCAGTTCCCCAGTAAGTTCCCCAGGCAGTTCCCCAGTAACTAATTTAGGGAGGATATGCAAGCTCCTGAAGAAGGTGACATGGAGAAGTAGATCTTGGTGTCAACAGCATACCGGTAACAGCCGGCTCCAAATCCCCTGATGATCTCTCCCAGCGGTTTCATGTAGATGTTAAAAAGCATTGGAGAAAGTACAGAGCCTTGAGGGACACCACACTTATGCTCAGATTTAGAAGGGCAACAATCTCTAATCAACACCATCTGGAATCTATCCAAGAGGTAGGAGCGGAACCACTGTAAAACAGTGCCTCCCACCCCCAACACCTCAGACGTTCCAGAAGGATACTATGGTCGATAGTATCGAAAGCCGCTGAGAGATCCAAAAGGACCAACAGACTCACACTTCCTCTGTCAATTCCCAATTGGAGGTCATCCATCAGGCCGACCAAGGCAGTCTCCACCCCATAGCCTGCCCGAAAACCAGTTTGAAATGGGTCTAGATAATCAGTTTTCTCCAAGACCGCCTGGAGCTGAGAGGCCACCACCCTCTCAATTATCTTGCCCAGCCATGGGAGGTTGGAAACAGACCTATAATTGCTCAACTCTGAGGGATCTAATGCAGGCTTCTTTAGAAGACGTCTAATGATTGCCCCCTTAAGACAAGGAGGCATCCTGCCGTCCCTCAGAGAAGCATTTATGATTTCTACCAGGCTGTTTACAACAACTTCCCTGCTAGATAGAACAAGCCATGTTGGACAAGGGTCAAGAGAACAAGTGGTAGGCCTCACTGCTCCAAGCAGCTTGTCCACATCCTCAGGAGTCACAAATTGCAACCGATCCAGTCGAATCACGTAAGAGGAGTCAGGCACCTCCAGCTCAGATATTAAATTAATTGTGGAGTCTCCATCTAGGTCGGCCTGAATCCGAGAGATTATATCTGTGAAAAACTCTTTAAACACATCACAGTGGGTAACTGATGACTCCAAATTCTGGTTCGGGGAGGGGGCAGATACTAATCCCCTCACAACCCTGAACAACTCCCCTGGACGTGAACTCGCAGAGGCAATACGGGCAACAAAGAACCGCCTCTTTGCTGCACGTATTGCCTGAGCATAGATCTTTAGATGTGCTCTATGTCGCAATCTGTCAGATTCGAGTCGAGTCCTCCTCCACTTGCGCTCCAGTCGCCTACCTTTCCGTTTCAGCCCCCGTAGATCTTCTGTATACCAAGGGGCCAAATTTGAAGCAGGTCGGAGGGGACACTTGGGAGCAATCATGTCTACTGCCCTGATGAGCAAGTTTTTCCAATTCTCAACCAGGGCATCAACAGAATCACTGGCAAAGCCAACAATGAATCCATCCAAGTCTTCTTGGAATCTTACTGGATCCAATAACCTCTTCGGGCGGGCCATTCTAGTAGGCCCCTCGCCCCTGCGGAGGTGGGAAGTGGTTGTAAGTTCAACCTTAATCAGATGGTGGTCCGTCCATGACAATGGGGAAATCACAGGAATCACGGAACACCACCCTGATCTGAGTAAAATATCAAATCAAGTGTGTGACCTGCAATATGCATCGGTCCAGAGACCACTTGGTATAGGCCAGTGATTCTCAAACTTGGGTCCTCAGGTGTTATTGGACTTCAACTCCCATAATCCTCAAGCAAAGTCCACTGAGGCTGGGGATTATGGGAGTTGAAGTCCAATAACACCTGAGGACCCAAGTTTGAGAATCCCTGGTATAGGCCCATAGTTGTCATGGCCGCTATGAACTCCTGAGCTACCCTAGACAGATTGGTCCCAAAGTGAACATTGAAGTCCCCCAGCACCAAGAGTCTGGGAGACTCCAAAGCACGTTCCATGACCAAGTCCGTGAGCTCAGTAAGGGATTCTGCTGGGCAGTGGGACGATCAGTACACCAACAGAAGTCCCAATCTATCCCTGGTCCCCAGACTTAAGTACACACATTCGATATGGTCCGATACCCTGACAGGGACCCTGATAAGGGAGATGTTATCCTTATAGACCACAGCCACCCCACCTCCCCGCCCACATCCCCTCACCTGCTCCTCTACAGAATATCTTGGAGGGAGAAGCTGGGACCAAACTGGACCACTAGCCTCCCCCAACCAAGTCTCAGTAATACATACCAGGTCGGCCCCTTCATCCATGATCCAATCATGGATGAGTTCAGATTTATTTTGGACTGACCTGGCATTACAGAGGAGCAGGGAAAAGCTATGTGGGTTGTTGGCAGTGCTCCCCGAGGTCAAAGAGCTGGCAGGACAGCTGGAAGGGGAGACAGCTATTAAATTTCTGACTACCCTTCCCCTGGAGCAGCCCGCTGACCTGCCAACATTACTTCTTCTATTCCCCACCACCACCAGGATGGCTGCCCCATAGTCAACTAAGGCACCCCCTGTCACCCCATCTTCAGACAAACCCAAACACATTACAGCAACTTCAACCCAAGTCTAAAACAGCTTAAAACTAATTAAACAGAAGCCCTTTAGCCCTCGCCCTCCCCCAAAGTGGCTCCCCCAAAGGGATGACCCCCACCCCACTGGTGGTGGGCCCACTGCCACAAGGAGCCTTCCTATAAAGCCCAAAACTGAGTAGGTGACCCGAGGAACAGCTGAGTCACTCAGGGGCTGGTCCCAGTCCTGCCCACACTTCCCACAGATGTTAACCTGAGACTGCAGCCCCACAGGGGAAGCAAAAGCAGGCAGGCAACAGCAGAAGGAACCCCAGCACCCACCTGGTCTCTCACTCCAGGCAGCACTAGGTGGGAGGTAGATGGACTCTCCCTTTCTCTCTCTGCTGGGCTTCTAACTCTGGAGCTCTTGCACACATAGACTGAGCCATTAATTTCAGTGGAAGCAGCAGATCCAGGCATACAAAGAATGCATATACATAGACTGATTTCCATAATTAGAATTAGGGATGTGCATGAATTGTTTCAGTGGAGCAGGGAGCAGTACCTTTAAGCAAGAATTAAGCAGGTCCTTACCTGCTCCTCTGCTGCTCGGCCACTTTTCCAAGCATGGCGCTGTGCTTCCCAGAAGTCCATGTATGGTTGCAGGTCTTCTCCCAGCAGCCTGCACATGGAGGCCATGTACGTCCAAACACCACGCGCAGGATGCTGGGTGAAGCCCATGGCCACGCATGAACTTCTGGGCGGTGCAGCACTGCACCTGGAAAAGCGGTGGGGCAGAGGAGGAGCAGGTAAGGACCTGCTTCACTCATGTTTAAAGGTACTCCTCCTCACCCCATGGAAACGATTCAGCGGGACACATCAAATCAATTCGTGAACATCCCTAATTAAAATGGGACCCTTCCCAGACCCTGAGTAGCAAAACTGAATAATGGAAAATGGTCAGAGTAAGGTTGTGTGAAAGCTGAATTTAATTTGGGGGCCACCTTGGCACTTTGGAGGTGCCCCCATTTGATTTGGACACACTGGGGGGGGGGGCGGGGCTCTTGATTCATTTCAACCTGAAACCATCTAAAAGCTAGCCCCGAAACCTTTCAGCCCAGTTCTGTAAGCACTTTTAGGGGTGGGAATGGAAGGGGCTGAAGCAAAGCCCCAGAAGCTTCGCTCTGGTTTGCTTCACTTTGATGCTGCTTCAGCCCCAACCAGATGGTGCTTCAGTTTGGACCGAAGTAGGCCAAAGCTGAATAGGCCCCTGAAGCTTCACACAGCCCTCTCAGAAGGATACAAAAACAAATTCTCCAAATATGGTCTCACTACTCGAGTTTTGCAATGGTGTTAATATTATTTATACTAAAAAAGTGAGCATAATCTTTGATATGCTTCTGGACCCTGATCCAGCTAAATGTGTACACAGCATCTATTACTTCACATGTAGTCCCAGTCAGAACACTGGCAATATTATTGATCAGCTGTTTGGGGAGCAGAGGAGTGTGTGTGTGTGGGAGGGGGAGAGCTCTCCCACTTGCATACACAATGGCTGATCAGCAATATAATCAATTTTTGACTGGGTGGATCATGGGCCCAAGTTGAACAGGCCAGGAACCATACACACAGCATTCATCAACACATGTAAATTTCCATCCAGCTGGGAACAGGCACTCAGCAGGCTGCTTCTGCAGACATGCTCCTATCTGAAAAGGCAGTAATGTGCAATGTCTTAATAAACATTCTACCTTTCACATCTCATAAATGCAGATGGCTGTTTTGCCTTTATAAATTATACAGTTCCAAGAGCTGTAGAACAAGAGCAAAAATTAGCCTTTCAGGCCCTTTTGCAATTAGGTGTAAAAAAAAAATGTTTACTTACCTCAGGCAACTTTTACATGCACTCTCTTAAGCACGATGTTATGTTTTCCCATAAACAGCTGTCTTGAATTACCAGATATGAAAATGCTTGCCTTCCAATGGGGCCCAGGTGGAAGGTTAAACATAAAAACAGTTTTCTGAATCAGATGCTTTTTAGTTTCAAAGCAACATTCAGAGGTCCCAATACAGGGACTGAAATTAAGTTAGTTGCTAACTTAAACCAGATTGTTTCCAATGGGGGTTAACTGTTACTAAATTTCTATGGATTGGGGCCAGTTAGTCTTAATAAGGATGTGCTGAAACAGTTATTAATAAAGACATAAGTGGCAGAAGAATATGTTCATGGAAACATATTCTTTTGCAGGATTTTGGAAAATAATAGTGGCTGTAATGATCAGCTAGTAACAGCTTCCCCTTTCCCCCTAAAGAGTGAACTGAAAGTGAACCCTGTCTTGACTGACAGGCAGTGACCTCTAGGGATCAGCCACTCAGCACACGGTGGGCAAGACCTAGAGGGCCTTGCGGCAGGAGGAGAGGGGTTTCTTTGTTGGATCCAGGCTGTGCTTGCAACAGGTTGTTGGCTAGGCAAATGGCTGCAACAAGAAGGACTGCAGGGGCCTGAAGTCTCTACCATGGATTTAGTGAGTTCAGGAAGGAAGCCAGGGCTTTGGTTTGGGGGAAAGGTTTAGCCTAGGGAACAGGTTGTTAGTTAGCTTGCTTTAGACTTCTTATTTTCCTTTGGTGTACCTTGCCTGACCTTACAACTGCTTTATTGTGTTTTATCTGGAATGTAGCAAACTAAGAAACACTAGCCTGAGCCGAGCTATCCATCCATGGCCCTGTAAAAGACTCTGTAATCTGTAAAGGTGCTTTTAAAGATTCTTATATTCCTGTTCCTTGCAACTAGGGTGCTTTTTGAAGTATTCTTGCAACTACTAAATGTTTCTTTTGCCTGTAACTAAAAGTGGAGAAAGCCTCAGACAGAAGCAGTCTATAGTATTTTGAATAAAGTTTATTTGTCTTTTCTTTTTCTTTGCAAATTTTAACCACCCTCTTGAGTGGATGTTTAACTCAGGAAAAGGGGGTTTACTCTGGTGCAACACATGTCTCAAGTTTAATTGCTCAGCAACTCTACCAAGTTTTCTCACCATGTGTAAGCCTGCACGTGGCGGTTTTTGTGTACTTTTCCATTGGAGAAGGAGAGTTCCCTGGGATTTCGCCCACACCAGGGGGGGATTAAACTCTGTTAAAAAGTGGGCATGGTGACAGCAATTGAGCTACTAAAGGGACAGTTTATGTTTAAAGGAACAGCCTTTGTGGGTGAAAGCAAGAGAGATGATGATTCAGCATTTTTCTTCCCCTCACGAGAGCTTGCTTTGAGACAAAGTCTGGGTTAAATCTGCTATACAGGCACTCTCTCTACACTCTTGATCAGGGATATATGTTTCATTTGTAACAGAGCTGTCAGGCAGCTGGGCCCTGGGCAGTGGTCACTAAGAGGCACAAGTCCAGCAAGGTGGCCATTTTGGAGACCGCTGCACTTGCCATAGGCTTCTGTGTGACCAAGGCCATGCAGAGGCCAATAGCGCAGGCGCGGCAGCATCCAAAATGGCCACTGCCCCAGAGGGAGAAGGCCCAAGGCTGAACAGTCAGTTTGGGCTGCAAGGAAGGCTGGCAGGGGGAGGGGGGACCTCCGCAGACCCCACCACCACCTCCAACAACTCCCCAGGAGGGGGTAAGTGACATAAAAAGAGTTTTTTGATATTAAAAATATCAACGGACCCCCGAACAGCCGAGGGGTGTTCAGTCTGGGGTCGGACAGAACAGGGGGTGGTTCAGTTCAACCCCAAACCATGGAACCAAACCAGTTTGACATCAAACTGCCTCAACGTTGAGCCAGTTTGCACACCCCTATTACCTTAAGGCCCATAGATGTCAATGGCACTTAGTTATGGCTAACTTAGTCTGAATGCTATGCCATAATAAACAATAGCAGTATATCAATATAAAAAGCAGTATATAACTATATTAGATAAATTTAACACATGACACTACTAATTAATTATTGTTCCTGTTCTGATAGATACAATGTCATTTTATTAAGGTTTTACAGTGCAGCTGTTCTCATGTACAGCCTAACTCAGGCTAGAGATGCCCAGCTTGAGTTAGGCTGTGCATGAGAACCACTGGGATCGGGCCCAATCCCGACGGGATAGCAGCCACCTGGCCTGACTTTTTAGTCTGGCTGTTAAACCGCAGCTACCTGTTGTGTGCAAGCACGTGCTACTTCCAGCCCAACCGCACACAGAGATGGGAGCCTAGAGTGGCCATCTCCTGAGATAATCCCCCAATGCATCATGATGCATTGTGGGATTCCTGGAGGCCGGGATGTGTTGGCCTGGCTTCTGAAGCTGCACACAGTATTGCTCATCTGGACGTGTGGCTGGGAACATGAAATCATTCATCTGGGGGAAGGTGAGTGTGAAGGAAACAGGTGCACGATGAAAATTAGCCTCCATTATCCTGAAAGCGAGAACACCATACCCACAGCATCCACAGAACCTGCCCTGCACCAATTACCTAATCCTGTTTTACACAGGAAAAATTGACACTTGGCACTTCCCCTATCCTGGGGAGAGGGTAGCTGAAAACTCTTTGAACTCCAGACAGGTACCAGTCTCCCAGTCACCTCTACCCACCAGGCCACCTCACCTTCTCATTGGCCAAGGAGCTGCTAACCTGGGCACTCATGGTCTACCTCTGATTGGTGGAAGGGCTCACCACCCCTCCAGGTTCTTTACCTAAGAAACTCTTTTAAAAGTGTTGTTTTGCCTTTGTTCATATGTCAGCCATCTATTTGCTGGACTACCCATCACCCCGATTATGTAAGTGTTTTGTTTAGAACTTAGAATGTGTTAGGAGGTAGAAATGACTTTTGCTACCTATTCCACTACCCACCTTGGTTCCTGTAGATTAATAAAGTAATCTTTGAGATAGAGCAGTCTCACCTGTTGTGTGTGCGTGCTCAGAGACTCTGGTGTTGCTGCTCACCACAAGCTGACCACTTGCTTGAGCTCCTTAAAAAGGAAACGTACCTGAAAGCGGTGAATCAAGCCCAGCTTCCACTCTGTGAAGACAGAGGGGACCCACCAAAGGTTGGTTCAGACCCAAACTTGAGTTCTCTCTTGAAGCAGAGAATGGTGGAAGTGACTACCAGATGCTTAACTGGAGCAGGGGTGCATGAATGAAACTACCTAAACTCCAATGTGGGCTTTCTTCACCATGAGTTTAAGCAGCCTTCCCCCACCCACCCCTGTCACCCACCTGGTCATGTGAACAACCTCAATGTGGTCTTTATTTTGGAGCTCTTTGGGTGGCAAGCCTACCAGAGGGTCAGACAAACCAGGAGTCAGGAAGAAGCCAAGGATCACACCAAGCAGACCCTCAAAGCAAGTCAACACAACAGCTCAAGATAATGTTGGTACTGAGGCAAGGCCTGCCAGGAAGCTGCTTATCCTTCCTCCTTCAGGGAAGGGCCTGTCCCAGGCTGTAGAGGCCTAACAACGTGCTATAGTGCAGCAGATTGTTACAAGGGGCAACAACATGCAGGACCTTGGGGCAGGCAGGACATGAGAAGAGCACTTCCAGAGCACAGGGAGAGTGGTAAAAATTGTTGTGCTCTTATGCAAAGGTGCCTGTATTTCAGAAGTGCAGGGACTAGTGGTGCGTGTGCTAAGTGTGTTAGAAGTACACATTCAGTGTTAGTCAGGATCAGTGTTCCCTCTAACAGGGATTCCCAGATGATGTTGACTACAACTCCCATAATCCCCCAGCAAAAGCCATTGCAGCTTGGGATTCTGGGAATTGTAGTCAACACCATCTGGGAATTCCTGTTAGAGGGAACACTAGCCAGGATGTGAGCTTGCTCATTGATTCTCAGGAGACTTATATGGCACTTGCACAAATAAAGCACTGGACACAATGCAGAGAAAGTTAAATGTGCCTAATCCTACTGACCTCAGTACAATTTAGTATCATTCCTGATAAATGTTTGGAGCTCACAGAATATTTTTTTTTAAGTAATCACATGAGCACCTCCATGTGGACTCGTTATGTGATTAGTCATCCATGGCACTGCATTCAAAAAGGCATCTGCCATAAATCTCAGATCATAGATATTCATAGATGCATGTGGGAAGTGTCACAGTCTCCATGTACCATTTTCATGGCAGGGATAAAGAGCACACAATTGTTCTTCATGCACCAAATGCGATATTGGAAAAGGTAAATATTCACTTAAGTGATTATGCATACAGTCAGATACAGTCAACTGTTGAATGACTTGAATTTGGTGGAACCTACATCAGAATAAACATGTTTAGGAATGGGCTGTAAGGTCTATTGTTTTCAATGGGATTTACATATGTACAACTTTCTTTGGAAGTCTATCTGTAGAGGCTGACATCTAGACTAATGAAGCACTTGTGCTGGTAATGATGTGCATGTGCTACAAGTGAAGATCAAATTTCACTTGTCCCCTTCCCTCTGAGGCCGACTGTAACTCCAAAAATGTCCCTGAGGGCCATGTGACCCCTGGGACATATTTTGGAGAGTCACAGTTGCCTCGGAGGGAAGGGGGAATCAATGAAAACTGTCCTTTTCCCATAGTGCATGCACAGTGTTGCTGCACAAGCACTCCGATAGCCAGCAAATCCAAAGGGTGTTACCCATCCAAATGGTACCTCCCACATGATGGTAAAATAATAAACTAATAAGTCTCCAATTCAATGCCATTTAATGGTAGCCCATAATCTGCCATCTGAACATTAATGCAGAGGGCATGAATGCATTGGCCTTTTCACATTGTCCCCAGCACAGGTATTCAAAAGTTACACTGCTGCTGCATATGAAGGGTCTATCAGCTATCTAAAAGCCACTGACCAACATGTCTTCTATGAATTTGTCTAATGCTTTTCTTGAAGCCAATTTTGTATCTTGTGGCAGTGAATTCCATGTTAGTTAAAAGTTGTGTGAGGTACTTCTGTACCTACTGCTGATCAGTTTCATTGGGTGACCTTATATTCTGGTAGTATGAGAGGGGATTTCCCCCCTCTCTCCACGCTTGGTATGCTATAAATAGAGAAAGAATTTAAAATGAACATGCAGAGTCTTGCATGGAAACTCTTGTCCTGTTTTCATATGAAAACATATTGTTTGAAAGATTTAGGTAGAACTTATGTTTTGCTATCTGATATTATATTTATACTTTATTCCATACTTCCTTCTCCATAGAATTATTATGTATAAACAGCATAACACAATAAGAGAAACATTCACTTTTAACAATAATATATATTAAAGATTTTTATTTACATATATTTAAAAACTGATATAACATAGCTCTTCATACATCACGACATGATAATACATTGATATACTTTTTTCATCAATCCTAGTAATAAACAATTCTTTTGTTTTCCTAAAAGGGAATAATACACCATTTAGAAATTTTGTGTTGGAATGTAAATACTTTATCACAATAGTCTAACTCAAGTAAAACTTGTTAGACAGACTGTACAGTATCAAATTTAGTTTATTGGCTTGTATAGAGGCTTGAATAGGAAGAATGAAATTAAACTGTCCTGCAAAATGAGGCAACATGATTTCAATGTATTTTTCCCTTTCAGTTATCAGAAATATATGGCCACTAGTAAATTTCTGTTGTTTAGATATATAATTTTTAACCTTCTAAAAAGTATATAATGTACTAGACTGAAAAACTAATCTCCCCCACCCCCTCAAAAACCTAGTGTGTTAAATCCATGCAAGATTTTGGAAACTGGAGATAATACAGTGGAGTTGTCTTTTTATCAGGTACTCCAAAATGTTTTTTATGTAGCATTGTACCCATAACAAGACACTCTTATGTGCATTGCTGCACAGAATCAAACTTCTTGGACACCACTGAAAAATAATCTAAAATGGGCGAGAAATCCAGTTTTGTGCATGGCTGCTGTTTCAGATTGTCACAAGATGGAAGCCACCATGCCAGTATATTTCAAGTCTCTATGTGACTGAAATCTGTGTGGCTTGGTCCAAAGATTTTCAAAGGACTGCAAGAAATGCCTTCTAAATAGCACTGCAGGGCACTGTACATAGTGTACTTGCATGAAGAAAGAAAGAAAGAAAGAAAGAAAGAAAGAAAGAAAGAAAGAAAGAAAGAAAGAAAGAAAATACATTTCATGTCAGAATTGTGGATGGGCTAGACTATGGCTGGTGTTTAGACTTAAATATATTTACAGTCAGAAGCGCACTGATCTGTCTTCCTGAAACCCACAAAATCAATTTATTAAGAATTAACCCAATATCTTGGACCCTTTTCTTTGAGAATTAACTTAACCTCTTAGTCCCTATTCTTGGGAAATTACCTATGGAGACTTTCATTTTCCTCTTCAACATACAATATATTATTTTAAATAATGTGTATGTATTATAGCTTTTCTCCTTCCAGATGCCCAAGGCTGGTTAAAACAGAATGAAAAATACAAACTATCCAGTTCAACAGGTAAAAACAAAAGGGCATATAGCACTTCTGAAAGATGTAGAGGCTTGGGTATTTGTGAGGAGAAATGAAAAGGAAGAAGATTTTCATAGTGATGGGATCATCTGCAAGAATGCCATTCTGCATGCTCCCATTTTGCAGATGGTAAATTCAGGAAAGTGTTATCCTAGCCACGAGGGAAGAGGCAGTCTCTCAGACATACTGGAATTTCATTGGTCAAAATTAGCACCTTGATATGTGTCTAGAACCCAATAAGAAGCCAGCCACATACATGAGATGACAGGAGTCATGCACTCCAGGCAGGATGTGCCCTAAGACATTCTGCACTAGCAAAAGCTTATGGACCATGATCAAGGACAACACAATGTAGAGCATCTTACAATAGTGGCTATATTATAAACGTGAGAAACAGAACTAAGATAAATAAAAATAACTTGGCTAGATCACAGTTCCATGTTAATGTAAATCATGTTAATCCCAAATTAACATGTAGTTAATCCGTACTCTCTCCAATTCTTTTCAACATCTACATGAAACCACTGGGAGAGATCATCAGGGGATTTGGAGCTGGGTGTTATCAGTATGCTGATGATGCCCAGATCTACTTCTCCGTGTCAACTTCTTCAAGTGATGGTGTATCCTCCCTAAATTATTATTATTATTTTTATATTTATATCCCGCTCTTCCTCCAAGGAGCCCAGAGCAGTGTACTACATACTTGAGTTTCTCTTTCACAACAACCCTGTGAAGTAGGTTAGGCTGAGAGAGAAGTGACTGGCCCAGAGTCACCCAGCTAGTTTCATGGCTGAATGGGGATTTGAACTCAGGTCCAGCATTCTAACCACTACACCACGCTGGCTGGAAGCAGTAATGGGCTGGATGAGGGAGAATAAACTGAAGCTGAATCCAGATAAGACGGAAGTACTTATTGTGCAGGGTCAGAACTCCAGAGATGATTTTGATCTACCTGTTCTGGGGTCACACTTCCCCAAAAGGAACAGGTCCGCTGTCTGGGAGTACTCCTGGATCCACACCTCTCCTTGGCTTCTCAGGTTGAAGCGGTGGCCAGGAGTGCTTTCTATCAGCTTTGGCTGATACGCCAGCAGCGTCTGTTTCTCGAGATCAATGACCTCAAAACAGTGCTACATTTGTTGGTAACTTCCAGACTTGACTTCTGTAATGTGCTCTACGTGGGGCTGCCTTTGTACGTAGTCTGGAAACTTCAGTTGGTTCAGAATGCGGCAGCCAGGTTGGTCTCTGTGTCATCTCGGAGAGGCCACATTACTCCTTTGCTGATGGAGTTACACTGGCTGCCGATAGATTTCCAGGCAAAATACAAAGTGCTAGTTATACCTTATAAAGCCCTAAACGGCTTAGGTCCTGGGTATTTAAGAGAGCGTCTTCTTCACTATGAACCCCACCACCCATTGAGGTCATTTGAGGAGGTCCGTCTTGAGATGGGCCTTCTCGGCTGCTGCCGCGAGATTGTGAAATGCACTCCCTGCTGAGTTACGATCCTCCCCATCCCTGGCAATTAAAAAAAAACATTTGAAAACCCGTTTTTTGCCCAAGCCTTCTCAGGTTTTTAATTAAAACATACTGTTTGTTAATTTTATGGTTTTCAAATTATTGTATTGTTTAAACTTTTATATGTGTTATATGTTGAACTGGTTTAACTTTTATATGTGTTTTTAATTGTTGTTAGCCGCCCAGAGACTTAAGTTTGGGCATGGTATAAATTTAATAAAATAAATACATAAATAAATACATAAATAAAAATTAAGTTCTTTCCATTGGACTCAGAGCAGCTTGCCCAAGTTATAAGGAACAAGCTGGTGGTAAAGTCAACCTTTCCCTCTTCAACATTCTCCCTCCCCACATCTCCATCTTGGCGCTATTGCAAATGGAATGGTTGCCATATTGATGCCACTTGAAATTGCTATTTGTGCAAACTTGGTTCACCAGCGGATAGGGGTTTTTTTCTTTACACAATTATAAACAAAACCCCAAAATGATTACAGTGGCTTTGAGAAAATGGCTGACCCCCATCCACATCTTGAGCCTATTCATGAGAATAGCTCAAGGAGGTAGCCAACATGGAAAGCCATTAAGTGGCTGCCATGTAAGTGACTACTTTGTGTCCACCCAGCAGGCACTCACAGTGACAATATGAAGAAGGTATTGGTATCTCTAATTGTTGTGGCCAATGGGAAAAGAAACCATTCTGTTGATTCACCCACAGCTGAAATATATTGTATTTTTTAATAACTTCCCTGAGCTTAAATCAGTGTATGAGTCATTCATAGCAACTCCTCAGTATTGAATGCAATTATTGGGTTTGATGATGACATTTATTTTGCACCATCTCACTAGGATTTCTTTTGTTGTCTTGGGTGTAGATATAAAGAACAGGTAAGCCCAATAACATTTATTTATATTACATTTATATCCTGCCTGCTTTCCCAATGAAAATAAAGGGGGCACATGTGGGTCTTCTGAAGAATCTCCTATCCAGGCAATGATCAGTCCTAGATCTGTTTAGTTCAGCAAGGTGATTATACCACAAACCCTGGCATTATTAACAAATACCAGCTAAAACTTATTCTAGGGGGAAAATATGATTGTGGTTTTGGACCAGGATCCCAAGATCACAAGAAGACTTTAAAAAACAACAACCCTGGGTTTTTTTGCAGACCATCATGGCGTGTTCACACATCAAAGCCTCTTTGAGTAATGGAATTATTGGTGTGGTTGTTTAGGCCCTGGCCAAAATAACTGGACAGTGTAAGGTGCTTGAACCAGGCAACCAAACCCAGGCACCTTACTTTCTGTGGTGCTGCTGCTGCTGTGTTCCAGAAGGTGGAATTGTTGGCCTGCTGCTGCCCCCATTGCATCTGGTCAGACGGTCAGCTACTGCAGCTACTTCAGCAATTGCCCGGTGACACAAGAGGTGAATAGGGTTCCATCTGGCCTTATAAAGTCCTCGTACTATGGCCCAACCAATCTGAGCAAATAGTTGCTTAAAGTGAAAACCAAGCAGCTCTGTCTACCTGCTTCCCTGATCAAGGCTTGCTTTGTTTCCAAGCCTCCAGCCCTGGCAGATAGTTAATCATTTATATTGGATGGAGTGAATTTTCCCATTTGGCACCAAATGAAAGATCTAAGCCCAAACATAAAGGACAGTGGGAATAATTTAAATGATATGAACAAATCTTCCAGAAGTTTAACCTTTACAATAAGAAAAGATCCTGTTTCCAAAACCTTGCCGTTATTTAGCTTAAAAGAAATCCAAGATATTCATATACTGCTTGTGAATTAATAGATTATCTACAGTTTATAAGACAATCAATCCATTTTAAATAGAAAAAAGATTTGTTTTACATAAAGCAAGAGAGTACAAAAGCACAGCTTTTGTAATTTGGTAATATTGCAATTTTACAAACATATTGCATAGTGTGTGTAAGAAAATAGTTCCATCTTTTTAATATATCTATATACACAAGGACAACATTAACATGAAAGTAGCAAAGCAAAAAAACCAAAAATTAAAAAAAAAATCCAGACATTTTCGGGGGTGGGTGGGAAACACACACACACACACACACACACACACACACACACACACACACACAACCTAAACTGTTGGACATTTGAACTGGAACAATTTTGCAACTGCAATACAGTGAATGAACTAGTGATTGCAAACCAGGGTGGCCATGGTTGCTTGATTTTATTGACATCTAGATAAATTATATAGGAACCCCTAAAGAAACAAACCACTTGTCACTAGAAGTGCCTCTCTTTACTACCATTGTCATTTTCTCTCATTCCTTAGTTGTATTATCCATTTGGATCACAGAAGAAAGGAAGATATATAGTCAGAATTTTTTAACTGAAGGAACTACCCCTTTTGACACGTTTTTGAAACACATTCCTTCTAATTCTTATGGTCTTCTGATTAGTGATAGATCTATTATTCACGACAAACAGAATGATTCGACAACCCAGCCCCTCTTTCCCTTCCAAATGAATAAAAATGGCAAATACTGAAAGCACAAAATACTTCACAGATCTAAAGCATGTTACTGTCTCCTGTCACAACTGCAATGCATCATCTCTTTGTTCAAACAGAGAAGAGCTGAAGTGCAGTGTCATTGTGTTAGATATAACAGAGGTGTCAGTCTTTGGTCTTTAATATTAAACCAATACAAGAACTGCAATTAATAATAATAACAACAACAATAATGATAATGATAATAATCAACCCAAAATGCAAGTAACAGTGCTCAAAGAGGTCATTATACAGTTTTATTTAAAAACAAAAACAAAGAAGAGACAGTATCCACTAACCTTGCAGCAGGATATATATATATTTTTTTGCAGTAATATGCTACCTATTATATTCAGAGAGATACATGTAGTGAGGAATTGTCTAGTATCCATGATGAAGAAGGGCTAGAAAAGCAGGGAAAGTGAGGTACGGTTTTCGGTGGTGTGCAAACCAACAGCACAATAGGTTTTTTAAAGTGGCCTTAGTTGGGACATGTATTCGTAGCACCTGTCCTTGATCACACGTCTCCCCTCTTAAATATGTTACTGATTCAAACAAAATGTTCTGTTCACATGGCATGCTCCTACAATATTGGAGCAGCAAAGTTCTGTGTTTGGACAGTGGCATGTTTACAGTCATCAGCTGAATGCACTTTTCTAACTGGTTCTCCATTCAACTCTGCCAGTGCCACACCGAGGTAAAACTGGCACCTGGACCACCACCGCTGTGAGCCCCCCCCCTCCACTGCGAGGCCCTTTGCATTTTGGGGGACCTCCTGCCACCACCCCGCGCCTGCCCCACTGCCCCGAACTGCCAAATATTACCTTATTTTAGCTACCAATGCATGTGGGTGGGGGGAGGGGGGAGTCAAGCAGGCCTCCCCGCACTCCATGACAGCAGTGGTGGGCAGAGTGACTGCTGTGCCTTCCTGTCTGGCCCAGTGGTTCTTGAAAACTGCAAGGTACTTCAGCATGCCTGTGCAGAAAGGAGCACCTCACAGTTTTCAAGGACCGCTGGGGCAGACAGGCAGGCCCAGTGGCCACTCCATCTGCCGCTGCCACAGGTTGGGGGGGGCGGCGGCATGCTCTGCTCACCCCCCACCCCCGGCCATGCGCATCAGCAGATAAAAATAAGGTAACTTTTTGTGGTTCAGCACGGCAGTGGCAGGGTGGGCACAGGGTAGTGGCCAGAAGCCCCCCAGAGGCCCCTCTGGTCGCTTGGAGGGCCCCTGGACCTTGGATGCCATGGGCTGGCCTCTGCCTGAGGCCTGCTCTTGCCTTCTCACTGGCCTACCATCAGTGTCACAGTAATGGTAAGTTGTAATCAGTGGGAGTTCATAGTGGTAGGTTGAAATGCCTCTGAGAGTCATTGCAACAGAGTCCCACCAGAGTCTGTTCGTCTTCCTTTAGAGCAGGTCCCTAGTTCAATGGTATAAGTCAGGGCTCGGCAACCCAAGTGGCATATAAGATGATTTTGAGCCCTCAATACTGCTAGTCCAAACTGAGTGTCATTCAAAATAATTTTGCTTCCGCTACTAATGTGCTCTAACTTCCTGATAGCAACAACAGCTGCTGTGAATATATGTATTGTCAGTGGCGGCAGCATCAAGCTCCTGCTCCACTCTATCCTCTCTTCCTGCTTCCTATAGGGGCTTGATGCTGCTGCCGACACCACTGCTACTATTGAGGAGTTAAAGCACATCAGCATTGGAGGCTAAAAAGATGGAGGAGGAGGAGGAGAAGCAGCGGCAGCAGCAGTGCAGTAGGTAGCGGCACAGGAATGTCCCTTCTGGACTTGTGCGTGTGGGCCTCAGAAAGGGATACGCCTCAACTCCCATCCTGCAGACTTTGCACACCATTTCTGAAAGCTTACCAACCCCTGGTATAAATCATGCCTTGTATATAGAAGGTTCCGTGCTGCAGGTTTTGGACAGTAGTGCTGAAGAAAATTTCCTCAGCCCCTGAAGATCCATGGCCCATTACAGCAGATAGCTCTGGCTTAGAGGAACCATTGGCTCTGGCTCAGCAGAATCTGCTTCTATTATATTATTTCCTATGCCATGTAATGGCTTTAAATAAAGCTGAATTAAGGGCAGCATGTGTTGCTGCAATTTTATGGTAGAATCCCACAATGCCCCTGCACATGAATGGTTAATTAGGAAGCTCATGCTTTACCCAGATTCCTGCCATCACCCCCGTCCCAACAGTGACATCTCTTTACTAAAGAGTCCAGCTAATCAAGTACTTCAACTAGAGAGCATTTCTGGCTCCTGGCCATGTATAAAAAACAACTAGAGATATGACAAAGCATTCTAAAGATATAATGATTTTTTAAAAAAATTAAGCAACTTCTGTTGTTTCAGTGTGAGGTTTCTAATATGTGGTGGAACACACTACTGGGAAATTCATCTTAGTATAGGTCTTCAGGCTAATTGGAATTGGACTTGTGGCTAGTGCTACACCAACATTTTAAAGAGGGATATATTTCCAAGCTAAAATATGAGATTTAAATATAGGTAACAGGGGTGTAGCTATAATTGAGCAGATGGGTTCAAAGAACCCGGGGCCCCCAACTCCTGAAGGCTCCCCAACTCCACCCCTCTCTATTTTCTTTATTATCTCCCTCAGTCTGAGGGGCCTACTGAGGAGAGGGGCGAACACAGGCCCCCTCTACCTTAGCTAAGTCCCAATAGGTACCATGTTGAAATTTACAGCTGTGAGTCTCTTTACTAAAAGGCTTAGGAATTTCTGATCTATTCCAAATGGTGAAAATGTAAATCTTACTATTGGCTTTTTAATTTTTTTACACAATCCAAATTCTGAGATCCTGTATAGGCCTCCATCCAATACTTCACATGACCTCTGGTGCCCTGGCAAATGTCAGGAACTGAGAGCGTGAACTCCCAATGGGCGTGTCATGTGGACCCACTCAAGTCCAGTTCCTGAGCTGTTTGCCTGAAATTCCACTGACCTGTGTCCCATGTTCTCCACCCATTAGAACCAAGATTTGAAGGCAGAATATTGGGCAGACAGCTCAGGAGCCAGACTCGAGTGGGTTCACCCAACAAGCCGGCCGGGAGCACAAGCTCTCAGTTCCCAACATTTTCTTCAGCACTGAACTTGCCAGTGACCATGTGAAGCTGCCTTACATAAAGTGATATCTCAAATGCTGTGTACACAGTACTTCAGTATTAACACAAGTGGCTTGGAAGCAGTAAAAGAAGGGGAAGGGGCCCCATTTTTCAAACCAGAGATATAGGTGCTCTTGAGCAATAATAATCTGGTTATTGTGTTGTATTTATATAAAAATAAGTAATAACAAATGCTCTTAAATTATATTGCTGGGTGAAGGCCCTGGTCTGTCAATCTTTCCCTCCCTTGAAACCTGATATGGTACCCCGGAAGTTTGTTTCCAACTCCTATAATCTTTGCACTCTCCTTATAAATTCTTCATTTGTAGAAAATAAATTCAGTCTTACAGTCAAACCACATCAAAATTCAATTCAGGCAGAAGAGGAAAGTGTTTGTTCAACCAAGCTGCATCAGAAAAGGAAATACTACATAACTTGGGGACCAGTCAGTCAGGCTGAATTATCAAGAAAAATGCTCACAGCAACACTTTGTCTACCTTTTCCTGTAATTTCCATTGTATATAAATAGACTAAGGGGTAAAATAATTATTATCCTTTACCAGTTGATTGTAGGCTGTCATTATAGTTGTTAGATAATACTGCTATCCAAGCAGTAGATGCTTAAAGGATTACTATGCTTGACAATGTTAATCACATGGAGAAGCAGGTGTCTGCAGGTGATGGTGATAGAGTATACTCACAGTTACCACAAACTCTGGGTTTCTGAAGAGTGTGATCGTGGAAGTATGGGAATGCTGCCTGTGCCTTTGGCAGGAGGCTACAGGTGACCTCCTCAACAACAGCTAGTAATCTATTTTAAGTGGCTCCCATGTGGCTAAAAGGAAGCTATACGGAGTCATATGGAAGTGCATAAAGATGTGTGCACACATAAAGCCCTCCAAATGTATGTTCAAGTTATTGAATGGTTCATTGAAGCTTAAGAACATAAGAACAGCCCTGCTGGTTCAGGCCCAAGGCCTATCTAGTCCAGCATCCTGTTTCACACAGTGACCCACCAGATGCTGCTGGAAGCCACAGGCAGGAGTTGAGGGCATGCCCTTTCTCCTGATGTTACTCCCCTGCAACTGGTACTCAGAGGCATCCTGCCCTCCAACTAGTAGCCGATGATAATAGCTTCCTGCAAGAAGAAAATGGAGGTGGGAGTCTATACAAGTCTAAACAAGCAGAACCTTTTTGGGCAAGCCAAATTGTTACTTTGGCCCCAGTGCCAAGCCAAATTGTTTCCTAAATAATTTGCTACTTCAGCAATGCTGAAAGTAGAACAGGGAAAGAAGGCTCCTTTTGGTTTCCTAATTAACCTTGCTGCCTGGGAGAACAGTCAGAGACAGGAGAGAGAGAGAATATCTGTATATTAATTAGTGGGTTTGGATTGCCCATTTGTCAGTTCAATACTGGCAATATGGTCTGTAGATAAAAAGCATTCATTCCTTTACAGAGCATTCATAGCTCAGCTATAAAGCCCCCTACCCCATCCTGTTCTTATATTATTCAAAATCATGACTATAGATTATCTAGTGGGTACAGTGCAAAATGTTACCTTCAGGGAACCAATCAGTTCTTGTAAGTTAACCTATAATCAAATATGAGCTATATTCTTCCACTGTCATCCTGTATTCTACTAACCAAATGATTAAACCATCTTGTGGTTCCTTGTCTTCCATGACTTCAAAATCCGCATTCACATGTAATGCCAAAACAGAGTTGAATGGGGGAGAGGTTGGAAATCATGTATGTCTGAATGTGGGAAACCATGGTTTCACAGCAAAAGTGATCTGCATTTTCCCTCACCAAACTCCAAAGAACCTTTGGTTTGTAGTGAGCTTCGCTGCTCCAACCTGGAGTTTGAAGGTGGCAGCATTATGTCCAAATGCAGACACCACCATAATCGTGACTTCATGCTGTTTCTGAAACCAAAATCATAGAAAGGGTGCCCCAGACCTGCCCAAGAGTGCACCCGCTCCATGCTTGCCATGCTGCTCAATGGCTGCCTCATCAAGCACCTGCATCTCCCTGCCGTCTCCGCTTAAGCCATTGCTCAGGAAGAGGGATGCCGTCTCATCCCATCACAAGCTCCTAAGCCTATCGAAGGAAGAAGTCACACTGGGGGTTGCCCACCCACTGTGTCTATTGTTCCCCCGTCTGGCAATAAGAAGAGAGAGTGGACGGGATGGCAAGATAGGCACAAAGTTTTTTGTTCAGAAACGCATACAGTCATGATGGAACCAGAAACAGGGCAACACAATGAGATTGCTGCAAAGATATATGGCAGGGCAGCAATACCCAGGGTTGGGTTTAGAAGCCTGGCCAACCCAGGAATTCTCAGAGCAGCATTGCTTCCAGTCAGGAGAGATTCCTCCTATGTGATGGTGATGACGACTGCTCTGGAGCGGACCGCTCTCTCATGAGAATGGAAGGCCATGGAGAGACCCATTCACAACTCACGAGAAAAACCATCCAGGTACACAGGAATGGGGCTGAATCACTTATAATGTCTGATAATAGCCCTTATCCCAAGGACCACTTTCTCATGAGCGTGAAAGGACATGGAGGTATACATGCAGGCAGCTGCCATCCAGCCTGGTTACTCAACACAAGCAAGCCATAAGGATGGGTACCTCAGCAACACCTCTCCCTGTCTTTGCGACTGCTGCAAAGGTTCAGTCCAAGCAGTCCCTCTGCCAGTCCGTTTGTCCATTCAACCATATCCATGTTTGTTTTGGACTGTCACGGCGACCACACTCTCCTGAGATTGCTGATAATCAGGGCTTTTCTCTCCACGATTCCCTGCAGTGGCCAATCTGTAACACTGGTTCAAACCCGGGAAATTTGAATGAGTGTAAAGACCGATCCCAGTGTTTCCCTAGTCTGCCCACTTGAGACTGCCCAGATGCATGGAGTGCTTTGGGGGCATGAAATAGTTATCCGGTCACAGTGTAAAAGTTCTATTATTAATCAGAGAGAACAGGGGTCCCACAGAAGCAGAGCCTCCTTGATTTGGATGGCCTAACTCATAAGAGCACAGTCCAACGAAAGACCAAAGGTCTTGGAGCCTATGGTCCTCCCCAGTGGACTGATCCTCTCATGAGAGGGCTAATCCCTGGGTGGCAAGCTGAAATGGGGGCAGAAGTGTGGAGCAGAAAGTGTCGTTTGGTGTCCCTGGACTGCTTTGCTGTGGTCAACCATAGCAAGAGCATCCTTGGTCACAGTGCAGCAGACCCCAGGATCCTTTGCCCTCCCTCATATACATATTCCCTTGATCCCATCCTGGAGTAACAGAAAAATAGCGTCCCCCTGCATCCTCCTATTGCGCCCCCCTACTGCATCCTCCTTTTGTGCAACAATTATGGTGCAGGGCTCTTATGGGGGTGGCAGTGCAATTGCCGTCAGGAGAAGGGCTTAAATGACATTTAAAGGGATTTAAATGCCCTTTCCCTGCAGAGGAAGGTCGGTCCATTCTTTCCAAAAAGGAACAATCACTCTCCACATGTCCCCTTGAAGATTGTGGTCAATGGCTGCTGTACTGCAGACGTTCTGATGCCTTGCCTACAGTCTGGCAACACAAGTGCGATGGAGCTTGCTGGATTTGGACTTGGTGAACCAGTAAGAGGGAGTGGCTCCCCTACCCTCAAACTGGAGTTTGCCAGGCTGTGTTTAGATGAACATATCAGATGTGATTCACGGTTCCAAAAAACCCCCACTCTTTCAGCAACCTCTGGTTTCACGTTACGTGCGAATGCGGCCACACTTTGTTTTGAAAACTGGTTTCACACAACATATATTATTTAATAGAAACCTCTAAATGAGAATCTACAAAATAATTTTAAATAACAGAGTATCTAGTCTTAGGCCGAATTTACATGTTATCTTTGAATAGCTTTGATCATTGCCATCAACTTTTATATACCTTCTTTCTGTTAAATAAAAATGTTCCACAAGTATATCTGAAATAACCCAGACAATATCAATAACAAATAGAAGAGAAGGTCTTTGTAGTTGCTGCCATATTGTTCCTGTAATATTCGAATCTCCTACCCTATGTTATACATGTCACTGCAGTAGCAGGTGAATAAGCCCAGGTGGTGGCAATCATGCTATTCAGAGTAACATGGACTTTGGACTTTATCATTCAGTCACTGGTCATAGTAGGGAATATTTTGATTTTGCTAATCTTTCTTGAATTCTCCAAGTTTCAAGACTACAACTGCTAGTGAATTTCTTAGCATCTCATTGTTGGCTTTTAAACCATTCAATTTCCCTTAAAAAAAAAAAAAAAAGCTTTTAATTGTTTTTAGTGTCCAATGAGAACATTCCTTAAATACATACCTGAGGGAATCTATGCAATGATCTGTTTGCTGTCCCCCCCCCCTTCATGTAATCTCTCTTCATGGACATTTAATGCAATTACACTTTGAAATCCTTATAACTGTAGATAACAAACAATGGTAACTACGATAACATTCCAAATGGCTACCAGTGCATCCGTTCTCTATCTTGGTCATACCAATATATTATGTCCAAATGGCTTAATTTAGAAACAACTACTATAGAAATACTGAGGCTTTTAAGTATGTTGCTTCAATCCAGCAATTTGTTATGAGCATTTGTAGCTCTTTCTTAGTTCTTTGCAGCAGATCTACATGCACTTGAATTTGTGTGTACGGATCCAGGGGCAGAGCTACCGGTGTTCCAAAATGTCCTTGGAACATGGGCCTTCCAGGATCTGGGAGCCCTGTCACTTGCCTGCCCCCTCCTCCTCTTCTTGCTAGTCAGCTGCTCTCATTGCCCCATCGGCCAGCCGGCCACTCCTTCTGCCATCACTGTTGCTCCTGCTCACCACCACCATGGCAGCTGGCTCCTGGACCTTGCCGCCACCCATGCTGACTCTCCTGCTTTCTGCTGCCACACTTATTCCTGCTTGCTGCTGCCGTGTCAGCCACATTCCAGGGTGATTCAAAGCAGGAAAGCCCCAAACTCCCTTCCTGCTTCCAGCTGCCCCTAAAGCCTGCTGTGAATGGAGGACGTGCACACAGGAAGAGAGGAAGCAGGAAGGGAGTGTGAGGCTTTCCTACTTTGGACCACCCTGGGAATCAACTGGCATGGCAGTGGGTGGGAGGGTGGGTGAGAGCAGCAGTGGGTAAGCAGTGGATAAACAAGGAGGGCCCAAGCTGACCTTGCTAAGCTGCTGCATGGATTTGCTCCCTCCACTGAGACATATGAGAAAGATCTCCATATGCACCTGTGGGGCTCTGGATCAGGGCATGGCTCTTTTCCTCATTTTAAATTACTATACTTTGAGAGAAGTAAGTAATTGATCATCCATTTACCATCATGAGAATTTCTTCATTGACATGTTCTTTTTAAAAAATCCAGACTATATAGTATTCATTATACTTATTTACTGCTCTTCTATGGTCTCCCCATGGTCTCCCATCTATGTTATTGTTCAGATCCATACCCTCATAGACCAATTCTGCAGCAACAGATGCTTCCAGACAATGCATTGGACCCCAAACCACTACTTAAATCTGAACAGATAATATTGCTAAGTGCTTTCAAAAATTTTATCTAATCTATAAAACCCTGGATGTGGGAGACAAACAGTAACAATGCACTTTTTTTTTAAAGGAACAATGCTCAGGGAAGATTCTGCCTCTTGTTTAAAAAGATGAACTGACTTTTAATTGTTTCATAAAGCAAGCGTCACAATGCTTCAAAATTTTAAAATTCAGGGATAAAAGTTAATATCCAAAAATGATGAGTGAAAATTGTGCTTTCAGATAGTAGAGTTGTTTATCATACCAATTCATTTAGCCTTTAGATTCTGGGCAAATTTATATAGTATTATATCTATATCTATATATTTATGTATATATGTGCAGTTTCTCATTTACAGTTTCTGCAAAAATCTAAAACGATGTGCTTCACTTCATGTATAGCAAAGGCACCTGTGTTATTCTCCCTTTTGGACAAAAGGTGATACTAAGATCCAGGTTTCCTGATGAAGACAACCATTTTGTTTCCCCTTCTTTCTTCCATCCTTTATGTTCATAAACTAGACAAGAAGGCCGCATTGTATTCCTGCTTACACTGGAAGAGGTTGCTCTGTGGGGTGTTTGGAGCTTCAGGATTTAACAAGGGAAACCGAGCAGAACTGTGAAGCGGTAACAAAAAGGCTATTCTGGTGTGAGGAGGGATGGGGAGTCCTCAGCTCCACAAGCAGATGTTGCTACTGGACTGACACGTGGAGCCTGCTCCTGCTGGGGAAAGGTACAGTTTACCATTGGGACAAACGCACAGCTCATAGATAGTCTGTCGAGCAGCTGATGAGCCTGGTGAGGAGGAAGAGGAGGAAAAGGAACCCACAGGTAGATTTCCGAGTCGGATTGAATCTGCATTTAAAAATATCTGGGGGGGGGGGGCAGAAAAGAAAAAGCAGAGCTATTTTCTCAGTTCATAGAATTTAACTTAGTTTTGATTAGCACATAAACATATTTAAAATAAACAGTGATTGCACCCCTCCCCACTGCCCATTTGTCTGAGAATTTTGTCATTCAAAAATTTAGCAGGTGCTGAACTATACTCCCCATCATGCCCACCCAACCACTTTTGTTGCACTGCACATGCATGGTAGCATTCTAGGTCAGCCTATACCAGGCCTGTTCAATTTCAGCTCTCTTGCAGATGTTGGTCTACAATGCCCATAATCCCTGGCTATTGGCCACTGTGTCTGGGGATTATGGGAGCTGTAGTCCAAAAGCAGCCGGTGGGGGCAAAGTTAAGTACACCTGGCCTATACCTAGAACCTCTCTTGACATATAGGGCTATCCTTACTTCCTGCCTCCCAACTCTGGTAAATAGTGCAACGTGTGCGACAGGGTAAAATGGCGGGGAAGGTCACTTTCGTGGTGGGAGGGGTGCTGGGTGTAAGATGCCTATGTTCCATTGCACTTTCACTGATGTCATCAGGGACATGCTACAACTGAAGGTCTCTGTACACACTGCTCCTACACCTCCACGGAATCCTCAAAGGGTGAGTGGGGGTGGGGGAGAAGACTAGTGGAGAATACTCAATCCATGCCAAATGGGAAAACAGCAATCTCCAAGGCTTTTAAACCCCAGCGGAATTTTCACAATCTCAGCTGGGATCTGCTGAACTTAAAAAGCCTTTTGAACCTTTTAGATTAGTTTTGGAGCTGGCAGCCTTCCAGAGGCGTATCTAGGGAAAACAGCACCTAGGGCAAGCACTGAAATTGTGCTCCCTGTCCAAACATCCGACACCCATCTTTCAGATAACTTTACCATAATATCAGCTGAAAAATACAAGTCAAGCTTGTTAATCTTTTAATATTTCAAAAACTATTTAGCAGTGGACATAGGCAGAAAAAAAATGCTGGAAAACTACAAATTTCAGTATGCTGGGGCTCATGAAATACTCAAATACTATGCGGAGGTATACTTGGGAAACTAAACAGAAGTGCCTGTCTAATTCTCTACTATGCATTGTAGCATCACTATTACATACGTTTTAAAAATAAATGGAGAATTTGACTTTTCCCAGATACTCTGAAAATAATTAAAGGATATGCAGAGTACATTGTGTCGCTGCTTGGAATATATTCTTGTATTTCAGAAAGACAGTTAAAATGAGAGAAAGAGAGCAAGAAACTCCCAGTGTAATACTAAGGATTTCACACTGATTCAAAGACAAACTCACCATTAATAGGCATATTATTAAGACATCACATTTGACTCACTTATCACAAGAAGCAAAGCAAGAGCAAATGAATACAATCCTAGCTCATAAGCTTCAGCTCAGTATTCACAAGCACTGATTCTCTGTACATAGTGCCAAACTGAATATGTGTACAGTGACATATTAAAAAAAAAAAATACCTGTAAGCCCCTTTGGGGGGCTTTCTAAAGGCTGGGGGAGTCTGCAATGGTTCCCCCTCCCCCGCTGGCCTCTTAATTCACGACCGCAGCTCGTCCAGGGCTGATTTTTGGGCCTGTTTGGGCCTGCAAGGATCGGTGTGGTGGCCATTTTGGAGCCTGCCACGTATGCTCAAATGGCCTCTGTGAGGCCTGGCAAGGCCTAGGGCCTCGCAGGGACCATCTAAGCATATGTGGTGGCCATTTTGTTTTCGGTGGCCATTTAATTTTTTTTAATTTTTTAAAATGGCGCCCCCTTCAAGTGGCGCCTGGGGCACATGCCCTGCCTGCCCCACCCTAGATATGCCCCTGCAGCCTTGACATAATTTCTGAAATGGAGCCCCCCTCTCTCCCCAAAAAATCTTGAACTGGATCTTCCAAATCTGGTGGGTGAATCCATACTGGTCTGGTTCTACCCCTTTGCTATGCAAAATGCTTCCACAATAACTTTGGCAGCTGTTCTCTTTTGAGTATGTTGATAGCTACCATAGTTTTCCTACCTTTGTATACTTTGGCTAAATCTCTGATCCCTTTCAATGAGAGATCAGGCTGTGGGGAGGCTCCGCTGAAGCTCATCATAAATTTCTTTATTTCTCCTGATATTCCTCTGCATGCTGGGTGCATCTCTCCTCTGCCAGATGCATTGCAACATGGCTGGATTGTTCACATCAAACCGAGTTCCTCCTGCACTTCACTGTGGGGCATCCACAGCTTGCTCCTCTGCCACAGCACAGGCATGAAGACTATTTCAAGCTGGAGTGGCACTCTTGCCAGTAGAAGAGTGGCCCACCAGATGCTTCATAGTGAAGGAGAGCCTTAGCTTCAGGTGAATAGCATTATTGGACTTGAGTGAAACCTGTCTGGGGAACTGAACTACAGACTGAGTTTGTGTTTCAGTCTGGAAGCTCTCTAGATAATGATAATGCCATTTCTGTGTTCTGTAGAACTCCAAACACATCGTTGGGATTGAATAGCTGCTAATAAATAGAAGTAGTGTTTCATCTCTCTACACACCAGCTCTCTTGCACCATTATTCTTGTCCTGCAAGCAGATGGGCTGATGCAAATATTCAGGATTGGGATGTCAGTAAACATTTTATTATGCTAGATATGCAGTCAAGAGAAATAGAGACTAGGGATGTGCTAGAACCTGTTCGGAGGCCCTTTTATGGGCCTCTGAACAGGTTCGAACACTGGGGGGGGTTTAGAAGTTCAACGCTGGGGGGTGCCGCTTTAAGGGCGGGGGAGGGTGCACTTACCCCCCCACTGCTTTTCCACTACCAGGGTTCGTTGCCGGTAAAAACCTTTGGGGCGGCAGCATACCTCCCTGCTGTCCCTCCCCACTCCTCGGCTGGAAGTGGCCAGAAGAACTAGGTGCACATGCGCACATCACGTGCATGCCTGTCTGATGTGTGCATGCACACCCAATACTTCTGGCCACTTCCGGTCGAGGAGAGGGAAGGGGCAGCAGGGAGGTATGCTTCTGCCCTGAAGGTTTTTACCAGCAATGAACGCCGGCGCGGGGAAAGCAGCAGGAGGGGTAAGTGCAGCCTCCCCAGCCCTTAAAGCAGCACCCCTGCCAGAATCAAACTGCTCTGCCGCGGTTCCATGCACATCCCTAATAGAGTCTGGGGACTTCTTAAGTTCTTTAACATCCTGTTTGCATGAGCTGGCACTCCAGAACCTCCCAGAGCTGTGCTCTCAAAGCCATCCTTTCGCTTCCAGTTCCTAGGCAGATGCATCTGAATGTGAGCCACTGAGAAAAGAGAAACTGCCTAGAGGTTTAGCGTCAAGGAGGCTGAGTGGGAAACTAATGCTTTACAATGCTCCAGTAAGAGGAGTTTGAATATGCTTTGCTGGAGGAGGAGGAGATTTCCACTTGGCTTTGAGCTCCCATTGGTCAAATTAGTGTCCTGAAACTGCTGACTAATCCACCAGTGGTTTCCAATGGTGCTAGATCCATGGCAGCCAGCAAAGACCAATGACATAAGTAGCTAGTACTTGGTTCTAGAGGCCTCGGCACATGTAACCAATACAACAGAAATTTTTCACTGAGGCTCTTTATGATCTTTAGAGAGATAGCAATAACGCTCTTGGCTTAAAGTATGACTGCAGGTTTCAAAAAGCTTTTCTGCTTAAAAGCTCAGCCTTCTATCAATATTTAAGCACTTATTGCTTTATAGTAAATATGATAGCTCCTGCCAAGAGACACACTAGTGTGAATTCTTCTGCTCATGTCTATAGAAAGCAGTGGGATTCTATGGTAGTGTAATGGCTAGCAATAAAGCCTCCCTTTTATACAGCCTGTGCTGTCATTATTCTGATGCAATACATGGTTTTGGCTGATGGTTAAATATTGATATAGAGCTGAAGGCTGGGGCATAGTGCATAAGTACATCAAAGTTTGTGAAGTGCTTTGAAAATGAAAAGCTCTATACAAGACATACATTTCAACATTATATTCTGCTGCCCATTATAAGTAGTACCAGTCAGGGAAGAAAAAAGTTGTGTATTTTTCATTACTAATGGGGCAATTATATTTGTATATGAAGTGTGTATCAGTAAAGTGAACCTTAAAATGTGCACTTAAAGTGACAAGGAACCAGGGAGTCCCACTGAACCTCACAAACTGTATCCCAAAACCATTGCAGAGACGGGTTTTCCAGGAACTGGAACTGAACCTGAACCTACATTCTCTGGCCTTGAATCTGAACCAAACCCCTGAACTCAAAAAGTGGTAACCAGTTCCAAATACATACAAATTGTTCAGTCATCCAGTCCTTAGCATTCAGCTGTATGGCTTGTTTTCTTATTATTTATCACAATGTAGGAGTTTTGTTTGTAAAACCCTTTAAACATTAAAAAATAAAAAGTTTAAAATTTAATATTTTGTACTGTAGCTTGCCAGGTGTTTGACTCCCACACCTCACCCCCGCCAGTGTCATTTTTGCATTTCCAGGAGGGCAGCAGAATTTCCCCCCTTGAAAAGGCACAGAAATGACAAAATCGACATACAATGGAAACATTTTCTATAAAATGTTGTGATACGACATTGGCTCTGAGGCACAAGACAAAAGCAGCAGTACAGGAAACTTGGATTGCTGAGGGACCCCTCGATATGAAGTTAAACCTTTCCTGGACCAGCAATACCTTTCTCAGGTGAGTCTGGAGGTCATCATGCCAATGATGCATATAATTCACTTTGGAAACTGAGAGCACGATAGGAACCCCATGCAATGTTTCATTGAGCTGTGTGCTCTTTAAGTTCAGATAATTTATTTATTACATTTATGTTTTAATGTGTGTTGTAATTCTCATATTTTAATGTGTGTTGTAAGCTGCCCAAAGAATACTTTTGTTATGGGGTGGCTAACAAATATAGATGATGATGATGATGATGATGATGATGATGATGATGATTTTACACAGTCAAGACAGGTGTTATTGACTGGTTTGTTTTATCCAGACATCGAGTCCTTCCCAAGGACCTGGGATGCCAGAATTTTATTGTCAATGTTGTTGCTGTTGTTATAGGTATCGTCGCAGAATATAGGCTGCTCCCAGTAAAGCTGCTTTTTGTAATTGGCT
Source organism: Hemicordylus capensis (assembly GCF_027244095.1). Taxonomy (NCBI): domain Eukaryota; kingdom Metazoa; phylum Chordata; class Lepidosauria; order Squamata; family Cordylidae; genus Hemicordylus; species Hemicordylus capensis. The sequence continues at coordinate 94,139,803 of NC_069661.1, read as the reverse complement.
GATGGTGATTTCTGTGGCCCCTATGGTGTTGAGGTGCTCTTCAAGGTCTTTTGGAACTGCACCCAGGGCGCCAATTACCACTGGGATCATTTTGGTCTTTTTCTGCCACAGCCTTTCAATTTCAATTTGTAGATATTTGTATTTGGTGATTTTTTCTATTTCTTTTCCTTCTATTCTGCTATCCCCTGGTACTGCTATGTTGATTATTTTGACTTGTTTTTCTTTCTTCTCGACTACAGTTATATCTGGTGTATTGTGTGGCAGATGTTTGTCTGTTTGTAGTCGGAAGTCCCATAATATTTTTACATCTTCATTTTCTTCAACCTTTTCAATTTTATGGTCCCACCAATTTTTGGCTACAGGTAGCTTGTATTTTTTGCAGATGTTCCAGTGTATCATCCCTGCTACTTTGTCATGCCTTTGTTTGTAGTTAGCCTGTGCGATCTTTTTACAACAGCTGATTAGGTGGTCCACGGTTTCATCTGCTTCTTTACAAAGGCGGCACTTGCTGTTTGTTGTTGACTTTTCGACTTTTGCTCTTATTGCATTTGTTCTTAGTGCCTGTTCGTGTGCAGCCAGTATTAAACCCTCTGTTTCTTTTTTCAAGTTGCCATTCTTAAGCCATTGCCAGGTCTTGGTGATGTCTGATTTTCCACTTATATTGTGCAAATATTGACCATGCAGTGGCTTCTTTTTCCATTTTTCTGCTCGGTTCTTGACTTGTTCTTTCTTGTAGGCCTGCTTTGTTTCATTGGTGTTGAATAGTTTCTCATTATTGACCATTTGAAGTGCATCTTCTTCACTGTCCTTGATATATTCTTCAAGGCCTCTTTTCTCCTCCTCTACTGTTTGATGGACTTGCAGTATTCCTCTTCCACCTGAGCTGCGAGGGAGGTATAGCCTATCTACATCACTGCGGGGGTGCAGAGCATGATTGATGGTCATGATTTTCCTGGTCTTATGATCTAGCGTCTCTAGCTCTGCCTGGCTCCAGTCTATTATTCCTGCAGTGTATCTAATAATAGGTATAGCCCGGGTGTTTATGGCTTGTATGGTGTTCCCGGCATTGAGTTTGGACTTGAGGATTTTTCTAACTCTCCTGATGTATTCACTTCCAATTTTTCTTTTAACTTCAGTGCGTGCGATGTTATCAGCCTGGAGAATGCCCAGGTATTTGTAATGTTCTTTCTCTTCCAGGTTCTTGATCTTGCTTCCATTGGGCAGTTCTATTCCTTCTGTTTTTCTTATTTTCCCTCTGTTCATTATTAATGCTGTACACTTGTCTAGTCCAAACTCCACTGCTATATCGCTACTGAATATAGGGACAGTGCTTAGCAGTGATTCGATTTCTGACTGGGACTTTCCATACAACTTCAGATCGTCCATGTACAGCAGATGGTTGATTTGACTTGATGTTTTAGAAGTTTGGTATCTGAGGCCTGTTTTGTTTAGTATTTGTGAAAGTGGGGTCATGGCGATTACAAACAACAGAGGGGATAGTGAGTCCCTTTGGAAAATACCTATTCTAATGCTAACCTGTCCAAGTGTCTCGCCATTGTTTGTTAACTGTGTACTCCACATGCTCTTTGCTTTCTTTATAAATATCTGAATGTTTTTGCTGACACCAGTTGTTTCTAAACATTTTAGTATCCATGTGTGAGGCAATGAGTCAAAGGCTTTCTTGTAGTCAATCCATGCAACACTTAGATTGGTTTTTCTTCTCTTGCAATTTTCTAAAATCATTTTATCAGCAGCTGGTCTTTTGTGCCTCTGGTGTTCGGGCAATTTCCTTTCTGTTCAGCTGGAAGCTGCTTATTAGTTAATAAGTGTTGCATTACTTCATCTGCTATTATTCCAGTTAATAATTTGAACATGGTTGGCAGGCAGGTTATTGGTCTATAATTACTTGGAACTGCACCTTTTGCTGGGTCTTTCATGATGAGATGAGTTTTCCCAGTTGTTAGCCATTGTTCAATATCACCTCCTTGCAAAATGTGATTGAACTGTTTTGATAGTTGTTTATGAAGGCTTGTTAGGTGTTTAAGTCAAAAGCCATGCAGTTCATCGTCGTCTGGAGCAGTCCAATTTTTAATTTTCTTTGCTCTTTCACTTATTAATTCTGGTGTTATTATTAGATCTTGCATTTGTTGGTTACATTTTTTGACCTCTTTCATCCCATCTGCTTTTTTATTATAATCTATTGGATTGTCCCATAATTTCCCCCAGAATTGCACTGTTTCTTCTTTATTTGGTGTTTCTATGTTTCTTGCAGTTTCTCCTTCTATGCTTTGGTAGAATAATCTCTGATTCGACTGGAATTGGAGATTCTGCCTGTGGTGTGTAGTTCTGGCTTCATATCTGCTAATCTTCTTTGACACTGCTGTTATTTGCTGCTTTATTATTTCCAGGACTTCTCTAATTTTCCTTGAATCTAGGTGGTATTTTTGGATCAGATACTGTTTGGTGTTTTCATTCTGCAGCTTCTTGTCTTTCATATCTTTCAGTTTACTAGCATCTGATCTAAGCCTGGAGATTTTATTTTCTAATCTAATCTTCCATTTAGGTGATGTACTACTTTCTTTTTTTACAGGTCCATTGATCTTATATCCGAGCTCTTGTGTTGTTATTGTTGCTGAACTGTACATCAGTTGGTTTGTTTCTTGCAAATTATTGGTTGTTATTTCTGCAAGTGCAGCATTGACATCTTTTAATGCCAGAGCAAGTTGTTTTTTGGCAACTGTTTTTAGAGCTGGAAGTCGAACCCTGGTGGTTGTTTGGTTCATGTGCTCAGTTATTTTTTGCTTTAGTTCTTGTTGCTTTTCTGTTAAATGGCATTTGGGTTTTTGAGGTGAAGGCAAAGAGGAGGTTGCCTGGTTTTGATTTTGGAACAGTTCAGCAACAGTGGCATCCTCCATTCCCAACACCTCCTCCACCTGCGCCTGAGCAACCTTCAGTTGGTGGTAATTCTTCTTCTATATCTTGAGCCTGTGTTGCTCTTTGCAGTTCTTCCAGCTCAACTTCTGTGAATACTTTATTTCTGATTATGAATCTTCTCTGGTCTGCTAGCCTTTGTTCTGTTATTTCTCTATCTGGATGCTTCTCTTTCCAAATTTGGTACATTCTTTTTAAATAACCTCTTCTAGGTGGACTAGACTTGTAATAGCAGATCATTATTTCCTTGTTGGCATTTTTCATATATTTTTTTCGGTTAAGCGATGTTTCTTCCAGTAACTTTGCTGTCTTCAGCCCTGGTAGCTCAACTGAAAATCCTGAGTCCTGTTGCCCACTTGCCACCAGATGTCCAGGGACTCCAGCACCTGGTGCGGTCCTTGTTGACCCGGGCGACAACCGATCCAGTATAGATTTATTAAAGTTACATCTCACCATATTGTTGATGGGAGAGGCACTCTTTGTCTTTTTAATTATCTAATTTTTTATTATACTAATTTTATTATTATTATTATTATTATTATTATTAATAATAATGCAATTCAAAATTTTTTAAAAAATCATTCTGAGTAGCTTCTTATGTTACAAACAAGCACTGCTAGCCACCTGCACAGTTTTTCCTAGAGTCAGTTCATAAAGCTTATTTGTAATATTTGAAGCTTGTCTCTCTCGTTAGGTCATGCTTCCCACAAACCGACCTGCTGATCTTGATCTTGTGTTAAGCACTATCTTTCCCCATACAATGTAATGTAATGTATTCTTCTGGGCACAAATATTTGGAGATATGATGTTTGTAAGGGAAACGGAAATACAATTATATTAAATATCTGGAGAAAGCAAGCATCTGAAAGTGATTCTTTAAAAACAACTCACAACCACAGTAGTTTGTTGGAGCTTGAGATGCATGTTCCAACTATATGTTTTCTACTTGTTTCTGAGCATAGGGCTCTAATCAGGCTCACCTCCCCTTCTGTAGATTGCAAGTGTAGTTCTTTCCTACAGCTGGCTTTTAAGTCCCCCGCAGCTGCACTCACTTGTATTCCTCTGGGAGCTTCCATTATTAAAGACCTAGTTGGCGATTCAAGCCTGAGAGAGAAAGAGAGAGAACACGATATGATGATATGTTTGTTGTGCATGTGACTCAACGGCACATAATATGTATTTTCCCAAAGACAATGGAAAACTGAAACTTCCACCTACTTCAATGGAACACATCCATATTTTGGAGAATTCACTTTTAATACAAGAATAGTGACTTCATACAATATTCATATTCATTTCATATTCTTTTAGGACTTCATTCAGAATTTTGTGGAGAAACAATCTTTGTTTCTGTAATTTTGGGAAAGCAAACCTCTTTTTTGCGGGGGGGGGATCCTTTTGTAATGCATAATGTTTTGCTGTATAGCTGAGCTACCACGTATAACAAATGACTGCATCTAAAATGGCTTATTCTCTTAAGGAAGAACTTGATTTTACAATCATTTCACAGTGTGATAGCTACTGCTTAGGCCAATGAGCAGTCTCCATTACCATCACTTGTGGCGTGGTTACATGAAGGGTGACTACCTATTCAGTACTCTGACACTCCCTGACCTTTTTCACATCTCTGCAAACAGCTTGTTCTGGCAGATTGCAAGCACACTGATGTTATTATTTATTTATTTATACATTTATATCCCACTCTTCCTCCAAGGAGCCCAGAGCAGTGTATATGGTAATCTTAGCTAAAGAGCAGTGCCTGCTGCTAACCTATTATCTAGTTGTCTCTCCCCATGACTGCAATGGCTCATGATCATAATAAGAGGTGGCTACCATCTCAGAAGGGTTTTGACAATGCCCTCTGAGTTGGTTTAAGAAAGCAGATGTGCCAATAATCAGTAACCAATACATATCCAGTCTGAAGGCTGAAGTCACACAACAGACTTCTTTTATGATAGCTGCAACAGCTACATGATGGATGAGTCTTGGTATGAACTCCAAAATTATGTTGTGGCCGTTCACATGACCAGGTGGGTGGGGTGGTGGGCGTGCAGGGGAGAAGGCTTGGTAAACTCACCTTCCCCCCAGACAACCAAGTTCTTCTGTTGGGCGAGCACAGAGCTCTAGAGGCCAGGAAAATGTGTCCCAGCCTCCGGATACCCCACAATGCACCACACAAGTGCATGGTACATTTTAAGGCAGGGGTGGGGAAACTTGGCCCTCCAGTTGTTTTTGAACTACAACTCCCACCATCCCCAGCCGATGATGGGAGTTGTAGTTCAACATCTGCAGGAGGGCCAAGCTTCCCCAACCCTGTTTTAGGGATTCCCTCAGTGATGGGTGGGCATCATCAGCATTGTGACGCTGGCCGAAAGCATCCAGTGCAGACACATGGTCAGGTAAATAAGGTTAAGGGAGCATTTGCTCCCATAACCTCATTTAAGAGGCGGGCTCCTTAGGTGGGTTTGCTGCTGACATGCTGCTGGCAGCCGCATTTCTCCTGGAGGTTCTTGCTTGGCTGCCTTAGCCCAGTCTTGGCTGCTCATGAGAATGGTCTCATTATTTGCACAGTCATTGTAGTTCTTCCATGATAACCAGGAGCCTGCGAAACTAATGCTTATGTACTGCACTTCTACCCCAATGATTCTGGTAAGAAGCATTGAGAGGCTTGTTGACCATATAGTTTCCAAATAGCCTCAAGGCCGGCCAGCCCAGTAAGCCAACTAAATGCCCACTTAGGGTGCAATGCATGCAGGTGCGGTGACAGCTTGAGTCACATAGCTGCCTTCCACCCCCTCTCCCTAGCCTCTGCCCTTGCAGCTCACTCACCTGTCCTCCTTGCCAATACCGCCTCCACCTGCCATTTTCGTGGCGAGTGGAGGTGGCAAGTAGAGTGAGTGAGTAAGTGTTCCCCATCACCTCCTTGCCTGCTCTCTCTCCACCACCACCACAAAGCGGCAGGTAGAGGCAGCAGCAGTGAGGAGGGCAGGTGCATCCTTCCCATCACCAGCCTCCCCATCACCTGCCTTCTGCTTTGCCTGGGGCGTCCTTGAGCTTTGGGCTGGGCCTACGTATCCTCCTTATAAGGAAGCTTGTAGAACCAGTCCTGCTCACCTTCAGCATTAGATCATGTGATATATACAGTTCTGTTAACACAGAGCAGATCCCATAAGCCAATTATTCAGCAACAGAAGCTGTGTGTCCTGCTGTTTATGAACTTACCCTTAGATCATGGAGGAATCTTAGATCATGGTGGAATCTAACTTCTATGGTATATCAAGAAGTATATCTTTTCAACTGAACAAATACTTACCAGTTGGAGAAGAGGTGGCACACAATAATATGTTCATATCACATTAAATGGTTGAATATATTTGCCTTTAAGTGATTTTGAGTAGGGAAACACTGGTTCTACATCTATACCTTTCAGATTCAGTGATACTAATTAAGTGTCCAAATTACCCCACTCCCAAACAAATTTAGTCACATATCAACTTCACTACTATTTATTATCAGTACAACAAGATATAAAGAGCAGGATCTTTTAGTTTTCAGAGTCAACAACACAAATTCAGGGCATAACAACCCTGCAAGCAAACTTTGCTGATTATCACTATTATTAAAAGTATTTATATGTCTCTTTTCAACAAAGAAGTTGTCAGAGCTGTTTACATGGCAAAATATATGAGAAAATGGTTCCCTGTATCCAAAAGGGGATCAAAACTAAAACAAATAAACACAAAGGAGACACCAATAGCATCCACGGGAGAGATGCTAAAGTGGGCTGAATAGGGACAGTTGCTCTCCTACTGCTAAATATAAAAGAAAGACCATTTAAAAATATCTCCTTGTTAGCAGAGGACCCAAACCTCTCTGAGGTTCAGGATCATTTTGAGATGGGTTTATGTTTTGATACCTTTGTCATGAGTCAATCCTGCCACCATCTCAGTTCCAAAATTTACCTTACAAAGGTGAGAGGCTGCTAGGGAGAATTCCTTGCAATCATAGGCCTCAAGAGATGCAAGGGTGATACCATGGGCATGCATGGCAGCATCCAAAATGTGTTTCCAGTGCTCCCTAGCACCAGTGGAGGTTGTCACACATGTTTGCAACAGTATCCAAGCGTCAACCTTGAGGCAGTTCATTGCTATAAGTTCTTACCTCAGCCTCATTTTCTGGGAATCAACTTAGGAATCAGAAGGTGGCAGACAGGACTTGCAGTAGAGATTGCAGAGGGAAATCTCAAGACTCTGCCCCCCACCCACCGATGACCTAATGGGAGTATGACAGAGATCCTTACAAAATGGGAGTCAATTTTTTTTTAAAAGGATATCTAATAAGTATTCTTCAACATAATATTTCAGTCAAAACATGTTTGAATTGTGACCATTCTGAATCAGTCTGGAGGGGTTCACCCTTCAGTAAATGGTGTTATAATCACCACAGCAGTATATATTCACCCAGATATAATCTTCAATGGCATTTTTAAAAATAGTGTATAAACCCATGGCTGAAAGTAAAGAGCTGTAGCTTCCCATAGAAACGAAGGAGCAATATGACTTTAGTATTGCAGTTCAGCTGAAGGACAATATTTATTTTAGCTCCTCTGTAGACATTTTCTCCAATTTCAAAGCTTGGTGCCCAGTCCAGCAGAAAGAAGTTCTGCATAACAGGGGATTCTGTTTCCTGTCAAACCACTGAGAAGTGAACATTGTCATACAGTCAGTAGTTTCCTTTCAGAAACCCATTTACTGTACAATTATGGCTTCCCAATGCAGCCCCATTGGAGTGGAATGTGAGCTGAAAAGGAGATCAAAAAATGCACTCCAGAGAAAAAGAGAAAGCAACAACAGCAAAGAAGTATGACTTACAGCCTAAGCAAAGGGAAAGGCTTCAGGGAAGAGGCAAGTATACGACACCAATCCACCAGACTTATTGCAACAGCAGAAGAACTCCCTTCCTTTTTACTCCTAACTGAACTTTCATTCTTCCACCACAGACCATTTTATTTGCTCTCTCACACCTCATATAGCGCTGCTAAGTGTGTTTCCCATTCCCAGGTGTATCTGCGAATGTCTCTGGGCCTTGTTCCAATAGCTTTCCCTACAGGGACGGATCTATAATTAAACACCTATGGGCTCTGCACACAGGCCACCTGGGGGGCAAAGACATCATGCTCACCTCTGTGCCAGCCTCCCTACTCACTGCCACCATTGCCTGCCCCCCTCCCATTACACCACCATGCCATGGTATAATAATATCACCACCTTGACACTGAAGCAGACACACCATTATACCATAGCACGGAAGAATGATAAGAGGCCAGTGACCAGTGCAGGAGACAGCAGTGGTGAGCACTGTGAAGACCAGCAGCCTCACTGCCCCCATTGCTTGCCCCACAGCCTTGCATTATACAGCCTCAACACAAGGCACTGGGGTGGCGATCTCATTATACTGCATCTCGGTGTTATAATGGGAGGCCAACACCAATGGCGGTGGTGAGCGGGGGCCACTGTGGAGGCCAGAATCGAGTGGCTGGGGGGGCCACTGGAGGCCAGTGGCAGGTGAGTGGGTGGCTGTAGCAGGTGAGTGATGGCCTGTCAAATGTTACTGCTTCCCTGGGTTTGAGTTCCTGCAAATGCCCCCAAGATCACAAAGCTGTCAGCTGCTCCCTCAACTTCCTGAGGATAGTGAGATGATACCTTAATATCACAAAGATTCAGACCTGGAGATCAAACTCTGAATCTCTCGCTTACCACATTTAAGGGACCTTACTCAAAACAAACCTGTTTTTGAGTGCTAGTGGAAATTACACAAAGTTCTATTTTCTTTGCGACTTAATCATCCCTACTTCTTTTCTTAAATGTCTGTGGAGAAAGATACTTTTGATGTCCTTCTCTGGCACTCAAATATCACAGTGGAAGGAGGATGGCAGTGCAATACCACCATCACTATCTACCTCAGTTAGCATCTTTTATATATTTTTGATCGCTGGATGTCATTGGAACACTATAGGAATGAATTAATAGACAGCAATTCTACAGTGCAGAACTGCTGAATTAGAGTTAGAAACATGAGAAAAATCAGAAAAAAATGAGAAAACTCATTAGCAATTCTATAGTATGCATATAGCAGTTAATTCAAAGTATTAAGACATTTATCTACAATTAAACTGAGAAAATGGTTTTAAATACACATAATATTCTATAATACAATAATAACAACAGTAATAACAACAACAATAATCAACTTTATTTGTTAACTGTCCCATAACACATTGCTCACAACATTAAAACATCCAATAAAAACACACAAAACATATAAAATCACAAAACACCATTTTTTAAAACTGTTTTTTTTAAAACAATCAATTTGAAAAAGCTGAGTGAACAGAAAGTTCTTCACCTAGCATCTAAAAGAACAAAGTGATGGTACCAGGTGAACCTCAGTAGGGAGGCTATTCCATAAACGGGGTGCAACCACTGAAAAGGCCCTCTCCCTAGTTGCCACCTGCCTCTCCTTGTTTGGCAGGGGCACTCAGAGCAGGGCCTCTGAAGAAGATCTTAAGGTCAAAGTCAGGACATATGAGGCAACGTGCTCTCTCAGTAACTGGGTCTCAAGCCATTTAGGGATTTCAAAGTTAAAACCAGCACTTAGAATTGGGCCCAGAAATGGACTGAGAGCCATTGCAGCTGACGAAGCACTGGCATCATATGATCCAAGTGCCCAGTCCCTGTTAATAATCTTGCAGCCCTATTTTGTACCAACTGCAGGACCATTTTCAAAAGCAGCCCCACAGACAATGTATTGCAGTAATTTAAGCAAGAGGTTACCAGAGCATGACTAACTGTGGCCAAGCTATTTCTATCCAGGTATGGTTGCAGGTGGTGTATCAGCTGAAATTGATAAAAAGTGCTCTGAGCCACAAAGGCAACTTGAGCCTCTAGCCACAATGCTGGGTTGATGAGCAATCCAAAATGCAAACCTGGAACTTCAGGGGTAGTGCAACCCCATATACAACAGGCTGAACCTCATTCACCTGGGCAGAAAAGCCACTGAGCAACAGTACTTCCATCTTGTCTGGACTGAGTCTCAACTTGTTTACCCTCATTCAGTCCATTACTGCATCCAGGCACTGGTTCAGGGCAATCACTGCCTCACCTGTGTCTGATGAAAAAGAGAGATACAGCTAAGTGTCATCTGCATACTGATGGCACCTCAGGCCAAATCTCTAGATGACCTCTCCCACTGGTTTCATGTAGATTTTAAACAGCCTAAGGGAAAGAATGGAACCCTGTGGAACAATTGCCAAGGTGCTGAGCAATAATCCCCAAGCATCATCTTTTGGAAATGGGCCTCAAGGTAGCATTGCCTCCCACATGCAATTCGGCCAACATATCCAAAAGGATATCATGGTCAATGGTATCAAAAGCCACTGAGAGGTCCAAGAGAATTAACAGGATTGCACACCACCTGTCTATCTCTCTGCATAGGTCATCCTACAGGGAGACCGAAGCAATTTCTGTTCCAAAGCCAGGCCTGAAGTCTGATTGAAAAATAGATCTAGACAATCTGTTTCCTCCAAGTGTGTCTGAAGCTGGTCAGCCACTACATGTTCAAGCACCTTGCCCAGGAACAGAATTCTGGCCACAGGCTATAGTTGTTTACATCCTCTGGGTCCAGACTAGGTTCCTTTTGGAGTGATCAAATAATAGCTCTTTTCAAGCAAGCTGGGACCACTTCCTCTCTCAATGAGGCATTTAGAACCTGCTGGACCCAGCTAAAAATCCCCCCTCTACTAGATTTTCTAAGCCATGAAGGGCAAGAGTCAAGCATGCACATGGTAGGTTGAACTCAACTGAACACCTTCTCCACATCCTCAGGCACCAATAATGGAAACTCTTTCTGCAAAACTGGACAAGGTGGTACACTGGACACCTCTCCCAATGCCACTCAATCATCTGTAGAGGCCAACTCCTGGTGAATGCAAGTGACTTTATTCTCAAAGTGTTGTGCAAATGTATCACAGCATGCTACTGAGGGTTCTAACACATCTTGCCGGGGTCAGATTTCAAGAGGCCCCGCACGATCCAGAAAAGCCCCACTGGATGACATTGAGAGGATGCAATGATGGTCAGGGGAGAAAATTCTTCTATTCCATCACTGCCACAGAATAGGCTCAGTATTGAGATCTAATCTGTTCACTCAGACTCACCCCAAGTTTACCTCCACGTGTTCCAGTTGTCTCCCAGCTTGCTTCATCACCCTCAGCTCAGGTGTATACCAAGGCACTACACAGGCTCTGCTTTCTGGGAGAGGGCACTTGGGAGTGATTGTGTCAACTGCCTGAGCTATCTCTCCATTCCAGAGAGCAACTAGAGCTTTGACAGGAGTGCCTACCATACCAGCTGGAAAATCCCCCAGAGCCCTCAAGAATCCATTGGAGTCCATCAGTCTCTGGTGGTGGACCACTTTAATTATCCCCCATTGCAGAGTGGTGCAGCTGCTGAAACTCTAAGAAAGAAGTGAGTTGACCATGACAAGGACACAGATGAGACATCCTCCACTTTCAAAGCAGCATCCTTCTGCCCAGTCAAAAAACAAAACAAAAAAACAGATCCAGAGTGTTCCCCAATTCATGTGTTGGGCCACAACATGTTGAGACAGCCCCATGGCTGCCGTGATGGCCATGAAGTCCTGAGCTGTCCCAGACAAGGCAGCCTCAGCATGGATGTTGAAGTCGTCCAGAACAATCATTCTGGGAGTCCTTAACACCAAATCCGAGACCACCTCCGTGAGCTCAGGCAGGGACTGAGGGGGCAATGGGGTAGGCGGTACACCAATGGAACCCCCACTCTGTCCCGAGAGCCCAACACCAGGTACAAACACTGTACTGTACTGTACTGGCACTCACTTGGACAGGGGGCCTAGAGAGAAAAGTAGAGCATTTATAAATTACAGCAACCCCCGCTCCCGACCCTCCAGCCTATGCTGATACTGCACTAAATACCCAGGTGGACACAGCTGGAAAAGACCAATCTCTCCCTGCTCCCCCACCCAGGTCTCCATAATAAAAACCTGGTCAGCCCCTTCCTCCACAATTAAATTGTGGATAATAGAAATAGGGCTGACCTGGCATTAAACAGCAATACCAGCAGCCAACGGACAAGCTGGTAAGGCAGCCAGGAACCCTCCTATTATATGAACAGCCAGAAGAAGGGATAGGAATAAGATGTTGAACCATTCTTCCTCTCTTCTGATGTAAACAAAGCACCACACCATATATCCCGCTACCATAACCATTCTAAATGAAGCACCTCCTGCTCTCCTCAGGTTCACATCCTCATAAACTGCACATAATTAAACAGCTAAAACTATACGCCCAGCAAGCTGAATAGAGCCCTTGCCCTCATGGTTCCCACCCCCTTTGGTGTCCCTCCTTCGGTGGCCACCGCACAATGTTGCTCCCAAAGAGAGAGAGCCTCAGGAAAACAGGGAGGCAGCTGTTGGTACTCACCACAAGCTCTATTCACTGTCTCCCAGGGCAGGGTAACACAGGGCAGTAGATCATCTCCCTTCCTCTCCTTCTGCTAAAGCTAGTCTGCTAGGGCAAAGCTTTCTCTGCTGATTGATTGATCATGTGCCGTCAAGTCAGTGTCGACTCTTAGAGACCACATAGATAGATTCTGTCCAGGATGATCGGTCTTCATCTTGGCCTTTAAAGTCTCCCAGTGGTTCATTGAGTCCATCCACCTTGTTACTCTTCTTCTCTTTCCTTCAACTTTCCCCAGCATTATGGACTTTTCAAGGGAGCTGGGTTTTTGCATAATGTGTCCAAAGTATGATAGTTTGAGCCTGGTCATTTGTGCTTCAAGTGAAAATTCTGGATTGATTTGTTCTATGATCCATTTGTTTGTTTTCCTGGCTATCCATGGTATCCTCAAAAGTCTTCAAAAGTCTTCTCTGCTACGGCAAAGAAAATATTCTTTGCCCTAGATTATTTCATTTAAGCAAAACAAATGAACAAGCAAACCATAAAACATCAAATAAACAATTAAACTCTTAACCTGATTACTGATCATTTAAAAAAAGAAAAGGGTGGGCGTTAAAAAAATAACCTTCATAAAACAAACAAGCAAGCAAACAAGCGGGACACTTGAGAGATCATAAGAAAAATGAAGAAATGATCTGCTAAGTAACTGACAACAACGAGACATAACAATGGATTCACCCTTGATATGTCTGGTTATCCCCAACTATCAGTAGCTGGGGATTCATCAATCATTTATTAATTCAGTTTATACATTACAGAATGTGCAAACTGAAATGAAAATGGATATCTCACTAGCTAAGCTTCACAAGCCAACAGAGATAAGCTCTCAATATTGCTGTTCCTAAATGTTCAAAACCATTTTGTCATCACCGTGAAACGAGCATATTTACTCTCCAATATTTGAAATTTGATGTTGCAGTGAGTTATATGCCTTCATGTCTTGATTGTTAGGCTTCCCAAAGTCATCTGGTGAGCCACTGTGGGAAACAGGATGCTGGACTAGATAAGCCTTGCTCTTGATCTAGCAAGGCTTTTCTTTTGTTCTTACAAAGAGTGGCCAACTTCATCTGTCTTCTCATTACACAGCACAAGAGTGCCTATGTATTATGGATGGAAAGATAAAACAGCATTCTGTCATGCTGTTTCACTAGACCTTTCCTACCCGACCTTCCTAGTTTCTCAAAGATTTACTTTTGCAACATTCATGAAGGAATAGGCATTTTACAGCTCAGAATCACATTGCTGCACTAGTGTGTCAGTTTTTAATGAATCCATAGAAATGGTGAAGTTATGAGGAACAGAAGTTGAAAAGCACACATAAAACTGCAACACCATGGTTGGGTACCCCCACTCCCAATATTTACAATGGGAGATTTGCTAACTAATAGTGAAGCGCACACTGATCTTTCTTCAGGAAGGTCTTGTTTGATAGTCTGTCTTTTAAACAAGGTCCTTTCATGGGATTGTCAAAATAAATAATTTTTTCATTTCTACAAGTTAAGAAAATGGCTCTTATTAGGTTCTATGGTCATGTTAGATTTGTACATGCTCAGTTACAGTCAGCCAAGCGTATTCTATAGCATATTTATGAGGAGAGAGGAAGGGGGAGGGGAAACCTCTCAGCTTACCTGACTGGAATGAAGGGAAGTGGAGGTGTGTGTGTGTGCGCGTGCGCTGAAATATATATTTCTGAACTTTGAGTAGATGAAAAAAGGCCAGTACCAGCTCTATTGGAAAGAGACGCTTGGGAATTCTGCCTTACCTCCACCAAAACAAACAAAGCTGGGAACAATAGAAAATTGTAGATGTGGATTTTAGATGTGGCTTCGTAGCAAAAACAACATATTTGTAAGGAACAATGGAGAGGATTAACCGAAAAAGAATATACTCACCAGAAAAAAAGTAAGTGAAGTGCAGAAAACCGTGATCGCTAGTGGGGAGGCAGATTCCTGCCTGCCTCCCTGCACATGACCATCCTCCCCAGTTTGCTCTGTTGCTCACCGTGGCACATGAGTGGTGCCACGGTGAGCAGCAGAGCAGGGAGCCAGAGGAGGAATTTCTCTGGCATCCCTCAATGCACTGTGCCAGGAGAATGGTTCATTGAGGAATCCTCCCTCAATGCTCTTGCTGCCCAGATCTCTGCATGCAGCCCAAGCATATGCACAGCCCAGGGTAAAGGGTGCACTCACACCCTTAACCCTGGCTAAAGGCCAGGGTAAACAGCTGGGTTGGGCAGGAGAGCAGTGTTGGGATCAAGCTTGATCCTGGCACTATACACGAGCAGCCCAACCCTGTCTGGCTGCCCAAGCCTGGGTTAGGTTGCTTGTGTGAATAGGCTTGTTGCTTGCCAGATAACCTGGCCATAGACTTCACAGCAATCAACAATAGATTGTTGAGAATACAGGGCTAACATGAAAGAATTTCTGCACATATTCATATGAACCATTCTTGAGGATATAATCTTTGAATGGGATGTTTTTGATATCTGAAATAATTATAATAAAATTTATATTTTAAAAGAATTTCATAACATGTGCTTACACAACTGGCTTTGTAATTCATGTAGTTTCACAGTGATCACCGAAAGATTCAATCAGAGTAAGGGGATAGCCTTTTAAAATATTATGTGCATATACCTATCATATTCCTGGATGCAAAAAGGGCGTCTGTGCAGGGGGAGAGAAGCAAGAGAATCACTTTACCTTTTCCCTCCATATACGTTGCATTGCAAGGCATCCCTTGAACACAGTTAATATACTGGCTCCTTGCGAAGACAGAGCTCTTGCTCTGCCCTCATAAAGCTTCAAACATCATAAAGATTCACACATTGAAGATACTCTTCTACTACAGCCTTGTTAAAAGGTCTACAAAAAATCTTTAGTAGCCAAACTTCTCACACATATATCTCTTAATCATTAAGATATACTTGCAGTCAGGAAGAAAGGGGGAGGGGGAGGGAGAGAGAGAAAGAGAAAAAGAGAGAAAGAGAGAGAGAGAGAGAGAGAGAGAGAGAGAGAGAGAGAGAGAAAGAGAAAGAAAGAAAGAAAGAAAGAAAGAAAGAAAGAAAGAAAGAAAGAAAGAAAGAAAGAAAGAAAGAACTCTTCCGATTTACAAAATTTCCAGGAGGAAAGTCTTGTTTGCCATAGGTAAGCGGCTTCTTACAAGCCAGCTCTAATTACACTTACAGATTTTATATCATGTCAGATTGTGAGAAAGCTATTTTCAAAAGTTCCAGCAATGATGTAAAGGATCATGACAAAGATTTGCTGAGGGGAAAAAGGACTGTGGAAGAAAGGGTGGGAGAAGACAGGAATATAGGAAATGGGAGGTTCATAAGGCTAAACTCATTCTTAAAATGTAGGAATGAAATTTTGTTTATTTAAATCCTGAAGTTCTCACTTCAAAACTAAAGAAACTGGAAAGATGCACAAAACCTATTTTGAAATTCATAGACATTACCCTCCCCTGCCCCAAGTCAAATTAAATTTTGATGCCTCCTCTTGGCTTGAGCACACATATTTTCATCAACAACATTTTGTGCCTCTGTGCAGAGACTGTTAAGAGAATGGCAGTAAAACAGAAGTATTTTAGAAAACCCAGAACAGAACACAGCCTTACTTCTGTTTGGGTAAGTTCTGCAGTTTTCACAGACACACAAAGCACCTCCTCCTGTGGGAACCCTTTCAGTCAGGACCGGGCCACCCATTGTCAGGAATGATGAGCACATCAATACATCTAAGTGCAGCATTTTCCTTTTGGTGGCTGACATGATGCAGTCTTATGTCACCTAAATGCTCTCCCCAGGATTGGAGCAGACTCAGAAGCAGCTCTGACGCTGCTCAGAAAAACAGGTTGCTCACCTGTAACTGATGATCTGGTAGAGATCCGTTGATATCCATTAGAATGGGTTCTGCGCCTGCGCGGAAGCCTCTCGGTGTCGAGTTTTACAGCTCCTTCCAGGCGCCTGCGCCCCACCCCACGTGACCACGTGGCTATTTAAGGCGGGAGGAAGCGCAGGCTGCTCGGTTCCTTGGAGACCGCCGAAGCAGTCGTAGATTCATGAAGATTCACTGTAACAACCTATGGTGCACTGCAGAGGGGAGGTTCGGGAGGGTCTAATGGATATCAACGGATCTCTACCAGATCATCAGTTACAGGTGAGCAACCTGTTTATCTGGTACGGGATCCGTTGATATGCATTAGAATGGGTGTTTAGTAAGCTCCAGAAGGAGGAGGGAGCAGTGCCTCATTGCAACACCCTTTTGAGAACGCCTCTCCCAAAGTTCGCCTCCGCAGCGGACCGTAGGTCAATGGCATAATGTTTTACAAATGGTTCCTCAGAAGACCATGTAGCTGCCTTGCAGATCTCCGTGAAGGGTACTCCAGATAGAAATGCTGCAGAAGTGCCATATGCTCTGGTGGAATGTGCTTTAATAGTCTTTGGAGCTGGCACGCCTTGAATTGAATAGGTGACGCGGATCGCATCCACTAGCCAGTGAGACAATCGCTGCCTAGACAGCGCTTGGCCCTTAGAAGACCCTCTATACGATATTAGTAGCTTCTTTGACTTTCTGAACAGTTTAGTTCTTGACAGATAGTAGAGCAGTGCTCTGCGGACATCCAGTGAATGTAGAGCCCTCTCTAACGGTGTCGACGGGGCTCTAAAAAAGGTTGGCAGGACAATGTCCTGATTGACATGGAATTCTGAAACTATTTTGGGCTTAAATCTGATGTCCGGGCGTAGAAGAACTTTATCCGGGTAAAACCGGGTATATGGGACATCCATGCGTAGCGCAGTCAGTTCGCTAACCCTCTGGGCCGTTGTGATAGCTACTAAAAAGGATGTCTTCAAGGAGACATGATGAAGAGTAGCCGTGTTCATTGGTTCAAACGGCGGTTCTGTCAGCGCAGAGAGCACTAAAGATATGCTCCAAGGTTCAATAGGTTTGCGTGTAGGAGGGTAAAGATTGGACAGTCCTTTTAGGAAATTTTTACATGCCGGGTGGGAGAAAAGTGTCTTGCCATCCCACCCAGGATGTTTTGCTGTAAGGGCAGCCAAGTGTACTCGTATGGACACATTAGAGAGACCTGATTCCTTAAGGTCCGTTAGATACAGTAGAACTTGTCGTATGGACGCCTGCCGTGGCCGAAATCCATGCGTTTCTGCATAAGTCGAAAAACGCCTCCACTTGCTAGCATAGTTTTTTCTAGTGGATGGCTTCCGGACGTTCAGCAAGATTTTCTTCAAAAGTTTATCCGCCATGCTGTCAGTTGAAGCGTTAGTACTTCTGGGTGTAATACCCGACCGCGTTCCTGAATCAGCAGGTCTGGGTGATTTGGTAGCCTTTTGTAAGTATGAGAGCTCAGTCTGAGTAAATGCGGAAACCATGGCTGGCGTGGCCACCATGGGGCAATCAGGATGCACTTCACAGGGGTATGCAGGAGATTGGCTACGATTCTGCTCAATAGTGGCAATGGTGGGAACATGTAGCATCGTTCCATTGACCAGTCTATCTGGAACGCGTCTCCCAGAGAGTCCGGGTCGTGTCCCGCCCTGGAGCAGAAGCGTCTGCACTTCGCATTTTCTGAAGTGGCAAACAGGTCTATTTCCAGTGGACCCCATTGGCTGAAGATCTGTTGAAGATACTGGTCGTTCAGTTCCCACTCGTGACGTTCCCTGGTGAAGGAGCGGCTGAGATCGTCTGCTAACACGTTGTCGGAGCCCTTTATGTGAATTGCAACTGGCGTTATGCTGTTCCTGATGCACCAGTGCCAGATCTGGATGCTGAGAGCACAGAGGGATCTGGAGATTGTCCCCCCTTGCCTGTTGAGGTAGGCTATAGCTGTGGTGTTGTCCAATTGCAACTGGACTACCCTGCCCTGTAACATGGGGAGAAAGGCCTTCATGGTTTGGAATACAGCTAGCAGCTCTAAGAAGTTTATGTGCAGGAGACTCTGGCTCCGCGTCCAAAGGCCCTGTGTAGTAGCGGCATTGCAGTGACCCCCCCATCCGCGGAGAGAGGCATCGGTTGTGACCCATACGGATGGGAGTTGGACGTGGAACAGAATTCCCCTTTGCAGATTCGATCGCTGGGTCCACCAAGAGAGTGACCTCAGGATAGGCAGTGGAATCGTCAGCAGTTTCTCGGGGCTGTCTCTGAGTAGATTGAAGGAGGACAGGAACCACAGTTGCAATTTCCTCATTTTGAGGCGAGTATAACGGACAGTTGTTCTGCATGACGCCATCAGGCCCAACAGACGTTGTACATGCCAAGCGGTTTGTTGTCACGTGGACTGGAAAGTCCTGACTAGGGACGTTATGCTTTGAAACCGGTCCTCTGGCAGGAACGCCCTTCCCAATGTGGCATTGAGCTGAGCTCCAATGTAAGAAATGGACTTTGCTGGCGTTAGCTTCGACTTTTTCCAGTTTACCTGTATGCCCAAGTCCCGGAGAAGCTTCAGCATGTATGTTATCTGTGATAGTAACTCCTCTCTGCTCCTCGAGGATAGAAGCCAATCGTCCAGATACGGATACAGCTTCAGACCCCTTGTCCGCAGATGGGCGACTACCACTGCCATACACTTTGTAAAGACACGGGGAGCTGTGCAAAGGCCGAATGGCAGCACCCTGTATTGGAACAGTGAGGTCCCCACTGTAAACCGTAGATACTTTTGATACGAAGGTCGGATCCCAATGTGAAAATAGGCATCCTTCAAATCCAACGTTACAAACCACCTTTCCAGATGTAGAAGAGGTAGGACGTCCTGCAACGTCGTCATCCGATACTTTTTCACATGAATGAACTTGTTCAGATGTCGCAAGTCCATGATGGGCCGAATACCTCCGTCCTTCTTTGGAATTTGGAAGTACCGAGAGTAGAACCCCTCCCGGCGGTTTGCCCATCGTACCAGTACTACTGCTTTCTTGAGTAGGAGTTCTTCCAACTCCTCTCGAAGAGCTGGTGAAGTGCGTGTGAACCGAATTCTCCTGAATTTCGGTATGGTTTTGAATTCTATTGCATAACCTGATTGAATGATCTTTAGGACCCAACGATCCGATGTTATGTTGCGCCATGCGTTTGCATGACTTGCCAGCCTGATTGTATTGGCGGCTAGTGGGTCCGGTTGTGGGATGTTGTAGACCAGACTCCATTGCTCGTTGGTGTTCTGGGAGCAGGAGAATAGGGAAGTACCATTTGTGGACGATGGGCTGACTTGAACTTCAAAGACGCTGTTTGTTTCCGTCCGATTGTTTGTTACGTTGGCTGGACGCAAATTTCCCTTTTTGTTGGGTTGGTCTCTTAGAAAACTGATGGTAAGTTTTCCGGAAGTCTGTACGGTCCTGCTGTCTATACGATGAACCCCATCTATACGAGGTACGTTGTCTATTCCCATAAGACGTGGATTGTGAAACCGTAGAAGTGGAGGTTTTAGCTGTAAATTTTGACTTCTTCATCTTCTCCATGGTGGCGTCAGTTTCCTCGGAGAAGAGACCTTTGCCGTCAAAAGGCAGACCCTCAATTTTGTCCTTCATGTCCTGTTGCAGGTTTGCCGATCTCAGCCAGGCGTGTCGACGTAAGGTAACGGCAGTTGTGATGGAGCGGGATTCAGATTCTGCCAGGTGCTTAGCAGTACTCAGCTGTTGGCAGGTAAGGTCCCCTGCCCTTTGTAACGTTTTCCGGAACCTCAGTTTTATTTCATCCAATGTCATGGAATCCAGATCTTTTTCTAGATCTTCCCAAATACAGTAACTGTACTTAGACATACAGGCTAGATAGTTCGCTACTTTGACCGACAAACAGGAAGTAGAATACAATTTTCTTCCCATCACATCTAACTTCCTGCCTTCTTTATCTGCAGGGGTAGTATGACGTCGAGTAGATTTGGAGGACGTGGCACAGTCGATGACCAACGAATTAGGGACTGGGTGTTTAAAGAGGTAGGTGTTATCTCTTTCCTGAACTTGGTAGAGTCCTTCCAGTCTTTTAGACGTTGGGGTGGAGGTGTGAGGGACTTCCCAAGCGCACTGTGCAGCGTTTGAAATTATCGGTAGCAGGGGAAGCGCCACGGGTTCAGCCGACTGTGATCTACGCATGAAATTGTAGACAGGATCGTCTATTGTCTTCAATTGTGAACTAAGATCCAACCCCAGTGCACTCGCCATACGTTTAACATGGCAGTGGTAGGCCTTTAATTCCTCCATTGGCGACACATGGGATGGAGTAGCCACATCAGGAGATGGGTCCGCTTCAATAGTTTCTCCATCGGACTCAAAGTCAGATGATCCATGGTGACTTTCACCAGATTCTGCGTCTGAAATAGAATGGCGAGATGGTGATACAGCTTTCCTCGGGTGTGTGGTAGGAGCAGGGTCAGTTTGTGCATCCGCATCAAGGAATCTCTGAACATTTGTTTGGGTTTGCACGGAGGTGGTGTTGACTTTCGTCTGTGTCCCCACGGTAGAAAATGTTCTGTTGAGAGGTAGAGCAGTTGTCATGGAAGACCTCCATGTCCGGTGCTCCTGGAAGTCATAACCTGCTCCAGGAGAAACAGTCCCTGGCAAGGCCGATTCTGTTGAGGGCGATACTTGATGGCTGAATCCACAAGTGTGCCATGGAGTTGGCGAGGCAAGTTGTCCAGCTGTTAGTACCGTGGTCCCAACTTTGAAGGTTGTATTTCCCTGATAAGTAGCGGGAGTGGTAGCACTAGAGTCCAGCATTTTAATCAGTGGGTCTAATTGTGGAGCATCAACCTCTGCCGTCTCTAACATAGTAAAAGTCATGGGTGCTCGAAACCGTGGAGTCACGGTTGTGACATTCACCGGGGTATTCAGTGCTGAAGTTTGAATTTCTTCTCTCGATATCGACGGTGAGCGAATTGGTGTCGGCGCCGGTTGTAGGTCTCTTGTAGTCGGTATCGAAACACCTGCAGCTTGAGAAGGCGGAGCGAATTCTTCCATCGGCATCGAGATGTTTGGAGTCGATGTCGAAGGACATTGGGCAATTGGATCTAACGTAACCGGTACGGACGGTTGCGTCGACGTCGAGGTAGCAGCAGGTCTCGATGTCGACCGTGTCTCAGTAACTGTCGGCATGGACGGTGGTGTCGATGTCGAACTAACAGCCGGTCTCGATGTCGACCGTGGCTCAGCAGTAGTTGGTATGGAAGGCGGTGTCGATGTCGAGCGAGCAGCAGGCTTCGATATCGACAGGGGTTCAGCCGGAGACCTCGATATCAAAGTCGATTCTGTAGGTGGCGAAGGTTGTGGCGTAGATTTTTTCGGCGCCGTACTCGTCAATTCCGAGACGAACACAACCTCTTGCGCTGCGGTCGGCGACGGTGTCGATTCCGACAAAGCTCGGTGCCGTGATTTTTTGGCGGGAGCAGTTGCGGACGCCATCTTTTCTCCTGGCCTTTTCAAGGACTTAGGGGATTTCTTGGGATGAAGCTTCGAAGTTTTAGACTGGGCAGGACCCAGGTCCTTCGAGCTAAGCGGCTGAGGAGATTTTGAAGAGGGCCCCGATAGGACATCATCATATAGAGCAGCCCGCAAACGCAACTCGCGATTTCTCCGAGTTTGCTTCGAAAATGATAGGCAGATTTTGCACGCTGTAGTCTTGTGGGCCTCGCCAAGGCACAAGAGACATAAATTGTGACGATCCTGTGAGGGCAATTTAGCTTTGCACTCTGTGCAGCGTTTAAAATTACGTTTTCCTACAGGGGATTCCATGGTACTCACAAGCCGAAGTCAAAAGCCAGAAATCAGTCCGATCTTTCGCCAAACAGTGGAACAAGAAGGCCAAGGTAATTTCAGTCCGAGTCAAAACGATAGTAGTAGTAGTAGAATAGTCAAACAGTCCAATATCAAAGCCAGTGAATCAAAACTGAGAATTTTTTTCCAAGGATTCAGTCGCGAAGGAGCCGTAGAAACCAAGTGATTTCCACGGCGGTCGCAAAGGAACTGAGCAGCCTGCGCTTCCTCCCGCCTTAAATAGCCACATGGTCACGTGGGGCGGGGCGCAGGCGCCTGGAAGGAGCTGTAAAACTCGACACTGAGAGGCTTCCGCGCAGGCGCAGAACCCATTCTAATGCATATCAACGGATCCCGTACCAGATCCAGCAGTTGTGCTAGCAGAGCTACCACAGTTTCCCCCATTGTAGTGAACAAGGAAAATTGAGGTAGTGCTGCTTGTGCAGTCACTGGTTCTGAACAGTGTTGGAGCTACATACAAGTCTACAGCAGCCACAGGGCACTGCAAAATGGTACAGTATTTAACACTGTGTATCACTACTGACCTCTCTTAGGAATGGGAGGTTACAATTTCTCCCTGCCTTGATGACCCCAATGTCTGGGGGAAAGGCAGGTTTAGTCCCTCTCAGCAGAGGTGCACCTAGGTAATTTTGGAGCCTGGACCTAAGGGCCTTTGTAGCCATCCCCCCCCACCCGTTAAGCATCATCCCCGTACACATAAACACCATGACGATTGCAGTATTTTAGACACGTGGGTTCTTGAGGGAACAAACAGCAACCAAACTCACAAGAATGTAAGAATATAAAACAGGTATATTTATGCAAATATTTCAACACACAGCTTAACATATTCCCATCCAACATATTTCTTTCCCCACTCCCCACTGTCTCTAAAGCACCTGGAGCAGGTCACAATCACTCTTGGCTGCCCAACACAGTGCAGGCCAGCGGCGTGGCATGGCCACCACACCACCCAGACTAAGGAGGATTTGGGGGGCCCCAGGGGGTGTGGAGGCCCTGGACTTTGGCCCTGAAGTCCTGGGGCAAGAGTGCCTCTGCCTCTCAGTTACAGAATGTGTTTTTCATCATCACTGTATTTTCTATCACATCAGTGTGTAACAATGTCAGAGTGATGAGAAATGGAAATGTGTGTGTGTGTGTGTGTCTGTGTGTATCACACGTGGACATAAACAAAGTAAATCTTCACATGATTATTATTATTATTATTATTATTATTAATAATTCGATTTCTATACTGCCCTTCCAAAAATGGCTCAGGGCGGTTTACAAAGAGAAATAAAACAAATAAGATGGCTCCCTGTCCCCAAAGGGCTCACATTCTAAAAAGAAACATAGGACACACACCAGCAACAGTCACTGGAGGTACTGTGTTGGGGGTGGATAGGGCCAGTTACTCTCCCCCTGCTAAATAAAGAGAATCACCATGGTAAAAGGCGCCTCTTTGCCCAGTTAGCAGGGAATACTTGTACTTGTGTCCCAGCAGTCAAACACTATCCAGTATTTGCAGTAATTTATGGTTGTATATGAAACAGTCCTACACATATATAAATTCAAAAAGCAATATTTAAATATTCCATGTTTAAATTATATACCAACAAATGCTATAAAATTTGCATTTTCTCAGCTTCAAGTAATGTATTGTGATGACTGTTGTGTTTGCTATAACTTGATATTCTTTGGTTTCAGATCAGTTGATAAAATTGAAAATAACTCTCTTAAATTACGGGGATCAAGGAACAAATCAATGGAGCTAGTGAAATACAAAATTGCTTAAAGCTGCTTAATTTTATTAATTGATTCTCAGCTGAGGGCCAATCTGAGATATGCACAAACTGGTCTCTTTGATTTCACTAGAAGCTCGATGGATATAACTGCAAAATTGACCTCTAGAAGATCTATCAGCTTTCCAGGCATGATACTCAAAAAATGGATTCCTTCTCAATACATTTTTCAGTCATCATGCAGTTTTATGGGGGAGAGGAAGGGACATGGATAGCAGCCCTGAAGATAGCAACAGGTTGATTCTTCTCCTTCTAGCCTGGATAATGTTGTCCTAGCAGAAAATACCTAGAATATAAATTGCTTAGAAATTTCAGCAGTATAGCCTCTAGATCAGTACCAACCCAAGGAAAAAGCCATAAAGCTATTTTGAGCCACTTGAGCTTATCCCAAGTCATATATCTAGAGAGGTAGAGCTATCTATGATGTTGCTCATGGTTTAAATGCAAGCAGAGGAGGCCCAGCCATGATTACAAGGATAGAGATTGAAGTCCTCCTTATTACTTATCGTTGGGGTCTTAGAACTAAATTTAAAAACAGATATAGCCACCCTACTATCTCTGATTAAAATAATAATTAATAGAAGATTGAAATTCTAGTGTAATAGGCTTGAAAAATGTCAGTGGAGCATGTACTTGATTTTGATATTTGCATGGAGTAGAGATTAAGAAAACTTCAAAGAGACTCTCTAGTTTATGTGAGACAAATTAGATGATGCACTCCAGATGTAGCAATCTGTGGTTTTGTGAAGGCTCTGAAGGTAATATGGCAGTAATTTGATTATGGATTCAATAGTGTATGATCTCAAAAATGCCCCAAAGCATGATGTGAAATGAACAAGCCCACAGATTTAAGTTTTATACAAATGTCCAGGATGTTATTGTGCACTCGTGAAATTATTGGAACAAAGACATAATTTTGAAACAGAACAGTTCAAATGTTCACTCACACATGATGATTAGAAATGTGCAAGGAGTTCTATCGTGATTAGATTTCTCTTTAAAAGTGGAAATACAACCTTGAAATGTAGGATTCACTAGTAATAACAGCAAACACAAAAGAATCCTAAATAGATATACTAATATATTTAATCCTGAGATTATAGTCAATATAAAAATATATGTAAATTACATTAATGCATATAATCATAAACTTTAAAAACATAAAAGTATTTTACAAGTGTATATAGAGATGCAACAATTCAGTAGAGTATTTATAAAATAGCTGGCTGCAGGTTTGCTAGTAGTTGAGCTCCATCTCCCGAAGAAATAAAAGAGTTGTTACAATTGATCAAATGCTCTAAAAATTAGGCTGTCCACCAGTCTAACGATGACCAAAGAGGAGAATATGGAAATATGGAGTCTAGGATGTGTGAACTGACTCGACCTCGAGCCAATTCGACATCAAACTGGTCTGGCTGAAGCTCACAGCTGGTTTGGGGGTTTGAACACACACATTTATGCACAAATACACACATATGTTTAAAAGGACTGACTGCCTCAGGGTGCTGCCACAGCCGCGGGAGGGGGTGTCTTGATGGTTCCTTCTCCCCTGCCCCCGCCGGCCTCCTCTAGTCTCGAAATGGCATGGTATGGGCAGTTTTCTGCCCATTCTGTGTACTGGCAGCGGCCATTCTGGAGGCCGCTGTGCATGTGCAATGGCCATCTTTGAGACCCCAGTTGACGAATTGTGGTTTGTTGTATTATGTTATGCTGTTTGTGTTTGGACCAATGTTGTTTAGTGTTGTAAATTTGTTTTAATAAATATATATATTTAAAAAGATAGCAATGAATTGGAACGTGCTGACAAGAACATGCCACAGAAACACACCAAAGGGGCAAAGCTTTGATAGAGCACTTATAGAGCCTGAGAAAAAGAGTTATCCCTCTCTATTAGGATTAAATTTTGAGAACAGAGAAATCGCATATTGTGGAGGCAGAAGTCTTGCATAATACTTCTTTTTATGGATAGTGTTTGACTGCTGGGACACAAGTACAAGTATCCCCTGCTAGCTGGGCAAAGAGGCAACTTTTACCTTGGTGATTCTCTTTATTTAGCAGGGGGAGAGTAACTGGCCCTATCCACCCCCAGCACAGTACCTCCAGTGACTGTTGCTGGTGTCTATCTTATGTTTCTTTTTAGATTGTGAGCCCTTTGGGGACAGGGATCCATCTTATTTATTTATTATTTCTCTTTGTAAACCGCCCTGAGCCATTTTTGGAAGGGTGGTATAGAAATCGAATTAATAATAATAAAAAATAATAATAAGTACTTCAATAATCAGTAAGATGTATGTTTTTGTAGGAGACCAAGGGAAGCTCATTAATGTGGTCCCAGTGTGGTCCCAGCTTCTCCCTCCAGGGTACTCTGTTGAGGAGCGGGTGAGGGACCGGGGGCGGGGAGGTGGAGTGGCTGTGGTCTACAAGAATAATATCCCCCTTACCAGGATCCCTGTTAGAGTGTCAGAGCATATCGAATGTGTAAACTTAAGTTTGGGGACCAGGGATAGACTGGGGCTTCTGTTGGTATACTGATCGTCCCGCTTTTCAACAGAGTCCCTAACTGAGCTGACGGACTTGGTCTCGGACTTGGTGTTGGAGTTGCCCAGGCTTGTGGTGCTCGGCGACTTCAATGTTAATTTTGGGACCAATTTTTCTGGGGTGGCTCAGGAGTTCATAGCAGCCATGACAACTATGGGCCTATCTCAGGTGGTCTCAGGACCGACACATATTGCAGGTCACACGCTTGATTTGGTCTTTCACTCTGATTACGGTGGTGTTCCGTGGGTGGGGAATCCTGTGATTTCCCCATTGTCATGGACGGACCACCATCTAGTTAAGGTTCGACTCACAGTAACACCCCACCTTCCCAGGGGCGAGGGACCTATTAGGATGGTCCGCCCGAGAACGTTATTGGATCCCATAGGATTTCAAGAAGCCTTGGAGAGATTCAGTTTTGGCTCTGCCAGCGATCCTGTTTATGTCCTGGTGGACAACTGGAACAGCAAACTCACTGGGGCAGTAGATATGATCGCTCCTAAGCATCCTCTCCAACCCGCTTTAAAACTGGCCCCTTGGTATACGGAAGAACTATGGGGGCTGAAGCGGTGAGGTAGATGACTGGAGACCAGGTGGAGAAAGACTCAGCTTGAATCTGACAGATTGCAACATAGAGCTCATTTGAAGACCTATGCTCAGGCGATACGTGTGGCAAAGAAGCGATTCTTTTCTGCCCGTATTGCATCCTCAAGTTCACATCCGGCGGAGTTGTTCAGGGTTGTGAGAGGGCTAGTATGTGCCCCTCCTCCCTCGAATCAGAATTTGGAACCATCGATTACCCGCTGTGATGTGTTTAATGAATTATTTGTGGAAAAAATCTCTCGTATTCGGGCTGACTTGGATTTTGTCTCCACACTTACTTCAGTATCTGATGTGGAGGTATCCAGCGACTCCTCTTATGTGGTTAAGTTGGATCAGTTCCAGTTTGTGACTCCTGAGGATGTGGACAAACTGATTGGAATGGTGTGACCCACCAACTGTCCTCTTGACCCTTGCCTGACATGGCTTATACTATCTGGCAGGGGGGTTGTTGTAGAAGGCCTGGTAGAGATCATAAATGCATCTCTGAGGGGAGGTAGGATGCCTCCTAGTCTTTAGGAGGCAATTATTAGACTGCTTCTAAAGAAGCCTACCTTGGATCCCTCAGAGCTGAGTAACTACAGGCCTGTCTCTAACCTTCCGTGGCTGGGCAAGGTAATTGAGAGGGTGGTGGCCTCCCAGCTCCAGACAGCCTTGGATGAAACTGATTATCTAGACCCATTTCAAACTGGCTTCCGGGCTGGCTATGGGGTGGAGACTGCTTTGGTCGGCCTGATGGATGATCTCCAACTGGGAATTTAGAG
Source organism: Hemicordylus capensis (assembly GCF_027244095.1). Classification (NCBI taxonomy): domain Eukaryota; kingdom Metazoa; phylum Chordata; class Lepidosauria; order Squamata; family Cordylidae; genus Hemicordylus; species Hemicordylus capensis. The sequence goes on along the minus strand of NC_069661.1, from coordinate 94,111,867 downwards.
GAAGTGTGACTTTGTTGGTCCTTTTGGACGTCTTGGCGGCTTTCAATACTATCGACCATAGTATCCTTCTGGAGCATCTGAGGGGGTGGGGGGTGGGAGGACTGCTTTGCAGTGGTTCCGCTCCTACCTCTCGGGAAGGTTCCAGATAGTGTCCCTCGGAGACTGCTGTTCTTCAAAATCTGAACCTTTGTATGGTGTCCCTCAGGGCTCCATATTGTCTCCAATGCTGTTTAACATCTACATGAAACCACTGGGAGAGATCATCAGGAGATTTGGTGCAGGGTGCTATCAGTAGGCTGATGACACCCAAATCTATTTCTCCATGTCAGCATCATCGGGAGAAGGCATAAGCTACCTAAATGCCTGCCTGGAGGCCGTAATGGGCTGGATGAGGGATAACAAACTGAGACTGAATCCAGATAAGATGGAGGTACTCATTGTGCGGGGTTGGAACTCAAGAGATGATTTTGATCTGCCTGTTCTGGATGGGGTCACACTTCCCCAGAAGGAACAGGTACATAGTCTAGGGGTGCTTCTGGATCCAAGTTGCTCCTTGGAGTCCCATGTTGAGGCGGTGGCCAGAAGTGCCTTCTATCAGCTTCGACTGATATGCCAGCTGCAGCCGTTTCTTGAGACAGATGACCTCAAAACAGTGGTACATCTGCTGGTAACCTCCAGACTGGATTACTGCAATGTGCTCTATGTGGGGCTGCCCTTGTATGTAGCCCAGAAACTACATTTGGTCCAAAATGCAGTGGCCAGGCTGGTCTCTGGGTCATCTCGGAGAGACCATATTACTCCCGTATTGAAGGAGTTACACTGGTTGCCGATATGTTTCCAGGCAAAATACAAGGTGTTGGTCATAACCTATAAAGCCCTAAACGGCCTGGGCCCTGGGTATTTAAGAGAACGTCTTCTTTGTTATGAACCCCACCGCCCACTGAGATCATCAGGAGAGGTCTGTCTGCATTTGCCACCGGCTCGTCTGGTGGCTACTCAGGGACAGGCCTTCTCCGTTGCTGCCCCGAGGCTTTGGAATGCGCTCCCTAGTGAAATGAGAGCCTCCCCATCTTTGACAACTTTAAAAAAGTCTTTAAAGACACATCTGTTCACCCAGGCTTTTAAATGACATTGTTTTGATTGTTTTAATGTTGTTTTTAGAATATTATTTTAAAATTTTAAATCGTGTTTTAAATTGCTTGCTTTTAAATTTTTTTTTGTTTTTAATTTTTTTACTTTTTAATCTTTGTAAACTGCCCAGAGATGTAAGTTTTGGGCGGTATAAAAATATGTTAAATAAATAATAAAATAAATAATGAGTCTTCCCATATGTGCCCATTTCCCATATATGCCCACTTACTGGTTGAGGTGGCTTTTCTTGTATCATTTATGGGAGATTTATTGCTTATCCAGTTATTCAGCATATGATTGTAGAAACTGAAGTATGAGTCGATCTCCCCATCCTTCTGAAACCCACTGTGTATCACAAAAACACATTCCTGGGAGTCATACCTCAGGGACATACTTTCAGTAGGCACAGTGGACTTTAGAGGGAAGGGGAGACAGTTGGAAACTGCCCTGTCTCCTGGTCATGTGATGCCACAACCTTTGTCCGGCAGTCAGCCATTGTTTATCACACTATTGACCCATACTTCAGGTCCTATAGTGGCAAATCTTAATGTTATGTCATATACTGTAATAGCGTTCCTTCTCTGAAAAGTCAGTCTACAATTATTATTACTGCAAGTTATTGCAAATGCGTAAAAGGCCTTTTTCTTCAAGAAATGCATAGAGACATTGTGTGGGAAAATGTTAAGCCATCTTGGTTTGGTGACACTGGTACTCAGGGGCTGATCCCTCATGAGTTGAAATTAAACTATCGTCTCAAGCACCCTATTTGGGGGCCCCTTTGGGGGTGGTGTCACCTTAAGGGGAAATGGTTGACTAACAAGCAGAAGGTTGCTGGTTCGAATCCATGCTGGTACTATATCGGGCAGCAGCAATATAGGAAGATGCTGAAAGGCATCAGCTCATACTGTGCGGGAGGAGGCAATGTCAAACCCCTCCTGTATTCTACCAAAGAAAACCACAGGGCTCTGTGGGCGCCAGGAGACGAAATCGACTTGACAGCACACTTTACCTTTTACCTTTTGGGGGTGGCAGAATGTGCCCCTTCCCCTTTGCTGGGGCAGAATCAGCCGCACTGTTGTCAAACCCACATTGGAGGCCTGCCACCCTTTGTGTGTGTGCAGTGTCTAGCCAGCCAGCAATGTCCTCTGCAATGGATGGGCATGAGGAAGAGATAGAAAGAAAGGAAGCTTGCTTTGTCTCCTTTCTGCTCCTGTCTGTCCATCAGTCAGGCAAAGGACAGATGCAAGGAGGAGGTGGCAGCTGGAAAATTAAAAATGGCAGCCTAATTCTAACCAGTTACTTTAATTCTTTTATGAACCATGACTAAGATGAAACAAAATGAAACAAAACATCAAATCAGGATAGAAATGTTAAAATAACAATCGACATGTTAATCAGAGTGTTCATAACTATGGTCTAAGTGAAGTTTTGGAGAATGTGTATTCAACTACTGGAGATTAATCTTTGATTTTGTTTTCTTTTGTTTTCAAATCTGCTCCAGACATATTCTCCTATTTATTTTATGTTTGTTAAACAGAAGTTAGTGTATACCATATAAGAGGCTAAAACAAGAGTTCAAGCCTGGTCTGATCATGCCCCAGCCAACTGTTCCATTTTTATTTGACAATTACAAAGACGGGGTTATACTTGGAGATTCAATTGTTTATTGCTTTATCAGAAAGACAGAAGAGAGAAAATATCAACACTTACAGACTTGTATTTTAAAGAACACACACCCTCACAATCATTGACAACAGTCAGATGGACATGTTTAAAACAGTTACAGTGGGTGTTTCAAAAGTTAAGATATATTTTAAAAAAGAAAAGGAAGAGGAGAGACAGGAAATAAGAAAAGAGATTTTAAAGCTACGATGAAAACATAAATATACAGGCTCTGTCAGATGTTGTAGAACCTGATTGCAGCTAGGATATGAAGACCCTTGAAACAGAAAAAAACCAAGAACAGAGGTTTATGCCAATGGGCCTAGTATGAATATGGCAAGATTCCCAACTTATTAGCTCACAATGTGAATATAAATCAACAGTGCCACCATGTGTCATGTATCAAAAACAAACAGGAATTTTTAGTAACACATTTCAGAGACATCATAGGATTGCTTCCTATTACCACATGTTATATTAGATGCATCATGCAACCAATGCCTGTATTCAGCAATTTTCCCAGTATAGCAAAATAAATCTCAAAGCTTGAAAGAATGTATAGGCCTTCAACCAGTTGTAGGGTATAATGAATAAATTTTAAAATCAAATTTAGTAACCCAGTTCTCAGTTAACTCCAATGTTTTAACATAAGATAGATTCTAGAACATAATATTATGTTCTAGAAGCTTAAAAAATTACAAGCATTGTTAGTATTCCTAAGTTTGGGAATGAATTAACTCCACTATAGCCAGACTGCCCAATGTCCCCTATTTCAGGATTCTGAAATATTCACAATTGTAATGGCAACTAAGCAGAACATTTTATCTGAAAATATATTCAATCAAAGCAAGCTGGTTTTATTTCATGTCACCTGACAGCAGATAATGTCTGGATATTATTTAATGTTATGTGTCATACTAAATCATACTAAACAAACAAATGGATCATAAAACAAATCAATCCAGAATTTTCATTCAAGGCACAAATGACCAGGATCAAACTATCATACTTCAGACACATTATGCGAATACCCAGCTCTCTTGAGAAGTCCATAATGCTGGGAAAAGTTGAACGAAAGAGAAAAAGAGGATGGCCAACAGCAAGGTGGATGCACTCAATTACAACAGCGATAAATGCACCACTGAGAGACCTAAAAGCCAAGCTGAATAGATCATCCTGGATAGAATCTATCTCTCTAACATATTTTTATACCGCCCTATGGGCGCTATGTGGTTTTTAAGAGTTGACACCGACTTGACAGCACTTAATCAATCAATCAATCAATCAATCAATCATACTAAATACACTATCACACAATTTCTCTGCAGATTCAGACAAGGTCTTTGATAGATTAGAGTGGTCTATTTAAAGTTTTATGGAACTTCATGAATTTTGGTTTTGGGATAGGTTTTTGCAGTGATTGATTAACACAAGCCTGTGGATTCATTAATTGTACTGTTTGAAATAGTGCCCCATTAACTTGGGACATGAGACAGGGTTTTTCAGTCACCCACTCTGTTTGCATTGTCAGTGGTGCTACTGGCTAATGTTATGAGATACTGAATGAAACTAAACTTGTTATGTTTTAGTAAGACTGAAACAAACATAATGATTGTGGTGGTGCATTTTAAAACAACATTTGTTTCAAATGCTGCCAGCTTATGTTTCACAGGTAACTGTTAAGGATGGCAGTGGTAACTTCTTTATTTAGTTTGGCAAAGAAACCCTAAGTATAAGCAACATCTTTTTACAGAAAAGCATTGAGTGAGGATATGTCAAACCTTTATGTTTTATTACATGGCATCTCATTAGACCCAATATGTGTGGTGTTCTGATATCTACTGTGATCCACTATGGTTCCAAACTGAGCAGCAGAAAATATTCAATGTGCTTCTGCAGATAAAGTTTTTTGGGGAAGTGGGGTGGGATTATCAAATACCAAGGAAACCCAACCTAAGGTAGACAACCTACTACAGACAACATCCTCTAATTATGGGACACTTCTTTCTCCAGCCACATCTATGCAGGCATCAAAGATGGCTCCAGAGAGTGGGCAAGGGGGGAAAGTGCTCCCTCAGACAAGTAGCTTGCCTCCACCACCCCCATTTCTGCTTCAGAAATCTTGCATGCGAGACACCGCTCAGTCACCCATAAATGCACTTCCATCCTTCTGTACTAAACCCCCCATCCCTCCCCCCCCCAGTTCTGTCACTGGCAGGCATAATTTTCACGCACTTGTTGTTTCATTAAAAGCTTCAAAGACAATCCTCTTTCTCCAAAGATGCTATGGGTCTGTTTATTTGCAATATAGAAATTGTATTTTCCTCGAACACCCTATAGATATAGGGTGTAGATATTCTAGCCAAGACAGATACTTGAGCTTTACTCCACAGTATCTGATGAAACAGGGGCATAAACTTCTCAATTTCGGGGGGCGGGGGCATGGGGCACATAGGAGAAGAGGTCTTGTGGCAGCAAGCAAGAATTGTCCTTGAGCACTGTAAGATATTCCCCTTAGGGGATGGGGTCACTCTGGGCAGAGCACCTGCATGCACAGAGCACCAGTAGCTTTTCTCCTTGCTATACTACTTCTAATCATAGAGTGAAAAGGCCCTGAGAGGCAGCTGTGCCTCCTAAGAACTTGCTGAGCTGCTACTAAGACAACACAGTACTCACTGTGTTGTTCAATTGACTGATGAACTTGAGCATGAGAGCTTGTTGATGTTACCTAGCAGCTGGGGGGAGGGATTGTCTCCCCCAGGAAATCTGGAGGAGGGCTTGAGCCCCACCCACAAAGCTTATGGCCCTGCAATGAAAGGAACTTATTTCTGTGCTATGAATCTTGAAAAAGCATAAGATCCTCTTGTATCCTATGAAGGACAGCAACCTAAACGCATGGAGCATTTCTATACGAAATGCTACTGAATTCCTCTCTTGCCAAAATTTGCAATAAACTAATGGTTTTAGAACTCTCCCACTTCCAAACAGATCAGATTTTATAAGATTCAGAAATGTCTGCATATTCTATTAATTCCATACATGTGGGTAAAAATATGTATTTAAATGTGTATTTTTCAACCTCACACCATCTGTTTGGGTAGGAAATATGTGAATATATGGGCGGCGGGTGGGGTGGGGGTTAAAATATGTACAAAATTACATACGTTTTACAGAAATGAAGAATAATCCAGGAATTTCTGGTGGAAGATAGTGGAACAGAAATAAAAGGAATCTTTTATTTCTTTCTTATGCAAAGTTTGGATGGAACAGAAATAAAGAGATCTGTCCATCTACGCCAGCACTGCACAATCTTGGGATAGTTGATGCTGGAGTGTAACTTTGACATTTTGACATACATGACAGAGGTTTTAAACATTAATCTTGACTGCATGGATCACCTGCATGGTGTGGGAGAGGCTGGGGAGTAGGGAAGGGAAATTTATATCTTCAGGGCAACATCCAAGCCAGCTTTTCTTTGAAACAGTTATGTCCAGACTCTAGATTTCATCATAATGGGGCTGATTCTGTACAAACAGCATTTCTGCTAGCTTATATGCAGGAGGATAAGCATGAAGCCTGCCCAAATTCAGCAGCTTTGGAATTTCAAAAAGTGCAATTAGCAGGTTTGCATAACTCAGGAAAAGGGCTGGCAGATAGCTGACATCTTGGGGGGGGGGGAATTAAATTTGAAGTGAATTTCAGGTTCCTTCCCAGGGAGAAACATCTAAGAATTTCCAAGGGAAACCATTTCTATGAGACAAGATAAATTTTTCAGAGGTGGAAGGGGGGAGGGGATGCTGCGTACCATGAACCAGGCTTATGAAGGGATTCTGCTGTGATATCTCAATACCTAAGCTCTATTAATACATTTTAAAAACAGGATGGTGTACTTGTGTACACTGTCCAAAGTGGGTCTGGAAGTTCCACCCCTTATGCGTCACTCATTTCCCCTCCTGTATCACTCAGGGTGACTGCCACATGTGATAGTGGGCACTTTTGTGATCAGCAACCTGGAGAGCCCCAGATGATTGTAAATGTAACATTCAGATCATGGGCATAGCTAGGGGAGTGGGGGCCCATTTTCACCCCTCTCCCCAGTGGCCCCTTGGAGTGAGGGATATAATGGAGAAAATAGGGAAGGGTGGAACTGAAGGGCCCTCAGGAGCTGGGGCCCCTGGGTTCTTTGAACCCATCTGCTCAATTATAGCTACACCCCTGATTCAGACAAACACCATAACCATGAATGAGAGGGGGAATGAAGGGAAGTGAGTGATGGGGTGAGATTTCCAGATCCACTTTGGACAGTGTATATGAGTATTATTATTATTATTATTATTTTTACATTTATATCCCGCTCTTCCTCCAAGGAGCCCAGAGCGGTGTACTACATACTTGAGTTTCTCTTTCACAACAACCCTGTGAAGTAGGTTAGGCTGAGAGATGCGTGACTGGCCCAGAGTCACCCAGCTAGTTTCATGGCTGAATGGGGATTTGAACTTGGGTCTCACCAGTCCTAGTCCAGCACTCTAACCACTACACCACACTGGCTCTCCTGCTTTTATAATATCTGAAGGGGGTAATTACAGGGGACAGAACTTTACAACCTGGGGATTGGAAGCTAATTGTGAACCCCAAGAACATAAGAAATGGGTTTAGGAAACCTCCTGGTGTTCATTGAGGCTCTTTATCCATCCATCTATCCATTAGGATATGTTCAGGCTAGAGAAGAAAAGACTAAGGAGAAATGATAACCACCTTCATATATCGGAAGGATTGTCAAGGAGAAGGAGAAGGAGAAGGAGAAGGAGAAGGAGAAGACTTGTTCTCTGTTGCTTCTGAGGGCAGAACTAGAAGCAATGAGTTGAAATTGCAAGGAAGCAGATTCAGGCAGAGGAACAGTCTGTTGTAGCAATCAGTCCTCACTCTAAACAGTGAACCAGAAGTGAACCCTGTTCTGACTAACAGGCAGGGACCTCAACGGATCAACCACTCAGCACATGGTGGACAGATCCTGGAGGGCTTTGCAGCAGGAAGTGAAGGGGGTCTTTGTTCTCAGGAGAACAAAGGGGGATGAGAGAGGACGGGCAGAAGGCTTAGTGGAGTGCAGAGATGGAGCTTTAGTGAAGAGCTTTAGTGAAGAATTCTCTCATGGAAGGACATCTGCAGATCCTTGAGAGACAGGATTGCAGGAAGCTTGAAATCTCTCCTGGAGTTTTTGGGGTGAGTTTCAAGGGGGAAGGAAGCCAGGGCTTCTGGGCTTCTGAAGGGTTTAGCGAGGGAACTGTTTGATTATTAGCTCACGTTAGATTTCTTTCTTTTTGTGATATGCAAATCCTTACAATTGGTTTATTGTGTTTTTATTTGTAATGAAACAAATTAAAAGAAACTGGGCCTGTGCACTTTCTTTCCAACCAGGGTGTCGCAAAAGTCTCTGTAAACTCTGAAGGGGGCTTTTGGTATTTTCTTGCATTTATGTTCTATGAAACTGGCTAACCACAATTTTTAAAGTGTGCCACCCCAATATCATCTAACGGTGCTTTTTGAAGTATTCTTGCAAGTACTGAGTGTTTCTGTTACCTGTAACCAAAAGCTGAGAGAGCCTCAGACTGAAGCAGTCTGTAGTATTTTGAATAAAGTTTTTCTCTTTTTGTTCTTTGTATTTTACCAGCCTCTGAGTGGATTTTTAACTCAGGAAAGGGGTTTTTACTCTGGTGCAAACATGTCTCAAGTTTGATTGCTCAGCAAATCACTACCAAGTGTTCTCTTCACATGTAGGCTGCACATGAAGGGGTTTTTATATTTTTACATTGGCAAAGAGAAGGAGAGTTTTCCCTGGAATTTCACCCACACCAGGGAGGGATTAAACTTTGTTAAAAAGTGGGTGTGATGGCAGCAATATAACTAACAAGGAACAGTTAAGTTTTAAAGGAACAGCCTTTGTTGAGCAGACATGGAGGGAATGATGCAGTATTTCTCTCTCCCCCCTCCCCACTTGGGCTTGCTCTGAGACAAAGACTGGGCTTAAATCCACTAATCTGCTACATCTGTCTTGCACAGTGGTGGGCTCCTCTTCATTAGAGGTTTTGTCTGCCAGGGTTGCTGTAGCAATTTGCTGCTTCGAGCAGAGGGCTGGGCTCAAAGAACTCCAAGATCCCTTAGAACTCTAACATTCTGCTATTTTTCTATTCCCTCACTTCTCTCCCCAACCTGCTCCAGGCTCCTGGTATGCCAGTGACCCCAGCATTCTTTGAAGGAAAGACACCAGGCCAGAACTTTGCACACAGAAAAGGAGGTCTTAGGGGTATCGAGTGAGTAGGATGTAGATCAGCCCAGAATCAGGTTAATCGTTGTCAAAATATAGCTGTAAAATGACATTTAATGTCAAAGATCTATGTTTAAGTCATCCACTTCTCAAAACTGAGAAGGGGGAAGTGGTGTTTCCTCACCTCTGCTTTTCTCTTTTCATACTCTCTCCCAGAAGAAAAGCGCACTGGAGAGAAGCAGCAGATGGCAGAAGGGTCAGCCATATCATCCCCACCTGCCACTTTCCCCCTCCAAATTGCACTCTCCTAGTGCCACTTTTCATGTTAGAATCCAAAAGCAAGACAATTGCAGCCCCTTTCAAAATTACTTCCACATCTAATGTATGGCTATCTCTGCAACTTCCTCACATTATTTCCTGCAGTGCCTGTCATGGTTACCTTATTATCAATCCTAAAGCTCTCATTAACCTAGACATCTCAAAGCTGAACACTAATTGAATTGAACACTCCATTACTTATGGCATAGCTAGTTCACTTCTTTCTAGTAGGAACCATGGAACATAATTGACTCCTTTAATATTAACAGGTCTAAAAAGATAGTGATGGGGAGAAGCAATGGTGCCTGAGGAATAAAGGTAGTTTGTTACCAAGGTGGGAGTAAAATAAAAAGATAAAATGACACCTCAGAGTTTCTAAAAGTGTCATTGTTATGGATTTTATAGAAAAGGAGAGGCATTGTGAGAGAGGCAGTGCTGAGGAAGAGCAGACAGGGAGAAGAGAAGAATTAAATAAAGGCAGATTATAAAACTTCAGTAACCACCTGGAAGTTTGTGAACATTAAACATGGAGGCTTTTCTCACCAGCCAAGCCCGAGCTTAAGCAGTCAAGGCTGCCCATAAGAACCGCCGGGATCTGATCCCAGCGATGCTGCAACACAAAACTCAGCTCTGAAGTTTGGCTGTTAGCCGAGGTTAAGGGCGCAAACGTGCCCTTAACTTGGCTCCTGGGATCATATGCTCCTGGCTCCTGGGATTGTGTGTTGCAGCTCGCACTGACAGAGAGGCAGGATTCCCCAGTGCACGGCACTTGATGCATGGTGCACGGCGGGATTCTCAGAGACCAGGATGACGTGTCCCGCCCTCTGTTAACCTGTGTTGCTGGGAGCAGCGCAGATAGTCATTAGGTCATGAGGGCACAGGACCTGCATGCCACAGGGGCTCCAAATGATCATCTGGGGCAGGGGCGTAGCTAGGGGAGAGGGGGCCTGTGTTCACCCCTCTCCCCGGCAGCCCCTCAGAGTGAGGGAGATAATGCAGAAAATAAGGAGGGGTGGAGTTGTGGGGCCCTCAGGAGCTGGGGCCCCCAGGTTCTTCGAACCCATCTGCTCAATTATAGCTACACCCCTGATCTGGGAGAAGGTAGGTTGAACCTTGCCTCCCCCCCCCCACTGCCCACACATGCATGGGCCCATGTGAATAGCCCCATTGAGTTTAAAAGGAGCAGCAGAGCCTCTTTGGCAGTTGCCTCCTGGTGGTCATGATTGCCCCATTCCCGAGAAAGCTCCAGACATTGCATCTTTCCAGAACATTCTGGGGTGGGTGGGATGGGCAGCTGCTTGTGTGGGCTGCCATTTTTCTTGTGACTGATGCCATTTTAAACCGTAAGAAGCAGCTCTGCTGTTCATTTTAAACTTTTAATGCTTAAAAGAAAGGGAAACAAACCTGCTGCTCTGCTAAACTACAGACAAGCCTCCCATTAGAAAAATGAGCAGGTGTAATGACAATGGGCAAAATTATTGATGAAATGAATACGGGTTTAATAAATGAGTAACTAGAGAAATGAGTCTTTTAATTAAAATAAATAATGGAATAATGAAATGATTTTTTTTTTACCCATTTCTTAAAAAATAGGCTTCATGATATATCAATTTCTCTTTCTGGCATCAGACAACCTCCAGTGGAGGGATACAGCCATAGCTCAGGGTTAGAGCATCTGCTTTGCTTGCAAAAGCTGCCAGGTTTGATCCCTGGTATTTCCAGGTAGGGCAGGGAAATATTCCTGCCTGAATCCTTGGCGAGCGGCTGCCCGTCAGTCTAGATAATACCTAAGCTAGATGGATCACTGGTCTAAGGCAGCCTCTTATGTTGAGGTAGTTCAATGAAGTGAGCTCCTGAATGAGAGTTGGAACTGAAATTCCTCCCAAGTAAAATCTGAAGAGGAATTTCCAAGGAGAAGCTGATATGTGAAGAAAATGCCAGGGTTCTTTCCAAGGAGAAATATCAAAGAATTTTCTCAAGACAGTTTTTTCAGATCGGTATCATGAAAATGGATGCTTCCAAAATTCTTTCCCCTGGATTCTGAAGTTCTGAATTACAGTATTTGCTCTTACATCCAAAGTGAAATCAATGTATTTTGAATCCTCCACTGTCCCAATATTTATTTTCAAAACTTTGTAAAGCATATTGCATGAACAGTTTGCTGCAGCTCTCAGCTCTTTCTGTTAATTCATGCCTTACTTCCACTGCATTACAATATGCATGTGTGGATGGATAGAATTTGCAAACAAGCAATTTTGTTATGATCATATACATAATTATACTGAGAGTCTTTTTGCATGGTGTTTTACCAATATGTATATACACTTGTGTGCATTGCTAGAACCCCACAAGAAAACAAACTAGTTATCATGGTACTGCTGTATCAAGGTTCTTTTTTGAGTAGGCTTTCGCCAACATACAGGGGCACGTTTGCACATGAGTAAAACATTGAACAGAAAGCATCTTGATCCAGTCATATATAATCACGTCAATATTGCCTACTGTGTTTCAATGCACAAGTGGGGAGAGGGGGTAGATGAAAATCAACTGAAGGAACTAAACTCATTTCCATGCATGCTTCCATTCCAAGTTAGTTTTAGACATTTTCTTAGTTAAAGCAGAATTCAGAGCACTGTGAACCCAGAGAACAATAAAGAAACTAAACAGGGGACATTCTCTCAGCCCAAACCTGGAATGCGTTGCTTCATCTTCTTCTCAGCTGCCAAGACAGATGAGAAGACAAATGAGCGATCATTTTCGTTTATAGTCTGTTCCCACCTTACCACCCTAGCATGTGTGGAATACCTTATTATATGAATGGGATATTCTAGATTACCGCTTAATAATTCATTGCCTTTCTGTACGGAGAGGAAGTTCTTTCAATTTATTAGTGGATTAATAATTGTTATCTACTTTAGTAATGATGAAAAGAGCCCTGTTTTGTTTTTAGCAATTATAAATAAATAAATTAAGAGCAACTGTCACTATCTAGCACCAGTGCTGTGTCTCTCTAGTGGCTATTTATGGTGTCTATAACTTGTCCTACATTTTAGATTGTGAGCCCTTTTGGAATAGGGAATACTCTTATTCCTTTCCCTATGTAAAATGCTTTGAGAAGTTTTTTGTTGCTGTTGAAAAGCAGTGTATACATATCAGCGGCAGTCTGTGCTGCTGCAGGCATCTAAAATAATGCCTGCAGTGCTGCTCAAGAACCCTCTTGAGGTAATACTTAAGACTGTGCAATCACACTTCTGTGACATTATGTCCATTATTTCCACTTGCAAAATTTTAAGTATTAGGGCAAGAGCATGCTTGTGTGACTCTGTGAGCATTGTTTTAGATGCTTACAGTGGTGGTTCAGAACTATTCATGTTGCACTGTGCAGAATGTCAAATAATACTAATACTAATCCTGCTGTACTGCTAATGCCCCATCCTTATCATAAATCCTATTTCAAAAGCAGCCTATGAGAAATGTACGGCAAAGGGCAACCAAAATTATCAGAGCATTGAGACATCTTTCCTATTAAGAAAGTCTTAAGAGGGTGTATGTGTGTGCCCGCCCGTGGGGTTCAGGTGTCATTCCCTGTGTCATCAAGAGAGTTTAGTGGGCTTGCTATTTGCTTTGCTTCAGCAGCACTACACTGTAGGTTGCAGCTATTAGTTCAACGGAGGTCAGGTGACACAAAGGACCAATAGGGTTGCACTTGATCTTATAAAGTTTCTGACTGAGGTTTAGCTGTGCAGCCTCAGCTGCCCTCAAACTATCTATCCCCTTACGAGTCTGCCTGCTTTGTGCCTCGACAACCTGCCTCTTTTGTACCTGCTTGTCTCCAGTCCACCAGCACTGACAGGGACTTTCTGTCAGTACTGTTAAGGTGCAACTGTTGCTGAGAAAACTACCCCCTGGAAGCCCTTTTGTCATGTAGATAACGCCAGATGCATCCTTTTTTAAAAGATAAACGACCTCAAAATACTGGTAACCACTAGGCTGGATTACTGCAATGTGCTGTATGTGGAGCTGCCTTTGTACGTAATCTAGAAACTGCAGCCAGGTTGGTCTCTGGGTCATCTAGGAGAGACCATATTACTCCAATGTTGAAAGAACTACACTGGCTGCCAATACGTTTCCGGGCAAAATACAAGGTGCTGGTTATTACCTATAAAGCCCTAAACAGCTTAGGCCCTGGGTATTTAAGCAAACGTCCTCTTCACTGTGAGCCCCATCGCCTGTTAAGATCATCTGGATAGGTTTGCCTGTTGCTGCCCCTGGACTTTGGAATATGCTCCCTGTTGAAATAAGAGTCTCCCCATCTCTGGCAAATTTTTAAAAAGCACTGAAGGCACATCACCCAGGTTTTTAATTAGATTTATAGTTTTAATTTTTAATGTTGGTTTTTCAATGGTTTTAATGCGAATGGTTTTAATGTGGAATGAATGAATGAATGAATGAATGTTAACATACAAAAGCATAGATATATAACTTAAACACACAGTATATAATTTATGTGGATGGTTGCAGGGGCATAGCGAGGGGAGAGGGGGCCCATGTTTACCCTTCTTGTCAGAAAGTAGGGAGGGGTGGAGCTGCGGGCCCCTCAGGAGCTGGGGCCCCCAGGTTCTTTGCACCCATTTGCTCAATTATAGTGACACCTCTGGATGTCTGCTTTGTTAGCTTTTGTTCTCTTGAGTAGATTGCCTGGATATGGAAATGCTCTACTCTTTCTTGGCTTCAAATCAACGGGTCTCCTTTCAAGTTCTGTGTCTTTTTCATGGTTGGGGGGGGATCACGTTTGCCCACTTTTGGCTCCGGCTTTTAATGAAAGGGAATCCTGACATGTTCGTGCTCTTTCTTATTCTCTCAGTCTTTTTGAAGAAAGGCTCTTACTGATGCCATGCAGTTACAGCTTTGTGAAAAACACAGAACTATTGTGCAAGATTTGTATATCTTCGATACAGATCAGAGTTAAAAGGGGGTCCTACTATCTTTGCTGGTTCCTTGCTGCTTGATCAATTTTCCATCTCATTATGCCTAGTGTTGGCTTTCAGGATTAGCTCATAGTCAATGGTACAGTAGCCTTGACACTGAAGTGGGAAGAAAGCTATTAAATTTGATCTTCAAGTTCTCCCCAGAGGTACAGAACAACAAAGCAATTTACTCCCCACCCCCTTAATAAGAAGGTGATTGAGGGCATAAATGTCAGCGTATAACCACAACAGTCTTTATTGTGTATAGAAGATTTTGCCTTTTAACGTATACCTGGTCATACTGGCTTATTATTAAAAACCAATATTTGGAGGTTTATAATCTGAGTAGATTAGCTGTGCTTTTTATGACAAAAGGTGGCACTGGGAATCTGATGATTAAATGTTAAAGATGTAATTCATTTCACTGATTTTAACACATGATTATTTTATGCCTTTTGCTGCTAATTTAAGCCAGGTTCAGTCAGGGGGTCTTGTGGGGCTGGGTACCTGATGTGATCAGCTTTCAAAAAGAACTACAGGCCGTAAAACATTGCCAGCAAAAATTTACCCATGTAGATTTTATCATATAAGAGTGGAAAAGAATGGATGACTAGCAGAACAAAAAATAAACAAGGATGACAGTATTCAAAATATAAATTTCATTTGAGATTAGGTCTTGCTATTTATACTGCTTCTGTTTAGGACTGAATTAATTTCCTAAATCTGAACAATCCTAAAGTAAAGTAAGACTAAGAATAAAGTCTCTCTCCCCACCCCCCCTTGATATAAATAAACCTGGTTGAATGAATGTTTGCACATAAAGCTTCTCAAATAACTTGGATTCTAAACTCAAAAGTGAAAGCTGTGTTGCTGCCAATTTGTAGAATTAGGCTGTGAATCAGATCAGGTTTGAGATTTTCCTCAAAGCAACAGTATAAGAGACAGATAGATAGATAGATATTTACATGGGGAAAAGGTGACTCAACTTTGCAACAGAACTGGGACAAATATGAGTAAATACAATTATAATTATTCTATTTCTAACTTAAAATTCCTCTGAGTCCCAAGATAGTATCATGGTATTTAAGGACTCTGAAATTATGTAAAGGTAAAGTATGCTGTCGAGTTGGTGACAACTCCTGGTGACCACAGAGCCATGTGGTTTTCTTAGTAAAATATAGGAGGGGTATACCAGTGCCTCCTCCCACACAGTCTGAGATGATGTCTTTCAGCATCTTCCTATATAGCTGCTGCCCAATATAGGTGTTTCCCACAGTCTGGGAAACATACTAGCGGGGATTCGAACCAGCAACCTCTTGCTCCCTAGGCAAGTTATTTCCTAGGTGGCTCTTAAATTATGTACGCCATTAGGTGCCATTAGGTGGCTCTGAAATTATGTACAGCATACAATTTCCAGACTTTTGGGTTGAGAGAATTTGTAAGTGCATTAATTCTTTTCTTAGACTGAAGAGTTTTTTTAAATCGTAGAATAATTAGTATGCTATCTATGGATGTGTTTCCTTGTCTTGCTAGACTCTCAAGTCTTGTCATGTAAGCCTCGTTAACTCAAGAAATGAACTGATGAAACCTTGACAAGTGAAGTGGTCTTGCTGACAGTGAGGCCTTTCACATGACTGGGTAGGGGGAAAGGTTGGGCCAACTCACCTTCCCCCCAGATGATGAAGTCAATGTTCTGGGAGCATGGACCACAATCCCAGATGATCTGCGTGGTGCCAAGCCGCATGGATATCTGGAAGGCCGTGACAATGCATCACAGCCTCTGGTGATCCTTCAATGCACTGTGCAATGAGTGTGGTGCACTGGAGGATTCCCCTGGGAGATGGGCTCTCTAGGCCCCTGTCTCTGCATCTTCTGGGTTAGGGTCATCCCCAGACATGGTCACAAAGGCCATGTCTGGGGATGATGGGAGTTGTAGTCCAACATCTGGAGGCCCAAGGCTAAGAAAACCTGTACTAAATTACAACTTGCCCTCCAGGCACCCAGACCTTTCCTTGGCCTTTGAGGTTCAACTCAAGATGGGGAGGATAGAATGCCTGGCACCAGCAAAGGTATCCCACATTGACAATGTGGGTGCATTGAAGGCAACTTGAGACATTGCACAACATCACTGCAGAAAAGCCCTGGAGGGAGGCAAACATTTGCCAAGCAACTGGGGATATGTTAATCAAGTTTTGCATTCCTAACTCTCTTCTCTCCCAAGTGTATATTCCTAAGCTCTCATCTAGCACACTCAGCCTAATTACTAGGGGCAATCAGAGGGCTAGTTGGCTTGGGCCTCAAGGTCAAACTGGGCCTCAAATTTAGACATCTGTTAATTTTTTGGCATTTGATAAGCTTCACAACTTGTTTTTATATGCATCCTATTGGACCAAAATGTTACACACACTCTCAGCTACAAAAATAAGCGAATAACAGGTTGTGTTTTGTTTGATAAAATACATACTTTTTTTGGTTAATTGATACAGATTTTTGTCATATTAAAGAGTTTAAAATGTTCATAAATATTAATAAAAATATATTGGTTCTGATGGTACAAGATTAGACCACAATGAATGTGTCCTCTCTGATCAGCTGATTATATAATCTGATCAGCTGATTATATTATTATTAAACATAGTTTATACCAGCCAAAACTTATGTCTCTGGGCAGTTTACAAAACAAACAAACAGAGAAGTTAAAACAGATAAATGACAACAAAGAAATTAAAACATTGGTTAAAATAAATGACAGCAAAAAGTTAAAACATTACAACAATTTAAAACCTTAAAATAATATTTTAAAACAATGTTAAAATTATTAAACCGGTATTTTTATTTCTTGTTTACACAGTCAGACAGGTGCTATTGACTGGTTTGTTTTATCCAGACATCGAGTCCTTCCCAAGGACCTGGGATGGCTGATGATGATGATGATGATGATGATGATGATGATGATGAATTCGATTTCTATACCACCCTTCCAAAAATGGCTCAGGGCGGTTTACAAAGAGAAATAAAACAAATAAGATGGCTCCCTGTCCCCAAAGGGCTCACATTCTAAAAAGAAACATAAGACACACACCAGCAACAGTCACTGGAAGTACTGTGCTGGGGGTGGATAGGGCCAGTTACTCTCACCCTGCTAAATAAAGAGAATCACCATGGTAAAAGGTGCCTCTTTGCCCAGTTAGCAGGGGTCATGATGATGATGATGATGATGATGATGATGAATTCGATTTCTATACCGCCCTTCCAAAACTAGCTAAGGGCAGTTTACACAGAGAAATAATAAATAAATAAGATGGATCCCTGTCCCCAAAGGACTCACATTCTAAAAAGAAACACAAGATAGACACCAGCAACAGTCACTGGAGGTACTGTGCTGGGGGAGCATAGGGCCAGTTACTCTCCCCCTGCTAAATAAAGAGAAACACCATGGTAAAAGGTGCCTCTTTGCCCAATTAAAAGCCTGGGTGAGCAAATGTGTCTTTAAAGGTTGGGTTTTTTTTTAAAAAAAAATTGTCAGAAACGGGGAGGCTCTTATTTCAGCAAGGGGGCGCGTTCCAAAGCATCGGGGCCGCAACAGAGAAGGCCCGTCCTCAAGTGGCCACCAGATGAGCCAGTGGCAAGTGCAGACGGACCTCTCTTGATTATCTCAATGGGTGATGGGGTTCATAACGAAGAAGACGTTCTCTTAAATACCCAGGGCCCAAGCCATTTAGGGCTTCATAGGTTATATACAGCACCTTGTCAAGTCAAGTCAAGTCAAGTTTTATTTACGGTCCTAGACCAAACAATACAGCACCTTGTATTCTGCCCAGAAACTTATCGGCAGCCAGTATAGCTCTTTCAATACGGGAGTAAAATGGTCTCTCCGAGATGACCCCGAGACCAACCTGGCTGCTATATTCTGAACCAGCTGTAGTTTCCGGACTACATAACTATAGCCCCACATAGAGCGCATTACAGTAATCCAGTCTGGAGGTTACCAGCATATGTACCACTGTCCTGAGATCATTAAAGAAATGGACACAGCTGGCATATCAGCCAAAGCTGATAAAAGGCACCTCTGGCCACTGCCTCAACCTGGGAGCCAGGGAGAGGCTTGGATCCAGAAGCACCCCCAGACTGCACACATGTTCCTTCTGGGGAAATGTGACCCCATCCAGAACATGCAGATCAAACACATCTCCTGAGTTTCGACCCTGCACAATAAGTACCTTCATCATATCTGGAGTCAGTCTCAGTTTGTTATCCCTCATCCAGCCCATTACTGCCTCCAGGCAAGCATTTAGGGAGGTTATGCCTTCTCCTGATGAGGTTGACATGGAGAAATAGATTTGAGTGTCTATTGTATATGTGAGAATCTATATATATAATTCTCCTGGGTGTCCCTTGGAATGTGTGTCCCAGCGCCCAGCTGATTGGCTGGGCGGCGGACGTGCCTGATTGGCTGAGGCTCACCCAGGAGGATTGGTTGCCATGGCAGCAGGCCTGGTCACGGAGGTCAGAGGTGGCGGCGGGCCTGGCCCGGCCCGGCTATGGAGGCAAGGTCCAGGAGGGGGGAAAGAAAGTGCGGGGGCAGAAGCGGTGGTGGGGAGGAGAGGCGGCTTGCCCCAGAAGCAGGGACGGGGGCAGAAGGTTGGGGGGAAGAGGTAACTGCCAGCCCCAAAGAGCGCACAGATACTCTGTGTGGAGTCGGCTAGTTCCTCATTATTATCTTTATGTGGCAGCTAAAAGAGGTGACTGGTTCAGGCCTAGCTTGGTAGCTTGGCCATCATCTTAGGCTTTCATAGTGTATAGAAGGAGAAAATTGGTGAGGACAATCTCGTACAGTGAGTTCCGTGAGGAGTCACATTTAAGTATTTTATAAAGATAAAAATGAATTATGCTCATTATGGCTAGGGGCCTCAAAAGCTGGTTGTCTCTTTGGCCCAGGCCTCTCTGTACCTCTGAAAGGGTCTGGCCTTTACTAACTGGAGTCACTTGTGTCTCCATCTGCATTTTCAGATTTGTAAAGCTTGTGTGCAAGTTGGAAGCAAGAGCTTACTCAACCTCCCCACACTCCCAAAGACTTTCATCTTCTTTCCCAGTGGGATCTCAAGGGCTGGTCAGATGGTCAACCGGGATCTTGCATGATTTCTACAGTGCCACCTGCTGGCCAGCTCTTGGCTTTCCATGAATAACCCATCATTCCCCTATTCATCAGAAAAGTACTAATGGAAAGGGGTGGGTTATTCATGGAAAGCCAAGAGGTGGCCAGCAGGTGGAACTGTGGAAATCACACAAGATCTCTGCTGGCCATCTGACCAGCCCATGAGATCCCACTGGAAAGAAGATAAAGCTTTTAGGAATGTGTAGAAGCTGAGTAAACTCAAACTTGCATTCAAACTCTTCACTATGCATAGTTTTTGCCATCTTGAGAGATGAAAAACTAATTGTGCTAACAGCTACAGCTAAAGATAGCATAATTTATGACAATGTACTGGACTACTGGCCAACATCCTGACTAAAGCTGCAACCATAAAAACAAACAAACAAAGTATCTGCACAGGAGTAACATTTCCACTTCTAAAGTTCTGAGCAACAGGTATTAATGTCTCTGAGGATGGTACCACCCTCAGGGACAGAATTGCGTGTTGCTCAGAGCACATGCAGAGGAAGGGGAGATCAGTGAAAATACCCCCCCACACACACACACAAACACAGCCCACCCCAGCACAGGGACCTGGATACTATACTGTGCATGTGCTTTCTTTGCTTGCATGGAAAGCATAGCTTTAGTCAGAATGGGGCATGGCTTTAATCAGGATGTCAGCCAAGGGATTCAGTCTCCATCAATGTTATTATTATATGCACAAAGGAAACTTTAAAAAAAGGCTCAGTTGCTTATTTTATAATACTTTCAGGTTGATTATACTCCTTTTAAAAACTATTGTAGCTGATGATCATGACACAACAAAAGCTTTTTAAAAAAGTAAATATGACACTTATAAGCAGCCTGACCACAAACTCTGTGACTTGTGCAGAGACTGAACTGATCTAAAAACTAACCTTAGGCTGAAAGTAATTGTTTGTTTGATTTAATCTCCTTGCCATTTACAAAACAATATTGATTAAGACCCAGCAGTACAATCATATCTAAACTTTATAAAAGGCTTCACCTGGGAAGTCATTTTAATTTTTTTAAAATCTCAGTTGGGCTTACAGGCTCAATGCAAGTTTTAGGATTTGACCTTTAATTTTTTATTCCTAGATATTTGTAAAAACATGTGAGTACCACTAGAGTGACTTGGCAGTAGTTCTAAAACTTTAGTATTGCTTTAATGACATCAGAAGCAAGTGCTTTCTGGATTGTGGGCTTTGAAAAGCTTTGGACATGAAGTCACAAGAAAACGAAGGATGAAAATGGCTCAAGGGGGAAAAATGTAAATGGCAAGGCCATTTTTCAAGGGCCAACCCAAGTGTATCTAGCCAGTCTACTGTCCTTTTTGGTTTGCACATCCTTGTGTAACTCATAATAAGAAAAAGACCAATTTTTGGAGGGACAAGAGGCTAGTTGGACAATATCGTACCAGCCCACATGATTATAAAGGGTACTGGCTGAGAGACCATGTCCACTATATATTTTATTACTACTACTATGAATATTTATTTACTGCTTTTCAACAAAAGTTCTCAATGCAGTTTATGTAGAAAAATAAATAATATAGTTGTTTTCCTATCCCAAATGACGCACAATCTAAAAATCTTCTGTTGAGATTCCAAAGCCGTCTAAACACATCTGCCAGGGTCCTCTGCTCATCATCTCAGGCCCTGCTCATGAGCTCGCCAACAGAGATCCGGTTGGCGGGGACTAGAGACATGGCCTATGCGGTTGTGGCCCCTCGGCTTTGGAACGCCCTTCCTGAAGAGTTTTGCCATGCTCCCTCCCTCAGTGTTTTTTTAAAAAAAATCTTAAAACCCACCTTTTAAAGGAGGCTTTTTAATGCTCCTTTTTTTTTTGTATATCTGGTAGATTCTTTAGCTTTTTATAATTTTCAATTTTTAGCTTTTAAAATAACCTTTGAACCTAATAATGATTGTGGTTTTTAATTTGGCAACTTTTTTTTGTTTAATTTAGTTAGTTTTATTACTTTTATTGTATCTTGTGTCTATCTTATTGTGAGCTGCCCTGAGCAGTAGTGCACTGGAGGGGTGGGGTATAAATATTTCAAATAAATAAAAATAAATAAAAATAAATGTATCACATAGGAAGGGAGTGTTTATCTGAATGGCTATTAAAGTGCCTGAAGAGTGGCCATTCAGAGTAACAGTCCCTCCCACCGTGTGATAAAGGGACATTCCAGGAGGGTGTTTGGGTGACATTTGGAGCACATGAAGAGCGGTCATTCAAATGAACAGCTCCCCTGCCCATGATAAAGGGAATTCTGGGAAGGCATCAAGAAGACATCCTTTGGAGCCCCACACAACCTCACAGAGTGCACTAAGAGTGTAATAAGGAGCACTAAGCACCCCCATCCAAACTGGGCCGGGGAGTACCCTATAAACCCAGCTTGAGTGTCTAACCAATATAGGAGTCCTGAGCCTTCACAACTGCAGTTATTTTGATGCAAGATACAAATACGTTAAATGAAAACATTTGCTCTTCTTTAGTGGGAAGATCTACATTTCTGTCTGCAATTCTTTTTTTCTTTCTTTGTTAATAAAATACATTACCGTGTGAATGTGTGTGTGTGTGTGTAATACAGGCACAGTTAAAAACATGTTTAAAAACAGGCACAGTTAAAAACTCGGACAATCTTACATTTTAAAAAATAAAACATAATTGGTCTAGTAATGCTTGCAAAATATTACTCAAAATAGTGCTTTTAAAACACCTACTTGAGGTCTTGGGAAGGTTCTGCTCTGATATGGGGTGTCTCCACAGAGTGCTCAAACACTGCCCCTTCTGTGCCTGGAATAAATACATAAATAGGGTACAGGACAATTGCATTTTATGAAAACATTGCATTTTAAGATGTATCAATATTCCTAAAACAAAAATATTCCATATAATTAATTTCTTACTGTTTCTGAATGCTACTATCAATGAATTTTCTTCCCATTCACTTTGCTGTAAAAGTGTTTTTTGTTTTAACAAAAATGCTGTGTATGAAGACGTGTTGATTGGCTGCTCTAGGAATTGATGCCATGGGCACCAACTCTGCATAAGCATGCCAGTGTGTCCTTTTTGGCAGCAATTATTTGGCCAGTACCTTCCAATCAGCCTGCTCAATGCATGATTAGTATCGAGGGTGTGCAGTTAGTATTGGAACCACATTATTTGGGGTGATTTGAATGTTCTGCCCTCCATGTGAGTATGCAGGGTGAAATGTCATATTAGGTGGGAGGAAATAAGCATGCTCCAGCTTTTGATTGCATGGTGAGCAGGGCTTGAAGAGCTCTAGAACATAACTATAGCACAACACCCTTGAATCCTATTAAAGCTAATCAAGTCCCATTGGAACCAATTGCCGTAGTAAGTGTAATTTTTGTAGAAAGGTGGAACACAAAATTGTTGTTGTTATTGACAGAAGAGATTAGTTGTGACTAACAAGTCTCAGAGCTTTTCATTATTAATTTTTGCTTGGATTGGGAGTCAGTGGATTTAAATTCTGAGAAGATGGAGTAATCTTAAATTCTATGAACAATAATTGCCTTTTTTGGCTGCAATCCTATAGACACTTAGAGCCACACTGAACACAGTTCTTGTAGCTTTTCAAGCATGGCTCATATGTCTTCTCTACAGTGAGCTACCTATTTTCCAGATGTAGCTGGAACTCCTGCATCTCTCAGTTTTCACTTTGCACACAAGCTCAAGTGATCTATGTTTTCTATGTAACATGTAAAGTGGACCTCAATTCAGAGAAATGTCACAGAATTTGTAATGAAAATGTAATCTTTTCTTTCTTTCTTTTTTTGACAAAATGAGAAACACAAGGTGCAAAAATGAGGGTTCACAGAATTAATATCCTAGTTGAAAGGAGAGAAAAGCTGGTCTTGTGGTAGCAAGCATGACTTGTCCCCTTAGCTAAGCAGGGTCTGCCCTGGTTGCATATGAATGGGAAACTTGATGTGTGAGCATTGTAAGATATTCTCCTCAGGGGATGGAGTCGCTCTGGGAAGAGCAGAAGGTTCCAAGTTCCCTCCCTGTCATCTCCAAGATAGGGCTGAGAGAGATTTCTTCCTGCAACCTTGGGGAAGCTGCTGCCAGTCTGTGTAGACAATACTGAGCTAGATCAATATGGAGAGGAGAGCTGGTTTTGTGGTAGCAAGCATGACTTGTTCCCATAGTGAAGCAGGGTCTGCCCTGGTTGCATATGAATGGGAGACTTGATGTGTGAGCACTGCAAGATAGTCCCCTCAGGGGATGAAGCCGCTCTGGAAAGAGCAGAAGGTTTCAAGTTCCCTCCCTGGCTTCTCCAAGATATGGCTGAGAGAGATTCCTGCCTGCAACCTTGGAGAAGCTGCTGCCAGTCTGTGAAGACAATACTGAGCTAGATAGACCAATGGTCTGACTCAGTATATGGTAGTTTCCTATGTTCCTATGACCTATGGTCTGACTCAGTATATGGCAGCTTCCTACATTCCTATGTTCCTAATAGTTAACTGAATGTAGTAATATCTTCACATTTTCAATTGCATATACTGAACAACTATGTGCTAACTTGAGGGCAAGGAATGCACTCTTTTAAACAGCTAATCCTGGAGAAGGCAGGATCATTCATAAAGAAATTAGATATTAAAGCAGATAGTGTATGGAAAATCTTCCAAGAGGTATCATTTAAATAAAACAAGAAATCCCCAGGACACATGGATGTTTTATAAATGACAAGGTTCTAAAAGAGATTTCTCTGACACAAGAACTCGGCATTCATCATATCCATCCTAATTCAGAACAAGCCACTGCGAGTCATGCATTCGCAAATTGCACTCCCCTGAAACTATGGAAACTGAAAATTTAGTACTCTCAGAGACTGACTGGTGTAAACTACTTATTTCTGCTCAATTTACCAGTTACTGAGATTCAGCCTTTGGAAAATGACAATGAATTTGGTTTCATTAATATCACTGGAAGCATATATTACAAATTATGGAGCTGAAGGTTTGGTGAAAGATTATGTTAGCCATGCATCCAGAGAATGAATATAATGAGCGGATACTTGTTATGTAAGCAACAAAACAGAGGACTTCTCAATGTATTATCTTGCTCTCAAAAGAAAAATGGCAGCTCACTCAGCACAGCAGCAAGTAAAGGCTAAATTGTGCGATTGCATGATTTTATTGGGAGAATTGTGAGTGCTAAAAATGCAACTATAATTCAGCTATAACTTCAGAGTCAAAGGAAATGAAACCAAACTCAGTCTTGCATTGTTCAGCATGCAGAAGGGACCAAACAACAAGGATGGCTCTTCATCTTTTTGGTACATGGTTGGTTATTTTTGACAAATGTTGCAATGACCAAAAAAACCTTACTCTTCTGACAGTCAGGTTTTTGATTTGAGATCAAATCAAATACCTGAAAAATAAATGGCAGAAAAATCTTATCCCTTGATAGTGGAATAAAATGGTGGATAGTACTGGAAAGTAACTCCTCAAATTAGGGATAAAGGAACTTCCATTGTGTATGTGTGTGACAACACACTGCTGGCCAAGCATCACCGTGATGGTGAAAGGATCTAGGTGGATCTTGAACTCTGATTAAATTGTATTGGTAGGTCAGCCTGTTACAAAATTACAAGCCACTGCATTATGATAAGACACAATAAGGCTGTTCTCATGATCACCCTAACCCAGGTTAGGGAAGCTCAGCCGGGGTAAGGCTGCACATGAGAACTTCCAGGTTCCTTCCTGATCCTGGCTGGCAGAGCCACCTAGCCCAGCTTTTAAACCTGACTCTTCGCCAGGGTTAAGGGCTCAAGTGAGCCCTTAACTCAGGCTCCGGGATCGTGTGTTCACTGGGGCTACATTCAGCCCCAGCAGAGAGATGGTTGCCTAGAGCACCTGTCTTCTGGGGGAATCCCCCAATGTATCATTCATATCACATGGTGCATTGTAGGATATCCAGAGGCTGGGACACGTCCTGGCCTGTGGAGCTCTGCACTGTGCCACACAGCACGGATTGTCTGGCAGTGTGGTCTGCGCTCCCAGCAACAGTCAAGCCACTCACCTTGGGGGAAGGTGAGTTCAACCAGTCTTCCCCCCCCGACCCCCCCCAGCCCACCCACCCAGTTGTGTGAACAACCTCAATATTTCATATTTAACAACATTCTTAAAATGGAATCTGTAAACTCAGTGGTGCTTGGGATTGAGTTGTGAAATTCTATTTGATAATATGATATCATAGACATGTCTCCATCCCACACTGGTACTGTTACCTCCATCCCACACTGGTACTGTTACCTTGGGTAAGTAGAGGTCTGCCATCACCAGTTGAGTTCATCTGTGGTGACAGATTGTGGGCAGGTGAGGAGAAATGCCAACCACAACTTCATCCTTTAGCTCCTGTTCCCCTACTCCTCTCTCCTAGTCCCTTGTGTTTTCCACCCTTCCGTCCCCATTCTATTTTAGCTTCATTTTATTTGGTTCCTGCTTCCTTCTAGACCCATGTTCTCATTCAGTTTTGCTTTTTGGACCCATTAGTCTCTATTCACCACCGGCTTTCACCCTCTTGCCACCTGTTTTCAAACTCCCTTAGTTGACAGGCTTCAAACTATCCTCATTTCCTGTGACTGCAAGAATGTTTTGGACCTAAGTTCTTTTGCCTGCCCGGCCCTTTTGTGACATCATAGTTGCTTGACCAATTGCTGCCAGAGGAGCAACTACTACAAAAGTCCCTTAGTACATTATTGATGTAGGATCTCACAGTGACATTTGGGACCATAGTCAACTGGCTGTAGCATTAAAAACAGTGCAAGAAAGTTGAACTATTTTTGTTTAAAATAAGGATAGTGGGATTGTGATCCAGACTGTGAAACAAATGCAGTTCTGTTCAGTTAAGCCGATATTCCCCCCCCCCCCGCAACATCAGTTTTAATACAGAACCTAGTATGAGAATTTGTCAGCAGTGGATATGTGAGACAGTGATATTTTTCATGCCACTATCTATCTTTTCTACAAATTACAATAACTGCAGTAAGAAATGTGAGAATCACAGCAGGTGAAGATAAGGACATGTTCAGTTAGGCCAATTGACCAAGGATCCTGATCTTTCCAACTGTCAGGAACAAAAACCATTTCTGAAAAGAATAATTTTACTTATTAAGAGT
Organism: Hemicordylus capensis; assembly: GCF_027244095.1. NCBI lineage: Eukaryota > Metazoa > Chordata > Lepidosauria > Squamata > Cordylidae > Hemicordylus > Hemicordylus capensis. The sequence continues at coordinate 94,085,216 of NC_069661.1, read as the reverse complement.
TCTTTATCACAGTAAATTGGTGATAATGATACATGTATGGTGTATCGAGACCCATTCATAGGTCAAAGGAGTCATGTTGGTGGATTATGAGTTCAACTATTAACCTAATGTAATGAAGCAGTAGTGGTTAAGGGTTGCACTTTCAAGCCACCAAGTTCACATCAGACTCACCCCATTAAAAAAGAAAGAAAGCAGAATTTATAACGAAGGAAGGAATTGATAATGAAGAAAAAGCTGAAGGGGAAAGTGTCTTTGGAACTGGCATTGTGATTGGTTCCAAGAATGGCAGCTTTGCTGCAGATGTATCTGGTAGCTGACACCAGCAGCTTATGAGGCCATAGACACAGTTACAAAGATAGCTACAGGATGGTCCTTGGAAGTTGGTAGTGCTGGGCATGGTTTTGATAATGTTGGTGGAGTATACAGTTGTGATTGAAAGACTAAGATCGGATTTGGAGACTTAAAGCTCTCTGTGCAATGTTTGAAATTTGGCCCATGGTTGGTCTCATCACTCAGATGAAAGCAAAATAACTTGTGGAAGGGCCCAAGCTCCAAGCACACAGAGTTGGTTCCTTCCACAAGCTCTTGTGTTTTCATCTGCATGTTGAGACAACTTTTTATTGCAGAGACAGCCCAAGACATTTTGGCCCCGAGGGCAGAAAAAACAAAAAAAGTGTCCTCCACAATGGTAAAAATGTAATATTAGTTGACATCTGCTGAAAACCCAAAATATGCTAGTTGAGGTGGGCCACTTCACCCTCCCCAAGATTCAGTGTGGTGTAGAGCTTAGAATGTCAAGGGGAACCCAAATTCCAATCCCCACTTAGACATGAAGCTCATTGGATGACATTGGGCCAATCACTCTCTGTCAACTAACTGCACAGGGCCAGTGAGGAGAAATGGGAGGATAACCTTGTATGCCCCTCCCCCCACCCGAGCCCTTTCAAAGATGAGTGGGATGAAAATATAGCCAATAATAATAGTAGGGCTGGCGTTGCTGGTATTTTACAGGCTGGTCTACACTTGGGAGCCACTTAATACTCTGAAAGGCAGGTGTTGTTTTTTTAATTGTATGATACACACCACCAACCTTCATAATTGTGAGGTTCTGTAAAGCACCCAGTCTATGTAACAGACTCCTTTACAAACATGGCTTACCTCCTGAAGGCTTGGTCTTCTTTCTATGTAGGAGCAAAAATATTAGGAATGTAGATGACTCAAAAGCATAATGCTTCTTTAGAATGATGGAGTAGATTAAAGCCATAATAGACATTCTCTAAGAAGGCTATTAAGAAGGTTCTATTTTGATACAGCCATTAGCACTCTTGATTAGCATAATCGTTAGTTAGCTTTCTACCCATTCTCTCTCCAATGCATGCTACCTTTCTCTGCACCACAAAGCTGAAAAGCAGAGATCTAGAAAGCAAAATCACACCTATCATTACCACAATGCAAAAAGGGAAATGACTTATTGAGAAATGTTCCAACTATAGTTCAAAATGGAAAATCTGCTGCTGCGAGTGGGGGGAGAGGAAAATGTCGAACAGGGACTTTTTCACTTACACACCCCGCTCTAGTTCAGTGGAGCTGCAAAGCAAGGCTCTTAATTTAGCAGTAATGGGGAGGCAAGTGTATTGTAAAGCAATTAACTGCAGGGACTGGGAACCTGAAGCTGCTGTAGCAGCCAAAAGAATCAGAGGAGTGGGTGTATGGCCTTTATTAATCAAACAGATAGGATGTTTACCGTAGTAAAGGTGCTGTTTACCACAATACCAGTTGCCATGCATTATAATGTATCACTGTGGCAGTATTTCATTTATATTTATTTAGAATCATACTCATATTTATTCTCTCTCTCTCTCTCTCTCTCTCTCTCTCTCTCTCTCTCTCTCTCTCTCTCTCAGAGGCGTATCTAGGGAAAATAGCACCTAGAGCAAACACTGAAATTGCGCCCCCTGTCCAAGCATCTGACACCCATCTTTCAGATAACTTTACCATAATATCAGCTGAAAAATACAAGTCAGGCTCATTAATCTTTTAATATTTCAAAAACTATTTTAGCAGTGGGCGTAGCCAGACAAAAAAATGCTGGAAAACTACAAATTTTGTTGTAGTATGCTGTGGCTCATGAAATACCCAAATACTATGTGGAGGTGTACTTGGAAAACTAAACAGAAGTGCCTGTCTAATTCTCTACTATGTATTGTAGCATCACCATTACATAAGTTTTAAAAATAAATGGAGAATTTGACTTTTCCCAGATACTCTGTAAATAATTAAAGGATATGCAGAGTAAACTGTGTCACTGCTTGGAATATATTCTAGTCTTTCAGAAAGACAGTTAAAATGAGAGAAAGAGAGCAAGAAACTCCCAGTGGGCCTTAATATTAAGGATTTCACACTGATTCAAAGACAAATTCACCATTAAAGCCTTATTAGCAAGACATCACATTTAACTCACTTATCACAAGAAGCAAAGTAAGAGCAAATGAATACAATCCTAGCTCATAAGCATCAGCTCAGTATTCACAAGCCCTGATTCTCTGTACATAGTGCCAATCTGAATATGTGTACAGTGACTTATATTATATATTATTATTTTTTTACCTGTAGCCCCTTTGGGGGGCTTCCTAAAGGCTGGGGGGTTTGCAAAGGTTCCTCCTCCCCCCACTCGCCTCTAGGGCCTCGCAGGGACCATTTGAGCATGTGCAGTGGCTATTTTTAAAAATCTTTTTTTAAAAAAATGGCCACTGAAAACAAAATGGCCACCGCGCATGCTCAAATGGCCTCTGCAAGGCCTGGCATGACCTAAGGCCTCACAGAGGCCATTTGAGCATGCATGGTGGCCATTTTGTTTTTGGCAGCCATTAAAATTTTTTTTACAAAATGGCGCCCCCCCTTCAAGTGGTGCCCGGGGCACGTGCCCTGCCTGCCCTACCCCTAGATACGCCCCTGCTCGCTCTCTCTCTCCCCCTCCCTTTGTCCTAAGACTCCAGGGCAGTTAACAAGAAGATAAAACAATAAAATATTTCTAAAAGCATAATGGTTAGTCATTTTCAATATTTCACCATTCATACTTAGGCAGCATTTGCAAGTAATGTGAAACTGCAGTTAAATGGGGTAGAGCTTTGAATTGGTGAACATCCCGATATGTGCAACCATGGTCTTGCAGCAAAAGTGACCGGAGGTTTGCCTTGCCAAACCCCAATTTGAACATTTAATTTGTATTGAGTTTCACTGCTGTAACTTGAGGTTTTTCGGTGGCGGTGTTATGTCCAGACACAGCTGCCACCATGACCACGGTTTTGTGAAGTTTTTGGAATCCTAATCATGGAGAGGGCGGTGCAGACCCACCCAGGATCAAGCCTGCTCCATGCCTGCGATGCTTCTTGCTGGCTGCCTCTCCGAGCACTTGCCTCACCCCAGCCTCAGGGATGCCGCCACGTCCCATCCCAAACTTGTCAGCCTGTCAAATGACCAAGTCACACAGGGACTTCCGCCCCCCCTTGTTTCCCCTTTGAGGTGTCAAAATAAAGCCTTAGCCAAACCTCCTCAACTTTCAAATGCCCTTTTCAAAGAAATGTAGGTGAATCCACTTCAGTCCTGTCTCATCATGTCTGTCGATGGTTTGTGCTCCGCCATACCTATACACATTGCCTGTTGCCAACATAAATGCACTCAGTCTCACTACTGAACCAGTGAAGGCTCTGGCTGCCTTGCAGTTATAATTGTGCCCTTGCAAAGCATCAGTCTTTGTGTTTCATCCCAGTCTCTGTGTTTCATCCTGATTGCTTCTTTGCAAGCATAGTGACTAATAGGATTGGGCCATAAAATGCCAGTGCCTCAGATATATATTTTCATGAAATTTGACCCATTAAGAGTCACATGAAAAATATCAGCATGGTGCCTTTTCTCCTGCACCTCTACATGATTTGTAGATTCCTTATACACAATTTGTAGATTCCTTACACAGCATTATCGTAACCTCATGATCCACAGTGCAGCTTGTAATGAATTGTTTTAGAGCTTATATTCATCTTTTCTCCAGAGATTTCATACAGTTCTGTGCTTCTAATATTCAGCTACCTGCCAAAAGATTTTGTGAAAAATACTTCAAATATTTAACGTATCCATCAAGACTTATATCTCCTATGTCAGGTAATTTGCCTGGCCGGTCTGATGAATTTTATTTCAATTATCTTTTAATTAATGTGGATTATGACATTATCTCTGACATGGCCAGGTTTTGTTATATTATTTGTAAAATGTGTACTGTTTTATCGTGAACAACATCCCTGTAAGGTATGTGATTACTTCTGAATCTTATATTTGTTGACATTTCTGCCTTTCTTTTGCTATCTTTCAGAGAATTCTGGAATGAAGAATTGTGCACTATGCTCTGTATAGCAACATTTATAACCTATTTCCAAGTTTGTCTATATGTGAACTACAGTTGCTAAAACTCACTTCAACATGCTGTACATACCACAAAAATATGCAGAAAAATAAATATTGAGTCAAAAAAATGGTCAGCACTGTCCATAAAAAAACCATTCAAGATTAACAGCAGTTCTGGTTTCAGTGTACTGAAATGTGTTGATTTTGAACATGTCCAACTGAAGCAGATCTGAAGTATTCCAAACTGAGGAGTTGAACATGAACGTACAGTCCAAAGTCAGTCGCACAAGAGAAAAACCACTGACAAAATGGAATCTGGTAAGAGGTTGCTGGAATCAACACTGACTGATACCAGTCTAACTTTTTGGAAAACCAAGAAAACATAGCATACCATTAAAAGGGGTTAACCTGTCTTGCCAATCATCTAACCATTGGTTACTGTCTAGACCTCTCCTCTTCAAGAGCTTTGGAGTGTTAGAGAGGAGAAAATCCCTTAAGAGTAAAAGAAGTTGCTTGACTCTTGGCTTGTTTGGAAATATTTTGGATTTCTGTAAGAGGTAGGGGTGTGCGAGATCCATTTGGCCGGCTAGGTTTGAATCTGGATTGGATTCAAACTGGCCTAGCCCAGCCCAACTGGGTCCAGTCCAGCCTGGCCACCAAGCTGGCTGAGCTGGCTCACAGATCAGCTTGGGGGATATTCTTATATAGGGGAATCTACTTGTAAAGGAGAATCCTAGACAAAGGGAGATTCCCTAGACTGAAGTGAAGTGGCAAAAGGGGGATATTTACCTTTAGTTTCCTGCTGGCAAGGACGGCGAGAACAGAGGTGCTGACCACAGCGATGGCATCGGACTCCTCCAACCACCCCTCCCCGCTGGACTTCCAAATGACAGGCCGGGCTGGCTGCGGCCCAGTTTGGACATCTTTGCATGGACAGAGGCCAGTAGAGTAGCCTCTGCATGTTACAGAAGCCCAAACTGGGCCACAGCCAACCTGGCTTGTCATTTGGGAGGCTGACGGGGTGGTGGTGGAGGAGCTCCCACCAATGCATCTGATGCCTCCACGGACACCTTTGCCATCCCTGGAGGCAGGAAACTAAAGGTAAATATTCTCCTTCTTAGTCTAGGGCACAGTTTCTCAACCGGCAGTCCGCGGACTGTGACAACTTGAGTGCCGGTCCATGCCCTGGTGAGTTAACACCCCCACCCCACCTGTGAACCTCCATGTAGTTTTTAACATTCTTCAAATTCCAGCTGCCATGCAGCCAAGGGGATGGCTGTGGGGTGTGTGTGAGCCAATAGCCCTTCCACCCACACACACCCTGCTGGTGGTGTACAGCAGGTGCAGAGGATAACAGAGGGACGCCGTGGCCTGCCGTCTGGCCCGGCGTCGCTTCCCAACTGTGAGGGACGCCTGCACATTTAATAGACTAAACTGCGCAGGCACGCTTGCAGTTGGGAAGTGACGCCGGGCCAGACGGCAGGCCACAGCGTCCCTCTGGTATCCTCTGCCACCGGGGTGTGGGTGGGTGGAAGGACTATTGGCTCACACATGCCTACAGCCATCCCCTCGGCCGCATGGTGGCTGGAATTTGAAGAATTTTTTAAAACTACACAGAGGTTCACAGTGGGCATGGGGGGGGGCGCGCGTAGAAGGACCACTGGCTCATCCTCCACCCAGCAGCCATCCCCAGCCATCCCCTCAGCATTGGAATCTTTAAAAATACACGGAGGTTCACATCAGGGGAAGGCAAGTGGGAAGCAAAGCCCTAATTATTATTATGAGACCATAGTTCCCTATACTTTTAAAGAATTGTCTTTAATACAACACCAGTGTAACAGGCATTACTGTTGTGCTACTAATTGTCCACCATCTATTTCCAGAACTACATATAACTCCTTTTGTAGTTCCATTTGTGCAATAAATGTCAATTGAAGGGCAACAGCCACATTGACTCTTGTTTTCAACTTCCCATGTAGCAGGATACTGACCGATGTAAAATAATTGGCAAGATCGCCAACTAATATTGGCAAGATCGCCAATTAAATTAGTAATTGATACTGCTTCCTAACTTGACAAGAGTAACTGCCTTGGCATTTAAATCCATTTCACTCCTGCCCAGTCCTCTCAACAAAACATGCTGTAGTGAAGTCATCAAAAGATGCCTTTTAACTGTCATTTTCAATGATAAGGTGATTTGGTGGTGCCGCAACCACATTCCATATTCAAAAGTTAATATGTCTTGTGGGAGACCCACAAATCTCTACATGTGGCAATGTTTTATTTTACTGCATGGGGGTGAACTCACAAGAATGCTAGATCTTAGGAAAACGTAGCATTGTCTGTAGAAAATGTAGATGTCTGCATCCTAAGATTAGATTTGTTATTTCAAATGAATAAGAACTCCAGTCTCTCTCACCTCTGCAGTCCCCTGCCACATGCACCCCTCTTATCTACCAATTTTCTCTCTAGCCTTCTCCCCACCCCCTTCCTCAACTGCTCATTCAGCTAAACATCCTTTCCTAGGCCTGTCAATTCCCTTGTTGCCTACCCAGGCTCCTGCCTAATTTTGCTTTTTCTATGCCTCTTTATCAAGCTCCTTCTGCAAGATCTGAGCAGCTTATAGAGACTTTCTCTCTCTCCCTCAAGCCAGACCTCCCTATCCTCTTTCCATCTCTTTATTTTCTAGCTTTTTCTCTTTCTTTCTCTTCCTCTCTCCCTTCAAGCCTGCTTCATCTCCTTTTCCTATCCCTCTGTCTCTCTCTCTCAAGCCAAGCCTGCCCCATTCTCTTTCTTAAGCCAAGCCTGCCCTGTTCTTTCCCTCTTTCTTTCCCCATCTTGCTTCTCTCTTTCCTTCTTATGAAAGCCTGTGTGGTGAAGGATGAAAGTATAATCTTCTTACCAAAAATTAAGAGTTAAATAAAAATTAAAATTTTATTGTTATGTATTTTGTACAGATTGTATTGTATTTATTTTATTAGAATTTTTAATTCAATTTATTGTATTCGAATTTAAATTACTCTTGGCCAGAACTTCAAAAGTTAAATTTTGATTAAATTCATTTTAATTAATTTCACTTTAATTTGATTTAATTAATTGATTGATATTAAGTGTTACTTTAATCATCAGCACCCTAAAAATTGACCTTGGCCCCCATAAGCCAAGTCACGGTCAGTTTTGGCCCACCAGGTCATTTAAGTTGTGCATGCCTGTAGTATAGTATTAATAGATAAACTTGAAACCCCTTTACTAACTGCTGGTCTGGGAAACTGCACATGAAGAATGTAGCAGTCCTTGAAACTCCGCACAAAGAATTTACCAGTCCTTGACTCCAAAAAGGTTGAGAAAAACTGGTCTAGGGAATCCCCCTTTACTTGTACCAGGGACAGTGGAAGGAGCCACGGTTGCGACCTCGGTGGCAGTGGTAGCATCGGAGGCGGGGGCTCCCCCAATTCCCCTGCTGGCCTCCAAAATGACAGACCAGGCTGTATCAGTCCAGCCTGCCATTTGGGAGGCTGTCAGGGGGGGTTGGAGGCTCCCCGCCCCCCGCAATGCCTCTGATGTCACCACCACTGCTTTGGCCACCACTGCCATCCCTGGCAGCAGGGATCTAAATGTAAATATTCCCCTTCCACCGCCCCCCTTCTTAGTCTATGGAATCCCCCTTTATTTGTAAAAGGAAATCCTAGCCGGATTCCCCTGTACAAGTACACCGTCTGAGCCAGCCTGCAAGCTGGTTCTTCGAACTAGGAGGAGATCCATTTTGAACTCAGACTGGTACCCCACTTTGGTAGGCCAGTCTGGTTCAAACTCAGACTGCCTGAACCAGACTGGCTTCATGTCAAACCTGGCTTGATGAGAGCTGGCTCGCACATTCCTAGTAAGAGGTTCTCTCTAAGAAGCTATGAGGAGAACTGGACAAGATCTGGAATTTTAATGGGATACAGTAGTTTGGCAGTTCTTCTAGCTTCCTCCACCCACTCAACATAATGTTTTAGTTTACCACCCTACTTTTAGAAATATATTCTACCTGCAACATGTTCCCAGGTTGTTGTTGTTGTTGTTTTACTTTATTCAAGCAAAATTGTACATGTGTTACAGAAACTAATCCTTCAGTGGCTAAAATTGCATTGAATTTAGTGCTGTCAACCTGAAAAATGTGAACCCATTATTACCCTCCACCAGAGGGTAATAAATGTATGTGCTTTGAATATGTGTAAATAACTATAAGTGCATATAGATTTGTATGTGCATACATTGTGCACAGATGTGATTGCATAGAACATAAAGCATGAATTGGGCTAGAGTGGATGTGCATACACATTGCACATGCATAGGCTCTCTCTGCACTAAGAGCCTGCATTTTTTAGATTACCATATCATGTACACAATTTACATACACTAAGTTCACAAAGCAGCCCATGGACACATGGAGTTCAGGAGTAATCACCCACTTCCTCCCCATGCACTCAATATCCTCCAGATTTCAATTGTATATGTGGGGATAGTGACCCATGACTATGGACAGCTTCATAAACTGTATGCATGTTCTGTCACTTAATGAGTGCAGCATCAAGTGGTAGTTTGCATCTGTGAATGCACCATCCCAGGTTGTACAGTGCAGAAACAACTTTCCTATTGAAATATGATGTTACTGGACTCAGTTCACACCTTCTACTGGATGTTACAAAATGTTGAGCAATCAAGTTGATAAACAAATGGTCCTTACATTGCAAGAGGGTCTGAAGATATAAGAACAGATTGCACTTCTGAATCCCTGCTAATAATGTTGCCCTTAATTTAGGGACATTTTGCTAGCATGATCAAAGCTGTTTTTGCTGGCCTCAGAATTATTCAGATGCTTTTCACCAAAGCAGAAGTTTTCAAGTTTGCCTGGAATTCTCAACACAGACAAAATGTGTTGGCCACTTATGTAGAAGTTCTCAGAGACTGAGAAAAGGCCAACTTGCCTTTTTGGCTGGTGGATTCAGGAGGGTTTCTAGGACTCCACCTGTTTGGGAAACATCTATTGAATATTTAACCCAGATGGTACTAAGAATTTTGATCATATCTAACCATGGTCAGCAATGTAGTGATTACAAATGCCACCTATAATTTAGCTGAGTCAGTCAGGTGTGTATTATTAAGTGTTCTTCCTCCCACCTTTCTTCCACCCACCATAACATATCAAGCTTGAATTATGACCTGTCTACAGAGCAGGGCAAGTGTAAGAAAGACTTCATCTATCGACAGTGAAATGCCAAGTCAGCCACTGAAGGCAAATATATACCACCTACTCTCATAAAAACATATATCATACCATCATTTATTTTCTCCACATTGCAGAGCTTGTTCTAAATGGTTTATTTATATTCTTCAAACCTAATTTGTAATTCACGTATATCCCTCATTTCCTCATAATTCTTTCACATTTCCTTTTTACAGCCTCAAACAATATTTCTATTTTATCGTCTCATTTTAACTGTTATAGCAGTGCTTTGTACATTACTTCCAATAACCTGCACATTTACTCAGTCTTAAAAGGAAATCTAGTATGCTTATGTTCTCTTATACATGTTAAATTTGTGCTGGCGATTACAACACAATTGTGGAGTGTCTCCTTATTTTTCTCTACTATGTTTATGAAGTGCCTATGCTAGTGTCTTCTTGTATCAATCACAAAACCTTTCTTCATGTGAATGGAAGTATGACTAGACCAAACAGTGAGAAGAATATTAACTTTGAGATCAGATATTATCAGTTGTTAACAGATTTTTATATTCCAAGATCTACATGGCATCAAAATCAAGAGACTGTCCATTATTTAAAACTGTTTTTTTTAAATCCATTCACTTATTCATAACCTGTATAACTCTATCAATCAATTCTAGCAATAGGTAACTAGCACATATATTTATCTGAACTTCTGTTTATCTCAGAGTATTATATATTTACATCTGTTTATCACTATTGGACAAGAGCAAGCTACTTATCCTAGTTTCAATTCTTTATTCCTGCTCTGTTATACATGTATATTTTTGGACAAAGAAATAAATGCAAAGGTGCAAATGTCCCTGGGATTCTTAAGGTAAAGGGGAGAGCAACTGGCCCTATCCAACCCCAGCACAGCATCCCTCCAGTGGCTATGGCTGGTATCTAGTTTATGTTTCTTTTTTAGATTGTGAGCCATTTGTGGACAGGGACCCATTTTATTTATTAGTTTATATCAATGTAAATCGCTTTGGGAATGTTTGTTGAAAAGCGGTATAAAAGTATTTGTCATATTCATATGTGAAAATGAGCAATGGCATGTTTTCTAGTTTAGGGACATTCACTCCCCTCATCTCAGACCTGCCTATCTGCATCAGATAAAGGGTCTGTCTAGAGCAGGATTAAACAATGGCCAACCAGATGCCTCTGAAAACTCACAGGAAGAGTATGCGATGATGGTTATCACCTGGCATTTGGTTTGAGTATTCACTGCTCACAAATATACTGATAGCATTTAGCTATCATGACCACTATAATCTCTATGCAGAGAGGCAATATTCCTCCACCTCAGTTAAAGTTTACACTGTTTACCCAGTTCAAAGTAAGTATTGCCATTTCTGTAAGAGCCAAGGTGGGAAAGTGATAGAGGACAAATCCCAGTGGAGCCCCCACCATGTTCCACCACTGCATTCCTTTCATTCCATCCATGGATGAAATTAATCTGAAGTGAGAGTGTAGTCAGGTTTGGGTGAGTGAATTCATGTACACAGAAGAGGATTCAAAGGCAACCACCCCAGGCTTGTTTCAGTAGTCATGGTAGCAGAAGATAAATGCAGACCAACATTTACCTAGTGGTAAGTAGCCACATAGTCTGAGCATGCAACCAATTGATAAACTTTCCCTCACACATATATCTGCTTTCCCTCACACATAATCATTCAGTGGCATAGAAGCAGCTTCCCTATGGAGTGTGTGAGAACATCCAAAGTACACAGGCAGAACCAATCGTGTGCGTCTTTTTCATTTGCTTGGCACCCCGCTGGAAGAGAGGTGGCCGATTGGATGGGAAAGACCTTTCACCTCTGGTGGATGTGCCCAAGGATTAGATATTTGGGGGGCTTGGTATGGCGCAGCAGGGAAATAATTTGCCTAGGGAGCAAGAGGTTGCTGGTTCAAATTCCCGCTGGTATGTTTTCCAGACTATGGAAAACACCTATATTGGGCAGTAGTGATATAGGAAGCTGCTGAAAGGCATCATCTCATAGTGAGGTCATTCACACAACCGAAAACTGTGTTCTACCCAGGTTAGGGAACTGTGTGTATTCCCAATTTTTGATTGTGTGGAAGCAAGGTTAGAGGAAAACCTGGGCAGAAGTGATTGTGTGGAAGCAAGGTAGGAGAAAAAGCTACCCAGGCCAGAACGGCAATAACGAAAAACGGGAAACATTGAATATTATCTTTAGATGAATGGTATAATAATCTTTGGTCTATAGCTACGGCTGAGAATAACTCATTTGCTGTATCTTTAAAAGGGACAATAAAAACCATATTCCTTTATTTGTTCAGATTTGGAAATATATGTGCTCTTCATAAAATGCTTAGAACCATCTGGGTCATCATTCTGGATTGGTAACATTTATATTAAAAACTGAGATCTGATTTTTAGGAAGCTAAAGTGTACTGTATGAAATATTGTGCATCTAACACACACACCCATGTTGCTGCACAAGAAGGGTGTTCAATCCACTCACCCTTGCATAATCACAAGTTGTACTCTACTTGCATTATCCCCACTGCAAGCACCATCTGTCCTACGATCATGCAAAGGTTAATTATACTGGAACAGCCCTCTTGCACAGCACCATGGGCATGTGTGTTAGAGCCCTACAGTGGCACAGGTGGTTTTGAACTGCCCACGTTACACTGTGGAACATGTTGGCCAGGAAACTCAAGGCTTATTACTGGACTTGTTTACGATTGTAGAAGGGATTGGTCAACATTCACTGATGAATGTTTGTTTGTTTGTTTGTTTGTTTGTTTGTTTATCTATCTATGTAAATTGCTTTGGAAATTTTGTTGAAAAGTGGTATATAAATAATAATAATTGTTGTTGTTGATGATGATGTGTCCTTATTTTTTTGATAATATACCTAGTTGCATATGCTCATAAGATTTGTCTTAGACTGTGAGAATGTAGGAGTTTTTGGTTGCAATATTTGCATCATCATGAACATAAGAACAGCCTTGCTGGATCAGGCCCAAAGCCTATCTAGTCCAGCAGCCTGCTTCACACCCTACACCAGATGCCTCTGAGAAGCCCAGAAAACTTCAATGATAATATATATTTCACAAAAGAGTCTCATTAGATGTTACATTAATGACATCACTAGGTCCTGCATGTATAGGTTGTTGATATTAGATATGAATTGGTCAACACTGGTGGTCAACACTGGGACTATGGCAAAGATGGAGAACCAGGACCAAGACCGTTTACTCTGGTCCTGATTCTGACTGAATAGTTAACAGCTGATAATTAACAGCAACAACACAAATGGCCAAATGACATGATTAATTCATGTGTATTTTGGCCCGAAATAGAAACCCTCCTATGCTAGTTAATCAATCTAATTGTGTGTGGTTTTTGAATCAGCTTCAGAGCCCAGAAATTCAAGAAAACTCTGCATAAACAAAAGTTGAAGTTTTCTCTTCATTTCCCCAGAGATCATTCTTTGAAGCAACATTTCTCTCTTTTATGGCTTAGATTTTAAAATGAGACTGAAGTTGTAGAGCTTTAAAAGAAAATGTTTAAAGGACACAAGTTTTTGAATCTGAAAACCCTTCTTTACCTTTGAGCAGTGGGAAGAAGAAGAAGAAACCCTAATTGAAAGACAGGCACACAGAAGCTTCATGAACAAAGTAATTTTCTAAATTATATCTAGGAGAGTACAATACTAACACCATTAAGGTCAAAGGGAAAACTCTTGCAGTCTTCAACAGGGTTAACATTGAGCTTTTTAAAATCAAGATAATTTAAGTGTTAAACTTCAGCATTTGAACATAATTGAATGAGGGTCCTTGAATTGTGGCTTGTCAAGATTCCACACTTAGAGGCTATTCTCATGATGGGAGAAAACCAGGCTGCCCTTGAAGAATATCCAGAAATTGCAGCTTGTACAAAATGTGGCAGCTAGGGTTCTATCTGGAGCTGCCCAGTGTGAGCATATCAAACCTATTTTGAAAGAGCTGCACTGGTTACCAGTGTGTTTCTGGGTACAATTCAAGGTGCTGGTTTTGACCTTTAAAGCCCTCAAGGGTTTGGGCCTGGGATACCTGAGGGACTGCCTGCTTCCAAGGGTTGCTGCCCACTTGACGAGATCATCTGAGGGGGCTCTGCTCCGGGTGCCAACAATGAGGGAGGCTCGGTTGTTGTGCATGTGGGACAGGGCCTTCTCTGTTGCTGCCCCCAGACTTTGGAATGCTCTCCCAGTGGTCATTCGCTCCTCGGACTCCAACACAGTTTTTAGAAAGATTTTTAAATCTTGGCTTTTTATCCAGGCCTTTACATGATTGTTTTATTGCTGCTTCTGTGTGTTTTTATCCGTGTACAGTTTTTATGTCTGTATTTTATATATTTTAAAATAGATTTGTTGTCATATTATTAGCTTAATACTTTTAACTGTCATTTTTATTAAGTTTTTTAATTTTTGTAAACCACCTTGGGATTGTTTTTAATGAAAGGTGGCATATAAATTTAACAATAAATAAATAAAAATAAATAAACTGTGAGAACCAGAGAGCGAACCCGGTGGTTCTCTGGCGGCTAGCCTGCCAAAGTAGCCCTCTCCTTAGCCCAGGTTAGCGGAGTGAGCGTTCAGCTAACCTGGGTTTTCGGATCGTATGCTGCTACGGTTCAGCTCCGCGCCATGGCAACACATGAGGAGAACCCTGCCAGGAAGCTGCAAGCAGCCTCTCAGGTTCAGAAGTCTCTCCAGGATGTCCCATGTGCTCACTCAGGGCATCCTGGAACTTCCGGGGGCTGCACGGCCCCCAATCCCCATCGCCCCTGTCGGCTCCATGATGGAGCCAGCAGTTGTGTGGGTGGCCGATCCGGCCGCCCAGCTATGAGCAGCTGCTCATCTGTGGGGAGAGCGGGCTAAGCCTGCTCTCCCCACAGAACTCCCTCTGGCGCTTCACACCGATCGTCTGAAGTGCCTCTTACTCTTTTTGGCTTCACAAAAGTTATAAATAAAATGCCTGTCCTTCAGCAACAATGTATATACATTTTCTTTATGAACATAACTAATGGAAAATTAATCCCTAAAATTGTTTCTATTAATACGTTGCTGGTCCTGACAAGATGAATGTATTTCTTTGCATGATGTCACAATATCTGTCATTGCAAGCATGCACTACTGTGTTGCTGCCACACATTTCAAAGGCTGAACCTTTCATCAATGGATAACTAAACCTTTAATTGATTATCTGGTAGGGGTGCAACTTTAATTAGTGAAAACAAATTTTAATCTGCAGGGCTGTGAGCAAAGGGTGCACATCCTATTTGCTGAAGGTATTTTGGTTGTGGTATTTTATTGCAGCAGATAGTGGGAGAGGGAGGGACTAAAAATGGCCTTTCCTTCTAAAAATGAAGGAGCCTCAGTTTATTACATTCTAAGTTATTTTTCACTTATTTTCATATATTATAATAGCACTGAGGCTTTGGTAATATGCAAATGCATTCAAATTAAATGGTAGATGATTATATAACTAACCATTCTTTCAACAGTTGTCAATACTATATCTCTTACAGAATCTTCTTAATAAGAGAAATCTTAGAATAAGCGAAATCTCTTACAGAATCTTCTTAATCCTTTCATTAAGATGTGAAAACATTTTTCTGCCCCAACCAATGTTTGCCTCATGTTTGTTCATGTAGTCTCTTAGACAATGCAAATGTCTGGTTTTGTCAGGAAAGCCATGCAAAGGAGAGAGACTACTACCTTAAATGGGTTCAGAGGAAGGCAAGCTATTTCCCTAAATATTTCAAAATAGCAAATGTGTGGGTGGAGGTGGAGGCCATGAGTAGAGGCAGGTGGGGCTGCCTGGAAGAGTGGAATTGAATTCTTCTTTGGCTCAGATTAAAATCAACGCTGGAGAAGAACTTAAGGGTTGTTTTACTACTTGCCTTCCATGTGATGTAAGCATTACAAGTGGCTAAAGTTTATAAGTCAAGTCTGCCAAACTACTTAGGTAGTTTGGGCACCCAGAATGTCTGTGTGGTGAGGTTTTTCTGCTGCTTCCGCGAGGCTTAAGCACCAATCTTGCCAGTAATTCTAGCTACCATGTGCACGGTTGGGGGTGGGTGAGTTGAGCAGGCATCCCCCCACCCCCCGTGGTGGTGGTCAGAGCAGGAGAAGCTGCTGGGCCAGTTTGAAAACTGTGCAGGCATGCTGGAGTGCCTCACAGTTCTCAAGGGCCGCTGGGCTGAACAGCCAGGTCCAGTGGCCGCTCCCGCTCCACCCACCACCACCACCACAGGGGGATGACTGCTTGATTCACCCCTTCCCCTGGCCGTGCACATGGCAGCTAGAATTACTGGCAAGATTGGTGGTTCGGCCTCACAGCAGTGGTGACTGAGGCTCATGGCTGTGGGGGGTTGTGGTGGCAGAGGCCCCCGCAGGCTTTTGGAGCCCCCCCAAATGTGGAGGCCATGGACTGGGGCCCCAAGGTCCAGGGGGAAGAATGCCTCTGCTGCTAGTTATGAACTTCAGGGAAAATTTCAGCAGAAGTATTTTGGTGAATCTATCCCCCAAATAGGATTTTTGGTAGAGAAGCATACTTGGCTGCTCACTCTGATTAAGGGACTCACTTCCATGTTAGACTTCCCAAAGCCCCAACCTGAGCACCTTCAGGAAGTGTTATAAGACCTAGCTGGATGGGCTGGCCTTTGGCTCTTTTGAACTCTAGCAGGAGAAAAGCTAATAGCAAGTTCTTTCTTTTTTGTTGCTGAGAGTCATATAGGCAGATGTAAAAAGCTGAGCCTTTCTCTAGGTTCTAGAACAATGAAAGAGCTATGCTGGGAATAAAATTGAGAGAGTGGAGAGAGATAACTCCCGCCCCCCACACCTTACAACCCTAGAACCAGGGTCACCCCATGAAACTGATTGCCAGGACATTTAGGACTGACAAAAGGAAGTACTGCTTCACATGAGATTCTCTGCAATGGGATGCGATGATGGCCACCAGCATGGATGGCTTTAAAGGGGCTTAGACAAATTCATGGAGGACAGATCTATCAATGGCCACTAGTCTTGATGCCTATAGACTACCTCCAGACTGGTTAGAAAAGAGCAATAGTAGGAGAGCGGGGAATGCCTTCATATCTTGTCTGTGGGCTTCCCATCTGGTGGGCATGCTTTGTTAGTCGGGATGTCAGCTGGAGGATTTTTGGCTTTTTAAAAAAATGTCTGGGCTCCCCACCCTCCCGCCACCCCATGGTTGGCAGCCTACCTGCTGTGGACTGCTGGAAGCAACCATCAAGACTTCATCTTCATAACCATATCACTTGGTTAACAATAAAATTAAAAGCAAACAACATCAACACATACTATTAAACTAATACAAGGTACTGGTCCTTATCTCCAAAATACTAAATGGATGGATCAGAATACCCGAAGAACCACTTCTTTCCATATGCATCCCCCTACATAGGTTCAGATCAATATCAGATACACTTCAGCTGTATCTGAAAGTCAGCAGGTGAAGATAAGACAGCCACTTCTCAGTCATGGCACCTTTGCTGTCGAATGCCTTCCTTAGGGAGGTCTGCCTGGCTCCATCACTGTTTAGTTTTTGCCATAGGGTGAAAACACGGTTCTTTAGGAGGGCTTTTGGGGACTGGATAACTTGACTGTTAGCAAAGCTGATAATTCTCCCTGCTACTGGTTTTTGTTTTTATTTTGTTTGTGCTATAATATTTTAGTAGTTTTAGTGTATCATCTGAGGTTGTTAAACTGTTTTTTTATTACTGTAATCAATAATTTGATTATTGTTAGCTGTTTTGAAATTCTCTCTTTTCTAAAGAAATGCAGGATATCAATCTTTTAATAAATAACTTATAAATAAGGTCTTGATGCATTCGCAGTGACGATGGAGCCTCTAGTGATCATCACAGGACTAAGGGCAGAAAACTGTTGTTTAACAATATACAGCCCAAAGTACTTGGGTAATAACATTATGCTGTAGGGAACCTGAACTAGACCTGGAGTAGTGATGTGATCTCTAGTGCAGTGTGCACTATCTGCAGCTTTCTAGTAGTCATCAAGGGCAGCCCCATGTCATCTAGCCTCAAGGTTACGAAGGAATGAATGATGGTTGCAAGGTACAACTAGAACACAGCCAAAAGGCATTATATTCCCCAAGCTAAGAATACAGAGATAACTTTTTCTTTGTAGTCTGCCTTTGAGTTCTGACCCCCAAATTGTGTTGCTTTTAAATTTTTCAGCAAACATGTGCAAGTCCCCGTGGTTTGCATCAGTCGGTTTACATTACGTCCTGTGACATGATATAACTGATGAAATCTGGCAAGGCACTGGAATGCCAGTGTCTCAGTCAGAGGTTTTCTTTTTTTTCCTTTTAAAAAGGTTTTTCTCTCTGCTTCAAATATACATTCAGTGATCACTTTTACTATTTGAAGCAGGAGAATAAGAGTAGAAGCTTAGCTTAGATCAGGGATGGTCACTGGGTGGCCAATGAGCTGGAGCAGTGGACTAGGACCGGGAAGACCCAAATTCAAATCCCTGTTCAGCCATGGAACTCACTGGGTGACTCTGGGCTAGTTGCTTATCTCACAGCCTAGCTTACCACACAGAGTTGTTGTGGGGATAAACATGTTCATGTTCACTGCTCTGGGCTCTTTAGAGGAAGAGCAGGATATAAATGTACAAACAAACAAATAGTGCAGTAAAAGTTTTGCTTTAAGTTTCAGTTCTATGGAAAAAATATCAATGTAAAATTTCTCATTTGTGTTTGAGATTTAATATATATGGTTGACATGATATGTAACCTTATGCTCTGCCTTTGCAAGCAGTCTAAAAACTAGGTGCGGGCCTTGGAAGTCCAGCAAGTCAGGAAGTGATTTCTGCTCCTCTCCCCTCCCTGCAAAAGCCCTTTTCATTGTCAGGGATGTGTCCCTGAGAGTACTTTAAAAATCTAGCATAGTATCTGAGGTTTAAATATAGTCATTTCTTTAAACACACACACACACACACACGAACCAGTCTACCAGGGACTATTGGTTTTCCTATTGCTACTCTTAGCTATTTTGTATTATCTGGTGAAACTTTTAATAGCTGTTTTGAAAGCCTATGTCAATGGCTTGCTTAAGACTGAACTTCTGAATACTGAGCAGGCTAGCCATGAGTTTATCTGACAGCAGGATTCTGACTTAATTGTTTAAACTTTTGTTTTGGCTTTCTTTTTCAAGTTCTTTTCCTCTTTTTTTCTAATGAAACTATCCTGAAAATGTCTGCCTCTCAAGATTTCCTTTAGATAAAAGAGCAAAATATTTATTTGGCTTTGGCTTTCGAATTCTAGCAAACAGATAGAATTAGCACCAGTTCATTGGTCACAGAGATGACTGCTAATTTATCTGCAAAGAAAAGCATTGGATTTTAAAGGCTTATTGGATTTTAAAGGCTTGAAAAGAAGGTATTAAAACATCAGTATTTATCAATTGAAATTGGTGGGGAAGGAAGTGTATTTTGAAAACCAACAAGAAACATTCACTGATCCCTTGAAACTGGCAGGAAAAATATTTCACTCTTGAAATGTAAGCAAGGGCAGGTGAAGTTAACCCCATCATTCATTGTCTTGGATAGCTCAAGATTAATAATAATGTAAAAAGGATAGGGATGTGGTGGTAATCTGCCAAGTTTGATTTCCAACATGAATATTGTGGTCCCACTGCTGTAGACAGGGATCCTAGATTCTCCTTATGGCTGTATCTATCCCATTTAATTTCCATTAAAAATGTATTAGTCACTAGATGCATAAAACTCAAGCACATGTTTCTCAGATTTAAAAAAAATGGTTGTGGTTGGATGTGCAACATATTGCACAAGCTCAAAGTAAAACTGACAAGCTTTCCACCAATTTCTACAGTGAGCCTCAAGAAATCCCTTGGCTGTAGACATGAAATTGACAAGATATTCGAAACCCCTTATAAGTTTCACGTCTACAAGAAGGGGGCTTCTTCCAACACTGACACATGTAAGTTTCACCTCTGCCCTTTATAGCCTTTGAGGTGGAGATTGTAGGCTCATTCACATGAGCCCCGCCCCTCCTGTCTCCAGTGGGATTGTTCTTATCACATGGAGAAGTGGAGAGCACTTAACAGTATTCTTTAACGTCTTCTAGATCAGGGGTTCACAACCTGTGGCTGGGGGTGATGGGAGTTGCAGTTCAGCAACATCTGGAGGATCACAGGTTGGGAACCCCTGCTCTAGAACATTTTCTATTGTCCAAGATGTATTGCTGTTCCATATTCTTTCCTGAATGAGGCAACAGATTTCTGGCTGCATGTGGGCTTTTGTATTTTAAATAGTTTCCCCACCACCACCGCCGCTGTGGAGGAGTTCCCAGCAGATAGAAAATTCACATAACAGAGAAAAATATTTAGCACAGCCCTCTTCTTAATATCCAAATATTTTATTCTCAGGGAGTGGTTTTTTTCTTTCATTGGTAGCATTTAAAAACATAACATACTACCTGCACTCTGAATCTACCATTAGCCCTTTCCAGATCATATAATGATGCAGAAAACGTGCAACAAGAGCCTTAAATTCTGTTATCTTTGTAGAGATAATTTATAGTATTTGTAGAAACAAAAGACAAGTAATATCACTGGGCTCAGCAGTCTCTTGCTTGCAGCACATTGCCATGTATCACATTTATCAAGTATAAGCTAAATCAATATTAACTCTTAATCACTGTTATGCACTCAGAATAGTCTCTGAAAGTTTTAGGGTTTCCTGAGTAAGTGTAGTCTTCCAGTGGATAATATTTTGCAACTTGAGGAGAAGTCATTTCTTAATATCCTAAGACATCTAGCAAGAAATAGGTTTTGACTTAACCTGTTCAAGGTGAACCTTCTTTAAGCACTCTTGATAGAGTACTTTAAGTATGTACCCTTCAGTCACAGAGAAATTAGATCTGACATTTTGAGTACAAAGAACTATCAAGCATACTATATAATGGCAACTTTCATTATTATGAAGCGGCAGCGGGCATTACCTAAGTAAACCTTTCAAAATGGCAAAAGAATAAATCAATGCTGGATTAATGATGACATATAAAACAGGGCTTCCTTTGAAAAGTCTAACTACAGTAGTTGACAGTAAAAGCTTTATTCTAAAACAAATTTGATATTTTTTCCTTCTCAGCCTAAGAAAATGGTTTTAATTCAGAACTGTATATCTGTTGGTAGAACTGTTGCAAATGCATTAGAAATACGGCCGCATGTCTAACATGTCTGGGGAATGGCCTCTGTGCCCCAGCCTCACTTGAATGAGGCAATGGCTTACTAGCTTACTAGGGGCCAGTGGGGATGGGGCCTGCATGGCCATTGCAGCTCCCACATACCCAGCCCTTCAGTTTGAGAGTGAGAGGTGACATCTCACTCCCTTCCCAGGGCATAGTGTGGGCTTGAGCTGGTTGCCCCTTTGGGAGGCCAGGTAGGATTTTTTTGACCCACCACATTGGCCTTGGCTGGGCATCCTTTTCTGCCTACTTTGCAGTATTGTCCCTTAGCTCGGTTCCACAGTCTCAATGGCGGGCACAGTGCAGAATAAAAGGGAAGTGTAGGGTCAGTGAGCACCTTAAGACACATGTTTGGTGTGAGGAGGAATCCTTGGCAGTTCCCAGAGGCACTCTTATCCCTGGACCTTTGGGCCCTAGCCCGTGGCCTCCTAGGCCTGGGGGGGGGCTACTGCCACTGCCACGAGCCCCCCCCCCGCCGCAAGCCCTTTTCCTCACTGTCACAAGGCTGAACTATCCATATTCTAGGTGCCATGTGCACAGTCGGAGGGTGGGGGAGTGAGGCGAGCAGGCCTCCCCCCATGGCGGCAGCCAAAGCTTTGTAGCTTGGTGGCAGCAATGGCTTCTGCAGGTGCCTTGGCATTAGATTGGCTAAGATGGGCAGTGTCTGGAGTCAGCGTGTATCACCCTAAGCATTTTAGGTGAGACTCATACCATGGGTAGCAAGCCCCTAGTTACTGCACTGTAAGAACTGTAAAGAGCTAACCCTCCAACTTGGTTACGCATGATAATCAATAAAGTTGTGGCCCTTCAACTTCATCTTTTTCCTTGTGTTGTCATTGGTTTGGCTGCAAAGGCCACATAGTGATGGCTTCCTCATTAGAATAAATTATGGTACACTCATATAAACCTTATAGACATATCATCATTGGTACAATTAGCAATTCATAAAAGAAGGTCAATGTTAGGGACTCTGCAGTTATGGCCTACCTGTTACTTTCAGTCTGTCCGCTCCAATGACAATCTCTTCTTCATCAGCGGAGAAGAGCACCCTCCCATCTTCGCTTGAGCTCACTTCAAACCTTTTACACTGGGCTTCTACAGCATCAGCTCCTAAAACAGAAAATGAAGTCTTAGGCCAGGACCCAAAGAGCCCTTTGCATGGGCCCAAGCACTTCCATCCACAGGTGGGCTTTTCAGTGTTTTGTTTCAGCTGCAGCTCCTCACTGCCCTGAAAGGCAGCTGCAGGTGGGCCCCCCCCCCAACTTTCTAGAAGGGCTCTTGGGAAGATAACCAAGGGCTGGGGTGGGTAGAAGGGATTGGGAAGTCTCAATATGCTAAGTTGATACGGACGTTAACATTGAAGTTTCTGGTAAATATATGAGAACTGTTTGCAGCATGTTTTGGATCCCATCCTGATAATGTTTTCAGAAGCATATGTGGAAATAAAACACTTCACACTTGTATGCCATTAGTCATTAGTGCTGAATTCCTCAAATACTTATTTTTTTCTGTAATAGTTTTATTGATTTATTTGGGGCTAAGCAAGGCTACAGGTGGCTTATGACTTGTTACACTGCCTTCAACTTACTTCTCTGTTGCATCAGCACAAACAGCTGGAATTTGTGTCTACATCCTTTTTTTTAAAAAAAGCAAATGTTCCACATGGGAAGAAATCCCAAAAGCTACTCGCAGTACAAAATTCTGAGGGTGGGGACGGCTGGTGTGCCAGAATAAAAGCAAAAGGCTTAGTTATATACATAGAAATATATTTGCGAAATCACGGCTTTTGGCATCAGTTTAGCATCCCTCACTAAACTGGATATCTAATGCTCAAAATACAGTCCAGTCTTGCATGAAGCTGCAGAATAATTCAAATGATTGAACATGGACCTCATTTTGCAACTGCCTGAATCTCAGGGGCCCTTCACAAGGCTTTTGGGGGCACACCTAAGATCATTGAAAAACACTGTACATCTAAAAATGTAATATTTGAGTGACACAAATGCACGTTTGGAAACATGTTTACATATCACAGATACAATATAAACATAGAGCCAAGGCTGGCTACTCTCCTTGTCAACCATGTATTTGCTTGCAAATCCAAGGTTGCTGTTATGCACTGTATGGAATGGCCCTCAGCCTCTGTAATGTGAACATTCCTGTGCAGAACATATCCCTTTATATATCCTTTTTTGTGCAGTTAAACCCGATTCCACACATGAATCTTCTGCAGACATTGAAAATGAATGAGGCCTAATTATTTCACTGTTGACCATCTAAGATATCCAAATTCATTGTTTGAATATTGTTGTAATATCTCAGTGTCCTTAGTAAATATCAGGCCTGTTTGTCTATTTGAATATTCTGGATATAATCCATCTTTTTTATCTGGTTTATAGTAAGGGATAAATCACACAACCATTTATCCCATTAAAAAGATTTGTCTGTTATATGCAGCACAACATGAATGGTATGATTTTAAAATGTCTTGAATTCTTATTTTACCAATGGTTAAACTATACTAAACACACACAGACAGATTTCTGTCCATAGGAACAATGGACACAAATATTGGATTGGCAAAGACATGTTAACTATGAAAAATACCAATGAACACAACCTTCAGATATGAACTTCTAGAAAGCAACCAAATATATACAGGTCTACATTACCAAATATCTACCAGTTTGCATTTGGTACACATTCCATGTTGCCAAAGTCAACATTCTTAAGAATTCCCAGGTTCCAGGCAACATATGCCTCCAATAAAAGAAATATCTACAGAAGGCTACAAACAAGCTTTGTGTAAACTGACGATATTATTTCTTGGTTGGTATATATATTAACCATTCATATGCAACTCAGATTTCTCTCTAACACATATTTCATTCTGTTGGTTCCCTCATTTAGAATGTATTGCATATGGCTCTTGTTCATTTGGCACTTTTAACCAAGTTAGAAGAACCAACAGGTTATTCCCATGTATGGATCAAGACCTTCAAGATTTCTCATTAGCTATCATAGAATCCACACTCAGAATACCTCTGAAACAACAGAACCGTGTAGGGTGGTTGGCACCCTATGTGCACTACACTACCACTCGCTCTGGGCCATCCCAGCACCCCCCAAGTGCACTTATGGAGCTGCTGACACCTCAATGCTTCTCTATGGGGAAAAACCTTAAAGACGCGTAAACTTTAACAATTCCCCAAAAATCAGCCCTCTGCCCAAATCCTTTGGAAAAATTCAGGTAGCTTCCTTGACCCTACCTGGCACTATCACCAACCCCACACTGCTCTAGGCCACCCCTTTGCCCCCCGCGTGAAGCTATCCATTCGCTGACACCTCAATGCTTCTCTATGGGGGGAAACCTTAAAGACGTGTAAACTTCAACAATTCCCCAAAAATCAGCCTCTGCCCAATCACTCTGAAATTGGGGTGATAGCCTTCACCCATTAGACACTACCACCCCACCCCACTCTTTTTGCCCAGATCCCACTCTATGCCCCCGAACTGCCCCAAAGACAATAAAACTTCAAAATTTCCCCCAAAATAAGCCCTTTGCCCAATTCCCCTGAAATTTGGGTGGGAGCCTCCAACCATTGGGCACTACCACCCCACCCCACTATTTTGCCCCTGGGACCCATTTTTCATTCCCGAATCGATTCAGATTCGGATTCAGATTTAATCCAAATCCAAACCGAATCAGGGGTGATTCGGGTGGCCCAGATTCGGGCACAGAACAGATCGGGGGTGATTCGGTTCGGGTCCTGAACCGAATCACCGAAAACCCGAATTGCACACCCCTATTGTATGTATGTATGTATGTATGTATTTGAATAAATTTCTGTCCCACTCTTCAGGTAAAACCTCTCATGATTACCAAAAAGACTAAAATAACAATAAATACATAAAAAATCATTAATAAGTCACAACAGAAAGGTAGGTGAGCCAGTTTCAAACATTATACAAGAATGCAGTGTCTAAAAAGCATGGGCAAATAAAATGGTTTTCACTTGGCACCAAAAGGACATCAATGTCATTTAGCATGGCATGTAGCTGTTGAACAGAACGGAAGACAAAACAGGGCCTTGCAGCACCTTGCAAAGCAGGGCTTTGCAGGGTCTTGCATAGTGTAAATTCCATGTGGCAGAGCAATAATGCCCCAAACCGACTTCTGGAAATGGCCAGCCAGCCAGAAATGTAAACTACTGAAGCACAGTTATTCTAATCCCCATCTCAGACAGTCACACCAGAAAGCACCTGGCTGACATCCAGACTAGTGTTGCACACAACAAAAACTTTGTGTGAGGGAAGAGATTGTTATAATGAAAGGCAGTGTACAAATATAACGATAATAAAAAAGAGGGGTGAATTTGTTGTTGATCTCCCCTTCCTTCTACCTGTGCTTTCCAAAACATGTTCCTGTGGGCCCTACTACTCACAGGGACATATTTTTGAGAGGTACAGTGGGGGAGATTGTGCACAGAGAATGATTTTTTTTGGCATGCATAATGTTAGTCTGGACATCAGTCACTATGCCCAAGAGAATGAGCAGGATTGTACTTCCTCTGTTCCTCCCCTGACAAATGTCATCCATTAGGATTACCAAACTTATTTCAGAACCTTATTTCCTCCAAGCAAATGGTTTATCATCAATTGAATATTATTCTATAACAAAAGATTTGAAAGTGCTTTGAATTAGAAGATTTGAAGGTGCTACATTTAATAATGGAACTGCAGACAATGTGGTGTCTAAGTTCTATGGAAGTGAACAATTTTACCCTTGAAGCACTTGGCAAATAAGTCATAACATGTCTCCAAGACACCTACGTATCTTGGCTGCTGACTAATTTGAAGAAGGTTACATAGTGCATAGAAAAGCTGTGCTGGACAAGACTGCAAGGATGGAATGGCAGCAGGAAGTATTGCTTCTTTGCCACCTTCACTGTCATCATCATCACCATCATCAAATTAATATTAATATTAATATTTTATTTTTATACTGCCTCACTCAAATGGCTCTAGGTGGTTCACAAATATAAAAACAGATTAAAAAACAAACAAATAAACAACTCTTTAAAACAAAATTAAAACCAGTCTAAAAATCATGTCAGTACTTAACTAAAGGCCAGGCTGAAAAGATGTTTTTAGCGCTCTTTTAAAGGCTGCTAAGCCATCTAATGGCAAATGGGGAAATGACTTGCCTAGCAAGTCAGAGGTTACTGGTTTGAATCCCTGCTGGCATGTTTCCAAGACGATGGGAAACACCTATATCGGGCAGCAGCGATATAGGAAGGTGCTGAAAGACATCATCTCATATTGCGTGGGAGGAGGCAATGGTAAACCCCTCCTGTATTCTACCAAAGACAACCATAGGGCTCTGTGGTCGCCAGGAGTCGACAGCGACTCGACAGCACACTTTACCTTTACTTTTAAAGGCTGCTAAAACTCTTAAGCCTCTAATATCCATAGGGAGTACATTCTAGAGCCCAGGAGCAGCTACAGAGATGGTGAGATGGTGGCAGCCAGAGATGGACCTCTCCTGATTACCTTAAAGTGTGGTGGAGATCATACTGATGAAGGCACTTTCCCAGGTAACCCAGTCCTAACCATAATATGGTCTCTCCAAGAAACCCCCAGAGACCAATCTGGCTGCTGCGTTGTGAACTAACTGAAGTTTCCCAGTGACATACAAAGGCAGCCCCACATATAGCACATTGCAGCAGTCAATCTGAAAAGTTACCAATGAGCGTACCACAGTTTTGAGATTGTTATATTCAAGGAACGGACACAGTTGTCTATCAACTGAAGTTGATAGAAAGTGCTCCTGGCCATAGCCTCCACCCGTGACACCAGGGTGATGGCTGGGTCTATCAACTCTACCAATCTATGTACTTTTTCCTTCAGAGGGAGTGCAACCCCATCCAGAACAGGAAGTTCTAGCACATCCCTCTCAATCACCTTGCCCAACTAAGGGAGGTTGGAGACCAGCCTATAATCATCCATCACTGAGGCCATCTCTAACAGCCTCCCTACTAGATGATATAAACCATGTTGGGCATGGATCCTGAGGACAGGTGGTAGCCCAAGCACCTCCAAGAAGCTTGTCCACATCCTCAGGAGTAACAAATTGAAACTGATCCATTCTAATCAAACAAAAAAAGTCCAGGATACCCCTGCCATTGACTCCGCATTAATGTCCATCCAAGTCAGCCTGAATCTGAGATATTTTCTCCACAAAAAAGGTTATTAAAACATCATAGTGGGATGATAAAGATTCTAAATTCAGGTTCAGAGAGGAGGGGACCTGAATGGGTGGCTTGCTGCAGAGGGTGTGCCACACACTTGGGCTGAGCCAGGGGGGCAAGCAGAGGTGTTGGTGGCTGCCACCAGGCCAGTAAGAACATTAAATTATTTCTCTCACCACCCCTCCCCTGCCTGCCCTTTAGAACATTTTGTAAGGATTTCCCCACCCCTTTTCTTGTAAAGGGGAATCCTCACCAGATTCCCCTGTACCAGTATAGACCCTTGAACCGCTGGACCAATTCAAATGAACTGGACTGGCCATACGGTTTGACCAAACTGGTTCAGGAACAGCCAGTTTGGTTCGAACCAAACCACAATTTTCAGTTCGTGCATACCCCTAGAAGAAAAAAGCAAAAAACAAAACTAAACACAAAACTGAACACATGCTGGAGATAAAATGAGGATACTTTTGACCAAATCACAAGTTATGATGCATAATGCCACATTTCAATCTGCATCTCTTCAGATATTTAACAAGCTAGCAAACAAGAGAAGAAATGAACAGTAATATGGAGGTGGCTACGATCTTGAAGGAAGATGACAAAAATGATTGCATATAAATTACTGTCTCAGATGTATGCAATCATATACATCATAGTTATCATAACTTTTAATCTGAAGTCTGAAATTGTTTGAAATTAACACATGCTAATGAAAGTTTTATTAAACACAGTAAAGAGAAAATGGTAAAAGGTAAAACAGAAGTAGGGTGTTAGAAAAGAAAAGATAGAATTGCAATATACAGCCCAAACGTTTTGCAATTCAGCATTGCCAATACACCAGTATTTATCTTAGGGGTGGGTACATAGATAGAATTATTCCCCTTTGGGTTCATTATGAGCCAAGCCCACAATCCCACAAAAGTTCAGCTCACAATCCCACAAAAAGAATAAGGGACCTGTTCCAACACTAGCTCTGCCAGCCCTCCCTCCCTACAGCTGGTTCCTCTTTTATCAAAGAAGGAGCTTGTGAAGGAGCAGGGTCTGCTAGTGAGGAGGTTTTTGTGACAACTGTAGAGAGAAAGGTCTAAATGCTTGCACAAATAATCTATTGCTGCTGGTAAATCCAAGAAATTGAGTCTCCAATATCTCCTGGCTGAATCCCTTGAACCAGGAGCCACTGGGAACTCCGTTTCTCAGGTTCCCTAGCAACAGCAGCCATACAAGAGTCAATGCTGCAGTGTCTAGGCCATAAACAGGGGTGTAGTGAGGGGAGAGGGGGTCTGTGTTTCCATACGGGAAGCTTGTCCACTCGCAGGGGTGCCCCCCTGTGTGGCATGAACACTCACGGGCATACACACAGCCCTCACCTGGCTCTAGGGGTGAGTCTGAACCGGTCCGGCGGCCATTCTAAGGAATGGCCGAACTGCCGGACCGGTTCGGCCCTTGCTGGTCCGGGTCCGGGTGGGGGGTATAACTTTAAGGGCGGGAGGGCTTTCTTACCCCTCCCGCCTCTTCGCCCCCTCCAGCGCCTGTATTTAACTGAATAACGGGGCGCTGGAAACCAGCCGCCCCCGCTGCCGCCGCCGCCCCCCCTGAGCAGATTCACATAGAAAAGTGCCCATACCCCTGCCGCCGTCGCCCGCCCACCCGCCAGCCAGCCAGCCCTCCCTCCCTCCCAGCTGCCCGCCCACCCGCCCGAGTCCTTACCGAAAGCTGCAGGAGAAAACGAGAGGAGCTCCCGGACAGAGCTCCTCTCGTTAGAAAGGCCTGCTGCAGAATGAAGGCGCTTTGTGCGCGCGCGCATGTGCACTCCACAAAGGACGCCGGAGGCCCGGTCTACCCGCCGGGAAAAGGCCGGTTAGACCGGGCCTCTGATAGCCTTTTCCCGGGCCTCCGATCGCCTTTTCCGATCGCCTTTTCCTGGCGGGTAGACCGGGCCTCCGGCGTCCTTTGCGGCATGCGCATGCGCGTGCGCGCAAAGCGCCTTCATTCTGCAGCAGGCCTTTCTAAAGAGAGGAGCTCTGTCTGGGAGCTCCTCTCATTTTCTCCTGCAGCTTTCGGTAAGGACTTGGGCGGGCGGGAGGGCAGCTGGGAGGGAGGGAGGGCTGGCTGGCGGGCGACGCCGGCAGGGGTATTGGCACTTTTCTATGTGAATCTGCTCAGGGGGGGCAGCGGGGGCGGCTGGTTTCCAGCGCCCCGTTATTCAGTTAAATACGGGCACTGGAGGGGGTGAAGAGGCGGGAGGGGTAAGAAAGCCCTCCCGCCCTAAAAGAAAGGGCCCCCCTTCGGTGCCGGTCCGGACTGGTCCGGACTGGTCCGGACCGTGCACATCTCTACCTGGCTCCCCCATCCTTTTTCCATCAGTCAGAAGACCAGCTGATGAAAAGAGGATGGATGGAAGGCAAGTGGTCAAAGGAGGCAGCTGGAAGCGTGCACCCCTGGTGTCCAGGCTCTGCCCATCCTCCTTCCATCATTCGGGCTCCTGGCTGATGGAAGGACAATGGACAGAGCCTGTCCAGAGGGGCTGTATGCCGTCAAGTCTCTCTCTCTTTATTAAGCTGCTTGACCTCCTTCCATTGGCTGGGTTCCTGGCCAATGGGAAGAAAGTGCACACGTGCTCTCCATGGGCCATGTGCACACCCATAGGTCATCGGGTGGAGAGGGAGTTGCTGAAGGAGGCTGGCAGTGGTGACAGCAGGTGGGAGCTCTGACCCCGGCAAGAGCCCTATCCAAGGGAAGGGGGAGCTCGGGAGCGCCTTCTGGAGGCTCAGTGGCTCCTGTAAGCAGGGCAGACAGGTTCTTGGAAGTTGTCTGCTCCATTACAGCTCTACCCCCAGCCTTTCACCACTGTTGAACACTTGTCATTCACCACAGCCTTCCCCACCAGCCCTTCCCACTGCCACTGCCCCCCCCCATCTTTGCAAAGGTACATTTTGGGAAAGGGGACAATTAGTGTGTGTGGTGGTGGGGGGTCTGGTAGGGAAGGTGTAGGCTAAAGTCCTAAATACCCTTATCCCTCTTGGAGGACTGGTAGGGATCTTCTCTGGTTCTTCCAACATTATCAGTTGCTGGAGAACCCTCAGTTAAAAAACCCCAAGTTTCCCAAAGCATTCTCTGAGAACACGTAAAGAAACTGGGCTAATTATGAGGCGACCACACCCATCACTAGTTCAGTGCTGATCGCTTTTAGCTGTATGAACTAGCAGGTTGGTCTGAGGCCCTGACCATCTTGACTGCTGGGATTAGGAGCACTGAAGCACTGAAACACAGTTCCCCAAACTGAAGTCTTCTAGATGGGTTATCAGTTTATGTTTCCTTTTATGCTGTGCAAATTGGAGCAAGTTCAGGCCATTTCCCTGAATTCTATTTTTGGATATACTAAGCATAATCATTTTTATTATATTTTGCCCTTAAAAGCTAGTTCCAACTGAATATTCATTTTATCTATCAAGATAGAGACTGACAGTTCTCCACCTCTCAATATAACCATTAATTCTCACAGTAATTGTTTTGCAAGTGTTTTACAATGTTACCAAGCTTCTTTTGAATTGATTTCCTAGATCTCTCTCCATTTAGATTTGCTGATTGCAAAGCACGGCTGAAAGCAAAGTAATAGATAAGGGCATTTAGAATAATTTACTTTATAGCCCAATATAATACCCTGCTCTCTGTGTTGTTAAGTCCATAACCTTCCCAATTCTAAAGTGGAAATCCATGACTGATGATAGGCTATTATCTGCATATAGAATCAGTTTATGTTCTAGAGATCCCACTCAAATTCTTGCTATGATATTATTCATTCTTATTGATATTTCCAAGGGACTAATGAGAAGAGGGAAAGCAATATATTTTCACATGATACACTTACATGAATATTGAGAATTTCCAAGTGCCCTTTGATAGTGTGGCAATACAAATAAATTGCACTCTGAATATTCATTTGATGCCAAATCTCCCCTTTCAAAACCACTGTTATTTATCAGATCTTGATAGGGACAATGGCAAATGCATACTCCGTAAGGTAGCAGAGAGACTTGCAGGGGGACCCAGGCACCTTAATGTTCACATCATTATGCCACCTTGCGAGAGGAGAAGAGCTGCTACTGTATCCTGTTTTCCACTGCACTGTAGCAGCACCACTGAAGACGGCCAGATATTGAGGCTATTCACTCACACGTGCAAAACTGGGTGAAGGTATCCCAGCTCAGTTTTGCACGCACATGTGTACTGCCGGGATCAGGCCCGATTCTGGCAGCACCACGGCAGCAAACCCGCCTATGAAGCCTCCCTTTAAAATGAGGTTAAGGGAAGGAGTGCTCCCTTAACCACCTTTTTACAATTGTCTGGCAGCTGCGGCTAGTAGATGAGGGGAGGGGAAGGGGTCTCCATAATGCACCCCGCACTTGCCCAGTGCATTATTGAAGCTCTGGGGAGCGAGGCGTCCTGGTACCCTGACCCTCGGAGCTACTGGCAGCAGCCGGTGCTCATCTGACGGAAAGATTGTCTGCAGGGAGGTAAGCTTTCTAGGGCTTCCTCCCTGAAAATCCTGTAGCCCTTTCTCACTGCTCACAAGAAAGGGCTCACTGTACTACAGCTACCAGTCCAGCAGGGATCAGATGTCATGAGAAAATCTAATTCTATTATAAAGCTTCCATACCCTGGCTCCATCACCCTGGTTGAATGATCACTTGCTTCTACACTCATTTTTCAATACCAGTCCTCATTCATGAACTGCTCATATAAGAAAGGTTCTGCGCGTGCGCATGCGCGCACACACACACACACACACACACACACAGAGTGAGGTTGATGAAAGGCTCACTATCAGCAAAACATGGGGCCATTCAAACAATAAATATTCATGATTGTTTGATTTTATTTTTACATTTATATCCTGCTCTTCCTCCAAGGAGCCCAGAGCACCAGCCATGATTAAGGAATTCATGCAAACATATGAAACCACCTCACACTAAGGCAGATCAATGAGTCTAGGTCCAGACCCATAGCCAGTCTACACATTTCAAGGGGGAGGGGGGAGCTTATCTGGTCCCCATCAGGGATATTGCACTAGCTAGTTGTGCTATTGTGATAGCTAGCTTTGCTCTTGTGTTCCAGACTAATAGGCACATAGGCACATAGGAAGCTGTTATATACTTAGTGAGATCATTGGTCTATCTAGCTCAGTATTGTCTTCACAGAATGGCAGCAGCTTCTCCAAGGTTGTAGGCAGGAATCTCTCTCAGCTCTATCTTGGAGATGCCAGGGAGGGAACTTGGAACCTTCTGCTCTTCCTAGAGTGGCTCCATCCCCTGCAGGGAATACCTTACAGTGCTCACACTTCTAGTCTCCCATTCATATGCAACCAGGGTGGGCCCTGCTTAGCTAAGGGGACAAGTCATGCTTGCTACCACAAGAACAGCTCTCCTCTCCAATGTTGCACTGGTGAATCAGGGTATGCTTGTGCAACCTGCGGCAGACCTCCTCCTTTATGGAACCTCTTCCTTAGTCCATATATGTTGCAGGGAATGATGCAAAGCTTCCCCACTATCTTTGTTGTACAAGTGCAGTGCATGTGCAGACAGATCGAGACTGCAAGAAATGGCACAACTTTGAGCATCTGCTCAGCTAGGCAGCCTTCTTGCCTGGGTGCATCTTTGTTCATTGCACTAATGCAGCGTTAGTCTTTGTTCCAGTCATAATTTTCATTGTTAAATTCCTTCAAGAGAACGGAATGATTCATTTGAGAGATGGAAGGCTAAAACACAAAAAGTGCTGCAGAGCTGGCTCATCAGACAAGCTCATCATCTTTTTATGCTGGCATAAAAAAGCTGCATATGTGTTGGTGATAGTGCACAGGTGAAGAGCATTGAAGCCATGATACCCCCAGTGTGGGCCACCTACACATGAGCACTTTTTGACAACCTCCACATGGCAGCTGGCACATTTAAATTGGCTCTGACATCAGCAAGTGGAAAATGTACATACCACAGGAACGATGTGTTGGCACATACAATTGTTCATGTGGTCCCTATAGTTCCATAACAAGCATGAACATCAAACACAGCCTTAGCACGAATCAGGTACTGGTAACATTTACAAGTAACAGCTCCTCCCTACACCAGGATCAACCTTTCTTGATCACTAGAGGAAAGGAATACTACTTAATTGAAGTCATCCAAACAGATATTGCAGGAGCATTGTTCTAAAGATTAAAGCTGCCATGCATATTTTTCAAAGAAATATTTTGAAGACTGAGTCCACTCCACAACCTCCACAGATCTCTACATGAAGCATCAGAAAGTGTTTGAGCAAGTTTGCAAACAGTCACACAGAAGTAATAGTTTACTATATGGATTCAGTGAGTAGGTGTCAGTACAAAAATATATTGATTCTTTGGGAACAGGAAGGCTCAGAAAGAGATGACGCTTGAATAAAGAGAGAAGCCTTGAGAGAATCTAAACTCAGTGTTTTAAAGTTATAATGCCAAATATCTTCTCCAGGATGCAAGACTTTGGGTTAATATTGATGAAGCTTCATGTATGATTGGCCACCAGAGAGCTTGGCTGTTTTTCAGTAGATCCAACACCATTATGAAACATCAGAGATTACATGAACTGAACATAAGTGTGTAGATACTTAAGGTATTTCCCTGGTACACTGAAGATATCTATTGCATATAGTATTGTAAGAACATAAAGAGACACACTTTAAAGTATAGATAGAAGAGACCCCAGAATTTTGATTCAAAATTATTTTACGCCTCTACAACTGGATAGAAGTGTACAGGTGTGTTTGGAATTTAACAACTTTATGACACTGTGAAGTAACAAAGAAGGCTTATGTGAACTTGAACCCAGTCCCCATTCTCCAAGGAAATTTTCTGTAACCATTGGTTTTACACACACACACACACACACACACACACACACACACACACACACACCCAATGGTAGCACTAGGGAAAAATTGAGGAGAAGGCACAGAAGGGGCAAAGTGCATCTCTGGGTGGGCGAGCTGTGTCCCACATTAGGTCCCACATCTGAATCTGAAATGAGGGGGCAGGTAGAGGGGGAAATAACAGAGTGGGTGCTTGCCCCCACCTTTGGAGCCACCCTTGATATATACACAGTCCTTGCAGTGGTAGAAAAATGCAAGTAGGATAATTTTGTTTCAGTTAGTCCAGACTAAAAAATGTCAATTGAAAAGCAATAGGATGGTTTGAGGTCCACCTGAAAAGAAGTGGGATACTAATATACTGTAGTCACAAAAGGCTTTAAACCAATATACTGGCCATACCATTTGGCCAAGTATACTGGCCAAACACATAAAGTACTGAGACTTTATGTGTTTGATAAAATGGTACCCTAAAACATGAAAATTGAGAATTAGGGAGGTGAATGGGCACACAATGACACTCTTCTACCAATTCTGAGTGGGGGAAACTCTGTCTCAAGCTATAGCTCATTAGAACAAATAAACAGGGGGAGAAGTCTCTCAAATCCCTAACACCATCTGTGCACCATTAAAAACAGGACTGCTATTTCCAAATCTGCTGTCATGATAATAGGCATGATCAAGTATATCCTCTCTCCTCTATCCAACACCTATTATTTAGATATATATTCAATGCAATTTGGAATGTGGCACTTGCAGTAACAGGTGCGTGACTAGGAAATGGGCAACCCAAGCAAGAAATGTGAATGACTTGAGGAGGATTCCACTTGTACTTTGTCTAGAAGTGCCTAACACAGCAACATCTTTGCCAAGTATATGTTTCCTCTTGAGACTGTTGTGAAACCACAGCAAACACCTTATTAAATTCTAAACTGTCTCAGAGTATATGCTGCATTTCCTGTGTATGTGCTTGATCTTGATTTGACTCCCATTCAGTGCAATTAGGATTTTCTCTTAGGCTTTAACAGATGTCAAGCCTCATCCTTCTAGTGCTGGGTTAGCAGCAGTGCTACAGAAGCAAATAAAACTTGCACCAGCAAAATTGGTTAAGGCTAACGGATTAAGTATGCTCTTCAATAAAATATCTAGTTATGCTATGACTGGCAAATGGTCTATCCTGTGATGTTTTGTATACCAAGTCTTTGAAATAAATACTTTCCCTTACATGCTGTTAAAACACAAAGGAAGTGATGAGGAAAGAGAAGGAAATAATATAAAATAGCTGGCCCTGTGCAGAAAATCTGCACCCAAGTTCTCGGTCTCTCACCCCTCTCTGGACAAACCAATTCCCTGCCCTGCTCCCCCCCCCTTCTGCCTTAAGCTGCCCCCTGCCATCTGGGATGGCAGCGGAGGCGGCGAAACTTCCCCCACGCTTCCCCCTCACTCAGCCAGACTCCCCCCACTCACTCAGCCAGTGTTCCCCCACGCATTGTCAGTTCTCCCCCACTCAGTCAGTTCTCCCCCCGCCAACTCAGTCAGTTCTTCCCACCCCAGCCAGAGCGGCATCACGGCCTAAGTCAGCTCCTAACACCGGCCTCCGTTGCATCAGCCTGCCCAGTTTCCTCACAAGGAGAACAGCCGAGCTGGGGCTTCTCTTCTGGCCTGCACAAATGGCCCTTGGTGCGCTCTTCCACCCCAATTCGGCCACCGTCTTCACAAAAAGACTCGGCGGGGCGACGGATGCTGTTGCGCAATGTCTTTTTGTCTTTCTTTGCTGCTGCCGCCACCTCCTCTCCTCCTCCTGTTCCTCCTTGGCAGCAGCTTCCCCTCTGTCCGCCAATCAACCCTACTCCATGCCTTCTCTCTCCTCTGGACAACTCTTTCTCTCTCTCAACTCTTGAAACATGTGCCATGTACCACAGGATTTGCTACATATGTCCTAAGGCTTTTATATATAAAGTTATTATAATATAACCAACAGTTTATATAATTTAATATATAAAAATGAATGAGCTGAATAGAACCTTAAAATCAAATAAAATTAACAGAGCAAAGTAGATATTCTATCTATGGCCACATCTGCATGTAACACAAAACCACGGGTCCAATGAACCCGTGCTTCGCCCCCAGCCCAACACAGTTATCTGTCCACATTCAGATGCAACTGGTGGGATCCTCTCTGCAGTCATGAGGACTCTAGAGAGGAGGGGGATCTGGCTGTGTGGGCTTCCTTCTGGAATGGACAGTCCTGACAGCCATGAGAGGTGGCTCATGGTTAGAGCTCAGTGGGGCTTCAGTTCAGCGTTCAAATGTAATGCTGGCACCTTGAAACCTCAGGTAGGACTGGTGAAACCCACTACAAACCAAAGATTCAAACTGGAGTTTTGGGAGGGAAACCTCGAGTCCAGGGGCGTAGCAAGGTTGTAGTGGGCAAGATTTTAAACAAGATTTTAGAGACAAGATTTTTAAATGGGCCCTTCCACTCACTGAAGCTCAGCTCATGAAGTAAAGAAATCTTAAATGAGGCTGAATAATGGTAACAAAAAGCATATATATATATATATATATATATATATATATATATATATATATATATATATATATATATGGCACATATCTCCTATGTGCCACAACAGAACATCATCCTAAATTATTTTGAAAAAGGTTTTGTAAATTATGGACAATGAAAATCATTTAATGGCACTAGAGAAAGACAGACTGTTCTGGTAGCTTCAAGTCTTAACACTCACATCAATTTCGGAGGATGAATACAACTGAAGGAAGCCCGGGCGGGTGCGTGGCTGGGGGAATCAGTCATGTGACTTGCCTCTGGGGGGATCCCCAAGGCAGTGGGCCCCCAGACAACTGTCTCCCCTTGCCCTATTATAGTTACACTCCTGCTCGAGTCGCTTTTGTGTCCAAACCAGGGGCGTAGCTAGGGGAGAGGGAGCTCATGTTCACCCCTCTCTACAGTGGCCCCTCAGAGTGGGGGATAATGAAGAAAACAGGGAGGGGTAGAACTGGGACCCCCTCAGGAACTGGGGCCCCCGGGTTCTTTGAACCCATTCACTCAATTATAGCTACACCCCTGGTCCAAACTGAAGTTGTACACATCTGGACATACTAAAAATTCAACCACAGGCCCCTTCAACTCCAGTTTCTGTTTCATGTGAATAGGGCCTTCCTTCCTTCCTTCCTTCCTTCCTTCCTTCCTTCCTTCCTTCCTTCCTTCCTTCCTTCGGAAGTGTTCGGCCAAGACCATGTAGACTGACATTAACACTTTTCTCACATTCAGATGAATGCATATACAGTGGGGAGTGGTATCAAGCCCATTCACAGTCACTGGCCCTGTACTTGCCGTGTATGTGTGCTTGGCCAACAATGTGAAAGAACCTATGCATGTATAAACAGGGCACTATGCGCATGATCAGGATGGCATGCTAGGAGTTCTTGGTGTAACTCTTTGCCCCTTGCTCACCACTGGGAAATAGCTGTTTCCTAAAA
The DNA here is from genome assembly GCF_027244095.1 of Hemicordylus capensis. Lineage (NCBI taxonomy): Eukaryota > Metazoa > Chordata > Lepidosauria > Squamata > Cordylidae > Hemicordylus > Hemicordylus capensis. The sequence goes on along the minus strand of NC_069661.1, from coordinate 94,047,642 downwards.
GGCACACCTGTTAAAAGAAGAGTCTAAAAAAACACGTATTCTCAGTGGCTGACATCCTAACTAATGAAGCATGTGTGCTTTCAATCCCTGCAGGCATGCAGCAGGAGTGCCTACGCAATTCTCCCAGTCCTCTAATACATATGCTGTTACACCAGAACCCTAATACTTCCAAGTGCTTCCCATGCTCTGGGAAAGCTCTTCCAGCACTGTGTTTTTGAACTTGCAGAGTGCCTCTGAAGTGTGGGCAGTGCTTGGCTCTGGTGTGACAGTACACATACTAAAGGAGTGGAAGAGTTGTGCTAGGTATCCCACTGTATGTCCGCATGGGCTTGAAGCAAGTAAGCTTTGTTAGTCAAGCTGTCAGATTACTGAAAGATTGCATGAAAGAAAATCAAAGTCTTACACAACCCTAAATTCTTCACTGGAAAAAAAGGAAAGATTCTGAAGATTCACTACACTGCTGACTTTTCCACAAAGCTCAGTCATGTTGCCTTATTGTTGTTCATCTTATTTTCCTCTAGGAGTGCTGCTTACTATCTGACTGCTCTATTAGTTACTCTAAAAATTTGCCAGGTGTTAAATTAAATTTACTTGAATGTAATCCCTGGATCCTTGCTTTCCCCCACCTCTTCTTAAAAATAGGTACGGAGTTTGACCTGCTGCAGTCCTCTGAGACCTTACCTGTCATCCCCGAGTTCTCAAAAATAATTGCTAATGGTGCCAATCCTTCCCTGCTAGCTGCTTTAACATTGTAAGGTGAATTTCACTACAGCGCCTGAGGTTTTGAAATAGACTCACATTAAGCATTCTTTAACCTTTTCTTTCCCGATTCAGTCACTTGATTTTTCTAATCTTGCAAGTTAACATCCTGCTACAGAGAAATTTCAGTGAGGCCAGTACTAATGCATTTTAATATAAGCTTTTTTTTAAAGTGCCTGACATACTTCACAAATAAATGTATTTCAGTAACCAGAGGCCAAGCTGGACTAAGGTGGTAAAACTGATTGGATAGTTACAAACTGTGGCTTACATCCTGATTCATAATGTACATGTGCCGCCAAAAAAAGCATATGCACTGTGCTTTTTTAGATGCTTGTGTGGGGGAAGGGATGTTTTCTGACAATCCTCGTCCCCTCACCCCCAAAGCACTCCATGTAACTTGGAAGTAGGTACCTGAGGGTTGTGCAGCTCTCAAGCACCTACTTCTGGGTCACACTGAGAGCTTCCATGGGGAGTGGAGATTGGCAAAAATCATCCCACTATGCCAGCATCTGTGTTTCAGAAGTGGGATTGGTAGCACCGTGGGCATGCTTTCCCCCACTCTTTCTTTTATTTTTTGCTTTATATGTGCATCATTAGTCAGATTGTTGGCCACTGATTTTAAGTTGGTAAAATTAAATACAAACTGTTTCTTTGTTCCCACCAGTTCCATTACCTCTAACATGGTCTCTTTTTCAGGAATGTTATGTTAACTTTAATAACAAAATGCACACCCATCTTCTTTTCATAAATAAAGTAAAATGCTTAATAATGATTATCTATCGATCTTTTAAATTTGTAGACAGCCCCAAGCTTCCATCTCTGGCCAGAATGTAACGGAAAACAGATTAAAAATGAAAATCTTAAAACAATTTAAAACCATAGCCCAGTTAAAAAGCTCGGGTGAAAAAATAAGTCTTTAGAGATCTTTTAAAAGTTGTCGGAGATTGGGAGGCTCTTATTTCAGCAAGGGGCACCTTCCAAAGCCTTGGGGCAGCAACGGAGAACACCTATCCCTGCGTAGCCACCAGATGACCCAGTGGCAACTGCAGACGAATCTCTCCAGATGATCTCAATGAGCGATGGGGCTCATGGTGAAGAAGACATTCCTTTAAAAATTCAGGGCCTAAGCTGTTTACTACTAACACTACTACTACTACTACTACTATACTGCTTTAAGTTCCCAAAGTGGTGTACATAGAGAAATACATCATAAATAAATAGGATGGATCCATGTACCCAAAGGACTCACAATCTAAAAATAAACGTTAGACACCAGCAACAGCCACCGAAGGGATGTTGTGCTTGGGTTGGATAGGACCAGTTGGATAGGGCCAGTTGCTCTGCCCCTGCTAAATAAAGAGAATCACCACTTTTAAAAGGCACCTCTTTGCTAAGTTACAGGCTTTATAGGTTATAACCAGCACCTTGTATTTTGTCCAGAAACTTATTGGGAGGCAGTGTAGCTCTTTTAGTATAGGAGTAATGTGGTCTCTCCGAGATGACCCAGAGACCAACCTGGCTGCCACATTCTATACCAACTGCAATTTCCGGACTATGTATAAAGGCAGCCCCACATAGAGTGCATTGCAGTAGTCATTTCTGGAGGTTACCATCATATGTACTACTGCTCTGAGGTCGTTTATCTCAATAAACGGATACAGCTGGCATATCAGCCAAAGCTGATAGAAAGCACCTCTGGCCACCACTTCGACCTGGGATGCCATGGAGAGGTTTGGATCCAGAAGCACGCACAGACTACATACTTGTTCCTTCTGGGGAAGTGTGACCACATGCAGAACTGGCAGATCAAAATTGTCTCCTGAGTTCCGGCCCAGCACAGTAAGTACCTCCACTTTATCTGGATTCAGTCTCAGTTCGTTATCACTCATACAGCCCAGCACTGTCTGCAGGCAGGCATTTAGAAAGGTTATGCCTTCTGTTGACATGATGATGTTGACATGGAAAATAGATTTGGGTATCATCAGCATATGGATAATACTCTGCACCAAATCTCCTCATGATCTCTCCCAGTGGTTTCATATAAATGTTTTAAAAGCATTGGAGAAAATGGTGGCGCAGTGGTAAAACTGCTGCCCTGTAACCAGAAGGTTACAAGTTCGATCCTGACCAGGGGCTCAAGGTTGACTCAGCCTTCCATCCTTCCGAGGTCGGTAAAATGAGTACCCAGAATGTTGGGGGGCAATATGCTAAATCACTGTAAACCGCTTAGAGAGCTTCCAGCTATAGAGCGGTATATAAATGTAAGTGCTAATATGGAGCCCTGGGTGACACCATGTAAAAGTTCAGATTTTGAAGAGCAACAGTCTCCAAGGGACAACATCTGGAATCTGCCAAAGAGGTAGGAGAAGAGCCAATGCAAAGCAGTGTCTCCCACCCCCAATGCCCTCAGATACTCCAGAAAGATACTATGGCCCATAGTACCAAACACCGCCAAGAAATAAAAAAGGACCTAGTTGGAGATCATCCATCAGGCTGACCAAGATAGTCTTCATCCGACAGCCTGCCTGATTTTACAGCCATTTTATACTAGTACACTAACATAAAAAAATATATGTATATATCCAACACAACCAAATCACACCTACAGCAACAGCGACAGAAACTAGTAAACAACCATCAAACTGGGCAGCCTCTCAAAATGCACCACAAAAGCCATGCCTTCCCCATTTGATGATAAAGACAGTGAGGTGAGTCTCGCAATCAGTGAGACTCACCAAAATGAGGTCTGCGGGGACAGCAAGCTTAGCTTGCTCTCCCCGCAGATGATCAGGCAGGAATCCCTGTGCAGCTGGACTGGCTGCCCACCTGGCTGCTGGCTCCGTCACAGAACCAGCGGGGGCTGCAGAGATCAGGGGCCGTGTGGCCCCTGGAAGTTCCAGGAAGCCCTGCACAAGCGCACGGAGCATCCTGGAGAGACACCCCCCCCCCCGGGCTGGGAGGCTGGTTTCAGACTCCTGGCGGGGGTCTCCTCATGTGTTGCCATGGTGAGGAGCCATGCCGCAGCAACACACGAGCAAATGGACAGGGTTAGTGGAGCGCTCACTCTGCTGACCTCATCCTAGGGGAGGGCTCCGTAAGCTAGGGTAGCCCACTTTTTGGCGATCGTGAGAATCGACTCAGTGGTGAGGCCAGGGAGACTTCCTTAGGGAGGGTGTTCCATAGCAGCGGTCCCTCAACTGAAAAGGCTTTGTCTCACCTGCAAAGTTTCAGATGTGTCCCAAACTTGAATCTGGACCCTACTGTATTGATTTGATCATCAGGGCCTAAGTCTTTCTGCTTTCTCCTGGGAGGCCTTAAAACCACAGTAGAGACACAAAATGCCTCCAGTGCATGAAAACAGGAAATGAGAGCACATTGTAAGTCCAGCACTGTGAATTCTTCTCACATCAAAATGCATTCTATTTGTTTATGACACTTATACCCTACTCCTCTTCCAAACAGGTCAAAGCACAGCTTCCATAAGGTTCCTATGTGGTTTCCAATTAAGGCAATTTAAGGCCACAGTATATAAGACACAGGGGACATGTAAACAATCCCTTTATCTTTTCTCCTGCAAACAGAAAAGTAGATGAGAGAGGGGTTGTAATCGGGATGGCAAAAATGAACTGTGGAGAAATATTGAAGTATTCCTTCTCCTCTGCTGCTGCTCCAATCAAATTCATAACCCCCTACAGTTGCATTTCAGTAAACAACAATAAAATCAGGAGACTGTTGACACATCTCCCATGTCTCATCTAGTCTGGAAGTTATAAGAACAAATGTGCTTCGCTTCAGCAGCTGATCTGCATATAGTGACTTCAGACCATTTTCTCAGCCATGTTTGCATATATGCAACTGCATTATACAAATGAAGCAGATGCCAGCTGTGCTCCCATCTACTTTTAAGTCTGTGAGAGAGCGAGAGCAAGAGTGAGAAATTTTAGGTAATACTGATGAATGTGGATAAAGGAAATTTCTGGAACTCCGTAACATTCTGCTGGTTTTTGCCATCCACCTTCACCACTCGGCTCAGTGGTTCACAAGCACAGGCTAGATAAATGCATGCATATCCTCTAGGGGAAATACAAGCAAAGACAGAGCAAATACAATCTTCTAGTGATGAATTATTCTGCTACCATCTTACCACCACAGAGAGCTCTTTGCCAATAAAGGCACAGCTAAAAGATTAACTCAGGACATGAGAATGACACCATATTTCCTAGATCTAACATAAGTTATAATATGGCACTAAATTTACTTGCCCTCTTTGGTGACCTTCTCAGCCCGTTTGCATGCAGGATAAAGTTTCGCAAAAATTAATGAGATGTCTGAATGTCAAAAGCGGGGCAGGGGAAAGAGAAAAATAAAATTTTAATGTCCTGTCAGAGACTTGTTATAGGGCCAGATGCTGCAAATAATTTAACTGTTCTTAGCACCCAACAGCAGCTTTTTGAATGTCATGACAGGAAACACAGCATCTGCCTTAGCAGTTAAACGTTAGCAGTTAATATATCTGAGGAAAGCAATTTAACAGAACATTTTTGAAAAAGTTACACTTAACCAAATAGATGTGACCCTAGTGCTGATCCAAAATGCTCCATTTTCTTCTCCAAAGTCTCAGCTGGTGAATGCAGAAGTTCAATTTTGGCAGTATCTCAGGTGTACCTTATAAATGTCTTAATCCATGGGCATTTGCCATTTCCCCCCAGAATCCCCCTCAGACTGACACTACATCATGACTTGTGATGCTACTGCTATGTGAAGAGGCACAGTGTAACCTGTAAACAAAGAAAAAGAAAAATGCTTCTGGCCACAGAAGGGCACCTACGTAATTTTGGAGCCTGGACCTAAAGGCCTTTTGCATCTGCCGCAAGATAAGCTGCAGTGCACTATTTTTTTTACACCAGATCATGCTCAGAGAAAGCTGGTTTAAGAAAAAATTATGACTAAGATACTTGCCACTGACCTGCACATATCACATTTTTCTTGGACAGTCCTGTCACTTAAATTAGCTGAATGCACTATTTGACGCAATTCACACGTGCAGCAGAAACCGGGCTGAGTCCAGCCCATTTTCTGCTGCTTGTGTGCAGCAACGGGAACCGTGTGGCTCCTGGCAGCAAGCCCGCCTAAATGCCCTCCCCCTTAAACACAATTAATGGAATGAGTACTCCATTTATCTCATTTTTTGGTTGTGTGTCCACCGCAGCTGCTTGCAGCCGCGGTAGACACACTCGGGGAGGGGGAAGAGGGGAAGGGGACCCCAGGAATTCACCACATGAGTTTTTGGGCTCCAGGGGTGGGGTGCCACATGGTGGCACTTCCCTTTGCTCAACCCCCGGAACTGCCAGACGAGCTACAACTGAGCACAGGAGTGCCCAAGCGAAGCTGCCGCTCGTCTGGGCTGGTGATCCACCTACCCAGCAATGGGCTAGCGATCATCTGCAGGGACAGCGGGTCAAACCCGCTCTCCCCACAAACCCTCATACGGCTCTTTACACTAATCGTTTGAAGAGCCTCTTTGTTTTACACCAGAACATGCTCAGGGAAAGGTGAAAATGCCCCCTTTTAATAAAGAAGAAATTATGAACAAGATATTCCCCACTGACCTGCACATACCACATTTGGCATGGACAGTCCTACCCCTTAAATTAGAGGAATCATGTCTGAAGTGGGCCCAGGCTGGGCCTGCCCCTCCCCTACCAAAAATGACATTGCTGATTAAAAATAATCTGCAATGTCAAAATATTTTCTTTACCAACAGATCCACAGCCACTGAGATCCAAAGAACCATGTAACTATTTCCATGTATCCATGGGACTTTGAGCTTGTTTCTAAAACAGCTTCTGATCGCTCATGGCACATGGCAATAGGCTTTAAAGAAGTCTTCCAAAAACTCTTTGAGGCTATTCCCACGATCAGGCAAAATTGGGCTAGGGGAGCCTAGGGCATGCTGGAGCTTCCTGGGGCCGCGTGGCTCCCGATTCTCCCAGCCCCCGCTGGCTCCATAACGGAGCCGGCAGTCGTGTGGGTGGCCGGATCGGCCGCCCTGAACAGACTGCCTGCTTGTGTTCTGGGAGCCTGCTCCCTGCTAACCCATTCCAGGCTCTTCTCACTGATCGTGAGAACAGCCTCTTTGTGATATATCATGGGGATCTGTAAGAGAAAAGGTAAACAAATCTTTCCAGGCATGTCAAAGTCCATAAGCACACCTAGAATAGCTCTATAGATTGCAGAATGAGGACAGTAGGACTAGTTCAGATGGGTTAGTAGTAAAAGAAGGATGTCTCTAGCCTTCATGAATACAAGTTGCCTTGTCCATGATTGAGAATCTACAAAGACTGGAAGATGGTGAGGCAAGGTAAGAGAGGACAAAATGAGTTGCAGCACCATAGATAGCTCTGTGGAATACATTTCTCTGACAGCAGTCAGAGGTAGACAGAACAGTTAAAAACCTTTGTTCTCAAGCTACCCCTTGTGGGCACCATCTTCCTGCCTAGAGAATGGGAGTTTTAAAGGGACAGCCCTCTGATCTGGCATGCCTCTCTTTTTGATCTTGCTCAGCCTTTAGGCAGTGCTGGCATGCAAATATCAGGGGATGCATGCATAAATCATGGAGAGGCCAGCTCTTCAGGGGGCTCAGGTTTGAAAGGTACCATTCAGTTAGACTCAGAGGATATCATTTGGGGGACTCAAATTCTGGGGTTCTTTCAGGTTCTGGCCCAGTGTCAAGGCCCAGACTGGATTCAGTGATGGTCCTGCCTCCGCAGGATCGAACTTAGAGTCACTTCTCAGGGAGGGGGTCATGACAAAAGCATGAAAATGTACCCATGCCACTTCCTTCTCCATTTCATTAATTTACTACTCTTAAACCCTTTATTTAAAAAATAATCAAAATTAGCTAAAAGTCAGAATTAGAGGAAAGACAAATTACATACAATTAAGCAAATACCCTTATGCTCAATATGTAAATGAATTATTCAATATTAAATAGCACAGTCCTTCAGGTTGTGGAATCTAGATTTGTTTGGTGCAGAATATATACAGGCATGGCCACAATATATTGGGAAGCTTTAAGTTCCCTCTAGCATTCCCCTCTTTCTACCAGACCTCATCTGCAGACATGTAATGTCATCCAGATGTTACATGACATTCTGAGCATGACTTTAAGTACCTCTTATTGAATATCATGGTTTACCATGAGACAGATCTTTTCATTTCAGTGATCTGAGTATATAATGGAAACTGTGGTGTGCACAGCATTAGAATTCTTCCCCTTGCTCCACTTTAAGCCCAAAGCTACTGAATGATCAATGCTTCACTCACAAGTGCATTGTTATGCTATGCAAGTCCTCTGTGCCCATTCTGTTCAGTCACTGAAACTAATCTCTGCATTATTGTGACTTTTATAACAGACCTATAAACTAAAGTCAGGCATTCATTACACAAAATGAAGGCTCCTTAACATACTTTTCAATGTTTTTATTGCTAATACACACACAAACATCACATATCCTTTTCCAGATTATACAGCTGTTTTGTCCCCTCCTCAGGTGCAGCACAGCCCAAGGGAGCAAAGAGAGAAGCTGCACCTGCAATTTCCCCTGCGATAACATCAGGACAACTAGTACTAGATGGTGATAACAGACAGAGCTTTGGAGTTATTAAAAAAATTCCCAGAGCTATCGATCAATTCACATTGCACTATTTAAACAACTGACAAGTCACTCCTTAAAACAGCACACCACCCTACACTGAAATGGATTGTAATTGTTTAATAGCATGGGGTTTGAGAATGGTAGCCAAGTACTGAATCTCAGGGCATTGCCATCTAACCTTTTAAATCCTTGCCCCACCCTTGCTCATCTAAAGCTTTCAGCTCTGTCTCTCTCAAAATGCTCACAATAGCTGACTTTCAAAATTAAAATACAATACACAACACAAAAAAGCTAAATAAAATATGAGAGAAAGACCAGCAGTGGCATAAAGCCATTCCCTATCTTAACTGCCAGAGAGAAGCAAGATTCAAATTCTCAGTGCCTAAAACCCTTTCTAAAACAATGGCTCTTACACTGCTGTTTGGAAGTCAGAAGAAAGGAACATGCTACCACTGCAAAGTCAACTTACCAGTCTTGCAGAGCTTTACCAAAATGTGAAAATAAGAGAAGTGGCATGGAATGGAATGCAAATATGATATATTTTAATCAGCAAAAATTGAGGTTCATCTAACAATCTGCAACAACTGTGTCGATTAATAAGATAGGTGTTCGCAGTAATTGCCAGAGAGAAGCAAGAACATATGTTTTGTTAGGCACTTGAAATATTTATATTATTAAGTTCAAATACAGTACCTTCAAGCAAACTGGACTGTGTAGAGTCATTGGACTCTGTAGATTCACCCTGTCTTCAACCAAAATCACTTTCCTGTATCAATTTTAATGGACTGCTAGAGGAAACCTAGTTTTAAGCACAGCTGAAGCTAAAGGTTTAAATAAAATATTAACTAGAAACACCTAGAAGTGTGTTCCTGAAATGCACTGGCAAGTCCAATATGGCTAAAACAGGTGTTAACTTAATTTCTGTTCATTTGTATCTGCTACCTAATCTGCTTACCTTTGACATGGCCATTTAGGGGAATCATCACAGATGGAGTGCCTTTATATATTACATTGCTAAAAAGACAGATGTCAGGATCCACATTTTCTGGGAAGCTGTGCTACCTAATCAAGAGGATTGGTGTGATGTCAGAGTTCTGGGCTAGGGGTGTGTGGAACTGGTTCTATTCAAACCCAGTCCAAATAGAACCTGGCTGGTTTAACTGTTTTGGACTCAAATTGGACCGGACCCCACAAAAGGGGTACCAGTCTCGGTTCAAGCTGAACCAGCCCTGGTTCTAGTGGAACCAGACTGGAACTGGTTCAGTGGTTCAAGGGGCATGCATGTAAAGGGGAATCCAATGAGGATTCCCCTTTATAAGCAAAGCGGGGGGAGGGAAACCCTCCCTTTAAAATACTTCTAATGGGGGCTGGTGAGAGGGCACCTTGGAGGCAGTGGCATGGCTCCTCTGAATTCCAGACCAGGTCCAGCGATCCAGTGGAGCCTGGATCCGGCCTCCACACATGTTAGGAGACCAGAAGCGGGCCGCACTGAAGTGCCAGACCCAGTCCAGAGTTCGGAGGAGCCACACCGTCTCTATGAACAGAAGTGGGAAGGTGCCCTCTCACTGCCCATTAGGAATTTTTAAAAGGCAGGGTCCCCCCGCTTACTTTTAAAAGGGAATCCTAACTGGATTCCCCTTTACAAGCAAGCTCTGCGGCTGAATCGAACCAGTTTGGCCCAGTTGGACTCTCAGACTAAAAGTGGGGCCAGTTCGACTTGAAGTGGGTCATGGTCCAGCAGTCTGGTTTGAATTAGGCTCAAATTTGAACTGAACTGCCAGAATCAGTTCTATGCATACCCCTATTCTGGACTAGACCTGAGGACGTCCAGGTTCAAATCCTTTTTCAACCAAGAAGTTCATTGGGTGATCAAAACAATAATCTTCTCCCAGTCTACCCTGCACCCCAATCAGGTGATGAGGATAAGACAGAAGGAGACATCCATTCAAAGCTCCTTGGCAGAAAGACTGGATAAAACTTAATAAATAAAATACTCAGAATGCTAAATGTATGCAGGAGATTAGAGATATTCAATGGGAAGGAAAGGCATTATGCCAGAAAACCAGCAAGATAATAGAGTTGTTCTAACGTTCTAATGCTGTTCTACCCAGCAGAGATTCCTGGGTAGAAGAGGATTAACCCAGGAATGCCTGTTCATCTGCAGCAGCAGGACCCCTCGTGACCCAGCAGCTCTGCCCCTGGGTAGCCCAGACTCACCACCCAGACTAAAAGTGAGGTAGGACATGAAGAGAGCTCATCCTCCCTTTTATTTTGGTTGTCTGCAGCACCGGCATGATTTAAACTGCTTCTGGGCTGCCGGCTGTCATTTTTATCATAGAGTCAGGTGGGAAAAGGTGCCAGGCAGAGCAGAGCTGTTGTAATACTGAAGGCTGCCTCTCTACTGCTTCTGCAATGCATTATGGTATAGCTGAAGGACCCGACTCCTGATTTCAGTATAGGAGATTGTTGTTCATGTTGGCACACAAGCAGGAAGGAGGCAAGTAGGATCCTGCCTAGGGATGTGCAGAATGTTCTGAGCTAGGAACATTCTGACTCAATGCAGACTGTTTCGAGTGTCTCAAACTTGAAACAGGAAACCCTTCAAATGAAGGGTCTGTTTTGAGCTCCGAACGGAATGATCCCATTCCAAGTTGGAATGTTCTGAGTGTTCCAAGTGCCATTTTGGTGGGCAGTTTCCCTCTTGCTTCCTGTTTTTGGCACTGGCGTCCGACTGGCTTGAAATCTTCTTGCTTCTTGGTTCGCTTGTTATCATATAAATCAATTTGTTTGGTATCATACAAATCAACAGCAGTATTGGTTTGTATGATAACAAGCCAACCAAGAAGCAAGGAGAACGCAAGCCAATTGGAAGCCAGTGCTATAAACAGGAAGCAAGGGGGAAACAGCCTGCCAAAATGGCACTTGGAACACTCAGAACACTCAAAACATTCCAAGCTCATTCCATCAGAACCAATGGCTCGCCTAGTATTCCAAGCTAAGAATGGATCACAAATCCCATTCTGTTCACATCCCTAATCCTGCCTTCCCTCCAACTCCCCACCACCACCACATTTGATCATGAGAACAAGCTCAATAAGTAGTAAGACTTTCCTGCAACTCTTTGGAAAAGGAATGGAGAAGAGGACTAAAGCAGTATTCCCCAGCTTTAGTCCTGTCCTCCATATATGTACTAAAATAGGCTGCAATCCTAAACACACTTATTAGGGAGTAAGTACCATGTGACTCAGTGGAACTTGCTTCCTTCTGAGTAAGCATGAATTGAATTGTGCTGTTAGAATTGTGCTGTTAGGCTGCTTCTGAATCAGCCCATTTTTTGAGGGAGAAAGCGTTCTCTTTTTCCCTTTGTTGCCCTGATAGTGGAATGATCTTTATTATTTATTTATTTCAAATACATGCATCCCCCTTTATCACCTCCAGAGTTTCTCAAAGCATAGCACGTGGTTCCAGCATTATTCAAGGTACCCTGCGTTTGGTCTTTCCTGATGTTGCCCTTTGGTGCCACTTCCCAGCTAAAAGCTCCTTCTGAGGACCCTGAGGCTGGTTCTTATGCTACAGTTTGCACTTGGGGGGCCCTATGTCCAAAGAGCAGCACCAGAAGGGACAGTACTAGATAATCTCAGGATGTAGTCCAGGAAAAATAGCTGATGAATAGTTTTGCATAACTATGAATATTATTCGATCATATTTCTATATTGCCTGATACGTGTATCTCTAGGCGGTATATGCTTTAAAACAACAAATATAAAACAGGAAAAAAATTAAAATGATTTCACAGAATAAAAAGTTAAAACAATTTCATAGGATAAAAACAATTAAACAATTTAAAAATAATTTCAGTTAAAAGCCTATAAAAAAGGTGTGTCTTGAGGGTCTTTCTAAAAGCAATCAGAGATGCTCTTATTATGACAGGGTGCACATTTCAAAGCCCCAGGGCAGCTACAGATTAAGCCCAGTCCTGAGTCACCACCAATGAGCCAGCGGCAACTGTAACCAGAGGTCCCTGGATGATCTTAATAGGCGGCTGGATTCATGACAAAGAAGGCACTCTCTCAAGTACCGTGGACCCAGGCCATTCAGGGCTTTATAGGTAATAACCAGCACTTTGTATTTCACTCAGAAACATACTGGCAGCTACTGCAGTTCTTTCAGAATCAGTGTTATATGGTCCCTTCTAGTTGTTCCAGAGATCAATCTGGCTGTTGCATTCTGTATCAATTGTAGTTTCTGGACTACATACAAAGGCAGCCCCACATAGATTGTATTACAGTAGTTGAGCCTGGAGGTTACCACCATATGCACTACTGTTTTAAGATCATTTGGCTCCAGAAATGGGTATAAGCTGATAAAAAGTGCTCTTGGCCACTGCCTCAACCTGAGAAACAAGAGAGAGTTTGGGATCCGGGAGCATTCCCAAGCTATGTACCTGATCTTTCATGGGGAGTGTAACTCCATCCAGGACAGGAAGATCTAAACCATCTCTTGGGTCCTGACCCCCTACAGTCAGTACCTCTGTCTTATGTGGATTCAACTTCTGTTTGTTATCCCTCATTCAACCCATTACTGACTCCAGGCAGGCATTTAGGGAAGTTATGACATTTCCTCGTGAGGTCAATATTTAGAAATAGATTTGGGTGAGAGTATTTTGATTACACCTTGCACCAAATCTCCTGATGATCTCTCTCAGTGGTTTCATGTAGATGTTAGAGAGCATTGGAGACAGTATGGAGCCTTGTGGAACTCCATACCTTAGTCCTCACTTTGCAGAACAGCAGTCTCCAAGCGACACCATCTGGAATCTGCCAGAGAGGTAGGAATGGAACCACGTAAAAAAGTGCTACCCAATCCCACCTCCCTTAGGCAACCCAGAAAGATATTATGGTTGATGGTATCAAAAGCTGCCAAAAAATCTGAAAGGATCAGCAGAGTCACACTCCCTCTGACAATAGCCAATTGGAGATCATCCATCAAGCTAACCAAGGCAGTCTCAACCCAACAGCCTGCTCGAAAGCTGGACTGAAATTGGCCAAGATACTTTGCATCAAACAAAACTGCTTGGACCTGAGTGGCCAGTCACCTTGCCCAACCATGTAACATTGGAAACGGATCTCTAATTAGATAACTCTGAGAGATCCAATGCAGGTTTCTTCAAATAAGGTTTAATAATAGCGTCCTTAGAACAAGGAGGCATCCTACCCTCCCTTAGAGAAGCATTTATAACATTTACCAGACCCTTTTGGATAATACAATTACAAGATGAAATAAGCCATGTTGTTCAAGGGTCAGGAGAACTAGTTGTAGGATGCACAGTCCAAAGCAGTTTGTCCACATCCACAAGAGTAGGGATGTGCATGAGCCGTTCTGGTGCCTCCTCCAGGAGACACCAAACTTGCTCGGGCACTGGCTGTCACGCCCTCGAGCTCCGGCAGCGAGGAGGAAGGGGAAGCTGTCAACTTTCCAGCTGATTCAGGAGTGTCTGAGGGGCAGAGCCCGGCTGTCAGCGTTCATGAAACGGCTGTGGTAGATCCAACTAATGATTTAGAGCAGGCACGGCAACCTGAGTCAGCAGAAGGCGTGGGGGACCAATGCGAAGAAGATGAAACACCAATGACTCCACAACAGCGCAGGATCACGAGACGTAAAACGCAATTAGAGGCTGTTAGGAGGAGCAAACGCCTCTTGCTAAGGGCTGACAAGCCGTGAATTCCTACCAGCTGGGAGCTCTCGGCTTGCTCCATAAATCACAGCTCCAGCCTCCTACTCATTGCTGAGAATCAACGTTCGTCAACATTCCTTGCCAACAGCGTTCAGCCAAGCCATATCCGATTTCAGCAGCTCTGCTTGCTTTGTGAACTTCCCTAGCAGCTGGCCAGACCTTGACACTGGCATTCAAAATGGCTCGGTGGGGTGGGGAGCAGTTTCCTTAAAAAGCAGGTAAGCAGCGCCTTACCTTCTTGTCCGCCACCCTGCTGCTTTTCCACCGGTGGTGACTGCTCTCTAAAAGGCCACACACAGCTGAGGCACTGTTCCTTGCAGCCTCTGTGTGGCATCAGGACGCACAGTTTTATATAACTGTTTACTCTAAGCAATACTAAATTAAACTGTTTATTTGTTTGGCTTTTTAAAGTGGAGAAAGAAAGTGCCTTTTTAGCTCATTAATTGGATTAGGGTTTTTGGGGGTTTAGCAAGTCTCTCTCTCTCTCTTTTTTAAAAGGCTAATTAGCATAACCTTCTTATATTATCTGTTAATTGTATTATTCCAAAATGACTTAAAAGAGAGATTTCCACTGCTTAATATTTGATGTTAATTGGGGTTGGCACCAAAGAATTTTCACAGCACAATCCTATGCATGTTTACAGAGAAGTAACTCAACTAAACATTGCAGCCTTAAGGTTAATGTCTGTCACATGACCCCTAAGAAAGAATCAGAACGACATTTCCACAAAGTTATTAAAATGATTGCAACTGTGTTGGGGCAATCAAGAAGGATACCATAATGCAGAGAGTACAGTAGTCTGATATCAGAGGATGATTTATGATAGAAATCATTATGAACCACAACGATTGACCCTGAACATTAATAAAAATCGAACATACTGCATGACATATGCTCACTGGGGAGGTCGTTATTTAAATATTGCAAGTCATGCTTTATGGCTTTTCTTTCCTTATTTCTATGGAGCTGGGAGATAATTCTAACTTTCAGCTACAGATCTCTGGGAAATACAATGGAAATCAAAGACTACCTCATCATTATGAAATAAATGAGCAAAGTGAAGGCGTAATACTAGCACAGTTTTCACAAACTATTGTTGGAAAGAATAAAGCACAAAGGTGAGTAGCACAATGGTGAGAACACCCTAAAGCAAGGAAAGAAAATGATTCACATATGCATGCCCATAGTAACTTCATATCTAATCATTCTAAGATTTATTATTCAGTGTCCCACAGCTGAACGTGTGAATTGTTTTCAAAGAAAAGCATTGTGTTGCAGGTGATATGAAATACAACTGTGGTGTTGTTTGCTCTGTGTTTGATCTGTTTCACGAACATCATCCCTTGAAGATCATCCCTTGATCCTGCCATCCTTGAGTGATGAACCTGTATGTGTGAATCAGCCCAGGGATAAAGCTGCAGTTGTGCACTGCAGAAAGGATGACTAGAAGACAGAGAAGTGAGTCTCACGATCAGTGATCAGCTTAGCCCACTCTCCCCACAGACGATCACTACTGCAGCCTACACGACTACCGGCTCTGTCACGGAGCCGGCGAGGTCTTCAGTGATCAGGGGCCGCATGGCCCCCAGAAGTTCCAGGATGCCCCACACAAGTGCACAGGGCATGCCGGAGAGACCCCCAAGCCTAGGAGGCTGCTTGCAGCCTCCTGGCTGGGGGTCTCCTCATGTGTTGCCACGGCATGGAGCCGTGCTGTGGCAATACACAATCAGGAAGCCCAGGTTAGCTCACTCTGCTAATCTGGGCTAAGGGGAGGGATACTTTGGTGGGCTAGCCGCCAGGGAACCACCAGGCTAGCCTGCAAGCCCGCTGGTTCTCACGATGACTGGAAAGCTGGCTAAGCTCCCTTAGCCTGCTTTCAAGTGATCGTGAGAATACCCTCAGAAACTTGCTCTGAGCTAAAAACAAAAAACAAAACATCATCACCAGGAAGGATCCTTCTTCAAATGATCATATGCCATTTCGCATTAAAAAATAACAAGCAACTGTACTTTATACAAAAAAAGGAAAGGGGAAAAGCCATCAACCTATGCTGTGTCAACAAGTATCTGATGAGGAATGGACATGGCTGCACAATCACCACAGAAGATTCAGAATTCCAGTTTTAAGCCTAACACATTCTGGTCAGCACATGCACCATAATGAGGTAGAAGGATCCTGACATAGTAGAGGGACTGTAGCACTTCAGACCACTGGTGTGGGATGCCACTTTTGAATGCTTCATTAAAAAAATTCCTCCCAGAGTAAGAGAAATGATAGCAAACATAGCACACCAGGAAGAATGGTTCTGTTCCATCTACTGCTGATTTGAACAATATCACTGAAGGCAGTGAGTAGCACCCAGACTAATGCTGCCCTCACATAAGAATGTTGCCCCCCACGTAATGTTTCCCCCCCCCCAGTCACACCTTCCTCTGCTGCTCCTGATGTCCTCCAAAAATAGATCCTAGTGGTCTAGCGTATCCTCAGAGACATACATTGGGGACAGCAGAGGGAAGGGGGAGACTCAGAAAAATCATGTACATGGGCAATGTTCTAATGGAAATGAAGCATTAATCTGCATGCAGCTCAGGGCTGGTAAAATGGGCGGTGGGGGTTTCCAGAGGAGGGTCTTTTCCATTTGTATTTCCCTCCTACGGTCTGAAGTGGTACATTCCATACGTCTTCCTCAGAACTCTATCCTTTCAACCTGCTGCAAGTGTGGGCAAGGCCTAGGTCTTTCTTGAAAAGGGAACAGCGTGACCTGTTCTTATTTTGCTCTGAGAACAGAAATGTTAGATCTTGTGTATACCAGAAAAAAATAAACATAGGATTCCATGGGAGCATATACCTTGCAATGTAATAAAGACTAAATTGAAATCTAATATTTTTTCCATGGCAGGGCATTATTATTATTGTTATTATTATTATTATTATTATTATTTCGATTTCTATACCGCCTTTCCAAAAATAGCTCAGGGCGGTTTACAAAGAGAAACAATAAATAAATAAGAGGGCTCCCTGTCCCCAAAGGGCTCACATTCTAAAACGAAACATAAGATAGACACCAGCAACAGTCACTGGAGGTACTGTGCTGGGGGTGGATAGGGCCAGTTACTCTCAACCTGCTAAATAAAGAGAATCACCACAGTAAAAGGTGCCTCTTTGCCCAGTTAGCAGGGCATTCCTATCATACTTGGAAATACATTACAAGGGCCTCCCATCACAGCTAGGATCAAACTACGAGGACCATATTTCAGAATATAATTTAAAGGATTCATATACCATTTGATTATAAATGTAAAAGAAAATTATATGATATTAGCAAATACAAAAATATTTTCCCCAGATTTTCCTCCACTGCTGTTCCACACAAATGCATCACTCAGCTGATTAAAAGCCTACAAGAATTCTGTAAATAAAGGAGATTAATCTGCCTGTGAGAAAAAGTTGAAGTGCAAGCAGATTCTGAAACTGGGTTAAGTCTCTTTTTACCTGATCAATTATTTGTTCTCCTAAATGATCTTTTTTTTAAAAAAATGGATTACCGCTGCAGAGCTAAATTCTGCTCAAGCTGCAGCAACTGGGGAATTATAACATCCCAAGTGCATTGAACTGGATAATCTTTGCCTGAATTCTTCCTGTGATATCATTGAAGTTAAAGTAAATGGGATTTACAAGATGAAAACAATACACAAGAACTTTATTAGAGAATAAGACTTACCTACAGTCAGCTGTCCTGTCAACTGTCCCATGTGATTTCTTGCATTCACTGTAACATTCCTGTCAGACTGTAAGACCAGTGGGCTATCCTGGGAAATATGTATAAGACAAGGAAATGAGAAAGGGGGGAAATACAGAGGCAGAGTCAAGCTATAACTAGGCTTCAAACTGAAATTTCTCTGTGAAATCTGAAAGAGACTTTCAGAGGCCCTTCAAGGAACAACTAACACTCAAAGAGAAGTTCACAGTTTCCAAGGAGAAACATCGAAGAACTGTCTTAGATGGTTTCTCCACATCTGTACCTTTATCTATCAACACTCAAGTATGTCGGAAAGGTCTGGTCAAAACAGTTCAGTTGTATTTAAACTCTACTATAATTATACAAAATTCAAGCTGTAGAATCTAGAGTTCTGACACCTGGGTTGCTAATTTGGGCATGGCTCCCTCTCACAACTGCACCCTGTGTCAGAGCAACAGGCCTGCAAACTTACATTATAATTTGGTGTCAGCAGCTGTGCAATTGTATTCACATGCTTACTTGAGAACCTGTAATTTGGGTTTAAATGGCAACCAGAGAGTCACTTATTCTGGCATATTCTTGACACCTTGAAGGTAATGCTGCTGTTAGAGAATTGTCATTAAGGCATCACAAGTATGCAGGAGAGAGTGGCTGCAGTTACAGATGTCTGAACACCTGTCATCTGGTTGCAAGGGGAGGGTCTCACATTCCACATAGCAGAATGTCTGCTGAATGAAAATCATCTGAAATGGCCTCCTTCAGTCTACCCAGTTGCAAGCATAAATTTACTGGAAGTAAAATATGGTTGGTTAGTCTGCTTTATTAGGATTTTAGATAAAGATCAAGATCTCTTTCCCCCCGGGCTTTTGATGATTCTCAAGCTTACAGAATTCATTTTATGCCGCTGCTGTCCTTTTTATATTATAAGTGTAAATACATTTATTGTGGTCATTTGTTAAATAATGGGTGGCATCTAGACTTCTAGTGCAGCAGCATTCTGATGATGACGACAACGACGACAACGACGACTACTACAATATTTATATACCACTTGTCAACCACAGACATCAAGAAGATGGCCCCCTGTCCCCAAAGGGCTCACAATCTAAAAAGAAACACAAGGCAGACCCTAGCAACAGCCACTGGAGGGATGCTGTGCTGGGAATGGATAGGGCCAGTTGCTCTCCCCCTGCTAAATATAAGAGAATCACCACTTTGAAAGATGCCTCTTTGTTTAGTTAGCAGGGTGACTAGCAGAAGTGACTTCCATGAATAGAAGAAGAGCTGCACTTACAGGGTCCGTGAGTGCATGGAACTCTCCTTGCCCCCACACCAATAAACATGGACATGCACAAGAATCTTTCCAGGGTGGAGGTGGCAAAGTGCTCATATAAATATACAATTTATACACCAATGGCTCCACTTTGATCTGGTAATGGATCCAGGTGAGGCAACTGCCCCCTTGGCCCCCCAGCCATGCCAAGAAAGACATGAGGCAACAGAAATTGAAGAAAAGGGCCAGAATTGTATTATCTAAACAGCCAGATGAAACAAAACAATGACAGAGGGTTCTCCCTGTCACAGTGTGGATACGAACAACTCAATCCAAGAAGAGATTTTCTCTCTCAAATTATTGAGCAATTGCACTGCTCACTCAGAGCGGGATCACAGTCCTAAGGCTGATCTCCACTCTTTGTGCTAGACCAAATGAGCTGATGTATCTATGAGAAGCATCCCCCCACAAACCCTCAGACTTTAACGTTAGTAATGCCCCCACGTTAGACAAGTTTGAGTATAGACTCCCCGAGCCATCAAGTCTCTAGGGAATGAAAGTTTAAACAGAGTTTTGAGCACATGTTCTTACATTTTATATCCCGCTCTTCCTCCAAAGAGCCCAGAGTGGTTTACTACATACTTTCTCTTCACAACAACCCTGTGAAGTAGATTAGGCTGAGAGAGAAATGACTGGCCCAGAGTCACCCAGCAAGTATCATGGCTGAATGGGGATTTGAACTCGGGTCTCCCCAGTCCTAGTCCAGCACTCTAACCACTACATCACACTAACCACTACACTAGCCCTCTTACACAATTAAAGGATGCCCCAACAGTATGTCAAGATGCACTTATGTGATGTCAGGGCAGGCATATTTTTGATCAACCCCATCCTGAGGCCAGTTATTTCTTCCATTTGGATATCTAAATAGTATAGTTACTTCTCATGATCTGGAAAGGGCCATAACATTTTTTATAGCAGCCAAAATAGAAATTGCTCAAAGAAGGAAAAACAAAGCAAAACAAATCCACCATCTACCACAGAATGGTTGTTTAGAGCTTTGGGTGTAAGATCTCAAATTAACTAACACTGTATAGACACTCCAGATGGACAATATGTTTGTTAGAAAATGGGCAAGACTTCTAATGTTTTAAAATTTGTTTTAAAATGACAAAAAGGTTAATGTGTGACCATAAACATTTAAAAAGCCTTTATGAATACCTTTTACATTTTGATTTGTCAATTTAAATGGTTGTGTCATTTTAATACAGTACAAAATAAAAATATTCCTGGAAAAAATCCTCCAGGAATCCCACAATGCACCCCATGATGACCATGGTGCATTGGGGAATTTCCCCAGGAGGCACCCAACTCTAGGCACCTGACTCTGTGTATGCTCAGGCTGCATGCAGCCCGAGCAAACACATGACTCCAGAGGGTTAAGCACAAGCTCAGGGTTAAGGTGCACTCATGCCCTTAACCCTGGCTAAAGGCTGGGGTAGAACATAAGGTGAGGCAAGGCAGCAGCACGGAGATCAACCCTGATCCCGGCACTGCACACAATCAGCCTAACCTAGGCTGGGCTGCCCTAGCCTGGGTTAGGCTACTCATGTGAATAGCCTTTCTATAGCAAGTTAGTAATTGTAGTTTCCAATATTTCAAATGATTATGTTTAACTTACTTTTGCAGAGCTAATAAATGAGAGTAGCTTTTGACTTCCTTGGCTTATTTGCAATGTGTGTGTTTATTTCTGCAAAGTTAATCAATGGTGACCATGGTAACATAAATGATTTTGATTTTCTCTTTTCCTTTGGTACTTCTATGTAGTTTGAGAGTTTCTCTATTATCATAAGTGTTCTCACTTTGCATGGCATTTGTGATCACTTTCTGGTATTATCTCTCTCTCTCAAAACATAAGTAGTAGTCTTCCCAGGCATTCTCTATAACCACTGGAACTCTAAAAATATCTTCCTCCATTTGGATAAAAAATAACCAGATCTCTCTCTCTCTCTCTCTCTCTCTCTCTCTCTCAATCTCTCTCACACACACACACATATATTATGGGCCACCATTTGGAGCAATCAAAGCATATTCACCACAATGTTATTGGGAAACAAGGGCTGGGTTATTGCATGCATTACGTATGGAACATCTTGCTGCAGAGGGTTGGCCTGTCAAAACACTCTTCCAGCCCCAAGACTGTAATTTGCTTTTGGCAAAAGGGATAGCCTGAGTGAAGCACACATTTGGTTGATAATTCAAAACAATTTTAAGCAGTGTGAGGTTTTGAATGGATATTTTCCACTCCTCTGAATTTTTTTTTAAAAGGAGAAAAAATGAACATCTTGCCAGTGACTAGTATTTCCATTTTGTCCCTCTGTTATGCTACAGAACAGGAAATGGCATGGACCAGCAGTACAATCCTAAGCACATTCACTCAGAAATAAGTTCCACATGTTTGGTAGGGTTTACTACTTCTAGAGGGGCATGCAGAGGATTATAATCTCTAAAGGAGAACTAATGCATTTAAGACTGCAATCCTTCAATCCCAGGCATACTTTCTTAGGTATTCTCTCCCAGGTATACTGTCTTAGAAGTAAGCCTCAGTCAATGTCTATTTCTTCAAGGTAGGAGCAGTAAATTAAGCCTATTGTTGAATAATGGCTCAATGTTACATTCGTAGGCTGCCTGAGCCTCCAATATGGGACCTTCCACAGCAAAATGCTTGCAGGTTGTTTGCCTCTGTTCAATTTAATCTGAATATAGATAAGACTGAACTGGTTTATAGGAGGTCAAATATGTTATATGCCCCCCCCCCCCCCGGCTGCACTTGACTACTTTAATGGTTTATCAAGCAGCTTGCCCTCCTGTAGTTTGGCAAATGAAAGGTGCTTCTTGGCGTGTCCATCCTTCCAGATGCATAGACATGACTGTTCAGGAGACATCATGTCCAAAGCAATCATTTGGGCTGAGACTATAAACATTGCTAAGGGACATGAGGGCAGCAAAAGCAGCTGCTAGGGATAGTTTTTTTCCTAAGTACTGATTAGATGCTTCATGTCCCTTATGGTCTTTTGGAAATCATTAGCCCCAATGACTGTAAAAAGAGGTTGTGGTAATAGATGACTTAATGGCTGAGGTATCAAAATATATCCTAAAAAGAACCCTTTATTTTCTGCTTTGGTGCTTTTGGAAAAGAGTAGGTCGAGGAAAAACACTGCTTGTGACTAAATATGTTTACCCAAGTTGATATTATAGATTCTAGATATTTTATTGGACTATCTAAAGAAATATAAATGCCTCTCTCTTTCCTTTAAGTTTTAGGAACAATGAAGTAAGATGGTCAGGAAGTGGCATTTGTAGCAATACTGTGATTAGCAGGTGCGTACAGCCGTCCTGCTATGCTTTTTCATTGGTTGCAATCCCACCACAAAAAGCTACAAGCAAATATTTGCTATAAATTGTTCTTAAGTATTTTTGTATTTTAAAGTATTTTAAATTGTTCTTAAGTATTTTTAATTGTATTTAGATGGCTCTGAACTGTTTTGAATCTGTTTTAAGCAGTTTGATTTAACTGGTATTTGTTTTTGTTTTTTACTTGTTGTGCCCTGCCCAGAGCCTTTGGATGGGGTGGTATTAAAATGTAATAGATAGATAGATACAGTAGATAGATAGATAGAATACACATTGGGGCTAAATTTCCTCCGGGATAAAATCAAAGCTTGCTCTGGCAAAATACCAGAAGAATCTGGGTGAGGAAGCAAGAAATGATCAAATAAGATGTGCAGAATTTATCAGGGAGCTTGGGCAGGACCTGCACATCCTGTTTTGGGTGCTGCATCTCTAGATCCCTCTCTTGTTCACCCAATTTACTACCACACAAAAGTTTTATGTCATTGTGGCACATCCCTTTTGGAGTTGGTAGCTATTGCTGACCCATGCTATTATGCTGCCAGGACATCCTAGGGCAGAAATCCATTTGGCTTCACTGTATCACACCTGCAGATGCCACTCATCACAATACTGTTCTGCCATGGTTATCTTTGCATCGCCTCCTAAATATATACTTGGTGCCACAACTGATGATGCCACATCATGAAATGTGATGGCATTTCCTGCTCTTCAGCTGAGTTTCAGTTTCAAACCCTTCACTATGATATCAAAAACTTTCAGATACAAGGAATGCAACCAACACAAATTTAAAGTCATTTATATGCTTTATTCTTCTTGCAGAAATTGAGCCATGCTTATACTGGGTGAACCGAGAGTAAGCATTCCTATCATTTTCAGTTTCTTTCATTTGGTTCATATGAATGCCCTTTCCATTGAACTATAAGGCTAATGGATTGCCTTTGATTTCAAATTGACTTTGTTGAAGTTAACAAGTTGCTTCTAACTGCAGGCTATTTGGAAGTACATTGAAATAAAGAGTATTCAAATTAGTTATGTTTTACCTAGTGAAAAAGAAATAGATTGTTCTTCTGGCTAAAATGTTAGGTACTTTATTCACAATGCATCAGTTAGCCATATTCAAAGGTAGCCATACTTAAGAACTTTGCTCTCAATGGATTCATTATTTATTATTTATTTATTACATTTATAAACTGCCCTAGCCAAAGGCTCTAGGTGGTATAAAAGTTTAAAAAGAAACAGAACACACACCATTTAAAACACAGTGCTCAAAACAAATATAAAAACAATTTAAAAACCATTCAAAACCATTTAAAACCTATTTGTTTGTTTGTGTGATTGATTGACCTGTTTTTATACCACCCAAAACTTATGTCTCTGGGCATTTTACAACAAAAAACAGAAAAGTTAAAAGAAATAAATGTCAACAAAAATTAAAACATTGTTTAAAATAAATGACAATAAAAAGTTAAAACAGTACAATTTTAAATTTCAAAACAATATTTTAAAACAATGTTAAAACTATTAAAACAGTATTTAATTAAAATCCTGGGCGAGCAGATGTGTCTTTAAAGCTTTTTTAAAATTGTCAGAGATGGGCAGGCTCTTATTTCATCAGGGAGCGTGTTCCAAAGCTTTGGGGCAGTAGCAGAGAAGGCCTGTTCCCGAGTAGCCACCAGATGAGCCGGTGGCAACTGAAAATGGACCTCTCCTGATGATCTCAGTGGGTAGTTGGGTTCATGACAAAGAAAACATTCTCTTAATTACCCAGGGCCCAAGCCATTTAGGACTTTATAGTTTATAACCAGCACCTTGTATTTTGCCCAGAAACTTATCGGCAGCCAGTGCAGCTCTTTCAATACAGGTGTAATATGCTCTCTCTGAGATGACCCAGAGACCAACCTGGCTGCCAGATTCTGGACCAACTGTAGTTTCCGGACTACATACAAAGGCAGCCCCACATAGAGCGCATTACAGTAATCCAGTCTGGAGGTTACCGGCAGATGTACCACTCTTTTGAGGTTGTCTGTCTCAAGAAATGGGCGCAGCTGGCGTATCAGCCGAAGCTGATAGAAGGCACCTCTGGCCACTGCCTCAACCTAGGAACCAGGGAGAGGCTTGGATCCAGAAACACCCCTAGACTACGTACCTGTTCCTTCCGGAAAAGTGTGACCCCATGCAGAACAGGCAGATCAAACTAATATCCTGAGTTTCAACCCCGCACAACGAGTACTTCTGTCTTATCTGGATTCAGTCTCAGTTTGTTATCCCTCATGCAGCCTATCACCGCTTCCAGGCAGGCATTTAGGGAGTTTATGCCTTCTCCTGGTGATGTTGACATGGAGAAGTAGATTTGGGAGTCATCAGCATACTGATAGCACCCTGCACCAAATCTCCCAGCAGTTTCATGTAGATGTTAAACAACACTGGAGACAATATGAAGCCCTGAGGGACACCATACAAAAGTTCAGATTTTGAAGAACAGCAGTTTCCAAGGGACACCATATGGAACCTGCCTGAAAGGTAGGAGCAGAACCACAGCAAAGTAGTGCCCCCCACTCCCAATCCCCTCCAATGCTCCAGAAGGACACTATGGTCAATAGTATCGAAAGCCGCCGAGAGGTTCAAAAGGACCAACAGAGTCACACCTCCTCTATTAATTTCCAATTGGAGATCATCCATCAGGCTGACCAAGGCAGTCTCCACCTCATAGCCTGCCCAAAAGCCAGTCTGAAATGGGTCTATATAACTGGTTTCCTCCAAGACTGTCTGGAGCTGGGAGGCCACCACCCTCTCAATTACCTTGCACAGCCATGGAAGGTTGGAGACAGGCTTGTAGTTATTCAACTCTGAGGGATCCAATTAAAATACTTTTAAAAACTATTTAAAAACCTTGGAAGGCCAGGCCAAGCAAGTAAGTTTTTAGGGCTCTCTTAAAGGCCGTCAGTGAGTGACAGTGAGTCTAAAAAGTGGATATCTGCCAGTAGTTCATTCCATAGGCCAGAAGCAGCTACAAAAAAGGCCCACTTCTGGGTCACCACTTGGTGTACTGGTGGTAACTAGAGACTGACCTCTCTTTAGTCTGTGCTGGATTATATCTCTGTTCTTTAGGAAGTTTCAGTTTCATCTTTAGCAAAATAGAAATTAATTATTTCTATTTAATAATTAATTAAATCATTTTGGATGCTATGCAGAGTTTTTATTAACTTTTTTATTTTCCCTAGGAGCTTGCTATTCATTTGGCGACATGCATTTAAAATTAGCTGAGTATGTATATATGTATATATGTCTGTATTAAAATATTTAATATACTGCTCAATCCACAGACTCAGGACAGTGTACAAAGAAAGAATAGCATCAGAGATTTTATTTTAAAAAAAAAAAGATTGTAAAGGGAAAACACCTGGCAGAAAAGAAATGTCTTCAATAAGTTCTTAAAGGCTGAAAGGGAGAAGGCAGACCGAATCAGTGGGGGAGAGAATTCCAAAGTGAAGGGGCGGCAACAGATAAGGCTGTTCCATGGGCCCTAGTATTACGAACCTTTCTGAGACCAGGGACTTAAAGAAGGGCAACCTGAGAAGATCTCACAGGATGGGACAGAACTGGCTGGGAGAGGTGGCCCTGAAGGTTAACAGGCACTAAGCCCTGAAGGGTTTTAAAGGTAAGAACCAGCACTTTGAAATAGGACCCAGAAGCAAATAGGAAACCAGTAAAGCAACTGCAGAAGAGGTGTCATACTATCATATCTTCCAGAGCCCTGTCATGGCCCAGACCTCTGAGTCAGAAGAGTCAGAGGAGGAGTGGGAGGACTTGGTTGGGAGAACAGGCTCAGAAGCACAGCAGCAGACAGAACAGTTGGCAGAGATGAGGGCTGAGGAGACTGATCAGGAGGAAGCTGGAATTTCACCAGTTTCTCTGGCAGCCAATCAGGCTTTCCTGACTCAGCATTTCTATTTCCTCTCCTGTGAGATCTTGCGCCTGCGTGTCCCCACTGAGCTTTTCTCTTGAGACATCTTCTTGATCTCACAGGAGAGGAAATAGAAATGCTGAGTCAAGAAATGATGGGCTGCTGGTTATCTTGAGCCCTATATTAAGCAGACGCTGTTCCTGAGACAATACTGTCAGCAAGGTTGTCTTTCGCAGAGAGTGTTCATCGTACTTAGAATCATTCAACCTTTCTTGTTTCAGCCTGTCCTTGTTCTGTTCATTCCTTGCTCCTTTATTTTCAGTTATTACTCAGTTATCGTAGAGGGGGGTACCTAGTTTAGTTTCAAGGGACTTTATTTTGTTTACACTACTTTATCTTTGTGAGTCATTCTTCGCTTTTGTTCATGCAGCTAAGTTGCTGCTCTTATCGCCAGAATTCCTATTTGACTCAGAGAAGTAGAGCTGAAGGGATTGTAAATCCTGTCAGGTCAGCCATGTCAACAGATTTACGACAAGCCCATATGCAGGCAGGCCGCCACATTCTGGACCAACTGAAGCTTCCAGGTCATCTTCAAAGGCAATCCCAGGTAGAGTGCATTACAGTAATGCATACCAAGAGATACGAGGGCATGAATTACTGTGTCCGGGGCCTTCTGGTTGAGATAGAGCTGCAACTGGTGGACCAGCTGAAGCTGGGCAAAAGCACCTCTGGTCATGGCCTCCACCTGCTGCTCAAACCAGAGACACGAGTCCAAGAGGGCCCCCAAGTCGTGGACCACCTCCTTCAGAGGTAGCACAATCCCATCCAGGCAGAGACTCAGACTCGGCAACTGGCCAGATGGAGAAGTAAGCAAAAGCAATTCAGTCCTGGAGGGATTAAGTTGGAGCTTGTTTTGACCCATCCAGTTCCTGACAGTCTCCAGACAGTGGGCATGCAAAGAAATGGCTGCTCTGGAATGGCCTGGGGTGGCAATATACAGCTGAGTATCATCGGCATATTGATGGAATCTCACCCCAAACCGATGGATGACCTGCCCCAGCAGTTTCATGTAGATATTAAAAAGAATGGGTGCGAGAACCAAGCCCTGAGGCACCCCACAAAGGACTGGCCACAGGGCAGAACACTCACCACCAATACACACCAACTGAAAGCACCCACTAAGGAAGGAATCACTGCAAAATAATGCCCCCAATACCCAACCCACGCAGGTGCTCCAGAAGGATACCATGGTCGATGGTATTGAAAGCTCCTGAGAGATCTAAAAGGACCAAGAGAGGAGCGCTACTCTCATCAAGGTCATGATACAAGTCATCAACCAGAGCTACCAATGCCATTTTCGTGCGATGCCATGGCCTGAAACCCTACTGACAAGGATATAGAAAATCAGCTTCATCCAGAAATCTCTCAAGCTGGGCACATACAACCTTCTCCAAAACCTTTGCATGAAAAGGGAGGTTGGAGATAGGTCTAAAGTTATCAAGGACCTCAGGATTGAGAGAATTATTTTTAAAAAGAGGGTGCACCACAGCCTGCTGGCAGAGACCCCTCTGCTGCTGGCAGAGACCCCTCACAAAGAGAAGAATTCACTAGCTCCCAAAGCCAAGATCTTACATTCCTGCTGGCTACCCTAATAAGCCAGGCGGGGCAAAGGTCCAGCCTACAGGTCACAGCACCCATACCAGAGAGAATCCTGTCCATGTCCTCAGCCTCCACAGGCTCAAAAGTATCCCAGATGACATCACACGACAAGGTCTCCGTCATCTCATCAGAACCTGTGCAATTGGACTCCAACTCCCACCAAAGGTGAGCGACTTTATCAGTGAAGAATCTAGCAAACATGTCACAGTGGGCAGATGGGACTTCCATTGGATCTGAATCCTCAAGCAGGGAATGGGTGATCCGGAATGAGGCCGCTGGACAAGAGTCAGCTGATGCAATAAGAGCAGAGAAGTGAGCGGACTTCGCCGCTCTTATCGCCACAGAATACTCCTGAAGATGAGAGAGTTTTATGACAAACGTTTTCCAATAAGTTTTAAGGCAAACTTTTTCCATTAAGCTTAATTAAATTTTGAGTTATATATTGAGTACTATGGTAAAAACACAATTTTAATATTACTTTTATATTATATCTATGTGAAGCCTGTTCTACTCAGATCTTCAGCGTCTTGTGAACATTTGTTTAGATAAAAGTTATATTTATATAACTCCGAGATACTATGGTTCATATTTCTCCATAATCTTTGCTTAATATGTTTAAATATTTAGCTAATTAATTTAATATTAAAGGATTTTAGTTTTAGAGTTTTCCTTTTCTTCCCTGTCTCTATTCTTCTGAGTCAGATTTTCTGAGGTTAGGAGAAGCATATCTATTATTGATTAATCAAATCAATTCTGTTTGTAAGTTCAACAAAACAGGTTAAATGTTAGATGCTTGAGATAAAGAAATACCAGATAGTGGCAGATTTGTTGTGGCCTTTATCCTTATCATGGCATCTAGATAGCAAAGGAAAATAATAAACTGAAATCTCATTTCCACATTTAGGCTCCACATGGAGATCTAACTTTCGCCTGTTTAATTTGCCATCCAATAAATTGTCAGCTGAAAGCCTTGTATCCTAGTTTAAACGTTCTTAATAGCAAATCTGGTTATTTATTTTATATAAGCATTGGCAAGACATATCCCTATTAGTATTTAATGTGGGATATGATTTATTAACACAATCTGAAAACTTATGTTCAAGGCGGGAAAAACCTACATCTAAAGTTGCTGAACAAGATCCAGGCAAAAGGGCAGCAAGTATAGATCCTCTTGAACCAGATCTAAATAAAATACATAATTATCAAAATAATATGTGTATATTAAAATGTTAGATTTCTGGAACTAGATATAATCACAAAGTTTCAGATGCCCGGCCCAATCTTTTTTTTCTTGGCTAGTGTGTCTGAATTACTCCTTAAAGTGGTGGCATTCCTGGCACTGAACTCATCTGGAGCAAGAGGGGACTGGCACAAAGTCTTTTAACAGCTATTTTTGAAAATCAATCATACCTGCACTTTCTGTGTCCTTATTACAACTCAATGGTTATACAAGTTAGTGATCAAAGTTTATGAGTAAGCAGAGAGCAAATACAAGAAAGTATTTCCTCCACCCATGTTATAGGTACAAGGAAAAAGTAGCATACCTCCAGACTTGACCTGATGGTAGTAAAAGACTATATACTAGAAACTAAAAGGTGAAAGTATAGACTAGGAGACTAGATTAAAAAGGAAAAACTACTGGATGAAAAATTGAAAGACTAGACAGACTAAGAACCAACCTTCCTCTCTACTACTGTTGCCCAATCTCTTTGTTTGTCTTTGTTATGATCAATTTCCTCTGGTTTCCCCCCTAAGCGATTATGTCTCCCATCAGGTTTCCTAAACAACTTAATTAGCAATTAAGCTCCACAAGAGCCAAATGGCTAGATGAAACCAGATTTGACTGTTATGGCAGGTTAGCTAAAACCATTAACAGACCTGAAGTTAATGAACATAAGCAAGATACATTTTTGCGAACTATTATAACTTACATACAGAACAGAACAAAAACTTGAATCTAATTTTGAGGTTTTAAGTGCAATGATATGAAGTCTCTTAGGTGCTTCCAGATGGCTGTGCTATTCAGAGGTGTACCTAGGCAATGTTGGAGCATGGAACTAAAAGGCCTTTGGAGGACCCCCACCCCACCCCTTGGGAGGCACCACTTCCACTCCTCGCCAGCCCCACCACCTCTAAAAAATAAGCTGCAATGAACTATTTCTTACACCAGAACGTGTTTAGGTAAAGCTGGAAATGTTTTTGGTTTTTAAAAGAAAAACTTCTGAAGAAGATACTTCCCACTGATCTGCACATACCTTATTTTGCATTAAGAGTCCTGACACTTAAATTAGCTGAATGCACTATTTTTAACACAAGAACATGCTCGGGGGGAAACTGGAAACTAGGTTTTTTAAAGAAACAGTCCTGAAGAAGGTACTTCCCAGTGATCTTCACAGACATACCATATCTTGCATTGAGAGTCCTGGCATTAAATTCTGGCCAATTACACACCTTCTTGCTCATTCATCACACAAACCCACAGGTGTGGGTTAGAGTGCATCTGTAAAAAAGAAAAAGGAAAAAAAAGACCTACCTTGTAGGTGGGGTGAGTGGGGTGTAGTTGGCACATGGCAGTTGACAGTTGGCACTGTCCAGTGACAGTCAAAATGAACAGAAGAAATGAAGCTCTGCAATGAATCCTCATAGGGATTCATTATTAGGGGAAGTGTTTGGATTCACCAAAGAATGTTGGTGCATGTTGACTAGATTCCACTGTGTTCAGTGGGCTTACTGTCTGGGAAGCATGTTTAGGACTGCAGTCTAAGTGTGCAGGACTACAACTATTTATTTTTCTTGCAACCCACCTTGCTAACGTGGCTCAACTCTCTAACATATTGATACATGTGACCAGTTGAGCTGATAGCTCATGGATATCAACCTCAACTATTTTTATGATTTCAGACACAGATTCCAGTATGACAGAAATCAGTAAAAATTGCATCCTTGTAAACATCATCTTCTGCTGTCCTTATGGCTGTAAAGACTGATGAATATACTGCTGCAGATAATATGCTGTATATGCTTTCATATCAAATTGCTTGCTTTTGTAAAGTATGGGAGTAGTTTCCTAGGCAGCACAAAGCTTGTGAAACCCCTTTAAGTGGAACAAGTCATGACAACCACATGAAGATTTCATTTGTATTCCCTTTCTGCATGCCTAGGGCAGCCAATCATTTTAGTATGGTATGTTCTTCTCTCAGGTGAATCACCCACTTAACAGCTTTAAAAAGATTTAAGGAGTGGATTGCAGTCGGTGAAATTATCTGGGCTTTTATTTCCTCTTGAAAGTACTTCAGGATCCAAATAATTTAACAGGTAAAAGCTGTGAGGCTATGGAAATAAAATGCATCGTCTACAGATTCTAGACTAAGAGCTGCTCAGCTTGCAAGAATAAGAGATTTCACATGAAAATGATTCAATCTATGACATGCAATGGGCAGTAGAAATATCTTGCAGTTTCCTCAGTTGAAGAAAGGTATTTATTGTGCCCCATACACATCCAAAACCTCAAGTATGATGCCAGACTCTAAGAATATCACATACCACATGCAAAAAAAAATTAGAGGATAAGTTGGGGTATAAATATCAGGTAGGAAACATAGTTTATTCTTTATGCACTTCAGATAATTTACTGATATGAAATGCAAGATGTTCCCTGAGGATATGCCTACAGAAATTTCCCCCATGCTCCCAGTAGAATGGTAGAATATCTGAGAACAGTGGTTTTCAGATTGTACCAGAAACACTCTCTACAGACACCATTTTGCATAGGTTTTTGTGTATCCTTGAGGGATACAGAAACAATCCCTTTGACCTGATCTCATGAGGATATGTGATGAGATGCTATATTTACCAGTTTTTTTTCTAGACAGTGAAATATACAGGACATCTAATTTTATTTTGGCAGCTAATAACTCTCTCTATATATATATATTGCATCAGTGTTAATCATCCAAACTATAATAAAAAGGAAACATCCAAACTATGTTTGGATAAGCTATGTCTATTGATTTAATTAAGAAGCTACAGATATAAGAGATTTAACAGACTGCTTGTGGATGCCTGTTAGAACATAGCAAAATACAAATTAGAAAAAAATACTTATTACAGCTCTTCAAGTACCTTAAAAATTCAGGCTGTTCATTTATAAGAATTAAAGGAACTCTAACCAATCAAACTCTTTATCTGACCAGTCCTGAAGATCACTATACTAACAAAGTATTGAACTATCATATTGATTTTTATGAGATCACAAGCAGCCTGAACAACAATCTATAGTAGTAGAATCTCAAGTAGCAGCAAGCTATGCATTTTTACTCAGAAGTAAAAAAACCCCACTATGTTCAATGTGCAGGACTGCAGGCTAGAGAGCTCAAATTTACATGGATGTAATCAGACATAATAATTGAAACCCAAATATTTAAGTTTAACTCATGTGTGGATGCAGGCACAGAGGGAGGCTGGAGGTGGCCCGTGTTCGGCTGCCACCACGGCCCCCTGGCCCCGCCCCCCATAAGATGTGGGGGTGTGGTCTCCCTCCCAAATGGAGCTGTGCAGCCCTGTTTGGAAGGGAGATTGGCCCGCGCTGCATTGGGCAGCACGGTTCGGAGAAACCCGCCCTGCCTTTTAAGGCAGCGAGAGCTTTTCTGGCTGTGCTGTCAATGGAGCGGGGCTGATCTCTCTTCCAAACAGGGCCGTGCGGCTCCATTTGGGAGGGAGATCAGCCCTGCTGCATTGGTAATGAGGCCAGGAGCAGCTCTCTCTGCCTTTAAAATGCAGGGAAATTCACTCCACCCGTGCTGCCAATGCAGCACGGGCCAATTGCGGTCCGAAACAGGGCCATTTGGGAGTGAAATAATGCTCCCCACATCTGACGTCAGATGCAGGGGGGGGGTGTCTTGGGCCACGAGGCACGGCCCCTGGGTGGGGTGGCCCAGGTTTGAACCCCTTCACCCAACGGTGGCTACGCCCCTGTGAGGATGGAAATTATCACCTATTATCATCTTCTATGGAAGATGGTGGAAATACGTGAATTTAAAGTGGCCAATATGTATACCTCTAATTTGTGGTTGCTAAGATTCAACACCAACTTGACAGCACTTAATCAATCATCCATCAATTTGAAAATTGGAACTCAGACATACAATTCTGTTTCCACTGAAACAAATTAGTTTCCACCTGATAAATCTGACAATAGAAGGAAATGATGGTGTGATTATTTTAAGCATGGACTTACATCCAAAAACCTGAATTCTAGATTACACAGACTTCCCACCTAATAGCTTCAGTACTGCTAACACATACTTTAGGAGCTATTCAGATTCTTATTAAGGAAAAGAAACTAAAAGACCAGTTCATACAACTAAAAACTGGAGAATCCAGTGAGGATATCAGCCCATGAATGTATCATTTAAAGGTCATTAATGCTGATATGCTTAGTATAAGTTTTAATCCTGTCCTGCTCTGATGCTATAGAAAATGAAGGCACCCCCACACACATTGACTGTTAGTGGGGTGAGTGGGAGATGAGCCTTAAGTATTGCATATTTATTTATTTTATTTATTAGATTTTTATACCGCCTCATCCAGATGGTTCACAAATATAAAAAACAGATACAAAACAAATAAATAACTCATTAAAACAAAATTAAAACCAGTTCAAAATCATTTTAGTACTCACTAAAGGCCAGGCTAAAAAGATACGTGTTAGGACTCTTCTAAAGGCTGCGAAAACACTTAAGCCTCTGATATCCCTAGGGAGTGCATTCCAGAGCTCAGGAGCAGCTACAGAGGAGACTTGATCCTGAGTCGCCACCAGGCAAGCTCCTAGCAGCTGGAGATGGACCTCACCTGATTACCTTAAAGTGCAGTGAGGATCATACTGAAGAAAGCACTCTCCCTTCTTCACTCTCTTCCCTCCACTCCTCCTCATATTTATTTATTTAATATTTCTTATATATACCACCTCTTCCAAAAACTCTAGGTGGTGGACAACAACAATACCAATACCAATTTTTAAAAATAATAAAATAAAAAAAGGGCAAACGCCTGGCAAAACAGGTAGGTCTTAAGAAGGGCCTTAAAAGCAGCTAGGGGAGGGGACTGAATGAATGGGCGGGGGGAGAGAATGTT
This sequence comes from Hemicordylus capensis, assembly GCF_027244095.1. Taxonomy (NCBI): domain Eukaryota; kingdom Metazoa; phylum Chordata; class Lepidosauria; order Squamata; family Cordylidae; genus Hemicordylus; species Hemicordylus capensis. The sequence goes on along the minus strand of NC_069661.1, from coordinate 94,013,366 downwards.
CCAAAGAAGAGGGGCTTCTTATTGTTTCACACAAAACATTCACCGTAATTGTTCTAATCTACAAGCACACATAAGGTGCTTGGAATATTGAAATGCAATTTGGCTTATGATAAATTGCAATTTCAGAAATGGGTTTGATAAAATCTGCATTCTTATATCTGAGTCAGGATTTCATTGTCCTTGATGCAGTGTCTATTTTAGGGGTGTTAAACATGCAATGTTATTAGCATGTGGTCCAGGTTTTGTGAAAGAAAACAGTTCTCAAACATCTTTGTTCAGACCTCTTCATACAGGACATAAAGGTAGTTGCCAGTAGCAACAACCATAATCATTCTTTTATTATAACCCCTATTAATACCTGCCAGATAGAGGTCCCTTGTGGTCAAGATTTTCAGTGCTTTTAAATTTTCCCTTTAAAAGCAAATAACTTTTTTTTTTGTTAAAAGCTAAATAGCTTTAATTCAGCATCTACTAGCCAAGAAACCATAATAAGCTTTTAAAAAACAGCATAAAATCCCTTGCTTCCAAGATATTTACATAAAAATGAAATATTTGTATATTTTGGGCAATTTGTTTGTATAGATTTTGGCTGATATCCTGACTAATGCAGCAGAAATCTCGGGCGATTTCTCTGTGTAAACTACCCTGAGCCATTTTTGGAAGGGCGGTATAGAAATTGAATGAATGAATGAATGAATGAATAAATAACAATACCAATGCCCATATTGCATTAGCCCCACACTAGTTCCAAAGAGGGAGCATTCTTGCACAAGAGTACAAATACTTCTGACATTCACCCGCACTCCAGAAATGCTTTGTTAGAGCAGAAACGTGTTGTTGAAGATCGCACAGTGTGTTTCCACTCTAACAGAGACTTCTGGAGTGTGGGAGAGCTTCAAATACAGTTGTGCTCTTGCACAAGAGTGTCCATGCTTTGGGACTAGCATGGGGGCTAGCATGGCTTGGACTCTGACGTTAGGATCACCCATGCTGCATTAATAAAGATGTCAGCCTGGACTATAGCCTTGCCTTTATAACTATTTGATTTATAGTTAAATTATATTCACTATAATTTGGTGATGGTATAGCTGCCGAGAGGCAATTATAGCCTGACAGGTGACAGTGCAGCCCCCTTTATGGAGCCGCAGCCCGATGGTAACAACACCAGGAAAGAGTCCCTGACCAAGTCCTGTCTCTTGAGATGGGAACAGCTTGCTTGGACAGCTTGAGGGGAACCAGCTTGCTAGGTAAGAGAACTAAAGGCTTCCAGTGATGTGTTGGTTAGGATATTGGCTATAGCCAGACATTAACAGCAAACACCTAGTGCAGCCATGTAGCCACCAGGGGGAGATGGAGCCTCCCTAGGATAGACCTGGCAATGCTCTTCAGGTCCCTGGCTTCTGTCGCAAGGGAGACTGAGCTTCGCCGGGAGTCAAATTAGGTCTCGGGCGATAGCCATTGGGAATAGGCTGTGCCCTGCCAAGGGAAGAACTTAGGGAAGCACTTAGGTCTCTGGCTGCATTTCAGCTGCCTAAGAATTCCCTCAGAGCAGCATCTCCAAATTAAGTGGAAACTTGGGAAATACCCACCTGGGCCCTAGCAGTTGGTACAATGATAGTTCTATTCATATAGGACTATAGCTATAGTTATATAACTATATAGTTAATTATATAGTTAATGTCTAGAGACCTAGTCAACGATTGTCCTACCCATTGGATCAAATTTCAGAAGAACTGCAGGTTACTGTCTTGAAGCAAGAAGCGTTATATCAAAGTTCATAGAACTTTGCACGTAACATGAAACCACAGTCAAATGGGAGCAGAGGTTTGAAATTGTGAATGTCTGAATGCTTGCAGCCGTGGTTTGCAGCAAAAGCAACCTGAGGTTTGCCCTGCCAAACTCCAAATTGAACCTTCATTTTGTAGTTTCACCACCATAACCTGGTGGCAGTGTTACGTCCGAATGGGGAAGGCACCATAACCACGGTTTTCTTCTGTTTCTGGAACCATAATCCTAGATATGGCAACAGAGCCCGCCCCACCCCCAGGATCACGCTCATTCCATGCCTGCACTGCTTCTTGCTGACCGCCTCTTTGAGCACTTGCCTCATGCCCCCCGTCTCTCATCCAACAAAGCAGTTGCCTGGCCACAGGGACACTGCCACATCCCATCCCAAGCTTGTCAGCTGGTCAAATGGCAAAGTCACACAGTGGCATGCCCTCTTCTCAGTCAGTCCCTTGCTCCACCACCTGGCAATCAGGAGAGAAGGGGGACAGGATTTAAGACAGGCCTAGCATGCTTTACTTTCCAAAAATGAAGTGACAAAGACATAGGCTCACAAGCACATGCACTTGAGGTGGCAACACAAGCAATGTATGGCAGGGCAGCAATACCCGAGGTTGGGTTTATAAGGCAGACACACCCAGGAATTCTTGAATGGCTCAGGTCCTTTTTTGGGTATGATGTTAGGGAGGGGGCCCAAGCCCCTTCCTCTTGGTGGAGCATGTGTGTTCCTTAGGCTTACTCATGAGAAGGGCCAGGTAGCAGGATCGGCATTGTCCCAGTGAAAGGAGTGATCCCTCATCTGTGATGATGACGGATGCTGTTCCTGAGCGGACTGCTCACTCGTGAGAGTGTAAGGCCATGTGTATACCCCTTCACAACATATGAGAAGAATAGTCTGTGGGGACATGGGTGTCAAGCTGAATTGCTAATAATGTGCGATGACATCCCCTTCTCCCATGGACCGCTCTCTCACAAGACTGTCAGGCCATGGAGACATGCATGGAGGCTGGACAGCAGATGCCACCCAGCCAGGTTGCTCTATACAAGTAAGCCATGGGGATGGGTACCTCAGCAACAGCTCTGCCTGTCTTGGTGACTGCTGTGAAGAAGCTGTCAAACCATGCCCTCTGCCACTCCGTCCGCTCATCCGAACATGTCCATCTTCATTTTCCCTGGAATGACAACTCCAGTCTCCTGAGGTCGCTGGAAATCAGGGCTCCCCCACCCATGATTCCCTGTGACAGCAGATCTGGATATAGTATAACGCCAGTCTGAACCCAGGAAATTTGAATGATAATAAAGATCTGTCCCCGGTCCCAATATTTCCCCAGTCTTCTCAGCTGGCTCTGCCTGGACACATGGAGCATCAAAGTCTCCTTTGGGTGCATCAAAGGCTTTCTGGAGAGGAGGGGGTTGCTGTGCAAAAGTTCTATCATAGTCAGAGAGAATGGGGGCCTCACACGTGGGCCCCCTTTTTGGAGTTAGCTCAACTTATAAGCCCGCAGTCCAACAGAAGACTGAAGGTTGGTGAGCCTAAGGTCCTCCTCATTAGACTGGCCCTCTCATGAGTGTGCTAGTCTGCTGGCAGCAAGGTGCCATGGGGGCAGGCTGTAGTTTGGACTCTGTGGACTGCCAGGCTGAGCCCTTGCAAGAGCATCTTTGGCCACTACGGGCCAGACCCCAGGATCCTTTGCCCTCCCTCATATACATATCCCCTCCTAGGAAATCATCATGTTCCCTACCCTTTTATGAGTAACAGGAAAATAGTGCCCCCCAAGATCCCCTCAGCCATTAATTGTGTTTGTGTGAGACAGTTTTGTTTGGGGTTTTTTATGAGGGCGGTGGTGCAATCACTGTCAGAAGAAGGGCTTGAATGGCATGGCATTTAAAGGAATTTAAATGCCCTTTCCCTGCTGAGGGCAGGTGGAACATTCTGAAAAGGCACAATTGCACTTGGCAGGCCCCCCTTGAAGATTGTCGGCAATGGCTGCCGCCCTGGAGATGGACTGATGCCTTGCCCAGTTTGGAAGTGCAAGCACTATGGAGCTTGATGGGATGCAGTTTTGGCAGAACAAGATGGGGGGGGGGCTCCCCTGCTCTGAAAAATGGAGGTTGTCAGACTGTGCTTGGACAAACATCTGTGATGAGATTCATGGTTTGAAAAATTAACTGCGGGTTCAGCAACCTCCGGTTTCACATTATGTGCAAATGCAGCTACTGTGTCAATCTTCCATCACAGAAAAAAATAGGAGGAAGCTATGGGGGGCATGGGTGTTAATTTTACCATCTGCCAAAGGTCCGCAAAGGTGATAAGGCGATTGCGTCATTTTGCTTCATGCAGGAACTGCCCTTAGGTTGCAGTGCACTGGCTGAATCCTTACCTGGCATCCCTCAGGTCACTATTCAAGACCAGCTATGGTGCTCAAGTCCTAATCTATTCAATTTTAACCAATAAATCAATCCTCTTTGTCACAGCTTTGCTACCTTTCTCGATGTACTATATACTTCATGGATGGTCCTGATGGCCGTTCTCAAACAATACATTTCTAAGAAGTGGGGACTTGCAGAAACTCAAATTCATTTCTCTGAAGGAGGTAAGATGATAAATATCAATACCTGTGCCTTTGAATTGTCTTTGTGCCAACTGTCCTATACGCTTATGTGCACTTGGCTTTTGAAAGGTCAACATAAAATTGGCTGGCATACTGACAGTTCATATTTATTCTAATTGCTATAATCTAGTAGAAAATTACCTCAGCCAATAAATCATTTGCAAGCATCCCTTAATAAAGCAAAACCTGCCTTTATCCCAAGGCCAGCTGTCAAGGGTTTTTTGAAGACACAAAAACTTTGGATAGAAAACCCAAGCATTTAACCATCAATATTTGAGTTATTAAGAAAAGTTAGATGAGATTTTTTAAACCTAGTGTTTACTTTTCATTGGAAAAAAGAAGTATTAAAGAAAATCTAGTTTAGCTGCTCTTAGTATCCTTAATTCAGTCTTTATTACGGTCTTGGACCAATAACACAACATCTAAATCAATATAAATTTTTAAACATAGCCATATTAATAACATAACTGCACACTGGATCTAACCATTAGCGAGCAGAGTGTGATAAACTCGTACTGCAGAACAAAAATTTGCAACTCTGTGTGTGATAGACGAATTTATATCTATTAGCAAATATTTGATGTAGAATCTGTCCATTCGACCTGGTAGATTATGTAAAAGAGGGTAAATTAACCTTTGTCCAAGAAAGACACACTGCAGGAGCACATGTGCAACTGACTCAATCTCATCAGAGTTACAGGGGCAATATCCTCCCTCAGCCAGGTGCTCTTGCCACCTGGCTCTGTGTGCATGGGCTGCCTGCAGCCCCACCCCACACACACATGGCCCTAAACCTGGGGTAAATTCATGGGCTTGGGGCCGAGGCAGTGCCAGGATCGATCCTGGCACTGAAGTTCACATGGCACTTCACACGAGCAGTCTGGGCTTGGCTGCTCATATGAATAGCCTCAATTAGTATTCTATATATATGCATAACAATAGTCGGATCGGGGCTATCCTGTTGTTGAAGAACTAAAGAATAAAGCAACTATTCTACATATCCCAGGCAGCTTTGGACTATTCTCAAAATGCAGCCCCATACAACCCATGCAGGACAAACAGTTTTTGAAATCAAAGTCATTTTTCAAAGTAGATTGTAATAAAATTAATTAAAATGACACTGGGCATTGGCCACACCCAAGGTAGCTCTTTTGGGGTGCTGGCCCATCTCCAACCATATATTTAAATATCCATGAACACAAGCAATTATATTTCATTTGTGGGATTTTCAATTTTTCTGTTGATTTATTATATTGCTTAAATTATTTCAATATTTAAAATTACTCAGACTTAAAATGTAATCTTTACATCTATATAAAATCATCCCAAAAGTCAAAATAAATTATCATAGTTCAAGTGAAAGAGATGGAATTAACTTTACACCTTCATAGTATTTTAATAGTTTGGTAATTGTATTTGGCAATAGTACATCTTCTTGCCCTCCTGGGATTTATAATTAGGAATACACAGATGAATAAACACAGCTGGCTTACATGATTGCATCATTCAAACTAATTATCAATAGGTCATTTCCTTTAAATATCCAAGGTATTTACTGTGGCCAACAGTGTGACGGAGTTTAGTAGCTTAAAAATATTCAGTGAAATTGGTATAAACCTAGGTAAGATAAAAGGCAAAATAAAAAAAGCACCTTTGAACCACATGGCATTTATAACATGAAAAATAACCTGTTTGAAGAATAAATCCAGGAAGTAGGTGTTATGTTAACTGAGGTACAAATATTTATACAGCAAGTTTGCAAACTCTTTTAAGCCAATTGGTTTGACATTTTTAGAGCATACACTTTTAATGATGTCAGCTGATCCTTGTCTTTAACTTAATAATGCAAACTATGATAAGTACTGAATTTAATTTCATTTTAGTTGTTTTTAATATGCCTTCTATTATTTTAACAGCAGACATTTAAGTACAGCTGGCTCCAAGTGAAGAAATATTTTTAATAATCAGCACCATCTCTAATTCCTCTAGAGCATCCACTATTCAGCAGTAATTCATAAATGAAACAGAGAAACATGTAGGAATTGAACTAACAGTGCTTCTAACCAGAGGCCATTCTGGTGCCTGAGGGGAAAAATCCAAATGGTTCCTTTCATGGTACTTAAAAAGCAACATAATAGTAAACTTAAGCATCATCAATTTGCTGGCCCTAAGTGTTACCCCAGAATCTGCTGCCTGAATTTGGACTCCTCACTCTGCCTAAATGTTACCACTAGTCTGCTTTAACTTGTAGGAAAACAATTCAGTGTTGTGACTGTTTTGCATCTCAGTGATGCTTCATACATTAACACTACTTACACTAATTTTGAAGTACAGAGATAGCTTCTCTGCCTTAAGTACAACTCTGTCAAAGCTGAGAGCCAGTTCCAAGTTACTCATTTCTGCACTATCATAGGCCATCTGAAGCTTGTCTATAAGCTCTGTGTGTATTAAACATGTGCCTGACCATTGTGACATTAGCACATTGTCACCCTCTTTCTTGTTTACATCTTGAAAGATACAACAAAGGAAAAGTAATATGGGACTCTAGCCCAGGGCTGCGCAATTTTGGCTCTCCTTCAGATTCTGACTACAACTCCCATAATCCCTGGCTCTTGGCCACTGTGGCTGGTAATGATGGGAGTTGTAGTTCAAAAACAGCTGGAGTTCTCAATGACTGAACTGGAGATGTACTATTGTACATCAAATCCCAGATTACAGATCCCAGTTAAATGTTGAGTAGGTATTGTGTCAACCTTACAAGAGTGAAAATGTCTGGGTTCTTACAACTGGAAATTAGGAGTATGCATGGCACACAAATCTCCTGATTCATAATTTAGAATCTTCAGGTGGGTTGCGAGAATGTGTGTGTGTGTCTGTGTGTGTGTGTGTAGCAGTAATAATAGTAGCAATGTGGTCTAGTAGCTAAATGTGGTCTAGTAGCTACTATAAGCTAAAAGGTTGATGCAAATTGGCTCTGAAAAGGAAAATTAGTACTCACTGTTGACTTTCCTTTCTGTTCTCTCCAGATGCAGACAGTCCAACAAGTGAGTGGGTAGTGCCCTCCCTCTTGAACTGAAGGCAGGATCCTGATTGGACAATGGCCTCTGGTCCTAGGGAGGAGTACACATATGCCTTACCCAGACCTAAGGTCTGAACAATGAACTAAACTAAAGAACCCCTAACAATATCGTGGTATAATATCAGATAAATAATACACCATTGTTTATGTGACTAGCTAACAAGACAGAAGTTAAAAGTATCCCTTTCAGTCCTTAAACAAGAGCTAATATTGGATGTATACAATATTTGTTTCTAGAGGAAAATTTAAAAAGGTCACCCAGTTAAGTTCAATCCCTTATGGATGGATGGGCAGGAACTAGGCCCCACCCCACCCTGCCCAGAATTGTCATTTCTCATCCTGTTGTCTTTCCTTGAAAATTCTCAGATGGCTCTTCTTAGGAGGAACCCTGAAAATCCCTTCAGATTTCACTTTTCCAAAACATTGGTGCCAACCTTAATTTATAGTCTCATGTGGCTGTTTCATGGCCCAAAATCACAGCCCTAAATCACTGCTGAATTTACTGTGTTGCCAAAAGGAGTACTGTGGAGTGGTTCAAACTAAGGATGTGCATGAACTGCAGTTTGAGCACAGTTAGGAAGTGGGGACAGGGAGCTTTAAGAAAGAGGTGCTCTCTGCCACCCCATGCAGCTTCCTGCTGGGGCAGCGCATATCCCAAGAATCTCCATGCATAAACATGGCATTCATGCATGCACGGAAAGGAGATCTATTCTTGTGGTAGCAAGCATGACTGATTCCCTTAGCTAAGCAGGGTCCACCCTGGTTGCAAATGAATGGGAGACTTGATGTGTGAGCATTGTAAGATATTCTCCTCAGGGGATGGAGCCGCTCTGGGAAGAGCAGAAGGTTCCAAGTTCCCTCCCTGGAATCTCCAAGATAGGGCTGAGGGAAATTCCTGCTATATCTACCATTGATGTGGGGGGGCGGTCTGAAGTAACATTATCAAATATTTTGATCCCTCTAAGCCGTTGCTAGCACTGAGTAAAACTATCTTTGTTTACTTAGTAACTCTCTTTGTTTGCTAATGTACAGGCTGCTGAGCTGGATGGGAAAGAAAATACACAATGCACTCGGACCAGACATATACATTGTGGCAAATGTGTGGCTGCCACTGACATCAGCAGCTACATCTTCTCCTCCCTTTCCCTTTCTCGTGCAGTAAGCAAAACATATGGCGTGAGAGTTGCCTCACACTTTTCACTTCATAAACTACCACCCAAGGAGGAAGTGAAACTTGCAGCATTGTGATGTTACTGCTGTCCTTTGCCTTATGACATGAGTCTGAATCAGATAGTAAACTGAACGAGTGTACAGAGATCTGTACACTTGTATGTGTATTTGTGTGAATGACTGTACCTGTGTACTTTTAAAAGTGAACCTGGATAAATGCCCTTGAAATGCATGTTATAGATAGGAAGTTTATTTCTGTTCCTGCGTTCAACATAACATGTGAATTACTATACTTGTATACAGAACTGTACATGTGTACGCTGTACACTTGTTGTACAAGTGTTGAACATATTGTGTGAATGGGCCTATATTTATGGGGGGCAGAGGGGAAGTACCATGGGACCTTTGCTTTTGGCATTGTCTGTAATGTGAAGCTCTGGTCTTGAACAGTACTAAACTAACTCCAAAGCAACAGCAGTCCAAGTCTCAGATTTAACTGTCACAGTAATGGAGATGAATGAGTTCTCAGTTTTTGTTCTGTCTGAATTTTGACTATTTTCCTTTGATTTCTGTTCTGTTTTGCTAAAATTCTTGGGATCTCCGCCACCCTCGTCACTACACTACATAGATAGACAGACAGACAGACAGATAGACAGATAGATCTTCATATTTAAAAACATATTTTTTCAAGTATCTATATATTTAATTCTCGAAAACGTACCCATCGCTAATCCCGTGCGTGGCAGCTCTCACAAGAGTTCACAAACGAGCTGCCAATTAGCGATGGGGACGGGTGGCCCGGGCAGCAAAGAAGTGGTAGCCACTGGGCTAGCTGAGGAGAACTGTTTGATGCCAGGCTGGCCGGTGGGCTGAGGAGAGGTGGTTGCTGCCAGGCTGGCCGGTGGGCCGAGGAGAAGCGGCCGCTGCTGGGCTAGCTGGCGGACCGATGAGAAGCGGCCGCCGAGGGAAAACTAGGGGCACAGATGCTCGACGCCAGGTCAGCTTGTTTTTGCATATTTCCTGTATGAAGATCTGGTGTTATAAGTCACCAAGCAAGCATTTAAATATATTTTTTCTCTAATGGGCAAATGCATACAGAATTTATAGAATCTGTAAAAATTGTTGTAGTTTTTATGATCCAGTCTTCTGGGGAGTGGGAGGGATCCAGAAGCATGCATTCTGTTGTGAATTTTGGAATTAATTAACATCCCTAGTCTCAAGGGGAAATAAGAACAAACTATTTCTCAACAACTCTCTCACAGAGTAACAACAAAATGCAGCCTAAATAGGGGAATCCACAATTTATAGTTATGTGACTGGTTTCTTTGGCAAAGCTGTGTATTTCCAGGGACAGCTTAAGTTAAAATAGGCTGTAAGCATTCCTTCAGTTAATGGTTATAAGCAGCTGGAATAGTCTTCAATACAACCACCACATTCTACCATGCTTCAGGAAGAAATGTTGATTCAAGACATCAGTGTTATTTTCCCTTTCATCCCTCTGTGTATTCCTATAGGTTCATGGGAGGTTTGTACTATCCTTTGAAATATTTATATATTCTGAGAAAATCTGTGTTGTGAAGATAATGTCCTTTGTGTTTTTCATAGGTCAAAGCTTGTTTATAACCCTTTAATTCAATTCCTTCAGGAACCTAAGGAAAACCTCTCCAGTATCACATTGTACAGGCAGTGATAACCAGAGGCGTAGCTAGGGAAAATAGCGCCTAGGGCAAGCATTGAAATTGCGCCCCCTGTCCAAACATATGACACCCATCTTTCAGATAACTTTACCATAATATCAGCTGAAAAATACAAGTCAAGCTTGTTAATCTTTTAATATTTCAAAAACTATTTAGCAGTGGATGTAGCCAGACCAAAAAATGCTGGAAAACTACAAATTTTGGTATGCTGGGGCTCATGAAAAACCCAAATACTATGTGGAGGTGTACTTGGAAAACTAAACAGAAGTGCCTGTCTATTTCTCTACTATGCATTGTAGCATCACTATTACATAAGTTTTAAAAATTAATGGAGAATTTGACTTTTCCCAGATACTCTGAAAATAATTAAAGGATATGCAGAGTAAACTGTGTCACTGCTTAGAATATATTCTAGTATTCCAGAAAGACAGTTAAAATGAGAGAAAGAGAGCCAGAAACTCCCAGTGGGCCTTAATACTAAGGATTTGACACTGATTCAAAGACAAACTCACCATTAATAGCCATATTATTAAGACATCACATTTAACTCACTTATCACAAGAAGCAAAGTAAGAGCAAATGAATACAATCCTAGCTCATAAGCTTCAGTTCAGTATTCACAAGCCTGATTCTCTGTACATAGTGCTAAACTGAATATTTGTACAGTGACATATTATTTTTTTTAATTATTATTTTTACCTGTAGCCCCTTTGAGGGGCTTCCTAAAGGCTGTGGGTGGGGGTCTGCAAAGTTTCCCCCTCCCACCGCTGGCCTCTAGGGCCTCACAAGGACCATTTGAGCATGTGTGGTGGCCATTTTTAAAAACAATTTTTTTAAAAAAAAAATGGCCACTGAAAACAAAATGGCTGCCACACATGCTCCAATGGCCTCTGCGAGGCCTGGCCTAGGGCCTCACAGAGGCCATTTGAGCATGTGCAGTGGCCATTTTGGTTTTGGCAGGTATTTTTTTAAAAAAATTAATTTTAAGAAATGGTGCCCCCCTTCAAGTGGCTCCCGGGTCACGTGCCCTGCCTGCCCCACCCTAGATACGCCCCTGGTGATAACGATCACTGGGCTGTACATTTAAGAACTGATTTCTTAACAGCTTTCAAGAGTAATGAAAAGAAACAGCATTATCTGATTTGCATGAATATTCTGTTGTGTTGGTTCTTGCAAGATTAGCTGGAAACTACTGGTGGTCTTGCACATTTCCCCTACATAGATTAAATGGGAAAAGTGCTCCTGTTGGGTAGAGACAAATGACATCTTACTCTAGACCACTAAATATGATACTTCTGATATACCACTTGCAAAGCATATACCAATTGACAAGAACTCATTAGAAATTATAAAGGCAAAAAAGACAATGAGGCTATTCACATGTCCACTCAGGCAGGCAGATGGTGGTGGGGAATATAGATTTCAACCTACCTTCCCCCAGATGATCCATCTTTTCTCCTTCAGCGTGCGAGTTGCACGTCCACATGGCCCGGTGCTGCCAGGAGCAGTGCTGATCAACAGAGGCTGGGACTAGTTTTCCTGGCCTCTGGATATCCCATAAGGCACCGGATGATGAGTGTGGTGCCTTGGGGGATTCCCCCATCAGATGGGGGCTCTAGGCACTCATCTCTATGTCTCTTTGGGTTCCATGGAGCCTGAAGACACACACGAGCCTAACAGCTGGCTTAAGGGAGAGCTTGCTCCCTTAACCTTGGCTAAGAGCTAGGCTTAGGAGTGGGGTTAAGCTGGGTGGGATACCGGGATCTGTATGGATCCTGGTGCTCCAAAGCAGGAACCTAGTCTAGGCTTCACTAGCCTGAGCTAGGCTGCTTGTGAGAACAGCCTCAACTACCATGTGCCCATTCAGCATTGGTTGAGTGGCTATGAAATAATACTCTAAATATATTGTCAATAGTGAAAATGCTTTATGGACAGATTGTCAAAATTCTTCAAAATATAACTGAGAAAAGGATTCAGCTGAGTATGCCATCCATGAAATTTTCAGTGTACAATGATAGATGTAGTTCACCATTACATAAATGAGTTGCTTACAGATTATTCATAACACTTGCTGTGCAAGTATTATTATTATTATTATTATTATTATTATTATTATTATTAATTCGATTTCTATACCGCCCTTCCAAAAATTGCTCAGGGCGGTTTACAAAGAGAAATAAAACAAATAAGATGGCTCCCTGTCCCCAAAGGGCTCACATTCTAAAAAGAAACATAGGACACACACCAGCAACAGTCACTGGAAGTACTGTGCTGGGGGTTGATAGAGCCAGTTACTCTCCAACTAATTAGTTACAGTTACAGAACTAATTTGGACTGGACATATCTACAAGGCTGATGTTGCCACTTTGTATAATGAACCTCTATCCCCACTTCTACTAAATAATAAGACATTGTATAATGTTGGGGGACTTTCCAACCAATGTATAATTCTAGTTACACACATGAAACAATATTGCCATATCTTTATAATACATTAAGGTCTCCGCTGTCACAGAGTGGCTAGGTGTTGTATTATTGGGCCAGCTCCTCTAGTCTAAGGATCTCTAGATGTCATTGGCTCAACTGGTGGGTAGGGGTGTGTGTTTCGTTTCGGATACAAAATGTTTTGTGCCCCAAACAGGCCATTTTGGCTGTTTTGTAGCCTAAACAAAAGATCCAATGCTCAAAACAGAAAATTTTGTAGCTGAAACAAAACATCCCTGTTTCAGATACAAAATGTTTTGTTGTTTCGGCTGTTTCAGGACTCCATTTTGCAATTGTGAAAACTTTCTCCTTCAGTCTCCATTTTGAGTTTATCACTGTTGTGTGTAGATGTGCATGACCTTTGAAAATCTGCCATGTTCTTTGCAAAGCTCTGCTGTTGTTGATGATGTGTGATATTGATGTTATTTGGGGTGGATTTGGGGCAGAAAGGGGGCTTTGGGGGCAGAAGAGTGGGTCATGTGGTAGTGCTCCAATGGTAGTGCCCCTGCTGCCACGCAGATTCCAAAGGAATTGGGAAAAGGGCTGATTTTTAAAGAATTTCTGAAGTTTACATGTCTTTGGGGCAGATTCGGGGCAAAAATGGGGCCTGAGGGGCAAAACAGTGGGTAGGGTGGCAGTGCCCCAAGGGGTGCCTGCCACAACCCAGATTCCAAAGGAATAGGGCAAAGGGCTGATTTCTTAGGAATTGTTGAAGTTTATGCATCTTTAAGGTTTTCCCCCATAGGAAATAATGGAGGTTTCAGCAAACCCATAACTCCAACTGTGGGGGCCAGGAGCAAGTGGTGGTGTAGTGCACATAGGGTGCCAACCACCCCCATGTGTTGCTAACTCATGGGGTGCTGGGTTCTATTGTTTCTGAGGATCTACACTCAAAACATCTCAGAAACAACAGAATCCAGTACCCCATGGGTTAGCAACCCATGGAGGTGGTTGGCACCCTATTTGCTCTACACCACCATCGCTCTGGGCCACCCCAGTGCCCCCCAAGTGCAGTCATGGGGCTGAAACCACCGTTATTCCCTATGGGGAAGCACTTTAAAGAAGCATAAACTCCATTAGATCTTTAAAAATCAGCCCTCTGCCCAATTCCTTTCAAATAATTCTGGCAGCTTCCTTGTCCCCACTGGGCACTACCACCCACCCAACTCTGCTCTGGGCCACCCCTTTCCACCTGACGTGAAGCTATGCTTTTGCTGAAACCTCCATTATTCCCTATGGGAAAAAATCTTAAACTTCAAAAATTCACCAAAAATCAGCCCTTTGCCCAATTCCTCTGAAATGTGGGTAGTAGCTTCCACCCATTGGGCACTATCACCACCACCCACTAGTTTTGCCCCGGGGCCATTTTTTAAAAATCTAAAACATTTTGGATTCGGATTTTGCAATTTTGAACAAAGAACAAAATTGGGGTGTTTCAGATTGGCTGATTTCAAACAAAGAACAAAATGGGGGTGTTTCGGATTTGGGCCAAAAACAAAACAGAAAAAACAAAACAAAACGCACAACCCTACTGCTGGGTAGATCCAGGTTGCAATGTGGCTTCTGAGATGTGAGTGTGTTGATGCAAGGAAGCAAAGTAATGTAGTAACAATATAAGAAACATTTAATGGCAATTCAAATGCTCCTTGAGGCTTGGATTTTACTGGAAAATATTGCAACTGAGCTTTAGAAATGTTCTGTAGTCTCCAAAAAGCCACCAGCTTCTTATGAAGAAAATCAAACTGTTTATTTACAGTGTAACTTCTAGCCACTGGTTGCTATAACTCCAACTGCAGTCATATAATCTGTTTCAGGAGCTTGATGGCCCCTCCTCCCAATATTAACGTACCAATCAGTACTGCTGCATATTCTTTACCACAGAACCATAACTGACTAAGGTAAAGTGTGCTGTCAAGTCAATTTTGACTTCTAGCGCCCACAGAGCCCTGTTGTTTTCTTTGGTAGAATACAGGAGGGGTTTACCATTGCCTCCTCCGGCGCAGTATGAGATGATGCCTTTCAGGATCTTCCTATATCGTTGCTGCCTGATATAGTACCAGCGGAGATCCGAACCGGCAACCTTCTGCTTGTTAGTCAAGCATTGGGTGTTATTGGATGGATGAGCTTGAGCAGATGTGTTCCACATACATCACACACAGTCACTCATAGAGCTATGTTAACCTACCTTGCTTGGATGCACTATCTAATCTAATCTATCTATCTATCAGAAATATTTAAACCTTGTCCCTCCAGTACACTCCTGTTCTGGGCAACTCATAAATATAAAATAGATGCAATCTAAAATAAAACTAATAAAATTAATGAAATTAAGTAAACAAATTAAGTGAACAAGGAGAGGAGAGCTGGTCTTGTGGTACCAAGCATGACTTGTCCTCTTAGCTAAGCAGGGTTTGCCCTGGTTGCATATGAATGGGAGACTAGAAGTGTGAGCACTGCAAGATATTCCCCTCAGGGGATGGAGTCGCTCTGGGAAGAGTAGAAGGTTTCAAGTTCCTTCCCTGGCTTCTCCAAGATAGGGCTGAGAGAGATTCCTGCCTGCAACCTTGGGGAAGCCGCTGCCAGTCTGTGAAGACAATACTGAGCTAGATGGACCAATGGTCTGACTCAGTATATGGCAGCTTCCTATGTTCCTATGTAAATTAAAAGTCCAAGCTAAAACCACAATCAGAATTGCAGTTGCTGTTTTATAAGTTTCAGATTAAAAGTAATTTAAAAAGCTAAAATTAAGAATTATAAAAAGTAAAGAACCTACCAGATACGACCAAAGATGGAACATTAAAAAGCCTCTTTAAAAAATGTCATTTTAGTTATTTTTAAAACAGTGAGGGAGGGAGGATGGTGAAACTCTTCAGAGAGGGCATTCCAAAGCGGAGGGGCCACAACCGAAAAGGCCCTCTATCTAGCCCCGCCAGCCGGACCTGGGCAAGTAATCCCTCAGTGTTCTTTAGTTATTAAAAAGCAGGACCAAGAATTATGAATGAGGAGATGTTGGTTTTTCTTGGTTATTATTCTGGAGCTCTGGATACTCTTCCAGGTTTGGCTAGCTGAATCTCAGCTTCAGTTCCCTCTATGTAAAATAGGATTTTTTCAGATAGAATATATTTAGTTCACCTTGTTTAGTTATCTGCTCTTCATGCTCTTTAACAGCTTCTATTTTCTGCTTGTGGCACATTTGTCATCTGGAATGCATTGGCCCTATCCCTGATTTACTGGGCTACACCTCTCAAGTGCTGAACTCTACCCCTAGCCTCACCAACCATGGCCCCCATAATAGGAGCATTCCTAATTCTATCTATAAAATAATTTTTTTTACCAACCAAATATTTTTATCTGCAGGCTTCTTGTACTGGAGTACTTACTGTGTCAGCCAGTATGTCATCTTTCCAATCTTATTTCTTTCATAGCCCATGCATTTATATGGGGGAAGTACAAGACCTTTGAAGGAAAGTGAGGGCGATATCTTATTATAAGTGCCCTTTGACCAAAAAAAGTTAATTAGATTAGGATTCAATTTAGTATAAGAGAGTAGCAGTGTGCACAATATTCAGTTCTTTGTCCCATAATATTCTAAGAAAAAGAGAAGGTCACACAGGGCTAATTAAACTCACTTTTTCACAGTGGAAAATAAGACTTGCATTTAAAACAGATATCTTAAATCAGGAACCATTTTATTCTATTTGCAAGCTTATCCGGAAGAAACATTTGTTAACATAATTGCCACCATCTATTTTGATGTGATGCGCTTCATAATTCCTTTCATAAGCAAGAATACTGGGGCATCAGAGATGTTCCACAATGAATCCAGACTGTAAAAACGGTTCTGTTTGGGATAGAAACATTTCTAGACCAGATCCAGTACTTGTTTCATTTTGGTAGATCCTGCATCAATTTCTGAAAATGAAGTAAATATACAGCACAGGTTGAGGACATCTATGAGTAGGACTAACCCAAGCCCATTTTGCATGTGCATAAATATCCATGCTGGGAGGAAAGTGATGTCACTCTCCTGGAAGTCTTGGCACACACAGAGGCTGGCATTTTAGATGAGCAGAATGGATTGATTTCTGGCTCTACCAAACATTTCTGAAGTAGAATCAAGAGGTTATGCTCATAGCTGAGAAGAGGCATTAGTGCATCCTATTATTATTATTTATTATTATTATTATTATTATTATTATTATTATTATTATTATTATCATCATCATCACAGTCAGACAGGTGTTATTGACTGGTTTGTTTTATCCAGACATCGAGTCCTTCCCAAGGACCTGGGATGCCAGAATTTTATTGTCAATGTTGTTGCTGTTGTTATAGATATTGTCGCAGAATATAGGCCGTTCCCAGTAAAGCTGCTTTTTGTAATTGGCTGATGGTGATTTCTTTGGCCCCTATGGTGCTGAGGTGCTCTTCAAGTTGTTTTGGAATTGCACCTAGGGCACCAATTACCACTGGGATTATTTGGGTCATCTTCTGCCACAGCCTTTCAATTTCAATTTATAGATCTTTGTATTTGGTGATTTTTTTCTATTTCTTTTTCTTCTATTCTGCTATCCCCTGGTACTGCTATGTAGATTATTTTAACTTGTTTTTCTTTCTTCTTGACTACAGTTATATTCGGTGTATTGTGTGGCAGATGTTTGCCTGTTTGTACTCGGAAGTCCCATAATATTTTTACATCTTCATTTTCTTCAACTTTTTCAATTTTATGGTCCCACCAATGTTTGGCTACAGGTAGCTTGTATTTTTTGCAGATGTTCCAGTGTATCATCCCTGCTACCTTGTCATGCCTTTGTTTGTACTCAGTCTGTGCGATCTTTTTACAACAGCTGATTAGGTGGTCCAGTTTCATCTGCTTCTTTACAAAGGTGGCACTTGCTGTTTGTTGTTGACTTTTCGACTTTTGCTCTTATTGCATTTGTTCTTAGTGCCTGTTCGTGTGCAGCCAGTATTAAACCCTCTGTTTCTTTCTTCAAGTTACCGTTCTTAAGCCATTGTCAGGTCTTGGTGATGTCTGATTTTCCCCTTATATTGTGCAAATATTGACCATGCAGTGGCTTCTTTTTCCATTTTTCTGCTCGGTTCTTGACTTGTTCTTTCTTGTAGGCCTGCTTTCTTTCATTGGTGTTGAATAGTTTCACATTATTGACCATTTGAAGTGCATCTTCTTCACTGTCCTTGATATATTCTTCAAGGCCTCTTTTCTCCTCCTCTACTGTTTGATGGACTTGCAGCATTCCTCTTCCACCTGAACTGCGAGGCAGGTATAGCCTATCTACATCACTGCGGGGGTGCAGAGCATGATTAATGGTCATTATTTTCTCGGTCTTAAGATCTAGCGTCTCTAGCTCTGCCTGGATCCAGTCTATTATTCCTGCACTGTATCTGATAATAGGTATAGCCCAGGTGTTTATGGCTTGTATGATGTTCCCACCATTGAGTTTGGACCTGAGGATTTTTCTAACTCTCCTGATGTATTCACTTCCAATTTTTCTTTTAACTTCAGTGTGTGCGATCTTATCAACCTGGAGAATGCCCAAGTATTTGTAATGTTTTTTTCCTCCCAGGTTCTTGATGTTGCTTCCATTGGGCAGTTCTATTCCTTCTGTTTTTGTTATTTTCCCTCTGTTCATTATTAATGCAGCACACTTGTCTAGTCCAAACTCCATTGCTATATTGCTACTGAATATACGGGCAGTGTTTAGCAGTGATTCAATTTCTGACTGGGACTTTCCCTACAACTTCAGATCATCCATGTACAGCAGATGGTTGATTTTACTTGATGTTTTAGATGTTTGGTATCCGAGGCCTGTTGGGAGTCTGCATTCTCTAGGAACTTCTGGTTCCCTTCTCTCTTACTTTCAGGCAGCATATCACTAAACAGGGCAGCTCTCCATTTCTGCCATAAAGAACATATTTATAGCTTTCTTGAGAACCAGTCAGATCATGCATACATTTCAGGCTGATGGATTACTGAATTACTTTTAAAAAGAGGACGGGTTGCTTCTTTCGCACTGTAGCTATGTCTCCCTTTTGTAATGGTTCAAGTAACCCCTCCCTCCTATTAGGGATGTGCACGGAACCAGCAGGGGCCAGTTGAAAGGTGGTGGTGGGGACAACATTAAGGGCGGCGGAGGGTGAACTTACACACACACCCCTGCCATGGTTCCCCCACCGGCGCTGTCTTAAAAACTGGTTCAGCAGGGCAGCAGTGTACCTCCTTGCCACCCTGTCCACTCCTCGGACCGGAAGTGACCGGAAATAACCCATGTGTGTGCACACGTTGGTGGATGTGCGAGCGCAATGTGTGCATGCGCATGGGTTACTTCTAATGACTTCCAGTCCAAGGAGTGGATGGGGTGGCAGTTAGGTACTCTGGCGCCTCACCGGACCGGTTTCAAATGAGTGCTTGTAGGGGAAACATGGGGGGAGTACGTGCACCCTCCACCACCCTTAAAGTTGTCTCCCCCCCCGAAAGTTTTGGGGCCTTCATTTTAATGACTATGACTTGAAGCATCACAAAACATATACCATAAAGAGAGGAATTTTCTGATATTAAAATATGTTTATAAAGTCTAACTATTAATAGTTTAAATTGTCATTTGTTGCACCCCTATGCAACTTGTGTCCTACTCTGATTATGCTAATTCCTAACAATACTTTTTTTAAATGTAAGAATAATATTAAATACTTGTAACACAGGGTAACAGCTGCATGAAATGGGATAAGTAGTGTGCCATTTCATTGTGCATTCTTTCCATGGTTCACACTTGTTACTTGTTCTAAGATGCAAACCTCATGCAGCCTACAGTCTAGTCTACTTCTACTATGCTAGAATTTTAAAAAGAACAAAGAAAGTGGAAACTGGGGCAACAGGGAAGAAGTGTGCTGATCAGCTCATACATCAATTATTCTTTAGCTGTATATGCCAACTCTCTCATATGAGAAAATCTAAAATTATCAAAAATATGAAACTTATCTTTCATTTATTTCTTACTATTCAACTCCGCTCTTTCAGATTTGCATGGATTGGTTATTAAGATTGAATGCTAATTAATGGGCAATCAAAGCAGTGATCTGGATTATCAATCTACACTACACCCACCTGAGGGTTAAACTAGACATGACATGCAAGATTGCAATGGCCTTTGTTTCTAATTCAAGGCAGCCATGGGAGTGGAGTCGGAATTTGATTGAAGCAGCGGTGGGGGAGCAGATGTTTAGCCTTTTTTTCCAATTAAATGGGCCATTTTCTCTATCAAAATTCCCTCTCCCCAAGTTGCTTTTCTCTCAACTGGAGAAAGGTCTCTTGACCCAACATCTTTTCCCTTGTGGCATATTTTCAAAGGGAAAACGGCCTATTGGGAAATGATATATTATCTCTGTGCCACTGCTCAGATCAAATTAGGATCAAAGTAAAGGATCCATGTGTTTCCCGTCATAGCTTGTTTGGCCCTGAATGTATCATACCTGCAGTCTTTGATGTATATGGTCTGCTGATCACAATCCTCTATCTTTTCTATTCTTCTCCAGGACCCTTGACTACTTATTTATAGGTCAACATCCCAATCTAAAATCTAAGGCCTCATTCTCATAAAAATGGTAAATTTGAATCCAGGCTGTACATACTGTATTGCAGATGGGTCACAGAGAAAACTAGATAAGGATCTTCCCCCCTGACATCTAGCTTTTTTACATGCATTGATTTTTAGCCTACTTTCCAGTAGACTTATGAGATCACCCAGCATTCTGTATGTGTGTGTCCCCCCACCATCAACTTTGCAATGCCTGGACCAATATGGGATATAGTTGTAGGGACACATAGAGACACCCCAACAGCATAGTTTATGATAAAGTCATCCACCCAATTCAAGATGGCAGATGCATAAACATTTGAGGCACAAGTGGGCAAACTTGTGAACCACCTAAACAATTGGAATTTGCTACAGCAGTAGGGACACATAGGGATGCCTCAATGGCATAGTTTGTGACAATGCCATCCACCCCGATTCAGGATGGCAGATGCATGAACATTTGAGGCACAAGAGAGCTAATTTCTAGACTGCCTTACCGATTTGAACCAAATTAGGTACAGTTGTAGTGAGTGACACACAGGGCCATCTAAACAGCATGGTTTGTGATGTTGTCATCCACCCCAGTTCAAGATGGCAGATGAGTGAACATTTGAGGTGTGATTGGACTAACTTGTAAACCGCCAAACTGATTTGAACCAAATTTGCTACAGATCTAGGGACACATAGGGATGGCCCAAGGGCATAGTTTGTAATGATGTCATCTACCCTGATTCAAGATGCTGGACGCATGAATGTCTGAGGTGCAAGTGGGCTATCTTGTGAACTGACTAATTGATATGGACCAAATTTAGTCGAGTTGTAGGGATAGCAAAAGGAAAGTAGGCAGATTAGTTCTTACTAGAACAACATGATTGTTATTATAGAAGTGTGCTAAAATCTCTGTCTCCCCCTTTCTCTCTTTATATTAATAATGAAGAGTGTATTGTAATTCAGAGCCAGTATAGTTTTCTATACTAGATAAAGGTATAGGTATTATAAATGTTCATTTCCAGTCTTCCTGTTAGATAGCGATGTGCGAAACGTTTCGGGTACAGAACGATCTGTACCCGAAACAGCCAATTTTGGGTAATTCGGATCCGAACTGAATCACCCTTCTGGCCCTCCGAAATTTTTCGTAGCTGAACCGAATCACCTCTGTTTTGGCTCTGAATATTCGGATTTTGGGATTTTGACGTCTATTTGAATTTCCTGCCTTTTTGCCTCCCATTGACTTCAATGAAAAAAGGTCTGAAATTCTTCTACTCTAATTTTGGGTCCCAGGGGCAAAATAGTGGGGTGGGGTGGTAGTGCCTAATGGGTGGAGGCTGCCACCCCAATTGCAGAGGGATTGGGCAAAGGGCTGATTTTTGGTGAATTTTTGGAGTTTTAGTGTCTTTGGGGCAGATCGGGGGCATAGCGTGGGATCTGGGCCAAAAGAGTGGGGTGGTAGTGCCTAATGGGTGGAGGCTACCACCCCAATTGCAGAGGGATTGGGCAAAGGGCAGATTTTTGATGAATTGTTGAAGTTTATGTGTCTCTAAGGTTTTCCCCCATTAGGTATATTGGAGGGTGTATCGATTCACATCGGGGGGAAAGGGGTGGCCTAGAGCGGTGTGGGGTTGGTGGTAGTGCCGGGTAGGGGCAAGGAAGCTACCTGAATTTTTTCAAAGGATTTGTGCAGAGGGCTGATTTTTGGTGAATTGTTGAAGTTTACACGTCTTTAAGGTTTTTCCTCATAAGGTATAATAATGGAGCTTTCAGCAGCCCCATAAGTGCACTTGGGGGGTGCTGGGGTGGCCCAGAGCGAGTGGTGGTATAGTGCACATAGGGTGCCAACCACCCCCATGGGTTTCTAACCCATGGGGTACAGAGTTCTGTTGTTTCTGAGGTGTTCTGAGTGTGGATTCTATGATAGCAAATAAGAGTGGATTCATGGTGTCTCATTGAAAATCTCATTTGCTATCATAGAATCCACACTCAGAATACCTCAGAAACAACAGAACCCTGTACGCCATGGGTTAGAAATCCATGGGGGTGGTTGGCACCCTATGTGCACTACACCACCACTCGCTCTGGGCCACCCCAGCACCCCCCAAGTGCACTTATGGGGCTGCTGAAAGCTCCATTCTATTATAACTTATGAGGAAAAACCTTAAAGACACGTGAACTTCAACAATTCCCCAAAAATCAGCCCTCTGCCCAAATCCTTTGAAAAAATTCAGGTAGCTTCCTTGCCCCTACCCGGCACTACCAACAACCCCACACCGCTCTAGGCCACCCCTTTCCCCCCAACGTGAAGCAATACATCCTCCATTATACCTAATGGGGGAAAACCTTAAAACCGCGTAAACTTCAGAAATTTACCAAAAATCAGCCCTCTGCCCAATCACTCTGCAATTGGGGTGGTAGCCTCCACCCATTAGGTACTACCACCCCACCCCACTCTTTTGGCCCAGATTTTGCCCCCAATCTGCCCCGAAGACACTAAAACTTCAAAAATTGGCCAAATATCAGCCCTTTGTCCAATCCCCCTGAAATTTGGGTGGTAGCCTCCACCCATTGGGCACTACCACCCCACCCCACTATTTTGCCCCTGGGACCCGTTTTTTTAATCCGAATCAATTCGGATTCGGATTCGGATTAATTCAGATCCGAATCGAATCAGGGGTGATTCGGATGGGCCATATTCGGATACAGAACAGAACAGGGGTGTTTCGGTTCGGATCCAAATCGAAACACCGAAAATCTGAATTGCACACCCCTAGTTAGCATGAAAATATATTTACCTCAAAACATTCTGAGAATCTAGCAGAAATTAGCTGATGAGTTCATGTAGAGCAAAACACAGACCTAATATTAAAGCCTCCACAATCAAGAGGCTGAAAGCTAGAGATAGGGCCCAAGGAAACAGATATGGGCTTGCATTACTCAGTCCAACTAAGGCTAATGATATAGTAGAGCAGTAAAGTTGAGTTTGAGTTGTATCACTTCAGACTACACATGGTACAATTAAATAATCATGTAGCCAAGTACTCCTTCATAACAAAACAAGTTGTTCTAGTAAGAATGAACTGCCTACTTTCCTTTCACTATCTCTGAAACTGAACTAAATTTGGTCCAAATTGGTTAGGCAGTTCACAAGTTAGCCCACTTGTGCCTCAAATGCTAATGTGTCCACCATCTTGAATCAGGATGGCATCGTCACAGACTACACTGTTCAGGTGTTCCTGTGTGTCACTCGATACAACTATGCAAAATTTGGTTCAAATCAGTTAGCCAGTCCACAAGCTAGCCCACTTGTACCTTAAAAGTTTACACATCCACCATCTTGTATTGGGGTGGATGTTACCATCACAAATGATACCGTTGAGGTGTCCCAATGTGTCCCCACAACTGTAGCCATATTAGGTTCATATTGGTTCAGGCATTGTGAAGTTGATTGGGTGGGTGGGGGACACACACACACACTGAACGCTGGGTGATCTCATAAGCCAATTGGGGAAAAGGCTAAAAATAAAAACAGATATGACAGAAATATAACAGTACAATCTCCTTTCTCCCCCTCAAATTATATAAAAACTGGATTATGCAAGGCAGCCACAATTTGAATCAGAGGTTACCTTAGGGCCCCCAATTTGAATTGGTGCTTGTGCCTAGCAACAGTTGCTAGGGAGATGAAAATGGTGGGGAGTGGCAGTTAAGGAGGGGAGGACAGTGGAAGAGGGAGATGAAGAGAAGGGATGAAAATAGAGTGAAGAAGAAGAAATAGCAGGACTGAGACTTTGGCAAGTGGAGGCAGCTGTGTGTGGTCAATAGAGGCAAGGAGTGGGCAGCTGAAGACAAAGGATGAGAAGATTTGGGGGACAAAACAGCAGTGAAAAGCAAAGGATACAGCAGCCTGCAATGCTGACCTATATCATGGGATCATCAATTTGTTGGGCCACCCAGGCAATCCTATAGCTACTAACAGGACTCCTATTGTGGCACATTAGAAAGGACAGAGAAAACTATTGTATAGGGGAATTTTTGATGTTTGCTTCAGTTTTCTGTTATTCCTTTGTTGTTTATTATTTTTTAATAAAAGTTGTATGAAGCTAAAATATTTGTTCTTGGTTCCATCTCTTCTCCCAGATTAATATCCAAGTGGGCTATGGCCTGTATTGGTCACATACCTACCAGGCATACAGGAGACAGAGAAGAATTAGTCTCATTCCCACAATTATTATTAGGGTAGGAAAGCCTCCTACCCCAATTTGGGGCCAGTGCGCACTCTCATTTTCTGATCATGAATTAAAAACAAGGCCAGCTGTGCTGGTAGTGCTCATGTACTAAGCAGCAACTGGGTTGGCAGGCCCCCTCCTACCCAGCAGCTGAACCCAGGTATTTAATGTGGTACAAGGAAACATTCTCTGACACCGCTGCTGCTTAGCGCACAATCACTGCCAGTGCCTCCAACCTTGTTTTTAACTTACAAGCACACACAGCTCCCAAACTAGGGTAGGTGCTTATTCCTACCCTAAACGGCCCATTTGACCCACGAGTATACCCCTCAGGTTCTGGCAACCGTAACTTCCTGTTGCCACTGGCAGTGAGGAAGCAACAGATTCAGTGGCTTCACTTGTACAAAAGACTCCTGGAAGAGTGTCTTCCCCCACCTGACCCACTTGCATTCCTGGGAAAGGCACAGGTACACTCAGGGATAGTAATCTTTTCAGGGGTTGCTACAGTGGCCACAGCTCCCAGACAATGGTGCAATTTCTAAAAGACTTTGTACACCTTTCCCAGGATTCAGGCAGAAGAAAAATACTCCTTTTCTAGGAGTCATTTAAAAAAGTGAAGCTGCTGAAGATATTACTTCCTCATCACCATCTTTAGTTCAGGGCAGTGTTGCTCCCTTGCCATTTGGAGCCACAAAAAGTTAAGAAAGAGAATGTATCTCTGTCTCCTGTATCCATAGTAAGTATGGGGGGTGGATGTGGTTGAACTGAACTGTGTTTTTAACTGTGTTAAAACTCTGTTTAGAGTTTTAGAGTACATGTAGAGTGGTGATTCAGATGAATATCCTCCGCATACAATTAAGGGACATCCCCAAGAGTGTGTTGGGATGTCCTCCTGTGATGTCAGGAGAGCATGCTCTTGGCATGACCCTCTTTTTGTGTTGTGTTGTGGCTGGCATTTGCCTGAACAAGCCCATTGACTACTAATTTACCCCAGGGTAAGAAACCTCATCCCATAGTCATTTGGTTGCCTATGGAGTGAACATATCCTGCTAACTGGAGCAGAAAATTTTCAACACGTATGGTGCAGAAAGGTCTGTGATAAATATTCAGATTGCTCATCTGTATCTATCCAGTGTCAGGTCAATTTAGAGTTCCTTCCTAATATAGGATAATGTTTGTGTTTTAAAATGTTTCCCTAATTCTTTAATTCTTTCCTTAATAAGATCTTGGTTGTCTTTGCAGTTCAGACATGGACTATTATTTGTTTATTCATTTATTAATTTATTTTATTTGTCGCATTTATATACAGCCCTATATAAAATCTCAGGACTGTTTGCCAGACTGATCTAGGTAGAGTTTTGATAGGTATAAAGAAAACAAGATGTTGTATCCTCTGTGTATACCTATTTTCTTAAAAACTAACTGCCTGCCAGCCAATAAACAATATAGTAAGACTTATGTCTAACAAGTAATTAATTCCTGTGTACAAAAGGGTTTACAATCCCAGAGCTTGCTTTTCAGGAATATCTAACACTTGTCACTATAGCTGAAATCCGTGAGTATTGTGAATAGACAGTATCAACTCTGAATGTGGATGCTTAGTTAATAGGTTGTCTCTTGTTCTCAGCCAGTTATTCAAAATGCTGGGAAGTGCCTCCTGAGGAGCACTGACTGTCTAGCATCAATTTCGGACTGATCAACACAACCACCACACATTTTTGCCACCACTTTAGCAGGTGGCAAAATGAGGGGAGAGGGGTTTTCTGGGTGTCTGTCTGGGACATGAAAATTCAGAAATTTTGAAAGTAAGAGCTGGCAGTGGTACAGCAGAGTGCATCTTTCTTTTTTGACAGAAAATACAATACTTCTGTGAGTGGCAACATCAGAGCTTTGAGCCAGCAACTGTCAGTCACTGTTTTCTCCCAGAATGCACAGGGGAATGACTCTCCATTGTGGCATAACATAACTCCCAAGTAAATTCTGGGTAAAAATTATAGTCAGAAGTAGAGGTGTGCACAAAAACATTTTTTGCTGTTTGGTTCAAATTTGAACCGAACCACTGGTCTGCTAAATGGTCAATTGAACCGAACAGCCGTTTGGTCCATTTGATCAAACTGGGTCAAACCATTTGGCCCAGTTTGCTGGGTTATGCTTCTAAAGGGGAATCTGGTGAGGATTCACCTTTATAAGCAAAGGGGAGTAGGGGACTTCTGCCGTTAAAAGGCTTCTAAGTCTGGCCGGGGGCTGGTAAACGGTGGCGGTGGCTGCTCTAAAACCCAGTGCTCCCCCCCCACCCCAGCAGCGTGGCCCACATGGCAGTGGCATGATTCCAGCCTTCACACATGCACAGAGGTCTTTTGTGTGACCTCTGCAAATGCGTGGAGGCCATTTACATGACTACGCAAATCTGCGTGACCGCACAAATGCTCTCCGTGCATGCGCAGAAGCTAGAACTGCACCACCACCATGTGGGCTACGCTGCTGGGGGTTTAGAGGAGTTGGTGCCAGTGCCAGTAAGCGGCCCTCTTGCCATCCCCCTCTGATCGCCTTTGGAAACCTTTTAAAGGCAGGATTCCTCTTTGTTTGAAAAGGGCAATTCTCACCGGCTTCCCCTTTACCAGCAAAGCCCCTCAAACCATGAAACCTGGTTGAAGTGGTCTGTAATGGACTGGGCCTGGTTCGGTTCTAACTCGGACCAGCAGCCTTTTTTTAAAGGCCAATCCAGTTCAAGTTCAAACCAGTCTAACTGGGTCAGTTGGAATCGAACCCAGTTGGATTTGAACCAGTTCTGCACACCCCTAGTCAGATGTAGCCTGTGCTGAAAAAAGCAGCAACACTTGAACTTCACAACATGAGTCAGTTGTACAGGGACAGACTCTTGGCTGTAAGGAGCCACACTCAGAGCAGCGATTTATGCAAAGGCACCAACCCCAAAGGAATCTGGATGTGATTGTGCAGACGTATCAAAATGTGTGTGTGTAGTTTTGGTCAGTGTGCACGTGTGCATTAGTGAACTGTAGCAGGGCAGGGGTAGCTATGAACTGAAAACTGCAGCAAGATGAACATGTGCAGTGATTTCACTGAAATCAGAAACTAAACCTGGAAGAATGGCAGACGGCTAATGCTTTTGTTTTTCTTAACAAAAGTGAGGTCATTTGAAACCCCAACCTCTAGAAAGAAATTTTTAAATGGGGAAAATTTCATGCGCATCCCTACTTTTAAACTGCAAAGAAAATAAAAGAGAAAACACTGGCTCTACTGTGATATATAGTTGGAACGAAGGACATTTTAGATATGAAACAAACATTAATACTAGTGAAATTCGTTGTATTTATTATCTTGACTCTTTTTGAAGCTGTGATTGCTGCCAAATGACTTAAATCTTTCCCTAAACTTCAGGCTGTGGTTAGTTGCAACAATTTCTGCAGAATCCAATTAACTACCAAACGGAGTGAGGGGGGGGAGGAATTCCTAAGTCTTGTGTCATCACCTTAAAAAAAAAAGCAGTGTGGACATTCAGAATGCTAATTAGCTTTACTGATTAACTGAGCCAGAAAAATGACAACAATAAGTTAATTAACATTCTGGTCCTGTGCTGATGTCCCTAGAAGTCATGAGCCTTGTTTGTCAGTTGCACATTCTGCAAGGGAGATACATCTGCTTTGAAAAATATTCTTGAAAAATCAGCTCGTTTCAGTGGAGATTAGTGACCATGTATATGTCTGCATTAAGAAATGGCAAGGTTTGTTTGAGTTAAATAAGAAACCTAATTGAAGGAAACTTTCAATATAAGAAATATTTGGAGGACACATCACAAGCTCTTCTTCATTTTTCAGCCCTGAATAGAAGGGGAAGCAATTCAGCGAACTGCATGCACTGCTGAGCAGTGTGAAGTAAAGAACCATTAGCACAAGTTTCTCTGTTGCACACAATAAGGAAAGCCTTGGCAGTGCTTGCCAGGCTCCTTGTTTTCGGAACCCAGTATTTGCTCTCTTTGTTTCAGTGAATTCTTAGGGCCCAGTCCCTCCCCTGCCCAAATATTAATGATCAAAAGTAGTTTGTATTCTACTGGTGTGCTATTTGCTAAACTATGTGCCAGGGCATGCTAGTGTGCCACGAGGAAACTGTTAATGTGCCATAAGAAACAGATTAAATAAAGACCCCTCTGATCCCCAGAATGTCCACCCACAAAGAAATCTGCCCCTGTACCTTTATATGAGTTAGTTCTCTAGAGCCCTATTCAGACTTTATGTTGTAAGTGCATACTGTTGTCTGTACACATGTACCTGTTTGTGCATAAATGACAAACATGCATTCATTTAAAAAGTGAACCTGGGTACAAGCCCCTCAAAAGCTGGGTACAGATAGGAAATCTACCACTATATATGCATTGAACACAATGTGTGAATAACTATATGGATACATTGTATCTGGATTGAACATAATAAGGCTATTCACATGAGCAGCCCTACCTGGACTGCTTGTGTGAAGCACCAGGATGGAGGCCGATCCCAGTGCTGCCTGCCAGGTAGCCCAAGGTTTTGCCTTGAGCTATTACCTAGATAGAAAGCTGTGAGTGCGCCCTTCTACCCAGATAACTGGTCCTGTCTGTGCACAGGCTGCAGGCAGCCCAAGAACACACACAGCTGGGGTGCAAGAGGGCCTGGCTGAGGGGGAATCCCTCTTGGTGTGGTGCACTGAGGGATGCCAGAAGATTTCCCTCTCCAGCTCCCTGCTCTGCCACTCACTGCAGCATAGCTTGGGTGTCATATGAGCAGCAGAGCCTTCAAACTAATTTTGATCATGTCTGGGGAGGGAAGGAGGAGCCTGCCTCTACACTAGCCCTCCCCCTTGCCAGTGTTTCCAGACATGTGGACAACCTTAAAGTGTGGATAGGGTTTAGAAATATGTCTTTCCAATCACCTTTGGCTTGAGGGGGGAATTCTGTGGTGGTTTTCATTTGGAATGATTGAAAAAGCTCATCATTTCCAGTTCAGAGCACAGCAGAATCATATGTCCCCACTGGAGGCTTCTTGTTGTGCCTTTACATAAATTTATGTAAATATAAATACATTGGTAACTGGTAAGAAAATAAAATGTGAACTGAAAAATGCTGCAAATTGCACATGTCCCAGTTCTAAAATTAACTTTAGGAAATTTTCAAGTTAAGCCCAAAGACAAGTAGAGTGGAAAATGGAGCACTGCCAACCCATTAAAACAGGAAGAACATGGAACTACCATGTACACACATCCCCTAATTAAAATTCCAAAAGTGTATAGGAACCTTTATGGAATGTTTTGGCCTTGCTTTACATGAAGAGGGGAGAGCAGGTTCCACAGTTCTAACCCCCAGCCACCCCAAAGAATGACAGATCCTTCTTTCTTCTCGTCATGTAACAGGACGGTGGGACAGAAGGGTAATTATATTTGACTTTGGGTCCAAAAGACAAATATAGCTACATTTCTGTCCTGCCCTATTATCTTGTTGCAGGTAGGGCTTGCTGGGTTCTGGGAGTCCAAGGTCAGCAATGCAAGGAGACCAGATCAAGGCAGGAGGCCAGCACTGGAACAGGACTAAGGCTAGCTAGAGCAGGACTTGGAAAATTCCGAGGAGAGCAGCTACAGAGCTGTGTGCAGCTGTTTCACCAGAGGTGAGAACACGTTGCTTTAGCAAAGAACAAAACTACACTAAAGCTTTGTTCAAAGCTTTGTTGTAGCCCTGCTCTCTAACTCCTGTCTGTAGCTCCACCCCTTTTCTGTAGGAGTCATCAGAGTTTAAAGGGGCAACACTTTATTCCACAGGTGCTGGCTTCGGCAAGGTTTGTGAGCTTTCCACTCAGCAAGCTGGACATCAGAGAAGTCCTCTGAGTTGGAGGATGCAGGTAAGGGCACCTCCTAGAGTCACAGCAGAGGGGGCAGATCTGATGAGACTGGAGCTTCCCACCCTGACTCATCTCCTGCACTCTTCATGTCTTCTCCCAGCTGAGGGGCTTCTGGACCAGGGCTTTAGGGGTGTGCACCGGACCGCGGACCTGTGGCTCGGCACTGGGGTGGGGGGTTCCATTAAGGGCGGGGGGGGGGGCTTTACTCACCCCTCCCGCGCTTTGCAAGTTTGGTGCCATAATTATTTTTAAAAATGCGCCGCAGAATTTCTGGTTGCTCGCCGCTCCTTCTTGACTTCAAAATCGGGCGGCAGGATACTTCCCTGCCGCCCCCGAAGCCCCCTCAAGCCATTTGAGCTCTTGAAATCTCACCCGGACCGAGTGCCAAAGCGCTCGGGCGGGCGGCGGGGAGATGTCTGTCCGTCCGCCCGCCCCCTTCCCTGCCTTCTGCGAAGTGCAGGGAGCCTTCTGCGCGCGCGTGCGCAGAAGCAGGGAGCCTTCTGCGCACGCGCGTGCAGAAGGCTCCCTGCACTTCGCAGAAGGCAGGGAAGGGGGCGGGCGGACGGACAGACATCTCCCCGCCGCCCGCCCGAGCGCTTTGGCACTCGGTCCGGGCGAGATTTCAAGAGCTCAAATGGCTTGAGGGGGCTTCGGGGGCGGCAGGGAAGTATCCTGCCGCCCGATTTTGAAGTCAAGAAGGAGCGGCGAGCAACCAGAAATTCTGCGGCGCATTTTTAAAAATAATTATGGCACCAAACTTGCAAAGCGCGGGAGGGGTGAGTAAAGCCCCCCCCGCCCTTAATGGAACCCCCCACCCCAACCCTCCCGAACCAAAACCACCCCTTGTCCGGATCGGTTCGGAGGCCAGTGGAATGGCCTCCGAACCGATCCGTGCACACTACTACAGGGCTTTGACCTCAAGGAGGTGGACAAGGTTTTCCCACCATTTGAGCTTCACAACAACCCTGTGAGTAACATTAAGCTGAGAGGTAATGAATGGCCCAGAGTCACCTAGTGAGCATCATGACATAGTGGGGGGATTTGAACCTGGCCTTCCACACACTACACTGACTTTTAAATACAAATATTCAGAACACAGGGTTGTGAACAATGAGACAGGTGTAACCTCTTTTCCAAGTAGAGCTGAAAAGCATTCAGGAAGAGCATGTGGTACGTTCTCTCATAGACCTAGATCAAGAATGCAAGACAAAGACATATTCAAACGTAAGTCAGAATATCCTTGTGTGTAGAAAACTTGTTCATCAGAAAAACACTAGGCCAGAATCCTTCTCTCTGACAAGTATCTATTACTCTTTCCTCAGTATCTGAAATAGCTTTAAGGTGGCCCTGGAGAGAATACAGGGAACTGACAGAATGACAACACATTAAATAGTGGCAATGAGACCTTAGTGAACCAATGAGGGAAACTGAATTTTATGGGAACCAGCTTTCCATGTGAGTAAAAGGAATTTAGTTTACTGGCTACTGGCAGGAGGAGGGAGATATTGCCTGAAGGGAACCTGAGAGATAGGGCAAACTTGTTTTATGAAAATCTGGCCAGTATGGGTTAGGATAAGGAGAACAGAAGTAGATGAGCAGTTGTCTACACTTCTCTGAAGAGGCAATCCCTTCAGAGATAGCAGCCAAAGCATCCATGATAAAGATCAGGCCTGAAAGAGGAATAAAACCTTAATATAACTGCTGGTAAGTTTCCCAGACTATAGGAAACATCTATATTGGGCAGCAGCAATATAGGAAGATGCTGAAAGTCATCATCTCATACTGCATGGGATATGGCAATGGTAAACCCCTCCTGTATTCTACCAAAGAAAACCACAAGGCTCTGTGGTCAGCAGGAGTTGACGCCGACTCAACAGCATAACTTTACATTTACTTTATAAGTTCTTACTATGGGGATGAAACCTTTATCATTTAGTTGATGGAGAGATTAAGAATGCCTAAGATCTAGATTAACTGAACTGATTCACACTGTGCAATGTTCATTTACACCAACAGTTCCAACCTTTCTTGGTTACATCATGTGATGGCAAAAATAATGTAGCCAGCAGGATATCAATGATTACATTGGACCTGCTGGAATTGCCAGTGAACAGAAAAACAAATGCATTGGCTTGGTTCACGCAATCATTTGGTAATTGACATTAGCCGTGCCAAGGCAGCAATCTCGGGCCTCATTCACATATAACGTGAAACCAGAGATGGTGAACCTGCGGTTAAGACATACACCCAGCATTTAATCAAGATGGTTGCTATGGGCCATGATCCCCAAGGGTGTGTGTCAAATGCATTCAGGCCTTTCCTGACTTGCTTGCTGGCTTCATCAAGGTGAAGACATTTTAATCCCTTCATCACATTTCTTCATACATCAAGAAATGTACTTGCTGCAAATCAGCAGCCACATATTGACATGCGATCTAAATCTTGGATTGGCAGGACTGCTGAGGGGCACCTCCACACGGAGGTGGGGTAGGGCGGGCACCTGTTATGGTTAATGGTTATTTTTGGAGAGTGCTTGGCATGTTACTGGATGCAGGCAGAGGTTGGGGGGGGGGGATGGGGAAGCCTGCTTGCCAGTCACCAGGACATGGTTGCCAAATATTACACACACACCTGCGGGTCCTCTTTTGACCTCCCTGGAGAAAGGCAGACTTCCCAAAACGGGGAGGATGGGGCTTTGAGCCCCCTTCTTCCAACCTGCTGGGAAGATAGGGGTGTACTGCTCTCTCCCTTCCTCAAGTATAAAGTTATAGACTGTAAGCACTTTGCTGAAGTAGCAATGTCTTCAAGATAGATATCCTCCCCCCCCATGCAACCACTCCCTCTTTCTGTCCCAGGGGGTGGTGGTGTGCAGCAATCCCGATGAGAGGGGCCCTGGAGGGAGTCTATCATTTGATACTGTTGAGCAGTGTGTTGTTTGTACAATGGGTTCTGCACAAAGGACTTAAGTGGTGCACCATATCAAGTACTACGCAGGTATGCCTCCCCAGTTGTCACTGTCCCCATCTGCCTTTCCTTTATTTGTGCAGGGGCACCCAGTTCCCAGGGAAAGCAGCAGAAAGTGGGCAGATGTCAAACTGATCATATCCCTCTAAATACTTCCACTGGTGGGGCACAGCATCACTATTGCCAGGCAGAAGTGAAGGGAAAAGGAAAATGCAGGGTGTGTGGCACTTTAGCTGATAAACGGCCTTTAAGAAGTGTGCGGATTTAGAGCTTCCCCTTTCTGGGTGGGTCTGGCCCACCCTCTATATTATTTCAGTTCCAGAACCAGCATGAAACCATGGTTATGGTGGCATCTGCATTCGGACATAATGATACCTCCTCCAAATTTCAGGTTGGAGCAGTGAAACTCACTACAAACCGAAAGTACAAATTGGAGTTTGGCGAGGGAAATCGCAGGTTGCTTTTGCCACAAAACTGCAGTTTCATGCATTCGGACATACATACATCCTAAGACACAAACCAACAAAGATAATCTTGGTGTGGGTTCACACAATCACACTAATGTTTATTACTGACTTTAAACCTAGATTAGAACAATGGAGATGTCTCCAAAATCTCATCTAGCATTTTAAGTAGCATTAAGTAGTTTGCCATTAGGCAGTGTTGAGATTTCCCCACTTTGTTTTAAAAACCTGTTTAAAGATTCATATTTCCCTGGCAAAGCAAAAACACTCTTCCATTGGTTGAGGTGATGATATCAACCCTGCTTAGCCTCCCTGCAGCCTTCTGATATGTGTGGCAGGACTGACTGAGTTGTATGGATTTGTTTTTGTTTTGATTCCTGAAAATGATTGAAAAAGGATTTGTAAAAAGAAATTCAGGAAATCTCCTATTTGTAGATTCCTGCATGGTTGCAAGTTTTTTTGTTTTTTGTTTTGCTGGTAATTAATTGGTATGGAGATAAAGGGACTGAAGACCACAAGTTTCGTATTATAACTTTTTAAAAAAAAATCTCCCCTCCCCCAAATATTGTCCCTTTACATGGTATGCCAGAATAGGGGGATATATATATATATATATATATATATATATATATATATATATATATATAATTTTTCTCCTCCTTAAAATAAAAAAGGGAGAGACTGAGATAAGTTAATCATTTGAATGATTTAATTCATGTCTAAGGTAAACAGGGAAACAGGCTGTATCACATAGGCCTTGGCTCCTTACCTGTATCCTCTTTCTTCATTGCTTCTGACAGTGGTCTCTTCTTTCCTTTTACCTGCCTACTTGGTTTTTACAACCCTCCAGCTTTGTTCCTCATAAGCACAAGGCGCTACTAAGCTCCTTGTAAGGACCAGGGGACCCTGGACTTTTAGGCAGGACATATAGACATCCAACAGATACAAACTGACCTGTCATATGAAGGTAAAATGAAACAAAATGAAGGAAGAGGCCATTGTCATTTAGAAGCAGCTGCTAAGCATCAACCTATGTGACAGAACAGGCCCAGTCTGCCTCAGAGACTGCATCAAATCATTCAAATATAATAATGGCTGCCCTTTTAAAAGGGGGGGGGAGGGAAATCTAATTAAAATATGCATAAAAATGCAATATTGCAAAATAATCATTATACTTCTCTTCTCCAGCCACTAATCATGCGTAGGGATGTGGCAAGGCTATGCGTGCCAGCGAGGGAGGCACCTGATTGGCTGGGTGCCGGTTGGCTGCTGTTGGCAGCGAGGAGAAGCAGGCGAGGCGGTGACGGGCCCAGCCATGTTGGGGAGGTGGCAGCAGCGGGCCCGGTCTTGGGGGCAGGGAGATGGCGGCGGGGGCAGGTAGATGGCGGCTGCGGCGATGGGACCAGGGGCGGGGAGATGGTGTTGGCCCGGCTGCAGTGGGGAGGCGGCGGTGGGGAGGCAGAGGCGGGCTTGGCTGCGGCGGGCAGGTAGCAGCAGAGAGGAGGCAGCAGCAGGCTGGCCGCCAGGGTGAGGAAGCGGCAGCAGGAGGGGAGGGGACGGGCCAGCTTGAAAGCTGGCCATAAACAGGGCATGGGGGAGCGGGCCGGGCGGGTGTCAGAGACACCCGGCGGAAGAGGGCGCAGATGTTCTGTGCCGGGTCTGTTAGTAAACATTTTATTTGTACTAACATTGAAATGGTCCTAACAAATAATGAAGAGATTTCTCCTTGAACAACTTTTCTCTGCTCACTGCATCTACCCAAGTTTTCTGTCACTTCTTGTCTGTAGGTGAACACACAAATATGTTTTCCAGTGTGCTTTTTGTTGTGCTCTTGTACAGTGGTACACTTGTACCTTCTGGATTTTTCAAAATCATGATTGTTTTTGACCAGATTGTTACAGGAAACTTCACTCTCCATACTCAGTATGACCAGGCCTCAAAGAAAGACAGCAGGTATGATGTCACAGCACAGCCAACATGGTTGGTGTCTGTTTGGAGTGTGTGTATGGCCTTTTCAAGAGTCCATATGCCTCATATATCTACTCGGATTTATATTACAACCATACATGCCATCAAAAACTGCTGTTCATCATGTTGATTCTGGCTAATTATCAACAACTTCCATGGCAGCTATCAGATCTTGCCTATGAAACATGGCCAGTTGTACTTCCACATGATCTACTTTCAATTTTTAATGGCTACCAGCTGTTTCTGCTTTCTATTCTTGACTTCCTGGCTCTTAACTGGTGCTTGCCCTCTCCCCTTTTTCATGTGTCCTTTTAACATTTTGATCTGACTAATCTGGCTGCTTGGCCATAATCCAAAATGAAGTCTTGATCCATCAGTACCCAGGGACAATCTACAACCTTTCCACTGCCACCAAATTGAGTGTTGCTCAGTTATTTAAGCCACCTTGATGAATTTCCTCCCTTATAGTAAGTGGTGTTTTGGTGTACATGTGGTACCATACAGAGATATTTGATACTGCTGAAGTAACAGTACAGTATTGTTTATTAAGGGAATAATTAAATCTTTTTAAGATGGGAGATTCAAAATTATATTAAAAAATAAGCAAACAAATCAACAGATAATCTTAAGAGACTCAAATCTAATTAGGTTGGGCTTCATCCTAACTCCTACCAAAACTATCCTAACTCCTACCAAAGCCAGATTCCCTTTCACCAGCTCAATAATATTCAATGAAGCACCTCGGTGTCACAAGCTTCAAAATAAGATACCTTTTTTCCTTTCCTGGCCTCTGACATCTGTTGAGGCAGGTAGCTTTAGAATGTTGGGCCCCAAGAGTTCTGCTGCAGCTGCCCAATTGCTATCCTGGGTCTTTGCCTTCTCTGCTGTCTCAAGCATGGAATCTTAAGTCTGGTCCTCCATTCTGCTGCTGGCCAGTTAACTACCCACCTGCCAGACTCCCTGAAGAAGTGGTACCTTCGCTAGCCAACTGCTCCCTGAGCTACCAGCTCTCTGAAGCTTCAGGCACAAAGCTCCTTAGGTAAAGTGCTTGGGCCACACTTAGCTCTTTTGAATGTATCACAGGGACAGCCAACTGCCTGCTCCTTCTCAACTTTCCTAGTGACCAGCTCTTTATTATTTATTTAATTAATTTATATACCACCTGACTCCAAAGGCTCTAGGCGGTTTTTAAAAAGTTCACACAATAAAACCAGAATCTTCATTATATATATATTTATCTAAGACATACCCATGGCTAATCCTATGCACAGAAACTCTCACAAGAGTTCAAAGAGGTGCCGGACAACCACAGGTGGGGGGGAAGAAAATGGTGACAGTGGCCGGCCAGCAGGGCCGGATTAAGCTAGTGCGGGGCCTGTAGCATATGTTATGAAGGGGCCCCAAATTTAAAAAATGCATAATGACATCCAGTATCTCTGGATCTATTGCTCATTGCTATCTGCAATGGGGAAAAATATTATACAGTATGTATAATATACAATATTATACAATATGTATAATATACAATATTATACAATATGTATAATATACAATATTATACAATATGTATAATATACAATATTATACAATATGTATAATATACAATACAAAACATGCAGCAGTCGTAGTCTGGAGCCTGATATACAAATGCAAAATATTATCTTTTGGATTTGTATATCAGGCTCCAGACTATGACTGCTGCATGTTTACACAGACAGGCGCTGTTCACGCACAGACTGACAGAGAGTATGTATGGCTGAAAGTCATAGGCGTAACTATAGGGGGGGCAGGGGGGCACGTGCCCTGGGCACCACTTGGCAGGGGGCGCCAAAAAGTGCCCCCGCTGATTTGCCGGGGAATTTTTTTTTAAAAAATTTATTTATTGTTTTGGCACAGCAGTCCCCCTCCCCCGGTCCCGGCACACACACACCCCATTGGCATTGCTTATCCAGCACTGGGCGCCGCGGCGTCTTCGTAGTCCAAGTCTCTGACTCTCACTCCCCGGTGTGCCCCGCCGCCCCGCCACCAGTCGCGCATACGTCGAGAGGAGGACACACACCAGAGCAAACTTCCTGAACAACTCCCTCTTCTGAACAACTTCCTGAACGCCCGAACCAGTTCCCCTTTTTGCTCATTCAAGTCCTTCCTCCCCTATAATCTAACCATGTTTTAACTGAAAAGGCTCAGGGAGGGGGAGATGGGGGGATGTGGAACCTTGGGTTCCACATCCCTCCATCTCTCCCTTCCTGGACTTTTTCACTATGTAATGCAAGCTAATTTAATTATATGTCATCATCAAAATGGATTAGCTGTTTCAGCCCATCAGGAAAGTCTAAACCACCACCACAAAAATAAGCAAACAAATCAACAGATAATCTTAAGAGACTCAAATCTAATTAGGTTGGGCTTCATCCTAACTCCTACCAAAACTATCCTAACTCCTACCAAAGCCAGATTCCCTTTCACCAGCTCAATAATATTCAATGAAGCACCTCGGTGTCACAAGCTTCAAAATAAGATACCTTTTTTCCTTTCCTGGCCTCTGACATCTGTTGAGGCAGGTAGCTTTAGAATGTTGGGCCCCAAGAGTTCTGCTGCAGCTGCCCAATTGCTATCCTGGGTCTTTGCCTTCTCTGCTGTCTCAAGCATGGAATCTTAAGTCTGGTCCTCCATTCTGCTGCTGGCCAGTTAACTACCCACCTGCCAGACTCCCTGAAGAAGTGGTACCTTCGCTAGCCAACTGCTCCCTGAGCTACCAGCTCTCTGAAGCTTCAGGCACAAAGCTCCTTAGGTAAAGTGCTTGGGCCACACTTAGCTCTTTTGAATGTATCACAGGGACAGCCAACTGCCTGCTCCTTCTCAACTTTCCTAGTGACCAGCTCTTTATTATTTATTTAATTAATTTATATACCACCTGACTCCAAAGGCTCTAGGCGGTTTTTAAAAAGTTCACACAATAAAACCAGAATCTTCATTATATATATATTTATCTAAGACATACCCATGGCTAATCCTATGCACAGAAACTCTCACAAGAGTTCAAAGAGGTGCCGGACAACCACAGGTGGGGGGGAAGAAAATGGTGACAGTGGCCGGCCAGCAGGGCCGGATTAAGCTAGTGCGGGGCCTGTAGCATATGTTATGAAGGGGCCCCAAATTTAAAAAATGCATAATGACATCCAGTATCTCTGGATCTATTGCTCATTGCTATCTGCAATGGGGAAAAATATTATACAGTATGTATAATATACAATATTATACAATATGTATAATATACAATATTATACAATATGTATAATATACAATATTATACAATATGTATAATATACAATATTATACAATATGTATAATATACAATACAAAACATGCAGCAGTCGTAGTCTGGAGCCTGATATACAAATGCAAAATATTATCTTTTGGATTTGTATATCAGGCTCCAGACTATGACTGCTGCATGTTTACACAGACAGGCGCTGTTCACGCACAGACTGACAGAGAGTATGTATGGCTGAAAGTCATAGGCGTAACTATAGGGGGGGCAGGGGGGCACGTGCCCTGGGCACCACTTGGCAGGGGGCGCCAAAAAGTGCCCCCGCTGATTTGCCGGGGAATTTTTTTTTAAAAAATTTATTTATTGTTTTGGCACAGCAGTCCCCCTCCCCCGGTCCCGGCACACACACACCCCATTGGCATTGCTTATCCAGCACTGGGCGCCGCGGCGTCTTCGTAGTCCAAGTCTCTGACTCTCACTCCCCGGTGTGCCCCGCCGCCCCGCCACCAGTCGCGCATACGTCGAGAGGAGGACACACACCAGAGCAAACTTCCTGAACAACTCCCTCTTCTGAACAACTTCCTGAACGCCCGAACCAGTTCCCCTTTTTGCTCATTCAAGTCCTTCCTCCCCTATAATCTAACCATGTTTTAACTGAAAAGGCTCAGGGAGGGGGAGATGGGGGGATGTGGAACCTTGGGTTCCACATCCCTCCATCTCTCCCTTCCTGGACTTTTTCACTATGTAATGCAAGCTAATTTAATTATATGTCATCATCAAAATGGATTAGCTGTTTCAGCCCATCAGGAAAGTCTAAACCACCACCACAAAAATAAGCAAACAAATCAACAGATAATCTTAAGAGACTCAAATCTAATTAGGTTGGGCTTCATCCTAACTCCTACCAAAACTATCCTAACTCCTACCAAAGCCAGATTCCCTTTCACCAGCTCAATAATATTCAATGAAGCACCTCGGTGTCACAAGCTTCAAAATAAGATACCTTTTTTCCTTTCCTGGCCTCTGACATCTGTTGAGGCAGGTAGCTTTAGAATGTTGGGCCCCAAGAGTTCTGCTGCAGCTGCCCAATTGCTATCCTGGGTCTTTGCCTTCTCTGCTGTCTCAAGCATGGAATCTTAAGTCTGGTCCTCCATTCTGCTGCTGGCCAGTTAACTACCCACCTGCCAGACTCCCTGAAGAAGTGGTACCTTCGCTAGCCAACTGCTCCCTGAGCTACCAGCTCTCTGAAGCTTCAGGCACAAAGCTCCTTAGGTAAAGTGCTTGGGCCACACTTAGCTCTTTTGAATGTATCACAGGGACAGCCAACTGCCTGCTCCTTCTCAACTTTCCTAGTGACCAGCTCTTTATTATTTATTTAATTAATTTATATACCACCTGACTCCAAAGGCTCTAGGCGGTTTTTAAAAAGTTCACACAATAAAACCAGAATCTTCATTATATATATATTTATCTAAGACATACCCATGGCTAATCCTATGCACAGAAACTCTCACAAGAGTTCAAAGAGGTGCCGGACAACCACAGGTGGGGGGGAAGAAAATGGTGACAGTGGCCGGCCAGCAGGGCCGGATTAAGCTAGTGCGGGGCCTGTAGCATATGTTATGAAGGGGCCCCAAATTTAAAAAATGCATAATGACATCCAGTATCTCTGGATCTATTGCTCATTGCTATCTGCAATGGGGAAAAATATTATACAGTATGTATAATATACAATATTATACAATATGTATAATATACAATATTATACAATATGTATAATATACAATATTATACAATATGTATAATATACAATACAAAACATGCAGCAGTCGTAGTCTGGAGCCTGATATACAAATGCAAAATATTATCTTTTGGATTTGTATATCAGGCTCCAGACTATGACTGCTGCATGTTTACACAGACAGGCGCTGTTCACGCACAGACTGACAGAGAGTATGTATGGCTGAAAGTCATAGGCGTAACTATAGGGGGGGCAGGGGGGCACGTGCCCTGGGCACCACTTGGCAGGGGGCGCCAAAAAGTGCCCCCGCTGATTTGCCGGGGAATTTTTTTTTAAAAAATTTATTTATTGTTTTGGCACAGCAGTCCCCCTCCCCCGGTCCCAGCACACACACACCCCATTGGCATTGCTTATCCAGCACTGGGCGCCGCGGCGTCTTCGTAGTCCAAGTCTCTGACTCTCACTCCCCGGTGTGCCCCGCCGCCCCGCCACCAGTCGCGCATACGTCGAGAGGAGGACACACACCAGAGCAAACTTCCTGAACAACTCCCTCTTCTGAACAACTTCCTGAACGCCCGAACCAGTTCCCCTTTTTGCTCATTCAAGTCCTTCCTCCCCTATAATCTAACCATGTTTTAACTGAAAAGGCTCAGGGAGGGGGAGATGGGGGGATGTGGAACCTTGGGTTCCACATCCCTCCATCTCTCCCTTCCTGGACTTTTTCACTATGTAATGCAAGCTAATTTAATTATATGTCATCATCAAAATGGATTAGCTGTTTCAGCCCATCAGGAAAGTCTAAACCACCACCGATTTAATTAACCAGACTGAAAATCAGATGAACAGAGAATGTTTTAATGAAAGGTGGTATATAAAATTAACAATAAGTAAAACTATCATTAGGAGCAATTAGCGATTACTTAAACATTGGTGCTGCCAAGCAATTTGTAAATAAAACTTGAAGCCCTTTGAAAATAAGCTGGAATTAATTGTAGGTTGGGCAGGGGGTGAAAGTATATACTTCTAAACATTTATTGTTAAATTTATATACCACCTTTCATTAAAAAACAGCCCCAAAGTGGTTTGGTTTTAGTCATGGATTTTAATTTTAATTGCTCTTTTTGTCAATGTGATGAAGATTAGTTAAATCTGAGTGGTCTTAGGCAACCAATGTTGCATCTGAAATGCCATTTCATTTTTTATTGTCATAAATACTCTCCAACCAATTTAAATAGCAAAGGTGTATATTATCGCTTTATTCAATTGCAGGGAATCTCAAAAAAGCAGGATTTGCAACTAAGGCAGTGCATATCTTCTCTAAAATGGCCCTTTTATAGTTTTTCTAACTTTGAAATCGTAACATAAAACAAAGCATAAATGCATAAATGCTTCCCCCTCCATTTGAAACCTTTTCTGGCGTAAATAGCGCGCAGTTTTGGAAAAGGGGAGTCTTTCTTTAACAGTGGGAGAATAAGGAGTCTTTAGCACTATCACCCTAGTCCCTCGAATTACTTTGGAGTCCTTGGTTTTCGTTTTGTTAAAATACAGTCACTCACAAGGGAAAGTCAGGAACAGAACCAGGGCGTGAGGGAGGGGCATCATAAGCATAATAATCATCACTGCATCATAATTCTGATGTTTGAGATACAAGCCAACTTCACAGGGTTGTTGTGAGGAAAAACCTAAGTATAATGTAGTATGTATCATCATTGCATCATAATTCTGATGTTTGAGATACAAGCCAACTTCACAGGGTTGTTGTGAGGAAAAACTTAAGTATGTAGTGCATTTTGAAATTTTTGGTAATTTTTGTAATTTTTTAAATTTTTAAAATAAAAGTTTTCTGAAACATGTGTGTCAGTCAGATGTATGTTGGGGGGCGGGGGGGGGCGCGCAATTTCAGTGCTTGCCCTGGGCGCCGTTTTCCCTAGTTACACCTCTGCTGAAAGTATATCATTTTTAGACACTGCCCCATCATTGAATACAATTGTTAGCATTATTTATGTCATTTAGTAGGGAGTAACTGGCCCTCTCCACCCCTAGCACAGCATCCCTCCAGTGACTGTTGCTGCCTGCTGGTGTCTGTCTTATGTTACTTTTTAGATTGTGAGCCCAAGTTGGGGACAGGGTTCCATCCATCTTATTTGTTTGTTGTTTGTTTCTCTGTGTAAACTGCCCTGAACCTTTTTTGGAAGGGCAGTATAGAAAGTGAATAAATAATAAAAAAATAATTTAACTCCAGCACACATTGGGTTCATCTGGATTGGGCAAGTTTCTTTCCACCCCCTCAACTCGATGTTTTATAAGAATGCATTTTGAGAGAGAGAGAGAAGGGGGAAAGACCAATATTATAAGCAAGCACTCTGCATTTCTGCCCCTTGATCGTCCCTAGTGCCCCCACCAACCACCCCATGCCCCCACCACTCAGCCAGCCAAGTCAACCAACTTTGCAAAACATCCCCCCCCCCTTTTACGTTCAATCTGCAGAGACAGCCATGGCAGGAGCTGGAGGGCTGAGAGTCTCTTTCCCCGGGCCCACTCCAAACATACCTGACCTGCCCAGCCAGCACGCACACCCACGGAGCAGCTCTATGATGATCACAAGTAAGCACGCGGTGCGTGCGATTCAGCGTGCGTCGCTGAATAGAGGGGGGAGGAGTGATTTTACCAATGCCGTGCAGGCGGCGCCTCAAGCATGAGGAGAGGGAGCGCGCGCGCCGGGGCTGCCTGCAACTCAGCCAGCCCCAGCCACGATAAGCAAGCACATGGGCAAAGAGGGAAGGCAGGCTGCAGTGCAGGCAGGCAGCCAGCTAATTAGAATCACTTAGAGGGACTGGGAGTGGGACTGGCCTGGAGGAGAGGAGACAGCCTAGAGACGAGAATAGAGGGGCGGGGTGGGGAGCAGCGGCAGCAGGAACGCTGCATTTTGTCTCCGGCAGTCTGTGCGAGGCGTTTGAATTCTTTTGAGTTCTGCTTTCATTTTCGTGCTTGGGAATGGGAAATTTCCTCGAAAGGCACGAATGGGAGCGGCCAGCTCTGTCTACTGCAGCTCTCACACAGGGAGCCGAAGAAGATAGATGGCTCTTCTCTCCCTAAGGATATCCCGGTCAAACTAGATCTGTATTGTTAGTGATGGACTTGATTTTCAGTTGCCACAGATGAGTAGTCTTTCTTGGGTTGCTTATCTTGTCAGGAGGAATCCCATCCTCAGTCAATAGAAAATGTAGCTGCAGAGTCGGGGCATGTTTTGTGTGGCCCTGACAGTGAAATGGAACCTGAGGAGGGAGCGCACGCGCGCCGGGAAGGCTGGCAGCCAATTAGAATTATAGAGAATAGAGATAAGGTCAGGTGGCTGACGCTAGGACGCTCGCCTCGCAGCCAACTCAGGAGGGACTCTCCTCCTCACTGCCTGCTGGCAGCTGCCGCCGCCGATTCTTCTCGTCATTTCCATCTTCCGTGAATCCCGTCCCGACAGGAGGAGATTAGAGTGGGCTATATGGGCAGCAGCAGGCAATGCAATGCAGTGAGGAGACTGAGAGTCAACAGAACGGAAAGAAGGGGCAGGCAGGCAGAGCGTGCG
Source organism: Hemicordylus capensis (assembly GCF_027244095.1). Lineage (NCBI taxonomy): Eukaryota > Metazoa > Chordata > Lepidosauria > Squamata > Cordylidae > Hemicordylus > Hemicordylus capensis. The sequence continues at coordinate 93,968,857 of NC_069661.1, read as the reverse complement.
GGGCCTTTGAAAGTGCAGGGCCCTTGAAAGTGCGGGGCCCGTAGCAAATGCTACATTTGCTACTACGTTAATCCGGCCCTGCCGGCCAGCTGGCTGACAGGGGGAGTGCCAAAAACAGCAACAGCAGCAGCGGTGGGTGGAAGGAGGAGGTGGGGACAGATGGATGGAAGAAGGAGGCAGCAGTGGGCGGGTGGGGGGAAGAAGGAGGTAGCAACATGCGGGCGGGCAAAGGAGGTGGCAGCAACGGGTGGGTGGGAGACAAAATGGCAACAGCGGGGGGGGGCACGGTGACAGGCAACAAACTAGAGTTGCAGATGCTCTGCACCTAGCCCAGCTAGTAAAAACTATTGAACAATTAAAATGTAAAACATTCGAAGATCAAAGGTAAAAGTAAAGTGTGCTGTCAAGTTGCCGTCGACTCCTGGTGACCACAGAGCCCTGTGGTTGTCTTTGGTAGAATACAGGAGGGATTTACCATTGCCTCCTCTTGCGCAGTATGAGATGGTGCCTTTCTGCATCTTCCTATATCACTGCTGCCTGGCACAGGTGTTTCCCATAGTCTGGGGAACATACCAGCAGGGATTCGAACCAGCAACCTCTGGCTTGCTAATCAAGACAATTCCCCAGTGCACCATTAGGTGTCATTCAAAGATTACCACAATAAAAAAATTTAAACAGCAATTAAAAATTTAGAACACTCAGAGATTATTAAAAGCCTGGCTAAAAAAATGTGTTTAAGGGCTCTTTTAAAGGCTGGTGAAGATGTTAAGCCACAAATGTCTGTAGGGAGTGCATTCCACAGACCAGGAGTGACTATAGAGAAGGCCCGCTCCAGAATCACTGCCAGACAAGCTGGCAATATATGGAGACAGACCTCTCTTGATGATCTTAATGTGTGGTGGGGATCTTGCAGAAGAAGGCACTCTCCCAGGTAACCCAATACTAAGCTGTCTTTAGTGTCTTCCTCCTACTCTTTTCACTGGGCTGTCCTCTTCCTTCTCCTCCTCCTTCCTCCAGAGTTCTCCATCTGACATCCCAGCTGACTTCCTCTGTCAGCCTCCTCATACCCTCAATTTATAATTAGATAGTCAAAAAACTTGACTGTTTAAGACCAGATTTAAGGCTATCTCATTTTGGATCAATCTCCATAAAGCTCGGAAATTTGAACTTAAGGCTGATGCCGTAACAGACATGCCACATGGTCAGTAATGATGTTGTACAATGCCATAAATTGTGCTCGCTTACAAACTGCCCTCCATGCGCCACACTATTCCTTGGTCTTTGAGGCCCAGCTCATGATGGGGAGGATGGAATGCCTGGCACCAACAAAGATGCTATATGTTATTTACATTACTAAATGTAATTGAATATCCCAAAGTTATTTACATTATTTAATGTCCATGTTCTTTAATTTACCAACAAAGATGCCCCATGATGTTCACGTGGATGCATCGAAGGCAAGTTCTAAGTGAGCATAGTTTGCAAGAAGGACATTTATCGTTACAGTTTTGGAAATCCAATAGTGTTGATTGTAATGAACACTGTATAATATAATACAGTGAATTGCATTATATTTCTAAAACAGTTGCAAGATATTCTGCATTACAATGGTGTACCAGTGTGGTACAGTGGTCAGAGTGCTGGACTAGGACCAGGAAGACCCAAATTCAAATTCCCATTCAGCCATGAAACTCACTGGGTGACTCTGGACCAGTTACCTTTCTCTCAGTCTATCATACATCATAGGGTTGTTGTGAGCATAAATATAATGCTCATGTACACTGCTCTGGGCTCACTGGAGGAAGAGTGAGATATAAATGTATACATATATAAATAAAAACAACATATACTATATTATGTACAACAGTATCTTGGAAGTTCCACATGGAATACAGGGAAGTGTTGTCTTTCCTAGCTCTTTGGGCATAGGACTCTGTGAGGAAGGTGCTGGGAAGGACTACACTTCCAGTACTCCATGTGTGTCTTTCAAGATGGAACACGGAGCTCTGTTATTCTGTTTTCTCAGTTTTCTCTGTTTTCTCAGAACCTGGTTTGGTTCTGAGAAAAGCACAACACAGCGTGGAGGTGGGAAATGACCTTCACCTTGGAGACCAGCATTCTGGCTGGGGGTGGGGGGTGGGCAGCAAGGACAGGGTCAACTGAGGCAATTCTGAAGAAGTGTTAGAGAGTCACTCTGCTTGACAGATAAGAGAGGATGGGGGAGGAGGCAGAAAAGGATGCTGCAATCCTTGGCAGGCTTACTCATAAATAAGCCCCCACACTGCTTCTCCACCACATTGTTCTAACTACCCACCTGGCTCTCCCCAACTGTCCATTCCATGTCTTCCCTCCTCCCCTTCCCAAAGAGTTCACATTTCATAACTAACAGAAAAGTAATTCCACTTGCAATAGAATCCACTAGCTGGTTCCCCCTGCCAATCTCAGAGTACTGGCATGCATTGGACCCATTGTCAAACCACCATGATCCGTATACCGTAACGGGTCTTGCTAGGCACAGGTTTTAATGGGACAAGGAAACCTTAATAATTTTGCAACTGGTTCTCCAAACTTCATCAAACCAACAAAGGATTGCCTTCCTAGATAAACCTGAACATATTATATATAAGTCATTTTCATCAAAAAAAAAATGTGAAAGAAATATATGATATGCCTGGACAAAATTTGGGCTAAAAAGGGTCAAAGTGTCAATTTTCACAATTTTAACTTGTGGCAGTTTTATCAGATCTCCTTGAAATTAGACAAATTTGTAGACATCATCAAGTAGATAATATACACCAAGTTTCACATTATTAGATCTACAGTTGTAATATTTATTAGCAATAGAATTTTGAGGCTTATAGTGACATAACCTTTCTTCCCCCTCCCCTTTCTTGCTACTCAAATTAACTAAAGGGTAGGTCTGGGCTACCCCAGGGGATAAACATTGAGAGGAACTAAAGGCGCCAGGCATCCCCGTGCTTGTTCCCAGTCTCCCCTGAGTGACTCCCTGCCCTCCCCATTGGTGCTCCTGACATTCTCCCAACCCACCCAGCCTCCCCACACCAGTGCTGGGGTCAGGAATTAAAGAATGCCCACCCCCACCCCAGCCACTATACTATCTTTGGCAATCGCCCTGCGATTGTCTTCCTCTCCATGGTGGGAGGGAGGGAATGACACTCTCAGAATGGAACAGAACACAAATGTCTTTCCATGCACATCCCTACTCTACACCTGCCCTATTAGATAAACCTCATAGTTGTCTTAAACCTCAGCTAGGAACCACCAAGTTCTACTGTATGTATGAGAACTTGCCCTTGATAATATAAGTCCTAAGTCTGATACTTTGTACAGGGCATCCTATGATGCTAACAAACCACTATAATCAACTAAAAATAAATGGTTTAAATTATCATCCAAACTTTTGGGGAGGATCAAATCCTAACTTTGAACAGGTTTTTATAACCCCTTTCCTTGGCCTCAGGTATCCTAGTGCTCTGAGTCAGTACAGGAGAAGATGGAATTAGATAATTGATAATTACACTAGATGTTGTTCAGTCAAAATGAACATCTTGGGGAATAATAACCCAGAGTTTCCAGTAAAAGAGGCAGACATCCGTGCAAATGAGCAATAACTCAGTGAACTCATAAAAAGGAATGAGTGCCACAGTGACACTGAAAATGATGTGCTCAAAAAGTATAGTATTGCAAATGGATGGCCTCAGAGAAACTGAAGTTAAGTACAGAAAATCAAGGACAACATCATGAATCATCAGGATCTATGTGGCTGTGGAATCTAGCTGACAATTTCATGGCCAATAGCATACAGGCTCTAGTAAAAATATGAGTGAGTGGTCCCTATTGACAGAATTTGTGATTAAGACAACATTATATAGTGTTCATTGATAATGAACCAACTCATTACAGTTATGCCCTGTCAAGCTGGGAGTCATAATAGCATTGATGACTTTCTTTTTATAACTTAATAAAATTCAGACAACTAACCCAGAAAAAATATTGTTGACCACTATGGATTTTATTTGACAAAGAGTTACAATTTAATCACATATTGGTGGTTTTTTTTAGAGATATCATTAATATATTTGGTTTGATCTATTCAGAAACAATCATGTTAGGCAAGTATGATATGGAAATGATTTGTGTGTGCACGGAAGTATTCAGCAATAATCTTTATTAAAAAAAACCCTTCAAACTCTCACAATTCAGCAGGAGGAAAAAGTTCATTGCCCATGATAATTTCAGTCATTTGTATCCTCTCTTTGCAAATATTATTCACAGAGCCTTCCAACAAGGTCTGAGTAAAGAATACATAAAAATATCAAAAGGAAAAATTATGAGACATTCTAATAAAAAATTATTAGAAGTCACTCCAATTACCTCAGCAGGATGGCTTGTCTCTTTTCAGGCTCAAGATGTGGAAGCATCTGACTCTGTGGAGGTACTGGCATGCTAATGATGGCACAGGCCTGGGCTCTCTCTTTTTTTGTTCTTTCCACAAGGTGGAAAATTCGATCTAAGATGCTGGCAACTGGTCCAGCTGAGGCACAGCCCTATTGAGGCTTGTGAAGCATGTGTATAGCTTCATCTATGAAATCATCATCATACAGTATATCAAATTAATATATTTAAGGACTCTTTCATTCAGCTAATTGGTCAGTTAGCTTATCTAAATTATTTTGGAAGAGATCCATTTCCTGTTGAATAAATACAGCATGTAAGTTCCTTTCATTGGCAGTAGGCAAAAGTATAACATGAGATGAGAAACAAAACCATTTTTAATTCAGTCAGGAAAACTCTCAACGAAAGATACTGGGTAGAAGTATAAGTGTTCAAAGCTCATATTCCTACTTGCTATTGTAGTGATCAGAAACTTCCACATAACTCACATAAGGATTCTCAGCTACTTTGAGTAATTTAAACTCAATACGTTCAAATTCTGCTGAAAATATATTTTCGGTAGCAAGTTGTAGGTAGAACCAAAAGCTATGAGAACATCTCCACATCTACCACCCACAACTTATGTCTAGTTACAGAAAAGTCCATCTTCTTTAAAGTAAATCTTGGTTTCATCCTGCTGCCAATACTGGTCCTCTAAGTAGCTATCAATGCCAGTTCTGCATGTGAAAAATAGTACATACTCCTACTGAGTGCAACTCAGGTATCAAAATAAATAGGCACTGGTAATTTGAGATTCAAAGTGAACAGATCTGGGAATCAGTTCTGAATACATATTTATTTAGACATGTTATAAATGAATTTGGATATGCATTGAATAAACATGCATTAAATGAATTTGCACCATTGGTTTATCCATTAATTTCTGACACTGATTTGTTTCAGGACCATATTATCCCAGCACAGAAAATCCTAAGAGAGCCCAAATGGACATAATGGGCTTTACTTTATATAGTCATGGCTATCAACAAAAAAGACTTATCAAGAATACAGAGTGGCTTGGTTATTAGGCTACTTGTTTAGTCTCATAAAGTTCCCTGCACTTCTGGAGAAGTACACATGGAATTATTTTGTCTCACTTTCTCTGCAGAGGAGATACAAGTACTAGATGCACATTTAGATGATTTGCAAAATGGTTCCATAGTACTGCTGTCAGTTATTATCTAAACATGTGAGTGCTGCTGATAAGAATGGGAATGTAGCAGTGGATGCATTGCCAGTTTGCTTCACAAACTGAGGTCCTCCAACTCTAGTAATTCTGGGTTATACAACAATCTTGCATTTACTTGGTAGTAGGGCTGTGTGAGCCAGCTTGGTTCGAGCCAGGCTCGATGTTGAGCCGGCTCGGCATTACAGGTTCAGGGTTGAGCTGGACTGGGCCCAGTTTGAACCAAGCTAGCTCGGAGCCCTACTAGTAAAGGGGAATCCCGTGAGGATTCCCATTTACCAGTAAAATCAGGAGAGGGGGCTTCCCTAAACGTAGAGCAGGCAGGAAAGGGGTGTACTTTCCCTACAACTACTTGCAAGAACTGCAACTACTTACAAGAAGCAACTACTTACAAGAACTACTGATGGCTGTGGCTGTGGGGGTGTAGTGGCTCCCCTAACCCCCACCGGCCCTCCCTGGAGTAGGCAGGGCCAGCAGGAGCCTTCTTCAGCCCGGTTTGGGCCTCTCCGCACACATGGAGGCCATTTTATTGACCTCCACGCATGCACAGAGGCCATTTTGAGTGATCACACAAATGCTCTGTGCATGTGAAGAGGTTAGTAAAATGGTCTCCACGTGTGCACAGAAGCCCAAACTGGGTTGAAGAAGGCCCGAAACGGGCCACCGCCTAGCCTTCCCACTCTGGGGTGGCCAGCGGGGATGGGGATAGATGCCACTACTGGAGGCAGCAGCACTTTTAAGCAACTGCTTATCTCCCTCCCACCCATTCTACTTTTAAGGAAGCCCCCCTGCCCCCCTGGTAAAGGAGAAGCCTCACCAAATTCCCCTTTACCAGTAGGACTCTGAGCCATTTAGAACCAGCTTAGTATGAACTCGAACCGGGTCCAGTTCAAGTGGGCACAGAACTGGGCCATGCCAGCAAAAGCGGTTTTGTGCACATCCCTCCTCGGTAGCAGGGAATTGGTATGCATATCCTATCTGCATTGAAGTATGTACAAAAAATTATCAAAAAGAAATTAAACACCACATTCAGACAACATCACTATAACCGTCACCAACAGAAAAGACTGGGATCAGCAAAAACAAACAAACAAACTGCTTTTTGATGCATACACAAAGGAAATACTTTGTCAGAAAAGTGGAAATTCAACCCAGTAATGAGATAAAGGCTCATTAAGATGGATTTCCTGAGCATTAGAAGCATTAGATTATGGATGCATTCCAAACATCATCTGTAAAATCAGTAAACAAAACAATGACTGTCATTATACTATTACAATACAAATTGCTGTTGATAAGCCTGATTGGAAAGAATCCATTTTTCAGTTGTTTATAATATATTTCTCCTAGTTGGACAATATATCTTTTGGGGACAATCATTTTCAGCAACGACACTACTACTGTATAATCAAAAGAACAATGTAAACAGATGAATTCAAAAAGATAAGCAATTAAGAATGCACAGCCTTATTTTTAGCAGTGCTCTGGGATTACTGGACTATTTGGATTTCCCAGAGCGTAATTTTCTGATACATTACTTTGGATAGTCAAGTTTAGTCACTGCTAAAATTAGCAAAACTAGCACATATGCTAACTCACACAGACAAAACATGATGTCATGCCAGGATTTTAAAACATTTTTTCTTCATTTCTTTATATTGGCTAGCTTTACTCCAGCAGATTTGCTTTCAACTGGGCAGCGGCCTTTGGGTTTTGATACACAGATTATGGTTTTTAAGGCACAATAGTATCTAAGCCACATTATGTCACTCACTGAAGCATAAATACTACAGTGAAGATTCAAAATGCAGTGAATGTTGATATTCACATGTGTGAGGGCTTGGCTGCAGCTGTCTCCCCTCAGTAAACAATCTGCTGCCAACAAATAGACTGTTAAACTTGTGTGACTTCTTAGGCTTACGTCACTAATCCCTGAGTCACTGACAAACAAGATGAAAACTTAGTAGTGTGGCAAAAAGGGAAGGTAGGTGTGTGAGGTGGGACTAAAATAACTGACAGCAACTCTACAAAATAGGGATGGGTCCGGACTGGTCTGGAGACCATTGTAAAGGCCTCTGGACCGGTTTGGACCTGGCCGGTCCGGTCCGGGTGGAGGGGGTTCCTTTAAGGGCGGGGAGGGTTTACTTACCCCTCCCGCCACTTTGCCCCCTCCAGTGCTCGTATTTACTGTAGAAATTGGGGCAGCAGGATACCTCCCTGCTGCCCCTTCTCACTCCTCAATGCAAAAGGCTCCGACGAGCCTTCTGCGCATGCACACGCCGCGCGTGAGCTTCACGTCTCCCCGATGCTGGAGGCCTGGTCTACCCGGCCTCGGCCCCTGCCTCCGGCGTCAGGGAGACGTGAAGATCGCGCGCAGCGTGTGCGTGCGCAGAAGGCTTGTCGGAACCTTTTGCATTGAGGAGCAAGAAGGGGCGGCAGGGAGGTATCCTGCCGCCCCAATTTCTACAGTAAATATGAGCGCTGGAGGGGGACAAGTGGCAGGACGGGTAAGTAAACCCTCCCTGCCCTTAAAGGAACCCCCTCCACAGTGCCGGACTGCAGCTGTGCGGTTCCGTGCACACCCCTACTAGAAAATATACTAAGAACATGAACAGGTTTACTTATGATAAAAGGTTTAAAAAATGAAAACAAAACAAAACAAAAACCAAACCAATACAGGGATGAAAGATTAGGCTGGTAAGAGTACAGAAATTACAAAATAAAACTAATCAACTTTGCTAGCCTTCTGTCACGTGGCCTAGCAGGCTTCAATAACTCCAGCTCCCTCATGGACAACTTCCTAGCAGTTTCAGCCCAATCTTATACTGTTAGTGTTCTATCCTTCTTTCTGGCTCACACAACACTTAGCAGCAAACAGCCTAACAAAACTCTTCTCTCTCATAGCTGTCAGCTCTCCTCTCACTCCCTCTTGGGCCACAACACTCTCTCCATTTAACTCAGTTCTAAAGGGATACTTTGGCCTATGAGAGAATTTGTTACCTCAGGCAGCTAGAACCTCCTTTCTCTGCCAATAGTAGCAGCCAATAGTAGCAGTTTACAACTTTCAGCTGACAACTTTTGCCTCAGAGCTTCTTGACAGAGGTAGAAACATTTCTAGCCCTTATAGAGCTTGGAGGGGACACCGAACAAGGCAAGTACAAAACAAATTACAAAGCTTAAAACAAAGTGGGAGGGGTCATTCTTTCACAAAAAGGGAATGCCAGACATGTTGTGTGACTATCTCAACACATGTAACTCCACATGTTTCTGACATACACAAATGAATACTGAGAATACTTTTGGGCATTATAAAAGGGAGCAATGCCAGGGACACAGCCTGTCAGGTTGGGGTCCGATCCAGAAGATTCAGAGGAGGAACTGCCTGACCCACAGTAGGGAAGTGCACAAAACCAGTTTGCCCAGTTTGGTTGAAATTCAAACCGGCTTTGAACCGGGGTGGGCAGGTTCAGTTTTGGTTTTGCTCGAACCCCCCTTTGGTTCAGTTCAAATTCGAACCAAACTCGAACCAGTTCTAAAAGGTTCTACATAGGGTATAATGGGGATTCAAACTGGCCCATTATACCCTATGTAGAGCACCTAGAGGCACAAAAATGGGGTGGGTGGTAGGCACCCAGGGGTGCCTACCACCCATCAAACCCCAAGGCAATCGGACACTTCTCTGATTATTGGTGAATTTATGAATTATTTTTCAATTTCCCATAGGGAATAATGATTTGAGGTAGCCCCAACTCCCCTTTGGGGGTTGCCAGGATACCCCAAAGTGGGTCTGAGGGCACAGCAGGTATGGCCTCAGCTCTCCCCACAGACTCCCAAATTCCTAGGATTTATTGTTCTCTATTAAGGAATTCTTAACAGTGTTCTTTTCCTTCCATTGCAACGTATTGGAGAGCCTATTTCATTCATGGAACACTTATTTACTATGACCCTAATTACTTTATTGCTGTGAACTCTGAACTCGGAGTTCACAATTAGGTCACAAACTGTGTATTCTGTTCCATGAAGGAAATAGGTCATCCATGAGACCATGAAATCATCCATGACTTGACTCTGGATGAAGGAGCCGACCTGGTCTGCATTACGCAGACCTGGTCAGGCGAGACTAGTGATCCAGTTTGATCCCAGCGTCTCCCATTGGGTTACTCCCAGTGGGTTATGGTGGAACAAATGAACGGATGTGGGTGGAGAAGAGGGGGCTGTGGTATATAAGAACTATCTCCCTTACCAGGATCCCTGTCTGGAAATTTGCCTATCTATCTATCTATCTATCTATCTATCTATCTATCTATCTATCAAACTTCTATACTGCCCAAACTTTCATCTCTGGGCGGTTAACATAAAAATTAAAACAGACAATTTTAAAAAGCTAGGAAAGCTTGAGTGAAAAGATGGGTTTTCAGATTATTAATTTTTTTAATTGCCATCTCCCTTACCATATTGTATGTGTGTACCTAAGTCTAGAGACCAAGGATAGACTGGGACTTCTGTTGGTGTACTGATCACTCTGCTGCCCAACAGAGTCTCTTAATGAAGCTGACAGAGCTGGTTGTGGAGTTGGCATTGGAGTTGCCCAGGTTGTTGTTGTTGGGGGTCTTGAATATTCATTTTGGGACTGGGGTTGTTGAGAGTGGCTCAGAGTGGCTCAGGAGTTCATAGCAGCCATGACGACTATGGGCCTATCCCAATTGATTCTGGACTGAAGAATTATGCCGGTCACATACCTGATTTGGTGTTTTGTTCTGTTAAGGGTGTTCTGTGGGTGGGGACTCCTGTCATCTCCCCATTATCATAGGTGAACCACCATTTGGTTAAGATGGACTAGTGCCACCGGATAGCAGCTTTATTTCCCAGGAGCAAAAAGGGTAGGTGGATGCTCAAGCAGAGGAAGCTTGAGCATCCACCTACCTGAACACCTGATCCCTCCTGACCAGGTGGAACTCCAATCTTTCTCTTGCTCCAGCACCTGCAGGAGCACCCTGTTGTGCACACTCCACGAACATGTGGCTGGTCTTCCTGAAGGCCAACCTCCCCTGCTGGGCTATCCAAGCTGGCCATAGAGGGTGAGTGACTCAAGCGGTGGGCACAGGGATTGGGCAAGAAGCTTCCTGGTCATGTGGACCCACGTTTCCTCACCCACCTCATAGGGGAGATGAAGGCCACTGATGAACAGTCTTTTCAGGTGGTTGAGAACTCTGGCTTCCGCTGGATTATCCAGATGCTCGTGCCCGGCTACACAATCCCCTCAAGAGCCACCTTCAGCCAGACAGTGGTTCCCTCCCTGTTTGCAAGATGCAGGGAGCTCTGTCAGAGACATTGTGTGCAGTGTTGCCTGGCACCAGCGTGCATTTCACCACCGATCTGTGGAACAGTGTGAATGGAATGCACACTGCTTTCCTGTCCCTCACTGCTCACTGGTGGGGGCTGGAGAGAGAGGGCACCTCTGGTGCTGCCTCTGGCTCCAGTGTGTCCCACACCTCATTTCAGTTCAGGTGGGCTGTTTTGTACGTGGAGACCTTGGATGTCAAGCACACCAACGAGGTGGCAGCCATCATCGACCACCAAACTAAGGAGTGTATAGGTGGGTTGCCACACCTCAGATGGGGCTTCATTGTGACAGACAATGGCTCCAATGTAACCACAGCAGTAGAGTCAGTGCTGGAGTGTGTGAACATCCGGTGCATGACACAAACGTTCCACCTGGCTGTGAGGGAAGCCCTTGGCCTCAAGAAGGCTAAGGCATCCAGGGACCAGGGACTGCCAATTCAGGGTGCTGTTGCAGCCACAGCTACGCTTGTGGATAAGGCCCGCAAGATTGCAGCTCACTTCCACTGGAGTGAGAAGTCCACGTGCTTGCTCTGCAAGCAGCAGCGTAAGTATGGCCTTCTTCACCATCTCAACCCAATGGAAGTAAATACCTGGTGGAACTCCACTTTCCTCTTGTTCTAGGGCCTGTTGGAGCAGAAGATGGCCCTTGATGACCTGGCGAGGAACCAGGCCTTGGGAGTGTGTGGCTACTCTAACTCGGAGTGGAAACTCATGTCCAAGATGGTGTTGGTACTCAAGCCCTTGTTGTTTGGAGTGAAAACTTTGTGTGCTGATGCCACTCCTCTGAGCCAGGCCCTGCCTGCGGCTATTCTCCTGGAAAAGCTGATGGGTGAACTCTGGACCTCGCTGACCATGCCAGAGGGCCATGTGCTGGCTGAATGCCTGGGCACAAGGGTTGTCAACGTGCTGGTTAATGAGGGGTGACAGAGAGGAGTATGTCCTTGCTTGTCTCTGTGACCCAACCATCAAGGGCAATGTTGTTTGTGCAGAAGACATGCCTAGTTGGAGGGACCTCCTGGTAGATAGAGTTAGAGAGGAGGAGGTCAGGAGGGCCAGAGACCAGGAGGGTAGGGGTGGTGTGCCCCCTGAGCATGCGCAACCCATACCCAGCAGTGTGGGTGGCCCTTCCTCTCCCACCCCTTCCTTCTCTCAGTCTAGCGCATGGCATCCCAGGCAGTGATGCTAATAGAGCAGGCAGTTCCTCCCACTAAATCAGCCCAGTGGTTTAAGCGGGTGTGCCTTGGCACCTTGCCTGATGTGTGGGAGGCTCGGCCTACCAGGTCCACCACAAGTGCTGCGCAATCCGTTGCCCAGTACCTGGAGGAAGACCCAGAGAAGGACTGCACAGAGTTCTGGGCAACCTGCTGCCAAGTCTGGCCAGACCTGGCAGTGGTTGCTATGCACCTCCTCTCCTGCCCACCAACCAGCATCCAGAGCAAGTGGGTGTTTTCACGTGACGTGGTAACGCCCGCTCGGTCCTGGTTGGACCCTGGCTTTGTCGAGCAGCTGGTTTTCCTCAAGGTTAACTTCCTCCTGCTGGGCCACCCTGAGCTGGAAGTCGAGCTGGGTGAGTGACTGGCCCATGGTTGACCCATGGTGTTGGTCACCTGCCTGGCAACAGCTTCTGCTCATCCTAACCCTCCCTCCTTCTTTCTTCAGCCGTGTCATGTCACAGAGTGCTGCTAGTGCTGTGACATGACATCTGGTTACACACACATACACACTGGTGCCACTTGTGATGTTGAACATGCCCTGATTCCACCTGGCCAGTAGCACTTGGGGGCTGTGGGCACACATCCAAACACTAGATGGGGGGTTGTGTCAGTGTGGCTCTGTGTATTTTTGCAAATGTGTAGATTTCTAAATATGTAAACTTTTGAATGTGTACATAGGTGACTTGGGGGATGCAGCGGGGACTGTAAAAATGTGGATATTGTGAAAATGTAGAACTGCAAATGTATAGAATAAAAATGTAATGATGTAAACATGTAAAAGTGTAAATTTGTGAATATGTAGGACTAGCTGCTGTAAATGTGTAGAAGTGTTGTGTAGATGTATGTGCAGGTGTGTGTGTGTGTGCATGCATGGAGGTTTTTGTTGTGTGGTTGTGTGGGTTGGAGACTAGATGTTTATTTTGTGCAGATAGTGTTTAGGAAGCTTTGGCTTATGCAGATAGTTGGTGTGTAAATACTATAGCTGTATAGATGCATGTGTGTATATACTTGTATATATTGTATTTCTATTATGTGTATATAGGCCCCCCTTCTCCCCTCTTCAGTTTAGTTCTAGCATGTATACGCACACACCAAACACACATTCACCGCCAATGATGAGTAAGTGATCCGATGCCTGCAGCAAAGATGTGGTGGACCTGCCAGTCTGAGGCGGATTTTCCTGTATTATAGCCACATGCATGAAGAGAAGAGCAGAGAAAAAAAACTTAAGGTGCATTATTTTAAACTAGTATTTTTAAGCCCGTTATAATAACAGGCGCTAGCCCCCCCCTTTTTGCGTTCTTCATCTCTTTGTTGTTGTTGTTGTTGTTGTTGTTGTGTTTGTTTGTGTCCCTGGTGTTTTTTCTTTCTTTCTCCCTGTCTGTCTCTCCTCCATAATTCCCCCCCCCTTGTCCCTGTGTCTCTCCTTCTTACCTCCCTTTTCCCCCCGCTCTTCCTTCTCCCTCATTTTGTTCTGCCAGTCTGTGGATGCGTGCGCAAATAACGGGTTTCTCCCCCCCCCCCGCCCCTGGGCTGTGGGTAGGGGACTGGTTGTGACCTTTTTTTTTCTTGGGGGGGGGAATTGTGGGGACCGGCAGTGGCCGCTGTTCTAAGTTGTGTATATCTGTTGTGTAGTGTTGTCTTTGGGTTGTGTGTTGTGCTTGGTGTTACTATTGGTCACTATTTGTCTTGTTAGGGTTCTGTTGTAGTGCTTAGTGTAACATTTTTTTTCTAATTGTTGTTCTAGTTTCCAGAGCTGTTTGCAAAGAGGAAGTGAGGAGCTCGCAAAAAGAGCTCCTCTCTATGCTATGCTGCTGCCCAGACTGTTGCAATGGACGCTAATGACGCAATAGGCGTACTTCGCGTCCATACCGGCAGTCTGGGCAGAGGCTAACCCCAGGGAGGAGCTGTTTTTGTAAGCTCTTCACCTCTTCTTGGGGGTTTTTTTTTAACCTTTTTTCTTTTTTTGTTTCTGGCCGATTGCCGCGGGCTGCATTGGGTAACTTGGGTTTGGGCAGCTGGTTAGGCGGGAGGGCGATAGGCGGCGCAATTACCAAGGGCGTTTTTGGCACTTAATCTTGTGGGGGGGGGAGAGCAGGGAAGGTGATTTCTGGGCACCATGGAGGGCGGGTGAGCGGGCGCGATTGCTTCGCTGCAATTTGTTCTGGCTGGCGTGGCAGGCATCATTGGCGGCTTTGCCGCCTCCTCGCCCAGCTTCCCCGTCCTCCTTCTTGTCCTTTCTTCCTCCGGGCGGGCAGAGGCGGGGGCCAGGAGAACCAGCCAGCATGGCCGCCTTTCCCTGCCTGTCCCCGCCGTCTTTCCCTCCCATCCCCACCGTCTTTCCCGCTGTTTTTCCAGCATGGCCGCCTTTCCCTGCCCGTCCCCGCCGTCTTTCCCTCCCGTCCCCACCGTCTTTCCCGCTGTTTTTCCCTTTCGCTGTATTTCCCAGTCCTTTCCTCCTCCGGGCGGGCAGAGGCGGCGGCAGGAGAACCGGCCAACATGGCCGCCTGATCCCTTTGTCCGTTTCTGACTCGGCGGTTCTGGGCATGCGCGGAACCGCCGAGGGAGGCACAAACGCACGCTTGGTGTCCGTCCACGGACGGACACCAAGCGTTTTATTAGAGAGGATTCTCATTCAATGTGGTGTGTTTTTGCCTCACCCTCTTTCTTTGCAGTTTGTGTACTGGGTTGGTTTTGCTGCCTTGCAGCATAGTGTGTCTTGCTAGGTGCTTGTTTGTGGCTGTAGTAGTCCTTGGTGCTTGCAAAACCAAGAAAACCAAGAAAGGTTGTGCAGGCAGGTCTGTTTCTGTGGTTGTTTTTTTGGTTTACAGCTTGGAGTCCTTTTAGTTGCATCACTGACTATTTGATTGCAGCCTGCTAAGGGCACAAAACCAGGGTGGGTGGTAGGCATCCATGGGTGCCAACTACCACCCAAACCCCAAAGCAATCGGGCACTCCTGTGATTTTCTTTTTTTTTAAATCATTTTTTAAAATTTCTCCCATAGGAGACAATGGGGATTTGAGGCAGCCCAGCCAGCCCTTTACCCCCTTGGGGGTGCGCAGGTGCTCCAAAGTATGTTTGGAAGTAAGGCACATTGGGCAACAACTCCCCCCCCAACCCCCAGGGTGGTGGGGTACATAGTATATTTTAATTTTTTTAAGTTTGTTTTGTTTTGTTTTTTAGTTCTGGCCTGTTTGACAGTTCTCTTGAATGAATGAATGAAATGAGGATTCATTCAATGAATGAATGCAGATTTTTGGTTGCTTTGTAAGTTCTTTTTCTCAATGGATTCATTGAGAGAACTGTCAGGCCAGAAACTGTCAAACAGGCATAAAAAATTCCTTAAAAAAAAACCTTATACCCCACTGACTTGGGGCTTGAGGGGGGAGTTGTGGCTCAATGTGCCCTTCCCCCAAACCCACACCTCAAGGGAGAGAATCAGGCTGCCTCAAATCCCCATTATTCCCTATGGGAGAAATATGAAAATTGGGAAAATCTTCCAAAAAACCCAACAACAAACCACATTAAAAATCACAGGAGTGTCTGATTGCTTTGGGATTCAGGTGGTAGTTGGCACCCATGGGTGCCAACCAACCCCCCCCCCCGATTTTGTGCCCCTAGGTGCTTTGCATAGGGAATAATGGGCCAGTTTGAGTCCCCATTATACCCTACGTAGAACTTTTTAGAACTAGTTTGAGTTGGGTTCAAATTTGAACTGAACTGGGGAGGGGGCTTCAAACAAAACCAGAACCAAACCCACCCTGGGTTGAGGTTTGTTTGAATTCAAATCAAACCACCCAAACTGATTTTGTGAACTCCATACAGTAACTCTCAATTTGCAGAGTAATGGTTTCCAAGTGTCATCATCTGGAGATGTAGGAATGGAACCACTGTAAAACAGTGCTACCCAATCCCACTCCCATCAGGTGACCCAGAAAAATACCCTGGTCAATGGTATCAAAAGCTACCAAAAGGATGAGCAGAGTCACAAAACCTCTGTCAATACCTAGTTGAACATCATCCATCAAGCCAACCAAGGCAGTCTCAACCCCATAGCCCACCAAAAGTCAGGTCTAGATAATCATCCCATCCCAACTAGGATTTCAGGATGCTGTCTCCCCTATTTCTTCCCCAATGAGGAACTTCTTCATTTTCATGGCCATGCCCTTATAATATTCTTTTTCATCACTGCTCTAGTACTATACATTATTACCCTAATAATAACAAAGCTAACACAGACCAATATAATAGACAAGAAATAGAAATAAGTTGAACTATTCTACCAGCAATTATTCTCATCCTAATTACCCTACCATCACTATGAATAATTTCCCTAATAGAAGAAGTTGATAGTCCACACCTCACAATCAAATTAGTATAGGAAGCATATCCTTTAAAAAAAAAAAACATACAAAAGAAACTCCCTCACACTTATAAGCATCCCCCTTTCATCAAGAAGATTTTCTAGCCCAATAACTAAGTTCATAAGTAGAGTAGTACAACAACTTTAAGTAGAGCTAGGGAATCAAAACAAGATTACATTCTTTGCTTTGGACAATTTCTCATATAAGTAATTATCGCAAAAGTTTGCTTACCTAGGTGAAACTACCATAGTATCTTTGCTAGAAAGGTCTGCAAAACCCTTCATATATAGAAAAAATGAAGCATAATCAACAAATTAATATAAAACTAACTTCTTGTTTGAACAGCTTTGGCCACCATTATCTATTAGTTTCAACAGTAATCATGCATTTTGTCCAACATACGCACCGGTGAAATTCCTGATAGTATTAAGAATGTCTGTTCGCAGTTTTGTACAAAAGGTCAAGCCTCTTGTGGACATATGACCTTTTAAGGCTATGACCGCTGTAGCTGATCCTTTGTTAGTATTTTCAACCATTATCATTGCCCACTGCCAGTTCACTTTTTTAGCCAATTGATTTCAAAACTGGACTTAGCAAGTGCTATTACCCACTCCTTCAACCTAGATGTTTATTCTTTTCAACACAACTCCAGTGCAAGGAACTGGGAATTTAAAATGTGCATCCAACTAATGTCTGAATACAGGTACTGTATATATATTTAGAAGCAATGATGGATTTGGTGGCAATTCTAAATCTCAGTTGTTTGGATTACATGAGTTAAATAGGGGTTTCGTTTTGGCTTTTTAGGCTGGCATTATTATTTTGCTGTTTTATCAGCAGATAGGGATGCATAATGCACAGCACTGCAAGCCCTTTTGTAATATAAATGGAACTTTCAGAGTAACCATCATTCTAATTCACTGCATGTAAGGAGACAAAAACAACCTTAATGCAGACTGAAGCATCTTAAAGTTCACAGACTTCTAATAATAGGAAGCTCCTGTACAAAAGGCTCACAATAAATTTTCTTTTCACTAGATCAAGTGCCAAGCTTAGAATGCTTCTAGTATACTGGAAGGTACCGCATGAAGTCCCAGATTTATAGAAGCAGTTAAAGAAGTGGGTGGTGGTGGTGGGGATGGGCAAGAATAATAGCAGTAAATGTGACAGATCCCAAATTTCCCAGTTTCTTAAAATAATTATTTGGCTAAACAACCTGTTACAGACTAAACCTAAGAACAAAATAGCCAGATTATTCCTGACTGACAGTTTTGTATATTCTAATTCATGTTGATATTTCATTTCAGAAAGCCATTGAGCTGGATCCAAAGGTTCATTTCCTCAGAGGAAGGAGTCCTTATGTTGGAATAATATTCTTTTAGGAGAAAGAGAACTGTTACAACCAACACATAGGACCCATGAACTTCTAAGAAATTTCTTCCTTCCATTTATCAAGCTCTGCACATCCCAAGAAGACAACTCAGCCCACTGGATTACTCATAAAACACTAACTTGAGCAATAATCAACTCCTAAAGGGGGACTTCATAGTCAAAACAATATCTACAGTTCAGTCAAATTTGCTATGAACCACACCGCCCATTGAGATAATCAGGAGAGGTTTGTCTGCAGTTGCCACAGGCTCGTCTGGTGACTACTCAGGGACGGGCCTTCTCCATTGCTTCCCCCGAGGCTTTGGAACACACTTCCTGCTGAAATAAGAGCCTCCCCATCTCTTACAACTTTTAAAAGGGCAGTCACAACGCATTTGTTCACCCAGGCTTTTAATTAGATACTGTTTTAATTGTGTTTTAATAGTTTTAACTTTAAAAATTGTAATTGTTGAAATGTTTCAATCTTTTTATTGGTTGTTTTTATTTTCTTGTAAATCACCCAGAGAACTTGTGTTTTGGGCAGTATAAAAATATGTTAAATAAATAAATACATACATACATACATATATACAACTTTGCCTATATTAAAACTTTGCATTAAAAGTATGGCTGACAGCCATATTAAATTACTCATGAGTGGTCCCATTGAAATTAACAGGGCAAGTTAGTCATGCCTAGCTTTTCCCGTTAATTGCAGCAAGGCTACTTGTTTGTAATTTAGTCTGGATGTCAGCCTATATATCCATTATTGCATAGAAGAACATGGGTAAAAACAAAGGAACATCTCACTGAAATGTGACTGGAGTGTACTCAGTGAGATTGTTAAAATTTAACACCTATTGACCTCAGTCGACCTAAGTCCAGTCTTGCCAAAAAAACAAAAAATGTTGTTAGCCTACAAAAAGTTACTAGCCTCACAAAAACTTACTAGCAATGCAAAAACCCCACAGTAAGCTGCCTAATGATACACGTGTGGATTAACAAAACTCTTGTCCAAATGCAATGCTTTAATTTTGAACCACAAAGATGCAGGATTAAAAATCCAAAGTTATTATAGAATTACTCAATTAAAGAAAATACAGAAAAGGCATTTTTGGGGGGGGGGAGGAACTTTGATATAATCTCAAAGGAGTGCATGGAAAAAAAACATGGCCACAGCTCTACCACAGTAGCAGCTAGTGTGGGTGCTTCCGGGGGGGCGAGGCGATGAGAGGCACCTTTAAGCATAAATTAGAAGGTGCTTACCTCCACTCCAGCAGCACCTGCAAGCTGCTCCAAGCTGCAGCGTGTCTCCCAGCATTCCCTGTGGCAGGGGATCGGCTCTGCAGAAGTCAGGTGAATGGTGAAGCTGATTTCCTCACAGCAAGGAATGCTGGGCGGCATGCTGCAGCTTGGAGCAGCTTGCGGGTACTGCTGGAGTGGAGCTAAGCACCTTATAATTTAGGCTTAAAGGTGCCCCCCCCGTGGTGCCCACACTGGCCACTACTGTTCTATAGGTGCTTCTCATTTGCTGATTCACCTTCATTGATTTCTAACTGAGCAAAGATACAATAAAAATTCTTTTTGGACAAGTTGGCACCAACTGGTTTACATTCTGACTAATGAAGCACTTGCATAATGAGCAAAGTTGCCCTAATGTAAGAAGATTGCACAGTTGTGCTAAAAAGCCCAGGAAATTGCACAAAAGCTCTATTTAAAACAACTGAACCATGCTGTGGTTGCACCGTTGAGCAACTGCAAGCATGCTTGCAGGAGTGCAACGATCTAGACAGTGCAAATTGCTACAGCAACAGCTTTGAGCTTGCACAACATCTTTCCACAAGTGCTTCATTAGTCAGGATGTGAACCATTAAAACAAAAACTGTTGATTTTTTAAATAAAAGTGGATTTAGGAGCACTTTCATATATGGGGAGATGCTTTTCTAAGAAGAACTTCCTTTCCTCCCTTCTAGTAATGCATGGTTATTAAAGGGGCAATACAGGTGGACCTTGTTATCCAGAGGGGTTCCTTCTGCCCTACAACCATGGATAATGACACTATGGATAACAAGACACTGAGTGAATGGAAACTGGGGGGTTAGATTCCTGGAAGGCAAAAAAGGCAGAAAAAGGCAAAAGTGGCAGAAATATGAGCAAAAAGGTAATGTGCCATGCTTTCCAGCTGTCCAGCAATGCCCCTGAAAACCCCCAATTTGGCCAATTTCCATTGGGGGGAAAATCACAGACTCCTTTCAGAAAAATGATAGAGGTAATTTCCTGCCACCTAGACACTACGGATACTCAAATCTTAATCCCCTTTAAGACCACGTATACCGAGGTCAGGACTCCATTTCTCGATCACGGATACATGAAACTACGGCCGTTGGGACTACGTGTGACAAGGTCCACCTGTACAAGCCACAGGGACAATGGCTGACATCCTGACTATATTTATTCAAGGAAGCCCTATTGAAATTAAAAGGACAAATTAGGCATGCCTAACTTGTCCTTTTAATTTCAATTGGGCTTCCTTGAGTAAATTTAGTTAGGCAATATCTGAAGTACCATTCAAAGCATGACTGACCCCATCTATAGTTAATGATGTGTTTTGGGTCTATGAATCTGCTGGTAAAGGTTTTTTTGATCATATGAAGGGCAGGTAATATCTGTATGGAAAGTACAAAGTCACTGGGCCTGACCACATGATTGTGTTCTACCAGAGCAGTGTAGGAAATAGAAACATATCAAGCAGTCCTCAGTGCAGCTTCTGCTAATGCAAAAAGACTAGGGATGTGCAAACTGGCTTAAGGCGAACTGGTTCATCATTGAATCACCCTCGAGCTGGACCAGGCACAGTTTGGCTTGACCTCGAGCCAACCCACCCAAGCCAGCTCCCAAGTTTTAAAAACTTTATTTCGGTTCAAAGCTGAACCGTGTGTATGTTTGTGGGGCACAAAATTGAAGATGCCTGGTTTGGCTCAAGTCTGGTCCAGACTCCAATAGAACTGGGCAAGCCAATTTTGTGCACACCCCTAAAAAGGACCCTGCAATATTTGACATCTCAAGCATTGATTGTAAATCAAATCACAATTAACTGCCTTTTTATTCATGAGAGATCCATGTTGATAGAAAACAACTGCCTAAATATGGAATGATGTCTTTTTAGATCACCTAATAATATGCATGTTATTAACAGAGCAGAAACAAAATAATTTCGTACAATAAATCAGGTTAAAAAAATTAAATACTTTGTTATATAGATTTCAGTTAAGCAAAACATCACTGTTTTAAAATGAATTCTTCAGTACATACCTACACAATATGGGCTGTACTAAACAACCCTTGAAAATTGAGTTCATGACTCTAGTCTACCAAATATACTGAAGGTCAAGCTACAGTTTACATTATACATTTAATTTGGCTGTTGTTGACATGATGCCCAGTTCTAATTGATCTGGAGGAACTTGTGGTGCTGCTCCTGTGGACCTAGAAGCAGCAGCGCCATTGCAGATAACTGGCAGTTATGCCACAAGTGTCAACACAGTTTCTCCTATTTGTAACTATTTCTTATTTCCTTTTCAAAATACAGTAACACCTGTGGTACAACTGCAGCTTCTCTACACTGCTTCCAGGTGTGCAGCAGTAGTTCTGAAAGTCCCTGCAGCTCTGTTAGAACTGTGCATCACATCTAGGTTGCCAGAACCTAAGGGGTATACTTGTGGGTCATCACATCAAGAAGTGTAAATAGCATTCATATAGGGGAATGCTTAGTCAGGATACAGACTGCAGCACATGGGAAGGGGATAGTTAATCCTCGATCTTTGCACCATGCTCCAAATGAAAATATCCCCCTGAAGCCACTATAAGCCTCAAGAAGCATAGTGAGTCCCACTATGATATTATTTGATAGCAAATATTTATTTTATATTTATTTCTTTATTTGATAGCAAATATTTGATATTTGATTTATTTGATATTTGATTTATTTAAATATTTGATTTATTTGATAGCAAATATATTTATTTGATAGCAAATAAAGCAACCCATGATTGTTATATAAATTATGAAGTCCTGAGCTGTCCTCATAAAGGAGGGCCCTGGCATGGACCCTGAAGCCCTTAAAAAATGGTATTGTGGATCGGGGGGTAGGGAGACAGATGGGCAACGACATGGGCAATACAACAGACCTGTATACCCACAAAGAACAAGCATTAGGTGGCCTACATGAGGAAAATTACTCAAAGTAGTCCCACTGAAATTTTAATTTCAACAAGACTACCTTAAGTGATTGTCTTCATCATTTCAGCTGGTGATGATAAGACAGGTCAACAGAACCCTGCCTTTCCACTCACCAAGTTCACCATTAAACCTGGAGGAGAGATTGACCCCTCCCACCTCATTCAACAAGGTTTCTGTGATGCAGACCAGGTCAGCCTGCTCATTGAGGATCAGACCCTGGATAACAGTGGTCTTATTAGTAACTGGCCTAGAATTAACTAATAACAATTGGCCTGGAGGAAGTGTTTATGTTTGTCAGGATTCTCTAGGTTTGAGAGTTGGAAGGGAGAATAGTATGAAGATATTTACTCTCTCTTCCCTTATAATGAACTGTGCCTGGGTTGTTTCTGGATGGGAGGGTAGAACTATTCAGGGCATGGAATGTTAAGGCAAGAAAGAGAGGGAGGATGTGAGGAGGATGACATGTTATATGGAGCAGGCAGTTGGGTTGCACCATTTAAGTCAGTGGGGCTTGGGATGGTGAAGCAGAAGCGGGGGCAGGATTTTTAGGGTAGGAATAGGTTAGGATCTTAGTCAATATATATTTGAAGATGAGTCTGCAAAAAAGACTCAATGATATACACAAAAACCTTTAACAAGTACATGTCCAAGTTATGACTTAAACCAACAAACCAGAATTAAGTTTTAATTAATGATTTGTTCTTTCCAAGAACCACATATCTAAGGTTTGATCACACACACCCAAATGAAGCAACTAGCACAGTGGGACTGATTGTGACACCTGCAATGCCTGTACTCTTGCCACCATCATTTGTACTTTTGCTCTTCACTCTGCCAATAGCAGCATCCAGAACATCCCTGTGAGGGCTTAGCCTGAGCTGGCCCTCAGTCTAAACACCTGCTGCCCCAAATTTAGGATTTTTAGCCTTTTTGACTGGTTTCACCCAGTCACTAAAACCTCTGTGTCTCATAAACAACAAAAACTCAGTACTGTAATAAATAAATTGGGCAAGTAGACAGGAGATGGGAACAAAACAACAGAGACAATCAACATATATTGGAAAAACTAGAATAGGTTTACCCCGATAAAGTCTTCCAAAAACAGTACAGAAACTAATGGGGAAATTCAGTTAGGCAAGAGTACAATTTAAAACTCTAAAACAAACAAGCTTGCTAGCTTTTTAAACTAAGGCCTAGCAGGTTCCCATCTCCCTCACTGATAAGTTCCCCAGCAGCTTCAGCCTGATCCTACTCAGATAGTCTTCCAACCTTCCACCCTCTCAGCTCACACATCAGTCTGTTGCTATATATGTATTTACTTATTTGTTAAATTTTATAAAGCATCCCAAGGCAATTTACAAAAGTTAAAATACAATAAACTTCCATTAAAATTGTTTAAAACTTTAAAATCAATTAAACAGTAAAAAACATAACACAAAAAAACCCCACCACAAAACCCCACCATAAAAAGACAACAGAAGCAGGAGAACTGAGAGGCCTGGTAAACCTTAAGTAATAAAAGCCTGAACAAATAGAAACAAATAGTCTTTAGTTGTTGTTTTAAAGAAGCCACAGATGTCAAAAAGCATACATTCACTGGGAGAGCATTCCAGAGCCTGGGGGCAACAACTGAGAAGGCCCTGTCCCACGTGCACAACAATGTAGCCTCTCTCAACTTTGGCACAGAGCAAAGCCCCCCTGACAACCTTGTTGCACAGGCAGAAACCCTTGGGAGCAGGTGGTCTTTCAGGTATCTAGGAAACAACCCATTAAGGGCTTTAAAGGTAACAGCCAGCACCTTGAATTGGATCCAGAAACAAATTGGCAGCCAGTGCAGCTCTTTCAAAATAGGTGCAATATGCTTCAAACGAGCAGTTCCAGAGAGATCCTGCTGCCTTCTGCACCAGCTGAAGTCTCTGAATATTCTTCAAGGGCAGCCCCACGTAAAGCAAATTGCACTAATCTAGTCACAATGTGACTAAGGCATGGGTAACCATTGCCAGATCTACCTTCAAGAGAAAGGGGTGCAGCTGGCACACTAACCGAAGCTGTATAAAGGCACCCCTGGCTACCACTTCCACCTGAGCATCCAAAAGCAGAGCTGGGTCCAGCAACACTTCCAAGCTGTGCATTTGCTCTTTCAAGGTGCGTACAACCCCATCCCCAGCTGGTTGAATCACCCTATCATGATTGGCTTTTCTACTGACCAGCAGCACTCGGTGTTGTCTGGATTTAACCTCAGTTTGCTAGCCCACATCCAGTCCATTAACGGCCCTTCTGCAACTCTGTCCTTTTATTCGTTTCAACCCCCCACACCTGAACAGGTGCACACAATCCATTCAGGGTGATTCTTATCTCAGGCAACCAGAACCTTCTGTCTTTGCCCAGAGACAACCAAACAGAACACTTAGATACATTCCCTCCAAAAGCCAGCAGCAACTTTTTAACCTCAGACTTAGCTGTCAGAGGCTGCAAACTTTTAATCCCTGCTGAGCTTTACAGAACCTGAGGGAACATAGAACAGACCAATACAAAGAAAATAATTTATAAAACAAAGGGAAGGAGTTATTCCTTCACAATCCCCAGCCTCCTTCAACTCTAGAAAAATACATGCTATGTGCCCCCAAATCCACAGAAGAGGGAGGATATCTTTTAATTCTGATGACCAGTCATCTGTGCAACTGTCCATAATCAGCTCCATCACAGCATCGCTCCATTGGCTATTGCTGGTGTCTATCTTGTGTTTCTTATTAGATTGTGAGCCCTTTGGGGATAGGGAACTCAAGACCAAGTGAGAGATGTGGCACTGGACAGCCTTCTGCTCCATGCATCCATCAGGATCACAACCTCTTTATTCTCTCCCTTACATGCACATTTCATGCAAGTTCTTCATACCAATTCCCATCCCTACCCAAGCTGACTTTCCTCCATCAACTTGACAACCACCACCCCCATTTCCCTTTATGCAGTGGTTACTAATACAGTTGATGGGTGCTTCCCTCACCAAGGCACCAGTACTGCCTGCTTTCATCTCCTGCCCAAGAATCAGGCAATGGGGACTAGATGGTATAGTATACCCTGGCTTCAGTGTTCCTCCTCCTCCTTCTGCTCTGTTGGCTATTTATCTTCTCACTACAATTCTAATTTTTTACAATGAGTCCACAACCTTTGATGTATATAACTGCATTATGATCCTGGTTGTTTTAAACTGATTATCAATTAAAAGTACTTGTTCTCAGGGCAAGGGGATATAAGACAAGGTGATGCAGTCCCCTAAGCACTAGATTATGCGAGCACAAGCAGGACAATAAGATATCCCCTGATGCCCCCACCACCTCTACTGCCTCCCTTCACTGCCACTTAGGGAAAAGGGGATAGAAAACATATCTTGGGCCATCGCTAACTGTCTTCTAGGGGGAGGAAATGGTGGTGGGATTGAGGAGGAAGACCTGTTTTCCCATGCGAATTTCTCCACATGTCAAAATGGGCTTACTTGTAAGCTTCTTGAACAAAATAAATGATTATTATGAGATCAGTCTTTCCTGACCCAGCTGTAATCTCCAGAATCCTCTTACTGGTTTGTTTGTTTTTTAATTCTATCCCTGGTTTCGAGTTTGTTCCTCTCTTAAAAAATTGACACAGTGGGACATCAAGAAGGAATACTGAAGTACATGCTTTTAAGTCTTGTTATCATAACTACACAATGCCCGTTAAATTGATTACTGCACTACACATAACAATTATGTTAGAAAGAGTTACAATGCATAACTAATAGGAAGAATCAAAACTGGCAGTCTAAAGGAGAAACTGAGATGAGTGAATTAGGACTGAGCTAAAATAACCCCTTCCCCAGTTTTGCCAGTCCATTAATGAGGGGGGAGGGGCAGGAAAGTGCCCAAAGCTAGTGATGAACCTCAACTTACCACCAGTGTGAAAGCATCTCCTGCAGCTGACATCTATATATTTAATTCCTTAAGACGTACCTGTGGCTAATCTCATGTGTGGCAGCTCTCACGAGAAGAGAGCTGCCAGATAGCCACAGAGACAGGGAAGAAAACAGCCATGGTGGCCGGTGGAGGCAGCCTGCCAGTGGAGCCACGCCAGCAGAATGAGGAAGCGAAGCCAAGGTGGCCAGCAGAGGTGGCCAGCCGATGGGAGGAGGTGGTGGGAGGGCCGGCCGGAGGCAGCTGGTGGACAGATGCGAAAGTAAGCACCAGCAGGCGGGCAGCAAGAAAATGGCAGTGGCAGCGGACGGGAGAAAATGGCTGGGCGAAACTAGAGGCGCAGATGCTTTGCGCCCAGCCCAGCTAGTTTTTCTTTATTTCAGGAGTCCCTAGAGTGAGGGCAGCCACCTTATGGCACATTGGGGAAGTAACCTGCCTAGGGAGCAAGAGGTTGCTGGTTCGAATCCCCACTGGTATGTTTCCCAGATTATGAGAAACACCTATATTGGGCAGCAGTGATATAGAAAGGTGCTGAAAGGCATCATCTCATACTGATGATGGAGATGGTAATGGTAAATCCCTCCTGTATTCTACCAAAGAAAACTACATGGCTCTATGGTCACCAGGAGTCGATACCAACTCAACGACAGAACTTTACCTTTAGAATGAGGGCAGGAAGCATTGCCTGCACTCTAATGGATTCAGAGTGATATTATGTCATCAAAAACATATGTGGCAACAAAGGAAAAACAGTGAGGTGGAGGGATTGGGAGACGTCCCCCTAAGCCCCAAATTTTGAGGCAAAAGATGGCTTCCAGCTCTGTTTCAGTAGCTCTTGGTCAATTCACAAAGGACTGACAAGTTGTGCAAAGTTTATGGTGACTGGGCTGACACACAAAAAAACATTTCAAATAATGTTAAGCTTGCTTCCCAGCTGCTTGGCAATGAGTATCAATTTTAAAAATAGTCTCACTCTTTTAAAAAATGCTGGTGTCTCACTTTGCTTTTTGAAAAACAATAAAATGTTAGGTCACAATCAAGTTAAGTGCACTTAGCCCTATAGAAATCAATGGACTGAAGTGCATCCCACTGTTAATTGAGGGGTTGTTAATTGTTGTTAGTTGATACAATAATAATTTTAAAAATGCAAACACATACATATAATTTCAGGTATACACATTAGTCTGTTAGGTTTATCCTAATTGTAACCATAGGGCTTCATGCCCTATAAGAGTGAGGGCGGTTGTTTATTTTAGCAGCAACTTAATTTCCACTTTGATTCTGACTCATGGGGTTGCATTTTGCATTAAAATGCATTTTCCCTTTTGTAAAAATAAAATAAAAATCTAATTATATACAGGTTCATTTCTGTAACTATAAAATCAAATGAATTATATAGAGGTCATTTATGTAATGATCAGCTTTTGATTGTGTCAAGTACTACATCAGAGCTATGGTATTTGCATTTTCTGAATACACTCAAGCAACCTAATTACTGACAATTTACTTAAAGATTATGCTTAATTTGCTTTTCCTATTTTAAGCATCTATGTCCTAAAAGTTTCTTTCTGCACAGTCAGAATGAATAAAAATAATAACTCTCTATTATTAAGGTCCCCATATAATGATTTTGGCATGCAGCAGTATATTGCATGCACACTGGATTGCAGGAGTAAGTATATCTATGTCTATTTATCAATCACACAATCTTAAAGGTACAGCTAGACTCCTATTAGGATGATAGAATATAAAATTCAATGAAATGCTTCATTCAGGAAGTATGGATCCTATCTACGAGGAAAATGCAATAAATCACAAAAAATTAATATGTAAACAAGTGAATGACAAAAGAGAAATAGGATTGAAATTCTTTCATTAAAATGTTTTCATTTCTACTCTCTAATCTAACTGTAGTACTGATGAAGGCAAAAACCAAAATGTGACCAACAGCACAATCCTATGAATGATTACTGGGTAGACACCTTCACTGTGTTCATTGGGATTTCTCCCTAGCAACTGCATGGCTAACAAGTAGAGTCAAGGAAGCTTTAAAAAGGAAGAAGACTTCCTTCAGAAAATGGAAGTCCTGCCCAAATGAAGAGAACAGAAAGGAACATAAACTGTGGCAAAATAAATGCAAGGAGACAAAGGATACAGAAAGAGAGTTTGAGGAGCATATAGCTAGAAGTGTCTAATTCATAGAGGACAGGTCTATCAGTGGCTACTAGTCTGGTGACTACAGGCAGCCTCCAGCCTGATAGGCAAGACGCCTCTGAATACGAGTTGAAGGGGAGGAACAGCAGGAGAGAGGGCATGCCCTCGCCTCTTGCTTGTGAACTTCCTAGAGGCATCTGGTGGGCCACTGTGTGAGATGGGATGCTGGACTAGATAGGCCTGATCCAGCAGGGCCGTTCTTATATTCTTAAGTGTCAAGGGGAATAACAAAAACTCCTTTAAATATATCAGCAGCAGAAAACCTACTGGAGGACCCTTGGATGATGAGGGCATGAAGGGGGTTAGTAAGGAGGATAAGGAGATTACAGTGAAGCTGAATGAGTCCTTTGTATCTGTCTTCACAGCAGAGGATACTGAGCATATACCCACTCTGGAACTGACCTTCTCCAGCTTGGAGGGTGAAGAACAGGGCCAATTTGAAGTGACAAGAAAGGATGTTCTAGACTGTCTTGAAAAACTAAAAATCAACAGGTCTCTAGGGCCAGATGGAACTCAAATCCCCAGGGCCAGATGGAACTCAAATGTTAAATTGCTGGTCTCTTAGCAGCAATATGTAACTTGTCCTACAATCAGGCTCTGTACCAGAGGACTGGAAATTAGCTAACGTAACTCCCATCTTCAAAAAGGGATCCAAGGCGCTTTCCAGACTAGACCCTGCAATGGTGTCAGGACGCATCTTGGAAGTGTGCTTCCATACTTCTTGCATCCTGACACCCCAGTCCCTACGCAGACAGCAGGGTGCCATTCACATTTCCAATGCCTTGTTCTGAATTAAATTGCTGCAAAATGGAGCTACGATGTCGTACATCCAGTATGGAAAAGTTGCTGTTTTGTCGGGTTGTTAGTTGCTGCGAAACTGCTCCCCCTGCTGTTTCTGTTCCCAATGTGACTTGCCCGAAAGGAGGCATTTTGCTGCTAATGACCAGATAGTCTGGAAAGCGCCCAGGAGGGATCTGCAAAATTACGGGCTGGTTAGCTTAACTTCAGTGCCGGCTAAATTGATGGAAAGCATACTTAAGGACAAAATTGTTCAATATAGAGAAGGAATTGTTGAAAGATGGCTTCTGCAAGGCAAATCTTGCCTCACTAACCTTTTGGAATTCTCTGAGAGTGTCAACAGGCATGTGGATAAAGGTGATGCAGTTGACATAGTATACTTGGACTTCCAAAAGGCTTTTGACAAAGATCCACATCAAGGACTCTGGAGAAAACCAAGAAGTCATGGGATAAGGGGACTAGTTCATGTGTGTATTGGTAACTGGAAACAGAGGGCAGGAATAAATGGAGAATCTTCACAATTGAGGGAAGTAAGAAGTAGTGTCCCGCAAGAATCTGTACATGGACCAGTGCTCATAAAAAAAAAGTTTTAACAAAGATAAACAGAGAAACAGAAGAAACAGAAAGAAAAGAAGAATGAAAAACAAGATAATCAAACAAAGCACATACAATGATTCTCATTAAAATCTGTATACATCAACCTGAATTCCTCGAACCAACATATCTCTCCCCCACTTCCCCTGCTCTGTAAAATATTTGACTGTGGAATTGAAAGATTTTTTAAAAAATGATATTCCTACTATCTGCATTAATTTCTTCTACAAGGAAAAACCAAATCTTGACCCTGGTCACCTCTTGGAGGAGTGATGCAGTGAGTTAAGTTCAAGCAAAGGTGTTTGGTAAATAGGATGGAGCAAGATTATATAGGTGGCACCTGTGTGATGGGAGGGGGGAGATTTTGTGTGTATTTATCAAGGTTTCTTTAAAGTTTTTACTGTCTAATCTTCTCAATATAATAGGAACTTGTTTTGCTGCCACCATATACAAACCTTTAAATAAGCAGGAACTCTCTTCAGTTCTGGTAATGCTTAAGTTCTTAGTAAACCTTGATGTAAGTTTTAGTACTTAGTAAAGTTCTTAGTGGGGGTACAGACAAAGACACTCTCCTTGGTTATATTACAAAAAAAGAGAAAGAGTTATTAATTTACAGTTTGAAGTCTACTTAATAAGTATGGTAGTTCTCTTGCTTGTTAACAGAGCAGTTTCTTTGATAGTACAGCTTACTTTCAGTTAATTATGAAACTCTATTAGGTCTGAGGATTTACATTCACTTTCTTCTCAGAGGTCATATATAGGAATTACATCTATGTTTATCTTTATGGAACCTTTCCTGGTTCTTCTAAACACAATCTGGGAGAAGGATGGATCGCGGACACCTCTTTGTGTCTTCACAGTACACACTCCAATTGACATTCTCTATTTGCATTCTAACTGCTCTCCACTAGGGGGTTTCCCAGACACAGCTGTAACAGGGCTTGTCTCTACTTGTTTGCAGTTCTGGTTTCTTTCTTTGAAACAGAACCCCCCAGCAAGTGTGGAAGAGAAGGAGATAGAGGGGAAGCAGAAACTGATTGGGACAGCACCCACTTCAGGTTTAAGAACTACACGGAGCAGCTATTCCAGTCTGTATCTACAGACTGAGACTCCATGGACTGGGCAGATATAATCGCTGCTACATTTCTCACAAAGATGCTCTAAACATGATTGTGACATGCCTAAATAGTAAATTTGGGGAAATGTGGTCATAAATCCACTTTATGTTTTTGTCTCAGGCAGATGTTCTTCTCCCCAGGCAATAACCATGTTCATCTCTGATAGGATGTTTTTTCCTACACGTTCTGTACATCTTAAATGATAGTCATCACTCCATAGGCACACAAGAGAAAACAAGGAGGGAGGGGGAAGTACACCTATATTTTTAAGGCAATAAAAATACAAAGCAATGCCCAACTAAACTGAATATTTAAAAAAGGAAAGGAAAGAAGAGGATATCTATCTAAAAATAAATGGAAGAATGTTAAAGCAGAGGATCTCAAGGATGTTCTTGACAACAGGATATGGCTATACAGCCAAAGGTATGTTCAAGCAAGGATCAACACTCCCCCCAGTGGGGTCCACAAATGTACCCTTTATTTCTTACATATAAGCCAATTAATTTTGCCATTAATTCCCATGGGAGGAAACTAAAGTAGTGCAGCTTTAGAGACATGGTTGCAATGCGGGCAAAAACTGCCCTTCACTTCTGACTTTGGGTGTTCTAGCTGTAACTGACAGGGATCCCACCATGGGTGTAATCTGTCGCTGTATGAAGAAATCTGAAAAACAAGTGAACCTCTCAGGGTTCTGCCAATATCAGTCTTCCCTCCATATACACTCCACCCATCATTATGATCATTATGAAGGGCATTTTGTCAGTGGCATGATAAAGAACATTCTGCTATATTTTGGTTGTCATAACCATTTGTTATTTAAAGTAAAACATATGTCCAGTAGAAGAAATTTCACAAATTCCAAAGTAATAAACTGTCCAAATTAAGTAATATATCAAAAAGTAAGTCCCCAAATGAGAAAATTGTATACTTCCTTGAATAACATTTGATGGGGGCATGCTATAAAAAGTATACAATTAACTTCTGTGGGCATTAGAATCAGAGCTTATTGTTGCTTTCTCGATGTAGACAATTTTTAAAATAGCTCCTCACTGCTGACATCTTTGGAGCAGCTACGCATATTAAAATTCTCTACACTTCATTGACTCATAACATTTTAGCATTGCTCTTTGATTATCAGTTAGCATTGGTATGCTAGAAAGAACGCAAGAACTGAAAAAAGTAGAGCTGCTAAAAATATATCTTGGAAGACTTCAGTCGCACATGACTAAACTGAAATAAGCCTTCCTGCTCTGTAGAATTTAGTGTCATGATCTGAATTATTTTCTATAACAACCTACTTTAAGAGGTAAAACAATTACATACTAAAGAATAATTTAATGGATTGCTTTATCTGATGTTTTCTTGGATGAAATTATTTTCTCATTAAAAATATTGTCTCTCACATATTCAGGCTACAATTCCAATGCATGTTAAGTTGATTTAAATCAAAAGGCTTAAACCTTTTCTTTTAGAGTCTGTGTTGAATTATGCATTCTTACCTAGAAGTAAATCTACTGTAAGCAATAGGACTTACCTCCAAGAAAACATGGTTATTTATTTATTTATTTATTTATTTATTAGATTTATATACCGCTCTTCCAAAATGGCTCAGGTTATGATCAGGCTGTCAATGTAATACTCTTAATTAAGTTTAATTCAGATAAAACAGAAGAACTCTGGTTTAGTAAGCATGCAGTTCTGGGTAGTGATGTAAAGCCTATTCTAGACAGGGCTGCACTTCCTCTGGAGGACCCTATTGTGTGATATCCAGATGGTGCTAGTGGTCAGGAATGCTTTTTACATGATTTGGCTGGTATGCCAGCTGCAGCCCTACAGGCAAATTTGGCATCAGTCACCAATGCCTTGTTAAATTGCTGATTAGACTACTGTAATGAACTCTACATGGCCTCTCTAAAGGGGCTGCCTTAAAGACAATCCAGAAGCTTCAGCTGGTCCAGAATGCTGTTACAAGAATGTTCATGGGAGCATTATGATGCAAATTTTGACATGGACATTATCTCAGTTCTTTGTGTGGGGTAGGGATGTGCTCAAAATGTGATTCAGCATCTGAATTGCAGCATAATCCCTTTAAAATTGAGGGCTTATATAGTCCCCTTAACACAGAGGAGAGCAGGTCCATTCCCGCTCCTCCTCCGCTTGCCACCACTTCCATAATCGTGGTGCTCCTCCCCACCCCCAGCTATGATTGCGTGCCAGCAGGGCATCTCCCAGCTGCTCCTGCATGATGCTGGCATGCAGATGGCCTCTGCACATGCATGGCAGCCATTTGCCGAGTCAGCATGGTTACTGTGCATGCACAGAGCCTATGTGTGTGCCGGCATTGCACAGGGGCAGCTGGGAGATACCCCACCAGTGTGCAAACCATAGCTGGGGGGGGCACTGTGAAAAAGGAAATGGCAGTGAGCAGAGGAGGAGCAGTTATGGACCTGCCCTCCTCCATTTTAAAGGGGCTTTATGAGTTTTCAGTTTTAAAGGGATTGTGCAGTGATTTGGACTCCAAATCGCATTTTCAGAATGTCCCTAGTGTGGGGCATGCTTGTCTATATTTGAGTGTGTCTATGAACTAGGTTGGAGGTGGAACCACAGTTTGTCTGCTCCTAACTTGCTGTCCTGAATTCAGACTGCGGGTTCTCCCTCTCTTTGCATAAGAGACTGTTAGTATGTTTATTATTTTCTTAGCCTATGTTTTAGTTAGTAATAAATATCAAACTCTTATTTCTCAGTTAAAGTTGTTCCCTGTACAATTACTTATAGTGGATAAGTAATTTCTCTGCAACATT
The DNA here is from genome assembly GCF_027244095.1 of Hemicordylus capensis. Classification (NCBI taxonomy): domain Eukaryota; kingdom Metazoa; phylum Chordata; class Lepidosauria; order Squamata; family Cordylidae; genus Hemicordylus; species Hemicordylus capensis. The sequence continues at coordinate 93,935,215 of NC_069661.1, read as the reverse complement.
GGGTTATCAATCCAGTTGTGAAGCAATAAGTTGGGAGATAAGAAAGAGTTTGTGTGCAAGAAAGCTGGTCAAGATGACTACTTTTGCATCTCACTGTTGAACTGCTCAATGAAACAAACTACAGAAGATGGTTCTTCAGAATGAAGATGTTGCTGAATACTCTTGGTCTATCTTATGTTTTGGAGGAACAAAGACCAACTGAAGAGAAACAACAAGAATGGCTTCTGCAGACAAGCAAGCCATGGAACACATATCTCTGACTGGAAATGATCAGTTAATCTATCATGTAGAGGACAAAAATACAGTAAGTGAGAAGTGGGAAAGGCTGAAGGAGGTCTTTCAACAAAGAACCATGAATAGTCATTAGTCAAGTTTTTTTATGCTGCAGTTGTGTAGTAAAAGAATGAAAGAGGGAGAGAGTTTGCAAGGACACATATGCTCATTTTTGGAATACTGGAATATTGAGAGTTGGAGCTGCAGGAGATAAATATGTCTGAACCAGCAAAAAATGGACTTTTGCTTAATACCTTGCCTAAAGAATATGAAAATATTGTTCAATTATCTGCAATTTTTTTTTAAGTGACTGAGTTTTGTGCAGGAACATTTGCAAGAGTTTAATTTGAAAACTCAAAAAGAAAGGAAGGAATCATTTAAAAATCAAGCCTACAAAGTTGCTGATGGTAGGCGATGTTTTATATGTGGAAGCTCCTTGCATTTGAGGAATGTGTGTCCTAATAAAGAGCAATGGAATTTTTCTCAGTAGAAAAAAATTGACTTTCTAACAAACAAAACTTGTCTGTGCAAAAGTAAAAGTAATGAAAATAATGCTGAGAATGATGTAGAGCTACCTGAGGGTAGAAAAGCCATAAGATGCAAATGGGTTTTTACAACCAAACATGATGCAGAAGGGGATATCCCGTGATATAAAACAAGGTTGGTTGCCAAAGGTTATGCACAAAAATACAGAGACTATTTTGAAGAAACATTTGCACCTGTGGTCAAATATACATCCATTAGACTGCTACTTACAATTGCTGCATCAGTGAAAAATGGATCACTTGGATGTTACATCATTTGGATGTTAAGATAGCATTTCTATATGGTGACATTAAAGAGGACACATATATGAGACCAACAACAGCTTTTGAGGAGCTAGAAAAAGAAGCACTGTCTGTAAGCTTCAGAAAAGTATATGTGGACTGAAACAAGCTGCCATAGTTTGTAATGAAAAATTAAACCAACAGCTTCTAAGAGAAGGATTCAAACAAATAAAACTGATCCCTGCTTGTAAGGCTCAGAGATGGAAGGTGAACATGCATTCACATATACATGAATGACCTGATAGAGTTCCATCAAGATAAGACAGATCATGATGAGTTAATGAAAAGTTTAAGTAAAGAACTGAAAATTAAAGATCTGAAAGAAATCTCTTATTATCTTGGAATTCAAGTAAAAAGGTGAGAAGATGGGGATTTTGCCCTTAATCAAAAACAAAAGATTGTGAACTTAATAGAATATCTTGGCTTGACAGAAACAAATTAAATAAACACCCCAATGTAAGTGGGTTTTCTAAAGGAAAAGGAACGCAGTGGACAACTGTAAAATAATAAGTACAGAATGGGAATTGGAAAATTGCTATACAAATCAAATGTTTACTAACCAGACATTGCAGCAACGGTCAGGATATTGTGCAGAAGAGTGAACTCACCAACAAAGAGAGACTGCAGTTAAAATGATGGGACAATATCTAAAGGGCACAGCAGATTTGGAGTTGCTACTGCCTGCCAGTAAAGAACCTTGACTGATAAGTTATATGGATGCCAACTGGGTTGAGAACAAGGAGGACAGAAAATCAACCAGTGGGAATGTATATTTATGGAGGAGGAATGATTTCATGGATGAATAAGAAACAGCCCATTGTTGTTGCCTCTTCAACCGAGGCAGAATATGTTCTTGCAGCACAGCCTTGTCAAGAAGTTGTGTGGTTGCATCGACTTTTGCTGGACTTTGAGATAACTGAACCAACACCGCTTAACATGTGTGAGAATAACCAGAGCTGCATTCTCCTCTCACAGTGACAAAACTACACAAAGGAGCAAACATATTGACACTAAGAACCGATTTGTGAGAGGCTTGCAGGACAAAGATTTGATCCAAGTCTTTCTTGATCTAGAGTACTGTGCCTCAGAGGAGATGGTGGCAGACATTCTCACAAAGCCTTTGGCCAGAGGCCAGTTTCAAAATTTGTGAGAGGCACGGGGACTCATGAATTAAAACATGAGACAATGAGAAGGGGAATATTGAGATTTTTGCCATGGGCGTTGTATCAGTTCTTTGTGCGGGCATGCTTGTCTATGAATGAATGTTCCTATGATACTGGCTTGGGAATGGAGTCACAATTTGTCTGTCTGCTTCTCACTTGCTGCCCTGAATTGAAACTGAGAGGTTCTCCTTCTCTCTACATAAGAGACTGTAAATCTGTTTATTGTTTCCTTAGCCTATGTTTTAGTTAGTAATAAATATCAAGCTCTTGTTTCTCAGTTAAAGTTGCTTCCTGTACAATTACTTATAGAGGATAAGTAATTTCTCTGCAACAAATTACACCTATCCTGCAACAGCTTAATTCATTACTGGTTAGCTTCTGAACAAAATTCAAGGTGCTGGTTTTAAACCTTAAAGCCCACCATGGCCTGAGATCAGGATACCTTAAGAACTGCCTGTGCTCATAAGGTTTTTAGTTGGTTTTGTTTTGAGTCTGTTTTAAAGCAGACTCAGCTTTTATCATATGTGTTTTAGCATGATTTTAAAAATGTGTTGGTGAGCCTCCCTGAGAGATATTGTGCCTAAAAGGTGGAATAAAATTATAAATAAATAAATAAATAAATAAATAAATAATTTGGTCAAGCAACCTGGTCATACACCATTGCTATATTCAGCTGAGGATATTTGAATGCTGTGTTCATCCTAAAGGCAGCACTGAATATTTCCTTCACAAAGACAGAGTAATTATACATTTATTTGCTATACCCATAAGGAAGATAGTACTTGCTACGTCATTAACTCAAAATTTCTCACATCAGCTCACAACAGCTACCCACAGGCCAGGAATATGCTCCAAAGTTACTGATATTCTCACTATGTCTACCAGATGCATCCAGTATCTTTGTAACATTGAATATTGATGCACATCTCCCAAATCTATCTAGTTTGCTTATGGTATTAACTTTCTTGATTCCTTGATTAAATATCTGCTAACTTCATTCCGTGATCCTATTGTCATATTTAACACCATTGTTAATAAATACAGTACTGAGTTTTGAATTTTTGTAATGTTTGAATGAAATTCTGAAAATGAATATTACCAAGTCCATTTATCAATCTGTGCAGGAGAAAACACATTTTGAAGAGAAGGCTTCCTAACTAATTGGGCCATGGCATACACAGCCACCAATGGTAAAACTTCTTCCTTCTACCTCACTGTGAGGAATTACAATTTCATATAACATAACCAAGTGCATTGATTTTTTTACTTTAAAAATGTTGGAGGGTATAATCAAGTGAAAACTAATATTTGATTAAACTGCACCTTAACATTCCCTAGAGAATTCTGTCAAAAATTATATATCCCCCATCTCACTTAGAATCTGAACCTAAATGTCATTTTAAAGGGGTCCTGAAAATCCAGTGGCTTCAGCTGTTTAAAAGTCACTTAAACTTATGTGTTTAAGCAAAGCAGATATTGGAACCTACCTTTCGGGAATGGATTTCTTTCACATACAATGGAAGTAGAAATTCAGATATACCTTCGAGCCGAATTCCTTTTTGGGTGACTCTCAGATTCCCCATTCCATCCTAGAAGTAATAATATACAAATGTGTGTATATGTAGCTTACTTGGGAAGCTAATCACTATATACAATGCATTACTCACTTCCATCAAGCCTCAGGTTTAGAAGGTTAATGCTAAAAGCAATGTAAGTGCAAGGGGAAGTGAAAATGTCTCTCTGATTACCCACAATTCATGACATAAAATGCATGTTTGACAAGATTTTTGATAGGCACATTGCCTGTTAGCAACATTCTTAAAAACCCTTCAATGCAAATCTCTTTGACATATACCCTTCCATATTCCAGGCTACCTAATTCATAAAGTACTGTTGCATAATGTATTTTTGCTGTATAAGAGCAAAGTATGTGGGCCCATGTTGATTTGATAATGGACACTTTCTATAGACACTATCATTAGCTTGAAGATCAACCATCAAAACTATGTGAATGGCTTGCGTGCATCACGAAGAACACATTCAAAATTAATTTTAAAATTCCAAATGATACTTGAATGTTTTGCAAAGGGAACAAAGTTCACTACTTAGTTCTAAAATCCAACTGGATATTTACATCTAAGTTGAGGCACAGTTCTGGTGTTCCACCATCTTGGTTGGTGAGGGGGGAAATCAACGTTGTTGGAATAGAAACAGTGCAATACTGTACATTGTAATGTAATGTTAGACTTGGACCAGTGGTACCTGGGTTCAAAAATCCTCAGATTTTAGAGGCCTTTCATTCTGTCATTAAACTAGTCACTGCTGCATTGGAGCATAGTAAATGCATAAAGTATGAACTGTCAAGTGTTCCCAGACATATGTTGTGGAGCAACAACAATTAAGACTTCCTGGTATGGATTTCCAAACATTTAGACATATGTTTTTCATTCTGAGGGGAATAGTGAAATTTAGTCAGGGTGACATCCTGACTAAATTACTCAATGGGAATCCTATTAAAAGTAAGTAGTACTTTAGAGTAACTCCAGAACAGTACTACTGAGTAACTTAGTCAGGATGCCAGATAGCATACCAGTAGCAACCCGCGCTGCCATATAAATTAAGGAACAGTGCTCATTGAGTGACCTTGGACAATCTACCTCTCAAGCCACTTTGCAGAATTGTTGAGAGGTAAATGTCCCAAACACGTGCATGGTGCCCTGAGCTCCTTGGAGCTAAACAGGGTAGAGATATGGTAAATAAACAAGAGCCTATGAAGACATGAAGAGACAGTGTCGTCTTATATGTTGCTGCTCCGTGCAGCCTCGGAAAGGCAATATTATAAGGGGATGGTTTGCATGTAACTTTTGGAGTCAACACAATTAAAATAGGGATGTGCCGAGAGTGTGCCCACCTCGATGCCTTTGACGGATGTCCTGCTATCCTTCCTGCACATTCCTTTATTGTGTGGTACTGGTAAATCGGAATTACCGCTCTCCACACGACCGAAAAAACTAGTTTTGCAGGCATATATAAAGTAGTGATTCAGATGAACTGCTCTCCCCACAGGATAAAGGAACATCTTGGGCAGTAGTGTAGGGAGGCCAGTGGCAGCCCCAGGTCAGCCAGTGGCCTCCCTAGCCATGCCCCGTCAGATGCCACCGTTTTGACGTCAGACGCAGGGTGTGTGGTTTTGCTCACAAATAGAGCCATGTGCCTCACTTGAGAGCAAAATCCGCCCAGCACCATGATTGCAGTGTGGCCAGGAGAACCACTCCTGGCCATGCTGTGAATGCAGCGCAGGGTGAATTTGCACAAAAACAGGATGCGTGGCCCTTTTAAAATACAAAAACACCCCTTTGCCCAATTTCTTTGAAATCTGGGTGGTAGCTTCCGTGCACCCATTAGGAACTACCACCCACCACAGCCTGCTCTGGGCCACCCTGGTCCCCCTCCCCCCGAGGATTTATAACTAAAGCTGATGAAATCCTCATTATTCCCTATCACGGAAAAGCATAAAGACACGCCAATGTCAAAAATCCTTTAAAAATCACCCTTGCCCAATTTCTTTGAAATCTGGGTGGTAGCTTCCACCCATTGGGCACTACCACCCAACCCACTTTGGCCACAAAATGGAGGTCTGGATCTCCAAATTTTTGGGGTCCGAATCTGGAGTGATTTGTTTTGTACTGGAATCTGGGCAATTGAGCATAAGGGTGATTTGTTTTTTCTATAGATCACCCAAATCAGCCAGATTCATGTACAAATCATTTTGTACCCGAATTGTTTCGCACATCCCTAGTGACATCATCCCTTCTCCCAAGAGCCGCTCTCTCAGGAGAGTGGCAGGCCATAGAGACACGCATGCAGGCCAGAGGGCTGTCGCTGCCCACTATCATTGCTAGATCCCTGTAAGTCCCAGGGAAGGAAACCACACCAACACCTTTCCAGATTGCAGCAACTGGAACACAGCAGGAGTGAAAGCACTCACTCTGGCAGTCTGGTCATTCCTTGGCACACATGTTGGGTTTTGTGCAGTGCGGACACCCTGCTTGCCAGGAATCACTGAAAATAGGGGATCCCCCTCACCCACGATTCCTAGTGTTGGCCAATCTGCATACATCGCAAGGCCAGTCCCAGCCCAGGAATTCTGAAGGTGTATTAGGAGCTAGGGGTGTGCACAGATTGATTTTTTAAATTTGTTTTGTGAACAAATTGAATCACCCCTGATTTGTTTTGTGTCCAAATCTGTCCCCCCGAATCACCCCAGATTCAATTTGGATTTGATTCAATTTGATTCAGATTTGGATCAATTTGGACCACTTATAAAGATCTTAGGGACATCAGATTTGGGTGGTGGGAAGGTCCCCATAGGTGCCACCTACCACCCAAACTTTAAGGAAGTGGGGCCCTTGGTTTATTTTTAATGGCTTATTTTAGTATTTACTGATTTTGTATATTTCTCCATAGGAAATAATGGGGATTTGAAGTCGCCCTGTCCTAACCCTTACATGGATCTCCAGCTTTATTTATTATTATCACTACTACTACTACTACTATTACTACTTTAAAGGCTACGCTTTTTTAGAAGCTTTTTTACACTCATTGTAGAAGTGGAGTTATGGAGCAAAATTTGTGGTCACTATTTTTCAAGTGTTTGGATTCATTGTTGTCTAATAACTTTTCCTCATAATGAATCCCTATGAGGATTCACTGCACACCTTCATGTCTTCTGTTCACTTTGACTGTCACTGGACAGTGCCAACTGTCAATTGCCACATGTCAACTACACCCCTCACACTATTTTTTAGGAATTTTTGAAGTTCTTAGATTCTTTGGTGTCTTCATTACACACCTTCATTTCTTCTGTTCATTTTTACCCCACTGCTTTTCAGTGGGGGTGGGGAATTAGTGGCATCCCATGTGCCAACTAACATTCCATGTGCCCCCCCCCAACTCACTGAGTACTCAGTTTATCTTTTAGGAATTGTTGAGGTGTTTAGACTCTTTGGTGTAAAATGAATCCTCATATGGATTCATTATGAGGAAATATTATTAGACACCAAAGAGTCTATACATTTGAAAAAAATTCCAAGAATATAAACTGAGTAGTACCGCTCTGCCTTGTGGGTGGGAGGGGGGTGTAGTTGGCACATTGCAGTTGACAGTTGGCACTGCCCAGAGATAGTCAAAATGAACAGAAGAAATGAAGGTGTATAATGAATCCTCATAGGGATTCACTGAGGAATGGTTATTATACACCAAGGAATCCAAACACTTGAAAAATAGTGACCACAGATTTTGCTCCATAACTCCACTTCTACAAGGGCTAGAGCTTAGCTTGTTGTTGTTGTTGTTGTTGTTGTTGTTTAAATGGAAATCTGGGAAAATCAATTCAAGGAATCCAAATCTCGAATCGGTCCATATCGAATCTGGTGTGATTCAATTTGGACTCTAATCTTGCCAATGGATGACAGGGGTGATTTGTTCTTTCTCCAAATCACACAAATCAGCTAGATCTGTGTACAAATCGATTTGTACCCGAATTGATTCACACATCCCTACCTCATATAGCTTTTTTCATCCCTTATTGTATCCTTGAATTTCTTTTGCCAGAGTTTATGTTCCTTTTTATTCTTTTCATTCAAGTGGGACTTCCATTTTTTGAAGGAAGTCTTTCCTTTCATAGCTTCCCTGACTCTACTTGAGGTGTCTTCAGGTGTCCTCCTGAAATTGGTGGCACCTTTACTCTTTCTTGCTATACATTCCAACTGAGCTTCTATTACTGTGGTTTTAAATAAGTTCCATGCTTTCTGGAGTGATTTGACCTTCCTGACTTTCCCTTTCAGCTTTCTTTTTATAATTCCCCACATTTCTGAGAAGTTTCCTCTTCCGAAGTCCAACACATCAGTGTTGGACTTCCTTGGCAATGCTCCACGTGTGTGTGTATATATGTATATGTATATGTATATGTATATGTATATGTATATGTATATGTATATGGAGAGAGAGAAAGAGAGAGAGAGAGAGAGAGAGAGAGAGAGAGAGAGTCTATGTTTGTTGAGGAGGAATTCTCTAAATAAACTTCTCACCCTCTTGCACTAAGTTACAGGCATGGGCAGAGTTGGGGGAAGAGGGAAGTATATTCACTCCACTCCATCAATCAGCAGGAGCAAAGGTCTGAGCTCCTCTCCAGGAGTCCACCAGACCAACAAACCCCATCCCTGCTGATCATCTCATTTTCAGCAGCCCCTGCCTTAAATAAAGCCCTGCATTTAGGACGCTTCCAGCTTGCTCCTTCTTCCCTGGCAAGTGGATTGACCACCCAATCCTTGACCTTCAAAGGGGACTTGTTCTCCAACTCCACCCCCTTCACTAGCATTTCTACACACGTCTGCAGCTGTGGAGCTGATAGCAGCTGTTGCCCATCTCTCTCAGCCCTTCCTGACTTCTGAAAGGTAATTACTGGGTTTGTCCTGGTGTCTGAAGCCCCCTGCTTCTCTCGGTACATTGCCGGTTGACTGGGTAAACAACCCTGTCTCATGGAGGAGGGTAGGAAATCCCGACATCTATATCTATATATCTATATATTCATATATGAAATAGGCTATCAACCATCCAGGACTAATAGGATTATAGGAAGATGCCTTATACTTTCTCCAACCATTGGCACACTTAGCTCAGTATTGTCTACACTGACCGGAACGAGCTCTCCATAGTTTCAGACAGGAGTCTTTACCAACCTTACCTGGTGTTAACAGGAATTGAACGTGGGACCTTCTGCATCCAAGGTAGATGCAATACCACTGAGTTATGGCTGCATCTCCAATAAAGGATGTGTGAATCAGCTCAAAGTCAAGCTGGTTCACCATCAAATCAGGCCGGCTCAAGGGTTTGCCCTTTAGCCAGACTAGATCCGGTTCAGCTTGACCTCTAGCTGAACTTCCCAGGTCAGCTTGGAGGCTGTTGGGGGTTTGAAAAGTTTTTTTTAAAATGTACCTCACTGCCAGGGCCGTGTTAATTTTTCTGCCTCCAGAGGGTGCTGCTGCAGCCACAGGGGAATTTCCCCCCTCCCCCCGCTGGCCTCCCCTTTTCCAGACTTCAGACCATTTTTGAGCTGGTTAGGGTTTCTTATTAATGTTCAAGATAATACTATACTTTCTTATTGATGTTCAGGATAATAATACACTTTCTTATTATTGTTCAGGATAATAATAAATTCCAAAACCAGGTTTCTTCATATGTCCTAGAGACATACCAAATGCATTTCAACAACAACAACAAAATGGTCTTCCTCAGTAGCTTATATTTTGTACTCTAAGTCTCCTTGTAATTAGGGATGTGCAGACCGGTTCGGGGGTTCGGGATCGAACTGAACCCCACCCCCAGCTACCGTCCAGACCAGAACCGAACCTCTGGACAGTTTGTGGATTTTTTTTGAAAAATTAAATAAATGTAAAAGTATCTCTAGCCCCTTTGGGGGGCTTCATGTATGCCACAGGGTGTGTGTGTCCGTGAGGGATCCCCTCCCCCCCACTGGCCTCTGAAATCACCACCACGGCCAAGGAAGCTGATCATTTTTGGCCCATTCAAGCCTCTGTAGTAAGCGGTGGCAGCCATTTTGGCCACCACCATGGATGCGTAAATGGCCTCTGTGAGGCATGGCATGGCCTACAGCCTCGCAGAAGTCATTTACGCATGCACGGTGGCCATTTTGGAAAAAACAAAATGGCTGAAGCACATGTGCAAATGACCTCTGCGAGGCCGTGGGCTATGCCAGGCCTCGCAGAAGCCATTTATGCATGCACAGAGGTGGCAAAATGGCCACCTCTTACTACAGAGGCCCGAATGGGCCAAAAATAGTCAGCTTCCCAGGTCGCGGTGGTGATTTCAGAGGCCGGCGGGGGGGAAAGGAACCCTTGCTGCCCCCCACAGCATACAAGAAGCCCTCCAAAGGGGCTAAAGGTACTTTTACATTTTTAAATATTTTTTTTTACAAAAATCCACGAATTGACTGGGGGTGGGGGTTTCGATGGGCGCTGGACCGGACATGGCCAGTCTGGTTCGAATCTGGTTCTGGACCAGCCGGTTCCGTGCACACCCCTACTTGTAGTACTTTTTTATAATCTGTTAAGTAGTGGCTCTGAACCGAATTCCGCCATGAGCCTGGTGGTGAGTTTTTCAAAACTTTTTGAACCTCGGACCTTACCTGGTCAAATTCGAACCAAACCAGGCGGGGGCGGTGTTTCCGGGTGTGCATAAAACTGAACATGTCCACGCCGGTTCGAGTCTGGCCTGGACTCAAACCGAACCAGGCAAGCCGGTTTTGTGCACACCCTTACAATAAATTCTGTTTTTATCAGATGTGGTCAGATGCTAATAACATTACATGTTAACTATCAGATATTATCTAATATTTAATATTATTACATACCAACAATATCATATGGCAAATATGATATATCATTGGCTTTTAGCAATTTTTCTGGGAACACTGGGTTCTTTGGAAGCTTACTATTTTTTTTAATTGTTCCATTTCTATACCACTTTTCATTAAAATAATCCCAAAGCAGTTTTATTAGAAATTCCTCCATCTGAAAGCCAGTTCACCCACTGTCACTGATAGTCTTCCACAGCCACAGGGCAATATTGAGTGTGTTCTAATACACACAATCTGTTCATAAGGGTGATGAACTGAGGCCCAATACTGTTCCATATGTGCACCTCAGCATGCTCAAACTTCTTTCACAAAGGGTTCTATGGAAGACATGCAGAGTTGATGTGACAAATGTCCCTTGAAGGCAACAAGTCTTAAAATCACTGTGATATACCTTTATATACAGTACTGTCAAATACTTACCAATATTGAATATCAATTATCAAATATTGCAGCTGCAACATTCTGCTCCTGCTATATCTAGGAATAGTGCGTGCATTTAATAAAAGCAAATCTCTGGCCAAATCTATCCATTTCCCCACTGTCCTTCCAGTTGGGAATCCATAGACATTAAAAAGGTTGTTACTTCTGTCAATCATCACATGGGCTTCCACTTTGGGCAGGGGAAGGTTGCCTCCTGAGATGATTGCCTGAATTGCCATTTTCCTGTGGGAAGCGGTAGCCTCAAGGAGCCAGCCTCCTCACCGGCTGTTGCGAACAAGTTACTTGCTCAGGCAAAGCTTCTTTCACTCACCTTCCAAAAACAGCCTGACTGAGTCTCTATCATTACAGCCAGCAAGAAGCAGCGGTATTTGGGAAAGCCTTCAGTTTTATGGGAACTGAGATAAGGCTGAGGTCTGGAGCATTTGGACTGGGGAGTGTGGCTGAGCTGAAGTTTCCCCATAAAAGGGAATGTTGTATAAAATATGTGAAAAATGTCAATTGAAAAGCAATTGTCCTCCATTTGATGACAATTCCTACAGAAATATATCAGGTACATGTTCAGCTTTTATTATTATACATTGCTGGAAAGGAAAGCTACTCTTCTAGGATTTATGAACTGTATTTAATCCAGTGGGATTTAGATTTATTTAATCTATGGGAATACACTGATATTCTTAAGAGCGCTATTTCCTCTCTCATGAAAAAAGATAAATTATGGTCCCAAGAAAGCAACAAAATGAAAAATACTGAGTTTGTAGAACTTAATCATGCTACTCATGCTAACACCAAGGAACTTTTAAGCCTCTGGGTTTTAAAAAGTGGGCACTGGTAAGTCTTCTAAAGAGGTGCTAAATGGGTTTGATATATAGGACTGCAAATGTAAAATGAATATGATATATTTCTAAGGATACAAAAGTATGGCATGGGGCAGAGGGAAAGAAGACTAGTTTAATTCTTTTTAATCCATGCATTCAAAACCCCTTCAGGCAACAAAGGCATATATAAAGCCTGAAGAATATTCCTTTTCATCACTCAATAAACTTAACTGATTAAAGTAGTATTTTATACACAACATTATAATGAAGAGACAATCCAGGCAAGTTATGAACCTTGCTTTCAGTTCAAGACATTACTGAGTACTCCACCAATAGTAGAAAAATTTAAACCTGAAGAAGTAAATCAAAGTAAAGAAACTTGGTGTATACATGTAACACATTTTCTGTACATCACAAAACAGGTTACACTTTTGAGCATATTGCTCCCTCCCAGCACGGATGTGGTGGTGGTTAATTTGCACTGGGCCAATGAATAAGAAGTATCGGTTTATTAGTTTGGCCTCTCATTGGATTGCACAAAAGGCAGGAAGGAGGGGTATTAAAGTCCTGGCCGCATGTTTGAGGCCACTCCTTTTTGAAGCAAGTCTCGGGCGCTCTTGGTGCTTTGAGAATCACACATGGTTCCTAAGAAGTGCAACAATCTACTAAGAATCCAATAATGTTGCTATATAAATCCAATAATACACCTAAATTCATAATTATATAATGTCACATTTATTCTACATTATAAAAATAGTTATTAAAAACATAAAGCATATAACATTAATCACTAAAAGTTAGTTGACAAAAGATCATAAAATCATACACACTTCCTGTGTGGTAGAATCCTATGATTACTAGCAGGACATGTCCAAAGTCCAATCTCATCGATATCCATAGTACTAACAGTATGTCAGTGGGTATTGACAATACAACCCACAATATCCAAATAGTAATGAAATTACGGTCAATAATTCACCAAACCAAAAAGAAGAGATGAAGCCACATAAACTTATTAATAAGAAAGGCTCCTGGTGATCTGGACGTAGATGTCAGCATCTGAAAATAAATGGAATTGAAAGCCTGCTCCATTAATGTTCTGGATAATAATAAATTCCAGAACAAGGTTTCTTCATATGTTCTAGAGCAGGGCTGCTCAACTTCAGCACTCCTGCAGATGTTGGCCTACAATTCCCATAATCCCTGGCTATTGGCCATTGTGGCTGGGGATTATGGGAGTTGTACTCCAAAAACAGCTGGGGGGCCTAAGTTGAGCAGGCCTGTCCTAGAGACACATCAAATACATTTCAACAGAAATGGTCTTCTTCAGTGGTTTATATTTTGCACTCTAAGTCTCTTTGTAATACTTTTTCATAATATGTTATGTAGTGGCTCTGAACTGAATTCCAGCACTTATCATAGTTCTGTCTTTCTCCTAGGAAGCACAGGTTACCATGGGTACCCTCAATACTGGCTGGCAGCAAGGGGTATGTTCTTTGGGTGCAGGCGCTACTATGAGATGTCTACTATTAGTGGTTGCTTGTTCACCTTAGAGGGCAGGTCCACTAACAGCGTGGCTTCTAGCCTTCCAACTGCTCCTTTGTCTATGAGAAATAACAGACAGATACAATCACTGTGGTCTCCAGCATTGGACAACAATTGGATAGCAGGAGTCATGAGAGAGCATGGGTTCATATGGTGACCCCAGCATTTCAGGTTTCATTTGGGCAATCTTGCAGGGAATCTGGGAAATGGGGCTTTGTGTCATCGGGGCAGGCTCTCAATTCCATTTATTTTCAGATGCTGACATCTACGTCCAGTTCACCAAGAGCCTCAACACCCACCAGAGTGCCTAGTTTCTGGACCCCTTTTTCACAGACCTTCCCACTGGAAATGCTGAGTGGGCCTTCATGCACTAGAAGCCAGGCCAGCTGCATAGTGGTAGTGTCATCTTCGTTAGCTGAGAGGCAGCTGTAAGCGTAAATTAGTGGGTGCTTACCTCCACTACCGCTGCACCTCCTGCGACAGGCGATCAGCTCCGCCACTCACCATTTGCACTACCAGCAAATGGCCTCCACATACATGTGGAGGCCAGGTGGGTAGTGGGGCTGATCTCCCATTTCAAACGGTGCGGGTGGTTTGCTGGTGCTTGGAGCAGCTTTCAGCTGTGGCGGTAGTGGAGGTAAGCACCTATTATTTTATGCTTAATGTCTCTTGCTGCCCACCCCCCACCCCCCGGCAGCACCTGGAAGGCAGTCTGCTGCTTAGCTGAGATGCTGCCTTGGTTGCACTAGCCTCAGGCCATGGAAATCAGTGCAGCGAGTTGGGCCCGCAAGAAAGTTAATAATGAGCTTTCCAAAATTTTTGCATGGCAGGGTGGAGGGATGATACAACAGTATGATTTCTGATTTCTCTGCCCAGAGTTGTTTGGAAAAGACAGGATCCAATTGTCCCAAGAGGGAACAGGTCATATGTCACCTACTGCTAGTCAGGCATCTCTGTTGTTCTTTAGGGGTGTCTCCATGGTGAGCCTATGGCATGGGGAGCTGGAAGGCAGGACTATATGAATGGCACAGGGAAACTATGTTAATCAAGTTACGGAGATCTGGGTGAAAGAAAAGCTGGTTTGCTGGGTAGCTGAAGTCAAACTTTAAATTTTTTTATCCTGCAATTTATAATTTGAGCCAGCTCCAAGGCTTTGCAAGTTGAGGTGTTCATATTTTGGTGTTTAATAAGTTTTAGGGCATGAGTTGGCTCATCCACTCCAGATGACCTAAGCTATAGGGATGTGCAAACCAGCTCGAGGGTTGCATTGAGACCTCATGCTGAACCCCCTGAACTGCCTCATGACCCAGTGACGCAGAGGCCCATTGGGCATGCATGGTGGCCTCAAAAATGGCTGCCATCACCATAGGAAGAGGCGGAAGGGTAAAAAAACAGGCCAAACAAGCCCTTTTTAGAATGGGAGAAAGCAGAGTACTACCACTCTTGCGTCCGCCGCCGCCCCAGAGTGTTAAAATAATTTTTTTTTAAAAATTAAACTTAGAACCCCCTTCTCTTTTTTCCTTCCTCCTCCTCCCCTCCCCTCCTCTCATTTTCTTCTGCCACTACAAGGAGTGCTTGGGGCAAGGTCAGGAGAGGAGGCAATTTTCAGTGGGAAAATGAAGCGAAGGGAAAGCATTAATCCCGAATGGAGTAGCAGCACCCCTTGCCATGTGGCTGTTTTCGACAAAGAGAAGAGAAGAGAAGAGAAGAGAAGAGAAGAGAAGAGAAGAGAAGAGAAAGGCACTTCCAGTTGGAAGCAGGACTCCAGCACGCATTTCCTTGTACATGACTAGTTTAGAGTGGGGGCACTGATAACAGAAATTCCGTGTCCTTATCCCTCACAAATGTGTCATTTTTCTAAATTCCTTGCCAGTAATGGCAGAGGTGCACTGCCTCAATCAAAGATCTCCTCTCAGCAACTCACAAAATTACAGGCTTCCTTATATAATTGTTTTCGAGAAAATATAGTAATAGTAGGTAATGGCAGGGCACAGGTCCAGCTCACTGGAGTCAGATAAATTACTAGAAGCAGAGCATGGTGAGTTTAGATAGAGTGGCTGACATTACAGCTGGGGGTTGCAGCAGCCATAGACGAGTATCTGGAGCACAAGAGGTGAGGAGACGAGGGAAGCAGGGTGGCTAATGATCAAGAAGGGAGGTGCTGAAAGACCGCTGTTTGCCTTGCTGCAGGTTATGTAAATGGTTTTGGATAAGGGTACCAGAAGGTTTCTGTCAGTTTCTCCGTCGCTTCCCTGACAGGGCTCAGGGGTTAGTTCCGCAATGCTCGAGCTTAGTCACCCTGACACATATGAAGTAATAAGAGAGGACGACCTCTGGGCATGTGTTAAGGGCATTGTCCTCACCCGGGAGTAACTTATATCTTGTTTCATAACATCTGAGATGAGCGGGGAACCCCCCCCCCCTCAGATCAGGGTGTGCTTTCAGGTGCACAATGTGTGTGGGGAGGGGAAAGGGAAATAGCAGAGGAGAGGAGAGCCACTTCTACCATGGATGGGGCCGCCTCACAGCTAAGGGAGAAGAGCACCAAAGCGAGGGCTCAACCAACTGAACGATTGAGCAAGCAGAGAGGTCGGTGGTGAACATTGACTCCAGACCTCTCTCTCCCCATTTTCCCTCCCTCCCTCCCCAGAGTGCAGCCATGGAGTTTCTCAGTATTTTGGAGCAGATGGTCTCCCCAGACGGCACTGAGCTTGAGGAGCCTCAGAAGTTCCTACAACAGGTGGCCATCAAGAACCTGTCCACTTTCCTTTGCCTACAGCAGGAGCTCTTGCCTCCTCCTCCTCCCTCCCCTGAGTGCCTGAACATCCGCTGGCAGCCCCTATCCCCGCCACAAGGCAGCACTTAAATTTTTTTTAAAAAAAATTATCATTCCCCCTCTCACGTGGGTGAAACCATCAGGGAGATGACAGAGGTGTCCCACTCCCAGGTTGACAGCCCCTCTGCTGTCATGAAATATGAAAGACTTGAGGAGGGCGGGTGTCATTCTGAGGAAGAGGAACAAAATTATTGAGTGACAAAATGATATCCTTTCATGAAGAGGATATGTCTTCAGGGGTGACTGTTGTGTGGCTCTTAGTAGCAAAGTGATTTGATCATTAAAATACAAAGAGATGGATTGCAGACTGCATGGTGACTTGCTGATGTGAAGTCTGCTGTGACGCTTGCAGACATCACACGGCATCTATTAAACCAGTAGGTAGTGCTGGGGAGGAGTCAGAAGCTGTAGTGCATGCTGGCACCAGAAACTCCAACAAATATAGTCAGACAGTCACGAAAGCAAAATGTAGGTTGTTGGAGTAGGGGCAAGGGCGTAGGGTGTACTGGACAAGAGGGGACAATTGTTCCTAGGCCCACAGGGTCAGGGCCCCCCCACAAGGCCCCTCAGCCAGTCCCCCTTGCTCTGTTCACCCTCTCCTGCTTGCCCGGCAATCTAAGCAGCATGCAAGGTGCTAGAGCTCCTTCTCTCTCTGCCTCTCAGCTGATTGGTGGGTGGGCAGGACTTCCAGAGAGGCCTCTGTATTGGCCTCACTGAAGCCTGAAGCTCTCCAGAGAGGAAGGAAGGAAGGAAGGAAGGAAGGAAGGAAGGAAGGAAGGAAGGAAGGAAGGAAGGAAGCAGGCATAGTGGCCAGCAGAGGCGTATCTAGGGAAAATAGCGCCTAGGGCAAACACTGAAATTGCGCCCCCCCGTCCAAACATCTGACATTCATCTTTCAGATAACTTTACCATAATATCAGCTGAAAAATACAAGTCAAGCTCATTAATCTTTTAATATTTCAAAAACTATTCAGCAGTGGACGTAGCCAGACAAAAAAATGCTAGAAAACTACAAATTTCAGTATGCTGGGGCTCATGCAATACCCAAATACTATGTGGAGGTGTACTTGGAAAACTAAACAGAAGTGCCTGTCTAATTCTCTACTATGCATTGTAGCATCACTATTACATACGTTTTAAAATTAAATGGAGAATTGGACTTTTCCCAGATACTCTGAAAATAATTAAAGGATATGCAGAGTAAACTGTGTCACTGCTTGGAATATATTCTAGTCTTTCAGAAAGACAGTTAAAATGAGAGAAAGAGAGCAAGAAACTCCCAGTGGGCCTTAATACTAAGGATTTCACACTGATTCAAAGACAAACTCACTATTAATAGCCATATTATTAAGACATCACATTTAATGAATGCAATCCTAACTCATAAGCTTCAGCTCAGTATTCACAAGCCCTGATTTGCTGTACATAGTGCCAATCTGAATATGTGTACAGTGTCTTATATCATACTATTTTTTTAAAAAAATTTTTTTACCTGTAGCCCCTTCAGGGGGCTTTCTAAAGGCCGTGGGGGCATGGGGGGGGGTCTGCAAAGGTTTCCCTCCCCTCACTGGCCTCTAGGGCCTCACAGGGACAATTTGAGCATTGCAGTGGCCATTTTTAAAAATAATATTTTTTTAAAAAAATGGCTGCTGAAAACAAAATGGCCACCGTACATGCTCAAATGGCCTCTGCAAGGCCTGGCATGGCCTAGGGCCTCACAGAGGCCATTTGAGCATGTGCAGTGGCCATTTTGTTTTCAGCAGCCATTTTTTTTTTAAAAAAATTTAATTTTACAAAATGGTGCCCCCCTTCAAGTGGCACCCGGGGCACGTGCCCTACCTGCCCCACCCTAGATACGCCCCTGGTGGCCAGCACTGGCTGCCCTTGTCCACTACAGCTCTCTGCAGACCCTCCACCCAGGCCAGTCAGCCCAGCCTTTGTCATTAATGGAGGTAGAATGTGAATTCCTTTTTGTGGTTACCAACCCCTGCCCCCGGGATATATATGGATGGACTTGCCATAGGGCTTTGATATGGTGGGGGGGAGGTAGGGCAGACTGAGAAGTCTCTGAATATTTAATTTGAAACAGATTGGAAAATTTGCTGGCTATCTATATCTATATCTATATCTATATCTATATATAAACACCCTATCAAAATAAGTCCTATAAGTGGCTTGTTTCATGGCAAAAAATTACAAAAATGTCTAGAACAGAAGCCCCCCCCCCCAGACCATCATTCCACCACCAGATTTAAGAATCTGCCTTTTGCCTTCATAAAAAAGGGTAAAACACCCCCCTTTCTGTGCCAGCCTTTGATCACCTGGAATGACTTGGTATAGAGCTTTGGTATTGAGCAGAGATTTAGGGGAGGGTGGGAGGAATATGTGTATTTAAATTGAAGTGGATTGGACAAATTGTTGGTTTTTAATATTTTTTTGAATTAAAAAAAACCAAACCATCAAAAAAGTCCTATAAGTGGCTTGTTTCATGGCAGAAAATTACAAAAACAAACCAAAAAACCAAAACAAAAACCCACCCCTGGAACAAACAATATTATATTTACATTCATTCATTCATTCATTTATAAATGCACTATGTTCAAGATGTTTTGTAACCCAGAAGGTCTGAGTGAGAACTGTGAAGCATGTGTTTTTGTTTTTATTTTTGTTCTTTAGAAATGCCAAACTGGTTGGACTTGTACAGAAACCTCTCTCACACTATTTAAACTGTATGTCATCAATCAGTATGATTCTGTAATGATATTAAATATTAAGGAGGCCCTGCACATGGTGTATGGTTTTTAAAGGGATAAGAGCCCCTGGTGGCGCAGTGGTAAAACTGCCGCCCTGTAACCAGAAGGTTACAAGTTCAATCCTGACCAGGGGCTCAAGGTTGACTCAGCCTTCCATCCTTCCGAGGTCGGTAAAATGAGTACCCAGAATGTTGGGGGCAATATGCTAAAATCATTGTAAACCGCTTAGAGAGCTTTGGCTATAGAGCAGTATATAAATGTAAGTGCTATTGCTATTGCTATTGCTATTGCACATGCTGATTCGCCCTCAGCTTCGCACCCCACTAGGGACGGCCCTGCTTCTGAGCACCTGCAGAGAGTGGTTTTTATCTCAGTACAATGAGAGACCACAACCAGCCCTACTTCCACATTGGGCATCAGGGAGAATGACTTTTAGGACAGAGGGTGTAACTTCAGGTGCTCCTGGAGCCCTGGCATGGCCCTCCTTCTGAGCACCTGCAGAGAGTGGTTTTTATCTCAGTACAGTGAAAGACCAGCCCTACTTCCACACTGAGGATCAGGGAGAATGACTTTTAGGACAGAGGGCATAACTTCAGGAGGGCATAACTTCAGGAGCCCCGGCATGTCTCATCTATTGTAAAACTTTACCAAGAAGAGGCAGATTCCTCATTCTCTCCCCACCCCCCACACCTTTTCTCCTGAGGAATGGTGCTACTTCTTGCTCTTTTCTCTATTTGTCCCCACCTATCTTCCTTGATTCAGTGGGACTTACTGGTCTCCTATAGGGAGCAAAATATGCTGGGAGCACAAATTAGTTTGGTTTCATTTACATCCCTGAGCATGTGCAATCCTATATGCACTTACCAGGGAAGGATCTCAACAGTTGAATGCAATGGAGTTATATTTTTAAGTAGACATGCTTTCCTTGCTAGTAAAGTCCTGTAGGTTTCAATGAAATGTACTTGCAGCTAAATGTGGTTAGATTTGTTGCCTGAGGCTGCAATTCTCCACACACAATTACCTGGAACCTTTACACACAGCAGGCTTTACTGTGAGTTTACTGGGAGGCTTTACTGTGAAATCGAAGTTGTCCCAAAAAACCCATGCAAAATAGTGGATTTTTTGTTTACCCTGGATATAAATCGGGCTACACTCAAATGAGCAGTGGAAAACCTGAATTGTGTGTGAACTGCTCCCTGAGAACTTGCAGTGACTACAGGGTAAATCTGGCCAATATGTGAACGCAGCACCTCCATTCCAGAGGAGATGTGTGTTAAAGGGCTTTAAAAGCTCCATACGGAACATTTCCTGCAAGCAAAATTTACTGAATTTGTTAGGAATTCAGAGAAAACATATATAGGCTCACACTGCATGGTTGAAAGTCTCCTTTGCTAAACTGCAGCAGCAATTATCAAACATTGCAGCTGCAACGTTCTGCTCCTGCTATATCTAGGAATAGTGCGTGCATTTAATAAAAGCAAATCTCTGGCCAAATCTATCCATTTCCCAGCTGTCCTTCCAGTTGGGAATCCATAGACATTAAAAAGGTTGTTACTTCTCTCAATCATCACATGGGCTTCCACTTTGGGCAGGGGATGGTTGCCTCCTGAGATGATTGCCTGAATTGCCATTTTCCTGTGGGAAGAGGTAGCCTCAAGGAGCCAGCCTCCTCACCGGCTGTTGCGAACAAGTTACTTGCTCAGGCAAAGCTTCTTTCACTCACCTTCCAAAAACAGCCTGACTGAGTCTCTATCATTACAGCCAGCAAGAAGCAGCGGTATTTGGAAAAGCCTTCAGTTTTATGGGAACTGAGATAAGGCTGAGGTCTGGAGCATTTGGACTGGGGAGTGTGGCTGAGCTGAAGTTTCCCTATAAAAGGGAATGTTGTATAAAATATGTGAAAAATGTCAATTGAAAAGCAATTGTCCTCCATTTGATGACAATTCCTTCAGAAATATATCAGGTACATGTTCAGCTTTTCATTATTATACATTGCTGGAAAGGAAAGCTACTCTTCTAGGATTTATGAACTGTATTTAATCCAGTGGGATTTAGATTTTCGAGGGGCCGATTTTAAAATCTCATCCCCAGGCCCACTCCAACCATGCTACGCCCCTGAAGCCACCTGAGGCCTCCAAGGTAGCATTCTTCGAAATGCAATCTATTCAAAATGCAGGACCAGCTAGACAAGCAGAGCTTGGAGTTCTCTGCGCATAGATGAAATGATGGTGTCAGGAGGAGGGATTTGGATTTGTTAGGAACTGGGAAATATTTTGGGGCAGGTCAAGGTTGTACTGCAGAAATTGGCTCCACTTGAACTGAAATTGAACTAGATTGCTGCTGCTTAATATCAAAAAGGTCACAGTGCCACTTTTAAACCAAACCCTGGGGCAAGTCAACAGGAGCTGGATAGCATCTAGGTTGGGAAATATCATCTCTAAGTGATGAGAGTGGAAGTATTTTACATCATCCAAGCTGGGAGGGGTCGCTTAGCAAAGAACATACAGTGCAGTAGAATGTGACAGCCAGTCAAAGAGGCTAAAGGGCCACAGGGGGAAATGAACATGCCAAAAATATTCAGAGACAAACACAATGCATAGGCGTTGATATAGTAATACTACAAGTTTCTGCCACTGAGCCAAGGTGGGAGAGCTGATGTGTTTGGGTGAAAGTGACAACATAGATATAGAGGGCATAATAGAGAGCCAGCGTGGTATAGTGGTTAGAGTGCTGGACTAGGACCAGGGAGACCCGAGTTCAAATCCTCATTCAGCCATGAAACTAGCTGGGTGACTCTGGGCCAGTTACCTCTCTCTCAGCCTAACCTACTTCACAGGGTTGTTGTGAGGAGAAACTTAAGTATGTAGTACACCGCTCTGGGCTCCTTGGAGGAAGAGCGGAATATAAAATGTAAAATAATAATAACAACAATAATAACAATAATAACATTGGCGCCCTGGGTGCAGTTCCAAAAGACCTTGAAGAGCACCTCAACACCATAGGGGCCACAGAAATCACCATCAGCCAATTACAAAAAGCAGCTTTACTGGGAACAGCCTATATTCTGCGACGATATCTATAACAGCAACAACATTGACAATAAAATTCTGGCATCCCAGGTCCTTGGGAAGGACTCGATGTCTGGATAAAACAAACCAGTCAATAACACCTTTCTGTGTAAAATAGTAATAATAATAATAATAATAATAATAATAATAATAATAATAGGAACCTGGTGGAATGAAGAGAGGGAAGCAGGTTGCTTACTTGCAACTGGTGTTCTTGAAGTGATTGTTTGTGCAGTTACACAACTAATATTCCTCCCCACTACGGCATATTCAGTCAAGGGTTTATTATTTGTTGCAGTGGTCTTACTACACTGGGGAAGGAGAGGTGGGTAGGACTGTGCTATCTATCTATCTATCTATCTATCTATCTATCTATCTATCTATCTATCTATACCCAATATATTTGGTGACTATATATATATATATATATATATATATATATATATATATATATATGATCACCATATATGGTCCATATATGGTGGACCATATATGGTGGCACCATATATATATATATATATGATCACCATATATGGTCAAGAGGAAGAGTCCTCTTCTTGGCTGCCACCCCAACTAACAAAGCGTGTATGTGGGGAAGCTCTGCAGGGATGTACCCAGAGCTCACATGAGAGTCTTTCATTCATCGTGCACACACCAGGGGTTGTGCTAGTGCCTTCTTGACTTTCACTTCCAAACCAGGGATGCAAAAACAATATTGTAAAACTAGAAAAGGTGCAGAAAAGAGAAACCAATATGATCAGGGACCTGGAGTATCGTTCCTGTAAGAAATGGCTAACATTTCTTAGTTTCCCCTTTTAGTTTAGAATAAATGTGACTAAGGTCACATGACAGAGATTTATATATTGTGCAGGAAGTGGACAGAGGTAGTTTTCATCCTTCTCCCATAATACGAGAACTAAGGATCACCAGTGAAACTGACTGGCTGGAGTCTTGGGACAGACAAAAGGAAGAATTACTTCACATCGTGAAGAATTAATTTATGGAATTCACGGCCACACCACAAGAGGAGGTGATGGCCAGTAGCCTAGAATACTTTAAAAGAGGATTAAATAAGTTCATGGAAGACAAATCTATTAATGGCTATTAACCCTGATAGCTAAACATGACCTCCAAAATTCAAAGGCATTATGCCTCTGAATCCCAGTTGCTGGGAAGCAATAGTGGAAGAGGGCCATTTGACTACATGCCTCACTTCAGGGTTTCTCAGAGGCTTCACGTTGGTTGCTGTGGGAAACAGGATACTGGAAGAGACGGTTCTCTGGTCTGCTCCAGAACTGCCCTTCTTATGTTCTTATGTGATGGCAACATGTCTATTTCATCTCCCCCCCTTTGTAACATCTAGTACAACTTAGCTGTGTCTCAATCTCACATCCACATTTCTCTGTCTTTGTTGCACATCACTAGCCGCTGCTGATAAGAGGCAGGGAACATCATGATGCTGCAATGTGGGTGAGTTGTACTATACATCATGAAGGGGGGATGAATTAGATATGCAGCTGCCATTTTCAGTGCAGTCATGTATTGTCTAGTCTTTAGAATGTCTCTTCTGAAGGTCACTAAATCCTATGCCATGAGCCCTCAGTAATTTTGTCATAGCTATAAAATAATACTGCCAAATATCCTGAACATCATTTTAAGATGCAAACAATTCTGCAGCTCTAATTGTTTGAAAGAACTACCAGTGCAATTGAAAGATACCAGGTGGAACTGAAGCAATTCAATTTCATCATGGCGTGCAAAACTATTGGCCCAACAAGCCCCATAATCATGCTCCAAACACAAAAACAGAAAAAGCATAAAAATAATAAGAACCTGGGAAAGAAGAACAACTATTTGTTTCTCTGCTCATAGGGAAACAAACAAAAACAGCAGGCAAATGTGAAAGGTATAGATGCTAATAATTAAAGAAGCTGAAATAAATGGCTCTAAAATAAATGGCTTACACATGCTGATCACATACAAAACCTCTTCCCTAGAAATACAAAAGTGGAGTCCCACAGACCAGATGCAGTCCCTGATTCTACTTGATATGGCCTCTGGCTGCTCTACTAAATTATAAAGCATGCCACCATTGCTGCCCCATTTCATTTTTAATGTTTTCAGTGTTCAAGTTGTAATAAATAAATAAAAGCCCACAAAGAAATATTCCATGTTTCATGTCTTTGTACATCTCTTTCTCCCTGCAAACTAGGCAAAGAGACACTTTTCAAAGTGGTGATTTCCTTATATTTAGCAGCTGGAGAGCAACTGGCCCTATTCAGCTCCAGCAGAACACCCATCTGGTGGCTTTTGTTGGTGTCCACCATGTGTTTCTTTTTAGACTGTGAGTCCTTTGGAGACAGAGCCATCTTATTCTTTTTCAATGTTAACCTCTTTGAAAACTAAAATGGCCCTCGCACATGTGCAGAGGTCCGAACTGGGCCAGAGAAGGCCCAAACTGGGCTGCCACCAGCCAATGGTACTCAGGGGGAGTCCAGTGGGGGTGGGGGGAGCTGCCGCCACCCCACCCCATGGCCACCACGATAACTGTAGCTTGTACCTGTGAATAAAGATTTACTCCCCTCTCAACCCCTCTATACTTAGGACAGCCCCCTGCCCCTGTACTGGTAAAGGGAAATCCTCACCGGATTCCCCTTTACCATTACTAAAATGGCCGAGCATGGATTGAACAGGGTGGTTTGCTTCCAACTTGACCAGCCGAGGCCAGCCTGGTTCACATATCCTTAGTCCCCTAGTGACACCATTTAGAATCTACCAGAGACGTAGGGACGTAACCACTGTAAAACAGTGCCTCCAATCTGACCTCCCTCAAGTGACCCAGAAGGATACCATGGTTGATGGTATCGAAAGCCGCCAAGAGATCCAAAAGGATCAGCAGAATCACACTTCCCCTGCTGATAGTCAATTGGAGATCATCCATCAGGCCGACCAAGGTAGTCTCAAACCCATAGCCCACTAAAAGCCCGTTTTTATTTATTTATTTATTTATTTTTGCATTTATATACCGCCTTTCGTTAAAAAGATAACCCCATTTGAAATGGGTCTAGATAACAACAAACAACAACAATATTGATAATTTATTTAATACATGTGCTCCATAACTGAGAATCACTTTTTGACAGATGATGACAGCATCACATAAGGGAGTTGGTTTGTATGGGAAAATATATTTCTGGTTCTGGGACTGCTATTGGATGACAGAGGGGAATGCAAGGCTACAGCAGTTTACCATATCTAATCTACACAATTCCCACCACACACACACACACACACACACACACACACTCTTTCTGCTTCTTTTTAATGAAACAGTGGGCACCTCAGGAGTTGCCTCACTGTTACAGATACTGTCAAACAATGGAATGGTTGCTATTTGGTGTCTGTCAGACTTTGATACCATACTGCTGGCTTTTCTTCAAAATCAATACTGCAAAATTATTTGATGCTGATGCTGGATAACATGAATTATTGCTTTCGTGTTTATGTAATTGCAATACCTTTGGAAATGAAATTATCCTTCACACACCACCCATAACTGGCAACGAGTCAAAACCAATGCTAAAAGGTTGTTTTCACCATAGCTTGGGAATTCATATAGGGGGGAAAGGCAGACACTGGGAGAAATTATTTGATTTCTTTGAAGTATCCAGCCTTAAAAGGAGGGAAAAACCCCTAAGCCAAACGATAACACAGGTATAGAATTTTTGGACTCCTAGTGTTTTAGTAAAGAGGGTTTGGATACTAGGAACAATACTAAGAACAACTCTGGAACAATAGATCTGAATAGCTTCAAGTTGTCAGATTCAAAACTGTACTAACAGTAGGAGAGAAAAAGAAACATATTAAGATATATAAGAAGGATATTTTGGGAAAGAAAAGACCATGCTATACTTGTCATTAAATTGCCTAGTGTAATCCTACATACATTTAGGACAATGGTGAAATTCCAAGATATTGAAACTATGATCACTATACTTAAATTTAATCCTAAATGAACATCTTAAAATTATCAATCAGAATGAATATACAAACAATGACCTCGCACATGGCAGGGAAACATCATTTGTGAGTTACAAATGATGTAAAGATTGATGGAGGTATATATAGATCAGGGGCGTATCTTAAAAAAATTTAAAAAAATGGCCACCGCACATGCTTAAATGGTCCCTGTGAGGCCCTAGAGGACAGCAGGGGGGGAACATTTGCAGACCCCCCCAGCCTTTAGGAAGTCCCCCGAAGGGGCTACAGGTATTTTTATTAGGGATGTGCAAAAAATTTCGGGCACAGAACGATCTGTGCCCGAAATGAACAATTTCGGGTGATTCGGGGCCGAACCGAATCACCCCCGATGTCCCGCGATATTTTTCGGGCATGAGCCAAATCACCCAAATTTCGGGCATGAAAAATTCGGGTGATTCGGTTCACGGTTGATTTTGGGCGATTTTTTAAAGTTTTAGTGACTTTGGGGCAGTTCGGGGGCATAGCATGGGATCTGGGCAAAAGTAGTGGGGTGGGGTGGTAGTGCCTAATGGGTGCAGGCTACCACCCCAATTTCAGGGGGATTTGGCAAAGGGCTGATTTTTGGTAAATTTCTGAAAATTTCATGTCTTTGGGGCAGATTGGGGCATATTGGGGCAGAAAGTGGGGCCTGGGGCAGAATAGTGGGGTGGGGTGGTAGTGCCTAATGGGTGGAGGCTACCACCCCAATTTCAGGGGGTTTGGACAAAGGGCTGATTTTTTGAGAATTTTTGAAGTTTTAGTGACTTTGGGGCAGTTTGGGGGCAGAAAGTGGATCTGCCCCAAAAGAGTGGGGTGGGGTGGTAGTGCCTAATGGGTGGAGGCTACCACCCCAATTTCAGGGGGATTGGGCAGAGGGCTGATTTTTTGAGAATTTTTGAAGTTTGGGTGTCTTTGGGGCAGATTGGGGGCAGAAAGTGGATCTGCCCCAAAGGAGTGGGGTGGGCTGGTAGATAGTGCCTAATGGGTGGAGGCTACCACCCATCCCCAATTTAAGAGTGATTGGGCAGAGGGGTGAATTATGGTGAATTTATTTGTATGAGGTTTGTCTTCATAAGGTGAAGTGTGCTAAATTGATTACTTCCTCATATTATTCATAGTAAAGGAAAGTGTGAAAAAGTGAAAGTGGGGTCATGAGAGTTGTTTAATTGAAAAATATCTCATTTGCTATGATAGAATAATCTCATTCTATCATAGCAAATGAGATATTTTTCAATTAAACAACTCTCATGACCCCACTTTCACTTTTTCACACTTTCCTTTACTATGAATAATATGAGGAAGTAATCAATTTAGCACACTTCACCTTATGAAGACAAACCTCATACAAATAAATTCACCATAATTCACCCCTCTGCCCAATCACTCTTAAATTGGGGATGGGTGGTAGCCTCCACCCATTAGGCACTATCTACCAGCCCACCCCACTCCTTTGGGGCAGATCCACTTTCTGCCCCCATCTGCCCCAAAGACACCCAAACTTCAAAAATTCTCAAAAAATCAGCCCTCTGCCCAATCCCCCTGAAATTGGGGTGGTAGCCTCCACCCATTAGGCACTACCACCCCACCCCACTCTTTTGGGGCAGATCCACTTTCTGCCCCCAAACTGCCCCAAAGTCACTAAAACTTCAAAAATTCTCAAAAAATCAGCCCTTTGTCCAAACCCCCTGAAATTGGGGTGGTAGCCTCCACCCATTAGGCACTACCACCCCACCCCACTATTCTGCCCCAGGCCCCACTTTCTGCCCCAATATGCCCCAATCTGCCCCAAAGACATGAAAATTTCAGAAATTTACCAAAAATCAGCCCTTTGCCCAATCCCCCTGAAATTGGGGTGGTAGCCTGCACCCATTAGGCACTACCACCCCACCCCACTACTTTTGCCCAGATCCCATGCTATGCCCCCGAACTGCCCCAAAGTCACTAAAACTTTAAAAATTCACCAAAAATCAGGATTTTTCCCAATCCCCCTGAAATTGGGGTGGTAGACTCTACCCATTGGGCACTACCACCCCACCCCAAAATTTTGCCCCTGGGCCCCTTTTTACCCCCCAAATCGATTCGGATTCAGATTCGGATTAAATCCGAATCTGACCCGAATCAAGGGTGATTCGGGTGACCCAGATTCGGGCACAAAACAGAACAGGGGTGATTCGGTTCGGGTCCGAGCCGAATCACCCAAAATCCCGAATTGCACACCCCTAATTTTTATTAAAAATATATATATAAGTCACTGTACACATGTTCAGATATGTGACTTGTATGTGACCTTCAGACTTGTATTTTTCCGCTGATATTATGGTAAAGTTATCTGAAAGATGGGTGTCAGATGTATGGACAGGGGGCGCAATTTCAGTGCTTGCCCTAGGCGCTATTTTCCCTAGATACGCCTCTGATATAGATCGTCTGCCATGTTGATCATAGAGATGTGCAAATTGATTCAGGTTGAATAGATTCAAGTTCAAATAAGGGTGATTCAGGAGATTCAAACTCAAATCAAATTGCCCTTAAAATACAGGGCCTTATTCGAGTTTGAATCAAATCATCCCTGATTCAACTCAACTCGATTTAAGGGCCATTTTTAACAGGGAGAGATGGTCTACCAATTGGGGTCTACCCAGTCCCTATGAACAGAGAAGCAAATGGTTATTCCTCTTTCCCAGGTTCTTATTATTTTTATGCTTTTTCTGTTTATGTGTTTGGAGCATGGTTATGTGGCTTGTTGGGCCAATAGTGTTGTGCACCATGATGAAATTGAATTGATTCAGTTCCACCCATCTTCCAGTTAGAGCTGCAGAACTGTTTACAACTTAAAATCATGTTCAGGCTATATGGTAGTATTATTTTACAGCTATGAAAAAATTACTGAGGGCTCATGACATAGGATTTAGTGACCTTCAGGAGAGACATTCTAAAGACTAGACAATACATGGCTGCATTGAAAATGGCAGCTGCATATCTAATGCACCCCCCCCACACCCTTCACGATGTCTAGTACAACTTACCCATATTGGGTAAGTTGCCCAAAATGGGCAACTTGCCCATATCATGACGTTCCCTGCCACACATGAGACACAGCTAAATTGTACTACATGTTACGAAGGGGGAGAGATGAACTAGAAATGTTGCCATCACCTAAGAACATAAGAAGGGCAGTGCTGGAGCAGACGAGAGATCCATCTGTTCCAATATCCTTTTTGAAATATCCTGGCAAACATAGTGGCCATATATATACAGTAGCAAAGCCACCTAGCTCTCCTCCCTCAGTGTAGTAAGACCACTGCAACAAACCCATAAACCCTTGACTAAATATGCTGCAGTGGGGAGGAAGAAGAGTTGTGTGACTGAACAAATGATCACTTCAAGAACGCCAGTTGCAGGTATGTAACCTGCTTCCCTCTCTCCGTACCACGAGGTTCCTATTATTCCCTGTATATCTACGTTGTCACTTTCAACCAAACACGTCAGCTCCCCCACCTTGGTTCAGTGGCAGAGACTTCTAGTATTATTGTATCAACAACTATGCATTGAGTTTGTCTCCGAATATTTTTGGCATGTGCATTTCCCCCTGTGGCCCTTTGGCCTCTTTGACTGGCTGTCACATTCTAGTATACTGTATGTTCTTTTCTAAGTCCCCCTCCCAGCTTGGATGATGTAAAACACTTCCATTCTCATCACCTAGAGATGAAATTCCCAAACCAGATACCATTCCAGCTTCTTTTGACTTTCCTCCAGGGTTTGTTTTAAAAGTTGCACCTTTTTGATATTAAGCAGCAATCTAGTTCAAAATACAAATCTAGTTCAGTTCAAGTGGAGCCAATTTCTGCAGTACAGGCTTGACATGCCCCAAAATATTTCTCAGTTCCTAACTAATCCAAATCCTTCATCCTGGCACCATCATCTCATCTATGCATGGAGACCTCCAAGCTCTGCTTGTCTAGCTGGTCCTGCATTTTGAATCGGTTGCATTTCTAAGAATGCTACTGCTTGGAGGCCCCCTACTCTAGCAACAACCTAATTTTCCTTCCATGACTGCCTAACTATATTTGTTGGAGTTCCTGGTGCCAGCATGCAGTACAACTTCTGACTCCTCCCCAGCACTACCTACAAGGTTTTTAGACGACATGTGATGTCTGCAAGCTTCACATCAGACTGGCAAGTCACCATACAGTCTTCAATCCATCTCTTTGTATTTTAATGATCAGATCACTTGCTACTAAGAGCCACACAACAGTCACCCCTGAAGGCATATCCTCTTCATGAAAGGATATCATTTTGTCACTCAAAAATTTTGTTCCTCTTCCTCAGAATGACACCTGCCCTCCTCAAGGGTTTCATGTTCCATGTCAGCAGAGGAGCTGTCAACCTGGCACTGGGACATCTCTCAATTGGTAGACCAGCTCTCCCCAGAAAAAAAAAAAAAATGAAGCTCGGCTCACTCAGATTGATTTGAGTGATTCAAGGTCAATTCATCAAAATGGCTGGCCAAGCTAGCTGTCTCAATTATTTATTTGATAATTTTGCTATTCAGTTCAAACTCGAATCGAATAGCAAAATCCAATTCGTGCACATCTCTAGCAGATGGTATGTTCCATGATTCCAAGCCAAGGCTTTTGAAGCATGCTGTGAATCTTGACCCTCATCCTCACTGAAATAGTGCTTCAGATGATGGTTCTTTATTTGTCAAGTGTCAATGGCTGTTTCACATCAGCTTCCACTGAGGGAACACTGTGGTAGGAAGGGCGAGTGATGGGAAACTTTCTATAGCAGGGGTAGGAAACTTTGGCTTTCCAGTTGTTACACTACAACTCCCATCACCCCCAATAATAATTTATCATGGCTGGGGAAGATGGGAGATGTAATTCAACAGTAGCTGGAGAGCCAACGTTGTCCTGTTCTATTGGTTTGTAGCAACTTCTGACAATAGCAAGTTTAAGGTCTTAGACTGACCTTACTTCCCATTTCTGTGGTACTCTCGGCACTGCTGCATTGAGGTGAGAGATGATGATGGGCCCAGTCCTTGAACCATGAAAAACAGGCCCAGACCAACTCCTCCTCGCTATAATGTACAATAATCAACAACATTGTTTTCAATGTTGGAAAAAGAAAACAACAACGTTGGACCATGGCCTACAATACAGCAAAGCCTTTATACAACTTTCCCTTCTGCAACAATCTTATCTGATCTTTTACTATGTCAGGGCTTTGGGTAAATGAGCAGAAGGACTTTCAGTGGTTGTACTGGAATCTTAAGGAATGGCAATTAATTTAATGACACATTTAACTAATTAAATTCTTTTTGAGGAGAAAAAAAATTGCATTTGTCAAGTATGATATAGTATTTTATCCCAACTCAGAAGTAATCAGTTAAAATAATCACTTTCCATTGTGACATTATTAAGATTAAGCCTTTGTTACAAATGTTTGTCTTGAAAGATGATGACACTAATGCATTTTCACAAAAGTGTAAGTGATTTATTATATAGGGAATGGCGCTGGATGAAACAAGCACACACACACACACACACATATACACACACATATACATACACAAACACACACACTGAACATAGGAAGAAGAGTTAGTATAGCATCTAGTGAAGTATGTTTAAATGGAGTTATGATAAACAGTATATGTTTTTCACTGGTTTTATGTTATTGTAAACTGCCCAGAGACAAAAGTTTGGGGCAGTGTACAAATTTGATAAATAAAATAAAATAAATAAACCAGAATTTTAAAAAACCACACAAATCACCTTGTACCAACACTAAGAGCCTAGACTCTTCTGAAACAGGATTTGGTTCAGGTTTCTTGAGGTAACTTTTAAATCAGTGATTCTGAAACTGAGTGCTATGAGAGGAGCTGGACAGAGGTGTAGTAAGGTTGGAGTGGGCCCTGGGACAAAAAGTGAAGATGGGCCCTCGCCCCGCCTCCTCCCCACTTCTTCAGAGAGGAGGTAGGGGGAGAGTGAAGAGCAAACTGCCACTCAGCAGGTGGGCCCCCTCTCCTGCAGGGACCCAGGGACTTGGTCCCGCTCTTGTTCCATTATAGCTACAGCTCTGGAACTAAAGTTGTGGCTAATTAAAAGAAGTCACCATCTAAGATGCATCTACACTTTATGCCTTCAGGAGCAGGGAGGCTCTATGCAGCACTGATACTCTCTCTCTCTTTGCTAATGTATATGAAATGCAAACAGCCTGACAGCGGGAAGAAAGGGCAGGTTTCCTACCTGTAACTGTAGTCCTTCGAGTGGTCTTCTGTGCATTCACACTTGGGTTGTGCGCCTGTGCAGAGACCAGGTTCCGGAACCTTCCAAAGCTTCACCATAAAAGGAAAAGAGAGCGAGGGAAACATAGCTCCCTCTATAGGACCCTATTCCCCTCTACTTCAGTCAAAGCAGACTGCCGCAACCAGAGACAGAAATAGAGACAGGCTGCTGCAGGGACGTAGGGAGGGAGTGTGAATGCACAGAAGACCATTTGAAGAACTACAGTTACAGGTAGGAAACCTGCCCTTCTTCTTCGTGGTCTCTGTGCATCAAACTTGGGATTGTAACAAGCTGTCCTTACCTGGTCGGAGGGAGCAGCCTACTGAGAGACTGACTGGAGAACCGATGTTCCAAACGCAGTCTGTAACTTTGACTGGTCATCTAGGGCATAATGGCAGAAGAAAGTCAACGGGATAGCCCAGGTCGCTGCCCTGCAAATCTCATCCAGAGAGATTCCTTTCCAGAACGCTGTTGAAGATGCCACAGCCCGTGCCGAATGAGCCCGAACCGGGCTGCTGCCCCTTTGCCAACTGGCAGGCTAATGTAATGGCTTCTGCAACCCACGATGAAACTCTTTGCGTCGAGAGGGACTTAGCCATGGGTGGACCCACATAACTAACAAAAAACCTGTTAGACTTCCAGTAGGCTTTAGTCCTGTCCACATAAAAAGCCAATGCTCTGCGAACATCCATAGAGTGATAAGCCCTTTCCCTATCCGAGACTGGATTAGGGAAGGAAATTTAGCTCTTGAGCCATGTGAAACTCCAATACCACTATGGGCAGGAACATAAGGTCAGGATGCAATACAACTTTGTCCTTGTCGAATATTAAGTAGGGGGAATCACACCACAGGGCCCTCAGCTCACTAACCCTCCGCACCGAAGAGATGACCACCAAAAATAGTGTTTTCAATGACAGGAACTTCAGGCTACATGTGGCTAGAGGTTCAAATGGCTGTGACATCAGTTGAGAGAGGACTAACTGTAAATCCCATGAGAGCAATATATGAGGGGCAGCTGGAAACAAGTTAAGCAACCCTTTAAAAAAAATTTAGCTGCCAGGTCGGTAAACAGATCTGTATAACTATGGTAGGCAGCTATCGCTGCCAAGTACACCCTGATCGAGACATGAGCTTGCTCTGACTCTCACAGTGCCAAAAGTTACTCCAGGGCAGCCAAGACTGGAGCTTGTGTTGGGGGAAAAACTCCTTCCGAAGCATGTGAGCAGAATCTTTTCCATTTAGCAGCACAGCACCTAAGGGTGGATGGTTTCCGTTCTGCATCCAGCAGCCTTTGAACTGGGTCAATAAATTGTGCATATCTTCCAGACCATCAGGTGCAACAATTCCAGGGTGTAACCTGAGGTCGTGGTCCATTGTCAAGAGTTGAGAATTCAGGGGTAAGTGCAGATAAGTGTGGTTGGCCAGATTTAGGAAGGTGGTGAACCAAGGCTGCCTCGGCCACCACAGGGTCACCAAGACTGCCCATGCCCTGTCCATCCTCAGTTTCTTGAGAACCTTTGGGATCAAATGTATCAGTGGGAATGCATAGAGTAAATCCTGACCCCAATGGCAGAGAAAAGCATCACCTAGAGACCGTCTGTCCACTCCCGCCCTGCTGCAGTAACATCTGCACTTTGTGTTGGCCGCTGTAGTGAACAGGTCTACGACACTATGATTTCCCACTTGCAGAATACCTCACACAGAGCCCTCCGATCCAGGGACCACTCATGGGAGTTGGCTGTCTGGTGACTTAGTGCATCCGCTAGGTAGTTGGAAGTCCCCTCTATGTGCACAGCCATTGGCCAGACTCTCTCATACTTACACCAGAACCAGATATCCAGGGCGAGATACATCAAGCTCCGGGAGACCGTGCTGCCTTGCCGATTTAAGTAAGAATGTGCTGTCATGTTGTCTGGTAGGACGAACACCAGCTGCTCATTGATCTAATAGCAAAATGCTTTCAGGACCAGAAAAATAGCTAGCAATTCGAAGTAATTTATGTGTCTCCCTTTGTCTTTGCAAGACCAAAAACCCGCTATTGTGAGGTTCCGGAAGTGGGCCCCCCAACTGGACCATTGTTATGGTCCTCATCAGGGAGACCTGCCAGAAAGGTACACCCTTCATCATATGCTTGACCCTTGTCCACCACTGTGCAGCTGCAGGCATTACCCATGGTGGCCCAAGGGGCATTGCTTGGTGTTGGTAGTAAGGATTGAAGTTGTTCAGAAACCACACTTGAAGGGGACACATGTGGAAGTGGGCTAGAGGGAAGACTGCCATATTGGAAGCCATAAGGCTGAGAAGTCTTCGTACGAACTTGGCTGTATGACATCTGTGCTGACAGAATGTCTGTGCTGCTTCCCTGAGACTGTGCAGAGCCAGGTAAGTCCTTCCCTGTCCTGGAGTCTAGCAGGGTCCCCAGAAACTCCAATTTTTGAGTGCTGATTTAGCGAAATTCACTTCCAATACTAGGGAACAAAACAAGCGAAGATTGAGTTGCACATGTTGTATGAGGTGGTGGCAGGAGGCAGCCACCAGCAACCAGTCATCAGTAAATGGAAAGACTGTTATTCCTTCTAGCTGAAGATGTGCCGCCACCACCGCCATGCACTTGGTAAAGACACAAGGTGCCGATGCCAGTCCAAACAGGACAACCTTATATTGGTAGGTACAGCCGCCCACTTGGAACCTTAGATATTTTCGATAATGGTGCACTATAGAAAGGTGGAAATATGCATCCTTCAGATCGATAGACACGAACCAGACATTCTTCGACAGGAGGTGCAAAATGGTTGGGACTGTGACCATCCGAAATCACCTATAATGAACAAAGGCATTGACATCCCGCAGGTCTAAGATTGTCCTCAGGTCTCCATCTCATTTTGGGATCATAAAGTACCCCAAATAAAAACCTATGCCCAAGTCCATATGCACCTCTTCGATGGCCCCCTTCCCCAGCAAGGAGTGGCTTTCTTCCAACAAATGAAGGGAAGGCTTGGTGGCCCTTATGCCGGAAAAAGGTTAGGAACTCTATGCAGTAGCCATTGCGAACTATGGCTAAAGCCCAAACAATGGAAGTAATGGCTGCCCATGTGTTGTAATGGCGGGCTAGCCTGGAGGCTGCGCTGTCATTGCCTCTTTGGATAGGCGGGCTTGGAGACAAAATGAGGCTTTTGGGCAGCTGAGGCACCAGCTCTATGCTGTTGGTACTTGCCGTGCTGGCGAAAGGAATTATTAGACTGGTAACCCAACTGATACCCCTGCAGCCTATACTGACTTTGGAGCAGCCAGTAGCACTTTTGGGTTGATATGGTGGTGGTAGAGTACGACATCCCCATGGAGCATGCTGTGGAGTGGAGCTTTTGGACCTTCTCTAAGGTGTCATCTGTCTGCTGGCTAAACAGAGCCTCCCCATCAAAATGTAAGTCGTCAATACGGGACTGAGCTTCTTGTGAGAGTGATGTTGCATGGAGCCGCACATGTCTCCTGAGGGAGACCGCAGCCACCATGGCCTGGGACACACCATCTGCACAGTGGCACTCTGAATGAAGTTGTTATTTAGCCACCTTGGAACCCTCTTGGAGGAGGGTGGTGGCTGCTTCTTTTTGGTCCTGTTTGAGCTGGCCGAAAAATGGGGCTAGCTTCTCCAAGATAAAATGTTGGTACCTAACCCAATATGCCTGATGATTGGCCACCCGTAGCAGTAGGCTCGAAGTAGAGTAGATACGTCTTCCCACTGCGTCTAGCTTCTTGCCTTCCTTGTCCAACAGCACCGATAGAAGATGCTGTTTCACTCTCGATTGAGCTGACTCCACCACAACCTAGTTTGGTATTGGATGCTTAGTGATGTACTGAGTGTCCTGCTGTTTCACTCGATACATACCCTCCAACTTTTTTGAGGTTGGTGAGAAGGACGCTGGTTTCTCCCACACCTACTTGACAATTTGTGCAATCATTGGAACCAAGGGACCACAGTCATTGCAACCACCCCCACAGTCCATGGTTGAATTAACTAAAAAATGGGATCCTCCACA
Source organism: Hemicordylus capensis (assembly GCF_027244095.1). Lineage (NCBI taxonomy): Eukaryota > Metazoa > Chordata > Lepidosauria > Squamata > Cordylidae > Hemicordylus > Hemicordylus capensis. The sequence goes on along the minus strand of NC_069661.1, from coordinate 93,898,715 downwards.
GAAGGGTACTGATTAGAAATGTGGGGCTTCCATTGGCTACACTAGATATTTATTACATATAGATAGTTGCCTCCTTGTGTTAATCTCATGAAAAATGCCTATAAAGTTTTTAAAGTTCCTATAAGATTAAAAATCTTTCCAAATATAACCTTGTAAAAAATCAAAGCTAGACATGTCTTGCTATTTTAACAATTTTCCCCACCATGCTTAAAACAGATAAGGAAAAGTTACAATACTGTCAATGAAGAAGGATTTTAAGAGGGTTTATAGATAAGTTCTCCCAAATCAATTTTTAGTCCCTATCCTTTTTGCTGCTGTAAGCAGTAGAGTTTGTCCTAACCTGTCCTTGAATCCAAATATCTTATCATTAGGTATAATTTATGATGTCAACTTTCCTGACATTTATTGTGCATTTTATTGATCGGTAGAAAGTATGTATACTTTGTTGGTTTGTAACCACACAAACAGATGTTTTGCTATAATTGTGTCATGAATATGACAAAATTTATGGTATTCTATCAGCAGTGAAACCGAGGCAAAAACTTTATTGGAATGAAAGAGCTCAAAGCCTTTATTCTCAGTTTTTATTGATGGAATATAATCTATATTTTTATTGCTAGGTACACACACAGAGTGCTTCGAACAAACCTTATTTATTATTATAGTGTATGAAAAGTGAAGGGCTTGGAGAACAACAGCAGAAAAAACCCAACCTTCAGGTAACTGTATGTCAGGGCTATGCAGTTTGCTGTTTTAAATACATCCTATAACCCAGTGATCCCATGGAACAGTTCTTGACTGTTTCATGGATGGGCCCATAGTTCTGGAAGAACATCTGCTTTGCATGCAGAAGGTTCTAGGTTCAATCCCTAGAATCTTCAGCTGAAAAAGAAACCTGAAAACTCTGGATCGCTGCTGCCAGCCAAGGTGATTGACCAATGGCCTGGTTCAGAATAGGGCAGCAACCTATGTAATATGAAGCATATTTACTTGGAACTAAGCTTATTTAAAACTTATGGTCTTACTTATGAATAAAGTTGGTGAGGACTGAACTAACAAGTGCCAGTGCTACAAGAGCAGGTGCCAATGTTTTGGTATATAGCGAGCCTTGGCTGTTCTTGAATCCTTGGACAAGAATTCAAGAACCAAAGAATTTTGACTTAGTAATGGCCAATACTATCAAACAACTTTCCATTACTTTAAAGGTAAAGGTTTCCCCCTTCCAAGTCTGAAGAGGGAGTCACCCGTCAACCACCAGAACAGAATATATAGGGTCAGTTCCCATGAACTGTGTGATATCAAATTGATGAAAATCTGAGATTCCCACAGTGATCTCCTGTTGGCAGTTTGCCAACCCAACATGGAACCGACATGGGCAAGCGTCAGATTTCAGTTACAGATCTTGGCTTCATGTTGGTTTTGTGTTGAGTTGGTGCTTTGCCAACTGGAGATTGCCGGAAATTGCAAGGTTCACACAACATGCTCCACAAGTGCACATGGACTGCAGGAATCTCAGGTTTTTGCCTATCTGACCCATAATAAGAAAAACTGATTGCAATGGGATTCATTCCCAAGTAGACATGCACAGAATTAGAGTCTAATTCTGCAAAAGAGATGTGCAAGAAATAGATTTTGTGTTTTGTTTAGAGCTCAAAACAAAATGCAGACAGGCAAAATGTTTATTTGAAAAGTGGGTGAACCAGTTGTTTTGGCTAAAGAAAACTTTTCTACTGTTTCAGCCATAGGGAACCATGGAAAAACTCGAAACATTCCATTGATCCCCATGGTTAGCTCCTCGGGACACCAAAGTGGGTTGTGTGGTAGGGCATGATGGCTGCTACCTTCCACCCAACCCACAAAAGAAATGGGCAAGCAGGCGAAGGTTAACAATTTTTTAACCTTTCCCCAACACCAACACTCTTAGGATCCTATGGGAGGTAGGGGGAAAGGTTAAAAATTTGTTTAAAATAGCCCACCACACCCATTGTGCCTACCACACAACTGACTTTGGTGTCCATAGGAGCTACCCATGGGGAACAATTGATTGTTGTCAGTTTTCTCATTGTTCCAGAATCCACTGCCAGCCACACTGCCGGCACTCCAGTAATATCATTAGCACAAGTTGCTCTCTCACACGCAATTATGACTCCGTCCTTACTTCCTAGCATTGCAACAGGTGCCACAGCAGCACCCTTGGCAGCAAGCATAGCCATACTCTCAACTAAAGCAACTTCAGCAACATTTTGACTGAGTACACCTTGCAATGCAGAGTGCAGAGCAGATCAGAGCAGTAAGTGAAGCACAAGTTAGTCTCAAGGTCAGACATGGAGCTCATTACAGCAGTCAACAAAAATATCAGAGAGAGAGGGAGAGAGAGCTGCCACTGTTCATTTCTCACCACAGCACTATCTCACAAACAAAACAAACCACAACTCAAGGTAGGCAGGCACCCAACTTCTGCTTTTCAGTTTGAGATCCGGCAAAACCAAATAGTTATAACAGCAATAGCATAGCATGTTGTATTTGGTGCTGAGAAAACTACAAAATCAAACCTTGCTTCCTCCCATCCTGCCTGCTTGCCACATTGAAACAGGAGGACAGAGCAGTCATGGTCAGGGTAGCTCAGCTCTGAGCTCAGCTGCCAAGACTCTGAACAGGATGGAAGGAGCAAGGAAAAAGCAGCTCTCTAAGATATTCCCCCTGGGGGGTGGGGCCGCCCTGAGAAGAGCATCTGCATGCTTTTATGCCAGCAGAAGGTTGAAGGTTCCCTCTCTGGCTTCTCCAGATAAAGGGCTGAGGAGAGATTCCTGCCTGTAACTCCCTCCTTTTGGCTCCCCCCCCCAGCCAATAGGGGGGCACAGTTGCCCATGGAAACACTTGATTTGTTTGATAACAAGCCAACCAGGAAGCAAGGAGACTGCAAGGAAATCAGAAGCCAGTTCCAGAAAACCAATCATCAAGGGTAAAATTGGCCTCCAAAACCGTGCTCGAAATGTTGAAATGTTTCAACACAAAATGGGGTCGTTTTGTTCCGAGCTTGAAACTGACACTTTATTTACACTTGAAATGGCCCATTTCGAGTCAAAACATTACAATGTTGAAAAGTTTTGCACATCCCTATTCTGAAATTCTAAGCACACTTACTTGGAAGAAAGCTCCATTGAACTTTATGAGTCTTCTAAATAAAAGTGCATAGGATTACACTGCACAGCTGCAATTCTACACACATTTACCAGGGAGTAAGCATCACTGAACACGGTAAGATTTACTTCCAAGTAAACACACATAGGAACTTCTGAGAAGTTGTAGTGCTTTGTACAGCGACATAATAATTATATTTTCCACAGCTACAATTTTCTGCAAAGGACCAGCCATTGTTGAAAGTGAAGACTCAAATTATGACAACCACACTATAGTTATACATGGTCTTTTCAGGTAATTCAATTTCTCTTCAACTGAATGTGGAGTTTTAAATATACAATATAGTTAAACAACGTTACACAATAGGCTTTGGCCATAATCCAGCACAGAGAGAGGAATGATGAAGCTCACTGATTTCAATAGCCTTTAAGACATCTAACACTGCACTCAGTTGCTGCCTTGCTTCTTGCTCTTCTGTAAATTACTACTTCAAGCATGGGCAAAATACTGAATGAACTGGATCAGGCAAGATGCACACAATTATGTTTGGTATGAGAATAAATATAATTCCTTGAAGAACATTTTTATTGAAATAATGGAAGATTACTTTGGCTAAAATTCTGAAACCAGCTAATGTGGAATGACTGATTTGAGGATTGCAGACCTAAATAGTATTATCAACATTTCCAACTTTAGGCCATTATACAACCTGAGCTTCACTCCTATGGTGATAATTATATTAAATGGATGAATTTTCCAACCATTTTTGCATCTGCATGGGTTACAGTCTGAAAGGTTTGTTTCGTTATGGTCTATTAGTAAAAGACACAAGCAAAGCCCTGAAGAGTGCAAATCTGGTTGATAGTGTGATAGTACTAAGAATCCCAAAATTAAGAGAGGCAATGATGTGGAAAAGCACATCAGATAGTGGACACCTAAATGTCATTAAAGAAGTGCATTCTTACAATTTCATCACAGGGTGGACAATGCAGCTGATTTTGTGGGGGGAATTAGCCACAATTCCTAGTTCAGATGGATGAATGAATGAATGATAAACATTATTTGTTAGCCACCCCATAACAAATTCTTCTCTGGGCAGTTCACAACACAACATTAAAACAGCCAATAAAAACACACAGAACACATCAAATCACAACCCACGACCAAAAATACAGAATAAGTATAAAACAATTTAGAAACATGTTCTTAAGTCAATCGAAAAAAATTAAAATATCAAATTTAACATTTCAGTTAAATTAAATTAAATATCATGCAATTTAAAACAGCTGACATGCTCATCAGCTTTCTGAAAGTGGAACAAGAGCTCAGCCGTTGTGAGGAGCAGCTAAACTCACTGCTCTCAGACTTGTATTGCAGGGAGAGGGGGAGCGTAAGCCTTTACACGCCGTGGCAGCAGAGGGGAGAGGAACAATGTTCCACAAGGTAACATTAAAAGTTAAAGACACATATCTAGAAAACTGAGACACCATACAAAAATCAGTCAACAGAAGTAATCAGTCTTGAATAAGGACTAACCATGTCCAGATTAGACATGCCAAGTCCTAGCTTAAGGATGGGGGGAGGCATGCGGAAGGGTACTTTTAACCTTTAATTTTCAGGTGGCAGAGACAGTAGCCATGGCAGCAGTGACATCGGGGACATCAGCAGTTGGGGTCCTTCACCTCCCCTGCTGGCATCCCAAATGACAACCTGGGCCAGATGCAGCCCAGTTTGGGCCTCTCTGCACATGTGGATGTCATTTTTTAATGTTTGCACATGCACAGAGGCCATTTGTGTCACCATGTGATGTGTGTAGTGATGCAAATGGCCTCAGCACATGCATAAACATCATGAAAATGGCATCCATATGTGTGGAGAGACCCAAACCAGGCTGCAGCCAGCCCAGGAAGCTGGCAGTGGGGTGTTGGAGGAGTCCCCACAACTGCTGTTTCTGCTGCTGCAGCCGCTACCACAGCCATCTCCACCTTGCCAACCACCCCCGCCATCTCAAAATTAAAGGTTAAAAGTACCCTTTTGCTCCCCACCCCACATTATTAGGAATGTCCTTTATTTGTAAAGGGGAATTCTCGCCAGATTCCCCTTTACAGGTATACCACCCAAGCTGACTTGTGAACCTCTGCAAATGCGTGAATGTGAAAATGAGTTAAAATGGCATCCACACATGGACAGAGACCCAAACTGGGCTGCAGCTGGCCCAGGCTGACATTTGGGAGGCTGGAGAGGGGTGCTGGAGGAGCCCCCACCTCCACCATGTCTCCAGCTCGGCCACTGCCACCTCTGCCGTGCCCACCTCCTCCTCCTCTTGAAAGTTACAGGTAAAAAGTAGCCTTTCGTTCACACACACACACACACACACACACACACACACACACACACACACAACTAGGGAATGCCCTTTACTTGTAAAGGGGAATCATCAGGATTTCCCTTTCAAAGTATACCCCATTAGCTGGCCCATGAACTGGGTCGACCCAGCTTGATGGCCAAACCGGACTGGACCTGGTTTGGTCGAGCCTGAGACCAGACTGGGTCAGTTCTAATCCAGTCCATATTTGAACCAAACTGGCAAAACTGGTAGTGACAGATATGATTCTTGCTAAGGATTGCATCAATGCTGCTGAGGGTATTTTAGTGATGGCTTTTGTGGCAGTTCACTAGCAGCCTACTAGCTTCTACCACAAAGTGTCCCAGGAGAGAAGGATGAATTCTCCAGCACTGGAGAGTGTGCAGGAGGTGGCATAGGATGTATTTCAACCTGGGAAGGTACCCTGAAATGTATCCTTCAGCACAATGTAGGTACACAGCTGCTGTGCTGCTGAGTGGGTGCCAGTGCCATACATAGGATGCGAACAGCTCAGCAGTACAAGCAGGTTTGATTATGTTACCATGGAGGACAAGTTCAAGTCTAACTATAGGATATTTACTGATTACATCTGAAACCTGTTTTCCTCCGAAGAGCTGAAGCTTTCCCTCAAATTTTATCCTTGTAACAACCCTATGAGATCACCCACACACCATAGATGAGTGAAGATCTGAGCCCAGTTTCCCTGCTCCAAGTTTAGTTCAATCTGCTATGTTTTTAGACATCTTTAATGCATAAAATAGAATAAAATAAACCTCAGATCTTCAAAAATCAAGCAAATGTGTTTCAATGTCCAAACACCATTATCAATGCTCTATTTCAATGGATGGATGTAACGGATGAATGTAATTTGAAGGAATGGTTACCTGTACTTAAAGTTCCTGATGTGACTTATAGATGTACATAGCAAATACAAAAGATCCTGAGAAAACATGGTTTGAAAGCTGTTATTTGTACAGTACCTATGACTTTAAAACAGCATCTGGTTAAGTCCAGAATTTATGGCAAGTGTGAAATGAAGGATTGTGCAATTTGTGAGAAGGTTGAGGCCTGGTGCCAGGTTGAGGGAACAGTGTGCAAGATTGTATGTATGGGATGTGAGGAAGTTTGTATCGGGGAAACAGGGAGACCCCTGTCAAAAATATACAAAGATGCAATATAATAAAGATCTATTGAAACCGTGGGCAAAACATAGGAAAGAAAAACATGAAGGTAAAGTTGCACAAACAAAGGTGTTTATTCTGGCTATTGAAGGAAGTACTGTGAAACATAAGATTAAAGAGGCTATGTATACTGAACAATCACATCCACACATTAATGTTAAGGAAGAAATGAGAGAGACAATGGGTTAAAATAAAGGGTTAATTTTGGAGGGCCAATCATTTCCCCGTCCTTCCTTTTCACCTGTCCTTGGATTAATTACTTCAGCTGTAGCCTCTGTATTTAATCTTGAGTGTTTCCAGCTGCTTGAAACAGAGTAATGTTTGGACCTTGAAATGTGTTTGCTTGATTTTGGGAGATCTGTTTATTTTATTCTATTTTATGCATTAAAGAGGTCTAAAAAACACTTGTGTGAAGAACAGAAGTATGAGTAGATCATCACCATTATATAGCCTATCTACTAAACTTCACTGGCTCCCAGCCTCCTCGGTAGGGATGTGCAAGCTCAAAGTCAAGCCAGCTCGCACTTGAACTGGCCTGGCTTGAGGCTCGCCGGCCATATGTGCATGCACGGCAGCCTCCAGAATGGCTGTCACCAACACAGAGAGGCCTGGAATAGGGGGAGGCCGGTGGGGAAGGGTGAAGATCAAGTCCCCCCACGGCAGCACCCCCTGAGGCCCTGCAATGGTTATAAGTCTGCCATTTTTTTCTTGTAAAACACTTATTTCCATCTCCCTACCTCCCAAGCCAGGCCCAAACTGGTTCGGACTCAAGCCAGACTGGGCTTGGCTCTAGTGTGCACAAGTCTGGTTTGAGTCCAGTTCTTCTTGAACCAAATTGGATTTTCCAGTTTTATGCATACCCCTACTCCTGGGACAGGTCTCTAAATGGGAGTCACACCTTTTGGAATTTCCACAAAGGGAAAAAGAGCACTAGTGTTCTTTATACTAGATAGGAAACTCTAAACATTCTCTCATAAAGCACCATTATTATAATGGTCATGTGAACAGAATCACACTTGTGTTTAGAACACAAGATTTTGATTGCATATTAAAATACACCTATTTTACATCAAATGTTTATTTTCTCCAGCTTGGGTTGGATTCTTATTCATGCTGTTGCACGATGGTTCAAAATTCTGAATTTTGTGCATAATCTTTTCTCCCTCTGAATTCATGGTTCTATTCAATGAGTTTTTCAACAGAGTTTTTTTTTGTGTGTGTCTGTGGTTGGGGAATCACATTTTGAAATGTGTGTAATAAGTAATAAGTAGTAAGAACTACAATAAGCAGTTATTTCCAGAACTAATACATTCATCCCAGTTGACAAAATTCCTCATCTTCCATCTACTGAAACCGAGAATTAATCAGTTGTTATAGTACCTTTGCTTATTAGTAGAATACTAATGTAGCACACAGCCACTGATGATGCTCAAGTATTTCTGCTTTGAACAGAGACACAATAGTATTCCAGAAATACCTCTAGTTTCTATAATATATAATGTTTTTATAATATAAAAACACAACTTCGGGTCTAGTTACTATAGTTACACCATGCTCTGCTCATTCTTGCTACTCTCTCACATCCTTCCTCATACTGCATTTTCACTCTTCCCCTCTCTTCTAGAATTAATATACTTCTAGCTCTTTATTACTAGAAGAAAGATCCTGTAGCTCTGAAGGACAGGACCAACTGATGACACTAGGTCAGTCTCCACACTAGGTCAAGGTGAGAGAGAGCAAGGACTCTGGATCTAGTTGGTAATGAATGGAGGCAGTCACTTTAGGGTCAAGTCCATGGGCTTCAGCTGGACAGATGGAAACCCCTAGATGGAGAAAAGCGGTGGAGGCAGCTGGAGAGGAAGTGAGAGGGCAAGGACAAAGTGTGAGTCCTTTAAGAAAGGTCAGAGGCAGAGTTTGTAGACAAGAGACTGACACTGCAGAAGTTGATTGCATCTGCAAAGATGGGATGCTGAACTCACATACAGTTATTACGCCATTGGACTTTGACGAGTGCGGGAGAAATGCACGTCACATCAATTGCCAGTAGGTAAGGGGCACATGAAGCAATGAGTTCTTGGGATTCTTGCTGAAAGTCTTGAACTGAGTACAGAGTACAGAGACAAAGGGAAACCTACAGCCAGAGACTGAGGCCAATGGGTGTGCAGGAGAAGCCCAACACAAGGACCAAGGCAATGACTTCTGGCATAAACATTACTAAACAGACATAACAATAACAGTTTGTTTGAAACATCTGGTGCACCTGGCAGCTACTTTCTGGGATGGAGTTTGCAGGGTCATATGATACTGATTCCATCGCCCTCCGCCCGCAAGAAAAGGAAACAGACCGCATTCCTGAAGTGGCATGGGAGCTGGCCCACTTTCCTATGCTACAATCTCACAGAGATGCATGAGTGAAGCAGACATGTGTGTGGGGCCAAACACATGGATCTTTCTCACTTGATTGCCACTCTCCCCACTGAATGGCAGTTGGACAGGAAAGACCCAAATAACTGTCCCTGCCCATGTACAGTAACTGCTTCACTCACAAACTCTCCTCAGCAGTGTGTGGTTGCATGTTAGGGAAGCAGCTCCAAGTGCATATGAAGGCAGGCAAGGGAATGCTATATGTGCAGTTTCCACCACACTGCCCAGTATCATTGAGCAATTACAGCAGCTGCATAGCTCCCTCACCTGTGCTCTTTCTTCTAGCATTAGTTACTGGCACAACACTAGAAAAGAGATAGAATTGTTGAGAAGAATCATTTGAGACAGAGAAGAGAAGAGAATCATGAATACAACTGTCCGACAAGAGCTGCACACATCCCTCTGCTTTGCAACATTAGAGGCTAACTGGTTGTTTTCTGCTATATGAGAGACGGGGGTGGGGTGGGGGAATGAGAGAGAGAGAGAGTTCAGTTGCTATAGTAGGATATTGTGTGGAAGAGTGCCACAGTGGCTGCATGTACTTACTGTTCTATCACAACAGCAGCAGCAGGGAGTCTTGGCCATATGGCTGCTTGGTTAGAAGCAGTTGTTACCTGCCCCAGTCCAGCAGGCAGATGACAAATTGTATAACTGAATTAAATGCAATCAAATCTTGACCTAATTAGTTTAATTCTGTACTAAGCAGGTCAAAGCTTGCTTCGGAGCAAGTTTATTTTAAAAACAGAGAACTAGAAAGCACTATTTATCTAAAGTGGAAATTCAGGTTTTAGCTTGTGCAGTTTTCAGGTGTAAAAAAACCCCTATACGTTTAGTTCCAAAATGCTGAACAATTCTATAGGTCATAAGTCTGAAAAGAAATTCCATTGACTTGTTTGTGATAGTTTTATAGGGACAAGTTTTATATCATCCTAGATGTTTTGAAACCCAGCAAGATCCTTTTGGGAATCAGAAGCGTGCATAAGGGTTTCTATAGCATATCCATACACAATGCTTCCACTGCAGGGTTCGACATTAATTATCCTAAAAGCACAGCAATGCTGAGTGCCATTATATGGGACAAGACTGATCTGATCTATTGGGTAGTTCATTCATTAGAAATATCAGTGCCAAGACATCTATGTGTTGAGTGGGACCTTGCAGTTTGATTATCCAATTGTCCCTTTAGGTCAACCAAGTGAGGGATTGAAGCTTATTCTGCTTCTCCTGTCAGAGTCAATCTCTTTGACTAAAGAATGCTTAGCTCCAAAAACAATACATTATTACTGCCAAGTGCCATTCACCATCTCTATTCTTAAATTCTTTATGGTATTAATTATTTACTAGGCCAAGCCAACATAGTGTTTGATATGTTAAGAGGGGATACAAAAGCTGCTTTTGATTTATACGTTTCAAAATGTAAAGTGTCACAAGCCTTCAAAGCAAGCCTTCTGCAGCTTAAAACTTTCAAATCAAATAAACATTATCATAAATAGTTTGGGACACTATCTTGTTTGGTTTAGTTTAAATGACCTACATAGAGTCAGTTCAAACGGTACAAGGCTATGAGGAGAGCAAAAGGGTAACTAATGTATTTGTCTCCTTGCCTCAAGATTTGCAGTCAAGATCAGCAAGTCTCATGCTGGCCAATATACTAGAGGTGGGGAAAGGAGATACTTGATTCTTGCTGTTATACCTTCCCCTGCTTTTTTCAACATTTTTAGTTTACTCTTATAGCCAGTTTTAGAATGTCCTCCAGAATGGCAGACATTGCATAGATTGGTGCTTATCCACTAAAGTTGAGAGTAGCCAGGCCCAGCACCAAAGTATATTCCAACATGTAGCCAGGGCTTTTAAAAAGGGAAATTTAGAACAGCATGGTGCTACGTAAGTGAAATTCGCATGCATTGCATGTGTTGCTACACACTGCACTTTCCTTGTTTTTGCACACATTCTAATCCTCTTCAGATGTTTAGAAACTGGGACGCAAACTCCTAAACTTCAGACATTTAGAAACTGGGATGCATAGTCCTGCACCCGGTGCATCACTTACTCCCTCTCCCTGTGCTGCTCACAATTAGGACATTCAACTGAAAAGGCAAAAGCCCTGAGCGTGATGGTGGCCATTTCCGTAATCAGCAGCCTCTGGCACTCGAGGCTGCCAATCACAGAAATGGCCGCCATCATGCTTAGGGCAGTCACCTTTTCAGATGAACATCTTCATTGTGAGCAACACGGGAAGAGGGAATAAGTGACACGCCAGGGGTGGGAATTCCAAGAAAGCTCAGGACAACATTCCGGTTTTTAAATGTCTGAAGAGGGCTACTTTGTTGCCTAGAATCACATTCCATGACATTTAGAAGTCTAAAAAGAGTGGGAGAAAATCCTCCCAACTGAGAAGTTGATTGCATTATTGCAGGAAAATGTTATATTCATTGGTGGAGAGTAGCAATGTCATCTCAAGGAAGCACCTTTTGCAGGAGAAGGAGAAATAGGTATGCTTGACAAGGGTCTGGGTTCTAGAAGAACCTGGACTATTCACTACTTTTCTCATTGTCATCAGCCAACATTTTACATTATCAAACATAAAACTTTTGCACGACTTGAAGTTTTGAATGACACAAAAGTTATTTTAGAACTGCATGTTTTGTGTCTGGTTGCACATTAAAAAAGAAGTCCTGCATGTAGCTTGACACGTGTTGTCCAGTACAATTAAAATGTGCAGCAGAAACTAAGACTTAGTGCAGTTGGGGCCATTGAATTTAATAAGGAAGTAAGTTGTTCCTTGAAAGAAAATAGAGGAGAGAGAAAAATCAGGAAATAGAGATGAATACTGTTTCCTTTCAATCTTCTAATCTTATACAAAAAGCATATGACAGCCTTCCATTACTCTCTCCCATTATTTGCAAGGTTCCTCCATGTTTCTTGCTTCCTCTGCCTTGGCAGCATGGATAACCTCTCTTCATATTTCCATAATTTAATGTATGAAATTCACTGCCACAAGATGGGGTGATGCCCACTTGCCTAGATGGCTTTAAAAGGGGTTTTGTCTATTAATGTCTACTACATGATGGCTAGATGCTACCTCCAGATTCAGATAAATTATGCCTCTGAATCCCAACTGGTGGGAGATGGCTACATGCCTACATATTCTCCCTGTGAGGATGCCCCGCTCCCCATGTGGTACATGCCTCATGGTGGTGCTTTGTATGGAGTAGAGAAGAGGTGCTCTCAGATGTTCAGCTTCCAGAGGGTTAAGTCGAGCATTGGCCTCTTGCGAGACTGCACAAGAGGTATGAATCCTGGTTATAAAAGATCAGCACTGTTGCCTTCCCAGTGATGGTGTTTTGGGGCGGTGAGCATACCCACCCATCCCCCTTTGCTTGAGCTGTCCTGGAAGTAGTCAGTAGCCTTTTACAGGGTCTCTGGGGAGATTTCTCTCCTGCTTCCCAAAACTGGCCTCCTGGGAGTAGGTTTTTTTGCCCCCATCAGGTCACCTTTGCTAGGGAAATTTGGTCACATTGGCTCCACTGTCACAACTTTGGTGGTGTAGCTGGATGCAAACATAGGGGTAGCAGAGTGAGGGTGCAAAGGTATATTTATTGCTGTTCACGGGTCTGCACCATTTGACGCTATTTCCCCCTACTTCAGCCAAATCATAGTCGTGGCTGGTGGAAGCTGAGAGCCTCCTACACGTCTTCTAACAATTTGCTCAGAAAGCAGGGGACTCAGACGGACTTTGGTCTTGTCCAGCAGGACTTTTCTGTGTTTTGGACTAGAACCAGAATGAGTTAACATACTGGAAGCAGTTATGAAAAACTGACCCTCAGTCAGTATGTAAATATATACATATACATATGCTTGTAACATATCCGGTAACATTTACGGTTTCTAATGGACATCTTAATGAGTAATCAAATACATTATATCCTTATTCCTAATACTATTAATTAATCAGATAATTTGACAAGTTATACTTTAAAATTCTTGCAAAGTTAATATATTTGCATCTATGGGACAGATATTTTTAAAAAATCTCTCTTGGGTTAATATTGTAGGGCATCAACAGTCTATGTAAAGAAAACAAATCTGGCATGATTTTAATTAAAAATGGCTTGGTTTTTCTAAGCTATTTACCATTCAACGCCCTGCAGAAAACTACTTTTAATAACCCCAAAACTAGCCTACCTGAAGCATTAGGTTATAGGTCAGATTAAAGGTTATAAAACTTCAACAAATTAGCTTTAAGTAACTAGTTATAAAATACTAAGCAATTTTATATTATACTTTAATGTATATTGTAATATATGCATGTAATATAAACTGTAAATAATACACTTAAATTTTCAATCTTAAGAACAACTTTAGGAAGCAATGTTTCCATGAGAAAATTATACATTCCAGAATTATACATTCTGGATCTTTTCTTAATAACTTCTAGCAAGAACGTAGAATATTCTGCTTTATAAGAAACCTGTTCCAAAGCCAGGGAACATAAAATACATTGTGGTCTCCTTCCAAATCTAGGTAATTTAGAATCTAGGTGAATTAAGAGTAGCCAGTCCTCCAGAACTGCCATGGAGATTCCAGGAATTGCCTTCAATCTTCAGAAACTATTGAAATACAGTCCTGGATATTGTAGTGGCTTGATACTGTGAAAGATATTGGGGGGAAATCTCCAGAAATAATTTCAGTCAGCAGTTCACAACCCTAATTTGATTTCATAAAGCATGGAAGCTCCAAATAATAAATACATAAATAAATTTGAAAAAATTAACTTTATTTATTAGCCACCCCATAACAAATTGTTCTCTGGGTGGCTCACAACACAGGATTAAAACATGAAATAAAAACATATAACACATTAAATCATGACAGACCAAAGGCAGGGGGAGAGGGAAGAAAATACAAATTACAATTCAAAACTATTTTAAAACTTTTTAAAAAATCAATTAAAAATAATATTTGAAAATAAAACTTTGAAAGGGCTGAATGAAAAAAAGGTCTTTACCTGGGATTTTAAAAATAAGGATTAAAAACACACACACAAGAGAAAAGAGTACTAGGATGAAACCCCAACCACCCACAAACTAAACGAGAGTGGAAAATCCTGGGCTTCACTGGGCCCAAATAGTTTAATGATATTTTTTGCTTTGCTCCACCACCCCCCTCTGTGATTGGACAGAATTGCCCATTGCTGTTTCTGTGTCAACCTCCTCTTCCTGTTAGCAGACTTTGTACAAGGAAGCATTTATGTGCTTCACCCCATAGACTCTGCCCCTTGTCTGATCTTCCTTCCATCTTCCTTCCTTCAGGCATGTTGCCTGGTTGCCTTCCTGCTTTACCTGGATTGCCCTCCAAAGACCAATCTCAGCCAACTTTCCTGATCTGCCATTTCACTGGCTCTAGAGTTGCCAATCAACTGGAAAAACAACTGACCTTCCCTGTTTGGGGACAACTGACCATCCCTTTCTGAAAAAAAAAATGAGGGGAGAAGTTTTACACCCCTGTCTAGTTTTACATGTGTTTGTGTTGTGTGTGTGTGTTTAATTTAAACACACTTGCATTGCACGTGTATGCAGCATGCTTATGGGGAGGCTTGGTCCAAATGTGTGTGGGGGATGCTGTGATGTTCCAATGGCAGCTTGCCACTGCATTGTGCTTGTCTCCTGGGCCTCCCCATCACAATCAGTGGCGGCCTTGCTACTCAGCTGCGTCGCTCACTGCTCAGAACCCATGCTGCGTGCTGGACTGTAGATGACAGCAGCAGAGGAGGAGGACAGATGGGGATGCCAGGTGACAAAAGGTAACAGAAAAATCACCATGGCTTGGCAGGAAACGAAGTTATTGCTCTGCAGGTAGCTGCAACAGTGAACCAGGCTAGGAGGGAAACAGGTACTGTATGACAGAGGGGTGTGTGTGGGGGGGAGAGGGAGAGAGCGAATATCTGTTGTCTTTATATTTCTGTGTGTAAAGATTGGGTATTGGTGTGTGTTGTGTGTACAGTTGAGATTACAAGGAATCAGATGTAGGCTGCTTCATACAGGATGGCTAGTCTGAGCTCAGAGGTTTTTAAGGGCTCAAATCTGCCTCTGACTTCTGTCAGTTCAAGTTGTTGCATGGAGCTTTCTGTGGTGCCTGCCTCCTTCCAGAGCTTGTGGTCTCTTGTCCATGAGACAGGACAGAACAAGACACACTAAGAACATAAGAAGAACCCTGCTGGATCAGGCCCAAGGACAATCTAGTCCAGCATTCTATTTCACACAATGGCCCACCAGATGCTTCTGAGAAGCCCACAGGCAAGAGGTGAGGGCATGCCCCCTATCCTACTGCTGCTCCCCTGCAACTGGTATTTTGAGGCATCTTGCCTCTTAGGTTGGAGGCAGCCACCAGACTAGTTGCCATTGCTAGATCTGTCCTCCATTAATTTGCCTAAGCCCCTTTTAAAGCCATCCAAGCTAGTGACCACATCCCATGAGCATTCCATAGATTGATTGTGTGCTGTGTGGACTTCCTTTTGTTGATCCTAAATTTCCTGGCCATCAGTTTCATGGGATGACCCCTGGTTCTAGTGTTGTGAGAGAGGGAGAAAATATTTATCTGTCCACTCTCTCTACTCCGTGCATAATTTTATAAACATCCACCACGTCTCCCCCTAGTCACCCTTTTCCAAACAGAAGTGCTTCAAATGCCACCTTCTAGTTTATGACAGCAGCATGTAACTATGTATATAAGCTATGACTTCCAGATAGTCAATTTACTAGAGATCAGAGTCACACAGCAAAGCAAACCAGCAAGCAAGCAAATAAATGTCCTGTCTATACATGCATATCAAATCATGCTTCTGAATCTCTACAGCAATAAACCCTGAGTAGCTTGCAAAAATTGAATTCAAATTTATGAGGATATTTTCGTCTTCTAGCATCATAGCGTGTCCTTGCTCTAGTATAAATCAGTTCAAGTAAGAAGTGCACCTCATCCAACAGGCCTCAGACTTATAGATTCCGATTTGCTTCTGATACCACTAAACATCTACAGGTACTCAATTCACTGAACTGATGTTGCCACACAAACTCAAATGTCAGCCCCAAGACGAAAGTATACAATCTTACCAATCCATCCTCTTGCTGTTGACACTTGAGTATACCTTGACTATACTTCAAGATGCAATAGCAATAATGTCTGCCACCCAATTTATCTATTACATATTTAAAATACCAACATGTAAATGAAAGCAGCTGCTGTGGAAACTTAGAAAGAAAATAGCTGAAAGAGTTAAACCTCTCTGTAAACTAGATTTTAAAATTCTTTGTGCCTGAAATTTGTTCCGTGTGACCTAGAAATTTGCACAGTATCTGCTTGATCATATTAATTATTATTATTATTATTATTATCATCATCATTATCATCATCATCATCATCATCATCACAGTCATAAAGGTGTTATTAACAGGTTTGTTTTATCCAGACATCTAGTCCTTCCCAAGGACCTGGGATGGCTGAACTTTATTATCAATGTTTTTAGCATTAATTATTACAAGCCGACCCCGGCACAGAGCATCTGCACGTTTTTTGGGGCCGGCTACCTCTCTCCCCCCTGCCCCAGTCTCTGGCTGGGCCGCCGGCGGCCTCCGCGTTCGGGCCGAGCCCGCCACCGCCGGCCTCCGCATTCGGGCCGGGCCCGCCACCGCCGGCCTCCCCGGCCGCGCCAGGGCCCCTGCCACCGCCAGCCTCCCCAGCCGGGCCAGACCCGCCGCCGCCCTGGTCTCCATGGCCCGGCAAGGCCCACCACCGCCTCTGTCCTCCACCACAGACGCGCCTCAGCCAATCAGGTGCGTCCCTCCGCTCCGCTGCCCAGCCAATCAGCTGGGTTGCCGGGACGCATCCCCACAGAGGCTGAGGCACGTCTACGGGGATTAAATATATAGATGATGATGATGATGATGATGATGATGATGATATTTTATATCCCGCTCTTCCTCCAAGGAGCCCAGAGCACTGTACTACATACTTAAGTTTCTCCTCACAACAGCCCTGTGAAGCAGGTTAGGCTGAGAGAGAAGTGACTAGCCCAGAGTCACCCAGCTAGTAGCATGGCTGAATGGGGATTTGAACTCGGGTGACGGTCGGATCTCCCCGGTCCTAGTCCAGCACTCTAACCACTACACCACGCTGGCTCTAATTTTCCATCAATATTTGTGGATATTTTCCATCAGTAGTTGTGGTCTTTAACACAGCTTAAGTGCTATCTGTACTTAAACTTAAAGTTTGGTATCATTAGGATGGTGGGGGAAAATAAAAGGTGAATATAGGGAGTAATGTGCCATTGTGCAAGGATTTGACCTATAGAATTATGATTTTTATCTTGGGAACTCATCAGATCTATCTTTTATCATTTCACTGTAAAACACAATTCTGATGCCAAAGGTATTCATTTGTGCCCCTTCTGGTGGTGAAACGGAGAAAGATGAGGGCAGGATCTAGCATGCTTCTCGCAGGTGTCTGATGCTATAAGTGAGCTGTGTTAATCAATAGAAGCCCCAACTCCTGACTGACAGCAGAGGTTAGATTAGAGTGGGAACTGTTCTGCTCCAGGCTGCCTCTCAGGCCTTTACAGGAGCAAGTTCATTTTCTTCCAGCCATTCCCATAACCTCTTTTCTTTGGAAAAATGGTTGGTTTTTTGAGCTTTTTGTTGGAATTCCTACTTCACCATTGGATCACTAGTTGACCAAGCCACAAAGGAATGTCCCCTGGTTGGTTTACAGGGTTTTTCTGCCCTCACGCACAGAAATCTTGGAAATGTGGAGGCTACTCAAATCAGCTGTGTCTTGATGTTTCCTGCTTTTGCAAAACTGCTTTTTCATTCAGCAGGGACTTGGTGCAGAAGCGGGTAACAGGTTTAAGCAGCTCTCAGGAGCCTTCATTGACTTTGTGAGGCCCATAACAATGCATACTCAAAAGGTATCAAATGATGCCCCAGGCACTGGTAAAGAATAATTGCCATGGACATTTCTTGTCCTTTGCCCCATGCCAGTCCATTTAATTATAACTCCAGCATTCAGTCTAGGGACCACCTGTCTATATTGCTGTGGTGTTTGACTTCACATCATGCCCAGTAAACAAACCTTTGCTGCATGTAAAAGAATGACAATTTATTTGTTAGTCTCTTCTCTCTCCCCTGTGAACTCCAAAGCAAGTACAAATTGTTCTAGATTGATGACCGTTCTACTTTTCTGCAGTTTCACTAAGGTTAGTAGTCTTCCAACTGTGATCCAGGAAACCCTTGGGTACTTTTGAAAATGGTCAAGGCTTTCTTGATGAGAAGATCAGTAATGGCAACAAACTTTCATGAAATGCAGGTTGCCTACCATCCTTGACCTTCCCCTGCAATGTATAGCCACAGGGGACTATACATAGGTGCGGTCATGAGTGTACTCTCAGTTGATGTGATCCAATGGTGAAGTCGAACAGACCTAGTCAGCAGCTAACACAATCCAGAAGTGTGCTTCAGAACTTTCCCCTGTTTTTATGTTGTGTTTATAAACAGATATAAGTTACCTCTGCTAACTGAGCAAAGAGACACCGTTCAAAGTGGTGATCGCTCATACTTAGCAGGGGAAGAGCAACTGGCCATATCCAGCCCCAGCACAGAATCCCTCCAGTGGCTGTTGCAGGTATCTGCCTTAGTTTCTTTTTAGATTGTGTGCCCTTTGGGGACAGAAATATAGATCTTATCTATATATATTTATCTTAGGTGTACCTGTCGCTAATCCCATGTGTGGCAGCTCTCGCGAGAGTTCACGAAAGAACTGCTGGCAAGGGAAATGGAAAGCGGTGGCACTGGACAGACAGGAGGATGGGGAGAAGGTGGCAGCAGGCGGGCGAAAACAGCAGCAGTGGGCAGGCGAGTGGGTGAGAGACAACGATGGCGACAGAGCGTAGATAGGGAGAAAATGGCAGCGGCTGGTAGGTGGGCAAAGAAAACAGCCACAGTGGGTGGAGGAAAGAAAACGGCAGCAAGCAAGCAAAGAAAATGGAGGCGGGGGAAGAACTAGAGGTGCAGATGCTCTGCTCCCAGCCCAGCTAGATTGTATTTATTTTTCTATGTAAACCACTTTGAAAATTCTGGTTAAAGAGTTCTCATATAAATATGAGATATGGTATATACATATTTGTAGTAGTAGTAGTAGTAATAGTAGTAGTAGATATTGTGAGCTGCTCTGAGGGGAAGAGACAATAAATAGGTAAATGGTGGGGGTGAGTATTTTTTTTTTAAACATAAAAAGAGTGCATGAAAGAGGCATGCTGAACCTTTCACCACTCTTGCACTTTGCTGCTCCAGCACCTTTTGCCCTTTTCAGCTCTGGTACTGGAAGTAAGCTGGAAACAGAGAATGCTGTCTGGATAAATGGGCTGTGGGGAGGTATGGTGCAGGAGGGTGAAGTTTTTCTTATTTATTTATTTGCCATATTTTACTTTTCTGCTTTTCATTTTTCATATCACAGATCAGCTTACAAAACAAATTATTCTAAGAGCAAGTTAAAATAGGATAGCATACTTATAGAGTATGATACTACACAATAAAATGACACAGAATTAAAGGTAAAATACATATAAAACCCGTGCTGTGCAACATTAGAAGCCATTTGAAACAAAAAGGTTCTCATCTTAATCTGAAAACCAAGAAGGAGGGGCTGAATTGATCTCCTGCAGGAAGGCATTTCACAGGTGGGGCATCTCTGCACAAACATCCCTGTCACTGGCTACTGCCCACTGAATTTATGTTACTAGCAACCCACTGACCAGGACTGCTGCAATTGCTCTGAAAAACTAGGCAGTTCACCGGGTGAAACCATCTGAGGAAATTTGCCAGCCATGGCATTCTCTTCCAATTTCAGTTTTTCCTAGAAGGAACCCTGCAATTCTCATTTGGGTTTCATTCTGGAGAAATTTTTGTCTGAATTCCAAATTCAGCACCTCTCACTCGCTCATTTTACTGTCAAAGTGAGAGCCCCCACCCTATCCTTATAAGTGAATATGGTGGACGTAAAAATGTACATCTCTGACACTGATATATTCAGCTGAGGAGGAATGGGTTTTCTTCAGCTAGTTAATATCCCCCATTTCTAGCCTGACTTAGCCAATGCAGAGATTTGGTTCTCCAGTCTCCTGCAAGCTAAGTAACACATGAGCTGACACACTTAACAAGCTACAGTGCACCAATGAGTCACCGAACACCACAGTAATTGGTGTCATAAAGGCTGCCCCGGAGCCACTCTACTTATTAGCAAATCATCACCTCTGCTGGCTGTGCTGGAAGGTTGTTGCTAGCAGTTTCCTAATCAATCCCTCAAGGAAGTCTTCACAGAACACAGCAAATGGTTCTGATTGTTATTTGGCTACAGGTGCACTTCTTGGCTGACCTAGTAATTTATATCTATTCCAGGTTCTTCATACATTGTACTTCACTTCATATTAAGATGCCCCCATGATATTGGTAGTACATTTGTAGGATAGAGACCTTAAATCTGAGCACCAGACTCCCCCCCCCCCCCGCCCAGTAGCAGACAACAATCAAACAAACACAGAAGGCTCAAACTATGGGCACTCATAAAAAAATAAAGGAGTAACAGATCAGACATGTTAGCTGACCAATGATCCATTCTGAAAAAATTCCTTTCCAGCTCTATAAACCATCAGCTGCTGGAGGCCTAACAGGAGGACTGACTACATTCTTAGAAGAAATTAGTTTTATCAGCAATACTTTTGAGACGAGTGTGCTTTTATATATTCTCATATATCAGAACAGCAAGCCAATTCTATTTTGTGAATGATCTGCTGGGATAGTTACGGGGATGTTAGCAAGCTGTATGAAGCATTGTTTGAAAGCCAAAATACTTTCACACACCGCAGAACTGCCAACTCTGACTGAAGCCGTTCCTGGAATGCTGCCCCCCCCCCGCCAAATATATTTTCCTCCCCCCCCCCCATAGTATCAAACCATTTAAATCTTCAGGATTGCTTTCAGTAGTCCCTTGGCAACTGATGCTGATTCCTGGAGACTTCAGGCCAGACCAGAAGGGATGGCAACGCTATGTTGGGTCTAGCAAATAGGTGATTGCCCTCGGAACACGTCAGCTGCATAGGCATATCCCTAGATTGGCAACCTCCCTAGAGAGGGATGTGGCCAAATAGTCCATCTGTAAGACCAGCAGAGACAATGAAAGAATACTAGACTCAGGCTTTGGCACGGATGATATGAGACAGCAGGAGAAACTTAGGAAAGAAATGTTACAAACAATAGCTGTCAACTAAGATCTAGCTTAATAAGGGAGGAGTGATTTGCAGCTGGTTCTGGTAAATATTTAATATGCTTTCAATCAGTTAGATATATTTGTGAGTACCCTTAGTCATAGCACTTTTATAGTTGTTTTGGAAAATGAAAAGTATATTTCTCTCCAATAAGTTTAATAATGAAACAGTCATTTGTATTCCTAAAGTTAAAAGGAGTAATACATCTCTATTATTGCAAAATATTTAAACTTTGATGCCAAAGAGGATGAAGATTGGCAGATTATTTAGTTTATTCTATAAAGTGAATCAAGTGAGTTCTAGGAAATATTGAATGATACTGATCATATGCACATTACTGCATAAGGCATAAAATTTAATCAGCCTAGCCTGATGAAGAGTAATGTTAAGCATAGTAAGCACTACATACAAAGTTTCAGACTGTCTTATTACAGATATGTCATGGTGTTTGTAGCTTTCAATTTCCATTTTAACAATCTGGGATTCTGAAGGTGCTTTTTTTTTTGCAAAATAAATTGCTTATTCTGAAAAGCCAGTGACTGATTAACAGTGCGGAGGTGCAGTGTGCAAACCTCCTCCTTGCATTTAATAATGCAGAATTGCTGTGTGTGTATGGGGGGGAACAGGAAATTTTCTCCAATCCCCCCAATCGCAGAAGTGGTTCTTGTGACCTGGAAGTAGGTTCCTGAGGGTTGCACAGCCCTCAGGCATCTACTTTTGGATAGCAGGGAGTCCGGTGGGGCAGGGGTGATCAGCAAAAAATATGTCCCCTTCATGTGCACAGTGTGACTCTGCATTCCTAAACACTGCGGAGGTGATTTGCACCTCTAAAGTGTTAGTCAGGATTTCAGCCAACAATTCTTTTGAAGCAATCTGATACCCTTTTTGGCACAGCTGCTTGACTTGCACTCTCTAGTAGACTTGACTGTCTAAAATAAGATCATGTGGATATGTGTATACAAAAGTCAATACCACAATAAACAGATTACCATTACTTCATTGCAATAACATCAAGGCATCACCCAATTCAATTCAAAATTCAGCTGCAGAAAACAATTTTTAGCAATTACAGGTTGTTAGGATAGGCGATTCTTCCTATTCTCTCACTCATCTCCCACCCAAGTTCAGATGTTGTATATTTCAGTTGTACAGACCTGCTCTTCTGCTACCACATCTCATTCTGTGGAATGAGATATATGTTCCATAGAATCATGCTATATGCCTTCCACCACAAATAGGGCGGTGCTCAGTGAATTTTGCTTGGAATCCTCTCCAAGAGATCTCATACCCAGTATGGATTAATGTGGCTCTTCTTTCCCTCTTTCATGCTGCTTTGCTGTCTTATGCAAGAGACTAGTTGAGGTGCCACTCATTTGTTTCTTGGGTCAGGAAGGAAAGACAATACTATTATAGAAAGAATTCTGTGCAAGTGGGACTTGCAGCAAAATGTTTCAGTGTACCCCAGGCTACTAAGAGGAATGCACTTGCTCTAGTCTACAGTGCTACTCAGGGCGTGTGTGTGTGTATGTGGTGTTGAGATAGGGAAAGGGATGCCTCCCCCGCTCCAAGTCCATGCCCGGCCCAAACCCGAGTTTATTGCTATAAAGGCTAACATGGAATAGTTAGTAGTTCTGGAAAATGGGGAAGGGAAAAGATGTTGTTCTACTTGAAATGTGTATTGTCTCGTACCCCAAAAAGACACAGGACACAAGGTATGAAGTTAATAAGGGCCACAATTTATTTAAACTTCAGAAGAACTTGATGCCCCAGTGCTCTAAAGCAGGAGCTGCCTATTTTAGCCGGCCTACTGCCAGGCCTCAGTCATAGCCGCACCCCCCAGTAGCTGCCAAGCCATTCTGAGAGGTTTAGCCTGACATTGTAGATCAGGCCAGGCCAGACCTCCTTGAGCCAGCGCTGCCAAGCTTCTAGGGAGTTGACCTGTCCGAGCTATAGCCAAAAAGCTTACCTACAGGTGTTCACCAATCAGATGTTATCCCCAGACCGCACTGTACCTGCCAAATTGTGACCTATAAAGAGAATCACTAACTACCTAACTAGTTCAGTACAGTCCAGAGCAGGCGAAAAAGGACACGCACCAAAGGCCAATCAGGTGAGCGCCCCCCAAATTCCTGCCTGGCCTCAAAAGACAACCAGCTGAAGCCCAGACTGTACGGAGGGAGGGAGGGAGGGTGCCTCCGATAAACGGAATGAAGCTGGCAACGCCGAGACAGACTGCGGGGAACTTGGCTCCGCTCACACTTTTGCGAGCCGGCCAATCAGACTTCTCCTGCATCCTCCTGCTTCTTGCAGGGGAATGGAGGAAAAGTAGCCGCACTGCTCAATCAGACAGTGAGCAGCTTGATAGTGCAGGCAGAGGTGGGTTTAAAAAATAAAAATAAAAAAAATTTACAGCACACATCCCCCCAATTCTAATCCTTCTCTGGAATACTTATTTTAAGCTCCTAAAGGCTTCTCCTTCCCTGCCATTGTTTAAATATATAGAACAAATGACACCCTAGCCCCATCAAACAACACGTTGATTTGGATCGATCCAGCCCCGCAATCACAGAAGCGCCCACCATCATGGATAGGATGCTTCTCTGTTCACACAAATGCTGCTCCAAATGTGGGCAGCTGGAAGCAGCAGAGATTGATAGGTTGTGGGTGGGAATTCCGGCCTGTTTGCGTCACTCATCTGTACTCAGTTATGATGGTGCATTGTTTAATGTCTGAATGGGTCTCCTGGCTGAAGAGTTCTAAACATTCCATATGTCCTGGAAGGTCAAGGTCCTGGAATTTTGGATGTTTTAATTTTTTTGTTTTTGTTTTTCTTTGAATGTGCAAACATATTTTTTTCTGCATACCTAAGGAGTACCTGGGTATATAGAAACTTAATTTTGGGGTGACCCACACCTAATAGCATAGTGGGGAGATGACTTGACTAGCAAGCCAGAGGTTGTCAGTTTGAATCCCCACTGGTATGTTTCCCAGACTATGGGAAACACCTATATCGGGCAGCAGTGATATAGGAAGATGCTAAAAGGCATCATCTTATACTGCATTGGAGATGGCAACGGTAAACCCCTCCTGTATTCTACCAAAGTCAACCACAGGGCTCTGTGGTCGCCAGGAGTCAACATCAACTCGATGGCACACTTTAACTTTACCTGGTTAACATCCAAATAGAAAGGCACTCAGTTTTCTGAATTTTCTGTTATAGGGAATAAGAATGTAGGAACAGTGGCTACCTAGCTGCTGTATAATTTGTGCAACTGAAAACCTTTATCAGGACTATTCTAAACCCAGAAGTACATCTGAAACAACTTTCCCTATCCATCCTCAGCACAAAGTTGTGTGTGTGTGTGTGTGTGTGTGTGTGTGTGTGTGTGTGTTTTTATTGTAAGCCCTTTTGGGACAGATACCATCTTATTCCCTTTTCTATGTAAGCTGCTTTGAGAACTTCTTTGAAAAAACAGTATATAAATACTCTAAATAATAATAATAATTACTTGCAACAAGAAAAAATGTTGTGCTATCAAGAATGTGACTTGATAGTCTCAGTTTTGGTGTAATGAAGCAGCTAAGAGACTTTCCCTGTTCAAACCTCATGTTTGTTCTGAACTCAGCAGATGGCCTAAGTTGCCTAAGTTACTCCTTCTTGGCCTTTGCTCCTGCAAATATAGGGCTGTATGAATTGCATCAAGCGTTTACATGTGCAGCACTTTACACACTCAAATAGCGCTATACAAATGCTAAGTAGCATTACTAGTTTCATACTGCAAAGAGCTAAAATGTATCCTCATTACTGACTGAATTTCATTAATGTAAAAGACAGAAATACAAGTTGCCCAATTAAAAAGATTTTAATATTCTTCCAGTATCCCTTGTATAAAAATATGTCACAAAACAACAAATGAAAAATATTATAACTGGAATGCAATTACTTTTTTAGAGTTTGCTATATGTTGTCTTGCTGGCAGAAATGAGCATTAGTGCCTTAATTTACCTTCTAAATTTTCCTCGAAGGAAAATGTTAATTTTTAATAAAAATGCAAAGGATAATATACTACAGCAGCAGTTGAGAAATCAAAATTATATCAAATGTAAGTAAATATGCACCCATAGTATTTTCTCAATATTTATATAACTTCAAGCCATGTATAATTTGTTTTTCCAAATGCAAATTATATATTTGCTTTTGAATGAACTCTTTTAAGTGAAATCTGAAGTATATGTATGTGGCAGTAGTTCCCATTGAAATCCATCTATGGATTTACAATCTGTGTAAACATGGTTGGAGACATTTCCGCTACCAGAATCAGTTCTTTTATCAGTTACTATCGGAATCAGTTCTATTTTCAAAACATTGTTGTTCACCAAATCTTTTTAATGCGTCTGAGTTTATATTTTGCTGGAGTTTTATTTCAATTTTAATTGTTTTATCTTATTTTTAATTTTAAAGTTTTGTTATTGTTGCATGATGATGATGATGATGATGATGATGATTGTCATTTCTTTTATCAAATTGTAATGTAAAATTTAGGATTCCAGCCAAGTTCCTATAGTAACCACAACTTATTTCTTCTTTGCAAAAACGTCTCACAGGACCTTATCCACAACACTTTCTTACCTAGATCATTATGTCAGTTGTGGGCATCACAATTCAAGAAAGCTAATGACCATTTCAAAAATATTTTGGCCCAATTGAAACATTCTGTTCCATGATGTGACCATGCTGCCAAACATCATCTCTACATAGTGGGGGCCCCATGAGGCTGCAGTAATGTTTACAACTTATTTCCATAATAGATCTATTAGACAGCATGTAAAATAGCCATACAACAACTGTATGGGTATTTCCAATATGAATGTGTGAACTCACATGGTAGGGGGGGATTTAAATGTTCTTGCAGCTGCATGGAGCACCCACTGTATGGATGGAGTGTTTAGCAACAACCGTGTCTCAAGCAGAACATTTGAACAGAGTCTAAAAATATGATGGCCAGTTCACATACAGTACAGATGTGTGAGTTATTCATGTGGTGAAGTGAAGAAATTCACAGGTTGTGTACAGGTATGTTTATGGGGTATAAGGCCACATGAGGCCTTGGACCTATGTGTATAAATACTGTATGAGTAAGTTCCTGCTTGCATGGATTTGTCCACAAGGATAAAAGGGAGTAAGTAGATTCTGTGAGTGGGGTATACTTGGGCAGGTAATCACGTATGCACACACACACACACACACACACACACACACACACACACACACATCCAGATTCACATTACAGACCATCTACAGAGTAGGGGGGAAAGATGTATGCATCTGGGATTCCTTTAGCCCTGGGAGGCTGGTTACAGTCATTGCTCTCCTCTGTTTCTTCTGGGATCCACCTCCTGGCTGGTAAAGCCTCTTTCCACTCAGAAAACTGGGCACAATCATGCCTGATGTGCCACCTCATGGTAAGCTGACTGGCATTGCTTTTCCAGCCACAACCTTGAGGTTGTTGTGCAGAAGCCACTTTCCTACTCTAAAGGTAAAGTGTGCCGTCGAGTCTATTTCAACTCCTGGTGCCCACAGAGCCCTGTGGTTTTCTTTGGCCCTGTGGTTTTCTTTGGCAGAATACAGGAGGGGTTTACCATTGCCTCCTCCTGTGCAGTGTGAAATGATTCCTTTCAGCATCTTCCTATATCGCTGCTGCCCAATATAGGTGTTTCCCATAGTCTGGGAAACATACCAGCGGGGATTTGAACCGGCAACCTTCTGCTTGTTAGTCAAGCATTTCCCCACTGTGCCACTCTACAAGGTATGAATAGTGAACTCCCAGGGGCATAACTATAATAGGGCAAGGGGAGACAGTTGTCTGGGGGCCCACTGCTTTGCGGGGACCTCCAGAGGCAAGTCACATGACTGACTCACCCAGACGCACACCTGCCCGGGCTTCCTTCAGTTGTATTCATCCTCCAAAACTGATGTGAGTGTTAAGACCTGGAGCTACCAGAACAGTCTCTGGGCCCACTCCAGCCTTGCTACGCCCCTGTGAACTCAGCATTTCAAACCTGATAAATGTTCAGTAACGAGTTTGAAAATTACTATGTGAGAAAGGCTAAATTACTATGTGGGAAAGGTAGCTTAGAAACATAGAGTTGGAGGGAGCTTTATAGGCTCTCTAGTTCAACCACTTGCTTGATGAAGGAAATTCCAACTAGAGCATCCTCAGCGGTTGGCTTTCCGGTCACTTCTCGATGAGCTCCAGGAAAGGAGAGCACCCCACCTCACTGCTGCCAGGTAATGGATTTCATTATCAAACTGCTCTTACTATTAAGATGTTTCTTCTAACGTTCAACCAAAATCTACCCGCCTCTAACATTAGATCTAGTCCTGCCTTTTAGGAAATCAGAGGGAAAGTCTTTGCCCTCTTCTGCGAGGTAAAGGTAAAGTGTGCCGTCAAGTCAATTTCGACTCCTGGCACCCACAGAGCCCTGTGGTTGTCTTTGGTAGAATACAGGAGGGGTTTACCATTGCCTCCTCCCATGCAGTATTAGATTATGCCTTTCAGCATCTTCCTATATCGCTGCTGCATGATATAGTACCAGTGGGGATTTAAAACGGCAACCTTCTGCTTGTTAGACAGCCCTTCAAATATTTGAAGCCCAATAGCAGTGGGCTGGCCCAACTGCATGAGGCATCTGTAAGCCTGTGGTGCACATTCTTAATTTATTTATTATTCATGTTTGTATTTATCATATTTTATACCACCTAATATGTACATCTCTAAGCAGTGTACAAATTTAAATATTAAAAGTCACAGATTAAAATACATAAAACACAATGAAAACAATATAATACAAATTATTAAAATTATTAAAATTAATTCTAATTAAAAGCTTGGAAGAACAGGAGAGTCTTGAGGGTCTTCCTGAAAACAAACAGAGAAAGAGATGCTCTAATTTCAGCAGGGAGCATATTCCAAAGCCATCTGGAAGTACAACTAATGATGATGTGAAAATGCTACAGGTACCTGAGCATGTGTGTGGCTAAGTGGGTAATTTTGTGCATGCCATTTTTCAGCTTTTGGGGGTGGGGGGAGGGGAGTCAACTACAATGGATGACCAGCACACAAATGTCCATTTTGCCATAATCTTTTGACTGAGATCATCATTGTGTACTGTGTTGCTTTACTATCATTCAAAATATTGTCTGAAAGGTGGAAAAGTATTGTCTGAATGATCTTTTAGGAGAGAAACCTAAAAGTCCGAAGATTTTAGTAGTTTTCTTCTAATGCAAATATGCACAGTTAGAGACATCCATGTTGCCCCTGGAACATACTGGCACTTTGAAGAACTACATAAATGGTCCCTCTTCACCCTGCACACACACACACACACACACACACACACACACACACACACACACACACACACGTGCGCGTGCACACACACCTCTCAGTGATTATAGAGAATTATTTCTGAAGGTGAAAATGATAAAAATGACTGCATAATTTGAACAGCAGCATGTTCTAGGGAGGTTGATTCAGGGTATTTTCTGCTAGGAGCTTTCACTGATTTGGCTACTAATCTTGAAGCCTGTCAGGAAAAACAAAACTTCTCAGCTACATTTATGCTTGGTTAGTTCCCAAGGGCATTTTTAATACCTCTCTAATTAAAGGGATGCTTTACTAGTGTTCCTGCAGTTGCAGGTAATTGGCAATCACCGACTGCAGGGGTTTGATGAGGGGTTTGTTAAACAAAAAGGGAAGGGAAGGGGGGGGGAAATCAAGTTCCTGGGTTTTTAAAAAATAGTTCAAACCCTTTAAGACTGCTCTCATGGATGTAAGAAATTCTTACTTGGGAAAGATTCGAGCAGACGAAGCATCCCATGAATCAGTTGCACTGAAAAATTCAAGACTTTGATTTCCCAAAGGCTAGAAATTGTAAAGCTTAATCCCACTAACATTACTCTAGGGAAAGTTAGTCTTAGGGTATTTAGTCTATTTGCTTTATAAATGCTGACAACACAGGCTGTAGAGACGGCAAAGAGGATTACAACAAAAAAGAAAACAACTTCATTTTGCTTCAAGCATGAAGGCCCCATTCGAGTTCTTGCTTGTGATTTTAATGCAAATTGCTTTTCTTTACTTTTTTTAAAAAATGAGGCCATTATCCCATAACATGATGTGTGCGGGAAGGTCTGAGGTCAACTGCACCTTGAACTAGAATACCAAGTGCTCTGCCACTTCCATAATTTCATTGCATCACCTTCCTGCACTCATTTCAGTGAACCATCTAAAATAATGATTTGCTCCCTCATTTGAACCAGTAAAAGCATTTCTAAATGTACTGGTTCAATAGAGAATACTCTAGCATTTAAAGGTACAATATTTGGTATGCTGTTCTTTTTAGACATGCCATAACAAGAACAAAACAGAGGAATTCAGGATTGCGTGCAAAGTATTGGTCATTTTGTCAAAAAGTTTATTTTGTGAATAATTAATTGCTTGAATTCTTGTTTGAGAAGATCCCTTTGTCTTCTTGGCCTATATTGAATCTATAATACTGGTTTTCAGTCTGGATTTTATTTATGGCTGCAGGTACAGCCTAGCATGCTGAGTGCATATGTATTCCCTGCCCCATGTAGTTGCTGTGAGGTGAGGAAATCCTTGCAAAGCTTGGAAGGATCTGATTGGTCCCTAACAGCTGCTGTAAATGGTCATGGCAGGGGGCATATTGCCACTGTGCTGGTGCCCCAGTAATCAGCAGCCTGACTACCTCACCTTGCCTCAGGAAAGGCAACAAACCCCAACTTCACATTACACTGAGGGGGTCTGAGCTGGCAGTGACTGACCAGGAGAAAGATCTTGGGGTCTAGCTGGACAGCTCGTGGAAAGTATCCTCAGTGTGCGGCAGCTGCAAAAAGGCAAATTCCATGCTAGGAATCATTAGGAAGGGGATTGAAAATAAAAATGGTAAAATTATAATGCCCTTATACAAACAGATAGTATGGCCACATTTGGAGGACTGCGTACAGTTCCAGTCACCCTATCTTAAGAAAGCTATTGTAGAATTGGAAAAGATGCAGAAGAGGGCAACCAAGGTGATCGGACCTGGAGCACTTTCCTTAAGAGTCAAGGCTACAACATCTGTGGCTTATTAGTTTGGAAAAGAGGCAACTACAGGGAGACATGATAGAGCTATATAAAATTATGCATGCAGTAGAGAGAGCGGACAGAGAGAAATTTCTCACACACACAACACTAGAACAGGGGTTATTCCATTAAACTGAAGTTCGGGAGATTTAGGATCAACAAAAGGAAGTACTTTCTCATACTGCACATAATTATTCTATGGAATTATCTGCTGAACAAGAATTCCAAAGATTAATTATGTGCTGTGTGAAAGGTACTTCCTTTTGTTGGTCCTAAATGGCCATCAGCTTGGACGGCTTTAAAACGGGCTTAGACAAATTCATGGAAGACAGGTCTACCAATGGCTACTAGTCTGGTGGCTATAGGCCACCTCCAGCCTCAGAGGCAAGGTGCTTCTGAATACCAGTTGCAAGGAAGCAACAGCAGGAAAGAGGGCATGCCAGAGTTTGTGGCTTCTTGCCAGAGGCATCTGGTGGGCCACTGTGTGAAACAGGATGCTGGACTGGGCAGGCCTCAGGCTTGATTCAGTGGGGCTGTTCTTAAGTTCTTATTACTTCCCAACTTTTTGCTCCAGGTTCTTTTCTTCCTTTCTGTCCCACCTCCATACACTGGTGGTCACATCAAAAGTGGCTGCCGCTGATAAATCATCTTTCTCTGATTAACAGCAATATGTATTTTGTAATATTAAAATAGTAGTAAATTCCTCTTCACAGATCTTCCTTCATCATTATAGAATTATAGGAAGAAGCCGTTGGAGGAAAA
This sequence comes from Hemicordylus capensis, assembly GCF_027244095.1. Lineage (NCBI taxonomy): Eukaryota > Metazoa > Chordata > Lepidosauria > Squamata > Cordylidae > Hemicordylus > Hemicordylus capensis. The sequence continues at coordinate 93,867,386 of NC_069661.1, read as the reverse complement.
GAAGAAATGGCGAGATGAGAGGTGCTTATGCCTTCTAACTAGTTAAATATTATTATTGCCATCAAGGAAGGAGAAGACCTCTCCTCTAGGCCTTTGCTTAGCTAATAGGTAAATATGCTTATACAATGTACAACACTGCTTAAATAAATGCTTACTTACATAAATAATATTATTTCCCCAGGCCCTTTTGGAGGAAAATAGAGGTAATTGCCTGGGCCTCATATATGGAGGGATCCATATCAATGCTGATCAATTGTACATTCCAGTTGAGAAGGAAAGGAAGCCTACAATGAAAATCTAGTCCCCAGGCTTCTCAGTATTTAAGAAGTCCAGCATTATGCCATTATGCGTACCCGCTACTAGACACTCGGCAAAAGGTTAGGGAGAAACAGTTGAAATGTAGCTAAGTAAAAAGAGCAGTCTGAATTTTTGTAGCTGGCTGACAAGAGTTGTTGTGTGGGAGTGGAATGGGCCAAAGGCCTGCTGCTTTAGAGGCAATGATATTGTTTTAATCATTAATACTGCCTGAGTACTGGCTTGGTCCCCCATGCTCAATGTGTATTTATAAAAAGATATGACAAATGTATCATAAGGCTCCAGTGCTCCTGCCTCACAAGGTAATGTCCCGTGTAAATGGCTGCCCCTGGAAGGAATAGCAATAGCAATAGCACTTACATTTATATACCGCTCTATAGCCAGAGCTCTCTAAGCGGTTTACAATGATTTTAGCATATTGCCCCCAACATTCTGGGTACTCATTTCACTGACCTCGGAAGGATGGAAGGCTGAGTCAACCTTGAGCCCCTGGTCACGATCGCACTTGTAACCTTCTGGTTACAGGGCGGCAGTTTTACCACTGCGCCACCAGGGGAACTTCCTGCTATATGAGTAAGTGAGCAGTGCAAGACCAATATACAAGAAACTGTCCATCCTTCAGTAAAGGTGGGGAGGAGAGCTGGACTGTGCCTGTTGGCCATGCACCCTGACACTAATGTGCCTTCTGTCTGTGCCATTGGCAGTTGTATGTTTGGAGTTCATCTACAAGCTACAGAGCTGAATGTACAGTTGCCGTCTCCATTCAGTTTTGGGTTCCCGAGGTTTCAAATTGCACGGTGAAACCATCAACACATTCAGCTCTGCCCTCTGCATACAACTGCCAAACGTACAGCAACTTGGCAGCATGGCCAGCAAGCATGTATCATCATGATGTGAGGCCAGTAGGCATGGTCCTGCTTCCTTCCCTGCATTTATTGAACTGGGGCATTTCTTGTCAGTATGGCTAATATCTACTATTATCACTCCATGGCTCCTTCAAGAAACGAATTAGTAGCACATAAAAAGGCATGAAAATAAAATAAAACCTTGAGCCCATAATCATAGGGCTCATGTCAATTTACTCATTTTCTCAAAACAACAAAAACAACAGCCCATAAAATTACACCAACACTAAGAATGTGCCCAAGCCAATCTTGTCATAATGAAGTAATTGGCCTTTGCTCAACTTAATTGTGAACTGCACCCTCCAACCCCACTTAAAGCAGACAACTGGAATGGAAACAGAAGTCATCTGGGCTGATAAAACATCAAAGACACACAAAGTTCAGTGCCAAGTATGCCACTTTAATTATGATGAACATTACTTCAGATGAGGGAGAAAAGGGTCTCATCTTCTAAACAGGACTATATAGGAAACATCTGGGACAGATGCTGTCCCTCGTATATGGTAAGGAGCCATAATTCTTCAAGTGGGTCATTTATTATTAAGAACAGCATTTTAAAGAATGCTGTCTTTACCATTTAGCAACAACTGTACATTCATGCTTCTGTGCTTTAGGTAAGCATTTTAAATTCACAGCCATCATCGACTACAGCTCTCCAAGGGCTTCTTTCTCCTCATAATTTTTATTTAATTTTACTCTGGGTTTCAAAGGACAGTGGAACACTTAATAGTGTTGCAGTGTCAATTTATAAAAGCAAGGAACATTAGTTTGTAGTAATTTAAGTAACTCTCTAGTGCTTTGTGTAAGGGCCACGTAGGATGGAAAAATAACTGCTGATGGAAGAATTTCTTAATTCAGCAAAAACCCATAGAATCAATTAGGGCTTCAGGGGGGGGAAATACTGCAAAATCCAATATTAATGCAAACTCTTCTGATTTTCTCTTAAAATGTACCAATAAAGCAAGCTTGCAGATGAGCAAAGGACTTGATAAGAAATAAAATAATTTGTCACACGTACTGTATTAATTGAAATTTGTTAAAGGGCTCCCCATCCCCACCCGCCTGCAAGAAAGCTGATTTTTAAAAGAAATAATTTAGATGGGAGGGAAACAAATAAAGAACTGGCTTTTTAGACAGCAAATAGCCTGATCGATTTAGAAACAGGGAATTGCAAGTTGTGTTTGTGCTTCTATCTCCAGCTGCTTATCATGTAAAATTGCACCTAGACTCATAAATGAAGCAGTCCTGTGTAGAAGAAACAAATTCATGGGGTTATTATTTAAATATTCCGAGTGATGCATTCAGAGCTGAAAGGCAGTGAAATACTGGATAATATTTCATATCACTCTTCCAAGGTTATGGTATTGAAAAATACTACTTTCCTCTTCTGTTATTAATAAGTTCATTCAATGCACTGTGGGATATACTTTATAGCAAGCCAATAATACTGACCGGCTGTTCTTATGGAAAAAAACTGGAAAAGATACATTTGATTTGGGCTTAGAAAGTAAACTAATGATACTACCAGTGCACTAGGCTATGCTAGTTAATGAACAATGTGCGTGCTGGAATCTCTATGGCTACTAGAATAGCAGTTTGCATGTTAATTTGCTTCTTATTTCCAAATTAATTTCTTTCCTGCCTTACAAATACTACTCACTTTAACTGCAACATTTCTGGTGAAGTAGAAACCATTCTTTATATTTTTAAGAGTAACTGAAGAAGGAACTCTGAATAAATTTTAATGCAGAATCCCAATCCTTCTAATATACAAATTATGGCAGTAATAATGAATAACCTATGTTTAAAATTATAATTTGTGTGTCTAGGGCTGCTTTTTGGTTAAGCTGCACTTCTTGCCTTTCAGTATAGGAGGGATTGCATGTAGATTCCTACAAAGGTTGTTGCACTGCTTTGTTCAGATTTGATAATATGTTTGTTTGTTTGTTTGTTGTATTTCTATACCGCCTTATATAGAAATCTACAGGCAGTATACAAGTTAAAACATCATATAAAAACAATATAAAATTCATAAAACAGATAAAAATCTCAATGAATAAAAACACATTAAAATTTAGATTTCAATTAAAAGCCATTTTCTCATGAACTTTATGCTAAGTTAAGCTGGTTAAGAGCTATAAAACAATGAATGGAAGAAGCATCTTCACTGGAGCATCTTGGGCACCAAGACGTTCTTTATATGGCTAGTTCTCAAACTCCAGCATGAGCTCTGGTGGTAGCTAGTACAATCATACCAACCTTATTTATTGGCTGCCCCACAACAATTTAAAATATGTGCTGGTGTGAAGTTTAACTATGGAAGAGGTTTTTGCAGGGGCAAAGCAAAGCTGGACTAGGCCCGTGGGCTTCCCCAGACTCCCCAACGTCTTCACCTCCCCCCATATCTTTGCCGTAGAACTGTAAGGACATGATGAAAAACTAAAAATTCTTGGCAGGTCTTTTCTTCTGCTTCTATGCAACTAATATAACATTTCCCACACACAGCATTCCCCACACAAAGAGATACTTTCACACACTCACTTGTATGTACACATACTCCTGGCTCAGAAACCTTTTTTGAACTTATATCTATTACAATCACCTCATATATTTGTCACTTATGTCTTTTTATTTGCCCATTAATGTGCCTCCCCCCACACACACACACACGTCAAAGAGTCTCAGATTTCCCCTCAGGTTTTAGTGGTAAACTGCACTCAGTTTTTTTCAAGTGAAGCAGAGACACGGTGTACTATGCTTTTATCCTGTTCTTTTAAACCAAGACAGGATTCAGAGGGTCCCTATGCTTCCTTAAACTGAAGATCTTTCCAGCTCTGTCTCAGCTTTGGGAAGGAAGAGGGAAGGCAAAGGAGTATCAGGCAATATCCCTCCCTCCCTCCTCCTCTTCTTGTGACTGCTTGGCTGATGCTCAGTGATATTTTCCTTACTATTGAAACTGTCAGTCAGTAGCCCAGTTCAGACATTATGCTGTATGAGTGTACAAATACACTCATACATGTGTTTCTGTGAATGACTGTGATGGCCATTACCTTGGATGGCTTTAAAGGGGGCTTGGACAAATTCATGGAGGACAAGATTGTTAATGGCTACTAATCTGGTAGCTATAAGGCACCAAATATATCGAGCAAAGAGTGAGCTGTCATCCAGCTGGTGCGCCCCCACCCCAGGACCCAGAGACATTTATCTGCCCTTGTTCAATTACAGCTACACCCAAGGTTCTTCGGTATTTAGGAGAAGGCTTTTCATCACAGCCATTAATTTTTGACATATTATGTATTTACATGCTTTGAATAATGCTATACTTTTAATCAGGTCAACCAGGGTATTGATACCATATAAAACTGTAATAAACACAACAAATTAAAAATTGAACAGAACAGCCCTCAGGTATAACCCTTAAATCTGATAAAACTCTGCCTCAAAAAATATTCTTCTTCTGCATCATCACATTTGAGTAATATTCTCAAGTGGAGTGTAAGACAGATATTTATTATACCATAATCTGATAAATGAAGCTGCTGGGTTACTGAATTCTATTTATCTGCAATTTACAATCTAATCTGCCTTTCTGCAAAATAAATAAAAATAAATAAAACTCCTTTGGTGTGTTTTTTCCATTTCTGAACTGATAGATGTATGTATACAAGGGGGCAGCTAGATAATTTTGGAACCTGACCTTATTGGGTTTACTGGGGCCCCACTTGCAAAATAAGCATATCACACACACACACACACACACACACACACACAGACACACACACACACACCATAGTTTCACACAGCTTCCCATAGGCGCAGGCAGGCAGGGAATAGGAAGGCAGGCACAGTCTGAGGCACTAGCTCACAGAGCACTCTGCCTCAGCCAGCACCTCCCACCCACCAAAGAGCAGTTCATTCATCACAAACATCTAGAGTGCATTTTGCGGTAGGGTACTAGGTATGAAGTACTGTATGGATAGAGAAAACTTTCTGGCAGCTTTACTTCAGTAGCGAAACTTTTAATAAAAATCATTGTATTGACCAATCCACATCAAATTAAATACACAGAGCTCTCCTATGCTGCCCTACACCTGTGCTCAGTATCAAAGCCATATGCCATGCTATTCCAGGAGATATAATGGGTGGGGCAGGAGGCTGTGTTACCCTTTTTATGAAGGCAAATGGCAGATTCCTTTACATGTAAGTGTAATGATGGGGGGTGGAGCTTCAGTTCCAGAGGGTTTTTTTATTTTTCTGCCATGAAATAAGCCACTTTTAGAACTTTTTGATCTTTTAAAATAAAAAAACATTAATAGAAATCACCAGGTTGTTCAGTCCACTTCAAATTAAATATACAGACCTTCCCTCCTTGCCCTACATCTGTGTCCAATATTTAAGTTTTATGGCAAGCCATTCTATAAATATGCAAAGGGAGGGAATTATCACAAAATGTAAATCCCATACCTTGCATTTCTGGCTCTGAGGAGGAGGCAGACACAAGCTCAGTACAGCAGTAAGTGGCTTCAGGGCAGGGCAGAGGGTATGCACAACACTCTAGTTGGCAGCCAGCACTGGTCACTCTGCCTCCTTTCCTATCTGTTGCCTGTAGGCAGCCTGCCAGCCTACACTGGAGAGCTTCAGGATGGCCAGCAGAAGGCCCTTGGAAGTCCACTCACCCACTGATCAGCTGATAGTATGGTGGGGGAAGCTGTAGCAGGCAGCCTGCCCCAGCACACAAAAGCTTCCCAATGGCCAAGCGAGCCTCCTGATGGTGGTTAGCCCCATGATGCCAGTGCGGCAGGCACGAAAAAGGCATGGCAGAGCCAGTGCTGGCTGTGGGGTGGGGAGGAAAGTACGCTGGGACCCTCCAGGAGAGAATGGCCACCAAGGCCATGGACCTGCACCCCAAGGTCTGGGCCTAATGTTGCCTCTTTATGTATAAACTAGGTCTGTAATTCATAGTGGGCCTAGCGTATCTGGAAGCAGGTTGTACAACACTTCATACCCTATCAGAGAGATACAAGCTTTCATTCAATTTCTGTAAACATCCTGTCCTTTCTTCCTGGCAATTTCCTTATCATAAAAGCAATACTGCAATATAGCAGTTCTTATGATTTAGTTATTTATATTTGAACTTCTTTATGTTTTAACTATTTTAAAATTTCTTGCTTTGTTTTATTGTTGTAAACCGCCAAGAGATTTCAGTAGTGGGTAGCATACAAACATGTTACATAAATAAATAAATAAATAAATGCACGTGATTTGTATACACTGGTAATTTTATCTGCTAATTTTTTTAAGGTGACACTAACTCAGCTATTTCATGGTATGCAGGGTGTACCCTTCTTTTTGGTACAGAGGCTGACATCCTGACTAAATTTACTTGAGGCAGTCCCACAGAAATTTAAAGGACAAGTTAGGCATGCCTAACTTGGATTTTTAATTTCAATGGGATCTCCTCAAGTAAATTTAGTCAGGATATCAGACAGTGTATAGTACAATCAGACAACACCAGCTATTTAATGGGATTTTTAATTACAAAGAAGACTAAACAAATGACAGTGGGCAACCAGCCTCGGAATTGATAATGAAGACACTGAAGTGGTGGATAGCTTCTGCCTTTTAGGACTGACCATCAACAGTAAAAGATCCAGCAATCAAGAAATACACCACAGACTAGCACTTGGTAGGTTGCAATGAAGGCCTTGGAAAGGATATTTAGATGTTGTGACGTGTCTATACCTACAAAGATAAGAATCATTTTGACAATGGTTTTCCCCATGACACTCTATGGATGTGAAAGCTGGAGTCTGAAGAAGCAAGATAGAAAAAGTATGGATGCTTTTGAACTTTGGTGCTGGAGAAGACTTTTGAGTATACCATGGACAGCCAGGAAAACAAACAAATGGATCACAGAACAAATCAATCCAGAATTTTCATTTGAGGCACAAATGACCAGGCTCAACTATCATACTTCGGACATATTATGCGAAAACCCAGCTCCCTTGAGAAATCTATAATGCTGGGAAAAGTTGAAGGAAAGAGAAGAAGAGAATGAGCAGCAGCAAGGTGGACGGACTCGATTATGACAGCAATGAACGCACCACTTAGAAACCTTAAAGGCCAAGTTGAAGACAAATCATCCTGGAGAGAATCTATCCATGTGATCATTAGGAGTTGACACCGACTTGACGGCACCTAATCAATCAATCAATCAATCAATCAACTCAGCTATTTTATGGTATGCAGGGCGTACCCTTCTTTCTGGCACAGAGGCGGACATCTTGACAAAATTTACTTGAGGAGGTCCCACTGAAATTTAAAGGACAAGTTAGGCATGCCTAACTTGGATTTTTAATTTCAGTGGGACCTCCTCAAGTAAATTTTGTCAAGATGTCAGTCAGTGTATGAGTAGAATCAGACAAAACCAGCTATTTAATGGGATTTTTAATTACAAAAAGCTAGTATGTCTGTTTGTTTGTGCCTGTGTGTGTAGAAATCATATATGAATGCGAAATTTGTGACTAGCAATGAGGACAAAAGCCAGATGAAATGAAACATGGAAAGCATACCCAGACACCTTTCCCTTTCTTAGCTAATAACACTCTGCCAAAGAGGCATAATTAGGTTTTGGTGCAGGTTGTAAATGTGTCATTAAGAGTAAATTGGAGCTCGTGCCCCCTCCCAATTTTGCCATCCCATTCACAGATAGAAAAACTGGAGGGATTCTGGAAATTGGGTAGGGGTGAGGGTGAGGAACTTACTAGCAGCAGGAGTGTTTTTTTCAGTGGCTGATGGTAGCCATCTTCTCCCAGTCAAATCATTCTGAACCACACTATGTGACGTAATACACATTATGAGTTGTGGGTAAAAAAGGTGGCTGTATTACCAATCAAGTTTTGCTATACTCTTAAAACAAGACAAGAATCTAAGTGCCATACATAAACATTCATTATGCTGCTCATATAATTACATCAGTTTGTCACTGATATAATGACCACTGATACACAAGGAACTATGATGTCTGTCAGTCTGTCAAACATCTTTAAGTTTCTCAGTTACTTTGGAAAGTAACTCGGGCTTATAGGTTACAAAAACACTTAAATCAGCAAGTCAGTAAGAGGTTTTCTGAGCCTCTGTGAAATCTGGTTAGTTACTGATGAATTCTTGCAGTAATCTCTCTCTCAGGTCTTTATATAATGGACAGTAAAGATGAAGATAATGTACCAGAAGCTTATCCATAGCATGAGAGCTTTAGCACCATTGCAAATGGATGGTTTGGAATCATTATCTGTAGCGGGATCTCCTGCTGTAGTTGAGGGGAAGAAGTTCCTTTTATGTACCAAGACTCATGGAATATTCATTCAGTGAATGTCATTATTCTTTTCTCATAACTGCCAAGACAGTATATGATTCTTATTGTCAGTGGCACACTACTGACAAGTGGAAGATCATGTCTTTCTAAGGACAACAAGACTATAATGTATTTTAACCAGCCATTAGAAAACCATGGCAAGCAGAAAGAACTTGATTACTGTAACCTTGGGGTGGGGTGCGGCAGGTCTTTTCATTTCATTTCTTCAGCATAGGTGAAACTATAGGGGGGCAGGGGGGGCATGTGCCCCGGGCGCCACTTGGCAGGGGGCGCCAAAAAGTGCCCCTGCCAATTTGCCGGAAAAATTTTTTATTATTATTTTTTATTTTATTTTTTATTTTGCAGAGCAGTCCCCCTCCCCCAGTCCCGGTGCCCCCCCCCCATTGGCATTGCTCATCCATCACTGGGTGCCACGAAGTCTTCGTAGTCCAAGTCTCTGACTCTCACTCCCCGGTGCGCCCCGTCGCCCCGCCACCAGTCGCGCATGCGTCGAGAGGAGGACACACACCAGAGCAAACTTCCTGAACAACCCCCTCTTCTGAACAACTTCCTGAACGCCCGAACCAGTTCCCCTTTTTGCTCATTCAAGTCCTTCCTCCCCTATAATCTAACCACGTTTTAACTGAAAAGGTTCAGGGAGGGGGAGATGGGGGGATGTGGAACCTTGGGTTCCACATCCCCCCATCTCTCCCTTCCTGGACTTTTTCACTATGTAATGCAAGCTAATTTAATTATATGTCATCATCAAAATGGATTAGCTGTTTCAGCCCATCAGGAAAGTCTAAACCTCCACCGATTTAATTAACCAGACTGAAAATCATATGAACAGAGAATGTTTTAATGAAAGGTGGTATATACATTTAACAATAAGTAAAACTATCATTAGGAGCAATTAGCGATTACTTAAACATTGGTGCTGCCAAGCAATTTGTAAATAAAACTTGAAGCCCTTTGAAAATAAGCTGGAATTAATTGTAGGTTGGGCAGGGGGTGAAAGTATATACTTCTAAACATTTATTGTTAAATTTATATACCACCTTTCATTAAAAACAACCCCAAAGTGGTTTGGTTTTAGTCATGGATTTTAATTTTAATTGCTCTTTTTGTCAATGTGATGAAGATTAGTTAAATCTGAGTGGTCTTAGGCAACCAATGTTGCATCTGAAATGCCATTTCATTTTTTATTGTCATAAATACTCTCCAACCAATTTAAATAGCAAAGGTGTATATTATCGCTTTATTCAATTGCAGGGAATCTCAAAAAAGCAGGATTTGCAACTAAGGCAGTGCATATCTTCTCTAAAATGGCCCTTTTATAGTTTTTCTAACTTTGAAATCATAACATAAAACAAAGCATAAATGGATAAATGCTTCCCCCTCCATTTGAAACCTTTTCTGGTGTAAATTGCATGCGGTTTTGGAAAAGGGGAGTCTTTCTTTAACAGCGGGAGAATAAGGAGTCTTTAGCACTATCACCCTAGTCCCTCGAATTACTTTGGAGTCCTTGGTTTTTGTTTTGTTAAAATACAGTCACTCACAAGGGAAAGTCAGGAACAGAACCAGGGCGTGAGGGAGGGGCATCATAATCATAATAATCATCATTGCATCATAATTCTGATGTTTGAGATACAAGCCAACTTCACAGGGTTGTTGTGAGGAAAAACCTAAGTATGTAGTGCATTTAGAAATTTTTGGTAATTTTGGTAATTTTTTTAATTTTTAAAATAAAAGTTTTCTGAAACGTGTGTCAGTCAGATGTATGTTGGGGGGGCGGCGGCGGGGGGGGGGACGCGGCGGGGGGGCGCAATTTCAGTGCTTGCCCCGGGCGCTGTTTTCCCTAGTTACGCCTCTGTTCTTCAGAGCTCTTACTATTCCAGTTTTTTGGTCAGGATAAAAACAAAGTAAATAATGAATGCTCTAGAATTACTTGCTTATAGTATCTCAATTAATACTATAATACTATATGCGTATCATATACTATATGCTATACTATATGCGTACTACTATATGATACTATATGCGTAAAGACACATGCGTATGTGTCTTTAAAGTTCTATGTGGATTCACTTGTGAGTTTATATGGAATAATTTAATATGGAATAATATGGTTCTTTAAGAACAGTACAAATATCTTGGCAGTGAGGCTCCCATCCCAATAGGTCACTCTTGGGATTGGCAGCTGCCTCTGATAGCCCTTATGCTTTCACGTTGACTGTGCTATGTCATACATACCTTACGTACTGCATTTTGTATACATGATGCTTCAATATCCAGGTTCAGCTTCCTATGATTTCTGGTGTAATGTGTATCCTTGAGATCCCCAACAGGATATAGGTAAATGAAATATTCAAATGCATTTTAAAACCACATACACAGTTGTGATATTATTTTTACAGATTCCCCTCTTTGTAACTGAACTTCTGCATCTGAAGTGGCAATACTGGTTTCTAGAATAAATACTAATGTTTCAATATCTGAGGAAGTGCAGGCCAACATGGATCCTACCAATATTTTAAGGGATATTTCAGACAGCTAAAGTTACTGTCTTTAAGTGGTGGGTTCTGCCCATACCTAAAGTAGGCCACACCAGAAGCAACCCTACAATTTTCTTTTCTTTGCACTTTTTTTTTAAGAGAAGGAGAAATATTGCAAGGGAAGGAAATGAAAAAGATGAGAAGGAGTGAGGAGAGAGAGACAGGAGGAAGGAGGAGGAGGAAGTTGGGGTTAAAGATGCGTCATATGTCTAAAATTGATGCATTGTTTTAACTTTTTAGATGTGTTTTAATTGTTTTATGTTAACCGCCCAGAGACGAATGTTTGGGCTGTATAGAAGTTTAATAAATGAATGAATGAATGAATGAATACATAAATAAATTAAAAGGCTCAGGATTATTAGGGTTTTGTTCTTACCATTATACCAGCTATTGATAATACTACCCTTCGGTGTATTTATTTGTTCTTCGATTTTGAACTTCCTGTATTTGAACTTCTTGTCTCAAATTCAGTCGAAAATATTGTAATTTGTAAGTATATTTCAAGAACAGAGGAAATGCATGGCTGGTATTCATGATTTGCTGTTATGGTGCTGTGAAACTTTGGGTAAAAAATTAAACTTCCCTTTCTTTTGCTCAAAGCAATTCATCTGATTAGCCTCCCATAGACATTGGTATTTTAATGAGGCCTCTATTCACCATAGCAACACCATGATGGCATCTCTCACTGGGAGATACATATTGGAAAGATTTAATTGTCAACCAGATTAAATTGCATAGATAGCTTCTGCTGTGGATGTGCACAAATTACGATTTCGAATCCTGCTACAAATCATGATTCGTGAACATCCCTCGCTTCTACATCAAAGGTCACTGGATGCACACATAGCACTTACACTTGCATCAATGCAGAAACATACAGGAAATGTGCTATGTTTGTATTGCATAAAATGTGCTGTCATTATGAAGCCCCTTCCAGGGTAGAACCAGTGTGATCTAGTGATTAGAACTGGGTTCAAATTGTCACTCAGTCTTGAAGGTCAAGAAATAACCCTGGGCTAGTTACCATTTCTCAGTCTAGCCTATTTCACAGAAATTTACCAAGAATTTACCAGGAATCCAAATCTTGTTCAAGGCAACATTCTGAAACAGAACCATGTATCCCTGTACAAATATGCAATTATATGGTGTGTTGAACATTATAGAACTAATTGGAAAGGGTTAAGACTTCTTCCAAAATTGATGTGAATGTTAAGACCCGGAGCTACCAGAACAGCATGTCTTTCTCTAGTATCATTAAATGACTTGCATTGCCCACAATTTACAAAACCTTTTAAAAAATAATTTAGGATGATGTTATATTGTGGCACATAGGTGGTGTGTGTGGGTGGGTGTGGGTGTGTGTGTGTGTAAATTTCACTATGCTTTGTGTTACCACTATTCAGCCTCATTTAAGATTTCTTTACTTCATGAGCTGAGCTTCAGTGAGGAGGCGGGCATTTTAAAATCCTGTCTCTGGGCCCACTCCAACCTTGCTATGCCCTTGGGTTCCAGCCTGGTGTCATGATCCAGGGCTGGGGTTAGTAATGGTTACTCAGGTTAGTGCTGCTTCTGCAATATCTAACTCAGAATCAATACTGTAAGTGGGTCAAGACACAGTGGGGACCAAGGAAAGAAAAATCAAGGTGATGCATGCCAAGAACTGAAGGCCTGCCTGGGGACATTCCTCCATATCTACACTAGAAACAAGAAGTCACCTCTTACAAGATTCCACAATTTTGCCCTGTCCCTAGGCTAGCCACACTTTTCAACATCAACTGGGGAGGGACACCACAGTGAGGTTGACTTGGCAGGCTGGCATGACAAGAGGAGAGCTGGTCTTGTGGTAGCAAGCATGACTTGTCCCCTTAGCTAAGCAAGGTCTGCCCAGGTTGCATATGAATGGTAGACTTGATGTGTGAGAACAGTAAGATATACCCCTTAGGTGATGGAGCCACTTTGGGAAGAACAGAAGGGTTACAGCTGAAAGAGACTCCTGCTTGCAATCTTGGAGAAGGTGCTGCCAGTCTGTGTAGACAATACTGAGCTAGATGGACCAATGGTCTGACTCAGGATATGGCAGCTTCCTATGTTCCTATGACCCTGCTCTCTATGACCACTTTGTCCTCCCATTCTCTTCAGGCTCATTTAGACTTCTGCCCAGGACTCATATATGAGGCCCATGTGATTGCAAGATTCCATTGTCCAATAAATTCTGCATGGAACAGTCCATGGATTGCCTTCATCATTTCTGAATCTATAGTTCCACTGACATGACTTCTTTGTATTTATACAATTATTTCATTGTTAAGGGTCATCAAAGGTGTTCAAAATATATTTCTCTCTCAGAAACACTAAAGCATCTACTCCCACATTAACATACTGCATATTACTGCACAGTTCATCTGTTTACCCTGTATTCCATAAACATGTCTAGAATTATTTCACTAGAATGCGTATTACAAAACTCATGCATGATGGGAACCTGGTGTCAAATTGGACTTTTTACATCATAGTTCAAGCAAAGGCTAATACAATACAGTAACTATCCTGAATATTTCATTTGCTTTTTAATGAGCTCTTTGGAGCCAGATGACTCTCTGAACAGTTATACAAGTGATTTGATGCATTCAGAGTTTGTATGAAGGTACAAATTTGACTCTGGATGGGTTTATTACTAAAAGTTAAGCATTTGTTCAACCAGTTATTATCAGTTCTTCCATATTTGCTCTTTGTCAAATATGGAAGCTTTTGTGGGGGGGGGGAATTCTTAAAAATATCTATTATATTGAATGCAAGATATTTTGTTTAATTTATTTAAAATATATATACTTAGTATTCTAGCTATATACAAACACTGGGCATCTTACAAAAAAGTACAACACATTAATTTTTAAAAAAACAACAACAATTGCAAACAGCAGTAAAAGCCAGACTCCCATTACCAGAAAGCCAATAATAAGACAGCTGCCCCCATCAATTGGTCAACAGAAAGAAAACAAAGACAAATAACAGATCTGAACAAACACAAAATATTACCCATTCTTAACTGCCTTTCAAAATAGCCAGAGAAGGTCAAAACTACAATGATGATGATGACAAATATTTATATATCACTTTCCGACAAAAGTTCCCAAAGCAGTTTGCACAGAAATGGAGGAGGAGGAGCAGTATTAGGAGTAGTAATCATCTTTCGGACCTGGGAGGATACAGTTTCCCAAGAAAAAAGAAACCTTCCTTCTAACCTAAGAGCGTACAGCTGCAATACTATGAACACTTACTTGGGAGTATGTTTCATTTGATTTATCGGAACCTGCTGAATAAATATCATTTGCACTGTTCTGCAAACCACTGAAATCCAAAGACATTTCTCATCGGCCAGAGAAAAAAAAAAGACAGTCCTGCAGCAATCCTAAAATACTATAGTAATTAGACTTTGCCTTCTGTTTCCTCTAATTACCCAAATCATAACTGTCTCCACCACTGTATTTTTCTATCTGGTCCTGACGTGCAGCAGGCAGCTTCAAGCAGCAGACTGTAGGCCAGTTTTCAGAGCAACATGTTCCCCTTAATAAATGGCCTGCAGAGGAAGGAAGGTGAAATGGAACCAGGCCACAGCTAATGGTGTGATGGCTGCTTACAGAAAATAAAGAAAGGCGGGGGGAGATAGTTTAAATAGGGATGGAACTTTGATGCAATTTTAATTGTAAAAAAAGAGGAAGTCGGGCAGGGGGGTGCCATTAGGTGATCCATTTCAGACATCAAAATGTCATGGGTCACCACTGCTTCCTATGACACCTGCACAAAGTTCTTGGGATATTAGCATTTGCACTATCACAATAAATACAACCATGCACCATTATGGCTAATACCCCATTTCCTGGTTAGTTTAGCAATCTAAGGGTCAAATAATGTGGGCACCATTGTTTGCCAACACAGTGGAGTAAAGAAGCTCTCACTTCAGTGGGGTATATATGGTTAAAAAAAAGATCTGTTGATTCCTGCAGGTCTTCGACTGCCCATAGACAGAGCACTCTTTCTTTTTCTGTAAGAGGTGTCTCAGATGTCCAGCTAGCTGAGCAAGGGTGATGGCTGAGTTGTTCAGTACTTCATAATGAAATAGTACAACATTCACTGTTTGGCAATAAATGGCAAATCTGATTCATACCAATTAGGCATGTGTGAAATGAAGGGCTGCGGGTGTTTATGCAGATGCAGTCAAACTACATCATGGGGTTTGTAGTTTTAAGGCTGCATAAATCATTGGCTCTTCGGGAACCAAAGAATTACTACACTGAGGGATTAAAGATAGTTTGGCAGAGTTCACATCTTGTAAGAATACAGATAATTTGGCAGAAACAGGCCAAAAAAAAAATGTCCAAAAAAATGTGAAAATACAAGCACTGGTGTTATATAAAAGACTTGTAAACAAATTGTTGAAAGCATGGGGGAATGGCTGCTTTCTCCCACACCTTTGGAGGCTGCCAGCACTCATCCCTCCTTGTTCCGGGCACACTGCACTCAGTGCCTCATTCATGTGCTATTGCTGTTTGGTCACCAATGGTGCGTGAACAAGGCGCCAAGTGCAGCAAGCAGCCAGGCAGGTCACCTATTTTGCTGCTGGTGGCCATGCCCCTTGCATGTGTCATCATATGCAGGGGGTGTGACCAGCACACACTAACATATGCACACATTAGCAGAGGGGCAGGGGCTTGTTGGAGTTAGGATCCTGGCAGCATCAGCTCTCAGCTGCAGTGTCCTATAGTGACCACTGCGGGGGTAGAGTCATAGATAAAAGTGCTGGACTCCTCCACTCTTTGTTTTTCCAGTATTAGTCTCCCTTTTCTCTCTCCAGAGATGGCTGTTTGTTTTGGTTGCTCTCTTCAGCCATGAGCTACAGCTGAAATTAAGCTGCAGGCTTTTCCACACTTGTTTGTAACCTTTTCTTTTAATAAATCCTTGTAGTTCCTCAGTACTAAAGAACTGGCTCAAGACCTCTTGCTCTGTTGCTTTCTCACCAAACTGGTTTTGCATTACTCTTTGGGGACTGAACTGCCATTCTTCCCCTACAGGGCTGGCAGTCGAGCTCGTCCCACAGCCGCCGGCAAGCTCCCTATGCCACTCGTTAAAACTACTGTTTTGTCATGTTACTGATTTTTTTTAGGATGTAAGAATTTGTAGTCTTTAATACATTCCACTTGGAGAGCTAAGGAGGGCTAAACATAATTAAATTCTTCTAGAACTTTGTATTCTAGAAGATATTGTCGTTGTTTAGTACAGTGTTAAACAGAGATACTTATTTAATGTATCTGCATCTAGGCTGGCATTAGCACCAAGACAAAGGGGAAATGACGAATTTCATCAAGCCATTGAAATGTGCACTGTGCATGTATTAGTGGAAAGGTAGCATTAATTGATTATGTCTTTTCACAAGTTAAGATAGTAATGAATCTTGGAGATTCAGTGACTCCTGGAGAAGTAAAAAGACATCTTACTGAAGACTATATCTTCAGATAGAAATCGTTATACAGCTGTCTTGGGCTGTACAGTGTCTCTAGCACAGGGGAAAGCATGCATTTTCTGCAGAACTATTTTTTACTGCATTTTTATTTCACTTGGGACAAATGCTCCAGAATTAGTATGTAAATGTTATCACTCAAAATCAGTAAGACAAAATGTCCTGAGATGGCATTGTGTACAATTATATCCTTTAAGTTGAAGATTTCCATCTAAACCACAAGCACGGTTTATTAATGTTCTGCACATGATAGAGAACCAAAGGGGTCTCAGGCTATCATGGTGGTTATCTTATTAGATAAGGCATTCATTCATTCATTCATTCATTCAAGTGTTTTACCCACTCTTCTGAGGCTCCCAGAGTGGCTCACATAAAATCAGTGAAAACAGCACATTATTAAGAAAACAATAAAAGGGCTCCCCCATCCCCTCAATCTCAATGGATCCTCCTCCTCCTCCTCCTCCTCAGTCTTCCTGGTCTTATGATGGGAGAAGGGTCCTGTCCTGGCTAGAGAAGCAGCAGCAGCAAGTGGAGATGGCATTGGTAACACATCACCTCAACAGCTTGCCATCCTCACTGTACATTTGATGGTTCCACTGTCCTCTAAAAGGAGAGGAGGGGCCCAATTTATTGTAGCAGACTGTTCTCACAAAAATGTAGTTAATCATCATCATCATCATCATCATCATCATCATCATCTACCAACATGGCTGTCATTTTAAAGTCCCTAAAGACACGTTTTCTCATCCTTTTAGTTAAAAATATTTTTAACTTTCAATTGTTGTTTTTACTCTGTAAAACTTTTGTTTTTATTCTGTGTTTCTTGTATTTTTAAACTATGAACACTGCCTAGGGATACAAATATCAGGTGGTTGATAAATAAATAAGATAAATTGCCCTGCAGTATGGCAAGATTTTGCTGATGGAACTCCATCATGGAGGACAACACAGAGATGTGAACATCTGGCTCTTTGTTCTCTAATAGAGGGGATTTCCACAGGTAATCTTTCTAGTCACTACATCCATAAAACTTCTGTGAGGATAAGAAGTAACGCCTAATACATACCCTCCAACATTTCCCAGATGGAAATTGGATGTGTGAATTGATTAGTGGCCAAATTAATTCAAGTCGAAACTGGGTGATTCGAGTGATTTGACCTTAGGAACATAGGAACATAGGAAACTGCCACATACTGAGTCAGACCATTGGTCTATCTAGCTCAGTATTGTCTTCACAGACTGGCAGCAGCTTCTCCAAGGTTGCAGGCAGGAATCTCTCTCAGCCCTATCTTGGAGAAGCCAGGGAGGGAAC
The DNA here is from genome assembly GCF_027244095.1 of Hemicordylus capensis. Classification (NCBI taxonomy): domain Eukaryota; kingdom Metazoa; phylum Chordata; class Lepidosauria; order Squamata; family Cordylidae; genus Hemicordylus; species Hemicordylus capensis. Next base: position 93,849,430 of record NC_069661.1, on the reverse strand, counting down.
TTGGAACCTTCTGCTCTTCCCAGAGCAGCTTCATCCCCTGAGGGGAATGCTTACCAGATTCGAGGTCAAATCTAATCACCCTCAATTTGAGTTCGAATTGATTCAGCATTCAAGTCTCCATTTTGTCTCCAGCGATCTCCATTTTGTCCCCTTCAAGCTTCTGCCATCACTGCCAGCGGTGAAATTTTAGGAATTTTTATGTGTGGATTCTTGGTTGTGAAATGACTGTTTCATAGAGATTCCCTACAAATTTGGCCAAATCTATTCAAACTGAAATTGAATCAAATCTAAAACAGATTCTAGGGTAGCAGATTCAAGCTCAAACTGAAACAGGCTGATTTCAAATAGCAAGAATTTATTCGTGCACATACCTAAATTGGGCGACTTTTTTGTACATATAGCACTCTATTCTAATTCTAGGAGTGCCAGGGCCCCCTTCTCCATTACATATTTCTAAGGCTCTCCTCTGCACACTGTATGGTGTCTTCAGTCATTTGCCACATCTAGCTTTACACTAAATTTAAGACAAAGAGAGTGCTATTACTTTTGGTTAAACCGGTGTTAGAAAAAGCCAGAAAAAGTTCTCAATTAATTCTGACAGCTGTATTGTGTATAGTGGCATCCGGTGTATTACATGGCACCTTAATGTTCATGTGTGTTTATTTACATGCATATATACGAGAAGCTGGTAGCAGCAACCCCTACTCAGAGATTTACATTGTTATTGGCTTTTTGGTATATGATATATAATGAGTTGAAGAAAGTTTTAAAAATGATATTTCCTAAGAAGCCAGAATCCTTCCTGCTGGGAATAACCCAAGGAGTTTTCCAGAAGAAATTTAACATTTTTTATGTATGCAACCACGGCGGCTAGGATAGTATATGTGCAGAAATGGAAAGACACTAAAATGCCCTCAAAAGAAGACTGGTTGATTAAAAAAATTGGAATATGCCGAGATGGCACAGCTTACAGCAGTTATAAGGGAAGAAAATTTGGAATCTTTCAAAGAAGATTGGGAACCATTTTTACTTTAATGAAAGAACGATTTTTCTAATGTGGACTTTTCAGCAGGGTTTCAAATACAGTAATAACAGCAGGCTGGGTTGGGTAAAATTGAGTAGTAATGTGGAGTATCTATGTTTTGAATTAATATAGCAATGGTTTATATGTATAGTTAACGTGGACCACACAGATAGGTAAGCAGGAAGTCAATATTTACTTATTTAAACGAATGGATGTCATTTGAATGTAAAGCTATTGTAAAAGCCAATAAAATTTAAAATGCAAAAAGAGATTTACATTGTTACCAGGCATGCAAGAATAAAGGACCTTCATAGTAGATATGAGATCTTTTGTGCACTCTTGTACATGATATACAAGAATTCAAAGCAGCTTAACACTCCACCATCTCTGTCAATTCCTATCTAGTGCATTGCTTGCACAAGGGAACAGAGGACTCTGAGAACCCTAGTATGAATCGAAGCAGAGGCGTAACTAGGGAAAACGGCGCCCGGGGCAAGCACTGAAATTGCGGCCCCCCCGCCATGCCCCCCCAGCATACATCTGACTGACATACATGTTTCAGAAAACTTTTATTTTAAAAATTTAAAAAATTACAAAAATTACCAAAAATTTCAAAATGTGATAAATAACCAAAAATGCGATAAATAACCAAAAATGCGATAAATAACCAAAAATGCAATAGGTTTTTCCTCACAAGCAACAACCCTGTGGAGTTGGCTTGTATCTCAAACAACAGAATTATGATGCAATGATGATACACACCACATTATACTTAGGTTTTTCCTCACAAGCAAGAGACAATCTCCAAAGGTCCTGGCATATAACTCCCTCCCCCATTTTTCTTGCCAAACTTTGCGTCTTTAGCAGGATACCACAGGCACTTGTTAAAGCTAACACTGCAGGTTTTTCTGAGATGGAGCTGTTATAGGAGCACTTCAGTGTAAACTGAGATCACAAGGCAAGCTTTCACAGTGCAAAAACGAGCATCCCAGCAAGCAGAACTCATGGTAAAACTCTCTTGAAACACCTTGTAACAATGCACAGGCAGCTATGTTACACTGCTTGAGTCAACTCACACTGCTGTACTACCCAGGCTGTGGGAATTGACTCTCAGTTCCATATACATGCATGCATTTAAGATTGAGTGCCAAAGTATCTTTATGATTGTTTTTCTTTCTTTTGGGGTGGAGAGAGAAGCATATAATGCAAACATTAACACCTGTTAGGCACCTGAGACCATAGTTGGGCAGCTAAATAAAAGCCTGATTCTTTAATATGTTTTTTTTCTACTTGTGGCTTCTGTAGTTTTTGCAACTCATTCTCACCCTGACACTTTGGTCTGCTTCCACCCGCCCGCCACCGAATCCTTTCTTCCGTGCCGCCGCCGGGTGTCCGTGTGTGTTTCCTCGTCGTCCTACCTGCGCCTGCTGCAGTGCAGCCCCAGCCCCACGTGCAGGCGGACAGAGGACGGATGCACCGCACGCATGCACAGCGCGACTCGGCACGCTGACCAAGTCGCGCGTGCGTCACTGACTAGAGACCCTCTGGCTGGCAAGCCACTAGAGGGCCTCTTTCTGGCTGTTCCAGACTAAGCGAGCGATGAAGCGAGCGAGCCTCAGCCAAGGGCAGGCGCAGTGAGCAGCATGAAAGGCACCCGTCGCGGCGCCTGCCGCCAAGCCAGGCCACTGACTGGCCGCCAGCAAAGCAATGGGGGACGCGGGCAGCGCGGAAGGGACCGCTCGTGGGGGAGGGGCGCTGACGCGCTCCCTTGACTGCTGCAGCGCTGCTGCACTGAGCAGGAGAAATTTGTATTTTAAAAAACATTTTTTTTAAAAAAAAATTTGTCATGGCGGCGCCCCCCATGTGACCCAAAAAGATGGCGCCCGGGGCACGTGCCCCCCCTGCCCCCCTATAGTTACGCCTCTGAATCGAAGCATACCCTTCAAGGAATCTGAACTCCCCACACCCCCACCTGGGCTCCAGCGAGCCCCGAGCCAGCTCTGCCCTGTCATTTCAGGCAGCATTTTCAGCCTGAAAGCCTCTATTTCCCTTTCTCTCCCTCCACTGATGGAGAGTGGAAAAGATGGAGGTAGAGCTGTGCCCCACGTTACATTTCTGAAATAGGAGCCGGTGGAAGCCCACTATTTTTGGAGCTGCCCTTTCCCAAAAGTTTTTTTTTTTTAAAGTGGAGGGGACAAAACAGGATAATGATTTTAGCAGAGACAGGCAAGAGAAAAATGGTGTTTCATGGTAAATAGGGTGTACTGGGCGGGGGCATCTGCTTTGGGACATTTGTCTGTGACCTGAATTTATAGGACTTTCTAGCAGATTCGTGAAAATAAAATACAATAAATACCAGCTTGATGTTTTCTGGAAGGAAAGCAAGAACCGAATAAGAGAGAAATAATACCCTGTAGAGAACAAGTAAACTAACTATAGATATAAAACAGCTTTGGCTTAAAATCTAAGGAGCTTTTAATATAAGACATCAACAACTGAGAATTTGGTGATGCAATGCTAGCTCATTTGAAAAAAAAAAACAAATGTAGCACAGTCATGATATTGAAGAATGTGATAGTTTTGCTTCAAATGCTAATACTTTGTTGGCCTGTTTTTATAAAATCCACTTTTGTCACACTCTTTCCCAAAGTTAATCTTCTTAACAGCAGTTACAAGCTTCCACTTAGAACAAAAAATATTTTAGTTGTATTGTCTAGGATACAGTAAAAATGGAAATGTGGATTTTAAAAAATGGACAAAGTACTATGAGTCCAGTGGCCTAACCATATTTATAAAAAAATTTAAAACTACATTTCACTTTTGTTCCAAATACATCTTCATTTGAATATGAATTACATACCATTCACTAGCCATAATGAGTAAAGCAAAATGCACTAAATTATTGCTTTAGGTGGAACTTTGTAATACAAATACACTTACCTTAATTAAAACGTGTAGCTTTTATAAATTCAGATAATTTCTGAATATCTGAATCATTGTTATTTTGTTTCCATTTGGCAAACCAGAACCCAATATGGTCTTAATTGTTTCTTTCTCATCTAGAGAATACAGTTTTCTTTTCATTATTTGACCAAGACACCATATTCCAATTTCTATTAAAATTTAAGGTTAATGTATACAATTATTGGCATAATCTTGTGGCAGAGCTTTTCCTGGGCTTCAGACTGCAGGTGGGGCATGTGCATGTGGAATAAAAATCCCTGTGTGTAGAATGCTAGAATATAGAATATAAAGATGTGGCCTTGCATTTTCCCTTATATGCTATTTTTCTATGTGCTGGACGTTCTGTCAAGAAGAAAGAGTCCAACATGAAGCCTCCAATCTGAAGCCTAAAGTGTTAGATTCCAGAACTGTTTTACCATTTGATTTTGTTGATTGTATAAATTCATCTTTAACTAGAGCAACAAAGGTGACAAAGCTGTGGGACAGATATTGGAAGCCATCATTATTAGATGCTCGTAGAACTTAGAGAGATGTATAAGTTAATCATTGTTTGTTCTTCATTGGTCTAATTTGGGATGGTTGAACCCAAAAACATGGTGCTGCTGGATTAGTTTGTCATACATTCAGTAGAGAGCAACATTCCTAGGTTTAACTGATAAGCAGGGAAAGTAATATTTTATATCAAATACAGAGTGAACACCGTCATGGATTTGTGGATAAATCTCTCCAAAATGGAAATTCTCTCTGAATGTCAGGATTTTCTTAGATGCTTTCCTCACATTTCATGGAAGAACTCATTACTATAGATTGTTGTTTCTCTTCTAACCCAGGAAGCAGTTATGAGTTAAATAGTTTTCCTCTAAAAACAAACTATACAAGTCAACACGGCAATTCAAGAGAATACCATAGAGTAAGACCAATCAAGAGAGATGTGCACCCCACACATTATTTTAATTGCCTCCAAAATGTTGGCATGTACGACAAATCAAGAAAGGTCACACTTTCTTTTTTGTCTTTGAAATAATTTGTATATAGCTTTCTATAAATTCTACTATGCAAACCCAAGCTATATAAAATACTTGCTTATCTGATGATATGCTCAGACCAGTAATTAGAAATGACTTTGTCACAGGAATAGTTTAGAATTTAATCTATCATAGACTCAGCCTATAATCTTTATCCCTCAGTAGTCTTTTAAATTATTTTATTTTTTTCATCTCTTGCAATTATGTTCTTATATAGGGGCAGACTTGCTGTAACAAGGCTCAATTAACTAATCCTTGTTCAATTATTTTTCCCCAAGATTTGCATAGCCTTATTACTGAACTTCCAAAGAGAATAATTGAGAAGGGAGTCTAGATTAATTTCTTATCCTCTTAATGAGCAACGTGAAGAATCACTCTCTGTTGTTTATTTCATTCTTTAGGAACACACAATATTATTAACACCTTCACCAGCATTTACTAGGCTGCCCCAGCTATGCTTTTGAGATATTGAGGCTATTCACATGAGGAGACCTACCCAGGCTTGGGCAGCCGTACCTGGTCAGGGTGAAGCACTGGGATTGAGGTTGATCCCAGCGTTGCCTCCCTTGAGAGCCTGAGTTTTTTTACCTGGGCTTTTACCAGGATTAATGGAGGGAAGTGTCATGTGTATGCTCAGGCTGCAGGCTGTGAGGGGAGAGTGCATGGTACAGGAAAAATGCTTGCAAATTGCAAGTCCTTTTACTAGAGTTTGTGTGTGTGTGTGTGTGTGTGTGTGTGCGCGCGCGCACGCTAACCAATAAGCAACATTTGGGAAACCGATGTATTGTGGATAATAGGAAACCCTTTTGTGTTTCATCTTCGTTACATTAAGGCATAGATATATCCATTCACACCATAGATTCCAGCATTTTTAAAAAGTATCTTTATTTATTTAGGGGATAATCCAGCCAAAGGTAAGCACTTCGAAGTTCCATCGGTTTTAATAAGAGAATATCCCCAATCAAAATTAGTAGGATTGAAACCCAATTAGCTTTGGCTAACCCAGTGGTTCCAACCTGGGGGCCTCCAGATGTTGCTGAACTACAACTCCCAGCATCCTCAGCCACAATAAATTGGGCTACATCATGCCACTTTATCCCTCCTTCCAACACTTTCTCATGCGAGAAGCCCCCAAAATGGCAACCATACAATTAATATAATATGTAGGGCTGTATGACTCGCCTTGAAATTGAGCCAGTTAGGTGGTGATGGCTCTCTCAACCCTTGACGGCCTCCCCGCAAGTCCCTGGGGCTGGTTCAGGCCTGGTCTGGGCCTTCTTCAGCCCATTCTGGGTCTTTGCATTATTATTATTATTACATTTTATATCCCGTTCTTCCTCCAAGGAGCCCAGAGCGGTGAACTACATACTTAAGTTTCTCTTTCACAACAACCCTGTGAAGTAGGTTAGGCTGAGAGAGAAGTGACTGGCCCAGAGTCACCCGACTAGTATCATGGCTGAATGGGGATTTGAACTCGGGTCTCCCCGGTTCTAGTCCAGCACTCTATCCACTACACCATGCATGGAGGCCATTTTTTTAAACTTCCATGCATGTGCATGGGCTATTTGCATGATGATGCAATTTGCCTAGTCATGCAAATGGCCTGTGTGCTTGCACGGAGGTAAAAAACCAAAATTTGCCTCCATGTAGTGCAAAGGCCTGAAATGGGCCAAAGAAGATCAAAATGGGAGCATTGGGGGCCGACGAAGGTTGTGGGAGCTGCTGCTGCCCCCCTCCCGCAACCACCAACAGAAGCTGTAAAGTAAGTCATCTTACTCATCAGTAGGGAAGTCTAACTGGGCCCAAGCCAGTTAGAATTTGAACCAAGACAGGGGCCCAGTTCTGAGGAGACAGTGCCAAGCTGGTCCGGTCCAAATCTGATTTGAATTCAAACCAAACCAGGAAAATTGGTTTTGTGCACACCTTTATAATAAGTAAATCACCTTGAAATGATATATAAATAGATGGTATATAAATGTACTAGATAGATAGATAGATAGATAGATAGATAGATAGATAGATAGATAGATAGACAGACAGACAGACAGATAGATAATTTCCCAAGAAAGCCATTTTACTTCCACTTTCCAGAAATACCACACAGGAGTTTTGCTGATATCCTTCAAATGTAATGCAGTTTTAGAAAAGTCTGGACATTCTGGTGCAGCTGGATTATTAAAAGGATTGTAATAGCTCAATGAGATGAAATTATTCTTTCAAAATTACAGTTCCACTTCCTAATAATAGATTTTTATAAGGATTTCTTTAGATAGTGCAGTTGTGGGGTATCTGGAATACAGCATGTTGGAATGCAAGATACATTTCATATATTCAGTCGCAATTCAGTTCAAACTGAAGAGGAAAGCTGGTCTTGTGGTATGAAGCATGAATTGTCCCCTTTGCTAAGTAGGGTCCACCCTGGTTTGCATTTGAAAGGGAGACACGTATAAACACAGTAAGATATTACCCTTAAGGGATAGGGCCACTCTGGGAAGAGTATGTTTGCATGCAGAAGGTTCCAAGTTCCCTCCCTGGCATCTCCAAGACAGGCTGAGAGAGACTCCTGTCTGCAACCTTAGAGAAGCTGCTGCCAGTCTGTGTATACAATACTGAGCTAGATGGACCAATGGTCTGACTCGGTATATGGAAGCTTTGTGTCCCTTTGTGACAGTTCAAAAATGAGACACACAGAATCAGTCACAAAAATCACAAATTTATTGTGCCTAGTCTTGCTTATGTGTTGGCTTGAGTTCTTCTTGCAAATATCTATCTGTCTGTAGATGTGAAAGTTTTGCTCTTGATATGCTCCAGCTTCTCTGTATCTAGCTGCTGGATCTTACAGTTGAAATTCAAAGTTGAAGTTGTTGGATCACTTCATGCTTGGTATGTGTGCAAATATATCATCCTTTTATTGTGGCTAAAACAGCAGACTCAAAGCAACTATTCATATAGAAAAGGTCCACACTTGCCAATTAAGAATTCAAGGAAAGTCATTTCCCATGGATGTTTGGGGGGGATTTTTTGAATGAAAGAAGAAAAATAAGCTATTTATCAAGCCTGAAACAGACGTTTTCCCTGGACTGGACTCTTTGTTTCTAGTGACAACTTTTGTGAAGAAAAGGAGTGAGGCACTGCAAATTCTCCTGTCACTTTAAAATCTGGGTGGGCGGGGGGGGATCCCTGCTAGATGTGTCAGCTACTTTAAATTAAAATATTTGTTGAGTGCGTCTTATGGTGAATCATGAGGCTATGTAACAGCTACATTTTGAGCCTATTCACATGACCATCAAAAAGAGGGTAGAAGGCAGCATACTTAGGGATTCATATTTAGGGATTCCCTCCTACCCAAGTTGCTCAAAACAAGGTAACCCAAGTTCTGTACCTGCTCTAAACCTAAGTACGAGGAAATGGGAGAAGCTATCCACAATCATAGTGGAAATTGGGCTAAGGGAGCCCAGCCCGGTTCTCACTGTGTGTGTGAACCGGCGGGAGCTGTGTGGCTCCTACCAGCAAGCCTACTTAATTCCCCCCACCCTTAAACCAGGTTAGCAGAGAAAGCACTCCACTAACCCTGTTGTTTTGATCATTGACACCCAACTGGGAGGCTACAACAAGCCTCCCTGCATCAGGGAGCTCCCCAGAATGCCCCATGCACTAGCGCGGAACATTCTGGCACTTCCAGGGGCCAGGCAGCCCCCGATCCCCACTGCCCCAACTAGCTCTGTGACGGTGACAGTATTCATGTGGGCAGCTGATCCGGCCACCCAGGGTAAGCTGCTTGCTCATTTGTGGGGAGAGCGGTTCAAGCCAGTGGTCCCCTTTCCCCCCCTCATCTGTGTGTGGAATGAGTTTTGTTCTGGGCAGCAGTATCAAGGCAGTGTGTGTGCATGTGCATTCAGAGTGGTGCCTTCCTGATTCAACCTGAGCAGAATCTAAAATGAACTGAGTGAACATCCAAAAACTTGTGAGCGCGCACACATGTGCACACCTTAGAGGGAACAGTGGTTCAAGCCCGCTCTCCCTGTAGAACCCTCTTAGGCTCTCCGCACTGCTCGTATGGAGAGCCTTAGAGCTTTCCTGCCTTTTTGTTTTGGTCATGTGAGTCCACTCACCATTTCTAGCACCATGAATGTGCCACTCTGCAAAGCACACTCTATGACCCTGTTGCTTGCTGTACCTTCAGCAGGGATGGACCTGCCTCCTGCCCTTCATGGCCCATCAGAGTACAGTGGATGATATAAGGGTTGCCAGTCTACTGGTAGCACAATGAATGCTGGGAAAGATGACTTGATCTTCAGAGGACCTTCTATTAATGCAGCTTGCAATTTCTGCAGTGGGGGCCTCTCCTGATATAATCGTCAGTGCACTGGGTTCTGCTCATCTGTGGCTATTAGGGTAGGAGCTCTTTATTCCCCCCATCCACTCCCATATGGTCATGTGAAAGAGCTCTTCATGTAGCTGCTTACTATTACAACTCACTACACCAATGCAGTCCTCTTCTTTTATTGTTTTGTTAACATGGTGAAAGCTCCACATGGCAAGCGACTATGTAAGTAGCTACTTACATACTTGTAGCCATGTAAGTGGCTCCAAACAAGCAGTTTTGATATAGTGGGATCTGAAGAAGTCAGCACATAACCAACTGGCCATTATCGATCAATAATAAGTAGACTTGCTAGGTTGCAGGGAGGGAAACCTCCTGTCTCTTTTACAGGCTTACAGCTGCAAAGGAGGATGCAGCTGTCCTTGTCTATACACAGATACAGCTTGGGTGGCAGAGTTCTGGCCCCTGGCATGTAAAGGTCCCAGTTCAATCCCCAGTGTCTCCAGATAGAGCTGGGGAAGATCCCTGTACAAAGCCTTGGGGACCTGCTTCCAGTCATTGTGGACTGGTGTAGGTTTTACCATTGACCTAGATGGACCAATGGTCTGATTCTGCATAAGACTCCACCAATGAGGTATGGCCCATTCCCTCACCACCTTCTCAAAACTCCAGTTTCCAAAAGTACAATCCACACTTACCATTGGGGCAAACAATCCTAGGAGGTAGAAGAACCCTGGGGCAATTAGCAATGCATTTCTGTGTGTCAACTCAGTCAGACAACATTATTCTAATGCCCCTTTCTATTTCTTAACCTTTATCTTGCCTGAATAGTTTTAAAATAGCTCTAAAACAAAACAATATGCAATGAGGTCTGGAGTGGATTATACTTCTCTTTTAACTGTTCTGAAACATGCATTTTCTCTGCTGATTTATTATTAATACAGATGCTTTGATTTAATACAAATGCCACTATAAATTTAATGTTCTGTCAAATTATATAGCTGTACAAACAGGTTTGCCAGTATATTTGGATTGCTGCTGTTTGAACTGCAATGACTAGGATGGATAAAAATCTGCTCAATATTGCGACGTGTATTACATGCTTACATCTATTTAATGTTTTGTTGTCTCTGTAGAACTTAAGATGTGTGGATTATTTTGATTTTATTATGTATCTATTTGTATTTCCTTTCCATTTTGCTGGTCTATGACTGTAATAAACGAAACAAAAATAAAACTAACTAACTTGTGCTTACATCATCAAAATCCTATACATACTCTAGAACAGCTTGGGCAAATGAGTTCAGATTGCAGTGCAAAATTCAAATGTAGTCCAAAAATCATAATTTCTTTTTTTGTATTGCCTAGTCTTAAATATTAACCACAAAACAGGAAGAGGCTCCAAAACAAGAAACACACCACCACCACCAAAAGTAAACAAACTGGAACCTCAATCAAAAATGGTGGTAGAAACAAACATATGGAAATAGATTTATATAAATTTTACAAATGATTGTGAGTACACACAATACATAAACAGTGGCACACCTAGGTGAAACTGGTGGCTGGACCACCCCCGCCATGAGCGCCCCCCCACCGTAAGACCCCTCTGCATTTTATGGGGGGGGGCTCCTGCTGCCACCCTGCGCCTGCCTCTGCCCCACTGTGAAGTAAAAAAAGTTAACTTACTTTAGCTGCCAATGTGCGTGACCAGGGTTGGGGGGTGAGCCGAGCAGGCCTCCCCCCCACCCTGTGGCGATGGTGGGGGGGGGAGCAGCTGCTGTGCCTGCCTGTCTGGCCATTGGTCCTTGCAAACTGTGAGGTGCTCCTTTCTGCGCAGGCATGCTGGAGCTTCTCACAGTTTGCAAGTACTGCTGGGCCAGACAGGCAGGCCTAGCGACAACTCTACCTGCTGCCACAGTGCAGGATGGGTCATGCTCAGCTTAACCCCCACTCCCACCTCCGGCCACACACATTGGCGGTTAAAGTAAGGTAACTTTTGCTGGTTCGGTGTGGCGCACTGGGGCAGCAGTGTGGCAGGGCCGGGAGTGGCAGGAGGCCCCCCTGAAGGCCCCGCTGGCCCATTGGAGGCCCCCTGGACCTTGGAGGCAGTGGACCAGGTCCCCATGGTCCGGGGGATAAAATGCCTCTGTACATACATATTAAAAGTACATAAAATGTACATGTGTACATAATAAAATGTACATATTAAATGTACATACATATTAAATGTACATGAATGTCCACAATGTCCAAGTGTTAGAGCACCTCTGTACATACATATTTAATGTACATAAAACAAAGAATGTACATGCGACAAGTTTCCCAGATCACTCATTTTGATAGTTTATCAAACATAGGATTTTTTGACTTGACTACAAATGCATAGAAGCATTCACATGAAAAATACAAACATATATAATTTATAAAATCCTATATGTGTATACAAATCCAAAAGTGACTCACACGTGTCTACAAAATGAAAATGGAAGTTATGGGGCTGTTCTCACGCGCAGCCAAGATTCATCCTTTTTTATATACACATTACTAACTAAGAATTATATTGTTAACACAGTAGCTACTCCTGATCTACAGTCTTCTGATTCTGTATCCGAGCCACACCCACCAAAGTGGCCTGCCCATTAATCAAAGTTAAGGGTGCAAGTGTGCCCTTAATCTGGGCTAAATGGCCATGTTACGGCACTGTGTGACACTGACACAGGAGCAGCCTGCCGGCCAGTGCCAAAAAAATCCCCCAAATGCACTGCACACTTGCATGTTGCATTATGAGATTTTCAGGGGCTGGGACGCATTGTCCAGGCCTCCGACCCGCCGCACTGTCAGGAAAATACGGCACTTCCAGATGGGCCAGATGTTTGTGATATGTAGACACAGGAACAAGTTGCCAGCTTTCTATTATGATAAATTTTTCCTTTAGGCTAAACCAGAAATGAATTTTGCTCAGTTTTTTTGCACATGAATAACACAAAGAATAAAATTAGCTTGCAAGTGTATTGACTAGGACACAAAACATTTAATCTCTCCAATTCCAGATAACAAATGGCTTACTCCACTTTCAGTCACTTGCACTTGTATGTTGTTTTTACCAGTACTTGGTTTGTGACATGGCCATGAAAAATGTATATTTCTTTTACAAATAAGAAATATGCATAATCCCCCTTTCCTTAAGGATAAGAACAATACTCCAGGGATTCCTGGCAGAATCCAATTATCTATATTTTTATCAATACTGTCTATAATTTATAGAGAGATAGAGATAGAGATAGAGATAGAGATAGAGATGATAGAGAGCTTATGGGATCACCAGCATTCTCTGTGTGTGTCTATCCGTGTGTCCGTGTATGTGCCTCCCTTTCATCAACTTGGCAATGCCTGGACCAATATGAACCAAATCGGGTACTGTTGTAGGAACACATAGCTTACTTTAGCTAGAGTGTGCCCATAGTTCTTATCTGATGTCAAAGGACATACCTTTCCCCCCTTCTAAATATGCATTAGACAACTACTACTATTATTTTGCTTACAAAGCCACAAATGGAACCAAAGACAATACAATTAAGCACTATTCAAAAAAGAATGCAGACCACATATGGTGAACACAGCATTCTCCAGCAAGGCCTTTACGTGCTGATTAGCTGCTGCATGAGACAGATTCTCTTGACATTTGTTCAAAATTTGCTTGCTTTTAGTTCCACTGGGAAACAGTTTGTCTATATGTGAAAATAGCTTAATTACTTTATGTCTAACATTTGTCATTTCCTCAATTGTAGCCATTCTAACTTCTCTCCAAGATAAATGATTTCACCTCTCACAGGTCCTTCTAAGTCCGCCAGATCTCTGACCTCCCTACCTTGTCCTTTTGAAGATGTTCCAAGCTCAATTGTAGCATATTTTTTAAACTGCTCAAAAGTGAGAGAAGTTGACGCAGCATTTAGAAGTGCCACACTGCAGTTGAAGGGTCAGGGTTGTTAAGTACAATGGCGACCTTTGTAAAATCTTTCTCACATTAAGATAATTTGGAAGTTTTTGCCAGCAAGAGGACGTCTGAGAGAGTTCTTTCATTGCCCGATTTTTGGCTCCTAATTCCAACAACCAGCACTAATTACTCTTCTCCAGCTGCAGAGACCTTTGCTGAAGGAGACTGGCTGTGTGCGCTCTTACTACAGCTATAAATTAGACTAGAGATCCTGAAGGTGCAGCCACCAGGTGGCCTACCTTCAGGTGGCCATCAAAGGGGATGGTGGCAGGGCCTTTGTCAGTTGGACTGATGGCTGGGGCAGAATATGCTGGCATTGGTGTGGTTTAAGGGGCGCTACTGGCAGAAGTGCCTACCTTGCTCAAGGATTGGTTTGAGCCAGTATAGGTAGTATGTGTCTAGGTTTGTCTGGAGATGGGAAGATGGGGGCACCTGCTGGCTCTGGAGTGGTGGTGTGGAACAAAAGAAGGTATAGTGTTGACAAGTCAGTAGTCCATTACAGGGGAAGGGAAATCAGAAAATTAGTCGCTATTTCCCCTTCCAGCTGTCCTGTCAGTTCTTTGACCATGGGAAGCAGTGTCACTAGCACAGCTTTTCTGTTGGTTCCCAGGAGCCCCCTCACTTATGTCCAAGTCTCCAAGCTTGGAGATCGTACTCCGTATATGCTCAGGAGCCTCACAGCAATCATGAACTCTCCGCTGGTACACATGGAGACAGGTCACTTAGTGGAAATGGGCTAGTCACCCGTAGATTTGGCTACCACTGAGCGAATTGGAACGCTCTGTCAAGGCCACTCTGCACTAAGAGTGAACCACCTTGTCTTTCCCTTCCTTTCACAAAAAGACAGCAGTAAACCAATGTGCTGATTGGCTCAGTAGGCAGAAATAGATAAGCGTGCATAGGTAAATTCCGCACCCCCCCCCCAACAAAGGAGGTTGAGCAAGCTTCCGAGCCTAAGAGATGCACCCATCTAAAGTAGATTACCGGACTGATTAGATTACCGGACTTTTCCATTTTTGCAGATCCCCCTTCTCATGTCTATACATGCTGTTTTCATGACAAAAGCCTTGGCATTCCTCGGCAGTTCCCACATTGTTACACTTAGGAAGAAAGTGGGACTTTGGAACATGCTTCCTGTCAGAATTTGAGCTTCCCTACCACTGACTGCCTTTAAGAAAGCCCTCAAGATATTCCTGTTTCTTCAGGCTTTTAGTTATTTTTTTATGTATTGTTCAAGATGGTCCGCAACCAGCTTATAAACAGAGTATAGAAAAGAAGAACATGTGTGCGTGTGTGTGTGTGTGTGTTTTAATTGGTGGTTGTTTGGGTTTTTTAAAAATTTTTATATAAACCACTTAGAGAGGTTTTATTAGGCCTTTAATAAATTTAATAAACAGATAATTAATCCAATGCACATTTACTTGAGACTCAGTCCAATTGAACTTAGTGGGAGCTACATCTGAGTAAACATGCTTTGGAATAGTCTGCAGCAGATAGCCTTGGTGACTGATTCCAACTGAAATGTATTATGTGGAAGTTGCCACAATGTAGTGTGCTATCTGCCACAAGGGGACAAGCCCAACGGAATCACACCATTGCATATCAGTCTAAACACGGTATAAACATGTCTAAACATGCAGTGGTGTGGTGAGAGTCCTCTATATATGGCAGATAGCTGCAAAGAAAGTGTACAATTCAACCAAAGTTCACCATTTTTCGTATATTCAAGCTGCCCTGAATATTCAAAATGAAAGGCAGAGAGGCTATTCTCAAGCATGGTGGAAACCAGGCTAAGGGAGCACAGACTAGTTTCCACTGTGCACGTCAACCACTGGGAGCTACATGGCTCTCGGTGACAAGCCTGCTTAATTTCCCCCTCCCCTTAAATGGGGTTAGCAGACAAACCATTTAGTTGGTCATGTGTCACTGCAGCGTGGCAACTCACGAGAAGACCCTCAACCGGGAGGCTAAAACAAGCCTCTGGGCATTGGGGGGGGGACTCTCTAGAATGCCCCACGCACTTGCGAGGGGCATTCTGGGACTCCTGGGGCAAGGGAGGCCCCTGATCCTTGCCGCCCCAACCGGCTCCATGACTGTCCAGGGCAAGCTGACTGCTCATGTGCGGGGAGAGTGGGTCAAGCCCACTCTCCCCACACACACCCTGTAGGCTCTCTGCACTGCTCATTTAGAGAGCCTCATCGTATACATACAAGTAAATAGGAGCAAAAGAAAGCTTCTTATGCATGACCAGAGATATGCTGACTTAGTGGGACTTCTTATCCACTTTACTTTTAACACACAAGATTTCCATCAGCTCCCTGGTGCAAGGGTGAATCCTGCCCAAACAGTCAGGAGAAAGGAAATGAGCACAGTCCTATGGTTTCTGAATGCCAGCCCCATTTCTTGGGCATTGAGAAAACAAGGAAATCTCAAGACTTTGGGATAGGGACAAGGATTATGCTGGCCAAAACAAAAGACAGCCTAGAATGAGGCAATTGGAGGAAATCCATCTATGGATCTACCTTGGCAGAAGGGATTGATCAGAAAGGGGCGGAAATCTTCTCTCTTTTCAACTAAGGACCTTGTCAGATCACAGTAGATGGTAGCTCAACCATGATAACTAATGAGGCTATTCCCACGAATGCAGGAAAGCGGGCTAAGGGAGCCTAGCCTGCTTTCTTGCGGTCATGCACTGCAATGGGAGCCAGGTGGGAGCAAAACGCACGAAGTACCCCTCCCCTTAAACAAGGTTAGCAGAGTGAGCACTCCACTAACCCTGTTCTTCTGATTGTAAGATGCCGTGGCATGGCTCCATGCTGACTCACAAGGAGACCCACAACCAGGTGGCTCCAACAAGCCTCCTGGCCTTGAGGTTCTCCCCAGAATGCCCTGTGCATAAGTCCTTTATCCTGAGACTTCCAGGGGCCAGGTGGCCCCTGATTCCCGCTGCCCCTACCGGCTCCATGATGGAGCCGACAGTTCTGTGGGTGGCCAATCCAGCTGCCCAGGGATGGCTCTCTGCTCATGTCCGGGGAGAGTGTGCTAAGCCCGCTCTCCCACCAACCCCTCCTCGGCTCCACACATTGATTGTGTGTAGAGCCTCAATACTGCCTACAGATTTTATTTTCTGAAATCTTATTAATCTTCTGAACCAATAGAGACCGATGGAGGGAGTTAGCCCTTGGGCCATTTTCCTTATGAAAATCCTCCCCAAAGCTGTTCCATTAAGTATGCATGGTTGTTCACAGACTATATGTGTAACTTTCCCCTAATGCAACTTCAAGCAAGAGGGTTTTCATCAGGGAAACAATGCAGGGTGGAAGAGTTAAAACACCTTCTCCTCAACACTGAAGTCTGGACTAACATCCCCCCACCACCACTAGAGCTTCTGTTTGCCAAGACTGAATGAGACAGGAGAGCCAGAATTGAATCTCATTCTTTTGTTTTGTTTCCCCCTTCAACAGAATATGATAAGGCAAGTAGCAAGTTTTCAGATTGTTTGGTTTTTTTCTTTACTTATTTCCCCTACAATTCAAGAACAATGGCCTGCAAGCTCCAGAAACCTAGGTTGACAGGCTTGCCCTAAACTATAAATGCTTTGTTCAACTATTGCTCCTGGGATTTGCTTACTTTCCCTGACTTGACATGAAGCAATCCATTTATAAGCTTGCCATGTTATCTGAGTTCTAGACATGCATTTTTTAAAAGTATGTACATAGTTTCCTTTTTTTCGTTCTTTCTTTGTCACAGAGCTCAATTAATTGAACTGAACCTATTTAATTCCTGAAGACTCTCATCTGTCAATAACACTTTTCATTGTATCATTATACTGACTGAAGACAGTTTTATTGCAAGTAATAAATATTTTGTGCACTGTTTATGAATCCAGCAATTGTATTTATTTTGTGGCACCATCAAATCATGAACAATCATAATTGTTTGAGGCAAAAAGCAGTTCTATATTAATATACAATTTATAGATACTCATTAATTTGACAGGGTAATAAAGGAAGATCTAATGAATGGCTTTTGAGTGTTCAAGGCATCTCTAGCAAATTTAAATATTTTAAGATACATCTAAATCATAGAAAATTTTCAACACAATGTCCTTCAACTCTTCCATTATCATATGCATGAAGTTGGATTAGGATAGCATTGTCTGCCCCAAAAGGCTTGGAATAAAAATGCAGTGAATTGACTTCAATCTTTTGTGGTCTACTTTTTAAATTAGAATTCCCAAAATCTACGTTTATAAATGTATAAAGCAAAAATATAAAGTCATACTCAGGATCTGTTAATGACTATGCTATCCCTCTTAAGTGATCCCATGCACATTTACTTGAAAGTCAGTGCAACTGGACATAGGCTGTTTTATGTTCTTGCCTGAGAACTGTGCTGCATCAGGACAAAGTTCACATCAGTACTAATACCAGATCATAGGGTGTTCTGGGACAAGCTCTGAACCAAGTCTCTCCATTGAAAATTGTCCCCCAAACGTACCAGAGGACAGTGAGAGGAGGCTCTACTCAGTACCCACCTCCTAATTGGCCAGTGGGGAAACCTGTGCAGTGGCAGCTGGCATACAATAGGAAGAAAAGGAGCCACCATGTGTCCCATTCCTATTTGCTGATGGAGATAGAGGGTGGGAAGAGGAGGAGTTGCCACCACGCCCAATCCCTTGGTGGTAATGGCAGCAGCTCCTTCGTTCATTCACACTGGCCAATGCCCCCCCCCCAGGAAAAAGGAGAATGCCCATTAGGCAATGGTGAAGGTGAGAGAGGGAGGATCTGCCACTGTCACCAGGGGACTTGGGTATTCATAGAGGAATACCAGAGCTGGAAAACCACTGTACTAATCTTTTGGTTAGGAAGCTCTCATTTCAACAACTTGTCACCAGTCAATGGGAGTGTCTCCAACAGGCCAAGAGGCATCTCAGAGATGTTTCCATCTGTCAATGGAGGTGTAGAATTGGGTGAAGCAGCAGCAGTGCATGTTTCCCAGCTAATTCACTGCCCACGGGGTGTGTGTGTGTCAGGAGTTGGTGTAGCTGGATTAGCCCTGTGATGGACATGGGCCCCCTGCCAATGCCTGACCTGGTTAACCCCTGACACCATCCTTGGTTTACATTGTTCAGAATTTTTTTAAAGAATCCCATAAATATGCAAGATGATCACAGAGGACTAGCCAATGGTTCAGGAGCAGTGATCTATCTTATGTGCATTACTGAAAAATTGGACTACAGCCAGACCAGCATTGTGCTGGTGTAATGCTATTGAATTAATGAAAGGATGTAGCACAAAAGAACTGCACAATAGAACACACACCATCTGTACCAGATTTGTTCTTGCACTGGCAGATGTTAACACATTGCACATACCATTACACACATTAAACAAAGTTGTATGTGTTGCAGAGGTGGTATTCCATCAGCAGTTGCACACCTTTGTGGAGCACTGCAGCTCTGCAAAACATTTAAGTGCATGCAACTTCTCTAGATGCATGACTAAACTGGACACCAGCCAGTGATATTTAACTTTTTACTAGAAATTAGTTGCTACCAGGAACGAGTTTGATCCCCACCTATGTTTGTTTCCGCTTTCCTTCATGTAAATTCAAAGGTTTTTCTGCTGCCATCTATTTCCTTTGACTTAATACTCATGTCTAATACCCAGGAGAGGTATTAGACGTGAGAATGAACTAATCAGGAGACCAACTGAACTATATTTAAACTATAAATAGTTATAAAGTATTTATAGAATTTTATATACTGTGAGGTTTAGTGTTCCTAAGGGCAGTGGCTATAGACCTGGAATAAGTCACTCACCTAATCAAACCTTGAGCCAATTCCCTCTACCTGAACTTTCCTTGTAAACACTTAAACAACTGCAAGAGGATGTTAAATGTTAATTTTTTTTTTAAATTTGATTTTTAAACTGATTTTTAAAGAGTTTTGAAATTGCTTTGTATTTTGTATCCCCCCCACACACACACACACACTTTTGGTCTAATCTCCTGGAAGCATCAAGTAGGAGAACACTGCCCCTAAGTCAAGGAACCTCAGCACTGCTAAAAACAGGAAGGTTTCTCAGATGTTCTCTGCAACCAAACATCAGTTAAATGGACACACAAGAAATCTTCTTATGCCAGTTTTAGAGGGCTGGTTGGCTCTAATGGGAAGAGATGGTCTTTTACATATTCCGATCCCAAGCCATTTGGATTCTAAAGGCCATGACCGGAACTCTGAATTGTGCCAGAAACGAATCAGCAGCCAGTGCAACTGGAGTAACAAAGATGTTACATGTTGTTCTGGACTGGCCACAATAAGAATCTTTGCCCCAGCATTCTGGACAAGCATAAGTTTGTGGATTCTTTTCAGACACAGGCCCATACAGAATGAGCCACAGTAGTCCAGTCTTAAGGTAACTAAACCACAGTCCATGGTGTTTATGCACGTTCACCATTTAAATTGCATTAACCTCAATGAATATAAATATTTATATAGGTGAAAGGATATAAAATCACACCTAATAGTAGGAATATCTAATGGCCTATAACCATATAGGGATATGCTTTCTACTTATTAAAAAGCACATATTAGCATAATCTCACCTTGAAAATGACCCAAGAGTGTCCTTAAACTAAGAAGTGAGTTGACAACACTAATGGATAGAGACATTAGAACATCCTTTTTGTTCTAATAGCTGTTAAAGTGCTATGGGGGAGATTGTCAAACAAGTAGTACACTGCAGGATGATTGTAAGTCTTATGGAAAGCTCTTGTCAACTCCAGCACACTTTGTACAAGCAACACATCAACCCAATACCTGTACTTTGGACAGTGATTGATTTCTTCAACAACAAGGCTTTTCCAGAATATATTTTCCATCACTTTCTGTGACAGGAAATGGTTTTCTTTTTGCCAGTAATGGTAAATGTTTTGAACAGTTTACTGTTTTTGCACTTGATTACTGTCACTTTAGTCAGCCAAGTCAAAAAAGTCGCTAAAAAGCAAGTCTGTAGTTTGTATCCATCTTTTTTGTATCCCCAACCTATTTTACTCCTTGGTGACACTCTATCATCTTTCTGAGCTTTAAACCAAACACAGTCTGGCACAACTACTGTCCTTCGTTACCCTCCAATTCTTCTCCCCTTCCCAGATTTTGTTTTTGTTTTTAATCAACAGGTATATTATTTCCCTTCTTAACTTCTACCATATGAGTTTTGTTTAAAAATTCATTTTAAAAAATTCTAGCCATTTTGATCATGCATAACATTATTCACTGCTTCTAGAAACATTTTTACTACCCTCAGGCACTTCTGAAAAGAGAGCAGGAGTAGAGTCGATAAGCTGTCTAAAAGGACCCATGACCATGCATATATGTGTGATCCCTGTTCACTAGTAGATAAGGAGTACAATAAAGTCCACAGTAAAAAAAAACCACCTTTATAAATTGATTTATTCACTGGATAGAACATGAATGACAAGACTATAATGTGCTCACCATCTTTATCTAAATGACTAATAGTTCCAAGTGAGGAAGACACCACCTATGAACACCTAAACTCAGAAAAATGCTGGTAGGATTCCATGGCTAGATAAACTCATAGGAAAGGAACCCATGAGAATTCCTGAATAAGGAGTTACTAAAGGTGGAGTCACAAACAACCCCAAAAAAGCTATGTGGTTGAACAACAAGCTTAGTAATGGGTGGGGTTTTTTTAAGGATGTGTATGAGAAATGGGAGGAAGGTCAGGTCGTCAAGGACAAAGACTGATGAATAGCCCTGAACAGAGTTCTAGGGACTCAATAGCCAAAGCTTAGAATGAGCTGAGGTTGATGAAGGATGCTAACAGCAACAGAAATGGCTTTTTCAGTTATAAAAGGAAGGAAATGGTAGGCTTCAGCTAAGGTTTAAATGTTCACAATGAGAGAGCTGCAGAACTTCTCAAATCCTATTTTGCCTCCATCTTTTCCCTAATGGGGAACTACAGCAACCTCAAAAAAGGATCATGAATGGTGAGTGATCATGTTCACAGTTCAGGATTGACATGGAGTTAGGAAACATCTATCAAATTTAAATCAGTTCAGGTCTTCAGGGCTGGATGAATGGTATCCTAGTACTAAAAGAACTTGCTAGTTTTCTCATAAGCTGGAGGTACTGATTGGGCGGGGGGGGGGAGACCCAAGAGATGGTTTAGATCTGCCTGTCCTGGATGGGGTTACACTACCCCTGAAAGATCAGGTATATAGCTCCTGGATCCAAAACTCTCTCTGGTATCTCAGGTTGAGGCAGTGGCCAGGAACGCTTTTTATCAGCTTTGGCTGATACATCAGCCATGCCCATTTATGGAGGTAAATTACCTTAAAACAGTAGTACATATGCTGGTGACCTCCAGGCTTGACCACTGTAATGCACTCTACGTGGGGCTGCCTTTGTAGGTAGTTTGGAAACTACAGCTGGAACAGAATGTGTCAGCCAGGCTGGTCTCTGGGGCAACATGAAGGGACAATATAGCACCGATTCTGAAGGAATTGCACTGGCTGCCAATATGTTTCCAAGTGAAATACAAAGTGCTGACCATTACCTATAAATCCCTGAACAGCTTAGGTTCAGGGTATTTAAGAGACCACCTTATTTGTCATGAACCCGGCCACCTGTTAATATCCTCTGGGGAGGTCCGGTTACATTTGCTGCCAGCTTGTCTGGGGCAACTCAGGGCTGGGCCTCGGGGCTTTGGAATGCACTCCCTGTCTGTCTATCTATCTATCTATCTATCTATCTATCTATCTATAAAAATTTGGATTGTGCACACTGCCTAGAGATATATCAGTTGGTAGATAGATAGATAGATAGATAGATAGATAGATAGATAGATAGATAGAATAACCGCTGTCTATTCTCTGTGAGAAATCCTGGAGAACAATTGAGGTGCCACAAAAATGGAGTGTCTCAATCTTTTAAAAAGGGGGGGGTCCCCCAAAAGGGATCAACAAAACTACAGACCAATCAGTCTGACTCTGATACCAGAAAAGATACTAAAACAGATTATAACACAGTTAATCTATAAGCATCTTGATGACAACAAAGCGGTCAAAAGAAATCAGAATGTATTTATCAAAAATAAATCTTGTCAGATTAACTTTAAAAACTCTCTCTTACATCCATTTACCAGTTTTGTGGATTGTGAGAATGCTTTGGATGTAATCTATTCTGATTTCAATAAAGCATTTAACAATATGCTTAATCTATCCTGATTTCAGTAAAGCATTTAACCATATGTTTATGTAACAAGTTCACTACAATACTTTGGTTAACAAACTGGCCAAATGTGGGGCTAGATTATAATACTGTTGGCTGGAAAATGTAGTCAAATGTATTCAAAGAATACTCATGGCTTTTCATCGAACTGGAGGGAGGTTTTGAGTGCAGTGCTGCAAGGCTTTGTCTTGGGCCTGGTATAAAACAGCAAACCCAAACCCTAATGCACAGATATAGTACAGAGGATACCTGATTTGACAGTAGTACAGGTGAAAATGGCCTTGGGATTGCAGCCAATCACAAACTGTAAATGAGTTAGCAGTGTGATGCAGCTGCAAAAAAGGAAATGCAATTTTAGGCTGCATTTATAGAACCATAATTCCAAGTCACGAGAAGGACAATTCCACTTTATCCACACTAGTCAGAACTCATCTGGAGCACTATGAATAATTCTAGGCATTGCACGTTAAGAAGGATGTAGACAAATAAGAACATATGGAAAGGAATGCAACGGTCAGGGGTCTGGAAAAGAGGCCCAGTAAGGAAACAGTGAAGGAACTGGGAATCTTTAATGAAGAAGAGGAGACTGTGAGGGCATAGGATAGTACTCTTAGAATAAGTACTGTCACATAGAAGAGGGCAAAGATTGGTTTTCTGCTTTCCTTGAAGACAAATCAAGTGGGCTTCAGTTGCAGCTATCAGCTGAACATTATTATTTTATTATTTTATTTTTCAAATTTGTAGACCGCTCCAGACTTTTGTCTCTGATCAGTTTACAACAACATAAAACAGATTAAAAATAAAAACCTTGGAACAATTTAAAACCACAGCCCAGTTAAAAAGCTTGAGTGGGGGTGGGGAGGCTTTAGAGACTTTTTAAAGGTTGTCAGAGATGGGGAGGCTATTATTTCAGAAGGGAGCACATTCCAGAGTCTCAGGGCAGCAACAGAGAAAGCCTGTCCCTGTGTAGCCAACTGCAGACTAACCTCTCCAGATGATGTCAAGTGGTGGTGGGGCTCATGGCAAAGAAGAAGTTCTCTAAAATTCCCAGGGCCTAAGCTGTTTAGGGCTTTATAGGTTATAACCACTACCTTGTATTTTGCCCCAAAACTTACTGGGAGCCAGTGTAGCTCTTTTACTAAAGTAAAGGTAAAGTGTGCCATCAAGTTGATTTTGACTCCTGGTGCCCACAGAGCCCTGTGGTTTTCTTGAGTAATACTGTCTCTCTGAGATGACCTGGAGACCAACCTGGCTGCCGCATTAGGAGAAACTTAACAGTAAGAGCAGAGTGATAATGGAACCAATTGCCTAGGGCAGGCTTCCCCAACCTGCAGCCCTCCAGATGTTGCTGAACTACAACTCCCAGCATCTCTAGCCACAATTTATTGTGGCTGGGTATGCTGGGAGTTGTAGTTCAGCAACATCTGGAGGGTCGCAAGTTGGGGAAGCCTGCCCTAGGGGAACTTTAAGCTCTCCCTTGCTGGAGGTCCTCAAGAAGAGGCTGGAGAGCCATCTGTCGAGATACTCTGTGGATACTCTGAGGATATAGCTGTGGCTGTTCTGCATCCCAAACATCTTATACTGAATTCACCATTAACAGATTTAGAGATTATATTAGGGGCAGGGAGAAGTATCAATTGCCACTTTAATATATTTATTAAAAGTACACTATAAAAGTACTTGTAAAAGTATAAAATAAAATAGCATTATTATAGACTTCTCAAAGGGTGAGGAAATAATTTCTAAAAGAAAGGAAAAATACAAGTTCTTGTCCAGCTCTCAGAGAGGAGAGCTGGTCTTGTGGTAGCAAGCATGGCTTGTCTGATTAGTTAAGCAGGGTCCACCCTGGTTGCATATGAGTGGGAGACTTGATGTGCGAGCACTGTAAGATATTCCCCTTAGGGGATGGAGCCGTTCTGGGAAGAGCAGAAGGTTCCAAGTTCCCTCCCTAGCATCTCCAAGATAGGGTTGAGGGAGATTTCTGCCTGTAACCTTGGAGAAGCTGCTGCCAACCTGAGTATACAATAACTGAGCTAAATGGACCTATGGTCTGACTCAGTATATAGCAGCTTCCTATGTCTGTATTTCCTGATGTGTGAGTTTTAAAGTAAGATTAAACTTTACTTTTTTCCTTTATGGGTAATACTAGTGTAAAAGTTATATACTATATCTCAAAATTTCAAATCAAAAAGAACTAAAACAAGCCCACGTAGAATGTGTTTGTACATGGTAAAAGGAAACCACCACTAGATCAGCAATCCATTTATCTTCCAGAGCTTTGTCCAGCCACTCCAACTTAGACCTATTTGAGCAAGTAATTGGTTACCAGAAACAACAACTTCAAATGCAGTCCCCTGACTTTAAAAAAAATAAAGCAAAAGAAATGTAATTTTTAAAGCTATTGAACAAAACAAAACTTCAAAGCACATAAGTGGCACCTATTACACAAGAGCTCCTATAGCTTCAGTGTTGCATTAAATCCATCTGTTCTGCTTCTCAGAACTGATCTCGAAGTGTTTGGTCCATTAGATGAATCATCACAGTTTGCTTGGACACAGTATGTACACTGAATCATAGTGTATTTTGAAGAGTTCCAGCCACTGGCATCAGGTCCTATCCTCATTTTGAGAAGGTGTTCAATGTCGCTCTGATTTGTTGCACAAGAAGGCTGCTGATTTACTTTCTGGTTTTATTCAGAAAAGAATAAAATAGAAATAGAGGGAACATTCTGTTGAACTACATTTTATTTCCGAGTGGTGAGATTTTACTGAGTCTTTCGCATTGTGAATACAGTCTTGGACAGTCCCATAACTCCACATGAGCGAGGGCATGCATCACCAACACAAGGAAGGACACAGAACCTGGTTCTTGGGTGAACAGGTGAAAAGAAACTGAGCAGAGCTACAGCTATGGTGGTTGGACATAGAAAATGTGGTTGCCACTACTGCTGGTTCCTCGCAAGCATGCACTCCTGGTCTGAGTCACTGCTTCTGCACCAGTCATGTTGACTGATCCTGGAAAGATCAGCTGATTCTGCAGCTCTTCACTCTGGCAGCCCAACATCTGTAATCATGATATGAATTTGGCTATAGATGCAAACTTCCAGGTTTGGACAAAGCATTTGGTGCAGAAGAAGCAGCTCATGCCAAAAGCAGGCAATTGTGAGGAACAGGCAGTCCACGACAACTGTGTTTGCCATGCTACATGTGAAACTGCCCTAAGAATCCCTGCCTATTAGAAAGGTAGTTTGCAGTTCTAATACTCCAGGTTACAATATTTTTCTAAGTCTAAGGCAAGTTGGTGACAAGCACTGCCAACATCTTGCCCTTTAACAAAACCTTCTGTCAGTAGAAGATATCAAGGCAGTTGCTGATAAAGAGATCCTTATCCTATACCACTTGTCTGAAGGGGAAGCAGCAGGAAAGCAGAAGTGTAAATGCCTTTGTTTGCTTTCCTTATCTAATGCTCCATCACCCCATGCATCTCGAGCAAGCACTTCTCTTCTCAAGGAATATGTATGACTTCCTGCTTCAAAAGTTACGTAATGGATGTAGCATAATTAGAGGTACTTCTGCTTCCTTTTCCATTCACTTGGTAACATTCAGATATGTTCCCAAAGAGTGATTAGCCATGAATTTTCATCTATAGCCAACATCTTGCAGTAGCAACTTCAAGTGTGACAGTAATGATAAAAATATTATTACCATTAAGGTACTGGCAATGATCCTATGAATAGTCATACTTGAAAGGTAGATACATAAACTATGATTTTGCACCATGGCCAAAATATCTTCAGGGTCATAATTAAAACCTCTCAAAGTTATGGCACAATTTCAGCAACTGGACTGAAAATATTTTCAAATAAACAGATGGTTTAAAAATCACCCCCCACCCCAACAATAACACAATTGCTGTAATCACCACCACAACCAAGCTGTTAGTACAAAATAGCAGGAAGCATTGCAAACTGGATGAGGAGCAGGGGGATCAGCAACCACCAGGACCTACACTCCTAGCCTATAAGTACTTATTGTCCCTGTACTGATATCCAGCAACCAGAGGTTACATATTTAACAACTCCCAGCTAGTCAATATCACCAGAGTCCGAGTGGCCACAGTGATTGACATGCTGACTAACAATGTGTGCATGTAAGGAGACTCTGCGGGGAAAAGCCAGAAGCACATGTGCCAGTGAGTCCCCCAGTCCTCCTGTGCTCATGCGGTTGCACCACAGAATTAAGACTTCTGAAAGCTATTCATCCTCCAGAAGTGAGACTGAAATGAAACACGACGCTAGCTTTCAGTGATGCATTTCCCATTCTGCAGAGCTTTCTGGAGTGTAAGCCATGCTCAGAAGTCTCTGTTCTGTGGCACAAGAGAGCATGGAGGAGAACTGGGGGAGTTGCACACAGATGCTCAGGGCGCCCTTGCAGAGCCTCTTAAATGCATGCTGTATTAGTCAGGATTTCAGCCATCTGTGATTTATTTAACTGGCTTCTTTCTATCCACAGGGCATGCAACAAAATTTCCGACAGAAACTGTAGGTCCTTTACTTTAGACGGAATCATAGAATACGAGTATGCTTAAGTTTAATTGTTTCCAGAAGAATTCACAACAGGTTGATAAATAAAATCAGTTTCCCAATGTAATTATCAGGCCATCAATACAGAAATTACAAAAAGGTTCACTCTGTGTTGCTAATGGAATGCACTCCATGATGTAGCAATTAATATTTGAGGAAGTCTTTTCATTTCTGTTAATAAGCAGCTGTATTTTATAGGCTTATTATCAACCTTTTGAAATACAACCCCAGCCAAAAATTTCAGATAAGTAGGGCACACTATTGTGAAATATTTATAGGCCTTGATTGCTTAAATTGCCTTTTGCAATCCCATTTCTTTCTTTCTTTTCTCCCCCCCCCCTTTTTTTTGCAATCCCATTTCTAGACATACTAATAACGTGGTGGACTCTTTCTGCTGAGATTAGCCTTTTATGAAACATTCTGTAATTCATGCTCACTTTCATTTTATGAAATGAGGTAATGAGTGAGGAAATGTTCTTAAACACTTTCCCCTTTACAAACTCATTCCAATAAAATTATTTTCAGGGCATGTTCCTTTGTAAAGCTGATTTATTTAACTGACTCACTTCTAAGCTGAACCATAGGGCACCTGCAGTAATTATCACTCATACACCCCATGAATCTGAAATCCCTCATTATTTCCTTTAGAAATGCTTTCACGCTATACCAGAAATCTTTATCTGATGTGCAGTTTTATTTTCTTGAAAGCAAATGGTTTGTCAGAGGCAATACTTGATTTTTTTTTAAGATTTAAGAACTCAATAAATGTTAGTTCACACAAGTTTATGAGATAGTCCAAGCCTCAGAAAACAATTTAATTACAGCATATTTCTCTACAGACCAAATTAATCACCAAAGCACTATGCATTTATTACTATTAGGTTACACAAATCCAGATAAGTCTGGGCACTCTTGAATTGGAATATTTATGGCATACAAAGATCCCACTCAAACCCTTGTCCATTTCCAAGAAGGAAGTAGAGGAGAAATAACTGTCTGGTTACAATCCAAGATATTATAGTAAATACAACTGCATGCACTTGTGCTCCCACTTCTCGTAATTCCACAGCAACATCTGAAGCAGAACTTATAAGGAGAAGATGTGGAGGCTTGTATGTTCATATTTAGCTTGTGCATCTCCCTCAGTCTTTCTGCAGACATTGCAGCAGAGGTGCATGTAATTCAGGATTTCACTTTGTTGGCATTTGCTGTAATGCTTGAAGCTGCTCATCCTTTCTCCCAACAGTGACCCCCCAATAACTGTGCAGCCAAATGCAGGTGGTTAAGTACCTGCCTGTGCTGCTGCTGTGCCTCGTCTGTTGAAACCAGTTGTGCTACACAACATTCATTATTTCCAATGGGTTTTGTGTGGCACAACTGCATCTGTACAAGAAGTCAGAGAGAAACTGGCCTGTGCTGCAACATTGCCAGTAGTGTTTACATTTTTAAAATAAATAAAAAAATACACACACAACAGCAGAAGCATGGAAGGGTGCTCAACCACCCATGTTTCACTGCACTGTATGTGGGTCACCATTTGGTATGTGCTGAGGGAACAGAAATAAAACACCACCAGTAAGACTAAGGTCGTGGTATTTACTTCTTTAGAATATGTATATAGGTAGCACTTTTCAAAAAGAAAAGGTTTTTAAAGCCTTGAGAAAAGAATGAGAGGATGGCCCCTCTCCCAAAGGGGCTCACAGTCCAAAAGGAAACACAAAATACCAGCAATAGCCACTGGGAGAGATGCTACACTGGGCTGAAAAGGAACAATTGTTATGTACAATTAGTATTGTGTTGTGAGAAATTTGTATTTATTTGGGGACTGCCTCAAATGAAACATCGGATGAATTCTGAGGAAAACCAAAAGTACTCAGAAAAACCTTAGTGAAACTTCACACATGTGTACCCTGTCAACAGATTTCACTCAAAGTGAAAGCAAATGTAAATGTGGCAGCTTTTACTAAGGCAACACACCTGGGAAATTCAAGGGAAACCAAAAGGGCTTTTTCATAAAACCAGAGCAATATTCTATCGGAGGATTTCACATATCCCTAGTCAATATTTAAAGTAGTGATTCTCTTATTTAGCAGGGGGAGAGCAATTGGCCCTATCCAACCCCAGCACAGCATCCCTCCAGTGGCTGTTGCTGGTGTCTACCCTATGTTTCTTTTTAGATTGTGAGCCCTTTGGGGACAGGGGACCATCTTTATTATGTATTATTTATTTCTCTATGTAAACTGCTTTGGGAATTTTGTTGAAGAACGGTATACAAATATTCATAGTAGGAGTAGGAGTAGGCACAGTGAGCAGAGCCCTGAGCATTCCTGCTTTCTGTTATGGCTTCCTTTCTGTTTAAAAGGAAGGAAGGTTAATTCATATTGTGCAATAGAATTCTGAAGAATATACCCCATCTCCAAACTTGGTATTCTGAGTTAGGGATGTGCACAAACCGGTTCGGCATCTCCTTGGGGAAGTGCCAAACTGGCTCGGAGAGCGGTTCCCTTAAGAAGCAGGTAAGCAGGTCCTGACTGCTCTGCTGCCTCCCCGCTGCTCTTCTGGATCCAGAACTTGGCCTTTGGTAGAGCAAGCGCCATGCAGGTAAGGACCTGCTTACCTGCTTCTTAAGGGAACCACTCCCCATCCCATCTATGGCTGCCCAAACTCATTCGGGCATATCCCTATTCTGAGTATCATCACAGAGACACAGAGCAGAAGACTGGGCTCACATTGAACCAATCCTTTCCTACTAAGCTTCTCTGAGAATGGATACCAAGAGCATCACTTGAGGTTTTCTACTGAGGATAAAAAACCCAGAGTAGTGAAGTTAATTCAGAGATCACAATAATCTGCACTGAATAATTTTTTTAATTAAAATTTAAAAAAACAAACACTTTCACATCCCTATGTCTAATCAACAAACAGTATCTAAACCCAGTGCAGTGTCTAAACCCTATCTGCTTTATCTCCAGATAACCATATGAACTGGCATGGAGAATGGAACTTGGCAAAATGGCAAGGAATCAAACACGACATTCTGAATGCACAAGCTAGTAGAATAGATCTCAGAATGACAAGGTGACAGTTGCCCTTGGGGAAAGGATAATGTTACAAGAGCTCCTCTTTCCAACAGAGGTCTGGGCATAACAACGTGTGTCAGCACAATGACTAGAGGAAAAACAAGAAAAAAAGAACTGAAGTTAGAGGTTAATTGTTCATGCTACTCAAAAGGATAATAAATACATGGAGATCGTAAGGAAAGCAGCAGGAATTTTTCGAGCAGCTTCTTTCCAGGCCACTGTATACACACCAGTAAGGAGATACACTTTGATTTCTCAACTACAGAGGCCTAGTTTAGAAAGTCTGTTTCAGTGCAGGAGGGGCCTTACTGCAGCCCATCAACCCATGTGACTGAAGAACCAACAAATGCCTACCTGGACCTATTTAGCAGCTGCTCTGGGCTTGGTTTCCCAGTCTGAGAAATTTCATTCAGCTGAGCAACAGTGCTTTGCTTTGCCCCTGGAGGTGACTACCAGCTCATCTCCAGCTTTGTTTTCTACTTCTGGTCCTTTGGGCCTCATCTACCACATCAGGTACCTGACCAGCCACCTGTCCTGGACCATTTCTCCTGCCTCTGGCCCCTCTTGTCCTGTCTGTCTGTGTTGGATTCAGTCCGCTCCCCCTGCCCCGCTGCAGCCGGACTCAGAGCTCAGCTAAGGCCTGACAAGTGTCCCTTGTGGGACCCTGAGGATTTGGGGGCACATCTCCCCTCTCACTTCACATGTTTAGCATAGTAAACATAGGTCAAACACCAGGGCACACAGGACGCCACTTATAGCATGAAGCAGCTCCAAGCAGACAAATTTCCCAGCAAATGCTAGGATACCTCTAATCTCAGCAGTCATTTAGAATGCAAAATAACCATCCCTTCTTGCGCGGAATATTAAATCAAAGTAAATGAAAACCTGGCAACCCAAAGATAACAATGTAATAGTTGCAATATCTGCCACTTTACAAAAGCAAATATTCTTAATCAAGTAAAAACACCTGCTAATACAATATGAACGTGAAGCACTGGATAACAAATAATACTCTGACTTTGTCAGTATAAGCCTAAGGGTTGGGTTTTGCATGTCACGTCGAGCACTGAAGCCAGAAGTATGAGTAAGCTGCTTTCCGTGCTTCCAGGGTAATAGGTAAGGGGGAGGCCATCCATCTCTTCTGCAGAATTGCCCTCTTGCATGGTTTCGGCTATGATCCTGCCCTGTGGTTCTGCTTCTTCCTCTTCTAGCCTTGCAGGTCATGATCCAGCCTATCACACACACCCTGCTCACAGTAGTAACTTGGGCACTGAGGAAGCAGGACCAGCACTAGCCCCAGCCTTGGATCATGACAGCAGGCCAGAACCTGAGAGAGCCCTGGGGCTGGGGTCCCCCAAGAAAGGGGGGCCTGAGCTCCTTGGGATAGCAGCCCTGAATACAAGCCCCTACAGAGCCAATCTCTCCCATACCATCACACACACACCCCCGCCATGTGCAGACAATACATTTGGCAGGAGCTGGTAGAGCAGAAAAGAATGCCAGACTCCAGAAGGCTCTCTGTCTTTTTAAAATTTTAAATGTTTTATTAGACACTTTAATCCAGAATACAATGATACGGATGCCATGCAATGATCCAATGAAAGGCTGTCTCTTTAAGGTTCTCCTTTCCAGGCAGGGAGGTGGAGCCCAGGAGGTGTAGTCTGGGCTCCGGCACATTTAAGGGCTCAGCCTGCCCTTTAGTCGCATTCAATCAGCTTGGACCTCTATTGACTGATCTTGCTTTGCCTCTGCCTTGCTTTTCCTTTGCCTCATTGGTA
The DNA here is from genome assembly GCF_027244095.1 of Hemicordylus capensis. Taxonomy (NCBI): domain Eukaryota; kingdom Metazoa; phylum Chordata; class Lepidosauria; order Squamata; family Cordylidae; genus Hemicordylus; species Hemicordylus capensis. The sequence continues at coordinate 93,817,397 of NC_069661.1, read as the reverse complement.
ACCAGAACACGATATGGAAAGACTAAAAACTTTTTAAGGACATAAGAGATTAAAGAGTTGCATGTACCAACATTAACCTGTGCAATGCAGCACTAAGTCAGTGGTATATGTAGTTTAAGCTCTCCCCTTAATAAGGCCTAGTAACTTTTAAAGGCTATAAGAGTACACCATACATGCAGGTGCCCCAACACTGTATTGACACAGTGCAGCATTGTGAAGTCTGTTCATGTAGGTCTCAGAGCAACTTACACTACTGCTTGGGCCTACTGCAGTTTGCTATTTGATAGCTTCCTCAAGGGCAACTGCTTTTTAACATGGGTGAACAGTACAATGATAAGGCTGCAGTTAATCCACTAATGTGCTGCTGCTGCTGCTGCTGCTTTCCAAAAACACTGAAATACAGGATGGTTCTGGTGGTAGCAGTCACCATCTCTTCTAATGTCTAGTCAGTGGGCTTGAAAGGGTCGATAAGGTATGCTTCCCATGCAACCTTGTCTGATCCCCTGCATAGATGCCATATAATTTGCTGCCATTTCAGGGCAATCTAACCCTATAGTAGAAATGAGGGAACGCTAAGAACTCTCACCTCATTTTAAATTTTGCCTTATGAGCATGAGCCTAGAATTCAGAGAGGCAGGACAACCAGGAAGAGTATGTATTTTATTTATTTTATTTATTTTTACATTTTTATACCGCCTTTCGTTAAAAGAAAACCCCAAGGCGGTTTACAAAAATTAAAAACATACAGTAAAAAGCAGTAAAAACATCAAGCTAAAAACAGGCATAAAAACAAGACAACAGATAAAAACACACAAGAACAGCAGTAAATTAGTATTAGTTCCATGCAGGAAATTAAAACACTTACATGCCTAGAAATTTCATTACACGGGTCATGTAAGTTTCCTAAGTGCAACTTTTCCTTAGTTCAACAAGATTCTGCAGAATTCATTGTAGCTAGGTGGCAAGCAAACAATAACATAAAATTAAGGGAATTTTTACATCCGTCTCTCCCAGGACAAAATGTACATTTGGGTATTTGCTGGTATGAAGGAGACGGATGTTACAGACAGGTTTGATTCATTGCCAAACACAATAAGCCAGTGAAACTAGTGATTAGTGAACTCCCTGGTGGCTCATTTTGGAAGTAGGCTCAGCAAACTGAGCTATTCCTCTCACATAGGAAATTACCTTGGCTTTTTTCACCCCTAAGTCCAACAATGAATTCAGACTCCATTGTACATCTGATGAAAAATCCAGGAGTGCAATAAAGTCAACCCCCACTAGGCAATGGTGGAGATGTCTGGAGTCTGGATGGAGGCCTTTGTGCAAGCTTTCCTTCCTCCATTACCTGGAACATCACAACAATAATGTCCCAGGTGCCATGAATTCTGCTTATTATTCTGTTATTTATAATAACTCAGGCATCCTGGGAAAATTACATTCTCCGTGGCCCCTAGTGCCTGGGATGCTACCACTGCAGTGCTCTGTGAGCATCTATGGCTGTATTTATTAGAAGACCTATGATGTCCACAATCCATCACACAGGCCAGGATCCTAAATACCTTAAAGAAAAAAGTAAGGTCATTCTCACGCTCATTGCAGCCTGGAAGGGAGCATCTGGGGCAGGGGAGACAAGATCGAGCTTACCTTTCCCCCAGGTGATCTTGAAGGAGCAAGTACGCAGCTTGGGGCTATTACTGGACCCGGCTCTGCTTTTGGAAGCTCAGGTGGAGGCGGTGGCCAGGGGTGCCTTTGCACGGCTTCAGCTAGTGTGCCAGCTGCGTCCTTTTCTCGAGAAGGCAGATCTGGCCACAGTTACCCATGCTTTAGTCACGTCATAGCTGGATTACTGTAATGCGCTCTATGTGGGGCTGCCCTTGAAGAATATCCGGAAACTGCAACTAGTGCAAAATGCGGCAGCTAGGGTTTTATCTGGAGTTGCCCGGTGGGAGCACATCACACCCATTTTGAAAAAGCTGCACGGGCTACTGGTTTGTTTCCGGGTCCAATTCAAGGTGCTGGTTTTGACCTTTAAAGCCCTTAACGGTTTGGGCCCAGGATATCTGATGGACCACCTGCTCCCAAGGGTTGCTGCCTGCTTGATGAGTTCATCTGAGGAGGCTCTGTTCCGGGTGCCGACAATGAGGGAGGCTCGGTTGTCGTGCACGTGGGACAGGGCCTTCTCTGATGCTGCCCCCAGACTCTGGAATGCTCTCCCGGTGGCTATTCGCTCCTCAGTCTCCATCACAGCTTTTAGAAAGCATGTTAAATCCTGGCTTTTTATCCAGGCTTTTATATGATTGTCTCTGCTGCTGCTTTTTGTATTTTGTATTGTTTTTATGCTGTGTTTTAAATTTTTGATCAGATTATATATTTAGCTTAATATTTTAATTGTTTCTTTTTTACAATCTTGGTTTTAAATTTTGCTGTAAACCACCTTGGGATTGCTTTAATGAAAGGCAGTATATAAATTCAACAATAAATAAATAAATAAAATCTTATGGTCCCGGACGTCTCCTGGCCGCATGGCTCGGGTGCTCACATGAGCGGCTCTCCCAGAAAGCCACCTGGAAGCTGGGGGAAAGCATCTGCCTGCAGCCCAAGCAGACACAAAACCACGGACCTGGTAAAAAGCCGGATAAAAATCCCAGGCTACCCAGGGAGGCATCTCTGAGATTGGCTTCAATCCGAGCATTTCACACAAGCAGCCCTACCCAGGTCGGGCTGCCCACGTCTGAGTAAGGCTGCTTGTATGAACAGCCTCAGTGTCTTTCAAAACAGAAGCAACAACAAAGGGGCGAAGGGCCAGGCAGCTGGGCTGTCCTCAGGCCCAGGTAAGCAAGGGGAGCAGGGAGAGGGCAGAAGAAGAAGAAGATTGGGTGCGGCTGACATAATCTCAGAATGATGACTTTTTGATAACATGTTGGGGCAGAGGTTTGGAGGGATCAATTTTGAAATTGCTAAGGGATTTAAGTTCCGACTGTTAAAGCTACATATCTAAAAGTCAGAAACGGACATTTGCACAGATCATTTCTGTACTATTCTTGATAAGTAATTTGGACTAAACCTGGCACTGAGATAAACCTTCAGCCATCTAAATGCTTAGATTCTCAGATATAAATGTGGAGATACTTGTAGCCACTACCATGGGGATATAACTTGTCCACACATAGTTCTGTCCAATTGATCATGAGAACGATCAACGACGAGGAAAGGAAAGGGAGAAGGCAGTTGCAGAAAGTTCTGACAGCTATGTGGGAATTCCAATAGAGCTCCAAAACAACAGAACAGAATTTAGTTGGAACTCCCTTCTGTCACTGTGGAATTCATTCTGACAGTCCCCTGCAAAGTGGCACCATTTAATGTGGTGATTCTCTTTATTTAGCAGGGGGAGAGTAACTGACCCTATCCGCCCCCAGCACAGTACCTCCAGTGACTGTTGCTGTTGCTCTGTGTAAACCGCCCTGAGCCATTTTTGGAAGGGCGGTATAGAAATCAATCAATCAATCAATCAATCAATCAATCAGATAAACAAACAAACAAACAAACAAACAAACAAATCTAACAAAGACCATACATGCCTGCCGGACCTATCTGACTGCATAGCCATAGATGCTGTTCAATTTATAATGCATCTGTGCATTATAGATATGTCCTATGAGCAGAACAAGCTAATATTACGGGCTGATTAACTTTGGGAGCATCTTGGAATGAAGTGTGCTCTTCTCCTTCATCCCTCCCTTCTCAAGTTAGAAAGTGAAGTGAAGTTGATTTTTTGGTCAGGCCAGACAAGTTTATGCATTTCCAAAAATTCTAATGGAATCATATTGGTTTTATATGATGTCTTGTGGAAACCTCAGGGATGGCAATTATAGTGTTTTATTATACCTGTTAGATTGCCTTTTACAAATATCATGTAACTTAATGGTAACTTAAAAAATAAAAATGTGAGTTTCATTTGAAGGATAATGCTCAGATGAAAACACACATCAAAATGGTACGATGATGGATTGCCCAAGAGACTTCCTTGGCCAAAAGCCTCATCACCTTACTTTGCAATTGTAAACCAAAGAGCCTCAGAACCACACTAGGATCTCCTGCCAAGCCTGACTGAGGTTTTCCGCCCAACAACCAGTGTTAAAACTTGCCCATCGCTCCAAGCAGTATTCACAGCAAATGTTCCCCTTATTTATGACCTTTATCCAAACCTGACCTCTGAGCACACCCCAAGCAAAGATGGTATGGTCAGCTGACCTTATGGCTGTTATTTGAGGCTCCCATAAGACAGCTGAGCATTAACAAGAGCATTATACAAATGCATCACAGAATGGTAGTCACAGAACAAGATGTATGTATCTGAAAAGTGTGCATTTATTTTGACAACCACGTGGCTTTAATCTGTGAAATAATAGGGGTAAAGAGAGAGGATAAAGTAATGATAGGCCAGCGCTTAGTAACAATCACAGTGATTCAGTGTTAATACAGTATAGAGTTTAATGTTCTATTCTACCTCAGCAAGACTTCTTTGCAAACTAATATGTAGTTGTAATGTCTGTTCTGAAAGACAGCAATCTGTAATATACAAATATAAGCCTAGTAGGGAGTGTCTACTATTACTTTTGCTCCAGGCACCTTCAGTTCTGTGTAAATCTTGTTATATGGCTGTATTCCACAATAAATCTTCCTGTACCCTGTATTAATTACTGCCTTGTAATGAAAATCCAAGTGTTTACTGATTGTGCTAAGTGGCTGTGAAATCTTGAGCTCACTGATTCTATGGCTGAGGTATTTGTTTGGATATATGTTAACAGGTTTGTTAACTGTCTAAAGAACCAGAGGGAGGAGCAAATGTTAAGCGTATTTGCATTGCTCTGCATGCTGTTCAGCTATTAAACTCATGGCTGGCAGACAAGGAAAGCCTAGGGCAAGTATCCAATAAGCATGTTCATTGGCATCTCTCCATCCACATGACGGACATGAGTCCAGCAATCACCAAAAGTGCATACTTGGTTGTCAGCTTGAAAGACACAGAACCCAGCCAGGAAAATCAAAACAGCTGCTACTCTTCAGCCTTTGCTTAGAACTAGGTTAATAGCCCATTACAAAAGTGCTTTCACATGTATATTCAGCTTGTTTAAAATCCACGCAAAGTGCTGAACATCAGTGAACATATCTTGGAGAGCTCTTCCATCCCCCCTCAGTATTTTTAATACTCTTGGCCAACATCTGCTGCAGTAATCAGACCCAAAGAAGCTATGATGCAATCTGAAACATGCATCAAGATATTGGGAAAACCTTTTTTAAAAGTTCAATAAGAGAGACCTGGATCCAAATTGATACTAATGTTCAGGCTGCCATTCTGACAAAGTTCCAAATCATATAGACACGTCCGTACTCTCTTTTTAAAGACTGTAATTTTAGCTAATTTTAGCTACCCAATAGGAAATTCCATGAAAGGTATTTTCTTTTCTAGTGCTTGTCCAGTTACAATAAATGTACATTTCCTTTGTAGCAATGGATAACACCAAATAGAATAAGATCTGACACTTTCTCTTTTCATCTGGATGGTGGCTTTTCTGAACCTTACCCATTCAAGGAGAGCTATAAGAACGCACTGTATTCAATACATCTTTTTTTAGGATGGGATGGACAAGGCTTTCAAAAGAAAATAGCTGACTGAATAAATGAGGCTCAACAGAAACAATGAAATGATGTAACTCCATTAGCATTTATAACAGGAAAAAATAAGGTAATTCTATTACAATGCACTGAAACATTTCACTGTCAACTTATATACAGAAAGAATCCATTTAATGAATATCATTAATCCAGATCTGAAAGTCTAGAATACATCACTGTTCCATCCTCTTAATTTACTCTGTGTAAATTAAATTCTACAAAATAACACTAAATGGGGAAGAGCAGTGGCAGATTTAAGCAGAGGCAGAGTAGGCACTTGCCTACGGCGGCAAAATTTGAGAAGCGGCAAATTTCCCTCCTCCAAAAGCAGATGTTCCGATTTCCCAACATCCCAGTAGATGTTCCGACTGCAGTCCATTATGGATCACTCCTCAAATTTTGCCACCCCTCTCTGGGGGTGAGGGGGAAGTCCCCCCTTTTTTCTCTTTAAAAACTGCCACTGTGCATGGCGGAATAAGATCAGCAAAGTGGGTGTGGCTGTGGGGAGAGGGCGAGGGGAAAGTCCCCCCCCTTAACTTTAAAATGCTGCGCAGGTGATGGGGTGGCAGCGGCTGCAGCAGGGAGGGTGGTAGTGGGCCGCAGGAAAAGCAATGGCCTTTTTAGCAATGACGCTGCATGGGCGGCAAGGGCAACAAGGGAGTGCTCCTTCCATCTCCCCTGCACTCCCCTCTCCCAAATGCAGACATCCCATCTGCAGTCCGTTATGGGCCACCCTCTGCATCTGCAGTCATTTAGGACAGAGGAGGAGAGATGGAAGCAGCTCTATCGCGCTGCCCTCACGGCCCACACAGCAGCATTGCTTTAAGGAGCAAACTCTCCCCTCGGCCCACTGCCAACTGCCCTGTTGCAGCTACTGCAGCCCCATCACCTGCACAGCATTTTAAAGGTAAAGGGGGGACTTTACCTTCCCCCCTCCCTGCCGCTGCCGCTGTGCGGCCTTCACTGACCTTATCCCGCCACGCACAGCGATGGTTTTTAAGGAGAAAAAGGAGGGGCGTTCTCCCTCCACCCTTACCCTCACTGCAGCAGCAGGGATGGCAACAGTGGTCCCTCTAATTTTTTTTCATCTCTGTGCAGAATGAGTTTTGTTCTGGGCAGCAGTATCAAGGCAGTGTGCGCACATCTGCATTCAGAATGCAGCCTTCCAGATTCAACCTAAGCGGGATCTAAAATGAACTGAGCGGACATCCCAAAACTTGAGAGCACGCAGGTGTGCGCACACCTTAGAGGGAACAGTGGATGGCAAAAGGCATAATCCGCCTCTGGGGAAGAGGCTGGAAATCCTGTATGTCCGAATGTATGAATCCTGGAGCTTCCCTCGCCATAGTCCTATTTGAACCTTTGGTTTGTAGTGAGTTTGGCTGCTCCAACCTGAAGTTTCAGGGCAGCAGCGTTGCAAATGCAGATGCCACCATAACTGCAGTTTTGTGCTGTTTCTGGAACCGGAATCATAGAGAGGGCAGCCCAGACTCATCCAGGAAGGTGCCCGCTCTATGCCTGATGCACCTCTTGATGGCCGCCTCTCCAAGCACTTGCCCCGCCCCCTGTCTCCAAGCTACTCATGCCATTGTCCAGCAACAGGGATGCCAGAATATCCCATCCCAAGCTTCTAAGCCTGTCAAGCAGAAAAGTCACATGGGGGGTTTCCCATGTCAATTTCCCATGAAACTGATTGCCGGGAAATCTAGGACCAACAAACGGAAGTACTTTTTCACACAACGCATAATCCACTTGTGAAATTCTCTGCCACAAGATGTGGTGACAGCCAACAACCTGGATGGCTTTAAGAAGGGTTTGGATAACTTCATGGAGGAGAGGTCTATCAACAGCTACTAGTCGGAGGGCTATTGGCCACCTCCAGCCTCAAAGGCAGGATGCCTCTGAGTACCAGTTGCAGGGGAGTAACAGCAGGAGAGAGGGCATGCCCTCAACTCCTGCCTGTGGCTTCCAGCGGCATCTGGTGGGCCACTGTGTGAAACATGATGCTGGACTAGATGGGCCTTGGGCCTGATCCAGCAGGGCTGTTCTTATGTTTTTATGGGATGCCTTCAGGGTCCCTTGTTTCCATCTCCTGGCAATCAGGAGAGAAAGGGGATGGAAAGGGAAGCTGGGCATTTTGCTCTCTAAAAATGTCCACACATTCATGGTGTATTTATGGATTTGGCCTCCAACAAAATTCAGAAATCAACTTTGGTTTCTCCTCAAGAGAAACACTGAAACATCAACAGAATTTCACAGAAAGCTAGGAGAATTCTAGTAGAGCTAGTTGTTCAATATTAACAACCAAGGTGGGACAGGACCTGCAAGAGTGGGAAAAAGAAATGAGGACCAAAAAAGGAAGCATCATCTGTCCCATTTCTGCCCTGCCCAATGAATTCCTCACCTAGAAGGAACATGAAATCAGGCAGACAACCATGGGAAGCCGTTTTAGAGGTTGGACTTCTCCAAAGTATGTCCGTGGGGGTGGGGGGGGAGGACTGATTTTGATCCACAAAGGTTTTTGGCAAAAGAAGGGGATCCCTTTTTTTATCATGCTTGACTCCTTCCCATTTGTCAGCTTCTTGATCTACATGCAGAATTGGAGGCTGGGAAATCAATTACAATGATTGCTGATGCTTTCTTTCTTAATTCCTGCTGACTTCTTCACTGAGGAGGACTCAGAACTAATTTTCACAAATAAGCCCAGTCCAGCAGTTCCAGTGTGTATAAATCTAATGTAATCACAGAGAGCAGTACGTACATTAGTGTGAGGCTTTAACTCATTCCACTTCCACTATTTGCCAGATAGATTTTTTAAGAGCAAGATTCTTACATTAACACAGTCCTGTGGGAGCTGCTTTCCCATGCTTGGGCTCCATGCCATTCTGCTAGCATCTGTATGGAGGAAGAATATGGATGTGGCAAATGCGGGCGGTGAAGGTGGACCCCTCTTTAGTAGCAACTTCAGAGTCACTATCTCTCTGAATACCAGTTGCTGGGGAGGGTGGGTAATAGTAGGGGAAGGCTGGTAACTTCATTATGTGCTTGTGGTCTTCCCAGAAATATCTTGTTGGAAACATTTGATTACTAGGGATGTGCTGAAATGCGACTCAGCTGTCTGAATTGTATTATTATTTATCAATTGTCTGAATTGTAGGCACATCCCTTTAAAATATATGCCTTACACAGCCCCTTTAAAGCGGAGGAGGCCATCCACAGAGGCCATGTGCATGCTGGCATCACATAGGGGCAGCTGGGAGATGCCTTGCAGGCGTGCGGGCATAGCTGGGGGAGCTCTGGGATGGCGGCAATGGTGGCAGGTGGAGGAGCAGGTATGGACCTGCTCTACTCCGCTTTAAAGGGGATGTATAAGCCCTCTATTTTAAAGGGAAATGCCCATGATTCTGACAGCGAAATCACATTTTGGCACATCCCTACTGATTACTGCTGGAAACTCATGATGATTCTCTTTATTTAGCAGGGGAAGAGTAACTGGCCCTATCCACCCCCAGCACAGTACCTCCAGTGACTGTTGCTGGTGTCTATCTTATGTTTCTTTTTAGATTGTGAGCCCTTTGGGGACAGGGAGCCATCTTGATATTTATTATTTCTCTGTGTAAACCGCCCCGAGCTATTTTTGGAAGGGTGTTATAGAAATTGAATAAATAAATCAATACATAAATTTAAAAAAACAATGCTGGACTTGATTGACTTTTGTTCTGTTCTGAAAGGGATCTTCTAATGTTCCTATGGCCTGGCAGCCCCTTGAATACTGATTTTAGAAAGCTATGAGGGGCATTATTTGGGAAAGAGAGCTAGTCTTGTAGCAAGCATTAATTGTCCACTTTACTAGGCAGGCTTTGCCTTGGTTTGCATTTGAACATAGGAACATAGGAAGCTGCCATATACTGAGTCAGACCATAGGTCCATCTAGCTCAGTATTATCTACACAGACTGGCAGCAGCTTCTCCAAGGCTGCAGGCAGGAATTTCTCTCAGCCCTAACCTGGAGATTCCAGGGAAGGAACTTGGAACCTAGAGGCTCTTTGCAGAGCGGCCCCATTCCCTAAGGGGAATATCTTACAGTATTTGCACTTCTAGTCTCCCTTTCATATGCATCCAGTTTGGACCCTGCTTAGCTAAGGAGACAAGTCATGCATGCTACCACAAGACCAGCTCAAGACCAGCACTGTAAGATATTGCCCTTAAAGAATAGGGCCATAGCTCAGTGGAAGAGCATTTGTGTGTTTGGTGCAGAGTGTCCCAGGTTCACTGCTTAACTTCTCCAGGTGGAGCTGGGAGAGACTCCTGCCTGAAACCTTGTAGAGCTGCTGCCAGTCAGTGTAGACAATGCTGAGCTAGACAGACCAATGGTCTGCCTCAGTATAAAGCAGCTTCTTATAATTTGTCTAAAGAGGGGCGGGGGGGGCGAGATGAGAGGGCTTGTATTTCATTACAGTCCCCCCACCTTTCCCTCCATAATTTGAACACCAGACAAATGAGATAGATGCTTCTCATGCAGCCATCTTCAAACCCCCAAGGAGAGCGATGTGACTGTGAGAAAGAACTTTGTTGTTCACCCCAGTCATGCACTTCTTCCTTACGGATATTACCATAGTTGCATGGGATTGTACCATGGAGAAGCAGCTTCCAGATTATGAAACCATAATAGCATCTTAATGGGAACATTCATAGACAGACTTCTAGAAGACACAAAATTCAAGTCCAACACGTATGGACATGTTCTCCTTTCAGCCAGTAATGGAAAACTATATATATAAAATCAAAATCAGTTCCACAAAAGAGTGTTTCACACTGATCTAAACTATTATGTATCCTATCATCAAAAGAATTAAAGTTAATAATCTCATGTCAACAATGCACACTCTATATAAACTTTGGCAAGGGCAATCTGATAGTTCATTGTCATAAAAAAAAACACCACAGCAAATGATCCTGTCAGTCTCTAGGAAAAGAACCAATTGATAACCACAACAACATGTCCTGTTTGTTTAAACACAAAATGTTAACAACAATAAATCTGCACTGATAGGAGAGCAAAGACCAATGACAAAAGTGATATATAATTGCAGCAGATCAATAAGGGTCCCTGAACAATTTGCACATGCTCTTCTGCTTTTTTAATATCACTGTTAATTTATTTTCCTTCTCTGCTTTCTGCAGCCTCTTGTTAAAAAAAAGGAGGAAATAGGCTGGTTCATTCTCATAGAGTAACAGAGGAGGATTAAAGATTAATTTTCATTTGTCAACTGTGTGTGATCTAATTGGATTTAAAACTGAAGGGACATTTAAAATCCACATTAGCAAAATGATTTCCTAAAATTCCATAGCCAATGCAGTCATGAAAAACTGGATTTAGGTATAAAGTGCACTGCACTTCAAATGTTATCTTTGAAAATCATTAAGCCTCCGTTTGTATAATTACTGCAGCCACATGTATACCTACTTAAGCTAGTCAAGCAATCCACTCAATCCACTAATCAGGAATCAGTGAAGGAGAAAATATTTTTTCTCTTCTGTACACTAAACTCAAAAACAGACTTAGATTCCATTATGGGAGACTAACTTTCCACCAAAGAATAATAGCACTGTGTTTTAAAGTGTCATTTCTACATAGCACCAAGGAGAATAACTAGTATACTCAAATTGCTGGAATGTGAAGCTAGGTTCTACCCAGTATCTTTTATGTTTTGTTGTTTAGAAGTTTGTCCCAGTGGGGATCCTATAGAAAGTGTGGGTGGTAGAGTCAGAAAGGAAAAAAGAGGGAAAGGAGGAGGAGAAAATTGAGTCATTTCTGAATAAATGCTTAAATCTATATAAGATTATTTGTGTCTGTGAGGGAAGGAGCTATAAAACAGTACTCTGGAGCCAAACTATGCATTATATAATGCTTGGTCCTGACATGTTTGATTTTTCTTGTATAAATAGCTACAGGAGGCCCCAATTTTGGTCAAATCTAGTGTTGGGGGAGGGGGCTTTACCCTTCCATCATAATCCAAATCTGGTCACTTCTAGGGTGCACACGAACGGTTTGATAGCGAAATGGGCCACTGTGAACTGGTCGCAAATTTAAATCAATGTGAAGAGTCCTCATCAATTAGAAATTCATCTTAATATATTCAGTTAATTACAGTTAAACCTATGTATTGTGGGGGGGAGAATACAGGCCAGATTTGGAGAACGTTAATATATCCAAAGAATATTTCAACAAGGACACATCAAAATATTGTTTTGGCTGTGTATTTTTATCATGCTCTAAATCTGGCTGTTTCTGTTCTCTGTTTTTTAATGCATAGAAATAATTCTTAGCTGAGTAAGACCACTGAATCATCTTAGTGCAGTCATTACACACCACATTTTAATACATAAGCAAGACAGGGTAGATCTATAGAGATGTGGAAGACACTAATGCTTGCTAAAGAAAAGTTATTATAACCCATAAAATACCCTGATGTATGTACAGATAATAAAGCCAAGGGATTGTCAAACTGTATATTCCATAGATTTCTATGATAAAACAACATGACAAACACTCTCTTCTCATCTCTAAGGCAAAATTATACTCTATTGGACAAAACAAGGAGGAAATAGTACATCTTCCTTTTAAAAATCACACAATAAAATGCACAATGCTTCATGACTGAGTATCCATGTGTATTTCATCCAACAGATATCATCATTTCTGAATACCAGGGGGACCACTGAATACCAGGTGGAGGAATTCTCTCCCTTGCCTTCCGCCCATAATTCAGAATGATGTGATTATTCATCAGGAACACCTCTGTTTTGGGCCAGCTTACTGGTTCTGTACACTAACTAACTGGAGATGAGTGAAGCACCCAGTTCCACTCCGTAAAATTTGGGTAAAGTGTAGAATAAAACTATTCCACTCTGCCAGAACTCCTGGGTCAATCATGGAACTTTTGCAAATCACTGCAAGCACTGAAGATCTCCATTGTGCAGCAAGTCCCCAGTGAAAGCACTGCACACCCTCATGGGGCTGGAGACTTTGGGGATGTGAGGGGGCATTCAAGGCAGAGTTCTAACATGGCCCTAATGTGGAGCAGCCCTCACATACAGGAAGTCTATGATGTACAGTAGTGAGGAACAATAGTTGTTCTATCCTTCTCAGAATTGGAGACTTACCCTTCTCAGGATCTGAGAAAATTGAGGGGGGGGGGCATATAAGACGAGGTTCTGGCACAGCTCCAGACTATACTAGACCCTTGCATGCCACTGGTTCTCTGATCCAGTGAAGAGGTGGTGTATTTATTTGTTTATTTTAAGTTTTTACATCGCCTATCCCAGATGGCTCTAAGTGGTTCACATTCAGTACTGAATATATCCAAGAGCAGGCCTTTGAACTGTACTGTGAACTTCCTTCCTCCACTAAAATCTCTGCGCTCTCCCCTCTGCAATCTCAACTGGCAAAACAAATACTTTGCCTGAGCAAAAAAGAAATAGAGGTCTCTGAAGCCTAACACCAAAATATGACCACCCAACCTCTTAAAAATATAAAAGCAAAGAAACAAAAAGTTGGCGCTACTTACCACTGTGAAATTCATAACTTTCAGTATCCATATCGTCATTGCTAAGTTAACGATCATGGTAACCAACAGCAAGAGGACAAAGAAATATAGGCACCTCTTTCGCCAACCATAAATTCCTACTGGATAAAGTTGAGGGTTTTCTGGTCTTGGCAGATTGTTTTGCTGTGTTGCCAGTATGTACTGTTCTCGTGTCATCTATTAAAGAAGTGGGGAGAAACCATGAAAACATTAAGTCTTAATTTGAATCATCAATGAAAGATGAAATTCTCATATTACTGCACTAGAGCAATAATCCAAGCGTTAACTCCTATATCTATATATCTATATATCTGTATTTCTACAGGTAGTCCATTTATTAGCTCCAACTATGCATTCATGTTTCATTCCCCCCTTTCCTTAGCCCAGTGGTTTCAAAGGTTTCAACTTTAGGTTTCAACTTTCTGCATTATATCTGCTGTTGAATCCCCCAAGTCAGGCTTATCAAACTGCCAGCCCATGGACCCGTGGAGCTTCTTTTCCCGGTTCCCAAGCAACTGTGTGTCAGCCCTGGCCATGAGTTTCCCTCCTCCACCCTGCTGTACGCTGAAGCTGTGACAGTGCTGCCCACTTGCTGGGGTTGGTTGGCTGGCCTGTTTATTCATTCATTTGTTTCTTTTCTTTGTTTCTCCCTCCCTGCTCCTGCTGCCACCAACATTCCTGTCTTCTCCCACCCCACACTCAGAAGGAAGAATTTATCCTTCCTCCTGTACTGCCACCACACTCCTCCTTCTTGTATCCTCCTGGCTCTTCAGTGTGCAGAGGACTGAGGCAGAAGGAGTGCATGAAGGGTGAGGGAGGGAGAGGAAAGGAGGAAGAAAGGAAGAGAGTAAGAGAAATAGCGGGGGGGGGAGGAAAGAAGAAAGAGGGTGCTGGAGAAAAAGGCAGAAGGAAGACAAGAGTACAAGTGAGGGGGGGAGAAAGGAAGAGAGTGATAGAAATAGCGGGGGAGGAGGAAAGAAGAAAGAGGGTGCTGGAGAAAGAGGCAGAAGGAAGACAAGAGTACAAGTGAGGGAGGGGGAAGAAAGGAAGAGAGTGATAGAAATAGCGGGGGGGGAGGAAAGAAGAAAGAGGGTGCTGGAGAAAAAGGCAGAAGGAAGACAAGAGTACAAGTGAGGGAGGGGGAAGACAGGGAGTGAGAGAAAGAGCGGGGGGAGGAGAAAAGAAGAAAGAGGGTGCTGGAGAAAGAGGCAGAAGAAAGACAAGAGTACAAGTGAGGGAGGGGGAAGAAAGGAAGAGAGTGAAAGAGGGAGCAAGAGGAGGAGGACAAAAGCAGAAGGCATCGAGAGGTGCCTTTCCCTGAATAAGTGGAGGGCAAGGGAGGTGGGGAGGGGGAGGGGGAAGAAAGGAAGGAATGGAGTGAGAGGAAGAGCGAGGAGGAAGATTAAGACAGAAGGTGGCGAGAGACACCTTTCCCCGCATGAATGAGTGAAGGAGAAGGGGATGTGTGAGTGAGTGAAGGGGAAGGCTGTGTGAGAAGGCATGTGAGGTTGGTGCAGCCCCCTGGAGGTGCACTGGAATAAAATAAAATCCACCTCCCAATTGAGTTTGACACCCCTAGCCTAAGCATTGCAGAGGATTCTGTGGTATACACACAGGTACTAAAGTACTAATCAGCCTTTCAGGCCTTGACATCACCCTGTGTGGATGGAGAGTACATCTTAAACATACAGGGTAAGAGCACAATGGTACTAAACAAGGTTTATTAATGGCTCCAAAAACATTTTGAGTTGAAATTCTTTATCAGGAAAATAATTCAAATAGCACTGTTCTGAGAGCTCCCATGCAGTCTGTTTTTGTGCAAGGTTTATTCCCTGAGTATGATGTGAGACTTGAAATGTATTTGCATTCCTGGGTGAAACTTGTTTTGCATCAGTTTGGGCTTTTCTTTTTGTTGTTGTCATAGGAGGAAACTTCCTCCATTGTATCCTACAACACACAATTGCAATTAGTACTGAGCTAATTCTCATTAGATAACTTTCAGCTCAGATGTTAAGGGCTGATTGAGCTCTCCGCCCAGCCAGGAGGGGTCTCAGAAATTTCCTTTCTCTTTTATAAAAACATTTTTATAAAAGTGGGCTCTGCTGAGATGCTGGGTCCCTGGAAACTGCATGATGGTATCACATGCTGATGCCATGTCTAGCAAGTTGTCTATCATGTCTATCGTCTGCTATTATTGATATTCTCACTGATGAACACTTGAAAAGCTTCTGAGGAATCAAACAGTTCCCTGGAACATAGGTTGAAAACCATTGCCTTGATGCATTGGTCGCATTCACATGTAACATGGAACTGGAGTTTTAGGGGGAAGATGTTTCCTCATTATGTTGTCCAAATACTTGCGACTCTGGTTCCACGTTCCGACCAACTCTCAATTTCTATTTTGTAACTCCAATTTGAACCCTGCTAACTTGGCAAAGAGGCACCTTTTAACATGGTGATTCTCTTTATTTAGCAGGGGGAGAGTAACTGGCCCTATCCACCCCCAGCACAATACTTCCAGTGAATGTTGCTGGTGTCTATCTTATTTTTCTTTTAGATTGTGAGCCCTTTGGGGACAGGGAGCCATCTTATTTATTTATTATTTCTCTGTGTAAACCACCCTGAGCCATTTTTGGAAGGGCAGTATAGAAATCGAATGAATGAATGAATGAATGAATGAACCCTTGAGTTATAGTGAGGTTCATCTCCCCAACCCAAAGTTTAACACAGCCTGTGTGTCATCTGAATTCAGAACCACAGGCTGCATTTGCTATAGTCTGAGTTGAGAGAGGAAGCTCCTCACTCCCTGTGGCCATGACTGAATGTGTGGGATGTCCTCTCTATAGGTGACTGCAATTAGATCGCCCTCTGTGATGTCCGAATTCAGGGATGTGGGGGAACCACAGGTCTGTTGGGCCATATGTGAATGCAGCCATGATACTATGGCTGCATTCACACACAACGCAGAACTGCGGGTCTACTGGACCCACTGTTCTGCGTTACATGCGAATGTGGCCATAGTATCATATATTTTTATTTCAATTTCTTTCCCACTGATCTCAAAGATTTAAGGCAGTTAATCATCATTTAAGAAGAAAAAAAGATAACAGAAGCTGCCACCCTGACCAAAATAAAAAATTATCTACACCGATCTTTCTATCTACTATTCTATTCAGTGTACTAAATAAATAAATACATAAATGTACTAAATAAATACTACAAACATGAAAAAGAGCAAGCTAAACTTAAACGATGAATATATTTCATGTATTAAATGCCATAGGAGAATCAGGGTCCAATTGCACTCCAGCTGAATTGTATCATATACAGTGTCAATGAAAACGTCTATCATGGCTTCAAGTATAAAAATTAGTAATTATTTCTCACTGGAAGTGAAAAGACAAGAAGTGTTATAGTTGATGTATACTGATGAGTGAAATACTTAAGGACTTGCTGTGTGTTTGACTAATTTTCTGAGAACAGCATTACAGCCACTTCCTTGGAACATTCTTCCTCCTCCTCCCATATGTGTGATTTTCCATAAGAGTTTTGCAGACACAGTGCCAGTCAGGGTCAGCCCTTCCATGAGGCAGGTTGAGTTGGTCGCCTCAGGCGGAGAGGGGTGCAGGAGGTGGCAAGTCATGCCTTCTACTACCATGGCACCACGCCACCATTAACTGTTGCCATTCTAACTTGCTCTGTGGGGGGCATGCTTTTCAATTCCCCCTCTTTGCCATTCTTGATTTGTACCTCTCCCCCTCCCCTCACTTGAGCTAGGAATGCCCTTGCTATCACTTCCTGGCTTGGTGACATAGTTTGAGACTCCTCACATATCACTTCTGCAGCATGGCCTGGAAATGACAAGCACCCACCCACAGACAGATGGGGTGTGTGTATGTGTGTCATTTTGTCCTTTGCCCCTTGCAGCAAAATGGACTGGCTCTGTTGGCAGTTGCCAAACACAGGGCAGAGAGCACACTGTGCCCTATTTTTTCTTTACTACTTCTCATTTTCTTTTTGTTTTGTAACTATGCATTACACGAGAACCTTAATAATTACCTTTTAATAAGTAACCTTTTAAAAGAAGCATTAAAATTTCCTAGCACATCCCTCAGTATTCAGTAAATTCCACGAAGGACAACCTTCTCTTGGAGGCCATAATACTATAACCATCTCCAAAACCATCTACTTAATTCAAAGCTCAGTTCTGCCAGTCACATAAGAGGACATCAGGACATCTCTAATTGTGCAAGGTTTGACACAGCTTGCAAAACTAAACAGTGGAGCCACCAAAGCTGATCTCTAGAAATGACTCGTGCAGAAGTGGCATAGCAATGATGTCTGCGGTAGGGCACAGCCAGTCAGCATACAGGTAACCTTTCAAGAATGTGCAAAAGGTATCAATAGGGATGCAAATAGACAGGACACACAGCTCCAATGACAATTTGGAGGTGGTAATTTCATATTCATAGATGCAAGCATTCACAACAAACACCCGATTCTAAAAAGTGTTATCATGCATTCATCTCAAGAACATGAATGACCCATGTTGCATCTTGAAGCCATTAATTCTTCAGTTATTTAAACAAATGAGACAAGATTGGAATGAAGGAATTTAGGATGGCAAACAATATTTTTCAACATGAATTCTGCAGCTTCTTTTTAAAGTCCTGATCTGATGTACTGGTAATAAGGGATGCGCTGGTAATAAGGGCACAAAGCAGCTAGGATCATTGCTATAATACATGTTCTTCTACCAGAGCAACCGTGTTAATTTCTGTATATACCAATCTATCTGTAGGTGCTGAACCTCTGCAGCAGCCAAGGATGACCTTGCATTGCTTAGAAGTGGTCATAGAAGGGGCATGACATAGGATGACAGCAGAGTGGCAACATGAGTCATGTTTCTATTTAAAGAGGTCGATGTTCTGATGCTGTGTTTGCCCAAGGCTGTTACACTTGCTAGTTGCACTAAGTCTGGAGCATGCGTTCCAGACTAATGTTGCACTTCTGCAAACATGTTTGCACATGCGCAACAAGGTGCGCAACCTGTGGCACATCTCATACATTCTACAGAGAACTTTTGCACAAGAGCACAATATGGCAGTCACACAGTCCCCCAAATCCTTGTGATTCAACACAGATAACCAATCTGCTTGCACTAACACAACTGTGTTCATTGCGTAAGCACAACGTTAGTCAGGATATCGGCCAGTGACAGGGTCAGCAAGTGCGATGCGGCACACAGATGAGCATTCACTCAAAGCACAGCACTAGCCAGTGCCTCAGCACCCAAGGTCAAAACAGAAAACCTGTGCACAACTCTCAACTGCATGACAAACAAGGATGCACCACATCACACTGACACAAGATACCTCTCTCTGAAGGTATTCATCTCATGCATTCATCAAATGTGGCAGCAGCTCCTCAATGGAAGCTGGGCAGATGAAGTTCTACAGAAGCAGCCCTTCTTGTCTCTGATCTCTATGGCAAACCGCTTTCCCCCTGCTCCAGAATGAAGCCTGGAATATAGACTAGGAGCTAGCTTTGTGCCCTTGCCTGATCAATAGAGCAGTAGCTTTCTGTCTGGCGCACTTGAAGCTTTCGCTTCCAGCCTTGCCTAAGTCTGCCTCTAGTTCCCAAAGCTAGATTCAGGGCCCTGGGTTGGACAAACTCACTCTTGGTCTAGTTTGGGTTACAGTTTGGCCCTACATTGCTCATAGTTGGTTCAGGGGCTGGGGAGGTCAATAGTAGCAACAACGGGCAGGTGCAAAGAAGATGGCTTCTTATATTGGGACTCTCACACTTCTCCAGACATTCACACAGTTAGGAGAGGCAAAAGGAAATAAGAAAACCTCAAGAGGGAAATAGTTCATGGTTCTCTATTAAAATGATTCAAGTCTTCATTTTAAACTAGTCTCAATATATGGCAATTTGGAAAGTTAATAACTGAGAATGTCAGGGCACATGTATGCACTAGGTTGCTAATCTTCTGGTATTTAGCAAAAATTGCTTTAATGATTTCTGGATTAACTTTTATGATATTCCTTCCTTTCTACCTCCTTGTAGGATGAAAGAGATTTATGATCTATTCAGTATGCACGCCCACATTTTTCTGTATACAAAAATGGTTCGATATTCAGCAGAAGTGAAAGGAAGATTTTGTTGTTTTAAAGCAATCTTCTTCATTAGCAAAAAATTGATAAAATTAATGTTTTTGACCTTTCAGTATAGGAAATATCTTAAATTAGAGGGTGAAATAAGTAAACATACACTCTGAGTCTCCTAAATGCTCATGATACATTGCCCCCAGACCCCCAAATGAAGACAAGACACATATGTTTGGGATAAACCAGGGCCACACTTTACTGGCTACCAATAAAGGATATGCAACAAGCATTAACAATTCACTAAAGTGTGCGCAACTCCAACTGCTCAGGGGGCATTCAGCCTCCTATCAAGAACTGCCTGCCCCCATAACCGTTGGGTGAATCAACCGGGCCTGATAGATGCCAGCAGCAACCGCTGCATAGCTTCATTCAGCCACACAGTTTACTCTGTTGAGGCAACTGCCCAGGTCACGCCCCACTTGAGTCCCCAAAAGGTCTTAGTGGGCGAGCCAAGCGGCCACATAAAAGTGGTTCATTCCCAGCCATCCTAGGCCACAAAACCCTGAGGAGCTTCACCCAACACAGGTATCTCCAGTTGAACACCAATGAATCCTTACCTTACCCTACCCACACTCACCTGCTCGTGTGACCAACTTCCTAGCAAACAACTCCCACCCCCAATTCCTTGAAAGCAACCACAGCGAGGAGTAGGTGGAAAATTCCATACCCTGTGCCAATCTGGGTGAAGACAAAAATTCTTACATGGCCCCAAAGCGACCAGCTAGGCTCTTACTGTGTAATTGGGAGGGTGGTTGGGAACCGGCAAACTGCTTATGAATGAGGGGAGGAGGGAGCCAAGCCACATATCCAAACGCCGCTCCTGCTGCCTCCTTGGCCATGGCAAGCACGAGGGGTGTTCACATCCACCCTGTTTCCCTGAGGACCAGGCATAAACCTTGCCCCACCCAACAGCCTTTCAGCATGGCATTTTGAATATCATTTGCCTTATTTGCAGATAAGATTATTTAAATGGGATATAACCTCTTCTGCAGCAGGTACAATGTATTAAATAGAGACAACTACGTCAGGTGAAAGACAATAAAGCACTGGAAGATGTGGTGGGGAGGGCAGAAATCATGTTTTCTTTGTGCAGCTGCCGTAAAGCCATTAGGAAAAGGGCAAGGTGAGATGGATCCAATATAAAAACTCCTCAGCAGCAGGAGATGTCATAAAGGAGGGTGTGACTCCCAAATTTGGTAGCATAAATTACACCCTAACAGGCCATTTCCCTCTCATCCATAAATTACTTCTAGCACTGGTAACCAAGGCACTCTGGTCTGTATGGAGGAGAGAAAGCTCCTTCTGTTGGTTGTTTTAAACCCAAAAACTAGAGCTATTCAAGATGGACCAGGCCTGACGGAAAAGGAGGAGGGGGGTATTGGGGGTGGGGACATGGGCTGACCAAAATATTTGGTTTAGTTTTTTAAAAACCTTAAAATAACTATATTTACTTTCTTTGAAAAGACGGCTATATGGCAGAGGCTTAATATGACCAGACTTTGTTTAGACTAGGAGGAGGTCTGCCACTCACCACTTGTACTCCACCTGTTATGTTGATTTGTGTCACTAGTTACTGCATTTCATGCTGTTTTATGGCTGTTTTTAGCCTGCTTTGCTTAAGGAAAGTAAGTTTATGATATCAATCAGCATTCCGTGTGTGTGTCCATGAGTGTGTTTATCCCCCACTATCAATTTTGCAATGCCTGGAGCAATATGAACCAAATTTGGTACAGTTGTCTCATAAGAACATCTCAACAGCGTAGTTTGTGATGATGTCATCTACTCTGATTCAAGATGGTGGACACTTAAATGTTTGAGGCACAAGTGGGCTAGCTTGTGAACTACCTAACTGATTTGAACCAAATTTGCTACAGCTGTAGGACACCACAATGGCCCAGTTTGTGATGATGTCATCCACCCCGATTCAAGATGACGGATGTGTAAATGTTTGAGACACAAGTGGGCTAACTTGTGGACCATCTGACCAATTCGAACCAAATTTGGTACAGTTGTAGTGAGTGACACATAGGGACACCTCAACGGTGTAGTTTGTGTACCAACTGATGTCCTAACTTGGGGACTATCTAACAAATGTGGACCAAATTTGGTGCAGTTGTAATGAGTGACACAAAGGGACACCTCAATTGCATAGTTCATGATGATGTCACCTTAAGTGGTGCAGCGGGGAAATGCTTGACTAACAAGAAGAAGGTTGCCAGTTCGAATCTCCACTGGTATTATATTGGGCAGCAGCAATGTAGAAAGATGCTGAAAGTCATCATCTCATGCTGCACGGGAGATGGCAATGGTAAACCCCTCCTGTATTCTACCAAAGAAAACCACAGGGCTCTGTGCATGCCAGGAGTCGAAATCGACTTGATGGCACACTTTACCTTACAGAAGGGGCAAAGTGCATTTATGGATGGGCAAGCTGAGTCCCATATATTAGATTTCTGAAACAGATGGGGGGGACAGTGGGTAGGCAAGCAAGGTTTCATGGTGTGTGCGCCTGTCCACTCTTGCCCCCCTCCCGAAAAGTTAGGAGGTACCTTGCTTGTTCCATTCTATGGCTATATAGGACTTGTATGTGTATGGCAGTATAAAACCTATGTTGGTAATTGCTTTCAAAAAGGGAACAGAGTAAATATATAAACAAAAATTAAGGCACTGAATTTTAAATGAAGTGTGACCATATACTGTATAATGATATGATAATTTGCTTTGCCTTGTTTACAATACCTCCTTTGATGCTTGTTAGGAATTGATTTGACTACTCTGTAGTAATTGACTAATGTCTCCCGTGTTAATTTGTATCCAGAGAGTCCATTAATTGAAAAAGCATTACATTATTGTTTCCTTATCAGCTTGGATCAACATGTTGACCGCCTGTTTGTTACTTCCCAAATAGGCCAGCTTCAATTTATTATGGAAAATGTCTATCAAACAATTGTAGAACCACCGAATATTTTACTGCAACACCTAAAGGTGTGATACAACAAGGATTACAGGAAGCCATGTTCCTTCAGTCATGCACAGAACACCGCCCATACTTCTGCATTCCACCTCTGAGAACCAGAGCAAACTGAAGAAGCCCTTATGCCCAGGCTGCAGGAAATGAACTGGCTGTAGCAATTTCAATCCGTCAAATAATGTATCCTAATAAGACTTCTAGATGTTACTCATGGAAATGACAGCAGTGCCAAATAGGAAGCAAAACAAGAGCCACCTGAGGTAAGGAGCTTCTCAGGTTGACAGAAGACATGCCACTTGTGTGAATCCTACTAGCCCATCTGGACCACCAGCAGTGGGTATCTGATGTGGTAAAAATGTGTCTTACCACATGAGGGATGGGGCTGTAGATCAGTGGTAGATCTGCTTTGCATGCAGTCAGTCCCAGTTTCAAGCCCCATCATCTCCAAGTTGGCCTGCAAAAAATCTTGCCTTGGGAAGTGGCTGTCTGTGTAGACAATGCTGAGCTAGATAGGCCAATGGTCTGATCAGTATAGGACAGCTTCCTGTGTTCCTACACAGAGTGACACAGACGAGGAGTGGCTTACAAGTATAC
Source organism: Hemicordylus capensis (assembly GCF_027244095.1). Classification (NCBI taxonomy): domain Eukaryota; kingdom Metazoa; phylum Chordata; class Lepidosauria; order Squamata; family Cordylidae; genus Hemicordylus; species Hemicordylus capensis. Next base: position 93,794,395 of record NC_069661.1, on the reverse strand, counting down.
ATTGTCATTTACATCCACCCAAAGATAAGCTAAGTAACATTCCCTGCAGATAATTTCTCAATGAAGTTATGATGTTGTAGCACAGAACATGTGACTCTACATCCATCAGTATCTGGATCAAACAATTATTTCTGCAAGCAAGGCTAGCACAGAAGTGAGCTGAAACCCATCACTATAGATTGGGAGATGCCTTTACAATAGACTCGCTAAGCTAGAGGCACCCACATCAGCATTTAGAGTGAATCAGAAAAGCAAAAACAATCCGCTGCTAACCAGACACTGCAGCTCAGGAGAACTCTTTCAAAATGTTAGACAGGTAATTTACCAGAACCAGCTGGCTTCCTTTACTCCCCCTGACAGTAACATGCCCTCTAGCTATGCAGTCACTGCTGTGGGCCCCCTTTTCTCTCTCCGACATGCCAGCAAGTCATTCACCTTGCTTCTGGTTTGTGCAGCATGGAGCATTAATTAAACTTACAGATGAAGTATTATTTCACATTTTCTTTGCAACTCTTTGGCTGGCTGGCAACCTACCATATGTAGGGTAATGTGTATCACACTGTGCAGCTGATGGTGCAGAACAGCACTGTAGTCATTTCTCAGATTGCAAACTCACAAATACATGCATTATGTATTTAAAATGGCATAATATTTTGGGCAAGAGAGATAAAAATTGGACTTTTAAAATGTAACTGTATATAATAGCCGGTTCTTCTTCTTGCTGTGGATTGATTTGTAAAAGGCTCTGTGAATCAAGCAAATAGATTTGCTATGCAAACTCTTTCAAAGACAAATAGCTTAAATATATCCAGTCTTGTCATTCTATTTTATTTTTTTTAGAATACAGATAATGATGCTCAAGCTGATTTATTCTTGCTTTCTCAGTGAGGGCTTTGTTTCCCATAACAGAGCTCCTGAACCTCTTCAGTGTAAATATAGTTCGTTTTGATAACCAACATCAGCTTTGCTTGATATGTAGGTAGCCAGGCACTACTGAATAAAGAGGGTTGTTGTGTGAGCAATGATTTATTGACAAGCCTGTTTGGTTCAATAGCAGAGATGGGCAACCATCCCCAAGCCTGCATTTGATTTGCAATTGGGCTTGGTAAGCTAAGCTAATTTCCCTGTAAAAGATTGGGGTCCAGTTGGGTTTGTTCTGAGCCCAACTGAACCCCTTGTCCCTGATTATGTCTTTGAGAACACAAGAAGATCTGAATCCTCTCCCATCTCAGCCCTGGTCAGCCTCCAAATTTTCTCCTACCCAGGGGTACAGACAGAAGGAAAGCTTGAGGAGTAAATTTGGTGGGTGAGGGGTGGGTAGAGCAAGGCCACTGTTGCAGGGGAGAAATGCATCTTCTGGGGATTGAAGAAATGGACTATTGGTTTGGTGAGGGGAGTTCAGTAATATTGGAGGGCACTACTTAAACGCTAAGGAAATGCTTCTTCTGCATGATCCCCACTGCATGTTAAGGTCATCTGAGGAGGCCAGTAACTACCGGTACATCTGGTGGCGACTCAGAGGCAGGCCTTCTCTGTCGCTGCTCCTGGGCTGTGGAATGTGCTCCCTGCAGAAATTTGTAATCTGAATTCATTATTGGCCTTCAGAAGAGCCCTCAAAATCTGTTTGACTTGGCCTTCCAGGGTTTTTAAATTGTTGTAAATGTTTTTAACGTCTTGTAACCAAGTTTTTAAACTGGACTGCGGTCAGCGATGTTGCTAACAACATCTGAGCAATTGACAGACTGCTAAATATATGAGAGAACCAGCAGCCAATCAGGCTTCCCTGAGTCAGAACTTCTGCTTCCTCCCTTGTTATCTCCTGAGCCTGTGTGACTCCCACTGAGCTTGCCTCTTGAGATGTCTTCTCAAGACAGGTGAAATCCCAGGCTCCTCCTCATCAGAAATCATGTCTGGCAGCTGTTCCAAATCCTCAGCTCCAGAGTCTGGTCTCCCTGCCAAATCCTGTGGCTGTGCCTCTGAGTCCTCACTAGCAGGCGAATCCTCCTGCTCTGACTCTTCTGAGTCAGAAGTCTGAGCCGTGACACTATTTCAGAGAATGCTGCATGACAAACAATGGTCAAACATCAGGGCAATGTTTCCCAATGAACACAAGGAAGGCTGCATTCGCACATCCAATGGAACTGTGGTTCCACTCCCCACTCAGCCGCCACTCTCCTGTCCACATACAGATGACAGGGAGAACATCATCTCTGCAGTCAGTGAGACTGCAGAGAGCAGCAGGAACTGTCTGTGTGGGCTTCCTTCTTCCTTGAAGGTCAGCCCTCACAGCCAATCACGGAGGGAGAGAGGGACGACCTTCCTCCCTCAACTCCAGTCCAGCTGAATTCAGCCTCCTGTTTTAATGTAAAGCATTTGGATGCAATGGAAGCTCTGTTGAACCTTGGTTTTGAGCAGCAAAATTTACTACAAACTGAGAGTTCAAATTGGAGTCTCCATAGTACAACCTCGGGTCATGAAAGGGATGGGACCAGAGTTGCAAACATTTGGATGTAATGTTGAAGAAACCTCAGGTCCCTGCAACCCTGTTACATGTGAATGCAGCCATTGTTCCATACTAACTCCATTTTTGTATTTCAAAGCAAACAGTTATCTCTCTTGCATTCAAATTAGAGGTTCAATCAATTCCCTCACCCTTCCCACAGATGCAGTGGGAAGGACTTTCAACCTGTTTCACACCACTTACTTAACATTATTTGTGAGTCACACCAAGGCCAGTGTCAGAAACAATGGATAGAATCCCCTTAATCCACACAGCTGCATATGATTAGGGGTGTGCACGGAACCACCTGGTCTGGTTCAGTTCAAGTCTGGACTGGACCTGAACAGGACCAGGCCAGTTCGGTCTGGCACCCCCTTCAACCCTCCCTGGTTTGGTCTGGGGGGTTTTGCAGACATTTTTTTAAAATAATAAAATCAATGTTTTAAACTTACCCCCTTTGGGAGAGTTCTTGGAGGCAGTGGGGAAGGGTCCACGGAGGTTCCCCCTTCCCCCGTCGGCCTCCCTTCATGTTCTTTGGCCCATTTGGGCCTTCCCATTCCGGCTCAGTGGCCATTTTGGAGGCCACCGTGCCTGTGCAATTGGCCTCTATTTTTAAAGTAAAGTTTTTTTAAAAAAATAAATTAATTAAAAAATCTGCAACCCCCCTGAACAGTCAGGGGGTGTTCGGTCTGGCATGGTTCGGTTCGACCCCAAATGGTCGAACCGAACTCATTCAATGTCGAACTTGTTTGCAAATTCCTACATATGATGCCCTTCTCAGTAAGACTGTCCAGGACTGGGAAAAAGTGGCTGCCCAGAACCTTTCAGTTCAAGTGACAAGACAGATGGAAGTCATTCACACAATCAAAAACTGTGTTCTACCCGGGTTTGGGAGCTGTGTGTACTCCCAATTTTTGATAGTGTGGAAGCAAGGTTAGAGGAAAACCTGGGTAGAAGTGATTGTGTGGAAGCAAGGTTAGAGGAAAACCTGGGTAGATTTTTGTCCTACCTTGCTTCCATACAATCACTTCTACTCAAGTTTTCCTCTAACCTTGCTTCCACATAATCAAAAATTGGGAGTACACACAGCTCCCAATCCTGGGTAGAACACAGTTTTTGATTGCATGAATGACCTCATGGAGTTTTTCTTTATAAGTTAATGCTACTTTGCAGCTTTAAGCATAGGTGGTTGTTTTTAAAACATGCAGAAAGTGAGGGTGTTTTTACAATCAGCCAAAAATGATTGTAAGGAAGTCAAGCCCAGGCTTGAACCATCAGGATTTAAGAACCACCAGGATTGCTCCCGATCCCAGTGATGCTTTGGTAGCAAACCCGCCTGCAGAGCCCAACACTCTAATCATCTCTCAGCACCAGCTGCTTTAAGCCTGTTCCTGGAGATTGCAGAACTCCCAGCCAGTGCCAGGGGAATCCCCACACACTCACGCAGTACATTGTGAGATTTCCAGGGACTGGTATGTGTCCTAACCCCCAATCCTCTGTGCTTCCCGGGGCAGCTGGCAATAATCTAGGTGGGCAATTAGCCTGCCCAGCAAGGACTAGGCGATCGTGGGGAAAGTAAGTTTCCAAAGCCTTCCCTGCCACCCACCCTCAAGCCCTTCTCATGGATCGTAAGAAAGGGCTCAGTATCTCTATAGTATTTAATTTAATTTATTTATTTACATTTATATCCCTCTCTTCCGCCAAGGAGCCCAGAGCAGTGTGCTACAGTACATACTTGAGTTTCTCCTCACAACAACCCTGTGAAGTAGGTTAGGCTGAGAGAGAAGTGACTGGCCCAGAGTCACCCAGCAAGTCTCATGGCTGAATGGGGATTTGAACTTGTGTCTGCCCAGTCCTAGTAAAAATGTTATTTTTAAACCGTGTTCCAGGGGACCCTTTAATGCTTATTGAGGGTTTTAATGAGAACATCAATAATGGCAGCCAAACTTCCTTGAAACACAATTTGCCCACCAAAATGGATGGCCTCAAAACTGTAGGAAATATTAGATGTGTTCTAAGGCACATCACATGGGTTAACTGTTAGGCCTCAAGCCTTGTCAGTACTTCTTGTGAAGTGAGTATCTGACCTAGAATATTCTCCAGAATCCTTGATAATGCATATGGGTTCAAAGGCAGACATGCAGAGGTCTCTCAGATTGATGTGGAAACAGTTCTTTGAAGATGAACATGATTGGAAAATCTATTTCAAAGGCATGGACCAAACATTCCTATCTGAGTTCCATGGATAACTCAATTTTGTTTTGAAGTCATGAAATTCAGAGGAACTTTTTTCCCCCTCACACCTCCCCCCTCCCCAAAACAGTACTCCCCGCCCCCGCCACTAGTGTCAACAGGGTTTATGTCAGCATGTGTATTCTGATACTGCAATTTGCTTGGCTTTATATTGTCAATGAGAATTCCACTTTTCTGCTAAGTCAATACAATTAGATTACTACCGAGACTTCATTACAGCCACAGGCAGGACAGCCGCTGAGGTATACAATTTTCGCCCTATGATGCCAGAACTACTGAACAGTTATTGGAACAATTGTCTATAAAAGGACAATAAATGCTTCTATCTTAAATATTGTTTTCCAATACCATTATTGCACTGAAAGGGAAAGAGAGTTAAATGGGAAAAACGGTTGTAAGTTAGATACTGCTATTAGTATTACCACTTAGTGAGAACATTTACTGGTGCTCTGTATTTAACATATTTAATTATAATGTGTGTCATACAATCACATTTGCAGCATGCATTCAAGAATTAATAATCCTGTGATGAATGATTTCCATATTTTCACTGAGTTTCAAGACAAATGAAAGTGCTGGATACACAAATACCTTCTGGTGCAATATGTTAAGAAAAATTGGAGTACCTTTGAGTGTAGAGACAGTGTATTATTGGGTTTTTGTTGTTTTGCTATCAATTGCTTTTATTGCTGCAAACCTCCTTGCTATATTCCTCTTTGAACAACTGATTTTAGAAAGGTGATAAAAGCATTAAAATAAACAAATAAGCAAGCAGAGAAACAACTATATGTGTGTGTGTATTTAGTTGCTAGGCTTCCAGATTCAAAAGCTGCTGTTTTATTAAAGTAACAATAAACGTTATAAAAAGTAGCAGGAAATAGTACAGATCAAAGCATAACAGCCCAAGCCCAAAAGGTTCCTGAGGTGACATGACAATGCATCACCCTAGAGAAGGATGAACTCTTCCCCTCACCACTAGAGGAGAGAGAACTCATTCCTCTTCCCTTACAAGTGGAATGGAAGCTCTTTCTCTTCCCCACCCACTGACAGAGGAGCAGAGCTTTCCTCTCCCCCTTTCCTTCCCCAACCAGCAGAGGAGGAGCTTTTTCTTCTCCCCCCCCTCTTCTTGCTAGTGGAAAGGGAACTCTTCCCTTCTTGCCCCATTCCCTTTCCTCCTCCTCTTTCTGCTGATTGAGTTTTGTAATGGGAGAGGATGGGGAACAGAGGAAGAGGAGGAGCAGGTGGTGGTGGTAGCAGAGGTAAAGTGGTGGCAGTGTTGCAGCCAATAGGTAAGGGAATGCCAGGGTGAGGAGGCATGGTGAGGTAGCCAGTAGAGGTGGCAAGTGCAAAGCATGCCCACTATCTCTTTCAATGTGATGCTTGAGGTTAGGGATGTTCCAGGTCTGGGCATGCAAATTGTGTGGCGGCCTTCAAAATGGTCACCACGAGATGGGAGAAAGCCAGAAAGGGGGGAAAGCCAGCAGGAGGAGAGTGAAGCTTCAGAGACGACCCCAGTGACCATGGCAGCACCCGGAGGTGGCAAAATTACTATGGGCCCAACAGTGAGTTATAATTTTTTTTAAAAAAAAACTTTGCAAACCGCAGACCAGCTTGAACCTGAGCTGAACCGGTGGCAGGATGTTCAGGGGTGCACAAAACCAAACATGCCTGGTCCGGTTCGAGTCCAGTCCAGATTCGAACCGAACCTGGCAACCTGGTTTTATGCACACCCCTACCTGAGGTGACTGCTTCACCAGACCTCATTAATGGATTGGCCATGGACAGAAATATACATAACATGCAAGTACCTGGGCTGGTGTATATTTTGGGTGATCTGAATGCAAAACAATTGCTAACAAGAAAATAAACTGATATGGTTATTTACCACCTTTGGATTCATAACTTTAGCCTCATTCAGACATTATAAAATCACCCTGCTCTAGCAGTGTACAGTGGAGCCAAGTCGGAGGACGTCCCACCCTGTCACTCACTGCCTCTCCTTGTTTGTTTCTCCCTCTTGTTTGAAGAGGAAGAAGCCCTAAGCATGATGGAAGGGGTGTGATCAAACCCGCGGAAGTGCCCACCAACATGCTTAGGGCTCTTCCCACTTCAGGCCCTGCTGAGCAAAGAGGCACCTTTAAAAAGTGGTGATTCCTTTTATTTTATATGGGAAGAGCAATTGGCCCTATCTATCCCCAGCACAGCATCCCTCCAATGACTGTTGCTGGTGTCTCTCTTATGTTTCTTTTTTAGATTGTGAGCCCTTTGAGGACAGGGAGCCATTTTATTTTATTTTATTTTATTTTATTTCTATTTGTGTAAACTGCTTTAGGAACTTTTGTTGAAAAGCAGTATATATATTTTTGTTGGACAGGCAATCATGGAAGCGCCCACCATTACAGGTAGGGCTTTTCCCAGTTCAGACAAGTCCCACTGTAAGCGTGAGCACAAGAGAGAGATGTTCAGTGATGGGGCAGGGCAGGATTTCCTCCCCCTTCACCCCACTGTACATGGCTACATTGGAGCAATTTTATAACGTCTGAATGAGGCTTTTTTGTATCTAAACTATGCATTCTGTGATGAAGCTTTGCGTCTCAGTGGTCTCAACTGGTGCAAATGCTATTCAGTTTGTTCTGAAATTGTATGAAAATTATAAACTTAGTTCTTCCTCCTTTTAAGGGCATCACTGCTTTCCCTTTCTAAATGAGGGAGATGCAACATAAAGCTGGAGAGCTAGCCACTCAATAAAAGCTTTGCTTCATCTTGCACCTTGTCTTCATCCATTATTCCTAGAAAATTAGAAGATTAGGGATTTGGGAACAAATTCCTGCCCATTTAGGTATAGCTAATGGGTTGTATGAGCTTTGTCATGTATTTGAAGAATTTTAAGTTTAACATAATGAAAAGTATTTGAATATTAAACTGATTTACATTGGAGGCAGGTAGGTTCATAACTGAAGGAACAAAAGGCAGCTTGAGGAGGCTGTGGTTTTGAATGGAGGAGCAGCATTTTCAAAACACTGAGGCTCTCCACACGAGCAGTGTGAGGTTAAGCAGGGACAGCGGGTCAAGCCCGCTCTCCCCGCACACGAACGGCTAGCCCGCCTTGGGCAGGCAGATAATCTGCCCACACGATTACCGAGCAAATGTGCAGGGCATGTTGGGGGGACCCCCAACACTAGAAGGCTTGTTGTAGCCTCCCGGCCAGGGGTCTTTTCATGTGTCACCACAGCACAGAGCCACACTGTGGCAACCCACAATCGAACAAACAGGGTGGGGGCATTTAAGCGTGGGGGCATTTAAGGAGGTTTGCTGCCGGGGCTGTGTGGCTTCCGTTGCAGCACACGACCTCCCCAAAGTGAGCTGGGCTCCCTTAGCCTGCTTTTGGGAGGATGTGAGAATAGCCCCCCAAAATAGAGAAACAGATCTTATTTATGTATTGATTTTTCTTTGTAAATCGCTTTGAGAACTTTGATTTAAAAGCAGTATATAAATATTTTGTAGTAGCAGTAGTAGTACAGAAGGAGCGACTGCAGTTGCATATGTTGATATGCATCTGCAACAGCACTGCATTGACCTTCCCCCATACAGGAAGCCACACTGTGACTTTTCCAGCATGTGGAAGGGTAGATGAAATTACAGTCACAACCAAATTTCAACTACAGAGATATGCAAGGTGGGATTATGAGATTGTTACTTATGCAAAACCTCTAAGGAATTCTGAGGAATGACCAGGGCTGGCCTGCTCATAAGGCTAGATGAGGTGGTTGTCTCAGGTGGTAGATTGGTGGAGGTGACAAATTTGCCACCTCTGCTGCTCCAACACCTCTGTACACCTTACTTAGCCTGCGTCCTCCAAAAGCCTCACATGGTGGTGGTACATGCACACACCTGTCACCACCTACTCCCTTGCTCCCTCCTGCTTGTCCTGCCCTGGCCCTGCTTTTTCAAAAGAGAGATGGAGCGGCAAAAATTATCTTTAAATAACTTCCTGTGGCTCCATGCCACCTCTCTGCCCCTTGAGGCAATTAAGTGAGGAGCTAGGGAGGAGGGAATTTGTCAATGGGTCTTAGGGGGCAGGAGGCATTAGCAGGGAGAGAGGGATTTGGCACAGGAAGGGATGGGCACATCAAACACTTTGAGCACCACTGAGATTAGGGAGGTTATCAGAAGCAGTGGGGAAATATCAGCATTGTTAACTTGGCAAAAAGACACTTTTTAATGTGGTGATTCTCTTTATTGAGCAGAGGGAGAGTAACTGGCCCTATCCACCCCCAGCACTGTACCTCCAGTGACTGTTGCTGGTGTCTATCTTGTGTTTCTTTTTAGATTGTGAGCCCTCTGGGGCCATTTTTAGAAAGGTGGTATAGAATTGAATTATTATTGTTGTTGTTGTTGTTAATAAATATTTACTTATCTATCTATCTATCTATCTATCTATTTATGTATTTAACACATTTTTATACTGCCCCATACACAAGCAGAAGTCCCTGGGTGGTTCACAATCCAAAAACACAACAATTAAAACATTAACACAATTATAGCAGTTTAAAATGCAGATAAAAACTCTTTAAAATTATAAAATAGGTTGTGGCCACTGTTCCCTCTAAGGCGTGTGCATGCTCACGTTTTCTGATGTCCACACAGTTAATTTTAGATCCTGCTCAGGTTGAATTAGGAAGGCCTCACTCTGAATGCAGATACACACACAGTGCCTTGATTCTGCCGCCCAGAACAAAACTCATTCCACACAGAGATGAAAAATGTGGCGCTCTGTACACCACAGTGGCTGGGGTGGAGACAGCCAATCTACATGCTGCTTTAGGCACTGGGAGCTTGGGTCAGGTCTGGGTTAACCCCAAGCGTGTTCATAAAACTAATGAAATTTCTGGGGTGGGATGTTGTCAAATTATGTTGTGGTGGCTTATCAGGCAAATATATTGTTTTCAAACCCAGCAATTGATGTGTAGCTAACTGCACCTCTAATCTGTGATACCACCTCAAAATAAGAAAAGTGTATTGCCTGACAGATCAGTTCATTCCATTTGGAGCATGAAACAATATATTAGATGGGGTTTATGGCATCTGTATCCCCATTTTTTTTTTAAAGTTTTACATTGTACATTTGCAGTTTATCCTGTAATAAATAAGGCAACTTGTCAACCTAATGTATTATATTACCTTCTCAGAATATAGTCATATATGGTTCTCTTAAGACTAAATGGTCATCAATTGTACATAAACGACTACAAATTGCCTGCCGAGGGAAATAAATTAATCAATTTTGGAAATAATTTCCCCATCATATGAAGCTGACAGTTTAACTAGGTTGAGGACAATCTCCTTGCATTTTCAATTGCCAAATGTGGTTATAACTACATGTTGATTAAAATATTCACCCAACATATTAATTCTTAGGATCTCAGATTCCTACACATTCAAACATTAAATATCAATGCCTCTGCTTGTAATCTTAAATAATGTATGAGGTTTGCAGCAGCCTAGTTCATATCTGCATACTTAAAAGCATTTTCTATGGTTTGCATTGGTATGCCTTGTGTGGTTTCGATGGATTTTCTATCTAATAGATGTGTGTATGTGTGTAACTGATTTAATAACCATTGTTTATTGATGATCATGAGTAGCATGAATTACCACAGGCACACCACACATATTCAAAACTCAGTAAAAGATCGCAGTGAATTTAACCTTTGTGCTTTTCTAAGCAGACTGTTATTAGCACCACTAGGCTTAGAGGGTATGATTATTTACATAATAGCCACAGTGTGTTGCAATTATGACAGGTAAAATTAGAAGACAGGCCTTGCCTGAAGGGGTTTATAAGACAGATACATTGGTTGTACACCAAAGTATGAGAAATGCAGTACAATATAGGAATGTGCAAAGCACCTATTTTTCTGCTCGTATGAGACTATATTGCTCCCCTCAAGAATCCCTTGGAGATTTTGCCTAAGGAGACTCCCAAACTTACTTCAAATTCTGCCTTGGGTGAAATCCAATAGAGATGTGCTGGTTAGGCACATCCACACTAGGGGTGTGCAATTCGGATTTTCTGTGTTTTGATTTGTAACCGAATCGAAACAGCCCTGATTCGAGTTAGATCCGAATCTGACCCATCCGAATCACCCCAAATTCGATTCGGATCCAAATCGCTGCTGATCCGAATCGATTCGTATTTTGGATCTGGCCTATTAATTTCCCCATATTCCCAGCTTTCATTTTTTTTTAAAAAAAAGCTAAGCTCTAGCCCTTGTAGAAGTGGAGTTATGGAGCAAAATGTGTGGTCACTATTTTTTAAGTGTTCGGATTCTTTGGTGTATAATAACTTTCACTCAATGAATCCTTATGAGGATTCATTATACACCTTCATTTCTTCTATTCATTTTTACTGTCTTTTAGACAGTGCCAATTGTCAACTCCCATGTGCCAACTACACCCCACTCCCTCCCACAAGGCAGTGAGGTACTACTCAGTTTAAGTTAAGTGCCTAATGGGTGGAGGCTACCACCCAAATTGCAGAGGGATTGGGCAAAGGGCTGATTTTTGGTGAATTGTTGAAGGTTTAGTGTCTTTGAGGCAGATTTGGGGCATAAAGTGGAATCTAGGGTGGAAGAGTGTGGTGAGGTGGTAGTGCCTAATGGGTGGAGGCTACCACCCAAATTATTATTATTATTATTATTATTATTATTATTATTATTATTATTATTTCTTGTTTACACAGTCAGACAAGTGTTATTGACTGGTTTGTTTTATCCAGACATCGAGTCCTTTCCAAGGACCTGGGATGGCTGAATTTTATTATCAATGTTGTTGCTGTTGTTATAGATATCGTCACAGAATATAGGCTGTTCCCAGTAAAGCTGCTTTTTGTAATTGGCTGATGGTGATTACTGTGGCCCCTATGTTGTTGTTGTTGTTGTTGTTGTTTTTACATTTATATCCTGCTCTTCCTCCAAGGAGCCCAGAGCGGTGCACTCTAACCCAGTGCACCCAGCACTCTAACCAGTTTACCATGCTGGCTCTCTAATTAATTGCAGAGGGATTGGGCAAAGGGCTGGTTTTTGGTGAATAGTTGAAGTTTACTCATCTTTAAGGTTGTTCCCTATAAGGTATAATGGAGGTTTCAGCAGCCCCATAAGTGCACTTGGAATGTTGAAGAAGCTGGATATGTTTTGCCTAGAGAAAAGAAGACTGAGAAGAGATGTGGAAGGAGTCTTCAAACAACTGATTGGATTATGTCACATAGAAGAAAGAGCAGATTTGTTCCCTGTTGCTCCTGAAGGCAGGACTTAGGGGCGGAGCCACCATAGGGCGAACAGGTTCAAAGAACCCACGCCGCCACCAATCAGGGGCCGTGAGCGTGGCCCCAGACACACACCCCGCGTCTGACATCAGACGCAAGAGCGTTATTTCCATCCCTTTAGGAGCCAAAATCATCCCGCGCTGCGTTGGCAGGGAGATCCACTCCTGGTCTCATTGCCAATGCAGCAGGGCCGATTGATCTTCCTCCCAAACGGGGCCATCCGGCCCCGTTTAGGAGAGAGATCGGCCCGCGCAGCCAGAACGGCTCTCCCTGCCTTCAAGGCAGATACAGGGAGCGGGGCCAGGGGCCATGGCGGCGGCCATACACGGGCCACTGCCAACCTCACTCCGCCACTAGTCCTGGCAGGACTATTATTATTATTATTACATTTATATCCCGCTCTTTCTCCAAGGAGCCCAGAGCGGTGTACTACATACTTGAGTTTCTCTTTCACAACAACCCTGTGAAGTAGCCTAGGCTGAGAGAGAAGTGACTGGCCCAGAGTCACCCAGCTAGTATCATGGCTGAATGGGGATTTGAACCTGGGTCTCCCCGGTCCTAGTCCAGCACTCTAACCACTACACCATGCTGGCTGACTAGAACCAATGCGTTGACATTACAAGGAAGCAGATTTAGACTAAACATTAGGAAGAATTTCCTAACTGTAAGAACTGTTTGACAATGAAATAGTGTGTTGAGTGATCTCCAGTGGTCAGCTCTCCATTGCTAAAGGTTTTCAAACTGAGGCTGGACAGGCATCTGTGAGGGATGCTATAGCAGTTTCCTGTGCTAAAAAGCGGGCTGGATTAGAAGACTTCCAAGGTCCCTTCCTTCTATGATGCTAAACTAAGTGCTAAGGATAGATTTTAATCAGAGAAGCTAAGAATTATAGGCAAATTTCATTTACTAATTTTGTGGTCATTGTGGTGTTGAAAATTTACTGCAATAGGGAATGAAATAAATTAAAGATAGGGTATCCTAATATCTTTTGCTTAGTAAATTATAAGTTTACTTGCATTTTCTTCATTATTTCAGAGAAGCTCCTGTGTTGATATTGTTTTGATATGCAAATACATTTAGATTTAACCAATTAACTAATTAATCAATTAAATGAAGATGCTCTACTAAAAATTATTTAATTGATTGACAGCCTTACTAAGTTTATTACTACTGCATTTATAAGCCACAGTTTGTCTATATAATCTAGGAGCCAGGATTTCACATTTTGTCTATACCACCCAAGGAGGAGTGGGTTATGAAGGTTCATTATGATTTTTGCCAAGCTCAGGATCCTTAAAGATGGGGGGGGAAATAGATGATACAGTACATAAAACTCTGCCTCCTCTTCCTTATCACCATATTTTCCAACATCAAATTTGCTAGTAGTTAGAATGCTATGGTTGTTCCAGAGGGTCTCCTATATAATCTTCACTTCAATCTCCTATATAATATTCACTGGTTACATCAAAATACTTAAATTAATTCCTAAAATAGTCAAATACTTGCACTTGTCAGCACAACATTCTGTTATCTTCACTGATTTACCACTGGCAGCTTCAGTATTTTAGCTCAGATTAAGTCCATTTTAAAAAACATGAGTTTATTGGCTGTAAACTAAGCTATAAGTGGCAGATTCCAGAGAAAGTATGTTTGTACAGCAAAAACAAAAAACAACAACCCAACAACAAAGACTGACAAATTTGTTGTGGCATGAACTTTCATTGATCAGATGATACTTTGTCAGATGCATGACGTGATTGCCTAAGTGGGTGTGCATCGTATCAACCTGATAATTGGAACAGATGTGATGCAGGCTCTATTGGACAAATTTGTCTGATAAACCAATACAGTTCTATCCAATACAATACAAGGGTGTCAGATACACTCTTGTATCACATCAAACTGTATCAGTGTGGGGGCGGGGGCTTACCTGATAACCAAACAGTTCCTCTTTGTCCTTTTTACTGCAAATCTTCTTCCTTACTGGTGGTGGCAACAGCAGTATTTCAAAACATGCTTTTCTTCCTGGCAACTGACCCACAATGCCCAGGGGGAAATGCAACATAAAGGTTGTGTCCTTTTCTCCAGAGCATTACTGGGGGAAGAAAGCCATCCCCTACCACAACAAGGTGCTGCCATTTCCCACCCCCACCCCCATAAGGCACTGGGGCCGGGGGGATGAAGTTATGATTTAGCTTTCCTCCTTGGGTGGTGTGGCTGGTTGCCAGGAAGAAAAATTGTGTTTTGATATGCCACTGCTGCTTCAGCTGCCACCAGAAGGAAAGGAGAAAGTCTAAAAAAGGAAGAAGAGGAGCCCACTGTTAAGCTAGCAGGCAAAGTTCCCCCCAACTGATGCATTGAGTTGTTTAGATGCATCCAACCCTTTCATGCATCATCAACCCAATGAACACATCAGGTTCCATCCAATACTGAAAATATATACACTTGGGTATTTATAACCTGAGTATAGAGAGGAGGAGAACATCTTTTTCATTTTTAACCGACTTTCCAGGGTTAAAAATGAAAGTGTGTGCGTATCCGTCCATGTCTGTATGTCTCCCCCCACCCGCAATCAACTTTGCAATGCCTGGACCAATATGAACCAAATTGGGTACAATTGTATGGATGCATAGGGACACCTCAGTGGAGTCGTTTGTGATGAGGTCACCACCCCAATTGAAGATGGCAGATGTGTAAACATTTGAGGTACAAGTTGGCCTCACAAGTGGGCTAACATGTGAACTGTGAACTGCCTAACTGAATTGAACCAATTTGCTACAGCTGTAGGGACACATTGGGAAGCCTCAATGACATAGTTTGTGATGGTGTCATCCACCCCAAATCAAGATGATAGATGTGTGAATGTTTGAGGTACAAGTGGGCTAACTTTGAACTGTCTAACCGATTTGAACCACATTTGGCACAGCTGTAATTAGTGACACACAGGGATACCTCAATGGCATGGTTTGTGATGTCATCCACCCTGATTCAAGATGGCAGACACGTGAACATTTGAGTGCAATTGGGCGAACTTGTGAACCACCTAACATATATGATCCAAATTTGCTACAGATGTAGGGACACATAGGGAGAGCTCAAACACGTAGTTTGTAATCATGCCATTCACCCTGATTCAACATGGTGGCCACATGAATGTTTGAGGTGCAAGTAGGAACCAATTTGGACCAAATTTGGTACAGTTGTAGGGACACATAGGGACAGCTCAAATGCATAGTTTGTGATGATGTAAGGTAAAGGTAAAGTGTACCGTCAAGTCAATTTCGACTCCTGGCACCCATAGAGCCTGTGGTTTTCTTTGGTAGGAGCCAGAGGGGTTTACCATTGCCTCCTCCCGTGCAGTATGCGATGATGCTTTTCAGCACCTTCCTATACTGCTGCTGCCCAATATAAGTGGATGATGTCATCTACCCTAATTCAAGATGGTGGATGCATGAATGTTTGAGGTGCAAGTGGGCTAACTTGTGAACTGCCTAACTAATTAGGACCAAATTTAGTCCATTTGTAGGGATAGTGGAAGGAAATAGGCAGATTAAGTTTTACTAGAACAACTTGTTCATTCATTCAATCATCTTTCCTCAAGTTTAAGCAATACAAGAGATAAATAGATGTATCACTGTACTACGCAGTGTACCAATGAACACAGAAATAAATCAGACGGGTGTGGGTATAACCCACTCCCGAAGTGGCGACTGGTAATTAAGAGAAATTATGCAAGAACAATAGTGTAAATAAATACCTAAAGAGGGACAATTTCTTCACGGTTAATCCAAATATTTTGACTCACTTTATCATGAAGTCCTTATTGCACTTGTGCACTTGTGTATTGAATAAAGTATCAGGGTAAACCCAAGGTCTTTTATCATCTTCGGGGTGTGTTAGTCTGTGACAGGAAAAATATATCCCTACTCAAAACCACAGGGCTCTGTGGGTGCCAGGAGTCAAAATCGACTCAACGGTACACTTTACTTTACTCCCATTTTCAGTCTGTGACAGGAAAATATATACCTGCTCCCATTTTCTTTTCAGTGGAAAAGCACATCACTAGCTTACTAAGGTCAAACTAGATGTGATGTTAATCTGGATTTAGGGCTGCGGCAGAAGTGGACCAGGTTGGTACCTTTCACCACAGTCCCAACCTGGATCAGGGACCCTGCAGTTGATATTTCCCCTAGGAAGGAAAGCCATCACCCATTTCATGGCCCTGATCCCCACCATGACAGCAACCAAAATGCAGGGCCAAATAACATGATTAATGTCACATCTAGTTTGGCCCTAGTAGATTACACATCTGTTTCCAAATGCTTACATGAGAAATGTATTTATTTTTATACAAATCTCCCTAATCTACTATAAATGTATTGAGATAGCTATTATTCTAACTATAGTTAAGTGAATTGTAAGCCTCTCTGAGGAACCCATCTGGATAAACATGATTTTATAATAAAACACACACACACACTCACGTTTAAAATGGTAAAAAAAAAGTTAATTTTGATATTTTGAAAAGGTGTTTATCACCTACCATATGCACAAATCACCTATAATGTGAGGATTTACAGTCTCTCTCTAGTAACTGAATCTTTATTAAAAAAACTTGGTGCAGAAGTAGGATTTAAGTGTATATCTGTGGCTTCCAGTTTCATTACAGAGAGACCTGAAGAAACCAAATCTCTAATTTCTACTCATAACCCCTGCATAATTCACAACCCTTCAAAAAGGCAGAATCAGAGGACCACTTAACTGGTTCACAAACCTATAAATTATGACAGAATATATTAAAACATAGAGAAGTTAAAGAGTTATGCAATGGTATAACCTATTTCCCATCTCTAGGGATCCACATGGTATGAGCCAAGTCCCATGGTTCATGGATTAATATTTGGCTTAGGCCTTGGGTATTTAAGAGAATGAGGCTCTACACAGAATCGGGGTGTAGAGCCTGATGGGGTTAGGCAGGAAGAGTAGGTCAAGCCCACTCTCCCCTCAGACAATCTGCTCTTGAGCTCAGGGTGGCTGGGTCACCCACCCACACAACTACCACACACAACTACTGGTAGGGGTGGTGGGTATCAGGGGCCACCTGGCCCCCAGAAGTCCCAGCATGCCCTGCACACATGTGTGGGGCATTCTGGAGGGACTCCTGATGCTGGGAGGCTTGCTGCAGCCTCCTGGTCGGGGTATACTCATGAGTTGCCACAGCGCAGAGCCGCATCACGGTGTCTCATGATCAGAAAAACAGGGTTAGCAGAGCGCTCGCTCCGCTAACCTGATTTTTAAGGAGGGCTACTTTGGTGGGCTAGCCACCATTGAACCACCGGCTCACCCACGATGGGGCGGGGGGGGGGATGACCAGGCTGCACTCTCTTAGCCCAGTTTTCCCCTGAGAGAAAACATGAGAATAGCCTCAACGTCTTCTTTGCCATGATTCTCACCACCTATTAAAATCATTTGGAGAGGTTCGTCTACAGTTACCACTGGCTCGTCTGGTGGTTACTCAGGGACAGGCTATCTGCATTGCTGCCCCTAGGCTTTGGAATGCTCTCCCTGTTGAAATAAGAGCCTCCCCATTTCTGACAACTTTCAAAAAGTCAATCAAGACACATCTGTTCACCCAGGCTTTTAATTAGACTTAATGTTTTAATATGTTTAACTTTGTTTTAAGTTTTAAATTGTTTTAATGTTTAAATTTTGTTTTAATTGTGTTTTTATTGTAAACCACCCAGAGCCATATGTTTTGGGCGATATAGAGATTTGGTAAATAAAATAAAATAAAACAAATAATCATAGCTCCAACATGTGTTAAGGCTGTAACAGTTTGAGGGTCTGAGGCAGTTGGACATTTAAGAGTTCCCAAATACCCCGGTTTATACTATATGGCAGTAGAGCAGTGTTACCATTGAAAAAGTAGAATATATAGTAGTAATTCAAGGAACATAAGTGCCGCTGTCACACTTGCAAGAAGGTATTGTTACCACAAAAGCCTGTAAGGGATCCCCTCCTGAGGAGCACCCCTCCATATTTGGAACTACAAGCCTGTAGTTATCACTGTTTGCACTCTAGACCTCACGGGACCATTAGATCTCCCTTTTGTTTTGCCTGTAGCTAACTCAAAGGGCATGACACTTTGGCATGTAGCTTGGGAAAAGGGACTCTTAGGTTAAATTCAAAGGTCAGGACAACAGGAGGACCTCTCCGTGCTGTCAACCCCCTGATTACTCTCAGGTGGGAAGCGAAAGCAGATGCGATTTAATCAAGAACGATTCTTTAAAGAATAAGACAAGCATTTCCCCTAATCCGCATTTCCCCTAATCCGCATAGCGGATTAAGTCAAGATAGCATCTTCTCAGGAAGGAGTGATAAGAAAGCAACAGGTCATCTCCTTTGCTAATGAGCATGTGAATGGCTAGCTCAAGGTGTTGGAAGTCTGCTTGTTAACATTTTAGTTACTCACAGATATTCTGACAGACATGAGAGATAAACTTTGATGCATTCATCTGGCCTCTCCCTACACGGGACATTTCAGACCTTCTCTAGCCTTTATCCAAGAAGAAACAAACCCCTCCCTAGCTTTTGTCCAAGAAGAGACTTTTCACTTTTGAAAAGAACAATGTGGCATCCTGTCCTTTGTCCTTATTGTTTGCCTTTAGGAACATAGGAACATAGGGAGCTGCCCTCTACCAAGTCAGACCCTTGATCCATCTTGTTCAGTATTGTCTACACAGACTGGCAGCGGCTTCTCCAAGGTTGCAGGCAGGAGTCTCTCTGAGCCCTACCTTGGAAATGACAGGGAGTGAACTTTCCCCTCATTTCTCCTAAAATCTAAATCTGTTCATTTCTCTCTAGCCAACCTTGAGTGAACTTAATTTGAGAAAACAAGCCAAATTAACTCCTTGTGAGCCTTAACTTTTTCTTTGTAACTTATTGGTTTGCTAGTCTTGCTAGTTTAATATTGTTGCTCTTAACCATTATTTTCTTTTGCTGTACCCCTCAAACCCTTCAATAAGCCTCATTTTATTTTGAACTTTACCTTCTCCATTCAGTTTTCTCCACAACCAAAGCTTTGAACAAATTTATTGTGAAAGTGGGACTGCTCCATTTAAGATAGCTAATTCTCACACACAAGCCTAAAACGTAGCACGGGGTCCCTGTCAAGTCCCCAGAAGCAGTTTTATTAACATATTGGTCTCATTGGGCTGCCATCAGTTAATGCCTGGTAAAGCTTCTACTGGGAAAGAGGAAATATTGAAAATCCATTGAAGATCAGGTTAAAATGGACCAGCCGGGATTTGTTTTCTAAACTGGCATGTCCCAATATTACTTGAAGAAAGGTTTTCCTGTACAGGCAGGCAGCACCACTCACAGCTGGCACTATCTAAGCGCGCGCGCGCACACACACACACACACACACACAGAGTTTTATCATTTATCTGGAGTCTGTTCACAGAGCCAAGGAAAGCTCGAACAAAAGCTTCAAAGAAAGTAGCATTGGAGTCCAGAGTTACAGGAAATAAAAGAACTGCTGTGATAAGGTGGAGGCAGCAGCGAGTGATATTATAGTATTTGAACACTGCAGTGAAAGCTATCAATGAAATGCTTGTTCACATATTAAGGTGAACCTCTTACTTCACCAAATTCCAGTGAAACTCCTAACTCAAGGTTCCCTAAGCTTTCCTTTAAATTAAATGAAAGTAGTGTGTTTCATGGAAACAATGAAACTGCCAAATAGGAAGTATGTCTAGGAAACTGAGAGTTAAGGATATGAAATACCGGCCTTGCTCTTATACGTCTGCACTGATTACTTCGTGGAACTGAATGTTCAAGCTGAGAGAATCCAAGGTAAAAGCTTAGGAGGCGAAAACAAGACTTCCTAAATTACAGTGGCCGCATTCAGACGCAACATGAAACTGGAGGTAGCCGTACCCACGGTTAATTTTTCTAACCATGAATCACATCACAGATGTTCATCCAACCACAGCCCAGCAACCTTTGTATTCAGGGGAGAGGAGCCCCTCCCTATTCCTTGTTGGGCGAATCTACATCCCAGCAAGCTTCATAGCACTCATGTTGCAAGCCTGTTGGAAAGGTGTCAGAACATCTGTAGGGTAGCAGCCATTGATCATGTTCTTCAAGGGGGTGTGCCAAGCACAATCATGCCTTTTCAAAATGGACTGCCCATCCTCATCAGGGAAAGGAATTTAAATCCCTTTAAATGGCATGCAAGCCCTTCATCTGACAGCAATTGTCCTGACACTCTTGTAAGAGACCAACAACAAAACAGTCTCACACAAGCACAATTTCTGGCAGCGGGGGGGATGCTCAGGGGCACTATTTTTTGTTACTCAGGAAAGGGAAGGGAACATGATGACTCCCTAGGAAGGGATATGTAGACAAGGAATGGCAAAGGCTGCTGGGGTCTGGCCCTCTGTGACCAAGAATGCTCTTGTGATGGCTCACCCTGGCAAAGCAATCCATAGAGATCAAAACACACTCCTGACCCCTTGTCTCCCTGCTGCCCAGTGATTAGCTCTCTCATGAGAGGGCAGTCTACTGGAGAGAACCTTAGGCTGAAATACCTCCGGTCCTACGTCAGACTGCAGGCTCATGAGTGGAGCCATTCAAAAAAGGGGGCCCTCACTTGCGTGGAGGCCCCATTCTCTCTAGTTAATGATAGAACATTTGCACAGCAACCTCCTCATCTCCAGGGAACCCTTCAATGCACCCAAAGGAGAATTTGACACTCCATGTGTCCAGGTATTGGCGGGTGTACAGACAGGGGAAACACTGGGACCAGGGACAGATCTTTACTCTCATTCAAATTTCCGGTTCGGACCAGCATTGTGGTACATGCAGATCTGCTGCCTCGGGAAATTGTGGGAGAGGGTAGCCCTGGTTGTCTGCGACCCAGGAAAGAGGGGCAGCTGTTTCAGGCAAAAATAAAAGTAGATATGTTCAATTAAGCAGACAGACTGGCAGAGGGCCTGCTTTGACTGCTTCTTCACAGCAGTCACCAAGACAGGTAGAATTGTTGCTGGGGTACCTCTCCCCAGGGCTTGCTTGTGTGGAGCAACCAGGCTGAGCGACATCTGCTGTCTGGCCCATATTCGTGTCTCCATGGCCCAACACTCTTGTGAGAGAGTGATCCATGGGTGAAGGGCTTTTGTCACACATGATTAGTGATTCTGCCCAATTCTTCTGTCCCCTCGGATGGTTCTTCAAATCAGTTGTGAGGGGTTAGCACCTTGATCTTCCACTCTCATGAGAGAGCAGTCTACTCAGGAGTAACAACCATCCTCATCACATAAGAGGACTCTCTCCTTTCAATGGAGGCAATGCTGAATCTGCTGCCTGGCTCTTCTCATAGTAAGCCTAGGGGCTGCACCCCAAGGGAAAGGGGCTTGACTTCCCTTTCCCAACAGCAATGTACAAAAAATAGACCTGAACCATTCAAGAATTCCTGGGTGGGGCTGCCTTTTAAACCCTACTTAATAATGGTGCTAGAAGATCTAAGGGAACAAAGAACTTCCATTTTCAGTCTTCTCAAATATAGAAGCCTTTAACTCCTACAGCAAAATATCTGAGCTTTAAAAAATTCCTAAAGAGCCAATTTGATTTAAATCATATTTTTACAAAATAGTACTAGAACAGAATAGCCTGTGCCAAGATATATCCTAACATTACTGATGGTTTATTAATTCCAGCAGCTAAATGTTGAATTGAAAACCTGACAGAACCCTTAATTATATAACCATCACTGTACTTATAGTAGGTATAAGGGGAAAAAGAGCCGAGAATATCAATTTAGGAAGCCAGTGATTTAGTAGGAAATTGGTCCATGGAACATCTTCTGTGCTTCATAGAAGCTGTCAGTTAAATGTCAGCTTTAACTTTGCCTGTTACATAATGGAATATCAAAAGGTAAGGAAGAGTAACTCAAGCTCAAAAAGTACTACTTCAGCTTTTGATTTGATCCAAATTAGAAATGTCTATTCACAACAGTGTTCAAAACAAAAACAAAACAAAAACTCTGAACATTCTGCAATTTAAGAATTTAAAAAGCTAAGGAACATGTTTTTCCAACTAAATGAAATGGTTCTAAGGTTAAAGCATATTATGCGTAATGTACAAGAACAGTCTATTTGATCATTTTGATCAAAGTCAGTACATACATATGGGACATCCTTATCTTCATGCTGAAAGTGAAGAAAAAAACTCTTTTTATAATGTTTGCGTATTTTAATACCAGTATGACAGTATTTAATACCAGACTGACAGTCTGCTTAATGACTTTCTATACTTGGTTGCAACTCTAAGACAGAGGAATGCATGTCATATTATTATTACTACCATAGTGGTAGTAATAATAACAGTAGCCAGCATGCTGTAGTGGTTAGAGTGCTGGACTAGGGCTGGGGAGACCCGAGTTCAAATCCCCATTCAGCGATGATACTTGCTGGGTGACTCTGGGCTAGTCACTTCTCTCTCAGCCTAACCTACTTCACAGGGTTGTTGTGAGGAGAAACCTAAGTATGTAGTACACTGCTCTAGGGTCCTTGGAGGAAGAGTGGGGTATAAAATGTAAAAATAAAAAAATATTATTATTATTTATATACCACTTTTCAACACACACAAAAACCTCCCAAAGTGGTTTATTCTTATATTATTAGTTTATTTATTCGATTTCTATACTACCCTTCCAAAAACAGCTCAGGGTGGTTTACACAGAGAAATAAGAAATAAATGAGATGGATCCCTGTCCCCAAAGGGCTCACAATTTAGAAAGAAACATAAGATAGACACCAGCAACAGTCACTGGAGGCACTGTGCTGGGAGTGGATAGGGCCAGTTACTCTCCCCCCGCTAAAAAAACAGAATCACCACGTTAAAAGGTGCGAATTTGCCAAAGTAGCAGGGGTAGTGAGGAGACATTGAAAAACACAGTAAGAAAAAGATTCCTTGTCCCCAAAGTGCTCATAATCTAAAAACCAAAGTAAGGTAGACATCAGCAAGAAACATTGGAAGGATGTTGTCCTGAGGGTGAACAAGGCCAGTTGCTCTCTTCTGTTACATATGAGGAGAATCACCATTTTGAAAGTCACTCTAACTGGGTGGGACATCAAGGAAATAGTTTTGCAATTTCTATCTAACCAGAGAGGAAGAAAGAATCTTGAGCTTTGTAGTCGCTGGCAAGAAGCAGCTTTTGGGGGGAATGCAAAGGTGTGCTGCTGCTCCTATGGAGCTGATCCTATTGTTTTAAAAATTAGTATGGCCTCTTTTAGATGCTTGTCTTCCTTGTACACCAAAGGAACTGGGACTCTCCACAAAGAAACAGATCCTGTGATGCTTCTCTGACACTTCTTACTGCTCAGGGAATTAAAGGGCATGTTTTATTTTTAGGCAGCACAGTAAATTTAAAAAGCCAAGAAAAAGAAAAGAAAAATAGAGTGTTACAATTAACTAGTTTTTTTTAGATGGATGCATTACTTTAAGGCCTTTCCAAACCATCACATAATAAATAATAATAAATCTGTTCCTGATAAAACTTGGTTTCCAGAACCCTTACCAGGTTCAGAGTTGTTTCCTTCCTCTGAACCTGTTTCAGTTTATCAGTGTGTCCTTCTTCAAAAGTGGGACCCAGAAGGACACACCATTTTCCAAGTAAGGTCTGACCAGCATAGAACAGAGTGGAACAATTATGTCTCATGATCTTTACACTATGCCTCTGTTAAAGCAGCCAAAGACTGCATAAGCTATTTTAGCAGCTGCATCACATTGCTGGCTCATGATCAACTTGTGGCCCACTAGGGCATCTAAACCCTTTTCAGAAGTACTGCTGCCAAGCCAGGTCTCTTCCATCCTATACGTATGCACATGATTTTTCTTACCTAAATGAACTTTACATTTGCATCCCTTGAATTGGACCTTGTTGGTTTGGGCCCAATATTTGAGCCTCTGCAGATCAGATTGAATCTTTATTCTGTCTCCTAGAGGGGTTAGCTATCCTCCTACAATCAAATGTGTGTCATCTGCAAATTTGCTAAGTATCCCTTCTAGTCCGTCCTTCAAGTCATTTATGAAAATGTTAAACATCACAGGGCTCAGGACAGACTCTGTGGCACTCTGTTTGACAGTTCCCTCCTGGTTGACCTAAGCTATTAAAGAGGCATTAAATATTAAACTATATAAAATATGATTCAGAAGCTTCAGATGGTGCAGAATTTCGCAGCCCATCTATTGATGGGAAGAGGCCAAAGAGAACATGTTATAGCAGCTGCCTTCTGCTGCTATTCAGTCTGAGGCATAGGAGAAAAAGTTGATTGTTCAAAGCAAAACCAACAAATGGCAAGAAGATTGTTCAAAGCAGGCACAAAGATGCAGAGAAAACATGGACCCAGAAATCTCTACAGAAACCAAATTGTCGGGGAGGGGGAAGGTTTCACAAGATGGTGATGGAGTTGAAACAGGACTGGGGGGCATTAATCAAGCCCAGGAGATTGTCCACCTCTACAATCCAGTATGAATCTAGGTTTAATTCTGGATGTAAGTAGAATGAACCAATCTTGCCATCTCAGTTCTGAAAAAGGGTGTTGATTGTTTGCCAGCTTATAACCTGGAGGAAAAGAAGCCTCTACTTGCTCAAACTGCCATGCTGAATTATTTCACAGTATTTCTAAGCAACTACTTTGAAAGCACAGGCAGGTGAAATAAGGTTCCCCTGCCAGCATTCTGGCACTGTCTCTGTTATCATGAAGAGGGGCTGCATGATTTCAAATGCATTATAATTTATATCAAGCCTTTATGAAACCTAATGCAGTGCCAGTACAGATCTTCAAAAGACTGCTGCTTGCTCACGAGCACATTTGAAGTTCTTTAGAAGCAAAAGAGTGGGGTGGGGGAAACCATGCATTGAGCCCTTGATCACGATTATTTGAGAAGGCTACCTGGTGGGCAGCAGGGAAGCCTGCCCAAACTTACCTTCCCTGCAGATGATCCATTACTCCTTGCTGGACTCGTGGATCGCTCACCCAGAGGTCACCGGCTTTCCCTGGCAGCATGGTGGGTTTGGGGCAGGACGTGTCGGCCCGGACCCTAGAAATCCCACAATGCACTGCACGGGTACACGGTGCATCTTGCCCCCACCCCCATTGCTGGCCAGAGCCTACTCCTGTGTTGCAGCACCAACACACAATCATTTAGCCCAGATTAAGGACACACTTGCATTCTTAACTTTGGTTAACAGGTGGGCCTCTTTGTCAGGATTGCTGCTGAGGTACACCACCAGCAGCCATGTGGCTGACAGTGGTTTTTTTTAATGAGAAGCTAAATTTTGGCTTGGCTTCCTTAGCCACGTGTGAGAACAGCCTCATTAATAACATCAGAATCCAGGGTTGCCACTGAGGGTTGCAGTGAATCATGGTTCTGTCTGGTTAGAATGCAACTATTTCTAAACATATAGAGCAGTGATTCTCAAACTTGGGTCCTCAGGTGTTATTGGACTTCAACTCCCATAATCCCCAGCCTCAGTGGCCTTTGGTTGGGGATTATGGGAGTTGAAGTCCAATAACACCTGAGGACCCAAGTTTGAGATCACTGATATAGAGGCTGTTCATACACATAACAAAGAGAGAGCTAGGGAAGCCAAGTCCGATCTTGGCTGCACTTGTGTACCACTGGGAACTGAGTGGCTTCCGGCAGCGGTATAGTGGCAAAACCACTTAGGGAGCCTGCCACTTGGTCAGGATTAAGAGTGTGAGGGTGCCCTTAACCTGGGCTAGGTGCTCATGTGCCGGCGCCGCACAGCACTGACACAGGAGCAGACTTCCAGTCATTTCCAGGGGATCTCCACAATGCACTGTGCACATGCAGTGCATTATGGGAGTTCGGGGGGCTTCAAACCTCCATACTGCCAGAGGCCTCCAAACCTCCATACTGCCAGAGGCAGCCAGTGTCTGTGTGGGCGTGCAATTAATGCGCCCAGCAGAGATTGGGGAATTTTCTGTAGGGGAGATAAGTTCCAGCAGCCTTCTTCCCTGTGCACCTGGTAACCCTTCTCACTGAATGTGAGAAAGGGCTTATGGTTTTTCACATCAACATATAGGGAGGTCATTCACACAATCAAAAACTGTGTTCTACCCAGGTATGGGAGCTATGTATGCTCCTAATTTTTTATTGTATGGAAGCAAGGTAGGAGGAAAACCTCCTCCTACCTTGCTTCCACACAATCACTTCTATCCAGGTTTTCCTCTTATCTTGCTTCCACACAACCAAAAATTGGGAGCACACACAGCTCCCAAACCTGGGTATAACAAAGTTTTTGAATGTGTGAATGATGTCAACATTTTATTTGTACTCTTGAAAGCAGGACTGTGACCCAATTCACATAAACAGTAGATGAGGTGGTAAACTTGTGTTTGGGCTGTACCACTTCAGATTGAATGTAGGAGATTATATAGCTAAATACAGAAATATTCCCTGAACATAACTTTATTTATTTAAACATATTTTTATAGTGCCCAAAACTTACGTCTCTGGGCGGTTCACAACACCTGTTCATAAAGAACAGGTTTTCCAGGAAGATGGCTAAGCTAGGATCCTTATCCCTAACGCAGACAATCGGGCAGGGAGCCGGCGGGGGCTGGGGAGCTCGGGGGCCACACGGTCCCCGGAAGCCCCAGTATGCCCTGCGCAAGCATGCAGGGCAAACTGGGGAGATCCCCAGAGCTGAGAGGTGAGTCGCCTCCCCTCCGGGGGTCTACTCGCGAGTAGCAATGGCACGGAGCTGCCCCGTGGCTACTCACGACCAGAGAGCCCGGTTTTGCTGAGCGCTCGCTCTGCAAACCCGGGCTAAGGGCTGAGTGGGTTAACCGCTCGAGAACCACCAGGCGCGGCTGCGAGCCCGGTGGTTCTCACGATCAGAAAAAATCAAGCTAGGCTTTCCTAGCCCAATTTTTCCCGATCATCAGAATAGCCCCACTATTTTTCTACATGCAGGGATTTTTAAAATGGAGGAGCAATCAGCTATGTGAGCCTCCGGGGCTGTTCCCACGATCAGGCAAAATTGGGCTAGAGGAGCCTAGCCCAATTTTGCCTGATCGTGGGAGCCACTGGGCTCGCAGGCGAGCCCAGTGGCTCCAAGGTGGTTAACCTGCTTAAGTAGCCCGCCCCTAAAACCACTCTGCAAACCCGGATGTTTTGATCGTGAGTACTCACGGCGCAGCTCCACGCCACGGCTACTCACAAGGAGACCCCCGGAGGGGAGGCGAAAAGCCACTTCCCGGCTCTGGGGGTCTCGCCAGCATGCCCTGCGCTCACATGTTGCATTGTGGAAGTTCGGGAGTTCCCCCAGCCCCCAAAGCTCCTTGCTGCCAGCAGGAGCTGGGAATCATCTGAGCGAGTGATCCAGTCACTCAGCACGGGAGAGATGATCATCTGTGGGGGAGGTAAACATTTTGAGGCCTCCTCCCCTCCCCACTTTTGAGCCCTTGATCTGATCATGAAAAAGGTCTCACTCTTTCTTATCCATAGGTGGTACCAGATGGAGGTCAAAGGGGGCAAATGCCGCCATAAGTAGCTCCGCCCATTACTAGATCTCTTTGCTTGCTTGAAAAAGGCATTTATCACAATCTTAAAGTGCTTTTATTTATTATCATCAACCAATATAAAAAATACAGTACAAAAACCATCAGCATATATAAAAAACCAGGTTCTTCTGGGCTCACTTTGGTTCATGTTTAAGATAGGAGCATTAATACAAAATGCACCATTATTTTGCTTTCAAAATCTAATATGTGGTACAATTTTTGCACCCAATATACACTTTGCCCTTTCCACATCCTATCTATATATCCATCCATCCATCTATCTATGAAAATATATATAAGGTGCTGCCACTGCCCTTATCCTCCATCAATTTGCTAGAGAAGCAGCTCTATGATCCATGAATATCACAGTTTTGCAGAACAGCAAAACCAGTTCCTTCTGCAGCTGCCATATTTTACTGTTTCAAAGTCATTGGTGGGATTTCTTCCTCACAATCTGTTGTATGTGTAAAACTGATAGTCCTTGTTCTCCTGAGGGATTTTAGATAGCTGTTATTTTACTGTAGCTTCCCAGAAAATACCTTTTTAAAATTTATTACTGTACCTTCCCAGAAAACACCTTTTTAAAAAGCAATGGGGCTATTCTGATGATCAGCAAAAATCGGGCTAGCCTCTGCTAGCCTGATTTTTGCTGATCGTCAGAACCACTGGGCTTGCAGCCGAGCCCGATGGTTCTGGAGTGGGTAACCCACTCTGGACCCCCTGCTAAAAAGCAGGTTTGCAGAGCGAGCGCTCCACATACCTGCTTTTTACAATCGTGAGTAGCCGCAGTGCGTGTTCGCGCCGCCCCTACTCATGAGTAGACCCCCGGCCAGGAGGCAAAAAGCCGCCTCCTGGCTCCGGTGGTCTCCCCAGTATGCCCTGCGCACTTGCACAGGGCATACTGGGGCTTGCGGGGGCTGCATGGCCCCCGGTCCCCCACCCCCCGCCGGCTCCATCACAGAGCCAGCAACCGTGTGGGCGGCCGATCCGGACGCCGAGGGCTCGCTGTCCGCTCGTCTGCGGGGAGAGTGGGCTTAGCCCGCTCTCCCCGCAGTTTCTAAAAAAGCGGGTCTCACGGATCGTGAGACCAGCCTCAATGTCTCATGCAAATTATATGATGGGCTTTTGGTGTTTTGAGGTCCCAGGTAAAATGTTAAAATGCTTCCCTATGCTCTTGTAGGGATGTGCAGAACTGGTTCTAGTCAAACCTAGATCGAATAGAACTGGCCTAGTTTGACCGGTTCGGACATGAACCAAAGCAGACCCCCCAAAAGTGGTGCTGATCCAGGTTCCAGCTGAACTGGCCCTGGATGTAATGGAACTGGTTCAGAACTGGTTTGGCAGTTCAAAGGGGATGCTTGTAAAGAGGAACCCAGTGAGGATTCCCCTTTATAAATAAAGGGGGGAAGCCTGCCAGCCTTTTAAAAAATCCCAATAGGGCCAACAAGAGGGCACCTCATAGTTAGAGGTGGTGGCATGATGTGGCATACACGGAGGCCATTTGTGTGGCCTTTGCGCATATGCAGAGGCTATTTGCATAATGACGCAAATGACGATGTCATGCAAAGTTCCTTCTATTATGTAGCAATAACACTACCCCTTGAAAAGTGAGACAACTGGAAGTTTCCTGAAGTTATTTTTTAGTAATGTTCCCTTTTACACAGTAAAATACAGAGGCTATTCCCATGATCAGGCGAAATCGGGCTAGGGGATCCTGGCTTGGCGGTGTCTCCAGCATGCCCTGCGCTCATGCACGGCATGCTGGAGCTTCCAGGGGCCGCATGGCCCCAAACTCCCCAGCCCCCACCAGCTCCGTGACGGAGCCGGCAGTCGTTTGGGTGGCCGATCCGACCATCCAGGGCTGCCGCCCTGCTTGTGTACGGGGAAAGCAGGCTAAGCCCGCTCTCCCCGCTAACCCCCTAGAGGCTCTTCTCATGGATCGTGAGAAGAGCCTCACAGTCTTATTAGAATGAGCTTTCCCTGCTATCCTACACCTAGTGGAAGTTCTAAGGGCCACCTGTCAAGAAAGAAAGAAAGAAAGAAAGAAAGAAAGAAAGAAAGAAAGAAAGAAAGAAAGAAAGAAAGAAAGAAAGAAAACATTTTAAATCACCTACCAAATGCATTATAGTATCTTGGAGAAAGTTGCACAATGATCTAACTGATTCAGAGTTGAGCTAGCCTCCAAGTTTAAGACCAACCCCATCCAACTGATCTAAGTAGTCAAGCCACACACCTACATCAGTCCTGGTCCTACCTACAGTCAAATGAGCTTGGGATAGGCTTATACAGGATATATAATTTGGGAACATGGCTCAGAAATTATTTATTCTGAGCAGGCTACTCATCACTGAATAACCATAGGAAATTAACACACAAACATGGGATTGGCGGCAAGGTTTCATAATCAGGGGGCTGTTGTGTTCTATCTTGTGTCCTTTCATGTCCAGAGGTCAGAACTGTGCCGTCGCACAGGGTGGGTTGCTGGAGGGAGAGTCACATGCTTGGGCTGTGCTAGGGGGGTTCATGGAGCGGCAGCGGTCACGGCTGGGTCATTAAGAACCTTAATCTACTTTTAGTTTCCCTTTTACCCCCCCCCCCCCATCGCCCTTTAGGAGACTTTTCAAGGATCCCCCCACACTTTTGTTTGTAAAGGGAAATCCCCACCGGATGCATATAATAACAATACAACATAGCATACACAGAGCCGGGTCTCATGATCCGTGAGACCCAGTTTCTGAGAAACTGTGGGGAGAGCGGGCTTAGCAGGCTAAGCCCGCTCTCCCCGCAGACAAGCGGGCAGGGAGCCCTGGGCGGCCGGATCGGCTGCCAACATGGATGCTGGCTCCGTGACGGAGCCAGCGGGGGTGGGGGAGCGGGGGCCATGCAGCCCCCGCAAGCCCCAGTATGTCCTGCGCGAGCGCGCAGGGCATACTGGGGAGACCCCCGGAGCTGGGAGGTGGCTTTTCGCCTCCCGGCCTGGGGTCTACTCATGAGTAGGCATGGCGCAAAGGCGCGCCGCAGCTACTCACAAGCCTAAAAAGCAGGTTTGCTGGAACGCTCGCCTTTTAGAGAAAAAGATTAAAGATGCAAAAACTTCTAAAATCACTTAGAAATCAGCTCTTTGCCCAATTCCTTTGAAATAATTCTTGCAGCTTCCTTGCCCCACTTGGGCACTACCATCCACCAGACTCTGCTCTAGGCCACCCCTTTCCCCCCCGACATGAAGCGATACATTTGCTGAAACCTCCATTGCTCCTTATGGAGAAAAACCTTAAAGACGTGAAATTTTTAAAAATCACTTACAAATCAGCCCTTTGCCAAATCTCTCTGCAATTTGGGTGGTAGCCTCCACTCATTAGGCACTACCACCACACCTGACTCTTCCGCCCCTGATCCACCTTATGCCCAAATCTGCCCCAAAGACACTAAAACTTCAACAATTCACCAAAAATCAGCCCTTTGCCCAATCCCTCGCAATTTGGGTGATAGCCTCCACCCATTAGGCACTACCAACCCACCCTTCTCTTTTTGCCCTGGGACCCGAAATTCAAGCAGATGTCAGATCGGACCTTTTTGCATTGAAGTCATTGGGAGGCAAAAAGGTGGGAAATTCAAGAAGATGTCAGAACTCAAAATGGAGGAGGAAGAAGAAGCACTTTATCGGCCACAAAATGGAGGATCGAAACTACAAATTATTCGGAGCCAAAACGGGGGTGATTAGTTTTGGCTCAAAAACATTTCAGGAGGGCAAGAGGGTGATTTGTTTCGGCAACAAATCACCCAAAATGGGCAGTTTCGGGTACAAATCATTCTGTACCCAAAACGTTTTGCACATCCCTACCTTATAAAGTGAGAAAGGGATGTCCCCGATAATATGGACCAAAACAAATAATTGAAATCCAAGGAGATTCTGTCATATTTGATGATGGAAAGAAATGGAACAGTTTGAGACTTTCAAGTATGCATGCTATGAGACAAGAGGGAAGGGAGTCTGATTTCAGGAGAACTGGAGAGGAATTTGATCTTGCCTCCAGTTTTGACCTCACAGTTGAGGCTTATGAAAGTGATGGACAATCTTCTGTGCCATAAAACAAATCACTAATAGCTCCTGTGCCAGATACCCCAAGACTAGCAGAGCCCACCTAATGGCACAGCAGGGAAATGACTTGACTAGCAAGTCAGAGGTTGCCAATTGCCCAGACTATGGGAAACACCTATATTGGGCAGCAGTGATATAGGAAGATGCTGAAAGGCATCATCTCATACTACGTGGGAGACGGCAAAGGTAATCCCCTCCTGTACTCTACAAAAGACAACCACAGGGCTCTGTGGTCACCAGGAGTCAACACCGACTCGACGGCACACTTTACATTTACGTTTGCAAGCCTGCACAAGCAAAAATAAAATAAAATGTGGCAATAGTGATAAACTAACCATGGGTAGGGAAACTGAAGGTACTCTTTGCCCAGAGTTTTGTTTATCCTACAGCTTGCGCTGAGCACGGGATTTCACACCCACACTGCTTAAACTTCAAACAATCAAAATGCTATAATGGAAATACTTCCAACTAGGGGTGTGCATGAAATGGTTCATGCATGTCCTAGGGAGTGGGGAGTGGTACCTTTAAAAGGAGGTAGGCAGGCCCTACCTGCTCCTCCAGTGAGCCGCCCCACCAATGCCCCATTGTGGCACTGTCACACTTAAAATTTAACTTAAAAGCAGCAGCCATGCTGCTGTCCTCTTTAAAATGGTGTGCCATGCCAAAGGGATGCTGCTCCCAGCAGCCCTTGCACAGCATCGGCATGCAAATGGCATTGGCACATGTATTGACTCCATTTGTGTGCTGACGCCACACGAGGGCTGCTGGGAGCAGCATGGCGCAACATTTTAAAGAGGACAGCAGCATGGCTACTGGTTTTAAGCATGACAGTGCCATGATGGGCCAGTGAGGAGTGGCGGCGGCTCACTGGAGGAGCAGGTAGGACCTGCCTGCCTCTTTTTAAAGGCAGCCCTCGCTGAAACACTCCAGCTGCAGTAGCTCAAATCGTTTTGGCACCTTTCCAAAGACAGAAATGATTCAGGCACATCCCTACGTCCAACACACTAATCACTACATCTTCTTAAACCACCTCTCTTTTTCTAAGAGTCACCAGTGCTTTTCAATAAGATGTAGACCTATATCCCGAGCACAATGAAAATTAAGGTCATTTCCCCCTCTGACATGGGTAACTTCCAAGTAAGGTGGAGCAAAAGACCCTATTTTTCTGAAAGTAGTATGGAAACAAATGCATATATGGTACACATCTTTAAATAGTTTCCTGGTTGAAAGTCGTTTTATATCCTCCTCTAATGGCCTTGCTGTTGTTTTGAGTCCTGGAGCTGCCTAATGAGCTTTCAAAAATAAAGCTTTGCTGCACTTTTTCATAAAAGGC
The DNA here is from genome assembly GCF_027244095.1 of Hemicordylus capensis. Lineage (NCBI taxonomy): Eukaryota > Metazoa > Chordata > Lepidosauria > Squamata > Cordylidae > Hemicordylus > Hemicordylus capensis. Next base: position 93,761,287 of record NC_069661.1, on the reverse strand, counting down.
TTACAGTTCAGCTTAGCTGTAAATAGATCAGGAATTCATGAATGCAAAATGAATCAAGGCCAGGACTGAAAACTGTTTTTGCTACTTACAAACATTCACAGCCTTCATCGACTGTGTGCTATATATCATTACAGTAATATTCTTTATTGGCTGGGTAATAACTATTCATTTCGTTATCTTTTTCAGCAGGAATTTGTCTCGGAAGGAATATTTGGTGAGGGTTCAAGATAAAGGATCTTTGGTGCCCAAATTCCCTACATAGAATTTAAAAGAGCTACTGTTGAGTATATTAACCTTCTGCTTCATGTTTCCTGACCATTTATGACCAAGTTTCCTGGCTTTTTAGTCAGATTTTATTTTATATTTTAGCTTATTTTAATTGTGTCATTTTTATAGTCTTGTTTTTAATTTTTGTGTAAACTGCCTTGGGATTGTTTTAGTGAAAGGTGGTATACAAATTTAACAATATAAATGAATGAACGAGCAAGTAAGTAAGTCTACTATGCCTCAGGTGCAAGGGTCCTGCAGAACACACTGTTCTTCTTCAAACATAAACCCCTTAGGTTGTATCTAAAAAAAATTACGGCTCACTTGGAGGATGACTTCTATGCTCTACCTAGGACTGAAATCCAATTTAGAAGTGGTTATATTTTCATCAGAATAGGCATATTCACACATTCCAACTCTTCTCAACTACCATATCTTATAGAGTTCTAGAGGGAAAGCGCTGGGAAGGGCTACATTTCCAAGCATTTGCCACATGCCTTCCTGGACATCATTTGGCTTCAAGGTGAAGCCGAAACTTTGCACAGCCTGGCTGACCTGTTATGAAATTTCAAGGTACCCAGTGCAGGCTCAAAGTGCTGGCCTTCTTCTCCATCCCCTAACTGGCGTATATTAGATTCAGTTCTATCATATACAGTAGTGGTTTCTCTTCAATCTCACATACCTTACACTAGCTTCTCTTTTTACATCAGGATTTTTGAATGCTTTTTGACTAACCTATCAATTTCCTAAACATGTAGGCTGGCTGCTAGTCCAGACAACATATAGTTGTTCAGTGCATATTCCAGGGACACTATTGCATCAATCACCTGTTAAACAGAGTGGAAGAAACTGCCTGAGCAGAATCCAGTTTTCTCTCCAAGCATACAGATTATCAAAGCTCGATAGCATGGTCAGATCCTGCATTTTTAAAACCAAACGAACAAGCAACCAATGTTAACCCTGTTGAGTGGCCCCAACTTGAACAGCAACTTCTCACTTTGCACATACTCCTCATGAATTTTTTCAACTTTGATTTGCTGTATTGTCTGGTAATTACTGTCATGATCCTTGGTGATTACTATCGTGTCTTTGGAAATGCAGCCAGTAGACCTTATATTGCTAAGGTTTCACATTGTTCTCTTCCTGTTTGGATGTCCACAACTTTATGAGCTGAATGTTGAGTTCTTCCATAATAAAGCTCCTGGGAATGGATAACAATTACAATTACAATGGATAACAAATTAAGCACTTTCAAATCCCATTGACTTCAATGGAACAGAGTGATTAACTCATGTCCATAGAAAATCATCAGATGGAAAAGTCTTTGATTTTGTTTGCCATCACAGTTATTATTTTTTTCCTTTATCTTTTAATAAATAATATCCAAATAGTTCATCTTGTGCTGACCACTTATTGGAAAGACTAGAATCTGAATCTCTGACAGCACAAAACAAATGGAACTGGCAACAGAGCCATGGAAAGAAGAAAATATTCTGAGAGGCTACAGGGAAATATAGCAAATGAATTTGAGCAAGGGCATAGCTAGGGAGCGAGGGCCTGTGTTTACCCCTCTCTCTGGCGGCTCCTTGGAGAGAAGGAAATAATGAAGAAGATAGGAGAGATGGAGCTGGGGGCCCCTCAGGAGCCTGGGCCCCTCAGGAGCCTGAGAAACCCTCCATTCAATTATAGGTACACCCCTGAATTTGGGGGTGGGGAAAGAAAAGGAAATGCCATACTTGCAGGCTGTATTACATTATTCATTATGAGCCTCTCTGAGAGAAAACCAGAGCAAGAATTTCCTTAATGAATCGAGACTTTTCATTCCTCTTCATTCCTGTACCCAGCTCAAGGAGGCTGTTCTCACAATGGGAGAAAACCAGGCTAAAGGAGCCCAGCCTGGTTTTCTCCCATCATAAAAACCACCAGGTCCATGGGAGAACCCAGTGGTTCTCTGGCGGCTAACCCACCAGAGAAGCCCTCCCCTTAAACGGGGAGGGAATACCCCATTTTCCTGATCGTGAGTTGCCACAGTGCAGCTCCATGCTGACTCATGAGGAGACCCTGCTGGGAAGGTAAAAAAAGCCTCTCAGTGATGGGGATGTCCCCAGGATATCCCACACACTCACATGGGGCATCTGGCGGCCGGGCATCCCCCAATCCTTGCAGCCTCTACCAGTTCCATGACGGAGCCGATAGTAATGTGAGCGGCCGATCCAGCCACCCAGCAACAAGCGGCTGCTCGTCTGCAGGGAGAGCGGGCTAAGCCCACTCTCCCCGCAGAACCCTCCCAGGCTCTACACACGGATTGTAAATCTTAGAGTTACATAACATGCAGCTAGAATGCAGGATATGTATGTCTCCTTTTGACCTTAGTCTCTATGTCTCAGCAACAAATTCCAAGGCTGCAGCAAAAGAGTCTTGAGAAACCTGAAAGACTAAGACATTTATTGTGGCATCAGCTTTCGTGGACTGTAGCCCACTTTGTCAGATGCAACTCAGTGAGTTAATTTACCATTCATTGACATGTCCTTGTTGCTTTCACAGTCTTTAGATAGCCACAGAACCAGACCATGGCAACAAAAACAACTGCGCTGTGCCAGCTAATCTCTTAAAATAAATCTCTTGTTATAACAAGTAATGACCACGTTCTATTGCCTTTCCAAGAATAAGCAGGCAGCTGCTAATAAAACTTGCTGCAAGAGCAGAGAGCCAGATCTAGCAATCTTATTTGCAAATGCCATTCTCCTGGATGTCTTTTTAAAATCTGCAAATATGCCAAAACAAGGAGAGATCTGCAACATTTCTATTCAATCCAATTGTATTTTGTTCCCCGCAAAACCCAACAATGACCCTAAATAGAAATCAAAGCTGAAGTGTGCACATGCTGTTTTAAACGGCAGCCCATACACTGAAGCACACATGTTTTTCCCATGGCTATGCAACTCACAACCATAGAAATAGCCTCCTACCGATTACCAGTCTGCCTGCCCAGAGATGAATACTAACATGACTGTTGCCACTGGACTGCATCCATGGCTGCCAGCATAAATAATTCAGGGTTAGCTTCAAGACCTTGTAGGTAAAAGGGAAAACAAAGCCACAATTTATGTAGTTTGACATGTCAAGAAATGAATGAAATATTGAATAGGTATAATGCACTTCAATGCATGCCAATGAACTTGCCTTGTGAAAGAAATGACTTCCTTCTTCCAAAGGCATTATGAGAACTTGAATAACTACAGTTGCTTTTATGCAAATATCTAACACAAGAGAGCTTAAAATGGATCTCTAATAGTTTCAGCTTCTGTTGTAATATTTTATCTTGCTCACAGTGGGCAAGTCTATAAGTCAAGAAACCAAAGCTGAGAAATACTTTTGGTGTGTGCACTTTGAGGAGGAAGCTTGATAAAGGTAAGATACCTGTTACATAAGCTGTCTATCATGCGCTTTTTTTGAACCAGCCCCATTGAGTAGGTAGGAACAGAAGTGGAACTTAACTGACATTTCCAATCTTTCATGCATGCTAACCCCAGTTTGAGGTATGAAAACACTACCAAGGGTCCATAAATGCAATTGCCAGGCTGTCAATGACTGTCTGCCCCTTTGATGCCCAACATAGTGAGGGCCAACTCCACTTTCCCCTAAGCAGAAAACTTGGAGGAAGTAGTCTGTTACTTCATAACCACCGTGTTTCCCCGAAAATAAGACAGTGTCTTATATTAATTTTATCCCCCCAAAATGCACTAGGGCAATTAGCGGTACATCAGAAATTACTGCTAGGTCTTACTTTTGGGGAAACAGGGCAGCTATGAAGACTCAGCAGCCAGAATCTATCTCTCCTCTTGCACAAATCCCTACATTGTCACAAGATTTTGCCTAAAGTATATTTTACAGTGTTTGCCTGAAGCTACTGCAGTAGCATCCAAAGGCCTTAATGTATCTGACGCAGGGTGCCAAATGCTCCCTTCCCCTTGCACGTGTGCCTCCTCTTTTCCTGCTGCCTCCCACCCTTGAACAGAGACCCCACCTCCTCTTCCACCTGGCCCACCACTTGCACTAGGCTGACAGTGAAGGAAAACATGAAAGGACATGGAACAGAGGGGAGCTTGAAAGGAAGTGCCCTATGAAAGGGCAACAGAGTGCACGGGACACTCTATAGAGTATCTCCTTAGTCTATTGCCCATTTCACAGAGTACAGGAGGCACTGTTGGTGCCGTGCATGCAAATGGTGTCTGTGCATGCGCAGATGCCATTTATGTGCTGACGTTGTTGGCGGACTACTGGGAGCAGCACTTCAGCCACATAACACAGTGTTTAATACTGACAGTACCACAGTGGAGCAGAGAGGAGTGGTGGGGAGGCAGGAAAGAACTTACTTCCTCCTTTTAAAGCTCCCGCTCTCCACCCCCACCCCCAGATGTGTACAAAATGCATTAGGGATGTGCACATCCCTAATATTTAACATACACATGGCTACCCCACATGTCTTGGGTGTGGATTAGGTAGAAATGGGTGAGTATTGAGGTATAATATGGTAAACACTGGAATTTATCTCAGGAATCTTGAGAATTTTACTGCAAAGATGTAGCTGGATATTCGAGGGGCTGTGACTACTTTGATATTTAAACAAACAAACCTTGATACATAAAGTATTAAGTGACAGAAGGGATAGTAAATGTAGTTAAATGTAGAAGTAAATACAGCAGATTGGAAGAGTGTAACAATTAAAAGGGGAAACGTTCCATAAAGATAAATTATATGCGAAGAGCAGATGGAGAAAGAAAGGACATTGGAACAGATGTAAACATTATTCTAAAGTAGCAAAGATTTATCAAGACAGCAAACACAATACTGAAGAGTTTATTTTTGTCCATTGCTAACTGCACTGAGCTTAGGCCTCAAGAGAAATAGCAGTGGAAAACCCTTCCTTGAACATCAGTCCATGAAATAAGCAAGTGACAGTCACAAGTCAATCGGCATGCCATCACAGAATTATGCGTGCTGTTACTTCATGCAGGTTCTTTCATACAAAGTGCTGTGCCCTGCTAGGTTTCTTAGAGAACTGAATAATGCAAAATAAAAGGCAGCTTAAAAATAAATCTGAATGGTGAATGAATTAAAGCACTCTCACATTTCTCTTACATTCTAGAATCAGCCAACTGCTTTTATAATGGAACAGGAAAGTATTGAGGAAAACGTAGACCAATGGGTTCGAAATCCATGGAGAAACTTCTAGGTTTGCCTCATATGTTTTAAAACTTTGTCTTAAAGACCCAAACACCACATATGAAAAAATGTATAATATATCATATTTCCTTTTGTTGTTTCTTCTTCCTTTGTATTTACTTGGATGTTTCTTTACTGCAATTTATATGGCTATATAAATGAATGCATTGACAGCATTACTAATATGTAGATATGTTTTGTGCACGTTTGAGAATTTTTAAATGAATTGTTTCTATAATCAATCTTAACTCATCCAAACCCACACACGCAGAAAATAGGGATAGTCAAGATCTACCATGGTTACCCCAAATTTACTTGAAAGTTATCTGATCTCTTCCCTAAAAGATTACATCACTTTACTAGTCAGAGTCTGAAAGTAACTTCCCCTACCATCAAACTACACCTCCTCTCCTATCCAAGGATGAAAGTATGAAAGTAAAAGATTTAAAACTTCTATAGACATGAAAATAAAAATGCTAACTCTGTCTTACACACCGAAAATCAAGAAAAGGAATGCACACGCAGGGAGGGGTGGGGGAGAGAGAGAAGCACACTCCTGAGGCAATTCTTAAGGCTTGGGGTGGGAGGAACGTATGTGCTCTCCCAGAACTTGTATGAACACACTCTAGGAAAGCTTCATAACCCAGCCAGCTCAGGATTATATGCAGGTTTATTACAAGCATCATAGGTAGTCCAAGCCTATAGGAATTAAATTATACCGTTTAGAGCAAGATAAGGGTTTTGGGGTTTTTTTTTTGAAACCCCAAAATACCTCCTTCCATATCCCTTGGCAGTTCAGTATGTGCATCTTAAAGAACTGTTCAAAGAAAAGGGCAGTTTAAAATATATATCTAAGTAGTGAATGAATTAAAGCACTTTGACATCTCATTTCTCTCACATCCTGGAATTAGTTTACTGATATTGTAATTGAACAGGAAATTATTGAGGAAAATATAGACCAATGGCTTTCAAGATTTTGTCCTCAAAATATTCCCTACCAAACCTCTTTTTGAGTACAATTTGCATTGACAACTTGAAAATGTAAATTGAACGTCCAAAGGGATCTGGAACAGAGATTTTTGAGAAAGTCTCCTTCCCAGGTACTTTTGGGAATACTGTGTAATGCAATTTCAATACACTTTGAACTACCAAGGAATATGAAAGGTAGGCTTCTTGAAGCTCAACAAATTTCACCTTGCCCCAAAGGTAGAGGAAATATAAAGGTTAGGTGCAGCCAAACCCAGGTTTGTGTCATCTCGGCAGGCGATAATCTGGGCGATTGCTGCCGGGTTAAACAGCTTCCTCCTAGCCTGCTACTATTTTCTCTAATTTATTATTTATTTATTTATTTATTTATTTGATTTCTATACCGCCCTTCCAAAAATGGCTCAAGGTGGTTCACACAAAGAAACAATAAATAAATAAGATGGATCCCTGTCCCCAAAGGGCTCACATTCTAAAAAGAAACTTAAGATAGACACCAGCAACAGTTGCTGGAGGTACTGTGCTGGGGGTGGATAGGGCCAGTTACTCTCCCCCTGCTAAATAAAGAGAATCACCATGTTAAAAGGTGCCTCTTTGCCAAGTTAGCAGGGGTATAGCAGAGATTAGCTGCGCTGGTGTCCTGAGGCATGACTCTGGGATGTGGGGCAGGGGAGTCCTCCCTCTCCCAGTATCTCCATCTGCTGCACCACTGCTTGTGTGAGCGTGTGATGCAGTGAAGGGGCGGACAACAGCTGCTCCTTTGCCTGGGAAGGCAGGTGAGTTCCTGTCTTCCCCGCAGCCCGCCCACCACAGCGAGGTGTGAAGAACCTCATAGTCTTGCACTGGCTACGTAATAAAAATCTGCTCTTGCAGAAATGCAGAACAGAAGAGTTTTCCTAGAGTTAGAAGTTTTCCTAGCGATTGGTCAGATAAGCTCTTAAGACTGAGGAAGCTTCTTCCCCACCCCAAAGTTTGGGAAGCACCCCAAAGTTCTCCAAAGGTCTTTAAAGTGTGTGCATGAGTCCTTCTCTTTTGGTCTTTCAGAGCTACAGTGGTCTTAAGAAGAAAGCTAAAAATAATTATTTAGTAGCTAGATAATTTTTGAATGTGTTGATTTTACTAATTTTTACTTGTGCCTCCTTCTTCTCAATGATACCTTTAATAAGTACCGGAGGTTTTTCACACTGTATTTTTACCCGAAATCTCCCCCAGAAGGAAGTGTGTGTGTTCAGCCAGTTTTCCACCGAAGTAAGTGCGAGATCTTGGGGAGCCACACACAATTCGGGGTTTCCCTTCCAAATTCAAGTTTATCCTGATTTCTCTCTGGGTTTAAAACATCCTGTAGTTTAGTGAGTTTTTTTCTGGATAAACTGGGAGTGGCTGCCAGCGATCACATTAACACAATAATAAAGAACTCTCTAATGGGATTGCATTGCAAACCCCGCCCCCCACTCAGAGGGATCCTGGCTCCAAAGTCCCTCCTTGCAGATCTGACCATGCTGCTCAGAGTAGAGAGCTGGGAGTTTACAGCTGTTGAGCTGCCCCGACTGCTGCTTCTTCGCTTGCTTCTCTTCAGCTAAAAAGAGGAAGCATAATGCTGGGATTCTGATTTGAAGTGGCTTCACTCATTGGATACTCTGAGAGATGAAAGCCACATCTGAAAAACTTCTAGTGAACAGCTCTAAGCCAAGAAGAATTTTGAGGATTTAAAGAGTACAACTCTCTTTTGAGGTCAGCTTTTAGAAACTTCCAAAGTTCTTCTCCAGACCTGAGCTTGGAGAAGTTTCCTGGCATCTCTAAAAAATAAAAACCCTACATATTATTACTTCGTGTTTGGTAGCTGCACCTGGCCAAGATCTGACTGCTTCATATCCCCAATCACCACACAGAAATAGCTGGGGATGGTGCACTGGGTGACTAGGTATTCAAACTCTTGAGTAGTACCTTTAACTTCATGTTTGCTTGGCCTACACACAAAGCTAATAACACATTGAGGTGATTCTCACGATTGCCAAAAAGCCGGCTAAGGGAGCCTAGCCCGCTTTTTGGCAATCGTGTGTCTCTCCAGGATGCCCCGCATACTCACACGGGGCATCCTGGAACTTCCGGGGGCCGCGCAGCCCCAGATCCCTGCAGCCCCCACTGGCTCCGTGACGGAGCCAGCAGTCGTGTGGGTGGCCTATCTGGTGGCCCAGGTCTGTCTGGCGATCATCTGCAGGGAGAGCGGGCTAAGCCTGCTCTCCCTGCAAATCCCCTTACAGTGTCTCACTGATCGTGAGGCTCGCCTCAATATGTACAATACATTAAGAATGTGTTACTTCCTGGAAGTTTACCATTTCATTTAAACTTCAGTAGAAAAGCTGTTAGATAATATCCTTACTTTTTGTTTTAAATCAAAGTTATATATTTGTTCAGCATATAATAATACTGGAACAGGAGAGAAAATGGCGGGGGGACATAGGGAAATGTAAATTTGAATCTAATTTTATGTGCTTTGGACCATTACACACCCTAGTGAAGTAAATGAGAGATTTTATATGAGTTTTGGAACAGAATAATAGAGCTGGAAAATCAACATGGATCAAGCAGTCAAGCCCCATTCACTGGCAAGATTAGTAGCACAAGGCATCTGCAACACCATCTCATTCTGTCTCCCCATAGTCCCTGAAGAATAAACTGTACATAGATTTCAGAATTCTCTACTAGCAGTTGTCAGAAACTGCTGCATTAAGTTATTCTTGCAGTGGTCTTAAGGTGGTGCTGAATTGCTGCTGAGTGGACATAGCATACTGGCAAACTTGCACTAGTAAAAACACAATTACAACGTCGCCCATTATTTCAGGGGAATAGGAAACATCTGCCAATGCCAAACTAGAATAACTCAAGATCATATCCTGTTTAAAGATACTGGAAAGAGCTGGGGAGCAGGATGGCAAAGTAAGCTTGCTCACCAGTTCATTAATAGAATGTCATTGCCATGAACATAAGAACATCCTTCCTGGATCAGGCTCAAGGCGTGTCCAGTCCAACATCCTGTTTCCCACCAGATGCCTCTGATGCCAGGAGATAAAAGCATGTTCTCTATCCTGCCACTGCTCCCCTGTAACATCCTGACTCCATCAAGACTAGAAGTCAAGACAAGACAAATTCAAATTCCTTGCCTCAGCTGCAACCCTACTTGGAGAAGTGGGACCTGACCTCAGTCACTCATGCTTTTGTAACATCCAGATTGAACTACTGCAATGCACTCTATATGGGGCTGCCCTTGAAGGTGGTTCGGAAGCTTCAGCTGGTCCAGAACACTGCTGCAAGGATGCTCATAGGCTCAGGTCACTTCATGAGTGTTATAACCAAAGTTTCATTGGTTCCCAGTCCAATTCTAGGCTAGATTCGAGCTGTTGGTCTTGATCTTTAATGCTCCTCATGGCTTGAGGCCAGGGTACCTGTTCACATTTGCCCATATGAGCCTGCCAGGGCCCTCCGCTCAGCATCTCAGACACATGGCCTTGCCACTAACAGAGATCCAGTTGGTGGGGACTAGAGTCAGAGCCTTTTTGGTTGTGGCCTCTTGGCTTTGGAACACCCTCCTCAAAGAATTCTTCCATGATCCCTATTAACTATTAAAAACACATTTTTTAAAAGAGGCTTGTTAATTTTCTATCTGATATCTGGTAGGTTCTTTAGTTTTTAAAGTCCTCAGATTTTAGCTTTTTATTAATAACTTTTAATTTGAAACTTTCTTTTAAAATGTAATTTTAAATGTGGTTTTAGCCTGCTCATTTAATTTAACTTTATTAATCTTTTATTTTACATTGTATCTATTTTATTAATGTTGTGAGCCACCCTGAGCAGTGGTGTACTGGAGGGGTAGGGTATACATATTTTTTAAAAAAATAAAAATAAAATAAAATATGCCAGAATTGTGTCAGGAATCATCAGAACACTCAGAATATGCAGCAAATAGAAAGATAGTGGGGGGGGGGGGGGATAACTTCCTTTGTTCCAAAAAAGAGAGACATATACACAAACGATGGAAATAAATTTTCAATTCTAGGCACACTGATTCCTAAATAATTTATCCACCGAAGCACGTATTTGCATAATTAAAAGCTGATAACTCTTCATTCACTGCTCATTTCCTTTACCTGCTTGCATTATCCACTTTCTCAGTGTACATAATTAAAACGAAAATTTAGAGCGTATAAATTAATGACACTAATTACTAAACCACCTAAAGATGTAATTGATCATTGCACCTTTGGGAGCCCTCCTAAAGTACCCACTAAGATGTAAAAAGATTTAGGGTTTGTTCACACATAATCCCAAACATGGTTTGGCATTACACAAGTGAGTTTGGGTTAGGAATGTGCACAAAGCGTTTCGGCACTTCTATTTCAAGGCACTGATACCCTTTGAACCTGCCCCCGCTGCATCATTAAGCGGCTGCTTGAAGAGGAGGAAAGAAGCTCTTACCTGTGCCTCCATGGCTGCTCCACCACCTACCCACCCCACTGCCCCAGCACGACGCTATTGGGATTAAATGCTGCACCGCATGCCTGGAGGGCTGCTCCCTGCAGCCCACAGACAGGGATCGGCATAGAAATGGTATCCACACATGCATGCACCCCATCTTGAGTGGTCAGCATGGTGTTGCTGACCACTCAAGATTGTGTCCGCACATGCGCAGACACCATTTTGATGTCGACTCCACCCACGGGCTACTGGGAGCAGCCCTGCACCTGTGTGGCAGGGCGTTTAATTCCAACAGCACTGCACTGGGGCAGCGGAATGTGGCAGAGTGGCCATGGCAGAACAGGAAAGACCTGCTTTCCTCTTCTTAAAGCAGCCATGCTCCTCCCCAGAACAGATGGCCATGAAACACTTGGTGCGCATCTCCTACATTCTGCCTTCCCATCACATGCTACACTGCGCTTCTTTATTTTCTGTCCAGTGCAGACCACAGTTTGCTGTTACAATTGAATTGCCAAGCTATGGTTTACAGTTGCCCTCCAAATCAGAATTGGAGGACTAGTGCAAACCATAGTTTTCTGGTTTGATTAAAATGGCAAACTATATTTTGTATTAAACTGGGACTGAGATAACAAGCGCACATGAGGAAAAAGAGAAGAAGGAAAGGGAGCATAGGAGCTTTAGACTCGTCTATGTAATGACAAACCATGGTTTGGTGTTATGTGTGAACCAAGCCCTAATCAAAGGTGGGTTTTATTACTCTCTCTTCCCCTATATCCTGTTTGCAAGACTCTGCATCCATTTGATGAAACCATGAAGGGAATATTTTAAAGCAGTATTTGGAGCACTTGTAGAAGAACCTTCAAATTTACCTTGAAATTTTGCTTTAGGGAAAAACTAGTGGCTACCAATGGACATGGATGGACACACACACACACACACACACACACACACACACAAATTCCCCATGAGAATTTTCTCTAATATTGCTAAACCTCAATAAATTTTGCTCTAAGCAAAATCTGGTGGTAAGTCTAGGTGGAAACTTCCTCCTGTATTCAGATGTATAGATCCATCTTCAATCTTTCATCTTTGGAGGCAATTTTTGTCCATTCACTGACAGCATTCCTTTTCAAGTAAACATGGAAGCATATAAAGGCTGCTCTCACAAGCAGCCTAACCCAGTGTAGGACAGTCCAGCCTGAGTTAGGCTGCTTGTGTGCAGTGCCAGGATCTACGTGGATCCCAGCGCTACCTGCTCACCCTCATTTAAGCCTGGCCTTTAGCTGAGGATAAAGGCGCAAGCACATCGTTAATCCCAACACTGAGATTGTGTTTGAGCTTGGGCTTCTTGCAGCCCGAGCACACACAGAGAAGGGCACCTAGAGCGCCTGTCTCATGGAGTTATTCTGCAATGTAGGGTTCTCATGAGAGTATTCTCATGGGGGTATTCCCCCAAATGGGGAAGATTATCATGGGGGTATACCCCAATGTGTACATTTTGGGATCCATGGTGGCCGGGACACATTGTCCTGGCCTCTGGAGATCCATGCTGTGTGTAGCAGCACAGATTGTGTAGGAGTGCAGTCCACACTTCCCACCACCTTTCAAGATCATCTGGAGTAGGGGGAAGGTAGGTTTTGTGCAGTCTTCTTTCCACCTGCCCACCTTCCCCATCTCCCAGTTGTGTGAATAGCCTAATAAAATAGTTTTACTTTTTCCTAAGCCACAAGGAGCCTGGTGGAGAAGAGAACGTAAGTACATATCCCTCCCTCGTTTCCCTCATATTCTTGGGAAAGGCTGTTTGGGCAGTTTGTTAGGCACTGGGACACATTTGTTAGGCACTTGGGACAGTTTGTTAGGCACTGGGACACATTTTGGGGCAAGCAAGGCCTGTACAAAAGGGACGGGCTGCACTTGAACCAAGATGGAACCAGACTGCTAGCGCTTAAAATCAAAAAGGTTGCAGAGCAGCTTTTAAAATGACACCTGGGGAACAGCCGATAGGAGCTAGGCAGTATCCCATTTGGCTGCAAAGAATTCAGATAAAACAGAAGGGGACAGAGCAGAACTGCACAAAGAGTAGACGAGAGCCTGTGCCAGCAGGTCAAAGAGTCAAAAGAATAGCATACATCAGAGGAGAGATTCAGCACATAGGTGCTTATATGCCAATGCCAGAAGCCTCCAAGCCAAGATGGGTGAGCTCGAGTGCTTGGTTGCTAATGCAGAAATAGATATAGTGGGCATATCAGAAACATGGTGGAACAGTGAGAATCAGTGGGACACTGTTATCCCTGGATATAAACTCTATAGAAAGGACAGCGAGGGGGCCTTGGAGGAGGGGTAGCACTGTATGTTAAAGAAGGGATAGAATCTAACAAGCTAGAAAACCTAGGTGGACTGGAGTCCTCCACAGAAACCCTGTGGGTGACTATACAAGGCCGGAAAAGGAATGTGCTACTGGGGACGTGCTATCGCCCTCCAGATCATAATGCCGACAGTGACTGGGAGTTGCAGGAGGAAATCAGGGAGGCGTAAAGGAGAGGCAGGGCTGTAATTATGGGTGATTTCAATTACCCACACATAGAATGGGTAAATTCACATTCGAGTCAGGACAAAGAGGTCAAATTTCTAGATACGCTAAATGACTGTGCCCTAGAACAGTTGGTCATGGAACCGACCAGAGAGAAGGCGACCTTGGATCTAATTCTGAGTGACACCCAGGACCTGTTGTGTGACGTCAGTGTCATCGACCCTTTAGGGAACAGTGACCACAGTGCCATCAAATTCAGCATACATGCGGGGAGAGCATCACCAAGGATGTCTAACACAGACATTTTGAATTTCAGAAGAGGAAACTTCTCCAAAATGAGGAATATGGGGAAAAGAAAGCTTAGGGGGGAAATCAGGAGAGTCACTTCGCTCCAGAGTGCATGGAGTTTACTCAAAACCACAATACTAGAAGCCCAGTTAGATTGTATACCCAAAAGGAGGAAAGGTACCACTAAGTCCAGGAGGATGCCAGTATGGCTAACGGGTACTGTCAAGGAAGCCATAAAAGGGAAGAAGACTTCCTTCTGAAATTGGAAGGCCTGTCCAAACGAAGAGAACAGAAAGGAAAACAAACTGTGGCAAAAGAAATGCAAAGTGCCAATAAGGGAGGCAAAAAGAGAGTTTGAGGAACATTTAGCCAAAAGTATCAAGGGGAATAACAAAAACTTCTGTAAGTACATCAGAAGCAGGAAACCTGCCAGGGAGGCAGTTGGACCATTAGACAATGAGGGAGTGAAAGGGATTATTAAAGAGGATATGGAGGTTGCAGAGAAGCTGAATGAGTTCTTTGCATCTGTCTTCATGGCAGAGGATACTGAGCATATACCTGTTCCTGAACCAGGCTTTTTAGGGATGGAGGCTAGAGAGCTGAGTCAGATAGAAGTGACAAGGGATGATGTTCTAAACTGTCTGGAAAAACTGAAAGCTAACAAATCACCAGGGCCGGATGGCATCCATCCAAGAGTCCTCAAAGAACTCAAATGTGAAATTGCCGACCTCCTTGCTAAAATATTTAACTTATCCCTGAAATTGGGCTCTGTACCAGAGGACTGGAGAGTAGCAAATGTAACACCGATTTTCAAGAAAGGATCCAGCGGCGATCCGGGAAATTACAGGCCGGTTAGCCTAACGTCCGTTCCAGGCAAATTGATGAAGGCATCCTCAAGGATAAAATTGTAAAGCACCTAGAAGAACAGGCCCTGCTGGGAGTGAGCCAGCATGGCTTCTGCAAAGGTAAATCTTGCCTGACCAACCTTTTGGAGTTCTTTGCGAGTGTCAACAAGTGTATGGATCCAGGTGATCCAGCTGACATAGTCTACCTGGACTTCCAAAAAGCTTTTGACAAAGTTCCTCATCAACGACTCCTGAGAAAACTTAGCTGTCATGGGATAAGGGGACAAGTACATGTGTGGATTGCTAACTGGTTGAAAGACAGGAAACAGAGGGTAGGTATATATAAATGGAGAGTTTTCACAATGGAGGGAACTAAGAAGTGGGGTCCCCCAGGGATCTGTACTGGGACCGGGCTTTTTAATTTATTCATACATGATCTAGAAAGCAGGGGTATGCAGCAATGTGGCCAAATTTGCAGATGATACCAAACTCTTCCGGGTAGTGAAATCCAAAACAGATTGTGAGCAGCTCCAAAAGGATCTCTCCAAACTGGGGGAGTGGGCGACAAAATGGCAAATGCGGTTCAATGTTAGCAAGTGTAAAGTGATG
This sequence comes from Hemicordylus capensis, assembly GCF_027244095.1. Taxonomy (NCBI): domain Eukaryota; kingdom Metazoa; phylum Chordata; class Lepidosauria; order Squamata; family Cordylidae; genus Hemicordylus; species Hemicordylus capensis. Next base: position 93,746,065 of record NC_069661.1, on the reverse strand, counting down.
CACATTGGGACGAAAAACCCCAACTTCAAGTATATGCTGATGGGATCTGAGCTGTCGGTGACTGACCAGGAGAGGGATCTTGGGGTTGTGGTGGCCAGCTCGTTGAAAGTGTCAACTCAATGTGCGGCAGCTGTGAAAAAGGCAAATTCCATGCTAGGGATAATTAGAAAGGGGATTGAAAATAAAATGGCTAACATTATAATGCCCTTATACAAAACTATGGTGCGACCACACTTGGAGTACTGCGTACAGTTCTGGTCACCACATCTTTAAAAGGACATTGTTGAACTGGAGAAGGTACAGAAGAGGGCAACCAAGATGATCAGGGGCCTAGAGCTCCTTTCTTATGAGGCAAGACTACAACACCTGGGGCTTTTTAGTTTAGAAAAAAGACGACTGCGGGGAGACATGATAGAGGTCTATAAAATCATGCATGGTGTGGAGAAAGTGGAGAGAGAGAAATTCTTTTCCCTCTCACACAACACTAGAACCAGGGGTCACTCCATGAAATTGATTGCCAGGAGGTCTAGGACCAACAAACGGAAGTACTTTTTCACACAACGCGTGATCCACTTGTGGAACTCTCTGCCACAGGATGTGGTGACAGCCAACAACCTGGATGGCTTTAAGAGGGGTTTGGATGACTTCATGGAGGAGAGGTCTATCAATGGCTACTAGTCGGAGGGCTGTGGGCCACCTCCAGCCTCAGAGGCAGGATGCCTCTGAGTACCATTTGCAGGGGAGTAATGGCAGGTGAGAGGGCACGCCCTCAACTTCTGTCTGTGGCTTCCAGCGCATCTGGTGGGCCACTGTGCGAAACAGGATGCTGGACTAGATGGGCCTTGGGCCTGATCCAGCAGGGCTGTTCTTATGTTCTTAATCTGCAACTATCCTTGAATAGAACAGGAGAGATAAACAAATTAATTCCAAAAAGTGCATAAAATAAGCCCAAGCAAATTGAAAATTATGTGAGCAGCTGCAGTGAGATCGGGTGATAAGATATAGATAAAAAGAGGAATTCTGCTGCCTGAGAGAGAACAGGACTGGGACTGCTTAAGAGAGAAATTAACCCAGTGATCAGGGCTCATGTGGGAAGTGTGGGTGGGTAGGTATCGTGCTAATGTTCAATCCCCCCGCTCCAAAAGCAGAACTTTAGGGGTCTGAAAAGAGATGAATGAAACATGCAGACAATGCAGAAAAACAAAGAACTGATTATGCTGCCAGGCAAATGCCCCATAAAAAATGAGCAAAGAAAGCTTGGCAATTCTATAGTAATCACCTAGTTTGGAAGCAGGACTAGTCAGATAATTGGCTGATAACATAGGTTTGCCATTGTAGAGGCTTGTTTCTAGGGATGTGGGAACTGGTTCGAATTCAAACCAGTTCGAACTCGAACCAGGGTGGTTCAAAGGTTTGAATTCGAACCGAACCAGCCATCAGGTTCAAGCTGCAGGTTCGAATCGAACCGAACCAGGGGGTGGTTCGATTCGAACCAGTTTGAACCAGTTCAGACATCGAAAAATTGGTAGTATGGTAGCTGGCACCCAGGGAATCTACAAGAATCTACACTCAGAACACTTCAGAAACAACAAAAACCAGTACCCCATGGGTTAGCAACCCATGGAGGTGGTTGGCACCCTCGCTCTGGGCTGCCCCAGCACCCTCAAGTGCAGTTATGGGGCTGCTGAAACCTCCATTCTTCCCTATGGAGAAAAACCTTAAAGCCACTTGTGGGGTGCTGGGGTAGCCCAGATTGAGTGGTGGTCTAGTGCAAAGAGGTTGCCAACCACCCCCATGGGTTGCTAACCCATGGGGTACTGGGTTTTGTTATTTCTGAAGTATTCTGAGTGTAGATTCTTTGGTAGCATATAAGATTTTCAATGACAAACCATGAATCCACTCTCATCTGCTAACCTTAAAGACACACAAACTTCAAAAATCACTTAAAAATCAGCCCTTTGCCCAATTCCTTTCAGATAATTCTGATAGCTTCCTAGCCCCCCTTGGGCACTACCTCCCACCACACTCTGCTCTAGGCCACCCCTTTGCTCCTGACGTGAAGCTATACATTTGCTGACACCTCCATGCTTCTTTATGGAGAAAAACCTTAAAGACACAGAAACTTCAAAAATCACTTAAAAATCAGCCCTTTGCCCAATTCCTTTCAAATAATTCTGATAGCTTCCTTGCCCACCCTAGGAACTACCACCCACCACACTCCACTCTAGGACACCCCTTTCCCCCCGATGTGAAGCTATACATTTGCTGCAATCCTCATTATTCCCTATGAGGAATTCAAAAATACTTTTAAAATTCACCAATAATCAGAAGAGTGTCCAATTGCCTTGGGGTTTTGTGGGTGGTAGGCACCCCTGTCTGTCTACCACCCACCCCACTTTTGTGCCCCTAGGTGCTCCACAATAGGGGATATGGGCTGGTTCTGGTCCCATTATACTCTATACTCTAAATATTCATTAAAAAAATTGTAGGACTGTCTGATTGCTTCAGGGTTTGGGTGGTTGTTGGCACCCATGGGTGCTCCACAATAAGGAATAATGGGCTGGTTCGAGTCCCATTATACCCTATGAGAAAAAATAAAAATAATTTTCAAAAATTCATAAAAAATCATACGAGTGTCCGATTGCTTTGGGGTTTGGGTGGCAGGTACCCCTGGGTGCCAGCTACCATACTACCAATTTTTGGATGTCTAAACCGGTTTGAACTAGTTCTAAATGGTTCAAATTCGAACCGAACCAGGGGGAGGTTCGAGCAAAACCAAAACCGAACCACCCCCTCCTGGTTCGAGCCTGGTTCGAATTCAAACCGAACCGGGAAAATCGGTTTTGTGCACATCCCTACTTGTTTCCAAATATATTCAGACTGTGAATAACTGTGTGTTGTGATTCAATACAGGTTAGAAGAGTCAAAGTGATACTGCAGTCACCATTTTTGGGTAATTTCCCAGGCTTATTCAGAGCAATTTGGTTGGAGGATTCAGAAGATGAAGCTTGCTCTGCAGCAGCTAACAGCATTAAAAAAAAACTGCCTGATATACCTTCTTTATTTGCAATCTCTCTTTTTCAATTACATTTGTAGACTGAATATACCAACTTCGATGTAGATGGGCACTCATTTCTCCTCATTTTTTTTCTTTCCATTCTGTGCCTTTTGCTTTGTTCTCCACCATTTCCTCTACTTCACATACAATAATACCAGCCTTCTTCACTTTACGTCCTGGTTTTTCTTATCTGGTTTGTATTGCTTGCAACTCCCACATTGTACTGGTACTGTATTTCAAACACATATTTGAAACCTTTCTGACTATGCACCATTTCTGTAGCTTTTCATCAATGAAAAGACCATTTCTACCAACAAAAAGGGATCTGGAATTTAAATATTACATTTTCAAAATAAATCCCTTTTTATATGATATTCTGTTGTCTTGTAGTAACATTGTATATTCTTGGCAATATCTACTTTTTTGTAACAATAGTTTGAAATAGAGATGCAAAGGTGTGGAAATTAGAAACAGGAAGCATTTGACTTTTTCTCTTGACTTTTGAAAATGGGAAAAAAGTAGTGAATTTGGGGGGAAACTTACAAGTTTATGAGATTAACAACTGCAGTAATTCCATTTTTGTCAGTCAAATTTGAGATTGTCTTCCCTCCCTAATTTTCCCCTTAAAATTCTTTCACAAGTTACATCTCTGTCTAGATGTATAATACAGATATTTGTCCAAAGTTTTATAAGTGTATCTTATCAGCATGATTAAGTGTATCTTAGCATGATTCCTAGATTTAGACCTATAATTGCATGTGAAATTGGCATATAGACAAATGAGCATAAATTCAAAGTGAACTAAATTCAAAGTGAACTAAAAAAGAATTATAGCTCTTATTTCTGGGTGTCCTAGAAACTGGCACCCCAATTCTACACATTTTTGTGAGAGTAATGGTCATTGGTTTTGAGATAATTTAATTCCATCCTAACATTGTAGCCTCAATGCATTAAATGCTGTGAAAAGATAGCAAAAATGCACTACAAAACTTTCTACTTCATGCTGTTCTGAAAGCCTTTTCTAAGCAACATTTTTTTTCTGTACAGCAGAGGGGAACTTAATTGTGAGATGGTAATTCAGAATTTAAATGTATTACCCAACTAACTGCTTCTACAGTCATGCTAGCTCTTAAAAATAATATTTTTATTCTTGCAGGTAGTACTTGGACCTTTTAGTAGCTCATTTTCATTCACTTTATTTTAAAAAAACAATACTGAATACTGAAAGTCAATTAAGCTCTTAAATGCTGGATACTATAGCCATTTCCAAGTAGATTAAAATTCTTCCTTTTAATTTTGATCTACCAACTATACCAGAGAACACTGTACTAGATAATTATGTACATTATAACATAGAACACTGTACTAGATAATTATGTACATTATAACATATACCTAAGGCACAATTGATCAGAAGATAACAGTGCTCTCACCTATTTATTTTCCATGAGTCGTTCTGACTAAAAGAGGATCCCTGTGGCTATAATGGATGACTGCTTATCCATTATAATAAGAACTGGTAACACTTTGTTGTACACAGCAATGCCTATGGCTACTTTTTGGACCATTTGTCTATCATAAAGAATGGAATGAGTTTACACTGATGTCACATATTTTAATAATATTTGGGCAATACATGTCAGCAAAGATGATAATGAAACTAGTTATTAAGATCATTTTCACATTGATCAATGCAGTCACAACATAATTATCTACAACCACGCATTTGTGACATGATGCTAATATCCCTCAAGATTATGAGCAAGACTAACAAAAAAAGGAATTGGGGAAATTAGGATAGGAATTTAGGAATAGCCAGCCAATGCTACCTAAAAGACATCCCACAGGTACTCCATATGATTCAAGAATCCAACAGCCCATAAAGACTTTTCCACACGTCAGTCATTTCAGTTGGAAAGCTTTGAATAATAAAAATGGGCAACTAAAATTGTATAAGGCACGTGGCACTGGAAATCAAGCCGTGGAAACAGGAAGTGTGAGTTGCCCTCCTTGTTTTTGCTCTTCTTCCCTAATGTTTGAAATAGAGCGTACACATCTCTCCCTTTTGATGAGGATGGGGAGAGCCACATTGTGCTGGGTCAGAACTCGAGAGATTATTTTGATCTGCCTGTTCTGGATGGGGTCAGTGGGCTGCAGTGCAGTGTAGTGAAGTGTATGTGTTGTATGTGTGTCTTACTTACTAGTGGACATAGTACATGCTGCTTCCACAGCTGTGCAGTTTTTCCTCATCCTTGTGGGTGCTTCTGGACACACTAGCCGCCACCCAATAAATAGTTGCAACAATTCCACCCCACTTCAGGGATCATATCCACCCAACTGCCAATTGCATTAGCATTAGAACATAAGAACAGTCCTGCTGGATCAGGCCCAATGCCCATTTGGTCCAGCATCCTGTTTCACACAGTGGCCCACCAGATGCCTCTGGGGAGTCCACAGGCAAGAGGTATGTGCATGCCCTCTATCCTGCTGATGATCCCCTGCAACTGGTATTGAGAGGCATCGTGCCTGAGGCTGGAGACGGCCCACAGCCATCAGACTAGTAGCCATTGCAGGGGCGTAGCAAGGTTGGAGTGGGCCCAGAGACAAGATCTTAAAATGGGCCCCCCTCACTGAAGCTCAGCTCATGAAGTAAAGAAATTTTAAATGAGAAGTCTTTAAAAAGAAATCTTATTTAAAGAACAGCAAAAACAAAAACAAAGAGAAAAACATTGGCTGACATTCATAGTGCAAGAGGATGGCTTATTTGTATTAGAAATAGGGATTTGCCGAATTCCACGACAGCGCTATTGCACAAAAGTTCCCATTAAAACAAATGAGGTTTACTGCACCTGCACAACACTAGTCTGGAATGCAAGCTCCAGCTTTAGTGCAACTAGCTAGTGCAACATCCTCCCACTTGCGGTTCATTGTTGTGCATGTTAGCCAATCCATTTATCAGGATGAAACTTCACAATGTGTATACAAGCTTTTGAGTTACACAGAACTCTTTCCTCAGTTCAGATACAATTTAAAAAGGCAAAACAGATGTTTCTGGGAGAGAGCATAGCATTTAGCCCAGTTTGAAGTCTATTTCACTGAAGATGACAAAAGAAAAGATTTTTGCAATCTAATTAGGAACTGTGTTTTATTTATTAAAAACCTTTCTCTATGGCTTTTTGTCTAGGCAGCTCTCCAAATCTTTATATAAGATATCCAGAGGTAATTTTGGACCCTTGACCTAATGAACTTACAGGGGCCCACCCCTGCAAAATAAGCATCTTTTCCATAAGCATATACATTTCACCACAAACCCAGAGTTCTGACCCAGAGTACATTTGCCAAACCAACAACAAGAAGACTCTGTGAGTCCCAATGGATTAAAATAACTTCTTGACCACTCACAAACTAACTGGGACACAACACATATTCCTTGCTCCACAGTTCAAACAAAAAACCAACTCGGACATACAGTATAGTGCATTCATAAATGGTGGTGGGGCAGGGGGATTCCAACCACAACACATGCCCCTTGCTTCATAGATCTCATACAGACCTTTTGGATCACAAACCAACTTGAGCATAGTGCATTTAAAAAACAACAAAAAACGTTTGTTTCAGATATGACAGTTCCACTTTCAAGAGATATGAAGTGCTCTGTGGATAGAGATAACTCTTTCTCGCAGTTTTACTGCAGTAGGGGGATGAATCATTAAAAAATCATATAATTTCCTTGAAGTAAAAATTTCCTTGAAATAAAAATACACAGAGTCCTGCCATCTTGGACTAGGGATGTGCCCGAGTGGGCTTGGGCAACCACAGGCAGGGCAGGAAGCAGTTCCCTTAAGAAGCAGGTCAGTAGGTCCTTATCTGCTCTGTGGCCACCCTGCTGCTTTTCTAGGTGTGGCACTCACTCTACCAAAGGCCATGGTGATGTTTCCTGCAGCCAGCACATGGCGTTGGCATGCACATGTGCATGCCAACATCACATGCAGGCTTCAAGGAACAGTGCTACAGCCACGTGCAGCCTTTGGTAGAGTGAGTGCCGCACCTGTAAAAGCAGAGGTGTATCAGAAGCAGCCAGTATATTCAAAGCAGAACAAGCAACATTCTTCTCAGCAAAGAATTGGTGCAGATTAGGCCCTCTTCCAGACATTATAGAGCGTCCAAGCTTGACATTCAGAACTGTTCTCTCACTAGGGCAGGTTTCAGAAATATTTCTGGGCCTCCTGCTATCTATTAGAAGCTCCCTAATGCCCATACTTCAAAATGTATCTCTCTGCAACACCAGTGACACATCCCTCCAATGCTAGTGCAACCTGATGTGTGGTGATGTGCTAGCAAGGCAAATACATACCTTGTTAATTAAGAACACAAGAGCCCTGCTGCATCAGGCCAAGGCCCATCTAGTCCAGCATCCAGTTTCCCACAGCGGCCCATCAGATGCTTCTAGGAAGCTCACAAACAGGAGAAAAAAGCATGCCCCCACTCCTGCTGTTGCTTCCCTACAACTGGTATCCAGAGGCATACTGTTCCTGAACTTGGAGGCAGCATGTAGTCATGAAGACTAATAGCTATTAGTAGACTTCTCCAAACCCCCTTAAAAAATATCTATGCTGTAGCTATCACCATATCTGGTGCAAGGGAATTCCACAAATTATGTCAAGTTTATCATTTTGTCTGTCTTGACTTTCCTGCAATGGGGACCCTGGGTTTAGGGCTTCCAATCATGCAGAGAGAACCCTACACACACATGTAATTGTACATACACAGGTTCTCTTCAGACCTTCCAAAGAACAAGCAGGAGCCAGGGCAGGGACAGCACACTTTTCCATATGCATGTTCACTAGGTCTTCTCAAAAGGGCTCTTCTTCAATATATAAAATAGTTTATCTGAGGGTTTCCTCCATAAAAAACCAAATCATAGTGGCAGTGGGGATCATGCTTTAAAGATGTAAGATGCATTTATCTGCATTAATGCTTTCCTTCCACTGTTAAATTGTTTTCAGATGATCCAGAGGTGCTCTTACCCCTGGACTTTGGAGCTGAAGTCCAGGGCCTTCACATCTCCTGGGGGGGCCAAAATCCTTTTTAGTCTGTCCAGGTTGGTATGGTTTGTGTCCTCAAGAACCTACATGTTCAAAACTGATGCTTAACTGGCAGCGGGGGGTTGGGGCTCCAAAATTACCTAGGTGCATCTCGAGGCACAAATGACCAGGCTCAAACTATCATACTTTAGACACATTATGTGAAAATCCAACTCCCTTGAGAAGTCCATAATGCTGGGGAAAGTTGAAGGAAAGAGAAGAGGATGGCCAGCAGCAAGGTGGAGAGACTTGATTACGACCGTAATGAATGCATCACTAAGAGGTCAAGTTGAAGACTTGATAATCCTGTAGAGAATCTCCAGGATTCTCAAGTTGAAAAGGTCAAGCTGAAGACAGATAATCCTGGAGAGAATCTATCTATGTGGTCGCTAAGAGCTGACACCGACTTGACAGCACTTAATCAATCAATCAGAATCTCAGTTCAGATCACACATATGCACACTCTCCAACATTTCATCAATAGAAATATAAATCTCTATTACAGTAGTATACCAGGGATCACTTTATTATTATTACAAATATTTATATTCTGCTTTTTAATGAAAAAAAGTTCTCAAATCAGTTTAGATAGACAAATAAGATAATTCTCTGTTTCCAAAGGGTTGATAATCTAAAAAAGAAATATCAGGTAGACACCAGCAATAACCACTGGAAGGCTACTGTGCTGGGGTTGGATAGTTGCTCTTGCCCTGCTAAAATAAAAGAGAATCACCACTTTAAAAGGTGCCTCTTTTCCCAGGTACAACAATATTATGATAAGCAGCTGTTGAGAATTTCACGAAGATGTTTTGCTATACACATAGGCAAAATAAGTTCTTTTAACTACAATTCTGTATGCTTAGATGTACATTCATAACTTCTTGTACTGCATGGAGTCCCACAGTACTTCTTGCAATTCACTGACAAGGGTGATAAGGCAATAATAGGTATTTATAGTGCTTTAAAATGTATAAACAATTTTAAGCATATGCTGATTAAAACGTCTGTCTTCACCACCATAAAATGTCTGTCTTAACAACCATAGAAGTGGTTGTAACCATAAGATTCATTATGGTGCTTCCCATGTTCCCTCTTAATCATCCTTATTCAGCTTTTATAGGAAGTAGAACACACACATCTTGAGAAAGGATTAAAAACAGCACATTCTCTATAAATGTCATGTTTGAGTTTTTGACAGAATTCTCTATTTGTTACTTGGAAAACAATTGCAATGAGCAAAACATATCAGAATTCCATTTTGGCAACCATACTAAATGTATATGCCCCATCCCTGCTATTTTATAGTCAGTGGTGGTATGGTGTAGAGCTGATTATCATTCCTTTGTCCAACCAGCAGTCCAGGAAGTGATGGAGGAAGCAGAGAACCTATGCATGACTTGTAGAGCTCTCAGGTTGACCACCATGGCTCCTGACACCCTTACTACTGAGAAACCCTAATCATTTCCACACATATAGGAGAAATGCATAGAGTGTCTGTATACTACAAACATTTTCAAAATAAAAGAATCCTGGAAGTCGCTTCAGCCCTTCCTACCCTTTCTCCATTCATGGTTTTATACTGAGAGGTAACTGATAACAGTATTGAAGTAGCATTTGGAATCAACCTCAAGTGTTGTCCCCCAATACTTGTGTGTTTTATGCTCTGTTACTCAGTTGTGCTACCTACGGACCCCTGTTAACTGAGCAAAGAGGCACCTTTCAAAGTTGTGATTCTCTTATATTTAGCAGGGGGAGAGCAACTGGTATATAAATATTGGTAGAGGTAGTGGTAAAATTCAGCTGAAGATTCTTTCTGTTTTCACTGATCTAACTAGGGGTGTGCGCGGTCCATTTTCTGTGGTTCGGTCCGAATTTGAACCAAATTCAGACAGAACCATCGGTCCACGAACTGGTTCGGTTGAACCAACCAGCTGGACCAGTAGGTTCAACTGAACCAGCTTGAACCAGTTTGACAGTTTGTGTGGCTTTAAAAGTTGCTTGTAAAGGGGAATCTGGTGAGGACTCCCTTTTAGTTGTAAAGGATTCTCCTTTTGTTTTACAAACACCTTACAAAAGGAATGTGGTGAGAGGCACATTTTAAAGTAAATGATAAGGTGCTTTCTGGTCCAGCACCAGCAGACCAGTAAGTGTCCTGGTCTGGAGCACCCCAGCAGCCTATGCGGTGCAGCTCCAGCACTAACCTGGCCTCTGCACATGCGCAGAGGCCATTTGCATGGTCACAAGGCCAGGTGAGTGCCGAAGCCATGCTATGCGGCCTGCTGGAGGAGCGCTGTGCTACTTCAGGCAGAAATGGTACTACTGGAGCCAGACCAGTAAGCACCTTATCATTTACTTACACAGGTGCCTCTTACTGCACTCCCTTTTAAGGCCTTCGTAAACCCTTTTGTAAAGCAAAAAGGGAATCCTTTACAAGCAAAGGAAAGGACAAGCAACCTTTAAAGCCACACGGACCATAGGTTTGCTTTGAATCAGGCTTGATCCGGCTCAATCGCATATCAACTCATTCTCCTCAAGGCTGGTCCAGTTTGCAATCAAACTGCTCAAACTGGCCCAGTTTTCAGCAGACCAGTTCGCTTCAAACCATTTGTGCACACCCCTAGATCTGACAACACGTGCTGAGAATAAAGCACCGTAGGAGTGGCCAGTGGTTGCTAGCTCAATGGACAGTGAATTCCTATGTTATCATCTCACATATAATGAAAATATGTTTGGTCCATTCCACAACTTACATTTCCCAAGCCTCTTTTTCTAATAAAACTGGTAATGCCCAATAAGTACTTTTGAGACTCTAGATGTTTTCTTTTGCAAATCAACAGATGCTGGAGAGAATGCCTGCCAAACTTTACAAAAAGCCTTTCAAACACAACAATACAGAGACAGATTCACCTGTCCATTAGTCTATGCACTAAATCCAGCAGCACAATCTTGTCTCTGTGAAATAAATGGAAGCCATCAATTTTTGTTTCCAGGTAAGGGATATCCCATTTTAATAGGCAGGCCTACCAAGGCAATCTGCAAGAAAATGTCAGAGCACTTGCTGGAAAAGCCATTTTACTCTCTGCTACCAAACAGATCCAGCACACTGAAGACAATGCATTTGGTATTCTGCCCAGTACTGCTTTAAAGAGAAAGGCTTTCCGTGTGCCAGTTTTTAATGCCTGTATCACTATCTACTGCAGCTGTTGCCGACGGATAACAAAAGTCTTGTGCAAGCTAGAAAGGGCAGTCAATGCCATTTCCACTCAGTACTGGAGTAAACAGTCAGGGCAGTACCAACATCTTCCCATATGCAACAAGCTTTAAAGAGCTAGCTAGTCTGGCAAGAACAATAACTTTTCTTCCGTGGCAACAGATGGCATGTTTGGCTTTGATCCGTCTTGCAAATGTAAAATAAATCAAAACCTTGTTGCGATAAGAATGTTTGCATCCCTCGCAGCTTTCATGCATTATACTTATTAGCTTTAATGTAATCATGGTTATATAAGGGCATATGCTCCCCTTCTGACAGTAAATGACATGACAAGCCCAGGCATCAGAAAAGCCCAGCTCTGTAAGACACACTGTCAGCCCACTATTTTTGAAGGAATTCTAATACCCATGGACTCATAGGAGCAGGCAGTTAGATCAAGCAGAGGAAGAATGATGTACTTTCCCATACTATGCCATTTCCCAGAGATACAGCAAGCATCAGATCCCATGGAATTAAAAATTTCAACCCCTGCAGCATACATTTCCCATACAGCACTCCCCAGTAATTGCTTACATTGCTTCCACCCAGGGTTCATACCCACCCAAGTGTTCATCCCCTCATATGTGCATAGGCAATGTGCTATGCATATTCAGCTGAAGATCTGCAAAGGGCCTACATTCAGACAATTGCATATCTATATGTTTAGGTCTCCTAAACCTGCCCGTTGCTAATCAAATGCGTGGCAGCACTCGTGAGAGCAGCTGCCTGGGAGATAGTGATGGGAATGGGAGACAAAGTGGCAGCAGCTGGAGGAGGTGGCAGGCCAGCCTGGCCCTGGCTCGGCTGGAGGAAGCAGTGGCGGACTGGACTGGCCGCCAAGAGGAGGAGGCCAGAGGCAGTGTAGGGCCAGCCTGGCCCTGGTCTGGCCGCTGGAGGAGGAGGAGGTGGGCTGACCTGGGAGGAGGGGGTGGGAGGAGGTGGCGGGCCAGCCACCTGGCCCATCAGAAAGCCCGGGGAGGGGGGCAGGAAGCAGGTGTTGTGGGGAAGAGGCCGGCCAGAAAACTGGGCGTGCCAGCGTGGTGGTGGTGGGGATGCGATGGTGGCTGGGCTGGCCGGAGGTGTAGATCCTCTGCGCCCAGCCTAGCTAGTATATATATAAAGAAGGTTCTGTCCCCATGATCAGAAATCCTGCTTTTCTAGAGTTCCCAGTCACATGGGGAGACCTCTACAGGCATACTGTTGTACAGATGTAAGCTGCACTCACATTCAGCGTGAACACATATAGGTTGGATCAGGGCCTACAACCATGATGCTGTTCCTTCTTTATGTTCTCACCCTTATAGTATCTGAACAGACTCTTACCTTATTCAAGAACAGCTCTAAAACAACTAGTTTGAGGGAGCAAAGGGGTGGCAATGAATGCTACTAGGGGAGCAAGGATTTTGCTATATATTAAATAGTAAGGTAAGGTAATTGATGTTATATGTATCTTATTAATGAAGCTGCCTACTCTTGTTGTGACAAGAAGCAATCCATCTACAACTTTCTTCAGATCCAGAGACTTTGACAACTTGCTTCAATACCCATGAAAGCTAGTGGAGGGCAAGTTTTGCTGAATGCTGGGGTGTCTGCTTTTGACTGCATTTTGTTTCATTAAAAATTCTTCCCTCTGAGGGAGGACAGGATGCTTCTTCTGAAGAAGCCTGCATTGGATCCCAGAGTTAAGCAATTATAGGCCTGTCTCCAAACTTCCATGGCTAGGCAAGGTAATTGAGGGGGTAGTGGCCTCCCAGCTCCAGGCAGTCTTGGATGAAACTGTTTATCTAGACCCCTTTCAAACTGGATTCCAGGCATGCTATGGGGTGGAGACTGTCCTGGTCAGCCTGATGGATGATCTCCAACTGGGGATTGACAGAGGGAGTGTGACAATGTTGGTCCTTTTGGATCTCTCAGCAGCTTTTGATGCTCTCAATCATAGTATCCTTCTGGAGCATCTGCGGGAGTTGGGGGTGGGAGGCACTGCTTTGAATTGGTTCCACGCCTATCTCTTGGACAGATTCCAGTTGGTGTCCCTTGGAGACTGTTGCTCTTCAAAATCTGAACTTTCATCTTGTGTCCCTCAGGGCTCCATGCTGTCTCCAATGTTGTTTAACATCTACATGAAACCGCTGGGAGAAACCATCAGGAGATTTGGTGCAGGGTGTTTTCACAGTATGCTGACAACATCCAAATCTATTTCTCTATGTCAACATCATAGGAGTAAGCATAACCTCCCTAAATGCCTGTCTGGAGATGGTGATGGGCTGGATGAGGGATAACAAACTGAGACTGGATCCCGATAATCCGAAGGTACTTATTGTGTGGGGTTGGAACTCAAGAGACAATTTTGGATCTGCCAGTTCTGGTTGGGATCTCGCTTCCCCAGAAGTAACAGGTATGCAGTCTGGGAGTGCTTCTGGATCCTAACCTGGTGTCCCAGGTTGAGGCCTTGACAAGAGGTGCTTTCTATCAGCTTTGACTGATTTACCAGTTGTGTCAATTTCTTGAGATAAACAACGTCAAAACAGTGGTGCATATGCTGGTAACCTCCAGACTTGACCACAGCAATGTGTTCTATGTGGGGATGCCTTTGTACGTAGTCTGGAAACTGCAGCTGATACAGAATGAGGCAGCCAGGTTGGTCTCTGGGTCATTTCAGAAAGACCACATAACTCTTGTATTGAAAGAACTACACTGGCTGCCGATAAGTTTCCAGGCAAAATATAAGGTCATGGTTATAACCTATAGAGACCTAAACAGCTTAGACCCTGGGTAACGTCTTCTTCACCACCCACTGAGATCATCTGAAGAGGTTTGTCTGCAGTTGCCACCGGCTCATCTGGTAGCTACTCAGGGAAGGGCCTTCTCCATTGTTGCCCCGAAGATTTGGCCCCATCCACTCCCAGCACAGTACCTCCAATGACTGTTGCTGTTGTCTATCTTATGTTTATTTTTAGATTGTGAGCCCTTTGGGGACAGGGATCTATCTTATTTGTTTGTTATTTCTCTGTGGTATAGAAATATATATATATATATATATATATATATATATATATATATATATATATATACACATACTCTCTGCTGAAATAAGAGCCTCCCCATCTCTGACAACTTTTTAAAAGGCAGTTAAGACACATTTGTTCACTCAGGCTTTTAATTAGATTTACAATTTTTAACATTGTGTTAAATTTTAAATTATTTTAATGTTTTAATGTTTTAATACTGTTTTAATTTGTATTGTATTGCAAATCACCCAGAGACATACGTTTTGGGTGGTATACAAATATGTCAAATAAAGATAGATAGATAGATAGATAGATAGATAGATAGATAGATAGATAGATAGCCTGGCATTTTCAAACTTATTCAGAAAATGGGCCACATTGTTCTTACTGTATTTTTGGATTAGGCCAAATGTTCCCATCTACTAGGCTAATTTTCTCTTTCTGTCCAATACCATGTGACAGAAAACATTGGGATGGGAAGAGTGGTTAGTACCAGGCCAATCCGCTGCACATAGGCCACATTTGCATGTAACAGGAAACCGGAGATGAAGGGAACTTTGTTTTCAGAAACTGTATGTCTGAATCTGGGCAACTGCAGTTCCATCAAAAAATGAACCTGCGGTTTCCCTCCCCAGACTGTGCTCCATACCTTCGGCATGTAGTGAGGTCTGCCACCTGCACCTCCAATTCTGCAGTGCCAGTGTTATATCCAAACACTGGCACCGCAGTCTGGTTGCTCCTCCCTTGCTCCAGCTGCTATTGGCTGCTGGAGCTCTCCTTCAGTAAAAGATAGTAAAGTGAGACTGCAGAGAGAGAGCTCTCAATTTCCTCCAAATTTGGATGGGAGAGCAGGGGAGAAGGGGCCTGCGGTTCTACATTATGTCAAAAGGTGGGCATAATCTAATCTAGCCCAGTTTCTGGCCAGGAAGGAAGCTCCTAGGAGAGCATTCCAGAGTCTTGGGGCAGCAACAGAGAAGGCCTGTCCCTGTGTAGACAAGCTAGTGGCAACTGCAGACGGACCTCTCTAGATGATCTCAATGGGCGATGGGGCTAATAGTGAAGAAGACAACGACATTCTCTTAAATACCCTATGCCTGAAATGTTTAGGGCTTTATAGGTTATAACCAGCACCTTTCATTTTGCCCAGAATTCTATTGGTAGCCAGTTATGAAATACTTGAATTCAGGATTGTATACCATGCCTCCCAGGTTGTTTAGCTATGCCCCCTGCATATGCCCCCTGCATATTCACAGAGGTGTCCCTGTTTTCATTGGTGAAATATTGGAGGATAAGGGAGAGGCAATCCCTAAATTATGAAGGTCCCAGGACAAGATGGGATTTAAAAGTAAAAGTACAGACACTTTGAATTGGGCCTGAAAGCTCAATAGCAACACAGGCCATCACTGAAAAATTATTTGACTGTTATTATCACCAATACCCTGGTTGCAGCCACCACCTGGCAACCATGAGCATTGCTTTAGGTAATTAAAAGATCTGGGGCCCATGCCCACAATTCCAATGAATGTGGAAGCAGCAGAGAACTACATGAGGCTAGAAACTCTGTCCCATGCTCTATGCAGGTACCTGCACTGCTGCACAACCTATAAGAAAGCTGCTTTATACTGAGTCAGATCATTGGTTCATCTAGCAAAGTACTGTCTACACCGACTGGTAGGGATGTGCAAACAGGTTCAACATCTAAACCTGTTCGGTTTGACTGTTCAGGGTTGAACCGAACAATCCGCTATTTGGTCCAACCCTGGACCAAACACACACCCCCCCGACTGCTTGGGGGTTCGCGGATTTGGGTCTTCCCCCTCTGCCATGGTGGCCATTTTGGCGGCTGCCGTGTCTGCACAATTGGCAGAAACCAATTGTGCAGGCACAGCGGCCTCCAAAATGGCTGTCGCACCATTTTGTGGTGGCATGAAGGGAGGCCGGCGGGGGGAGGGGGAACCTCCGTGGACCCCACCACCACCTCCAACAACTCCCCCAAAGGGTAAGTAAGTAAAAAAAATTTTTAAAAATTGTTCGCAAACCCAGCCTGGACCAAACCAAATGAGGGGGGTTCGAGGGGGTGCCAGACCAAACCGAACTGAACCAGCCACTTCCGTGCACACCCCTACTGATTGGCAGCAGCTCTCCAAGGTTTCAGATGGGAGTCTTTCCCAGCCTGACCTGAAGATGCCACGGAGTGAACCTGCAACCTTCTACATGCAAGCAGATGCTCTACCACTGAGTGAGCACCCTCTAAGGGGGACTATCTTCCAGCAACAGCACTCACATGTAGTCACCCATCCAGATGCAAACCAGGGTGGACTCTACTTAGCAAAGAAGACAATTTATGCTCACTACCACAATATCAGCTCTCCAGAAGAGGTGGCTGATGAGATTCAGGGCTCTGAACAATTCACTGGTGGGCCACCTCCTAATGACATCCCTGGTGGCTGCTTTTGGGAGTGAAGCGGTGACATTTTACACCAGATGCCAATTCTGAGTCATCTTCAAGAGCAGCTGAACTATTGAATAATTCCCTGTAATCAAAGGCAGATTGCGTGAAATGCGGTTGATCCCTGACATGCAAATTACTGGATGGGCTTTGGATTTCTGCAACCCCTCTCCCCTCTCCCGCTAGTCCAGGTTTATTCCTTGATTTGAAAGGAAGAAAGATATCAGAAATACCAATACTACACAATTCACTCCAGAAATTGAAAGTTCTAGGAAAGAATCATGTTACTGCCTTTAGGCTCCTCATGACCAACTGGGATTTAGACAAGACTTACCTTTTCAAACCCAGTTATTGGTTATATAGAAGGAAGTAAAAACACACAAAATAAAACCACAAAAGGATCAGTAACCTAAGCCATAACATACATACCCAAATCAAAAGATGGGTTAGGACTAGTATTTTACAAATTCATTCTTAAAAAAAAAAAAAAAGATATATAAATGGCATTTTACATAGTAGATTTGCACACACAAGAGCACTACATACATTCAAGTTCTCTGGACAATAGAAAGCCATTATTCAACACATACTTGTTAACACACAACCATTTTGACACAACAACCATACATATTTTATAATAATTCTATAATTAGCTCAAGCAACTCCTTTTCAGTTTTCCAAGGTATCTATACATTCCAAGGCTATGCTAAGCCTGTTTGCACGATGCAAGGTCTAGCCCAGTGGTTCTCACACTGGTAGCCTCCAGATGTTGCTGAACTACAACTCCCATCAGCCCCAGCTACAATTTATGGTGGCTGGGGACGATGGGAGTTATAGGTCAGCAACATCTGGAGGAACCCTGGTTGGGAATCTCTGTCCTACAGAAACAGCCAGGGTGTAGGGTGCCATCTCTCTGTAGAGATTACAGCCTGTTTGGAGGCCAAATCTGCTGCTACACCCAAAGGTGCTCCAGGGTTTATCGACTGATTTGGAATTAATTCAGTGAATACTGAATTTCTGAAGACTAGATTTCTGAATTAAGCACAAATCAAGGATTATAATTAATTCAATTAATTAATTAAGTAAATAAGTAAGTAAGAAACAAGGCTGGCAGGTTCTCCCCATCTCTATCTCATATAATGAAATTAAATTTGTGTCATACCCCCCACCAAAAAACAACAGTCAGACCCTTCCTCGTCCTTCAAAGTCTGCAGAGGAAATACAGTTTTAATAGTTTGTGGATTGCTGCTTCAGTCCCCTCATGGCCATAAGTTCTTCCTTCCTATCTTGCTTTGCAAGAGTGAGGAGAAATCTCAGCATGGCTGCAAAAAGTCCTAAAAAACTACTTGCAGGCACAATGAGACAGTCTAAGAACAAGTAATATTCTCATGAATTACTAGTTTCATTTCTGTTAGCACTAGAAACCATTGCACATTAGTTCATGTCAATTTTGGTTACCTCAGAGCACCACTTATCACAAAAAAACAATTACTTGCATAGCATCAGTCATATTATTTACATAGAAAAGATTTCTCCCTCTATAGTAGCTGACCTAATTAAGGCAGAAAAACTGTTCTCTCCCCCAAAGGATTTTTAATACTAAAGAAAAAACAACAGTGTTCATTTGTTGCTAATTTGTTGGGTACCTACTTTTAGGATGACTACCTGGGCGGGGGCATAAAAATGAACCTGTTTTGGTGTGATAAAATTACAACTTCATGAATAAATTGCTTGGAATTGCTGGCTAGGGATGTGTGAGCCAGCTGACTTCAATCTGGGTGTGACATCGAGCTGGCCCAGTTTGGGCGGTCCAAGTTTGAACTGGCCCAGCCCCTAAAGGGGGGTGCCAGCCTGAGTTTGAACCGGACTGGCCCTGGTTCGAAGAACCAGCTCACAGGTCTACTCAGGAGGTAAGTTTGTAAAGGGGAATCGGCGAGGATTCCCTTTACAAGTAAAGGGGTATACTCTTGTAATGTAGGGTGAGGTGGGGGCCTGGGGGGGGGAATGGCTCCTTTTTACCTCTTTACCTTTTGTCTCACCCACAAATGAGTTTTTATAAAAAGTCTAGAAATCCTTATCAGTTTTAGAAGAAGGAAGGAAGGAAGTTGGGGTGGGGATGGGAATGGAATGTGATTTTGCAGGGAAGAGGAACTCCAGAGTCCAGACTGCACCTCTTTATAAAATATCTCTGGTGAATAATTATTATTTTTCAATCTCAGAAAGATTGACTGTTCGTGTGCAGTCTGCATGTCAGCCTTTAATGGTAATATGCAGCAAGGGCTACAATGTTAGGAGTCACCTTTTCACACAGAAATTTGAAAAGGACCTAAAACCTAATGCTAAAATATACAGTACAACTTGTAACTGGTGTGTGTGTGTGTGTGTGTGTGTGTGCACATATTTGTTTAATAAGCTACTTGCATACACAAATGGGAACAAAAGCTGGACCCAGAGATATCTATTTCAATATGTGCTGGCACTGTAAATACAATTAGCTATCTAATTGCATACCCAAATGCAACTGGTGCATTGACATGTGAAATTAATTAAGATTTACATTTGTTAAAAGCAGTTTCATGTTGCTTCTTTCAACCAATTAAATTTACTAAGAAAGATTACAAAACCAGATCAAGCTTTCCTTGAGGTACTGCAATTTTGCATTTATAACCTATGAAAGTACAGTGCTACCCAGCCAACATGTAGCTCTAAGACATACACGTAAAGAGGAAAAACAACAAGCAGAACTGAATATGATCTAATTATCTTTTTCAACTAGTCTTGAACAAAATGTGACTTTCACCTAGTGCTAATTCTATTTTAGCATAGAGATCAAGGCTTCAATGATTTATAGAAGGACTGCTTTAGAAGTTGTCTAATCAGTACTAATGAGCATGACGATAAGTAGGGACAATTATGTTGATGGATACAAGGGCACAAAAATGGCTTCTTTAAAAAAAAAAAAAAAGCTCATATTTTGAAACTGTTGTTGATCCAGAAGGTGAGGCCACTGTCCTGCAAAGATTAGTTTACCATTTACGTTTGAGTGGAAGAATGTGAGAATGTCATCACAAAGTTCTACCAACACAAACTTCATTGACATGATCGGCCAGGCTGTGTTTTTAATTTGTAAGAAAGGTGCACAGAAAGCTGCTGATCAGGATTTAATATGTCACAGATTCCTGTCATTTAACAAAAGTTAACAATTTATCTCTCTGCCATTAAAGCCACTCTCAGC
Source organism: Hemicordylus capensis (assembly GCF_027244095.1). Classification (NCBI taxonomy): domain Eukaryota; kingdom Metazoa; phylum Chordata; class Lepidosauria; order Squamata; family Cordylidae; genus Hemicordylus; species Hemicordylus capensis. The sequence continues at coordinate 93,725,981 of NC_069661.1, read as the reverse complement.
TGTGTACTGTGGTCAGCAGGTGAAGAACAGAGCCAGAGGTATTGAAGGAGACAGGAAGTAATCTTTTCCAAACTGAAAACTCAATTATTTTCAGCAAATTCATGACACAGTCTTTGATGTCAAAAAAACATTTCAAGATTAAAAATTACAATTGCTATAATTTATGTAATATGTACTAAGTATGTTGTGACTAAACATGTTGAAAATGCAGGAGAAAAAAAATAGTTTTCACATCTTCTAATGTCCCCATAAAATTCTAATAGTTGTTACTGGCTGACATCCAGACTAATGAAGCACTTTGTTTTATAGCTGCTTCCCTCGTAAATACAAAGTAATCTTATGTGTGTTTAAGGCTTTATTCCAGGAACAACTCAATTTTCTCCTTCTCCTTTCTCTCTCTTTTCTTTGTGACAACCCCACACACTCTACAGGATCCCCACTGGGACAAACTTCTAATCAACAAAACATAGAGGACTGCTCGATATAATACATGTGTACAGTGATGCTGTGTGCATGCTTTGGGAGAGGAATGGTTTTTGATCTCCCCTTCCCTTTGAAGCAGACTGTGACTCCTAAAAATATGTCCCTGAGGGTCATGCATCCCCTAGGAACATATTTTCACTAATCCTAGACAGCTTCAGCAGGAAAGGGAAATCAATGAAAATTGCTCCTTCCTTTAAGTGTGTGAATAACATTACCACCATTTGTGCTATTTTCAGTCTGGATGTTGGCCATTATATATCTCACACCAACTTTTATACAACTTAATGAAACTCTTCATGCAATCCGTGTGAATGACTAGTGGGCTATCTGCAGGGAAGGAGGGGTTAGCTTACCTTCCCTGCAGACGATTAGAAGCGGTTCCCTGGGTGAGCGGATCGCCCACACTATCGAGAGGTGGCTCTCCTGCGGGCCACCTGCACCTTGCCATGCCTCACCTCACAAGTGTGTGGTGCATTACTAGGAGCTCCCATTCCCCGAGTGTGTCTGCCATGGCTGCAAGCAGCTGCGGCAAAAACACACTCACATAGCCTGGTTTTGGGGCGTGCTTGTACCCAAAACCATGGTTAAGTGGTGGACTACTTAAGTGGGCTCACTGCCGCGCCACCACCAGGAGCCATGTGGTTCCTGGTAGATCTCATGCACAGTGAAAACCAGGCTGGGCTTCCCTAGCCCATTTTTCACTGCCTGTGAGAATAGCTTCAGTTACAAGAAGAGCCTCATTGCCTTGCTATTTAAATTTCTTTTAAAGCTTTCTCTCCAGCATTGGCTGCTCTTGCCTTCCAACTGTAGGCAAAAGTACCTGATCTAGCTGAAGAGTAACTGAAGAGTAGTGGAGAGAAAAATTAGAAGACTAACAGTTACTTATGGCTATTTCCCCTCACAGCTGATACAATTACCTATGTTATTTTTATTTATCTTTGGGGGGGGGGGTATTTTCCAGTAGGCTTATGACATCACCCAGCATTCCATGTGTCCATGTATCTGTGTGCCCCCCCTCGCATCAACTTCACAACACCTGGACCAATATGAACCAAATTGGGTACCATTGTAGGGACACACAGGGACACCTCAATGGCATAGTTTGTGATGATGTCATCCACCCCAATTCAAGATGGCAGACATATACACCTTTGAGGCACAAGTGGGCTAACTTGTGAACCGCCTAACCGATTTGAATCAAGTTTTCTACAGCGGAAGGGACACATAGGGATGCCCCAATGGCATAGTTTGTGATGATGCCATTCACCCTGATTCAAGATAGTGGGCATGTGAACATGTGATGTGCAAGTGGGCTAACTTGTAGTCAGTCTAACTGATTTGAACAAAACGAGGTACAACTGTAGTGAGTGACACACTGGGACACCTCAGTGGTGTAGTTTGTGATGATGTTATCCACCCCAATTCAAGATGGCAGATGTATACACATTTCAGGCACAAGTGGGCTAACTTGTGAATCACTTAACCGATTTGAACCAAACTTGCTACAGTTGTAGCGACACATAGGGATTCCCCAATGGTGTAGTTTGTGATTATGTCATCCACCCTAATCCACGATGGCAGACGCATGAACATTTGAGGCACAACATTTGGGCTAACTTATCGACCTCGATCTGAACCAGATTTAATCCAATTGTAGAGACAGTGAAAAGAAACTAGGCAGATTAGTTCTTACTAGAACAACTTGTTTCTGCATAGCAGAGGAACACTGAAGCAATGCTATATGGCCTATTCAGGGTCGTAGCTATGGGAGAGGGGGGCCGTGTTTGCCCCTCTCTCCAGAGGCCCCTTAGAGTGAAGGAGATAATGAAGCCAATAGGGAAGGGTGAAGCTGGGGCCCCTTCAGGAACAGTGTTCCCTCTAACAGGGATTCCCAGATGTTGTTGACCACAACTCCCAGAACCCCCAGCTGCAATGGGTTTTGCTTGGGGATTATGGGTGTTGTAGTCAAAAACATCTGGAAATCCCTGTTAGAGGGAACACTGCTCAGGAGTTGGGAGGCCCAGGTACTTTGAACCCATATGCTCAATTATAGCTAGACCCCTGGGTCTATTCAATTTGGGTAATTTGCCTTGGTTAGAATGCCCATGGTATTAGTTACAATAATACAAAATAATAACATGCAGGAACTTTTGCCCCTGCTGTGGTCACAATCAGCACCTGGTAGCTGTTATTTAAGTTAATGCCAATGACACATTTAACGTGATCCAAAGTTGAATTGCTGTTAAAAATGTTTCTAGCTCAGAAGAGGAATTTCATGACATGACATAGTGCCCAAACAAGCAACCTACAGACTGTCCAAAGGATAATCCAAGGCTAGGTGAACCACCAGGAAGGAAACCATTTGTCTTGGTATTTCAATCTTAGGATATAAAGAATAGATTAGCAGCAGGCCTATTTTTCAATTGAAAAGCCAAACAAAAGCTATATTTTGGAATCTGGATTAAAACAATCCACATATATATTTGAGATTGGCTGATTGTGTCTTGAAGGCTGTATTGCTCTAAATAATCATTATTTGGCTTGTCCTGCTTCCTTCAAATCAAGGAATTATTGCATTTCAATTGACAGGAAAGAATGCACTGTTCTAATTATTTCTATCTACATTCAATATCTGGGAATAGTAGGACTTAGGAGGAGGAAATTCTCTTTCTCTGAACTCTGACAACAGTAGGACAATGACTCATACCGATGGAATAGACCAAATTAATTAGGCTAAAAAACCTATCACTCCAAATCTTCTGCATAAGCTGCTAACCTGCAATGCTCGCAGCTCAGACATAGCCTCACTTCTCCACACTCTCTTCAGTAGTATGTATTCCCTTCCATTAAAGCTCTGGATATAAAGAAATCATAAGAGTCAGTTCACACATTTGCTGACTGAAAAGTCTATACCCGTGAAGAGAAACTATGCCCCACCCATCATAAAAACAACATGACTTGGAACATACATGCTACATGTATATTCCTTTCCCCATGATCCTTCTCCCATTTATTTATTTATTTATTTATTAGAAACATTTAATATATCACCCACTTCAAAGACTCTGGGTGGTGCACAAAAACATGGAAAACAAGACAACATTAAAAATTAAATTCTAAATTTAAAACTAAAGTAACTAACAAAAAAAAAGGTAAACTACAGGGCAAAAGATAGAGAGTATTACAATAATCTAAGCAGGAGATAATAAGGGTATGGGTCACTGTCATTAATGCCTGTCGATCAAGGTAAGGGCATAATTGGCAAATGAGATGAAGCTGGGCAAAAGCACTTCTGGCTGCAGCCTCCACCTGCTGTTCAAGCAGGAGGCATGAGTCCAAAAGGACCCCCATATCACGAACAAGCTCCTATGGGGGCAGCGCCACCCCCATCTAAAACAAGGTTCACATACAGCTGTTGGACAGTACAAGGGCTGCAAAAAAGTAATTCAGTCTTAGTGGGATTCAGTCTGAGCCTGTTTTGATTCATCCAGACCTTAACAGCTTCCAGGCATTGAGTAAGCACAGAAACAGCATCCCCAGAATGGTCTGGGAGGGCAATATACAGCTGAGTATCATCAATGTATTGATGAAATCTCACCCCAAACTGGGAAATGACCTGACCCAGCAGCTTCATATAGATGTTAAAGAGGACAGGGGCAAGAACTGAACCCTGGGGTACTCCATAAAGGAGTGGCCATAGGTCAGAGCATCTGTCCTCAATGCATACTGACTGGACACGCCTGCTAAGGTAAGAAAGGAACCACTGTAAGACAGTGCCCCTGATACCCAACCCACGCAGGCAGTCAAGAAGGATAGCATGATCGATAGTGTCTAAAGCCACTGAGAGGACCAAGAGAAGGACACTACCCTCATCAAGGTCCCAAAGAAGGTCATCTACCAGAGCGACCAGTGATGTCTCTGAGCTATGCCAAGGACTGAAACCCAACTGATAAGAATTAAGATAACTAGATTCTTTCAAGACCCTCTCAAGTTTGCCACATACAACCCTCTCTGACACCTTCACTAAAAAAGCGAGGTTGGAGATCGATCTATAGTTGTCAAGGACCTCAGGGTCCAGGGAGAGTTTCTTCAAATGAGGGTGAACTATCGCCTCTTTAAGGAGTTAACCAACTCCCGTAGCCAAGAATTAACATTCCCACCGGCTGTTCTAACCAGCCAGGAGGGACAGAGGTCCAAGCAACATGTTGCCGCACCCATACCCGAAAGAATTGTGCCCATATCCTCGACCAGCTCAAAGGTGTCCCATGTAATATCACAAGGCAGAATCTCCTCTATCTGATCATATCCTATAGAAGCAGAGTCCAACTCTAGCTGAAGGCAGGTGACTTTATCAGCAAAGAATCAAGCAAATTGATCACAGCGGCCAGATTGAACATCTACCAGATCCACTCTCCTAAGAAGGGAGCGGATGATCCGGAATAAGGCCTCTGGACGAGAGTCAGCTGATGCTATAAGAGCGGAGAAATAGTGAGATTTCACCGCTCTTATCGTCCTAGAATATTCCAGAATATGAGCAAGTAATCGCATTTGGTCATCTTCAGCACAGGTTTTCCTCCAACGACGTTCCAAGCTTCTTTTGGTCTGCTTCATCTCCCTAAGCAACGCATAGAACCAAGAGAGCAGGGATCCACGAACCTTAAGAGGATGTTTGGGAGCAATTTCATCTAACGCTTTCATGGACTCGATGTGCCAAGATTCCATGAGCTGCACTGGAGAAACGCCCATCAGATTGCAAGGAATGTCCCCAAGAGCCTCCTGGAATCCAACAGGATCCATAAGGCGCCTGGGGTGGACCATCTGTGTTGTACTGTGGTGCCGGTGGAGATGGGGGGGGGGGAGAATCTGCATAATACAATCTGCATATTAAACAGAAAATAATCGGACCATAGCAGGGGAGAGATGACAATGTCTCCTATGACCAGATCTGCCTGCTATTGCCGCGAGAGATAAACCAAGTCCACCCACATGAATTGGTCCCGAAATGATCTGAGATAAGCCCATGGTTGCCATAGAGCTCATGAACTCCTGGACCACTGAACCCCCATCAAGAGCTAGAAGATTGAAATTGCTCAGAACCATAAGTCTAAGGGTCGTAATCACCAGCCCTGACACCAAATCAAGGAGCTCAGAAAGGGCAACAGATGGACAACGAGGAGGTCGATAAACCAAGAGAAGCCCAAGCTTGTCACATCGACCCAGACTTACAGAAAGGCATTCGCACCCCTTCACCTGTAGGGCCCCTGATCAACATAAAAATCACCGCAACACCGCCCCCCCCCCCGGACCATTACCTCAAGGATGATGAAACACAGAGAAGCCAAGTGGACATCTCAGTGAGGGGATTTATTGAAAGGAAAGGATTGTGGCAATTTGGTGTTTCTGTGTATGAATGTGTACACATAAACCCTAGACTACACATTATTTTTAGAGTGGGCTGGTTGAAAAAAAATGCTCTCTGGCACAAGTTGACATGAATGGAGGACTTCCTTTACTGCATGAGGAAGCTATTAATCTGAATCTCCCCTCTATACACATTCCCTATACTTGCTTAAACAAGATTTAATCAATTCTCTATACTTGATTAAACAAGAGTGAAAAACATTGTATTGTGCTGAAATATGCAATTTTAAAATTAAATCTGTTTATCATAATGTATATTTGTTATCATTGTTCGTCCTGTCTGAAAAATTATTATTTAAAAACCCACAAGTATTTGGCACATGTGTAGAAGGGCCATTCAGATGGACAACCTCTCCCACCAGCCATGCATTAAAGGGTCATGTCAGGAGGTTGTCAGGACAGTATTGTCCATACCAGCCCATAGTAAATATTTCTGGAGGCGACGTAAGGCAGTTCTAAAAGAGGCATAAAATTTTCCTATACTTTTTGTATCACATAGTTTGTCCTTACCTAGTACTGTGATAAAACACATTCTCGATCTCTTCTCTAATTTTCTACATAAACTGGCTTATATAAATAGCTCTGTTACCACTAACTACATGGTGGTGCGACTATAGTGCAGTAGTTACATTTTCTGTTATGGACTTAGGGGAACCGAGATTCAAATTCTCACCAAGCTGTGAAACTCACTGGTTAACCTTGGACTAGTCACTAGCTCTCAGCCTAACTTACCTCACTGGGTGGTTTTGGGATAAAATGGGATAACCCCATGTATATCACCTTGAGCCTCTTAGAAGAAGGGCAAGTATACATGCCATAAATAAGTTATTAGGTTCATTAAAATGGAGGATTAAAACAGTCACCCTGACAGTTATTAATAATCTTTGAAGAGAAGTGTTAGGTATTTTTCTACAAATGTTCTAAGATTAACTGTGTATTCCATTGGGAGCTGATATTCAGATATTCGTTAAGAGTATTATCAAGTGTCATAGTAAAAGTTGTACTGCTTCTCCTTTTTATCAAGTCAATTTCAGTGGCAAGGTGCTTCTAAAATTACAGAAACTAAATTACATCACAAAAACTAAAAACTATTCCAATTAAAGCAGGATTCTAGGGGATGAACCTATGAATTATGCAGACTAAATGTCCTCCAAATTCCTCCTTTATTCAGAGAAAGTCCTCAATGTCTGGTATCTCATTGTTCAGCCTGAGGATTTTCTCATTGTTCAGCCTGTACTTTGGCCTAGCAACAAGGCAATGGGTGCCATAAAGCAAGACCACAATATTTACAGTGGAAAAACCATGGCATGCTTGCCAGGTTGTTTGTTTGTTCTGCTGGAACTTTCCTTTATCTGTGTTGGTCCTAACTAGGAAATTCAGATTTTGTGTAATTTTCAGCCAGTATATATAAAGGTTGGGAAATTATACATAATAATGCAGAAAGGCCATCTCATGCAGAAAAGCCATAGCCTATAGTAATATATTGTTCACTGGTAGCTTGAATTAATAGGAAATTAAGATTGGCTATGGACATTACTGAATACAGGAGAGCAGGAAACAAAATAGCTTGTGCCTTCTAATTTCTTTCATTTTTTATGTCAAGACAAAAGTAAAATATCTAAGATGGTCAATGGAAGTAAAGATTCCGGCAGGCTTCTCCAAGCTTATGCTTCTTGAAGAAAAACCTTGGGGACTCATAAAACCCCATCTAAAAGGAGAGACAAGCTTTTTAAGATGCCAACATCTTCCCTGGCTTGAATTCAAATCAGCATTGCTAGCTTTCCTTCTCTTTCCCCACCACCTCCCCATCATTAAGATCCCATCTCTGCGCACCATAAACACTCATCCTTTGCAAACCCCATCCCTTGCACACCATCACACTGCCTCTTGTCTATCTATCACATTTATATATCACCCTATATGAAATCTCAGGGTGGTTTACAATCCAATCAACCAAAACCTACAAATAAGATAAACAGATTAAAATTACTATAAATAAAATGTTAAAATTTTACCAGTTTGGCAGCAGGAGCAGCAGTAGTGGTGCTGAGGAATGAAGAAGCCCCCCCCCTTCCCTCTCTATCACCTTGATGAAGAAAAGGTAGGAGTCACAGAGGCTCTGGTGACTTGTAGGCTGCTTGAAAAGACTACAAGTCCCAAGAGTCACCACACCTTTCCTCTTGGCATGTTGCTCTACAGTGCATGAGGCAGTAGATTGGGGTGGGGTGGGGGCAAGAAAGAAAAAACCTCCCTCAACTCTTCTCCCTGTACTGCTGCTCTGGCTGCCATGACTGAACTAATAAATTAAAACACAGAGGAAGCGCTATTGAAGAGGAATTGAACATTCCCCACCCCATCCTTTTGAAATTTTATTTATTATTTATTTATTTATTCAATTTCTATACAGCCCTTCCAAAAATGGCTCAGGGCGGTTTACACAGAGAAATAATAAATAAATAAGATGGATCCCTGTCCCCAAAAGGGCTCACAATCTAAAAAGAAATATAAGATAGACCCCAGCAACGGTCACTGGAGGTACAGTGCTGCGGGTGGATAGGGCCAGTTACTCTCCCCCTGCTAAATAAAGAGAATCACCACTTTTAAAAGGTGCCTCTTTGAGAAACAATTCTGATAATCTCAATGTTAACCCAAGGTGAGCATGGAAGAGTTTGTCCATCCATGAATGGACATTCAGGATGAATAAACAGCTTGTGAAGTAGGAACTTAATCTTGTCCACTCTGAACATTAAAGAATAGGAAGTATGAGTACCTTTGCACTTTGTGTCTGTCCAGCACTTGATAATATATCCAAGTGGTTCTGTTCCTCACTCTGTTTAATTCTGCTTTCCCACACCTTTACACCAGACGGCAACAGCATACAGATTGTTCACTTTGAGCATAGATTTCCTCAGTCTATCCTACAACACCCACAAGCAGCCAAGCATGCATACACACAACTCTACACTAATGAGATGTCACCACTTGTGCATCTGTTCTGTCTGCTGCACAAGATCAGCTGATTAATAGAGATAACAGTGTAAAACCTAAATGTCCGAAAACATATTAGTAAAACCTGTAAAGATGTATTGTACCAGAGCAGGAGGCAAAGGAGAAGGGCACAGTCTGTATGGGCACTGTAGTCCTTCCATATACTTATTTTTTCCACAGTATATGTCTGTTAATATCAATTTTAAAGACTGTATGTAAAGGCCTCTTAATTCAGACATCTGAAATGGCTGCTTTTGTCTTCCAAGATGAAAGGCAGGCACACTCCAGTACTGTGGACGAAAACCCCAGTGCCTTACCTTTGAAGCTTTCACAAATGTCTCCCTCTTTGCCCGCTCTAAAACCATCAATAAATTCCAGTAGAAACAAAAAAGTTGTCTCGCTAGATCTCTTTCAGCTTCAGTTGTTGTTTCTTGCCTCTGTATTCCAGCTTTTGCTATAAATCATGGCAGTAGACTTTCCCCCCTCAATTGTGTGGGGGTGGGGGGTTGGGGGGTGGGGAGTGTTCTCTGCTTTCTAAACTGACTCTGGGCCAGTCACTTCTCTCTCAGCCTAACCTACTTCACAGGGTTGTTGTGAGGAGAAACCTAAGTATGTAGTACACCACTCTGGTCTCCTTGGAGGAAAAGCGGGATATAACATGTAAACAAACAAACAAAGAGAGTATCATTATCCACCTCGTAGAAATTTAACTAGTAGACAACAACACCTTGTGAGTTTCTCTCATCAGTGATATTTCTGAAACATCGCAAAGACTTGTAAACGTCTCCCATATTTTGCTTATGCTTAATCATGGCCATTTCTTTCATTTTCCTTGAAAGGAGCAAACAACCACTACCTTGTATTTTACAGCTCAGATGATCCAGACTGCCCAAATATTGAAAACTTATTTCCGAAATACTTCCAAGCAGGTATTGTGACAACATTCAGAGTGGGGGCGGGACTCTAATCAAACTCCTCCAATTTGGAAAACAATAAGCCATTACAAACTGGACCCACACTCCCCCAGATTGAGGCTCAGCTTGTAATGACTCATCTCTAGTGCCTAGCTACTGTTTGGATCCTCCATCTTTCCACTGAAGGTGCACAGTGACAAAGAGGGCTGGAATGGTAGCAAGGTCACCTTTGGGGGGGGCAGGGGGGCAAACACAAGTAGCTGCTCCCCACCTGTCCCCATTTCTTTTCAGGCACCCAGCATGTGAGAGATAGTTCACCCACTCAAAATTGCACTTTTTGCCTCTTCTGTGCCCCTTCCTTTCAGTCCCGCCCCCCTGGTATTTACACTGGCCGGAAAGCTTCAGCAGACGTACAGGCCTCATTATCAAGGTCTGCTCAGTGCTCAAAAGGGAATTTCCAGTGCCTCTCAAGCTCAGCCAGTTAAGCAGGCAGGCACTGGCAGGTCTATCTCCCAAGCTCCCTGGCAGTAATGGATTCTTCTGAGCATGTTCTAAAGAATTAAGACCTGCCGAAGTAAGCTCTATTGATTTTCAAAGATAGTTAAAAGCATTAGGAGCATGGGATTGGATTGTTCTTCTTAAAGCAATTCAGTCCAAGTATTTGGGCATAAATGACTTAACTTTTGCTGCATTTGCTCTACACATTTTTAAACTCCAAGCTATTGAGATCATGAGCAAGTGCTCCATCCTCAAACCAATTTGCATCAACGTAATGAATTAATAGTATTTTAATTTATTCCCCATTTTCAGTCTCTCATCTCTGGCACAGCTTAGTATATACAGAATATAGCCTCAAAAGAGATAATTCCCTCTTGAGGTCCTTTAGGAACATTTCAAACAACAATTCATTTGTTTTATTGTAGTTACATCAATAGTGGGAGCCAATAAATTTTGAATTTTTTGGCACAGTAAGGGTCTTTGTTATTGCTGGCATAATTAAATCCTAGATTTACTAAATTATATTATAAAAAAGTAGCTACACCTCCTTACCAGTGGGAGTAATTTGCCTTACCAAAATCTGTTATAACATTTAAATGAAATTGTTAATCAGGGACTATTTACAACTGCACCTGCTCTCATTTGTTACATCAGACTGTATAATCACTGTCAGTTTTTGCAGATTCAACCTACTAATACAACAGAAGTACAGTTAAAGAGAATCCCCATCTGCTGAATTACTTTGGCTTCCAATGGGGATTGGAGGACAGAATTGCAAAGGGGAAGCAAGAAAACACCTCTGATTTTCTCACTTGAAATGGCCGTTTGGTTTGTGTCATGCACCAGAGTGTGAACCTCACAAAGGAAAGATGACTTGTTCATACTCCTTACTGTGATGAATTGCACTGAGGTCAAGCGATGGCAGATCAAGCCAATGACAAAAGGTAAACCAAATAGAAGGCTGCTTCATTAAAAAAGAAAAATACAAGGAATAAATGTAAGCTGCATGTCTCATTATGTTTGAAAGATATAGGTGCAATCTTGGAAGTCACACTTCTGTATAAAGAGCTCTGCAAACTCATTCATCTATCCTGGACAGAAAACTGCATATTCTTTGGAGCCCTCTCAGTTCACAATTCTTCTCAATTCTCATTCATGTCAAGGACGATTGCTCTGAGGGTTGTGTGTGTGTGTGTGTGTGTGTGTGTGTATTTTCAAGAACTGTACAATAATGTCTAGTTCACTCCCACAGCATATCACTCAACTTCCCACCTGTGTTCTTCATGTTTACAGTGTTTCTCAGAAGAGCTGAATGCTGTAGGCATGCTTGCACTGGTTTCCATGATTAGCAGGCTGGGTACCCAGCCTACTGATCATAAAAGCGGGCACAATCAAGCGGACCCACTTACCTCTTCCAAGGAACACTGTAAACATGAAGAGTGCAAGCGGGAGAGTGAAGACAGGACCCCTGAACCCACTTTGAATAATGTAAGCATGTGCAGCTGTTTTTGAATACCTGGACAGGGTTTGTTCTTAAGCCATTCTATTAACAGAGGAATCCAACTTGTCTGGCCTCTGGGGTCACACCCCTTCTTCCCTTACTTGGGATGAGCAATGTTAGGTGTTCATACTCTATTCCATATAACTCCATACTCCAATATTCATACTTTATCTTCACTTGCTTCAGAGATTTGTCCCACAAGGATTTTCTTTGGGCCAACAAAATGTGTAGTCCACAAAATGGAATGCAGCATACCAGGTCCGCCAGGTGCTTGACAAATGCCACCCCATGTTTGCTTGCAGTCCCAAGAAGGCAGGCCCTGGTAGACCATAGTCCATGATTGGTGGGCTGTCTTTGGCTTGCTGAGCTGCAAACAGTGCAGGGTAGGTTTTTCTGGTAAGTTTTCCAAGGAGTGCAGAGATGTGGTCCTTGCAAAGCTTGCAAGGGTCAGATTGATCCATCAGCAGCAATGGGGGCATCTCATTGGCCTGCTACTGCTCCAATAATCTGCTGCCTGAGGCATCTGCCTCACCTAGTCTCATGAAAGGGCTGCCCCTGCATATTTTTATCCTTCCGAAAGTGTCCTTTCTCCCCCCCCCCACATTAAGACCCTCTTTAAGCTTTCCTTCTGTCTATATCCTTGCATTTCCATAGGTTTTTAAATCTATGTGCAGCTATTAGGACTGCACTAATGCCTTTTAAAAATAAAATGGCAAGCATCCCTCAGCTGAAATGGATATTCTGAGCTATTTTGGAAAGTCCTTAAAGCCTATAATATTCATTTCAAAACATCAGGCAACTACTTGACTGCAACTGGATGTCAAAATATGAGGAGCAAGTTTCTGCTGTACACTTCCACCAGCCATCAATTCCTTTCTAGATGTCTATGTGAGACACATCAAATGACTCTTATCAGAAAAGCTTTGTACTACTGAGCCTTCCCTCCTCTTTTACACAGAGAAGACAACAACACTGATGTCTTTAAAAAGCAAATGATTTTGCAGTTTATACATATGAGAGTGCCAGGCATAAAACAGAACATAGGCAGCTGACAAAGTAAAACCAACAATGTATTTCATAATCAATACAGTTTTATGAGTATTCTCTATCTTACTCCTATTGACTGCATGTCTCTGGTAGACAGCTTTACTACATCGCTACATCTGAGATCCCAGAATGAAGGACATCAACCAGTTCTATAATATATAATGAATTCTAGACAGCCAGCAGCGCTAGGCAGGCTGGCTTATTTTGTGATTTTATTTAAAAGGACTTAAAAAAACAACATGTGACTTGGAATCTATAATAATAGATTTCTTTTAAATCCATGTTCAACAGAATCAAGGGGAAAACACATATAAATATTGATAGTGGTGTGGGCCAGTTCACACATTTACCAAGCTGGTAGACATGTAGAGAATCATATGTACAATGTTATATATGGTCCGGGCATGTACAATCCCACCCTCAAAAAAAGGGAGAAGAAATGCAAGTATTGGGCGTTCATATGCACATCAAGTATGACGTATGTGCAGTGGGTGATTGTACAAGAATCAGTCCATTAAGGAACAATCCTGTCTATTTTCTGCCTAGCTCACATATTATAGAAAATGTTTGTTTGTCTTTGTTTCTCTGCTGTTAACATGTAAAGTGCGGTCTTGCACACCATTCACATATATAGATTTTCATGGAGGAACTGAAGCCAAGCAATGGAAAATCAATAGAGTGGTCTACCCAAGAAGCTTTAGAGCAGTGCTGCACAACTGCAGCCCTCCAGCAATTGTTGGACTACAACTCCCATAATCCCCACCCACAGTACCACAATAGTGATGGGAGTTGTAGCCCAATAACAGCTGGATGGTTGAAACTATGTAGCTCTGATTTAGGGGAAAGTGAGAATTGGTTGTGCATAGCACCAGACAATCAAAAATCAAGGGATGAAGATGCTGCCATTCCAAATCTATTCATTCTTTCAGGTCATGACTTTACTATCACAGTAAGACATTTTCAAGCATGCTTCACTGTTGCTGCTCTCAGCCAAGGAACACTGGGTGATGAGGATCTGGGAAACAGGCTTTGGAGAGTCCAAAAAAGAATTTTCACAATTCTTTGTTCTTTTGGAAAAGCCAGGCCATCTGAATCAGTTTCAAACCGTGTTAAATGTGTAGTGAAGATATGAGCTAAGACAAGCATAGGCTATGGCAGAACAAGCTCTGTTTTGACCTGGGAAGCAAAGGAATTCACTCTGGGGCTCTGAATTCTTTCTTTCTTTCTTTCTTTCTTTCTTTCTTTCTTTCTTTCTTTCTTTCTTTCTTTCTTTTTGAGGACATGTGAGATGAATACTGCAATCATTATGCATAGCAGAGGATTATAATTCAGTTATTGTAAATGTTTAACATTTCTAGGTATATATATATACATTATATTTAATTTTCCATGTATATTTTCTCTTCTGTTCACTTCCAGTTTCCCCTTTTACAACTAATAAGTCTAGTGAATTAATTTTGTAAGAACAAAATTGCATGAACATAGCCAAACAAATAAAATGTAGTCCTATCCATCAACTGTATTTTGCCTTCTTTTCTTTTTTTACCCCTTTGCGCTCTCTCTCTCTCTCTTTGTTTTGGTAGACCTGCTCTACTAAATACAGTTACAGATTCAGATTTAAGCTGATGAATTATGGGCTCCAGTGACAAATGTTACAAAAGGTACAAAAAGGTGCAATACAAACCCAACATTTACAAAAGGTGCAATACAAACCCCATTAAAAAAAAACCAAACCAAAATATCTACAAGAAATGCATAGATGACACCACTTTTAGTAACATATCTTGCATTTGAAAGGTAACTTGGAATTTGATCTATATAGTGTCAGTACATTTTTTAAAAATAAGGTAACAGCTATGGGTCTGTGAAAAGGTAGAATTGTAATTTAGCATTTTGCATGTGAATAGCTTTGGATTAAAATTTTTGATTATGTATTCAGAAGCTTTAGAAACTTTCAGTTCTGTAACTTATTCACACTTCAAATCACAATAGCTGCATTTTATGGAAACATAAACTTACGAAGTTTTAAAAGATTTAATGATAGGGTTTGGGATGAATGCCAGAATGAAAACTGATGAAATGAGTAGGAAGGCAGGTACCATATAATTACTTTAATTACTCATGAGGAGGAGAAAAAAAATCCATTAGAAACTGGCATGCCTGGAAAGTCACTTCCACTGGCAGAAACAAAGGCACTTTTGGAAAAGAATATTTATTGATACCTTCATATATCAGATTACTAATATTTTAAAAAGAGAGAGGGGATTACACGACTCTTATGAAAAGGGTATGAAGACACATTTGCATTCTTCTATTTAGACGTTACTGACATGATGCATGAACATATAAAATAGACACAAAGGAATCTAAGAATCAGAGTGACACGGGCATGTTTGTATTAGATATAGCAAACTGCTGGTAGGGATGTGTGAACCGGCTCAAAGCTGAGCCTGTTTGCCATTGAACCCGGCCGGCCTGAGGTCCAGCCGAACCCCCGGAGCCAGCTTGGGGCCAGTTCAGGGTTCTAAAGTGTAAGAAATAATTTTTACAAAAATTACCACTGAGTTCGGTGACCTCTGGGAGTCCTGCCACAGCCGTAGAAGCAGAGTCTCTAACAATTTCCCCTCCCCCATTGACCTCCCCCCAGACTTTTATGGAGCAGTTCAGAATGTTTTCATGTGACCTGGCCGTGCAAATGGCCATGGCCCATGTGCAGTGGCCTTCAAAATGGCCCCCACAACTATGGAGAGGGCAGAAACGGCCTGAAAATGGGCCAAACTGGTCCGCAGAAAACCAGGGGGAGGTTGGAGAGAAGAGGGGGAGGGGGAACTACCGGAGACCCCCCACAGACACAGAAGCACCCCCTAGAGGCTGCAAAACCTGGTTGTACGCATTTTAAAAATAATGTTTACACTTTAGAACCCTGAACCAGCTTGAATTCAAGCTGAGCTGGGATTCTAGTTTGGGGTGGGGTGGCAAAAGTGAACATGCTTGGTCTGATTCAGTCCAGTTTGGACTCAAACCAAACTGGGCAAATGTCGTAAATCTGTTGGCTTGGCTAACCCGACAGGATTTACAACTGCTTCTGCTCTACTTCTGTTAGTTAAACCGAAAGACTGGAAATAAGAGTAGCAGCAAAGCTGCATGAATGAAAGCAAAAAAGACTCCCAAAGAAAAATAGTAGTAAACAAAATAAAATCCCTTGAACTAAACTAGGTACCCCCCTCTACGATAACTGAGTAAGAACTGGGGGGGAGGGGAACAGAGCAAGGAATGAACTGAACAAGGGACAACAGAACAAGGAATGAACAGAACAAGGGCAGGCTGGAACACGAAAGGTTGAAGAATTCAAAATATGAACACAGTCTTCAGTAAGTGAAAGTTGCTAACAGCAATCTGTGCCAATAACATTCTGCTTAATATAGGGCTCAAGATAACCGGCAGCCAATCAGGCTTTTCTGACTCAGCACTTCTATTTCCTCTCTTGTGATATCTTGTGCCTGTGTGTCTCCCACTGAGCCTTTCTCTTGAGATGCCTTCTTAACACAGGTGAAATTCCAGCTTCCTCCTGTTCAACCCTCATGTCTGCCGGCTGCTCAGACTCCTCTGTATGGTGCCGATCCAGCCCAGCTCCAGAGTCTGTTCTCCCAGCCAAATTCTGCTGCTATGCCTCTGAGCCTGTACTCCCGACCAAGTCCTCCCGTTCCTCCTCTGACTCTTCTGACTCAGAGGTCTGAGCCATGACACCAAACCAGTTTTGCACACATCCCTAATTGCTGGTAACGTGTTCAATGTTATAATCATCTTACACCACAATCCGCTATTTATTCAAAAGTAAAAGTCATTCTGTTCAGTGGGGCTTACTCCAGTAGGGGTATGCGAGCCTGCTTGATACAAGTTGGACTAGAGGTCCAACAGACATGGCTCGACAGGTTTGGGTTTAAACTGGACCAGCCCCATAAAGAATGAGGCTGATCTGAATTTAAATCAAACCAGCTGGAATGGCTCAAATGGCTCAAGCCATTAAAATGCAGCCATTTTACAGTGGCAGTGGCCATTTTGTGACATGTGTCATGATGGCTTGGTTCTCCTGTCAATGACTTGTGATTGGTCAGCTATGTTCTCTCCTCCAGTTGGTTTGCCATTGTGTTGTTGGGACAACTGTGCCCCCATTGGCTTGGGGAGATGTATGGGGGGTGCAGAAAGGAGGGAGATTCAAAATATATTTAAGCACAATTCCTGGCCTAGCAAAATTAATGCTTCTTGGAGTTGCTTGGAAGACTGGAGAGAGCTTCTTCCTGCTGGCTGAGTGGAGTCTCTGGGCTACCCAGAGGTTTGCCTTGGAGGCTTGGAAGCTATTTATTTATTTGATTGATTGATTGATTTAGTGGGGGGGGGGGTTCCCCCCTCCTGGCTGGTTGCTTCCATTTTTTATTTTTAAAGCAGAGCTTTACTTGGCTCTTGCTGCATACCCTGCCAGCCAGCCAGGCTCTGTGCCCAGCCGGGCTTCTTGGACTGTTGAACCTGCTCTGCTGCACTCTGTTATTTGTTTGTTTGTTTGTTTGTTTGTTTGTTTGTTTGTTTAACTGCAGTTGGTGACTGTGCCTTACTGAAACAGAGAAAGGCTTTGCCATTTTTTTTTCTGTCTTGATTTTCCCCACTTTTATTATATTATATTTTTTTACCTTTTGGCTTTTAAATTTTATTTTTGTTTAATTTATTTTGTTTGTATGAAGGGTGGCCCTGAAGGCCCCCATCTGGCCTCCACCAGCTGTGAGCGAGTGCCAGGTATGTTGTTCTGCTGCACCTGCAGTCCCTGGATTCTATCTCCAACTGAAGACATCAAAAGGTGAAGATGTCAGAGGGTTAGTAAACCACTTGCCTCCCTAGATTCGGTGTTTAAAAGGGGCCAGTCTGTTTTTGTGTGTGGAGGGGAGAGGTTTGCTGTTTGCTGGTTATTCCTATGTTGTTTTTTTACAGGTGTGTGCTAAATTAGTTTAGGTGTGGTGGTGGGTGGGTGCTAGGTTAAAAAAAATCATACCAGAGTAGCTGGCAGAGGGAGGGGTAGCCCTGATACTGGTGGGGCTAGGGGATGAGGAAAGTGAGGAAGGTGGGAGGGGTGAGCACAGTCGCCCACTCCCCAAATTCCTCCACCCCAATGTGGCAACACATCTTGTGGTGTCACCCTGGGATCCTTTCCACTGCTGACAGTACTAGCACACCTAGTTGTGTTTCTTCGAGTGGTATGCAAGTGGCATGCAAATGGCATGCACTAGCTTCTCTGAAGCAGGGGACACTGCCTGTCAAACAGTGGGCCCAGTCACCATCCCTTCTTCACAGGGAAAAGTGTAGTTCCCTATAAAGAAGTCAATTCAAACCAAGAGTCCACAACACATAAAAATTTCTAAAAATCCAGCCCTTTGCTTGATTCCTTTGGGGGTTGGGTGGCAGTTGGCACCCATGCAGCCTTACTACCCAAACCATTTTGGTGCCCCTAGGTGCTACCCATGAGGAATTATGGGCAAGCAAGTCCCCATTATTCCCTATGGCTGAACCATTTAGAACATCTAAAGCATGGTTTGAGCTCAAACCGAACCACAGGTTGGACTGCCTGAACCAGTACTTCAGCTGGGGGACCCAGTTTGAGCCCAGTTCTAACTCAAACCAAATTGGTAAAACTGGTTTTGTGCACATCTCTATATTCAAGGGTAATGTTTATAGAATTGCAGCCTCTTAATGAAAAATCAAACATGGCTATATAGTTGCCCTATGCAATGTGAATTCTCTACGTTCTGCAGCTATTCAAAACCCTGTATGGCCAAATAGCTTCATAGCAGGTAATGTGCTATTAACTTTCTTTCATTCATATTGGATCCCAGATCTGCATGATAAATTAATTTTTCAACCAAAGGAATGTATGGATACAAAGATCTGAGGAACCACCAAGCACCTGGAACACCTGCGAAGTGCAAAATATTTGGCGGCATATTCTAGGGCACTCAGTCCCCATGGAAAGGTCTGCAGGAGATGTTGTTGAAACAATCAGGTTTGCTTTTAAGAATAATATATTTGTTGTTTTCTTTCGCCATGATGTGTCATTGTGGGCTTATTTGGGATGTGTGTGCCTTGCATCCAATGTTTAAATTTAACTTGACTAGAGACAAGGGATATGACACCTATATTCTGCAGAGAACATGGGGACATGTTCTGGGGCACACCGTTAGTCCATGTGGGGAACTTGAAAGGCTTGCTGTGTCTCATTACCACTCTGCATCAACTGAGAGTGGACCACCAAACATTCTCAGTACTCTTCTACAGCTGCAGCTTGCAGGAAAAGACCAACAGTTGAAGGCAAGATATTTTTTAGGAACACATGTCTGCCATTTCTGCTCTTCCCCATGACAACGTCCCAGTACACAGCTTTAAAAAACACTGAAATCTACTTTAGCTAGATAGTAGCTGGTACTGCTGCACTGAAATACAATCAAACAGTACTTACTATCAAAATTCCAGTGAAAATGGAACTTTGCCTCCTACAGTGCCATTCCTTCAGAGGAATTCTACAAGATTCTGTACTGCTAATTAGTTCCTTCCATTCCTGCAGTGCTCCCAGGAGAAGAGGCATGCTCACAAAATATTATTTTGTTACAGTTCTGCTCTGTTATTAGGCTGTTAATTGTTATCAAGGTTCTGACAAACACCACTGTATGTCTTCCTATGTATACTTGGAGACTTCCATTCTCACGTTGGGATTGGCTTAATATTGCATCTTGTTTGACCCACTTTGGTATATTTTTAAAAGCACCTTTTTGAAATTGGGATTCCTCTTTCATCTAACAGATCTCTAAACTGTGCAACTTAATTAACAGATAATTAAATGCCCAACAATGAAACACGTTAGGGAATAACATGTTATTGTAGTCACAGAAGATTAAGAGGTCTGTACATTTAACAAAATAAGCTGAACAGAACTGGGAACAGGAGAAGTTGTCAGTGTTTTAAATGTTTACTGCTGTAAGAGTTTATGTTTTTAAACTCCAGCTTCCCTATGATTAATTTGAGTGGCAATAAAATGATATTTTGCTTTGTAATATATATAATAATGTAACTGCATCTAGTTATTGTACCTTATTTAAATTTCTCGATTGTGACATATATTATTAAGTTCACTGGTAGTATTTATTCAGCCTGCCACATTCAAAGGTTCAGAATAACTTTGAAGTTCAATGTTTCTTCATTTGTTTGTGAATACAGAATACCAAATATATACTTCATGTAGATATACACTGTAAAGGGGAAACCTTGAATACATGTTTGAAGTTTCTTTTGGTGTAGAACTGACTGAACATACAGTTATTCTCCAAATGATCTTAGGTCTGTTGCTCTCCTTAAATAATGATCGAGATAATTATCTAAGACATTTTTGTATGACATGGTAATCTTACTGATAATTATATAGACCCTAAAATTATATAGCACCCTAAAGAAGTGCTTCCACTAAAAACACAAATGGCCAGTAGCGTTGCCACAACTGGATGTGTGTGTGCTAAGAACATGAGCCCCAGGACCCTGCAGGGCCACCCTTGCTGCCTTCCCCACCCCTATATTGCTCACCCCCACTGCCATGCTCACCTCAACTCAGCGCCATGGTAGGAAACAAAACAAACAAAAAACTGGGGAGTGGCCAGGAGAAGAAGTGGCAAGCAAAGGGTTGGTCGAGGGAGCAAAGCAGTGAGTGAAGGAGTAGGGGGAGCAAAGCAGCAAGTGAAAGGGTGATGGGGGAGCAAATGTTTTGTTGGGGAGCAAGGGGGTGAGCAAAGGGGCAGGGAAGAAAAGGGGAGAACAAAGGTCACCACATTTCTGAGGTGACTCAGTTTGCCAGCCGATCTTGAAGACAGAAGAGGCAGCAAACTTCGTATTTTTCTCTTAAAGAAGACACCAAATAAGGAAATACAGCAAGGAAACAAACAAACAAATCCACAAGGAAACAAAGGCGAAAGGCCAACTTAAGACTGTTGGGGCTAATATTTTCTAGGGCTTTATTTCTGGCTGGCTGGAAGTGTGTGTCTTTGACAGAGCAGATCAGTTAGTCTGAATGGTAGATTAGCTCCAGGTGAGTGACTCAGATGGTAGGAGGGGGTCACATTCCTGAGGTGTCTCAGTTTGCCAGCAGATCTTGAAGACAGAGGAGACAGCAAACTTTGTATTTTTCTTCTAAGGAAGACACCAAGCAAGGAAACACAGCAAGCAAGGAAGGAAGAGCTAAGTTTGTTAGGGCTAGTATTTTCTAGGGTTTTATTTATGGCTGGCTGGAAGTGTTTTGTTTGCGTGCACCCCTAATTTAGGGTTGGCTTAGGCAGGAACTCAATTTTCCTAGTCAGTGTGATGGCTATAGTATGTTTTCACCAGTCAATTTCCATTGTCCTTGGCCTTTTCTCTCATTTAGAAACTATGTCAGTTGTCACCCAGCTGTGTCCAACCATATGCTATTTAGACCAAGTGCTCTTTGGGCTTTAAATGACTTACACATTTCTGTCCAGTGTTTCTTTGGTGATCTTTTCAAGTATAAGGTAAGAGCTGAAGCAAATTTTAAGGACAATTCTCAAGAAGATTTTCTTATATGAAATTTGCTTGAAGAATTTAATTATTCCATTTCACTTGATTTACAAGTTGTAGACAAAAACGAGGTAAAGAATTTGGCAAGTTTGATCACAGCAATGTTGCCATAAAATTAACCATTTTAAGAAATGATGTAGCTGTTTTAAAAGTATTTGTCAGTCAAATCTCAAAAGTGAATACAAATTACGTAATGTCACTGAATTTCAAATTTGTGTAAAATTTCACAGGCAGTGTACTCCTACCACTGAGCCCCTGGTGGCGCAGTGGTAAAACTGCCGCCCTGTAACCAGAAGGTTACAAGTTCGATCCTGACCAGGGGCTCAAGGTTGACTCAGCCTTCCATCCTTCTGAGGTCGGTAAAATGAGTACCCAGAATGTTGGGGGCAATATGCTAAATCATTGTAAACCACTTAGAGAGCTCCGGCTATAGAGCGGTATATAAATGTAAGTGCTATTGCTATTGCTATGGTTACTCGGAAGCAAGACCCACTATACTTAGTAGGACTTTATTCCTTGGTAGATAAGATTGCAGCCTTCATTTTTAGCAGGACACTAGAAAATAAAGCAAGCCTTTAGATAAGAAACTCACAGATTTCAATGAAGATGTGTAATGTCATTCTCATTTCCAATCCCTCAATGCCATATAAAATTGGAACCAAGATTAGTGAGAATATACTTGCAATATTCTCATTCTCCTGAACCTAAATTCACTAATATGAACATTGTAGCAGGGTGTCCCACCCCCAGGCCCATTGAGTAGATACCTATTTGGTTACAGGGCAGTGGTAGCTGGTGTGGAAGCCGCTGGGGGTGGGTGGTGGGCTCAGGTCCACCACTCAGCTGCCCTCTGCATGCGTGGAGACTATTTGCTGACTATTCAAATGGCCTCCGCCCGCTGAATGGTGGAGCCAATCCTCCACTGCAGCGGGTTCTGGGTGGTATGCCAGCTTTGAACATCTTTAAAGTGTGGCAGGAAGAGAGATAAGCACCTACTAATTCACAGTTAAAGGTGCCTCCCACCACCACCCCTCTGGTGGCACCCACACCAGCCACCATTGTTACAGGGTGATTGACTAAAGGGACTGGTCCTCCAGGCTGATAATGCTTGCCGCCGCCATTTATTCTCCTTTAGGGTAGGGCCCTTACTCCCCACTTTGGGTATCCTGGACTGGGTAGAGCAGGAGACCCAAACTACTCAGCATCCAACTGGACCTCACAGGACAGGGGCAATTAGTGACCCTTAGGCTTCAAGGCTTGCTAATGTGGGGCAAGGGAACGGGTCTCCTCTTTGCCACAAAGCATTCCAGACCAGCCTTACATAGGAAAAAGAGAGGGTTTTCCTCTTTTTATTCTCTTAAACACTTGATTATTGAGAAAATATAAGGGGTGGTAATAGGAAAAACAAATCCATTTGTAGGATTCACAGGAACACTAAAACAATTGAAGAAACCAGGCTGTTTTGGGGTTGTTTTGGCCCTTTCTGAAGTGGTGGTGGCCCTTTTGGAGGATGTCACACAAGCACACTGGCCAGTTATGACCCAGGCCACATAAATGGCCAGGGAGCATGTGTAGCGGCCTCCAAAATGGCCACGGCCACCACCACCACAGAAAGGGCCAAAAGGGCCTGAAAATGAGCCGAACCTCCCCATAGAAGACTAGTTGGAGGCTGGTGGCGAATGGGAGGTGAACCTCCCCCTGCTGCTGCGGCAGCACTCCCTGGAGGCCATTGGACCTGGCAATAAGTTATATATATATTCGAATTCAAGCAAGCCAGGTTCTAGTTCGGGGACACAAAACTGAACATGTCCAGTCCGGTTCAAGTATGGCTCAGATTTGAACCAAACCAGGTAAACCAGTTTTGTGCAAACCCCTACTGTTTGTGAACCAGTTCAAATCATATTTTCTTTCTCACATTATTAAAAAGGGGGCACACTGAGAGAGTTTCAGTCATGCCATCATCTGTGGATATTTTGACACCCTCCTGGTATGTCTCTGTTCATTAGGATGAACAGCGCCTCCACAGACACACACAGAGGATAAAGTGACATGCCAGTAGGGCACTGGAACGTCTGCAAATATATCACAAGGCACTGCATGATGAATGCAGTGTTTGGGGGGATTCCTCTGTCAGGAACATGAACCCGGCTGCCAGGTTCGTGTGCCTCCTCAGTTCCACAGAATGCCCGTCTCTCTGTCTTCTTGGCTCTGTGGAACTGAGGAGGCACACAAACCCGGCAGCCGGGTTAAGATAATGCTTGCTCCCTTAACCATGGCTAAGAGCCGGGCTTGGGAACAGGGTTTGGCCAGGCAGGAGAACTGGGATACACATGGATCCTGGCACTCCACATGAGCAACCTAGCCCAGGCTAAGCTGCACATGAGAACAGCCTCTAGAGGTAATGTAAGCAATCTCCCAAGGCTTCCTACTCTCTCCAAAGATAATTAATGCTGTGTAGTTGAAGCAAATACTCTGCTGTAGAAGTATCCAATTTTGCCTCATATATTATAAACTAAAAAGTGAACCAACAGCATGGTCTTTAGGTTTGAATTCATTGCATTCCTTAACTAACCATAAGCAATCAAAGGGTGACCCTTCTCTGCTTTAAGCACCAGTGTCAGAAAAGTGTACTTCCAGTTTCATGCCCTGTCCTTTTCTGGAAACTTACCCAACCACAAATTCACTACATGCACTTTTCAGCAGGTTCTGGGATACTTCTTATTGGCACTGCAGTGATGTTCTAGTTTTTTGTTGTTTTTTTTAAGTACACAGTATCTGGCCTTCGCCTGCAAGTGATCCAAGGCATCTAACAATGATTAGTTTAAAACAATCTCTATATATAATTCTCTAAGGTGTACCCATGGCTAATCTTGTGCATGGTAGCTCTTGCTAGAGTTCATGAGCAGAAGCACCTGATAGGGCAATGGGGATTCCATTAGGGATGTGCAAAAAATTTCGGGCACAGATCGATCTGTGCCCGAAACGAGCAATTTCGGGTGATTCGGGTCCGAACCAAATCACCCCCGATATCCCCCGATATTTTTCGTGGCCGAGCCGAATCACCCCTGATTCATGCCCAAAAAATTCGGGTGATTAGGATTTTGACGTCTATTTGAATTTCCCACCTTTTTGCCTGCATTGATTGCAGTGCAAAAAGGTCTGGTGTGACATCTCCTCGAATTTTGGGTCCGAGGGGCAAAATAGTGCAGTGGGGTGGTAGTGCCTAATGGGTGGAGGCTACCACTCAAATTTCAGGGGAATTGGGCAAAGGGCTGTTTTTTTGGGAATTTTTGAAGTTTTAGTGTCTTTGGGGCAGTTTGGGGGCATAGCGTGGGATCTGGGCAAAAAGAGTGGGGTGGGGTGGTAGTGCCTGATGGGTGGAGGCTACCACCCCAATTTCAGAGTGATTGGACAGTGGGGATTCCACATGAAGATAGGGAGGAGCAGCCTGTGATGTTAAGGTCAGTTGGAATGCAATTGTTACTGGTCAGAAGATGTTCTTGATTGTAAAGGAAAGGAATACACGCACACTCTATCTATCTATCTATCTATCTATCTATCTATCTATCTATCTATCTATCTATCTATCTACAGTATCTATGGTATGGGTATGCAAAGAGAGGGGTCATGAGGGAGGAAAGAGCCCCTTCAGGAGAAGGAGACTTCCAATATGTGAATTAGATACAGCCAGAAAGCATAAAGTCAGCAAATGTATGAAGAGAAATTGAGAAACTAAAAACAGCTACAATAATACAGAAATATTTGGAAAGGCCTTCTGAAAAAAACAGATGTCTTTAGGTTGTACTGTAAAACCAACAGGGAAGATTACTTAGTGTGACATGGAGGTCCACAGAGTGGGAATCACCACCCAGAAGACCCTCTTGCAAACCAAACTTGAGATCTCTGGGGCTTGCTGTCCAGCCAAACAGGACCCGGTTCAGTTCATTTTGGCTGGACTTCGAGCCGAACCCCCCAGGCTGGTTCGGGGGTTCTAAATATGAAAAAAAAAAAAAACCTCACCACTGGGTCCGGGTCACCCAGCGGCTTCCAGGGGGCACAGCTGTGGCTGCGTGTGTGTGTATGTGGTCTCAGGAGGTTCTTTCCCCCCCCCTTCAGGCTGTTGAAGTGTGACCTGGGTACACAAATGGCCGGTGCGCATGTGTGGTGGCCTTCAAAATGGCCACCGTGAGCCATGAGAGGGCCGGAAAGGCCCCCAAACTGGCTTTAACCACCTGAAGAAAATCAGAGGGGGGGAGGCCAGCGGGTGGAGGGATGGTGTTCAGGTGTGTGTAAAACTGAACATGCCTGGTCTGGTTCGAGACTGGTCCAGACTCAAACCAAACTGGGTCAAACAGTTTTGTGCAAACCCCTACTCTGCAGCACATGCAGAAGGTCCTCCCTACAACCACTTATGGCACAAACAGATTCATGTGAGAGGAATGGGTTCCCAACCCATTCAGAGCTAGATAATATCTAGCGTAAGAAAACACCCAGCATAGAGGACTTACTTTTACTAAATTATGACAATATTAAATGCACTTATCTTCATTCTTAAACATATTTCTCTTGAAATTTAACTTTCAACTCAAGCTGAAAATTGTCAAGCTGACAATTGTCAAGCTGACATCTTCAGCTTTGCTTTGTTAAATTCGGCGAACCTTGATTGAAGAGTTGTATAATTTCCCACCCAAGAAGGAAATGCCACAACTAAGACTATAGGATGTGCCCTGACTCTACAAGAGTTAAGAACTAATTAGTAACTGGACCAGCAGTTCAGAGACTGCAGCTATCTACATTTCAGCAATAGCAAGTCAACATGACAAATGTCTTTCTTGGCTGTGCCATTGTGCAGTTCCCAAGTTGCTCATTTTTACTTTTTTTTAAAAAAGTAATTAACTAAGCACAATATAATAGTTTCCAAACTATTCCGTTATTTTCATGGGAAACTAAATAAACTAACTATAATTAGAACTAATGAAATATTTAAGTGTGCTGGGTTCAACTGGAATAAAAAAAAAATTCACATGCCTTTGCTTTCACAGGATTATTCGATCATTAGTATTTGCACACTAAAATTGCACATAAAATCCCAAGGAAATAATTCTCCCTGGCTACTTTATAACGTTCTAGTGCTACAGTATCAAAAGCAGAAGCTATCCATTTTCACAGGCTTCTAAAATAGATTTCAGGACTTATGCCCATGGGCTGTAGCCAAAATCCAGCATCAAAGCTCTCATGCGTGCTTGAAAAGTGCAGATAAACATAGCTGGAAAATATGTAATGTTCCAATGGGAGCTAGTCAGGAGATGTTGGACAGATAGACTCAGCATTATATTTATATATTCTATGTTCTGTTCTAGTAGCTACGATTGCATATCCATGTAGAATTTGACAGTAAATGGTAGGGGCTTAGAGGTTGTCCTCCTTTAGCTATGGATACCAAAGCAAATGCACTCATATCTCTCTTCATGTGTTCCAAGACGGAGATCTGAGCTCAAATATCAATGCCTACAGTTGCCGCCAGCTTGTTTGGTGGAGACTCAGGGTCAGCCCTTCTCTGTAGCCTCCCCTGAGCTTTGGAATGCATTCCCTGCCAAGATACAAGGTTTAACTTCTCTGCTGTTTTTAAAGAAAGCCTTAAAGACACATCTTTTTAAGCAAGCATTTGGTAGTTGATTTGTTAATTATCTCCCCCCCCCCATTGTTTTAATTTTGTTTGTTTTAAATGTTTGGGTTATTTTAATTGTTTCAAAGGATTAAAAGCATGGAGAACTAGTGAATGGGCAGTATATAAGTGTAACAAATAAATAATAACTTAATAAAATACATCCATATCTTTGGTAACTAGATCCAGGTACTTTACTCCTGGCTTATGCTCAGCTGTGCTTGAGGATCATCAAAGCAACAGGCAACAGAGTGGTACTGCAGCTGCTAGTTCATCAAGTGGCACAAGGAGGCTAATAGGATTTTATCTGACCCAATTTCTCAGTCTGAACAATTTGTCACATGTGTCAAGACCAGCTGCTCACAGACTGCCTATATCTACTTTCCTGTAGATATAGACTTGCTTGGCTTAGAGACCACCAGCCCTGACCATAAATGTTGAGAACACCCAAATCGGCTTCCAGTAGAGTCTCAGATGCTTCAGATATACTCGCATACCAATTGTCCTCCTGTCTGTCCCATTTTGAGACACATTTCCCAAGATAGTAGAGGCAAAGAACAACTGAAGAAGCCACTGATATGATGTACCAGGGTCAGTAGAAGCAAGAGATCGGGAGACATGGGGAGAGGACAGCATCCAATGTTTGGGAATCCAAATGCCTAATCAGAAGCACAGACTTGACCAATATTAGCTTCTCTTCACAGCCCTAATTAATATATCATTTCACATTCCCTAATTTGAACCCTTGTTCATAAACAATAAAGCTGTCCTCATGAGCAAACTAACCAAGGCTAGGGCAGCCCAGGCTGAGTTAGGCTGCTCGTATGCAACACTGGGATCTGCATGTATCCTGACACCGCCTACCCACCTAAGTCCACTTTGAAGCCCGGCCCCCCGCCCCCACCCCCCAACGCCTCTTTCCCTTCTATGTAATTTGTAAAGTAAAGTGTGCCATCAAGTTGATTTTGACTCCTGGTGCCCACAGAGCCCGGTGGTTTTCTTTGCTAGAATTCAGGAGAATAACACTTAAGGTGACTACATAATTTGTAGACCACCCCAAACTTCTGTCTCTGGGAGGTTTACATCAACACAAAGCCAATTAAAAGAAAAATGAAAACCTTAAAAGAATATAAAACCACAGACAAGTTAAAAAGCTTGGGTGGGGGGGAAAAGAGTCTTTAGGAATTTTTTTAAAGTTGTCAGAGATGGGGAAGCTTTCAGTAGGGATAGGGAGCGCTTTCCAGAATCTCGGGGCAACAAAAGAGAAGGCCCATCCCTGTGTAACTACCAGATATGTTGTTGGCAACTGCAGGCAAACCTGAATGGGCAATGGGTCTCATGGAGAAGAAGATGTTCTCTTAGAGGAGAGGTCTATCAATGGCTACCAGTCGCAGGGCTGTGGGCCACCTCCAGCCTCAAAGGCAGGATGCCTCTGACTTCCAGTTGCAGGGGAGTAATGGCAGGAGAGAGGGCACGCCATCAACTCCTGCCTGTGGCTTCCAGAGGCATGTGGTGGGCCACTGTGCGAAACAGGATGCTGGACTAGATGGGCCTTGGGCCTGATCCAGCAGGGCTGTTCTTATGTTCTAAATACCCAAGGCCTAAGCCTTTTAGGGCTTTATAGGTTATATACACTAAACAAATAGAGGATCTGAAATGAAGAATCCAAAATGCAAACAGACAGATCCAATAATATGACAGAAAGAAAAACAACAAATATGTAAATATAAACTATATTGAATACTGAGTAATCATCTAAACGTGGTAATATATATAATTAAATCATATAAGGCAAATTTGCTGGGAAAACATGCATCCAACAATCCAAGAACTAAATGTGCACACAATACCACCCCATTAATAAGTCTCTTAGAAACCTTTGAAGCGAATTATCGCATCATAGGAGAAGACTTGTGGTCGCCCATGAAAAAGACAACATTGAAGTCCTGAAGAAGTATTGTATTCCACAATATTGAAGTCCTGAAGAAGATCTTATTGACATTTTTAGAAGAATATATGAACTTTTATGAATACTTGAAAAAGATATTCAAAAGAGCATTATTACTGGGGAGCTGTGGTTTGCACATTTAGTGATTTCATTTGATGGACTATACGGTTCTCTTGTTCAGTTCTTTGTTGTTGGATGCATTTTATGTTTTGCCAGCAAATTTTCCTTACATGATTTAATTATATACATTACCATGTTTAGATGATTACTCAATTTTCAATGTAGTTTATATTTATATATTTGTTGTTTTTCTTTCTATATTATTGGATCTGTCAATTTGCATTTTAGATTATTTATACTTTATAACTAGCACCTTGTACTTTGCCCAGAAACATATTGGTAGCCAGTGAAGTTCTTTCAATACAGGAGTAATATGATGTCTCCAAGATGGCCCAGAAACCAACCTGGCTGCCCCATTCTGTACTAGGGGTATTCATGAAACTGGTATGCCCAGTTTGGTTTGAGCCTGAACCAGACTTTAATGGAACTGGGCATGTTCAGTTCCCCCCACCCACAAATAGCACCCCCCCCCACTTCAGCTCAATCCATCTGGGGGTTCTAATGGAATGATTTTTAAAGAACTCACTGCCTCTGGGGGATACTGCTGATGCTGCGGGGGGCAGGGCGTGTCCTCCAGCAGTTCCCTCTACCCTCACCAGCTTCCCCCTGGTCTCTTATTGGCCTGGTTTGGGAGGTTCTCTGGCCATTTTGGACCTGTTCTGGGCTACTTTGTGCATGACCAGTGTCACACAGATGGCCAGTGCGCATGAGTGGTGGTCTCCAAAATGGCCACCGAAGTGTGAAGAGGCCCAGAACCGGCCAAAAATGGCCAGGAAACCACCCCAAACAGGCTGATTTAAGACTGGGGGAGGGCAGCAGGGGAGGGGGAACCACTGGACTCTCCTGTGGTAGCACCCCCTGGAGGTGGTGGGTTCTTTAAAAAAATTCCATTAGAACTGGACCAGCTGGGGGGTTTGGCTCGGGTTTGAGCTGAATCACGCCTGGTTCAGCTCAAGGGCAAGCCAGGGTCTAAATTTGATGCCAAACTGGCTCGAAGTCAAGCCAGTGCGCACATCCCTGTTCTGTACCATCTGCAATTACTGGACTATGTACAAAAGCAGAGCGCATTGCAGTAGTCATGTCTGGCAGTTACCAGCAGATGTACCACTGTTCTGAGGTCATTTATCTCATGAAATGGATGCAGCTGGTGTATCAGCCAAAGTTGATAAAAAGCACAACTGGCCACAACCTCAGCTTGGGACACCGGGGGGAGGTTTGGATCCAGAAGCACTATTAGACTGTATACCTGTTCCTTCCAGGGAAGGGCGACCCCCTCTAGAACTGGCAGATCAAAATCGTCTCCCAAGTTTTGACCCTGCACAATAGGTAGCTCTGTCTTATTTGGATTCAGTCTCAGTTTGTTATCCCTCATCTAGCCCATCACTGACTCCAGGGCCAGGCATTTAGGGAAGTTATGCCTTCTTCTGATGAGGCTGACATGGCGAAATAGATTTCGATGTCATCAGTGAGTGTACCCTTAACCCCACCCAGTGCCAGAATCATGTGTGTGCTTGGGCTGCTTGCAGTGCACACAGAGATGGGTGGCTAGAGTGCCCATCTCATAGAGGTATCCCCCAATGGACTGCATAGTGCATTGTGGGATACATGGAGGCCATGATACATCATCGCAAATTCCAGATATCTGTGCTGCTTGCAGCAGCTCGGATCATGTGGGAGCATGGTTCATGCTTCCCTCCAATGTTGAGGAATCGTCTGAGGGGAAGGTAAGTTTATCACAGCCTTCCCCCTGCCTGCCTACCCCACCTCCTGGTCATGTGAATACCTTTAATGAATTTAACAGGAGATATAAAAAATGGCACTGGTTATAATTTGGGAGAACCCTTTTTTCCATCTCTGGTTTTTTGATATCACATAGTCCCTGTTCATTAAATACCAGAGGCAGTACTCTTCTCTGCATGGTACAGGAGTGGGATTATTTCCCCCCATATCACACAAATGACCTTACTATGAAGGAAGCACTCAACACCAGTGCTAGATTATATCACCCGATTCAGACAATTTCAACTTTTAAAAAAGGCGGGGGGAATTTGATGAATTAGATATCCATATTATTGGATGTCAATGCAGAGCCCACTTCTTATATAAGGTAACCCACATGGCAGGGATGTGCATGAAATTGATTTTGTGTTCAGTTTCAAGCTTGAAATGAAACACAAAATGGCCAAAGCATTCCATTGAAACACTGATCAAGCTAGCTGAAATGTTTCTAATATTTCGGCCATAGGATACAATGGGGAAACTCGATACACTCCATTGTTCTCCATGGGTAGCTCCTAGGGACACCAAAGTGGGTTTGTGGTAGGGCATGATGGGTGCTACCTACCACCCAACCCACAAAAGAAATGAGCAAGCAGGCAATTTTAAACCTTTCCCCAAACACCCCCCCCACCCAATAGAATCCTATGAGGGGTTGGGGAGAGGTTACAATTTGTTAAAAATCACCCGCTTGCTAATTTCTTTGGGTTGGCTGGGTGGTAGGTAGCACCCATCACGCCCCAGCACACAACCCACTTTGGTGTCCCTAGGAGCTATCCATGGGGAACAATGGAGTATGAGTTTCCCTATTGTTCCCTATGGCTGGAACAAGCTGCACTCACAGAGTGCACTGCACGCAAGTTTTGTGATGCAATTTGCAATGCATTTTGCAACCCTGCCTTGAAAATAAAACTGCAGAAGCACACAGTAAAAGGGAATCTGTCCCTCCCAACACACAACATACATTTCAAATACAGTCCAAAAATAGCCAAAAAGGAATCAAAGACCCAGAATGCACTGCCAGCCACAGTGCCTGCACTGCAGTAACATCATGGGCACAAGTTGCTCTCTCACCCACAATTATGATTCCTTACTTCCTAGCATTGCAACAGCTGCCACAGCAGCACCCTTACTTAGCAGCAATCATAGCCATAAGCTCAACTACAGCAACTTCAGTCACATTGCAGATCAGATGCATAAATTAGTCTCAAGGCCAGACAGGGAGTTCATCACAGCAATCACCAAGAAATATCACTCACATGCACACACTCAAACACACACAGAGCTGCCACTCTCTATCGCCACAACACTATGTCACAAACAAAACAAACCACAATTCAAGGAAGGTTCAAGATAGGCCTTTGTCAATCTAAGATTCAACAAAATCTGAAATCTAAGTTCTGCCTTTGTCAATCTGAGATCCAGCAAAACCAAAACGTTATAACAGCACCAGCATGTTATACTCAGTGCTAAGAAAAAGAAAAACCACAAAATCACACCTTCCTTCCTCCTGTCCTGATGTATCCTCTTCTTCAAGAGAGGCACAGTATAAGGGCTCTCTCAAGGTCTCTCAGTCCCTTTAAATACCTTTTGAAGTTGAAATTTCCTACTTTTGTATTTCCCCCTTCTCCCTCCCCTCAGCCCATGGGGACACAGTTGCCCATGACAACACTTGATTCGTATGATAACAAGCCAACCAAGAAGCATGGAGATTGAAAGCCTGTGCCAGAAAACCAATCCGGAAGGGGAAAACAGGCCTCCAAAATGGCACTCAGAACGTTGGAACATTTTGAACAAAACTGGAGTTGTTCTGCTCCGACCTTGAAATAGGCCCTTTATTTAAAGGGTGTTCTGTTTGGAACTCAAAATGGCCATTTTGAGTTGAAACATTTCACTGGCAAAATGTTCTGCACATCCCTACTGCATGATTATAAGGGGTGTACCCATGAGAAAAGGGTAACTACCAGAAGTATTGATCATGACAACCACAGTTCCATTAGCCATCTACTTGAAGTCATGTTTTCATTAGTGTGCACAACATTTGATAGATGATCATCATGTTTGGCCTATATCACATTGAATGGAAATGTAGCTCTTATTAGGCAAACAAAACTGAATAAGGTGGGGTTTTAGGGGGGGGAAACCTGACTGGGAATAAAAAGCAAACTGACATCTAATTAAAAAAATCTAAAGACATCAAGAAAATTATATCCCATTCCTGATAAAGGATGACCTATTCAGAACATAAAAGAGATGGTGACAAACAGCTCCACAAAATAACGAATGTGTAAAGCACACATTTAAAGGGGGGGAAAGGTAAAGGCCCATCAAGTATCAATGCAATTTTAAAAAAACGTCCTTCACTGTCCTCCTGAAATCATTTGCCTACAAAAACCTTAGAGACAAGCTATCAATTTTACAGTCTGCTATGGGAAACAGATACCTTAACTCAAACATATGAAGCTGTCATTTTTTCCCACTAGTGGCAGATAACTGTATTTAATGCAGCATAGAAACGGCTCTTAAACTTGAGTCTTCAAATATGTTTGTTCCAGTGCTTTGAAGGGCAGCACAACTTATTGTTTGACATAATGAGGCTGTTTTCATGAGCAGCCAAGCTCAGGCTTAAGCAGGCTTAAGAAGCCAAGCCAGGGCTTGGCTGCCCGTGAGAACCACTGGGATCTGCTGGGATTCCAGCGGTGCTGCAGCACTAAACTCAGTGCCAACACCCGGCTTGTAACTGAGGTTAAGGGTGCAAAGGATTGTGTGTCAGCACAAACTGCTTCTCAGAGCTTGCAGCTCATACTGACACAGAGACAGATGACTTGAGTGCCTATCCCCTGGGGGAATCCCCCAGTGCACTGTGTTCAGCACGCAGTACACTGTGTGCAATTCTCGGAGGCAGGGACAATGAGTCCTGGCCTCTGTTTACCTGTGTTGCCAGGAACAGCGTGGATAGTCATCTGTGCTGCTCCCAGCAGTGCTGGTTGTGTGGCGTACAGCTTGTGCGCCATCTGATCTCAGTGCGGTTGTCTTTGGGAAGGTAGGTTGAATCCTGCCTCCCCCCGCCTCCCACCCACCCAATTTCACACATGCACAGTCGTATGAATAGCCTGAATGAGTAAGAGGTGTTTTCAGGGAACACTTCTGTGAGTAGATGGAGGGGAGGGGCAATTTTCAGCGAGACCTCCTTCCCAATGTAGCCAATGATTTCTCCAAAAAAATTCTGATGGCCCCACAATCCTCAGGGACATGTTTTCAGGAGGCAGAGGCAGCTGCAAAGAGAAGGGCGATTGCTGAAAACGGCCCCTCCCCTCTGCATGTGTAGGACTGTTCTCCATGTGAAATTCTTAGTATGTTGGGCAAAATGTTTAAAATCACACTATTAAATCAAGGGATAAAAGACAAAAACACACATTTCTCATACCTTCATATATAAACAATTGATTTGACAATACTGTTCATTTATTTATTATTATTTGTTGTATTTTTATACCGCCCTTCTTAATTTGGCTCAGGGAGGTTTAAAAAGATTAACACACACTAGGAATTGCTACTGAATTCCAGCTCTGAGTGGAGTGAAGGAAGTCCATAATCACTCACTTGCAAACAGGTTTTGATGAAAGCAAAGCGTGGAAGTGAATTTAGAAGTTCCTTTCCCTCAAAACCTCTGAGAAAATTCTAGAGAAGCAAGAGCTTTGGTGAGATTAGTGAGATTCTCCACATCCCGAATTCAGATGAATTTGAACTGTGGTAATGCTCTTATATTTTTCTTAAGCAGAGTGGCTGACATGATGTGCAGCATTATGGGAAATGTAAAGCTGAGTCCTGGGGCTGCTGCAGACTTCAAAGGCAGCCCAGACTCTGTTTGGGAGTAATGACTGCAGAAGCAGCATTTCCACAGCTTTCTCTGTTGCTGGAAATGGGGAAACCTGTGGAAATGCTGCTGCCACGATCGCTGCTTCAAAACAGTATCAGGTTTGCCTCTGAAGGGCAAAGTGTTACAGTTTTGTAACACCACACATTTGTCAGCCATATTTCTTGACCATAGACCGGACGATGGGAGGAAATAACAAAAAGTAATCTATATAACGCACAGTTAAATTTCATCTTCTAAATTTATTTTACATTTCGTTTTGTATTTCCTTCTATTTTGTTTTTCAGGATAGTTTGAAATCTACAGATTTCCCATTCAGGCATAGCATATTACTTTCGGCAGGTTCATGATAATTTTTTTTAAGGTGACATGAAAAACAATAATAGCCAAATTGACACTAATTATTTATCATGAAATGTTGTGTTTAAAAGGAAAGATAGAGGCATAGCCCAACTGGGGCCTGCGTATCAGAAGGACCACCTTCTTCTAAAAGCCTTCCCATGCACTAAGATTTCTCCTTCGCCCAGAGAAGATCACCCTTCTCTGGGCGAGACACTATCTCGGTGAGATCAGAAGGTTAGCAACAGCTGTGCAGCTAGGAAACCGACAGTCGGGGAATTCGACACAGACTCATCATAGTCAAGTTCATCCACAAGACTTGTTAGGCCATATCTTCACTGATAAGGAATAAAATTAAATAAGGCATTTTCCTGAAATCCAATTTTAATCTCCCTCCTGATCCTGCTTCTCTCCTTGGAAAATGTCTTCCATTTCCCAACAGTTGTGGTGGGGAGGAGAGACAGGGCAATGACAAATTTGTCAGTGTGAAAAATAGCTGCACTGCTGTTTCTATCAGCAAAGAGTGTGTGCCTATTCTCTTTTCTCCCATCTAGCACCAGCAGGCTGAGCTGCTGCATATCCTTTTCTGCTATTGATTCCTCAGCCTGCTGGCACTGTGTGAATTAAGCTTCTGGGTGCTTTATCTTGATGGCTGGGCTGGCAAGAGGCCCACTGATGCACAACCTGCCTCAGAAACTCCCCAGCTGGTATGCATTGTGACTGTATGAACAGATTTATAGACAATGGTTGGCATGTTCTTCAGCATAACGCAGGCAATTCAGGAACACCTGTGCTGCTGCAGGTGTCTAAAACACCACCCACACTGTAAAACAACTCTGTTTTACTACTATGCAAAATTCTGCAATCACAGTTGCAAGACACTGTGTCCATTATTTCCAATGGATGCAGCATTGTGGCACTGTGATTTTGCCATTTTAACTAATAGCAGAATATGGCTGTTCTATAATAGTGTGGGCAGTGTCTTAAACACCCACAGCAGCTCAGACGGTTCTGAACCACCCAACTTACACCATGCATCATGTCAGCCATTGTCATAAAACACTAAGTATGTGCATGCAATTCTCACCACTGATATAAACTTAGTGAGGCTATTGATGGGAGAAATTTGGGCTTGCTGCACTGTGGCAACTCACGAGGACACCCCCGACCAGGAGGCTGAAAAGCAGCCTCCCGGCTCGGGGGTCTCTCCAGCATGCCCTGCGTGCTTGCGCAGGGCATGCTGGAGCTTCCAGGGGCCATGAAACCCCCAAACTCTCAAACCCTCGTCGGCTCCGTGACAGATCCAGCAGTTGTGTGGGTGGCCGCTGCAGCCGCCCGGAGCAGACTGACTGCTCGTCTGCAGGGAGAGTGGGCTAAGCCCGCTCTCCCCGCTAACCCTCTCCAGGCAGCTCCCACTGATTGTGGGAACCGCCTCATTGTCTAATGTGAACACACCCACAAGCTGCGAAGCACACGAAACATGCATTAAGATGCACAGACACACACACTCAAAGCACACAAACTATAAGGCTCAGTGTCTAAAGAATGCACCCAGACCAGACTAACTACAGTACTTATATAAAATGTGTGTGGTCAATACATACATGCACAACACACACAAATACTCCAGTCACTCACTCAAAGAATATAAGGTTTAATGAATAAAGAATGCGGGCATACTCAGCCTAGAGTTGCTAGCAGGGGTCTCCTAAGCTAGACTTGGAGAAAAAATTCAGAGGCTCAGAAAACCCCTTTCCAATGAAAGATAAACTTTTAAAGCTCACAAAAATATTCTTCAGCTTGAATCAAAATCCAGGGAAATGTCTGGCTTTTTTCTCCTCCACCTCCCTCATACATCTCCACATATAAATGTGTTCCACACCAGTCACCCTCAAAGCAGCCTTCTCCTTACTTCTCTGGCAAGGGAGAGAGGAGAGGTTTATCTTCCTCTTGGTCTTCCTAGTGTTGCAGTGCAAATCCTGGGTGATTATGGAAGAATGCAGTTCTCCCAAGGCCTACTGCAAGCCAATAAACTTTCCCTCTTTCCTCTCCCTGAATTTCATCACTGTTGCTCCCACCCTTATTACCACCACTTGTCAAGTAAGAGAAGAGAAGAAAAAGTGATAGGGTATCTTCTTATTGCAGTATGGACTGGTGGTGTGCAATGAGGGAGGGTTATTTTCCCAAGTCTAGCTTTGAAAAGTCTTCTGAGTTCTGATACTGAAGAACTCCTCTAATAATTTATTTGTCAATTAGAGATGATCTTGGGAAGAGCTTGCCACCACCATGCAGTTTCTCACAAAGATCAGATTAGGAACTATATGAACCAACGTAGTTCTAAACTGCAAACTTGAAATCACTAGCGTAAAAGCTCTATTTAAACTACAAACTCTAGATAACTAAGTTCTCTTCAAAAGACCCTTTATTGCACAAATATAAAAGTTGGTCCACATTAATAAAAGAATTTTGGCGCCCACACTGTCATCAATTAAACAAGCACTGAAAAAGATCTCTTCTGTTACCCAGCTGTTAAATTCTTTAATCACTCAATCATCTTTATTA
This sequence comes from Hemicordylus capensis, assembly GCF_027244095.1. Lineage (NCBI taxonomy): Eukaryota > Metazoa > Chordata > Lepidosauria > Squamata > Cordylidae > Hemicordylus > Hemicordylus capensis. The sequence goes on along the minus strand of NC_069661.1, from coordinate 93,688,226 downwards.
TGGTCCCAGACCAGCATAAAAAAGAGCAACAGGGCATGGTTAAAACAAATTATGAAACCGTAAAACAAAGTTATTTTAAATTTCTTCTCTAATACGATACTATAAAATGCAAAAAACAATGGTTAAAATAGAGTATGTAAAGTATAGTTTCCCTGTGAGCACCAACATGTTGCTGATGCTCAGTAATAATGATACATATTCTTCAAAAGTAAAATTAAAGGTGCATGGAAATTACGTGAACAATTTAGGATTAAACAACTATTTTTACATAGTAAAGTATATTTATCACTTTGGGTTTGCAGTGTGTGTATATGTTAAGAGATCATCAAGCTCTATGGAAACATATTTTTCTAAAAAGAGCAAAAGATACTTAATGTAAATAAATGTACACATGTTTTTACTATAGTACAGTGGAATGCTATAGTAAAACCATATCAACCCCCAGCCAGTAAGCATAGGAAGCCACCTTATACCAAGTCAGACTATTGGTACATATAGTGCAGTGATGATTACACTGACTGACAGCAGCGCTCCATGTTTTCAAAAAGGAGCATTACCCAGCCCTACCAGGGACTGAAACTGGAACATTCTGCATGCAACACAGATGCTCCACCACTGAGCCATGGCCCCATCTCCCAATGTTAAGGAAACAAATGCAAACCAAAGAAGAGTTTCTAATCCGTGTGTCACTGTTAGGGAAGATAGCCTGAAATTTCTACAACTACTACTCTACTACTATTTTCTCTCACCAATTCAGTGGTTAGGCGTAGACATCGTTGAAACAAGAAACAGATTTTTCAAGCCTGTATTCTTCATGGAAATTTATTGCAGAAGTATATTTATTTAGTTCATGACCCAGTTTTGATTCTTTTGTGATGTTAGCATTCTCTGTGATTTCAAACAAGTGCTTCCTATCATCTCTTGCTGGCATCAAGTCCAGTTCACCATTTTTCTTTCCCTAGATGGGGTGGGATTGTGGCATAACTTGAGGGTATGTTCCAGAATTTCCTGTGGCATAGCAAATAGTTCTAATGCACACGTTAAGCTCACATGGGGAGTTGTCCATGCCAGCAAAAGTTCAGAATATATTACTTCCAGAATAATGGATTGCCTTTGAACTGTGCCAGCTGAAGGCAACAGTGTACCCTTTATAGCCCAATCAGATCAGAGTTGTAGAATTCTCTTGTGAGAACTGTAGCACTTCAGGATGGTACATAGGAATTGGCTCACTATATACATCAACCCATATGCCAAATCCATTTCAATAAATTCTGAGTAAGATCATGCTTGCTTCAAATTAATTTTCTAGCACTATTTTAGTCTCTAATGGCTAAAACGGTGAGAGCACTGATACAGATTAACGATACAGAGGATGGATCATCATGTTAGATTAACACCACACTATCAGAGCAGCTTGTAGCTTCACTAAAGATAAATCAGCCCACTGAATGAATGAATGAATTTTTATTACGGTCAGTGACCAGCAACTGACACTTAATGGTAACAGTTTTCAAAGACTTGCCATGAGACTTGCTGGGTGACTATGGGCCAGTCACTTCTCTCTCAGCCTAACCTACCTCACAGGGTTGTTGTGAGGAGAAACTTAAGTATGTAGTGCACTGCTCTGGGCTCCTTGGAGAAAGAGTGGGATAGAAAATGTAAAAAATAAAAATAAATAAATAAAATAAAATAAAGAGTTTCAGTTAATTAGACTTTTAGTTTATTGGAAGCAATAGTATTCAAGGAATGTAAATGCATAGCTTTGTGTCTATTAAAAATAATTCATCTGTTCTAGAGTAATATACGATGTATTCCTCAGTCATCTGCTGAAAATGGATGCTACACTGATAACAGAAGTTAGATGGATGCAAAAGAAATACTGCAATGTGAACAACATTCTAACAGCAATTTCAGGCATATTTTATTCATGCTAACTATCTAAAAATAGACATGTTGTTGGCTTTATGTGGCTGCAGTGTTTAAGGCATGTATTGAGATTCCACAAGTGTGCAGAAAAATAGAGATCAGATCAAAAAGTCCCACCCACCTACTCCCAAATCCATAAAAGGCTAAAATGTTCCTCCAGAATGGCAAGGGGCTGAAGCCAGTTTGACAACTTACTGACATGGGGCTGTGGCAATTGAGAGCATGCTCAGTTAAATCACACTGTCACCAAAGAAAGAGTAGAATCTGGTCAGACAATTGGAATATCACTTGGGAAAGAGAAAGGAACATTTGAGAAGTAACTCGTGGGGTGTGGAAAGTGTGGTGGCTAGAGTGTTGGACTAGGTCCAAGGAGACAGGCTGAATTTCCATTCAGCCATGAAATCCACTGGGTGACTGGGCCAGTCACTTCTCTCACAGTTTAACCTACCTCAAAGGGTTATTTTTTATTTTATTATTTAGTACATGTATATACCGCCCCATACAAAAAGGTCCCTGGGCAGTTCATAATATAAAACCATTAAAACATCGACATATTTACAACAATTTAAAATATAATAAAAACGCTAAAACCAAAGCTTACAAACTATAAACTAAAAGCCTGGCCAAACAAGTATACTTTTAGGTCCTTCTTGAAAACCCTCAGAAAAGGAGAAACTCTAATTTTGTTAGGAAGCACATTCCAGAGTCCCGGGGCAACTCTAGAAAAGTTTGAGTCTCCACCAACTGAGCCAGTGGCAATCGCAACCGGACCTCCCCAGATGATCTTAACAGGGGGCTGTGAAGGTAAACATATCCATGTATGCTGCTCTGGGTCCCATAGAGAAAGAGCAGGATATCAATATAAAAATAAATACATACAAAAATACATACATAAAATAAATCTAGAAAATGACTCTACTGCATTCATTTATCAGAAACGAGGCCCCTACCTCCATAACCTGCTTTGCTTCTACTCACCCCAGGTGAGAATTCCTGGGGTTAGAACATGGGGTGAGTACAAGGAACAGAAACAGATTATCTAGGTAGGGTGCTTCTTCATTTACAAACCTGAAAACTGCATGGCATTTATTTATAATATTTATATACTACTTCTCAGCAAAACGTTCACAAAGAGGTTTACATAGCAAAGAAATGGAAAAACAGTTAAAAACTGTTCCCTGTTCCTAAGTGGTTTAGAATCATAAACACAAGACAGATACAAGAAATAAACATGATATTATTATCTCGGCTTATTCACATACATCCCATAATTTCATTCAGGGTTCAATACAATACTAAAGCAACACATCATATTTCTTATAAGGCCCTCAGAATTCTACTTTGAAATTCACCTTCACAAAAGGATGGGGGGGGGAGAAAAAGGGGGGGGGGAAGCTTTTAAAAAAACCCTCAAAACCTCTAAACAAAAAATATGAATAACTAGCTTAACCCGCACAGAGCACTTGCCTGCTAGTACTTGATTGCTCCCCTCACCTTCCGCCACAGCCCCCTCACTTCAGAAATCTCTCCATCCTCACCAGAGCCATGCTCCTGCTCCTCCATCCCATTGCTTCTATCCCCCTCACCCCTCTTGGTCACTCCTCCATCCTGTTGCTCCACCCCCCTCACCTCTCTTGGTCATGGCTACAATGTTGCCAGTGCCAATTGGCTAAGCCGCAGCTTCCTAACCCCAGAGACCTCCCCACCCTCACCCGAGCCCCAGGATGCTGACGACAGGCCCAGGCCAGACCCTCGCATGCCTACCTTCTTCTGCATTTAACAGGTGGTTGTAAAGGTAAACATATCCATGCACACTGCCAATGGCCACGGTAGACCCAAGCAGCAGCAGTGGCGGCTTACCACGCCCTTCCTCACTGCCTCCACCACGACTGCTCATTCCCCTCAGGCCAATAACAGGCCGGGGCCTGTCCCTCACACTTCCATCTTTCTCTACCCCTCCCTTAATTTTCTCTCTTTCTCTCTCCCCCTCTCGCTCTTCTCCTCTGACTTTCTTCCCCTCCCTTCTCTCTCTCGCTCTCTCTCTCCCTTCCTTCCTGAGTTAGCAGATCTTTTTCATCTGTCCTCATCTAATACACACAGATGTAGCCTCCTTCTCCTTAGACCTCCCTCACTAATCCTCTCTTTGCAGACCCCTGCCCACTATCTATCTATCTATCTATCTATCTAGATTCTTCTCTCAATCAAGCACATCTTCTGAACAGTAACAGTCCAACTAATGTCAGCATATATCTCCTCCCTATCTGCATATGGAATCCCCACTGCCCAGTCACCACATTGCTTCTGCTTTCACAGGCTCTTTATCCCGATCTGCGTACGTCCTTAGCTATATATATATATATATATATATATATATATATATATATATATATATATATATATATACACACACACACACACACACACACACACACACACACTATATATATATATATATATATATATATATATATATATATATATATAAACTTTATTTGTTAGCTGTCCCATAACGAATTGTTCTCTGGGCGGCTCACAATGAATCAATACTATGGTGGAAGGAACGGTAATAAAACATGTTTCAGTGTTCCATTTATAACAGTTTTAATATGTATGAAAATCTATAATGTAATTGTGAGCAGGCATGCCTATGTTTCCTTTCCTTTTCTTCCTCTGTTTTCAAATGGATCACGCTTTATCTCTCCCATGATTGACAAATGTTTCCATTCAAATGTTAATGTCCTACATTGCAGCTGATAGCAAAGAAATGGGAGAGAAAGATAAATGATCTTAGTATCCTTTCCTCTGAAATTACATTAGCCTTCTGAGATACAGGATAGGATGAAGCTACAGATTCTAAGATCATTACGGTGCTTATTACCCTGTATATTTGTCTTCTTAGCCACTAAAGCTTTACAGAAAATCTAATTTTTCTAAAGCTACATTAGCATCAAAACCACCACTTTGGGGAAGTGAGGCTGCATTCCAGCTAACGTATAATATATCAAATGATCAGCCTGGAAAACAAAATTATTAGTGAACTTGAAAGCTTGCATCATTGTCCTGTGATGTTTGGGGGTTGGTCCTAATAAAGGAATTATTTCACTACTAGCTGAGCCCACACAAAGCATCTGTGAGGTAGTGCATTTAGCCTTTGGTTTCTCATCGGAAGACTTTGCTTGGCCTTTCCTCCCCCTACCCCACTTGCTGCTCAGCCATGTGTGTTGCCCCCATGTGTTCACCTGGCAGCAGTGACAGGGATGTTTGTGCTTGTGGACACGTGAGTGTCCACACAACTTAAAGGGAGCAATGTTGCCCTGCCTCTTTTGCAGCTGGCAAAAAGCAGACATGCTCGACTGCAGCAGGAGGGGTTTGAGAGAGACTTCTATCTGCAGCCTTGGTCAATGTACAGTTAGCTTAGCATTTGAATGGGAGACTGGGTGTATGTACTGTAAGGAATGGGGCTGATCCCATGTCTGCAAGAGTTTTTGGAATTCAAAGTGGGTTTTTTTAAAAAAAAAACCACAATTTGTCGGGAAGAGTCAGTGCACACTCTCCATTGGTCGCTGTAGAGAAGGCACTATCTTGTCCCGCTCACCCCCGCCAGCCCCCTCACTCGGCCAAGGTCCACCACCTCCTTCCATCCTCCTCCTCTTTCACCAAGCTCCCACAGCCACCAAAGCCTCCAGTCCTCCTCACCGCCACCAGCTCCTCACCACCACCAGCTCCCTCACTTGGGCCACAGCCTCCTACCACCCACCAAAACTGCTTCCTCTGTTGATGGCGGCAGCTCCCTCATTCGCCCACCGCCTCCTCTCACCAGCCAGCCAACCACCTCCTGCCAGGCACACGGCTCCACCGCCCACCCAAACTGCCTGCCTCCTCTGACAAGGCCGGGTCCGCCAGCCAGCCAGTCAGCTCCTGCCGCACGCGCGACTCCACCACCCACCCCCTCCGGCAAGGCCGGGTCCACCAGCCAACCACCTCCTGCCGCATGCGGGGCTCCACCACCCGCCCAAACTGCTGGCTGCCCGTGTGTCCAGAACTCCCACAAGAGTTCCGCCATGCATATGATCTTCTTAGTACGGCACTACTAAGAGAATTAAGTATATAGATTCTTATATAGATCAGGGGCAGCTGGAAAGTAGATCCAAAGGCATAGCTATAATTGAATGGGGGGGGGGGCAAATTCCCTGGGCCCTTGAGGGAGAGTGGCCACTGGCTAGGTGACAGTTTACTCTTTGCTCTCCCATCATGGGGGAGACGGTCAGGAGCCCATTTTCACTTTTTGTCCAAGGAACTACTCCAATCCCTGCGTAAGGTCCCTAGGAGATTTGATCAGCCATCGTGGCCCCAACCTCAAGTGATAGTCAACCTCAAGGAGAGTTCTTTGCTCTCCCCGAAGAGCCGCCATGCTCCCTCCCTCAGTGTCTTTAAAAATCAATTAAAAACAAATTTTAAAATAGGCTTTTACATGTTTTATCTGCTGCTTATATCTGGTAGTTTGTTTTTAGTTTTTTATTTTATTTTCAGTTTGTAGCTTTCTGTTAATAACTTTTAATTCAAAACTTTTAAATTGTGTAGTTTTTAAATGTGATTTTAGTCTGGTCTTTAACTTGTTTAACTTTATTAACCTTTTACTTTTCATTGTATCTGTTGTGTTGATGTTGTGAGCCGACCCACACAGTAGTGTACTGGAGGGGTGGGGTAGAAATATTTAAAATAAATAAAAAAATAAAAAAATAGCCAGGACTAAGATGGGGAGGAGTTGGTCAGATCCCTGCCACCAATACCAGCTGCTGAGATGCAGGCCCCAGGACTCAACAAATAGCCAGGCAGCAAGGAAACCCATGAACCTGAATCCGGATCCCCAGAAAGAGTCCCTCCTGATCTGAACTCACCCAAGGGGTAAAACCTTTTATCTTTCATTAATACATCTATTCAGCCTCTTGCTGAGAGGCTCTCTGAGGTCCCATAGCTCAGCCTTGCCTTGCCTTGCCACATAATTCCTTATGGGTCCCTATGTGAGGCTGGCAGAAATTGGAAAGGATTTCTGATTCCCAGTCACATGATTACTATTAATATTAGCAGCAAAAATAGGCTGAGTGGGAGAAATCAGAAATCCTGAAGCTACCAGAGATATTAACCTGCAAATCCAGAACTTCCCATACCGTTAATATGGAGAGTGATAATAGATGTGAAGACGTTTTGTGGACAGCAGATGAAGTTATAAACACAGTACAGTAAAACTGAACAAAGAACCAGAAGCAAGTTTATGCAGCCATGCTACTGAGAAACAAAAATGCATGATTCCAATTAGATTTTGGCATCAGCTGCAATTTTATCCCCGAATACCTAGTGAACCTCAACATTCCACTGGAAGGGACTAACCAGCTATTAATATTTAAGTCAGGATGAATATGCAAAGTCAGGAACCTTGATTTTGAGGTAAACAAGAAATACATGTAAGAGTTGTGATTGTAATGACCAGAGCATTTGGTCTGTTGGGCAATAAGACAGTTCAAGCTATGAATCCGATAATGGTACACATCAGGAAACGGACAGTTGAGTGACTAAAGACTGGAAGAGGGTGGAAAGGGAATCAATAAATGTTTCAGAGGAAATTTGGCGATGTGATTGAGAGAGACGGACAGCTAAATAGAGTTTATAAAATAGAGATTGACACCAGCATGAAGCCAGTTAAGTTACCTAAGAGGAAAGTAAGCATGGTGGCTTTTATCACAGTCTCTGAAAGATGAGCTGCTCTGTTGACAGAGTCAGAGATTTGTACAACCAGTAGACAAAACGTCTGACTGAATGTCAAAAAGCCAGCCAGGAAATGTAGTATATGCATAGATCCAACACCCTTAAATAAAGCACCAAAAAGAAGTCACTGTCCCCTATCCACTACTGGAGATATGCGTATTGTCAGATCTGTCAAAAGAAAGCTCTTCTTGGTCTGCAATGTTAAACAAGGAGTCTGGCATAATAAGATAGCTTGAGAATAATATGTACTTACAGCCTACAATTCTCAGGCCAGGAGTGGGGTGGGGGGTGAGGGCAGGGCAGGGCAGGTGGAGCAGGTAGGTGCACAACCAGCGATAACTGTGGTCAGTTCTGCAGCTGCCCGTCCCACCTGCCTTGTCCTCTGAGCACCAGCATCAATAGCTTAGCCTGCCTCGGGCTGTCCAGCTGAGCCACAGGGTCCCTCATGAAAGGCCATGTAGACAGGCATAGAGGCAGAAACTTAAGATGGTATGAAGTAACTGTTGTTGCTTATCCAGAGGTCCACCTCAAAGAATGACGCTGAGGTAAATATCAGCTATTTCTTAGAAATCCCAGAGTCACACAGGCAGCTTTCAAACTTACAAAAGCTCTTGTTTCACAGGTAATAAAATATGTAACACCTGTTCATCAAAGCAACTAGGCAACAGTCCTAATCTCAGTGATTCCAAATGAATTCTTCGATATTGGCGTACAAACAAGCAATTCATTTTTCTTGACCTCAAGTTCAATTGTAAATTATATTGGTCTGAGGGCATGCCAGCAATAGGTCAACTTTACACTGAAAAATGGCAGGCTGATATTAAACACAGATCCATATACTACAGTCCTAAGGCTTAATCTTCTTTCATCATGTTCCCATGCAGGAGATGTTCTTATAAGCACATTAAGATATATCAATTTTGTTGTGAGATCTTTCCGTTTTTTATTGTATTTATTGGTCATGTTCTCAACCCAAAGTCATACAAAGCAATGTACAGTAATTAAACCACATTAAAACATCAATAAAACTTGAGATCATAAGGGCAGCATTCAAAAGTAGGGCTACCAGACCATCAAAATCAGCAGCAGACAAACATCAGAATAGCCTCATAAGTTTGACCACCAGAATACATATATGTATATATGTAACTTTCTGCCAGAGGGCAATTAAGAGGATGGTTAAGTTGATTTTTTGCTCCTGTTAAGTGATCCATTTCCTTTTTAAAAAAAAAATGAAAGCAACTAATTCAAGCAGTACAGGAGAACCCCACAGCTGTTCCATTCTGGGGGGTGGGGGCCACAGATAGTGAATCCGTGAATAATGGGACATTAGGTCTATTGGGATTGGGGGGTTAGTCAAAATGGCAGAAAATCCACCAAAAATTGTGGGGTTTTGCCCTGTCTACCACCCAAATCACCCCCAAAAGTGCCCTATCATGCTGCAGAGTGGTCCAGGGCATCCAGGGGGCCAATAACTAGCCAAAAAGCAGTTGAAAATAAGCTGAAAAATCACCATTTTTGCTCCAGTTTTTCTACTAAATGAGCCATAAAATGGCTCTCAAACACAAAATGGCAGCCAGAAATGACCTCCAAGGTCATTTCCGGCCACCCCCAACCCACGGATATGTGGGTTTAACCCTTTCCTCCCCATTTTTTTCACATATACCAAGGCTAATTACCTGACCACGGATACGCAAAACCACAAGTGCTGGACCCATAATTAACGAGGTCCTCTTGTACAGATGTTCCTATAATTAGCCTGTACAAATGTCTTGCAAAATCTCTTGGGCCTTCATTATTAGGAAACAGGAATCAGATTATCACCACCGATCAGAAAGATGTTTCCAGTGACCTCTGAAAACCTTGAAGTAACTTCTCTTATTGGCACTTTCTTCCTTTTCTTTCTTTCTTTTTTAAAATGTAAGCATGTTTTCCTCAAATACATGCTGTCATCATATTTACCTCACTAATTTCTTCTACCAATACCCATTTTGTTTTACAGGAGAAGGGGAACATTTCTTCTGACCCTGTTAATTAATCTAATCCTGCATGTGATGGAATTGCACAATTCCATATTATTTTAGAAGAATTTAAAAAAAACCATCCAACCATCCCAAGAGAAGGAAGCGCAAGGAATGGCATCGCATGCAAAAAGGAGCAACCTGAAATTGAATGTGCCACTGAACTGGGCAAAAATGTACCTTTTAAAATGATGGCTCTCATATTTAGCTAGAAAATAGCAGCAACTCTTCTTATTCAGCCTACCATGGCATCTCTCTGGCTGTCTTTGGTGTCTCTCTTGTGTTACTTTCTCAGATTGTGAGCCCCTTTGGACAGGGAATCATCCTCTCATTGGTTTTGCGATGGAAACTGCCTTAAGATCTTCTTTGTTGAAAAGTGGTATATAAATATTCCAAACAAACAGGGTTGGTACAGACATATCCTAATAAATTTATAGTAACTAGCTTTACCCTCACAGAGCATCTGTGAGCTAGTACTGAGATGGCAGGCAGAGCTCCTTCCTTGGGCCCGCCTTCCTCCCAGATGCCAGGTTGGGCCATTTTCGGGCCTTAGAATGGGCAAAATGGCCCAACCTGGAATTTGGGAGGAAGGCAGGCCTGAGGAAGGAGCTCTCCTTGCCGTCTCCACCTTGATAGTGGATACGGTAGCAAGAGCTTTTTAAAGGCCTTTTCCGGGCCATTTAGGAGGCAGGCAGACCGTGGGAGGATACCTCCGTCATCTCTGCCTCCCCACCGCACTGCCGCAGCTTTAAAAAGCCACACCCACTCCAGTACACTCTAGTGTGCCACACATTGCCTTAGCATTTTACATATAGATAGATATTTATATTTATAAGGTATATAGTAAGATATTTAATGTGTGTGTGTGTGTGTTTGTATACAAGTCTGTTTTGAAAAATATTACTTGGAATATTAGAAGGTAAAAGCAGTATCAGTGCATTAAAATTCCTTCTGTAATATAAGCTGCAGCAATTAGAGCTCAGAAAACTATTTCTTAAATGCAGGTGTGAACAATATTTTGCTGGCATGTATATAATGGTTATTCCCCCCCACCTTTCCTTTTACACGTGATGGCCAAACTCTTCATCTAGAGAATTGTAGTGCAAAAAGGAATATATTGTTGCCTGCCAATGCATGGGCATCATCTCAACAGAAGTGCACTTGAGAATTCAAAATGCAAGGACAGCAACATTGCATATTTGGATTAAATAAAATGATCAGGATACTTTTTACCTGATAATTTCACCCACTATAAAGAGAAACATCTCACTTTGCAATTGCTTGTAAGAAATCATCCTTGAGAATCCACTCCCCCTTGGCAGACAACTGACGGCCTTTGTATAATCCACTTCTAGACAATCTTAAAGCCATGAAAGAATTATATCTTCTCTAGTGGTGAAACGATATTTCATAGAAATTCAAAAAATGGATAAATTCACTGCGTTGGGAAGCACTATTTCAAAATACAAATGATTAAGAAGATCTGTATCTTGCATGTGATGCAGTTGGTACTGAAAAATGTAACACTGGGGTGTGGGGGGGGGAAGTAAACTGTTTCAAATTTGAATCTCTTGTTTCAGCTGTAATGCTCTCATTTTAGCTGTTTAATTTTTCTGAAAAGTGAGAAGGTGAGAACAGGTCCACTGCAAACTGGTCCACCACAAACCGATCTGCCGATCATGACCTAGTTTGAGGCAGTTTGCTGCCCCGACCAGACCAGCCAGTAGGTTCAACCAAGCCAGTTCAGGGATCCGTGGTTCAGTTCAGTCTGGTCCATACACACCCCTACTTGTGTGTTCTGTCTGATCCATACACACCCCTACTGCAGTCCCTTAAGAGCAGAATGCCATGCCATGCACCAACTGAACCAAGGATGATTGGGTGTGTGTGTGTGTGTTTGTGTATACATGTCCCTGTACCAAGAGGGAGGGCACCAGTTGGAAGAGAGCTTGCTTTTTGGTCTTCCCCTTGTACCTCCTTGAAAGCATTAGGGGGCAGGGGTTTGTTTGTTTTTTTGTCTCAGGGATCACTCTGACCTTGTGACACCCCTGAGCAAGGTACTACTGTGAAGAGACTAGCTCACTAAGTCTCTGAGGGTTGTTTAGTGATAAAGGCAGCCCTGGATAGATGTCCTTTAAGAGTGCAGGTGTTTCTATTTCTTGCATGAAGGATTCTGCAAATGGGGAGGCAGGCCTAAAGTATTTATCTTCTGTGCTGCTTTCACCATCCTCTCTCCAACAACTTGTCAACACTTTCAGAATTAATTTCTACTTAAGCCACACATTTTTCTTATAAATTTCCTGCTGGTTTATCTCTATTACACAGTAATTATAGACTTGCTTTCTAGTTCCCTTTTGATAAGGTATTTTAGATACATTTTCTTCTACCAAAGTCAAACTCAGCAGGTTGTGCTTCCTAGGAAGCACCCCGTTTCTTTGAAAAAGGTAAGTCCCTTTCTATAAGCTCTCACCTAGTGCTTTCATTAGTAATATTACAAAGCTGTTAATGACGGATTGCCTTGCTTGGATAGTCACTTCACTCCTGGGTTCCAACAGGACACTATGATATGCATTATTCAGTCCTAATGACTTGATGTCCTTTGATTTTAATGTCTTTTATTTTGTTTTCACTCTATTGGAGATACATCTTCAAACATTTTAAGGAATTTTATTTATGTAAACATGTATACCCTGCTTTTCCATTCAAAAACCCACAAGGTGTCTTAAAATCCAACCAAAAACAAGTTTATATGCCCACCACCACCCCAGCAATAATAAAATGCCAGTAGCAAATTATCAGAAATTACTAACAGCAGCAAATAAATTCAGAGCAGAAACCAGAACTCTTGTGGTAGCAAGCATGAATTGTCCCCTTTCCTAAGCAGGGTCTGCCCTGGTTGCACTTGAATGGGAGACTACTTGTAAGCACTGTAAGATATTCCTCTCAGGGAGTGGGGCTGCTCTAGGAAGAGCACCTGAGGTTCCAGGTTCCTCCCCTGGCATCTCCAAGATAGGGCCGAGAGAGACTCCTGTCTGCAACCTTGGAGAAGCCGCTGCCAGTCTCTGTAGACAATATTGAGCTAGATGGAGCAACGGTCTGACTCGGTATAAGGCAGCTTCCCATGTTCCTGGATCCTGATGGAACAGGACCAGCTCGGTCAATTTCTTAAAGGATAACAAGAAGGAGTAAGACATAGGTTCCTAGAGAGGCAATTCCACAGTGTAGCTACCACTGCTGAGAAAGCCCTACCCTGTGCAGTGAGTCAACCACTATACTTCATGGAGAGGGCACATGTGAAGTCTGGCCTCTAAGGAAGATCTTTATGTGTGGTTAAGATCCAAGGGAGATCTCAATATGACTACAAAAGTCATATGGGGGTTATACAGAGCCTTCAAGCCTCCAAAACCCAGACATATAGTAGCTCTGAAGAACAATACCAGAACCTTGAATTGGGTCCAGAGACCAACAGGGAGTTGGTGTAACGTAATGGCTAAAAGACTGAGCTGTGAATCAGGACTCCTTCTGCTTCAGTCTAACTTCTGCCATAAACTCATTAGTAAAGCCACACCCTATCAAGAGCCTCAGCTTAACAGCTGCAGTATGGGAATATTTACCTTAAAGGGCAATGATAGGGATATAGTATATTCCTATATCCATACATATTATATGTATGTCATGAAAGTACGTATAAAATGCTTTATGCTCTTAAAATCTCTATACAGATGTATTTTAAGATGGATGCAAAATCAGTGTGATGCACGCCAAGTGGCCAACTCCAGTTATCAGCCTGGCAGCTGCATCCACAACCTGGTAGTTGCATCCTATATCAGTTGCAGTTTCTAAGCACTTTTCAAAGGCAGCCCCACATAGAGTGCATTAAAGGTAAGATAAAGTGTGCCATCAAGTTTGTTTCAACTCCTGGCACCCACAGAGCCCTGTGGTTTTCTTTTGGTAGAATACAGGAGAGTTTTACCATTGCCTACTCCCACGCAGTATGAGATGATGCCTTTCACCATCTTCCTATATCGCTACCTACAGAAGTCTAATCTCAGAGCAATGACAGCTTGACTTAGTGTGGCCAGATGGTTGTTTTTTTTGTATTGTTACTTCTTCAGAATTGTTCTGAGAGAAGCTAATGCAAGCAAACAATTTATTTAGCAAATGTTCTAGAAGAAAATTCACGAATCTTACCAGAATTTCTTTTAACTTACCCTGAAATTCTCACAGATGCTTTACCAGAGTAGGGGACTTCCATATGTGCCTTTGATTTTGCTTTGGATAGAATTCAGTGGTAACTCAGGAGGTCTGTGAATTTCTTCACTCTTCTTGAAAAGCTTTTATTTCCCTCAAAAGTCTTACTGATATTTCACATAAACAGGACTATCCAAATGCACTTCAAATTTCACTCTAGTCTGACTGAAAGTTGATAACAACTCTATTTAATGTCCTTGAATAATTGTTAAGGGTGTACATGAACCTAAAATCATGATTTGATTCAAATCTGGACTGAATTTGAACTGAACCAGCTGTTCTCGAACCAGTTTGGTCAAACTGACCGGCTGGTCTGATCCATTTGACTGAACTGGTTCAGCAGTTTGAGGGGCTATACTTGTAAATGACAATCTGGTGAGGTAGAGGAATCCTCTCAAGGGCAGTGGGGTGCATCAAGAGAAGTAGCTTACCAGCCTGGCCCGGTTGCCGTGCCGCTTGCCCTCCTGGTGCAGCCCAGTCGTGAGACAATCACCCTTCAGCAAGCCACCCACAAGATGGCAGCATCGTTCTGGCCTCCACACATCTGCAGAGGCTGGAACCATGCCACTGCAATGTGGGTGGCTTGCTGAAGGGGGATTGCCACACGACTGAGCTGCTCCAACCAAGGGCGCAAGCAGCAGCACTGGCAGCCACGCCGGTAAGTACTTTAAACTATTTCTCTCACCACCACCACTGCCGTCCTTTCGATGCTGCACCAGTCCACCCAAACCAGACTTGGTTCAATTTAGTTGTGGACCGAACCACCTTTGGTTCGGTTTGTGATTGAGCCGTCAAACTGGTTTGGCATGGAATGGTTCGTGCATACCCCTAATTATCATATTCTTTTCAAGAATTCCTCTTTAAACAGCAGTTTCTCAAGACACTCAATAATAGTTTCCAGGAACACTCTTCTTTTGACGGGGGGAAGAGTAAGAATGTATTCTAAGTTGTTTTTCTGTTTATTTGCTATAGGAGTAGCCCTACAACATCCATATTGCCTGCCTAGTTATTACATAATACAGCAGACACACTCTCTCCTAATGCATTGAAACTGTATTTATAATTCACAAAGGCTGCCTATTCAAATTGTCTGTGGTTGAGATTGACCTTCCATTATAAGCCATTGTAGCCTGACTTACATTCAAGATTCTTAAAACACATGCCACTGAAAGCAATGCCATGCAGATAGAGGTGAATTGCAATCCATTTGAATATAGTTCGCTTCCAGTTCACCTCTATCATTCTGTCACATTTCAGTAGTGTGTGTGGTGTCAAAGTTCTCCTTCATTGCCAGGCTTTCAAATTTGCTTGTAGCTTCTTGGAATGGATTACAGACATTTTTAACTTTTCATTAGGGGTGCCATTTAGAAAGGGCAGCAGAAGGAGCGGCATCCTCCCCGTGTCAGACTGCATGTAATTATGGCTCAGGAGCACCTATACCTTGGCCACCTGACTGGTTCTATACAGCATGTGATTATCACAGACTATTAAATAGGTTTTTGTACTAGGTAGTGTGCCAAAGGCATAAATTCCATTGAAAGTTGCTCCTTGTCTAGTGTCCAATGCAGTATAGGGATGTGCACGAGCCAGATTGGTGCCACCTCTGGGAAATGCCGAACTGGCTTGGATGCACCAGCATTTGAACCAGCTCAGCAGGGTGGGGAGAGCTTTCCCTTAAAAGCAAGTAAGGAGCTCTTTACCTGTTTGTCCCTGACCTGGCAGCCACTGCTCTCCAAAAGGCCATGTGCTATCCCCTGCAGCCTTCGTGTGACATTGGCAGGGATATGTGCACTCACTGGCCATGTACATGTCAATGCTGTATGGAGATTTTAGGGATAGAACTGCAGCCGCGAATGGCCTTTTGGAGAGTGGGCGCTGCCACCGGAAAAGCAGCAGGGCAGAGAAAAAGCAGATAAGGAGCTCCTTGCCTGCTTTTTAAGGGAACCATTCCCCACCCCGCGGCTGGTTGCCTGAGCCAGTTGTGCACATCCCTAGTGCAATGTCAGGTGGGCAGAGTTGTATCTTGATCAAGAGAGACAAGAAATGTGATTCATCTTGATCTTGGTCACGTGTTTCGTGTGGCCTGTTAACAGTGGATGGGGCGACTGCCTTGTGGAATGGCTCCACCCCAACTTCAGCTAGAGGTGTGCACGGAAACGCCACGTTGCAGTCCGGCACTGGGGTGGGGGGTCGCTTTAAGAGCGGCGGGAGGGTTTACTTACCCCTCCCGCTGCTTTCCTGATCTGGCGCCATAATTAGTAGTGCGCGCGCAAAGCATTACTGGGAGCTTTGCCGAGCAAGCCGCAGCGGGGAAGGGACGGCAGGGAGATATCCTGCCGCCCCAATTACACTACTAATTACGGCGCCAGATCGGGAAAGCGGTGGGAGGGATAAGTAAACCCTCCCACCGCTCTTAAAGCAACCCCCCACCCCCAATCCGGACCACCAAAGTCCAGACCGGTCCAGGCCAGGGGCCATTTCAATGGCCTCTGGACCGGTCCGGGCCCATCCCTAACTTCAGCAGTTTGAGCTTGGCTTGAAAGTTTTCCCTGCTTCGACCTTCCCTTTCTATCTGACCCCCAATGCCTTCTTACTCCAATCAAAGGACATGGTTACATGGAAGCAGCTTCCAAGTGAGTATCACTTATTGGATCAGGAACCATATGTGTAATTGGATGTGCATCTGAGTGCGGGTGTGATCTATCTACATTGTACATCAGTGTTCTGGATGCACATCTAAATGCAACTGTGTTTGAAAGCAATGCAGTCTAGGGACACCACAGCTGTAATCAGAAGGGCATCTAGTTATATATCCAGTTTATACCACGGTTCCCAATCCAACAAGTGAGCGTTTAGTCGAAGTCTGCTTTACAGCTCTAAGTCTTGCCAATTTGGGGGTGGGGCGCGGCAGGGCAGTGGGAGTACGGAGGTTTTATTTAAAAATAAATAAACCTGAGATAGTCCTAAGAACATAAGAATAGCCCTGCTGGATCAGGCCGAAGGCCCATCTAGTCCAGCATTTTGTTTCACACAGTGGCCCACTAGATGCGACTGGGAAGCCCACAGGCAAGACCTGAGGGCATGCTCTTTCTCCTGCTGTTGCTCCCCTGCTCTAATATTTAGAGGCATCTTGCCTCTTAGGCTGTAGGTGGCCTATAGCCCTCA
The DNA here is from genome assembly GCF_027244095.1 of Hemicordylus capensis. Classification (NCBI taxonomy): domain Eukaryota; kingdom Metazoa; phylum Chordata; class Lepidosauria; order Squamata; family Cordylidae; genus Hemicordylus; species Hemicordylus capensis. The sequence continues at coordinate 93,671,100 of NC_069661.1, read as the reverse complement.
GACTAGTAGTCTTTGATAGACCTGTCATCCATTAATTTATCTAAGCCCTTCTTAAAGCCTGCTGGCTGTCACCACATCTTGTGGCAGACAATTCCATAGTTAATTTTGTGTTGTGTGAAAAAGTTCTTACTTTTGTTGGTCCTAAATTTCGTGGCAATAGCATGAGATGACCTCTGGTTCTAGTGTTAAGCAGGAGGACTGACTGAGACTATTTTTATCTGCTTTATGAATGTTTAACTGTTTGTTTGTTTTTTAATTCTTTATTGTATTTCTATACTGCCTGATACAGAAATCTCCAGGCGGTGTACAAGTTAAAACATAATATAAAAACAATATAAAACAGTTAACATTCATAAAACAGATAAAAACAGTCTCAGTAAGGAAAAACACAATCAAATTAAAATTTCAGTTAAAAGCCTGAGAAAACAGGTACGCCTTGAGTTCTTCCCAAAAGCAAACAGAGAAGGAGATGCTCTTATTTCAGCAGAGAGAGTATTTCAGAGCCCTGGGGAAGCCACAGAAAAGGCATGGTCCTGAGTCACCAGTAAACGAGCCGGCAGCAACTGTAACCCGACTTCTCCAGATTATCTTAATAGGTGACAGGGTTCATGACAGAGAAGGCACTCTGTTAAGAACCTTGGACCCAAGCCATTAAGGGCTTTATAGGGAATAATCAGCACTTTGTATTGTGTTCAGAAACGTATTGGCAGCTAGTGTAATTCTTTCAAAATCGGTGTTATATGATCCCTTCAAGTTGCCCCAGAGACCAATCTGGCTGCCGCATTCTGTACCAATTGCAGTTTCCAAATTCATGGGAGGAGGTCACTCACTACAATGCGTCAGTGAAGGCCCAGAATGGACCAGAGAACACCCGAACTGAGCCTTCGCTGGAGTGGGCGACTCTGGACAAGGCTGGCAGGAGTGGGTGGAGCCACTGCTGCCCCGTCACCACTGCCGCCGAAGCTGAAAATTGAGAAATACCCCTGACTTCTGTGCCACCCCCTCTCTAGCCTTAGGGAAGATATCCTGACCTTTTACTGATAAAGGGGAATCCTTACCGGATTCACCTTTACCAGTAGACCCCCGAACCAGTCTGAAATGGGCCGGTTTGATTCAAACCACAGTTCAAATTGAGCCAGCACATCCCTAATGGGAAGATGCAATCACCCCTCCATCCACATTTCACTCATCATCATGATGAGCATTTTATCAGTAAAATATTTAAGAGAGGGGTGGGCAGAACTGTTGGAGCAAATGCTTTTAAAATACACCTTTTTTTTTTCTGACCATGGCCTATTGATCTCTGAGGTGGTACTCCAGCTTTTTCTACTGTATATATGAGCAGTTGTTTCAATTCTTTAGGCTATTCTACCATATTCGTTACCTGTCATCATACTTTATACCTCTCCATCCCTCACATTTGTACTTCTCAGATACAAGAAATGCATTTCCATGATTTGTTTCAAGTGTCTGCTGAATGGAACATTCTGTGGCTCTGATAACTCTTTTTTACAGTTCCTGATTATAAACATTCCACTAAGCACTTGTCAGCTTTATCTGATTGGATTCCATTTGCTTATTTCAAGGAGTTTCCCCCACCACACAAGTATTTGAGAATTTTACTATTAGCATTAGAAGAAGCAGTTCCAAAATTTTTGCTGTGCTGTAAAACATCTTTGAGATCAGGGGAAAACTCTTTTCAAATGTTGGCTGATTGGGTCAAACTACATAATGTGAGATGCTATGGAAACAAATTTAAGAACGCGATGGATGCATCAGTGAAATAAGTTAGCTAAAAAAAACCTACAGGGATTTCAAGTTTTAAAAAGAGCAGGAGCTACTTGATAGTAGCATACAAAGAGAATTTCTAGGTCAGCAAAGCAACAACAGAAGAATTTGTACAAGACACTGGCCCAAATGAAAACAGATGCCCTGTGCAAATACATATCCAAGGATTAGATCTCAGGTCATGCACAGGCCAATGTATATCTGCTGATTGAAAGCTGGTTCACAATGATGGTGGCACCTACACAAGTTTCTCAGAAGCACAGAGGACCATAAAACCCCTCCATAAACCAACCAACCAACAAAACCCCCTGCACAGGACTGTGCAAGGTCACAAAGACAGGTGTGATATGCATCAGTATGTTCGCCTGCCTTTTGACGTGCTTATCTGAACACATGTTGCTCAAAGTCTATGCTTTTGCAGGGCTTAAAATACTTGGTGAGTGCTAGCTGTTCCTTTTCATAATCATCCCCACTTCCAGTATCAGATATGATTTTGAAAATGTGGTGAACTTCACTGCCTGCAAAATGTAACAGCATTGCCCGCTTGGCGGTGTGGACATTTTCCTTTATCACAAGAACAGATACAGAAAGCAATAGAGAGGAAAAGGCCTACAAGATACAAAGAGGACAAACAGAAGGCAAGGAACAGAAACAAAGACACACCAAAGAAACCAGGTATTTCTGTCTCTCCCTCACTTGGAATTCTGATTGTTTCTTCTTCTTCATAGAGGTAACAGACTGTGTGATACAAGCTTTTTGTAGTAGCCTGCTTTTGAGTGCAGCATCCATCTTCTCTACTGTATAGTCTCTTAGCTCTGCCTGAAGGAGTGGAGTGCCAGCCATTTTGAGTGCTTCTTTTGGCACAGCATACTTTTCAACAGTGTAAAGTGGTTCCTCTTTCAGTTTTAGGAGCTTCTGCCTTTGTTGTTATCAATATGCTTCTGCTTTTCCTGAATTTGCTATCCATGACTCCCACTCTACACTGGGACCTAGATAGGATCACTGGCTTGAAAATCTGGAACAAGAATAATTCCATTTCCTCCACAGCTACAAGTCTACTGCCCACTGCTCTACCGGTGTGGCACCAGCTACCCTTATGTTTGGCAGACAAGTTTGGACAAAACTGACTCAGCTTGACACTTCATGTCAGGACACTGTTTTGCGTCAACGTGATGAACATGCAAAGAGTACAATGAAACAGTACACTGATCGGCACAGGTGAGCCACTGTGCTACCACTGAAAGTAGATGGCATGGTTCTAGTGAAAACATTTTGGCCTTGGAACAAACTGTCACTGCTCTTTTTATCCTGCATCATCTATATATTTATTTCTCCTAAGTGTACCTGTCGCTAATTCCATGCATGGCAGCTCTCGCGAGAGTTCGCGAGCAGCTGCCGATTAGCAACAGGGATGGGGAAGAAAAAAGGGATGCTGGCTGCCGGCGTACTGCCCAGCCACGGGAGCAGGCAGTGGTGGGCCACCCAGCCAGCAGGAGAAGCAGGTAGCGGTGGCAGGCCGGCCGGCCACCCGGAGCAGGTGGTGGCAGGCCAGCCGGCCGGCCGTCAAGAGCAGGCAGCAGCAGGCTGGCCCAGCCGCCAGGAATGTGGAGGGCAGGTGGGAGAAGGGGATGGGAAAGTGCCAGAAAGTGCTTGATGGGGCAGGGGGGTGAGAAGAAGCAGGCTGGCTGGCCACTGAGAACAGGCGGCGAGCTGGCCCAGTTGCTGGGAATTGGCAGGGAGGTGGGAAGAGGTGGCAGGCCAGCTTTCTGACTGGCCCGTCAGCCAAAAAGTGCCAGGCGGGGGCGGTGGGAGTAAGAAGAAGCAGGCCGGGCCGGCCACGGGAAAAGACTAACTATGGAATCATTATTTAACTTCTGGGCTGATATGGCCACATATAGAGTGAGGTCAGAGAAGCCTATTGCCTGGGGGCACCTAACCTTGTCCCATTCTGCCAGAATCTTATGCGAAACATGGTTCTGGAACACCTGTATTTTCCCTCTCTGACTGTGCTAATGCTAAGGACATGTATAATGCTGTAAGCAGAACTCAGCTCTTTCCAATATGCCACCTCCTCTCACTTTCTTACACTTTCGACTTGCTATCAGGGCAAATGGAGAGTGTAATACAGTGGGGAACAGACTTCTACTAATGCTATTTATGGAACTGTGAAGGGCACCAGGAAGCACTCAACAACACCTAGCACAGAGAGTTTTTTAAAGTTGTGAAGGAATGACTTCCTCCCTTTATGTTTTGTAAATTATTTTCTTTGTATCGGTTTGATCTGTTTCCTCTGGTTCTGGTTCAGCAGGGGTTAAAAAGTTGCAGTCTTTAATTGACTGCTAAGTCTGAGGTAAAAAGTTGTGTTGCTGCTGGGTTTTGGAGGAAATGTATCTAAGGGATCTGACTAGTTGTCTCTGGGCAGAGACAGAAGGTTCTGGTTGCCTGAGATTGTGTATACCTTTTCGGGTGGGGTGGGGTGGGTGGGGAGAAGTGAATTAAAAAAGAGGCTGGCGAGAGGACCAGCAGCGGACTGCTGTGTGAGCTGAGAGGCTGGAAGACTATTGGAGTCTTGCCCTGATGGCAAGTGGAAAGTGTAAGAAGGTGGGAGGGGGTGGCATGTTCGAAAGAGCTGGGTTCTGCTAGGGAAATTAGCAGTGAGGGAGCTGGGCCTAATGGAACTTGCTAGGCCTTAATTCAGAAGGCTAGCAAGCGTGTCTGTCCAATAGTTTTAAATTTTGCTTTTAACTGTTTGTGTCCCTGTTTGTTCTTGTACTGTTGTTTTTTTTTGGGGGTGGGTGGGTGAAGATTTTATTTGTTAACCTGATAACTGCAAGAGGTTATTTTACCTGGTGTGAGATGTCAATTGATCACACCAAGAGGAGATCAGATTTTTAAGCTTTTATTTACCTCTACAGAGTGGAAGAAAGTGTGGCTCATGGAATCAAGTTCCAGTAAAAAGAGAGCAGCCCAAAATGGTGGCTGAACAAAGTATATATATACAAAAAGGTTACAAGTTTCACACCATCAACAAATCAAAGGCACATATTGCTACTCAAATCAAAGAGAAATGACCCTGGTTCCCACCAAAAGGGTAGAACAGGATGGCACATTTGTTTCATGGTTGTTACAAAGCAGAAGATACAAGCATAACAAAGGGGTGTGAAGAGCTAATGAAAGAGCCTGTTCTCATGAGAAAGTGATAGCAGTAGTGTTTATGCAGAGAACCAGGTCAGGCATAGGACTCAGGAACTATTTGTAGAATCTAAGATGGCGTAGCTCATGCCAACTCTGGCTAAAACAATGATAAAGGTATTCTACAGGTAACAAACTTATTCCGATTTTCCCACTATTTTACCATTGTCTCTGTTGTTTTGTTCCCACCCCATGTCTACTTGCGCTACTAATTATCCCACTGCTGAGCATTCGTTATTTTTGAAAGGCCGAGGTTTCAGTGACTGGGCGTGGAGCCAGTCAAAAAAGCTAAAAAACCTAAACTCATGGGAGCAGGTGTTTAGAGACTGAGAGCCAGCTGAGGCCAAGCCCTCACAAAAGTTGATCAGATTTTTCTGGAGTTGATGCCTTCATGGAAAGAGCTGGCTACTACACACAGTGACATAAATTTCCTTGGAATTGGGTTACTCATCAGGAGTCTCTATGTATTTGGGGACTAAAAAGTGCCACAATATTCTGAAGGACAAAGGGACTGGAACCAAATCTATTTTAACAACAGCAACTGCAGAAGAAACAACTAAGCAGTTGTTTTCAAACTGTGTGCAAAAGAAATATGGTGCTCCTCAGAAGCTTATCAAGGGTTCCTAAATGAGAAGGTCAATAATGGCACAGCAGCTTCCATGAAGACAGTTTGCCTACCCGTCCTGATCTTCCCCTTAAATGTGCAGCTTCAGGAGAGTGGTGGATGTGATTAAGGTCCAACAGAGTGTGCTCCTTAAAACATACCCCAGAATCCTTTGCCACTTGCCAGAGCCTTTGGGAGCTAATAGCACAAAATACTGGCTTAGGGAGGCAAAGTGAGTCACAGAATAAAGGCCTGGGGAGGAAATTCCAAAATGGCAACTTGTACAAAATTTACATTGACATAATAAGTGGTTTTAACGCCCAAATCCCTGGATTTCAGGAAAATGTTACTGCAGGACAGGAGGGGAGCAAGAGGCACTGTTTGTGGTAGAAGAAGCTGAACAGAAAATAATGGTGGAGCAACCCTGATTGAAAAGAGGAAAATTTAAAATGGTATGGCCTTGCCCCCACGCAGCCAGCCAATCAGATTTGCCATATTGGTGGGAAAGAAAGGGAGGGATAAGGGAGTCCATACGCTACTATAAGGGAGTCCATACGCTTACTAGTAATGCCAGAGCAGTCTGGGCATTACTAGTAAGTCTCAAGCTATCTAATTCCCACCCTTGCCTTAGACAAGCCAACATAGTAGGAAAGACATAGTACAAAGTTTGAAAACAATTGGGCTAAAGTGTGAAGCTAAGTAAGGAAGAAGCAAAATACTAGCAATTTACTAAATCAAGTAAAGAATTAGGGGGGAAGGGAATATTCTGAATTCAGATCATTCTATTTCCAAAATATTACTGGTTGATTTCGTTGGCTTTTTCCCCCTTAAAAAGAGGAATGAAGTCTGTACATTTCAACCATAGTGCTTTTGACATGAAAAACACAAAAGTAAAGAAACATGATAAAACGTCCCCCCCCGCCCCAAATTCGTTAAAGTAAAGTTTTTAGGGCTTCACAATCCAAGTATTTCAACTCTTTAAGGAGTTTATATTACATTTAAAGAAACAGCTTATTATAGACTATATCCAGAGGGAACAAGTGCCTCTTTAGATAATATTAAAGTGAATGTGCAAGCAATAAAGAAAAGAAAGTAGGTTTCACAGCAATAGGTGAAAATAAATTAAGAGTTTAAAAATGAAGGAGTGACTCAATCCTTTAGCTATTTTCATACATTAAAAACACAATACCGTTCAATGGTAGGAAATCAATAAAGAGCAGTGGTGCTTTATAGTTCTGTAGACTTGCACTTGTTCCTTACACAACAAAGACCAAGTTAAGATACAACACAAGCATGAATGATTCTCAGTTGTGCTGATGTATGGGTTATGTACATGGTGGGGGATCCATACCAACAGGGATGTATCTATAATTGAGCAGATGGGTTCAAAGAACCTGGGGCCCCCAGCTCCTGAGGACCCCCCACCTCCACCCTCCCTATTTTCTTCATTATCTCCCTCACTCCGAGGGGCTGCCGGGAAGAGGGGTGAACATGGGCCCCCTCTCCCCTATACACCCCTACAAACAAATATACTGTGTCACTGTCCCTGCCTGTTGTTCATGCATTGGATTTCATGCTTGCATAGGGATCTATATACTTAGAGCTTAAGGCACGTATACCTAAGCTCTATAAACCCATACCACAAAACTGAAGGGTAAAGAAAGATTGTGCGGATTGAACAGATAGATAAGACCAGAGCTGGAGAGTAAGCTGGAATATCTGAGGACTGAAGAAGGCTTGTAAACATCTTTGTCCCTCAGCCACCCTAGTGTTTCTTGCATTTGACACAGGAGCCAGCAGGTGTGAGAGATGTGAGCAGCAGCTCAGATGCAGAAGGATTCTGCCCAGCTCTAGGATCCAGATTATTTATTTTTATAGTGTACTTTAAATATATTGAAGGCCACATCAAGAACTTCAGTTAGTTGGTGGATTCTAAATAAATAGAAATATATCCCCCTGTGGAAATGTGCATGATGATGCATGAATAGCAGGGCCAAACATGGGCTACAGCCCAAGCCATCCATGGCTTGTGCAGAACATGATATATTTAGCATTCATAAAGTGCTTTGCATAGATTTGTCTTGGTAATGCTCACAGCAGCCTAGGCTTCCCCAACCTGTGGCCCTCCAGATGTTGCCAAACTACAATTCCCATCACCCCCAGCTACAACTTATTGTGACTGGGATGGTGGGAATTGAAGTTCAGCAACATCTGGAGGGCCGCAGATTGGGGAAGCCTGAGGATAGACCTTTATAAGCATCCCATATGGCAGATAGAGTGGGATCTGAGGCAAAATTTGAAATGGGGGCTTAATGTTCCACACTCTTGACTACTGCCCTACAGCAGCAACTACTCAAGAAGTCAAAAATGTATAGAGTAAAAGCAACTGTATAATGCTATAGTCACCTAGTTAACAAAAGAATGACTTGTATCTTTGACTTAGTGAAGCATCATAGTTAAGATCCTAAGGTGTGATGCTTTACATTGTATATGGGTGAATAAAATTGTAAAGATACAGAAAATGAGACCACTGGTATTAATAGGTAGCAAAGGTCCACATCCAGGTGGTACTGACGTCAGGGAGCACTCCAAATCCAGTTGCTGCATAAGAGTGGTTGTCACTGACAAAAGCTTTCTTACCAGGGTCCCTGTTAGGGTATCGGACCATATTGAATATGTGTACTTGAGTTTGGGCACCAGGGATAGATTGGGACTTCTGTTGGTGTGCCGATCACCCCGCTGCCCGACAGAATCCCTTACTGAGCTCATGGACTTGGTTGCGGAACTCGTGTTGGAGTCTCACAGACTTTTGGTGCTGGGGGACTTCAATGTTCATTTCGCAACCAATTTGTCCGGAGCAGCTCAGGAGTTCATGGCAGCCATGACAACTATGGGCCTATCCCAAGTAGTCTAAGGACCGACACATATTGCAGGTCACAGGCTTGATCTGGTCTTTTACTCTGATCAGGGTGGTGTTCCATAGGTGGGGACTCCTACGATCTCTCTGTTGTCATGGACGGATCACCATCTGGTTAAGGTCGGACTTACAACCACTTCCCACCTCCGTAGGGGCGAGGGGCCTATTAGAATGGTCCACCCGAAGAGGTTATTGGATCCGGTAGGATTCCAAGAAGCTTTGGAGGGATTTAATGTTGGCTCTGCTGGTGATCCTGTTGATACCCTGGTTGAGAATTGGAACAACTTGCTCACCAGGGCAGTAGACACGATTGCTCCTAAGCGTCCACTCCGACCCGCTTCAAAACTGGCCCCTTGATATACGGAAGATTTAAGAGGGCTGAAGTGGCAAGGTAGACAGCTGGAGCACAAATGGAGAAAGACTTGACTTGAATCTGACAGATTATGTCATAGAGCACATTTAAAGATCTATACTCAGGCAATATGTGCGGCAAAGAAGCGGTTCTTTTCTGCCGATATTGCAACTGCGAACTCGCATCCGGCAGAGTTGTTCAGGGTTGTGAGGGGACTAGTATCTGCCCCCACTTGAACCAGAATTTGGAGTCATCAGTTATATGCTGTGATGTGTTTAAAGAATTTTTTGCAGATAAAATCTCTCAGATTCAGCCAACTTAGACGGAGACTCCACAATTAATTCAATGTCTGAATTGGAGGTGTCTGAATTGGAGGAGTTGTTAAACTCCTCTTCTGTGGTGCGACTGGATCAGTTTCAGTTTGTGAGTATGACTCCTGAGGATGTGGACAAGCTGCTTGGAGTGGTGAGGCCTACCACTTGTTCTCTTAACCCTTGTCCAACATAGCTTGTTCTATCTAGCAGGGAGGCTGTTGTAAGAGGTCTGGTGGAAATCATAAACGCTTCTCTGAGGGAGGGCAGGATGCCTCCTTGTCTCAAGGAGGCAATCATTAGACCTCTTTTAAAGAAGCCTACATTAGATCCCTCAGAGCTGAGCAACTATAGGCCTGTCTCCAACCTCCCATGGCTGGGCAAGGTAATTGAGGTGGCATCTCATCTCAGGGCAGTATTGGAGGACACTGATTATCTAGACCCATTTCAAACTGGTTTTCGGGCAGGCTATGGGGTTGAGACTGCCTTGGTCGGTGAAGTGTGACTCTGTTGGTCCTTTTGGATCTCTCGGCGGCTTTCGATAGGAACATTGGAACATAGGAAACTGCCATATACTGAGTCAGACCATTGGTCTATCTAGCTCATTATTGTCTTCACAGACTGGCAGCAGCTTCTCCAAGGTTGCAGGCAGGAATCGCTCTCAGCCCTATCTTGGAGAAGCCAGGGAGGGAACTTGAAACCTTCTGCTCTTCTTCTGCTTCATCCCCTGAGGGGAATATCTTGCAGTGCTCAAACATCAAGTCTCCCATTCAGATGCAACCAAGGCAGACCCTGCTTAGCTATGGAGACAAGTCATGCTTGCTACCACAAGACCAGCTCTCCTCTCTTACCATAGTATCCTTCTGGAACGTCTGAGGGTGTTGGGGTTGGGAGGCACTGTTTTACAGTGGTTCCACCCCTATCTCTTGGAGAGATTCCAGATGGTGTCGATTGGAGACTGTTGCTCTTCAAAATCTGAGCTTAAGTATGGTGTCCCTCAAGGCTCTGTACTCTCTCCAATGCTTTTCAGCACCTACATGAAACCACTAGGAGAGATCATCAGGGGATTTGGAGCGGGATGTTATCAATATGCTGATGACACCCTGATCTATTTCTCCATGTCAACTTCTTCAGGAGATGGCATATTCTCCCTAAATTCCTGCCTGGAAGAAGTAATAGGCTAGATGAGGGAGAATAAACTGAAGCTGAATCCAGATAAGATGGAGGGACTTATTCTGTGGGGTCAGAACTCCAGAGACTATTTTGACCTACCTGTCCTAGATGGGGTCACATGTCCCCAAAAGGAACAGGTTCACAGTCTGGGAGTACTTCTGGATCCACACCTCTCCCTGGTTTCTCAGGTTGAGGTGGTGGCCAGGGGTGCTTTCTATCTGCTTCGGCTGATACGTCAGCTGCATCCGTTTCTCGAGATCAATGAACCTAGCTAGAACAGGTAGATCAACATTGCTTCCTGAATGACGACCCCACACAATAAGTACCTCCTTCTTGTCTGGATTCAGTCTCAGTTTGTTATCCCTCATCCAGCCCATTACTGCTTCCAAGCAGGCATTCAGGGAGGATATGCCTTCTCCTGATGATGCTGACATGGAGAAATAGATTTGGGTGTCATCAGCATACTGATAACACCCAGCACCAAATCTCCGGATGATCTCTCCCAATGGTTTCATGTAGATATTAAAAAGCATTGGAGACAGTATGGAGCCCTGAGGGACCCCATATAAAAGCTCAGATTTTGAAGAGCAACAGTCTCCAAGCGACAACATCTGGGATCTGCCAGAAAGGTAGAAGCAGAACCATTGCAAACAGTGCCTCCCACCCCCAACTCCCTCAGACATTCCAGAAGGATACTATGATTGATAGTATCGAAAGCTGCCAAGAGATCCAAAAGGACCAAAACAGTCACACTTCTTCTATTAAGTCCCAATTGGAGATCATCCATCAGGCTGACCAAGGCAGTCTCCATCCCATAGCCCGTCCAAAAACCAGTTTGAAATGGGTCTAGTCAGTTTCCTCCAAGACCGCCTGGAGCTGGGAGGCCACCACCATCTCAATCACCTTGCCCAACCATGGGAGGTTGGAGACAGGCCTGTAGCGACTAAACTCCGAGGGGTCCAAGGCAGGCTTCTTAAGAATAGGTCTAATAATTGCCTCCTTTAAACAAGGAGGCATCCTGCCCTCTCTCAGAGAGGTATTTATAATTGCCACCAGGCTCTCCACAACAACCCCCTTGGCAGATAGTATCAGCCACGTTGGGCAAGGATCAAGCAGACAGGTGGTAGGATGCACCGTTGTATATAAGTTAAACAAACAAACGAACAAACATGTATTTGCATACAGTGTTTTCATGTCTGGGCAATTTCAAATTCAAAATGCAGTTTACTATTATATTGCATTAGCAGATACAGTTCTGTCATTCTGATGAAATATTACTATTGATTCAATATATCTTGCAAACGCTTGTCTAAACAGATACAACACTCCAGATATCCATTTTCTAAAAGTCAGATATATTAAGAGTAAAGCTGTGCTTTCCATTAGATAGTTTTTAAAAAGGGGGAAAAACCAATGGAAAATATTTACAATATGTACAACATACTATATTATTCTGAAAATGAGTAACCTTTCAGCTAATATTGGCACAAAGGAAAAAAGGTATACAAATTTACATTCCGATTTTATCTCTTAAAAAAAAAAAGAAATTTGTCATTCCAATTATATCTCCTACTTTCCACAAGTCAGAAGATATATACAATTTCATTTAATTGTATATGCCTTCTATTTCATTTAAGATTTTGTGTGTGTTTGGGTAGAATAATATCTTTAAAAATCACACCTTCATACTGTAGATTCTGGTCAAAGATTAACACTTCTATTTAATTACTATTAATAACTATTTAATAATTACTGTTTAATTACTATTAATTACTTCTGTTGGAGATACCTATTTCTCTCAAATGTTTGTATCCTACATACCCATCAAGCATCTCTGAACAGAATTTTAGCCTCACTGAAAGGCATCATCTCATATTGCGCGGGAGATGGCAATGGCAAACCCCTCTTGTAGGGAATGGGCCAACTCCCCGCGGTCAACTCGCTGCAGCCAACAGGCCATGGCCAACTGGCTGTGGCCAACTCACCACTGGTCGATTGGATGCAGCCAACACGCCACAGGGACAACTCACTGCAGGGAACAACACAACCCCCTGCCCCCCGGAAGCCCATCCTGTCACTTTGGCTTTTGATCCAGAGGGGACAAGCGGGAGGGTGGTAAGAGGAAGCCAGCCCCCCCCCCAAGAGAAAGCTTGCAAAGCCTTTTACACACAACAGATTTTTCTTACACAGAACAGAATTTGTTGCAAAGGAAAAAGCGGCAGGCAGGAAGCCTGAAGCGGCGGCGCTGCCTGCGCCGGATCGAAAGCCAAAGTGACAGGACGGGCATGCGGAGAGGGCGGGCGGGGAGGGAGATTTGTTGTCCGCTGAGTGGAAGCTGCAAGGAGGGATCTCTGGGCACTTCTTCTGCTTTGGACAGAGAGCCTCCCAGCCCTCATCCTGCCCTCCTGCCCCTTGGTTTTGCCAAGAGAAGCTCCCTTTTGCAGAAGAGTTGCAACTTGCTCAGTGAGGCTGGCATGTTGCCTCTAGAGAAGGGTAGTTTGACTCGAAATGGGTAGAGCCCACATCGCTGCTCTCCTAACCTGCCTGCCCCACCCCATCCCAGTGAGCCATGGAGTAAAATGGCTGCTGCTGCGGGGAGTGAGTTGATGCTGTTCTACCAAATGAAGTTATCAGACCTCTTTCACTGCAGTACTACAGTGTCATATTTAGACAGCAGAATCAAAATCTGAGAAGAGTCACAAATTTTTTTTTTAATTTTTTACTACTGCATTTTTGTCACCTCTCCAGAGGTGATAAATAGTTCAGATTGGTGACAAATATGAAAAAGGGGCTATTTTGATCCAATATGGCATTCTGGTCATAATACTGCTCTGGAGTCAGTAACAATTATACTGTTGACTTGCAGACATCTAGAAGTCTGAGCATGTATACACTTATCCAAGCTCTGGCAGTTGTACAGGGCTGGGCCCAGAAACAGAGTGGGGAAATTGATCCACACCAGACATATCAGTTCTCATGAGGCACAACCCCAACTGACAATTGTGTGGTTATTTTGAAACCCCACAGTGTCCAACAAGAGGCTGTGTTCTATATGGGGAGGATGCTAGGATATATGCCAGTTTTCAACATGCGGATAATGCAGCCCAGATGAGATAAGTGATATGGGGAGGATGCTAGGAGATATGCCAGTTTTCAACATGAAGATAATGCAGCCCAGACTACAGCCCAGTCTCTTGTTCATGAAAAAATAAATTAATAGATAAAAGCCTAACAGTCTGTACAATCCCGCAGAGTGAATGATTGGTGTAGCATCTTGATATCTTCTCTGCCATGTAAGCAGTTTTATGCTGGGCCATAGGGTGCACTGAGTTGTACTTTTCTGCAGAGAATTAAAAAACAACAATACAACATGCACACACACTTTGGCCAGGAAATCTCCTCCTAAGAGTTTTGCTAAACAATTCAAAATTCAACTACACACCAGATCCACCAAGTGTTCTGTTAATATCCCTGGGATATACATGAGGTAGTCTGCTTTAATAAGAGAACTCAGCAGCAAGGTCTGCTGCTGCTTTGGGGAGACCTGCAAAGGGGCAATATGAGGAGGAAAATGGCAGCTCGCCTGCTCTAAAGCTCTGGTGCAGGCTTCACACCTGACATTTTATTTCTCATGAGGCACAACCCCACAGGTAGGAATGCAGAGAGATTCTTCCTTCCACTGCAGAACATGCAAGGCATGCTTTAGTGGGTGGAAATTTAGCTTCCTCTTGCTTCCCTCCCACTTGTCCCCTCCGGATCGAAAGCCAAAGTGACAGGACAGGCTTGAAGGGAGGAGTTGTGTTGTTCCCTGCAGCGAGTTGTCCCTGTAGTGAGTTGGCCATATCCAATTAACCGGTGGTGAGTTGGCCATGGCAAGTTGTCATAGACTCCCTCCTGCTGAAAAACCACAGGGCTCTGTGGTCACCAGGAGTCGACACCGACTCGACGGCACACTTTACTTTGCAACCTAGTAGAGGCTGTGATCCAGTGAATAACAATTATGAGCACCGATAGATACCACCCAAAGAAAGAGCAAATGAACACTCTATCACACACACACACACACACACACACACACACACACCCCTCCTCAGGGACTTTTGGCAATGAAATCTGATGCCTGTGATCTGCTCCACAGACAGAGAGCATATTAATGACTAGCTTTACTCAATAAGGCCCTTCTGAACAGTACAGGAGGCGTTCTTGAATTCCATTCTTACAGAGGAGACGAACAAAAGTAAAAAACAAAATCAGTGGCTGATAGCATACCACATGTAGAATGAGCACAACTACCAAGATAATGTCTTGGTTGTGCTAAGGATTTGTGCAAGAGTACCACTGTACTATAGTGCTCTTGCACAAATGTTCCCATTAACACAAATAGAGTTGCCGTAATTGTGCTACAGTTGGGCAACTGCTAGAAGGCTTGCACTAGCCCAACACTAGTCTGGAACACAAGTTCCAGATGTAGCACAACTGTCAATAACTATAAATGTGATTTTAACTGCAGTCATTTGACCAGGATTGCCTGGGAAATTAATGTTCTCAGATTGTGTTTTAAGGGAGTGTGTGGGGCTTGGTGATCCTGATTAATTCTTTAGCCAGGATTGTCATGATTGTGAGAACGCACCCTCATTCTAATGTGTGCTTTGGTCCTCATGATTTTTTAAATAAAAGCAGGGTCTGACAAATCCCTAGAAATTTAACACCTAGAAATTTAACTGTGGCACCTAGACTAGGATGTTCAGATGCAGAGTTATTTACTAAAATCTTTTTGCCTCTGGCAGATCGGTTTTTTCCTATGGATGTTACCTGTAAAGAGCATAAAGAGAAGCCCATTAACCTTCTCCTCTGCACTGTCCATCACTAAGTTCAGTAATTTTATCAAGTGTCCATGTTTGGTTCCTAATTTTTTGGATTGGCTCCTAGATCAAAAGAACATTTGTGAAGGCCTGCTCAAAAGCATAACTTTATCTCTTGGTGCTGCAAAACAGTAAGCATGTTCACACGACAGTGCAGGAGGGCAGGCAGAAGCCTGCGAAAACTTACTTCCTCCCAGAAGATCCAGTATATGTCACCCTCCCAGATGATCTGCTGGTGTGCCAGGCTGCATGGAGCTCTCGAGGCCTCCATGTATCCCACAATGCACCAAGCAGAGTGCATTGGGGGATTTCCCCAGGAGATTAGTGCTGTAGGCACCCATGTCAGTCTGTGATCGTGTGGATTGCAGAGCCTGGGTTAAGGAGCGCTTGCACCCTTAACCCAGGCTAAAAGCCAGGCTAAAAAGCCAGGCTAGACAGCACAGCCCCTCCGGGATCAGGCCCGATCCCGGCTTTTCTCATGCACAGACTGGGCGTCTCAGCCTCAGTGACTCCTTTACAACCTATTGCACTTTGTACTTACTTCATATCAAAACTTCTATAGTGCAGACACTTTAAAAGCATATAAAAGAAGGCAATGGCAACCAAGTATGTAGCTTTGAGTAGCATCAAGTAGTTTGAATCAAGATAATAGTGTGTGCAGAAGGGGACATGGGCTGAGAAGCAAGAAGGGGAAAGAGCCTGCATCTATACTAGCAAGCATATTTTGGTAGGATATATCCAGTTCTACACAGTGCAGATGTATAGAAGCTGAATGGCCAGAACTGCCCAATATGGGCCAAATATACCATTACTTTGCACTCTTAAATACTGTTTCCTTTAAGGAGGCCTTGTTATTTATTATTCTAAGAAACCAAGTCTGATGTTTTGAAATTAATTTATATTTGATACCATTGCTGAGGATCTCAGAGTTAGATTTTAGTGAAGTCAACCAAATACAGCATTTAGCAATTATAGACCATGAAAATGGTTTGACATAATGACAGCAGCAGCAATAGTAATGAGAATAAAAGCCGATCAAGAAGTCAAAGTGACATTTGACAAGACATACTGTATATACAGAGTGAAATAATAAGTGTCTAAATGCATTGTGATGGCCAACTTTGCAAGTCAGACAAAGATTGATATACCTTATCAAGGCATCATCCTAAAAAAGATAACTGGGGAGGGGCAAAACTCACATGCACACAACAAATCATAACTTTTAGATTAAATCTTTTAAAATTACGTATGTTCTGCTCTGCACCTTTCCTCCCAGAGAGGTCTTTCAGCAAACACAAATGATTTGAAGTTTTCAACAAAGCACAGAGAGAACTTTAAAACCTTGTAGAATTCCACTCAGGTTTCATTAAATAGAGGTAATCAGCTATGTGGAATTTGCACAGGCAAAATATGTTCACAAAAAATAGCAGAAAGGAAGAAATTCCATCTAATCTTAGCATTTTGAGAGGCTTTACAGTATCAGCAAGATAGATCTTAGTAGCAGGGGAGGAAGAAGATAGTAAGTTCTTCCTCCAAACTACCCTACTGAGTTAGCAAAAAATCCTCTGGCTGTTTAGGATACAGCATATCCTCTCCCATGTGGCTGTTCCGTTACCTCCTCTCTGATCAGTTGAGGTTTACCATTTTATGTCTTTTAAAAAACTACTAAGAATATTCATATACTCTCTCCCCATGCATGTTGCTGATGCAAACATACAAATGGATAAAACACTGCAAAAAATGATTTTGATGTGATGATGTGCAGGGACAACTTCAGTAGGGTGCCACTCAAAACAAATCAAGCATTCCACTCTTACTGGTGCCTACAACTGTGTCAGCTGGGCACTGATGCTGCTCCATCCCCCACATCACTGATCACATTTCTGGTCATGCCCCAGCTGCCCAACTCACTGCTGGGCTGGAAGCCCTGTGCTGATTGCTGCCTCTCTTCTTCCCAGCGGCATTCAGCACTGTTCTTCACCTGCATTAAGCACCACTGGCTGGTCTGTCTCTCTGTCCTCCAGCAAACTGTTGTGCTTTGTAGCCTCCATTTTAAGAGCCAACAAAGCACAGAAGTGAGTTGCTGGAGGGAACAAAGAGCATGCATGCAAGGAAGACCAGCCGCTGTGATGCCTGCTGCCTGCTTCCAGCTGACATGTCACTGCTTGCTGTATATACAGAGTAAGGCAAGTGCGGATACCAAAGCAGGATACCAAAGATTTTTCTTAGGCTGTGTGGTTTTATGTAGGTGCCATGTGCCACTTATCTGTGGGATGGTAATTCCGGTGGACTGGAGAAACCTTTCTTGGAGAAAATAGAGCTTAGTGAACAAATAGGCCTTAAGCTGCCTTCCCTCTTAATATACTAGCTAAGTGCCCATCTCTCTCTCTCTCTCTCTCTCTCTCTCTCTCTCTCTCTCTCTCTCTCTCTCCGGGGCAATGTTCAATGCATCTCATGGGGCTGTTGAAGCAGAAGAGGCTTGCCTCCCAGTATCAGTGATAATAGGCAGGTTTTGCCCTGAAAGAAAAATTACCACAGGTGCAGCATTTCCTTTTCCCCATAGGACTGAATAGCAGCCAGGTTACTCTGTCCCATAAAATTCAGTCGGGGTCATTTTGAACTAGCTCTGACCATATCTGCATAGCTCTTTCCCAGATTGTGATTCATGGTCACACTAGAATGTGTAACAGAAATTTGGGGACTTTCGGAGGGAGGGGAGAGACTGCCTCTGTGCCCCCCTGCCCCCTGCTCTCCTGCCTGCATTTGGACATACTGGAGAGCATCCTCTCTGCAGTCAGTGAGACTGCAGAGAGGCAAGGGAGCTGGCTGTGTGGGCTTCCTTCTTTCATTAAGGACAGCCCACACAGCCAATAGCAGCCAGAGCAAGGGAGGAGCTTCCTATCTCAACTCCAGCTTGGGAGAAGGCTAACAGCTGTGCTAGCGTTTCGATGTCACACTGGCACCGTCAAAATGGAGGTGGAGGCCACAAAACACAGAGATAACCGAAGGTACAGAATAGAGTTTAGGGAGATAAACCATAAGTCCATTTTTTGCTATGACTGTGATTGCCCACATTCAGATGTACAGTTTGCGAAAGTGGAGATGAAGGGACCTCCAATTTCGTGTTACATAAGAATGTGGCCAGCAAGGGGGAGAGGGGGGAGAGGTGATCACAATATTTATGACGCATTCAATGGATATAAAGGGCTACATTATACCTGTTTTTTTCCTACACTAACCCCTAAATAAGAAAAAAATCATTCAAGCTGTGTCACTTATGCAATACAGAATGCTTCTTTTGATGCAAGTACATGAGTTGCAAGGTATTATGTTCGGTTTAAAATTACCAGTTTAAACAGTGGTGGTGGTGGTGTACACATGAATTTTACTACACAGAGATTATTTCAAAGAAAGGAATATATAATGGCCAGCATCTCAACAATGTATGCATGCAGCCCAAAGGAGCTTCCGGGTCCAGGCATGCAAATGGCCAGTGCTCAAGCATGATGGTCTTCAAAACGGCCATTGTGAGCTGGGAGAGGGCTGGGAAGGCCCAAACCCAGGCCTTAACAGCCGAAGACCAGATGGAGGCCGGTGGGAGGAGGGGGAACCAACTGAGACCCCCAGCGGCTGTGGCAGCACCCCCCCCCCCCGAGGCAGCTGGATGACGCAGACCCAGCAGTGAGTTTTTTAAAAAATCCCCACATTTAGAACCCCTGAACTGGTCCAGGTGGTTCAGCAAGAAGTCAAGCTGAGCCAAACCGAACCAGGCCCTTTTTGGCCCAAGGGCGAGCCATCAAACAGGCCTGGTTCAAGAGAAGAGAGCTGGTCTTGTGGTAGCAAGCATGACTTGTCCCCTTAGGTAAGCAGGGTCTGCCCTGGTTGCATACGAAAGGGAGACTCAAAGTGTGAGCACTGTAAGATATTCCCCTCAGGGGATGGAGCCGCTCTGGGAGGAGCAGAAGGTTCCAAGTTCCTTCCCTGGCATCTCCAAGATAGGGCTGAGAGAGATTCCTGCCTGCAACCTTGGAGAAGCCGCTGCCAGTCTGTGTAGACAATACTGAGCGAGATGGACCTATGGTCTGACTCAGTATATGGCAGCCTCCTATGTTCCTAATGGCGAACCAGCCCAACCTTGAGCTGGTGCATACATCCCTAGAGAGTGTAAGGGCAGACACACTGGAGGTGATATCTGTGGAGATCTTGTGGTTCCTGTCAAAAAGCCTTTCCGGAAGCTGCTTGTCAGGCTCAGGCCACTGGCCTAGTCTTCAGAAACAAAACGTTTTCACAGCATCTTCAGTGCTCAACTGTCAGCCACCAACTGAAAACCAACAGCTGACTGGGAGAAAGAGAGAACAAGGCCACTTTATTCTGGGGCTTGAGTTACAGTGGCTCCAGGGAAGGGAGAAAGGGAACCTGGCTTGTGAAATAGAACTAAGACCTGCCATTAAACCAATCCCTTCAACCTCTTCAGTATATTGTTTATTCTTCCATTCTTTAACACTTGACTGAATTTACTGAATAAAAAGGGTTTTTAATATACGCAAGTCCTATAGTCCACCAATGATTTAAAACATTTCTTAATACCACACCTACTACAGGAGGAGATAAAGAATAATAAGAGATTGGTAGCAGCAGAGATATATAAACTGGGCAGAAGTGTCAGGAAGGTTTTAAGTCAAAGAAACCCTTCTTCTATGATCACCTAATTCTGCAGGTCCCCTTCCCTTCTGAAACATCTTTTCTCTCTCCAGAACTAGGCTTCAACTTACTTGTTTCATTTATGGTCCCTACATTGGATATTGGATATGTATGCAACGTCCTGCCACTCGCTCCCCCTGCCACTCTCTGGCCAGCCACTCCTGCTGCTGCCACTTGCCATTTCGCCTGCCCACCCCATTTTTGGCTGGTGGAAAGCGGGGAAGCCTCAAATTGGGTCTTCCTGCTTCCCACTAGCCCGGAACTGGCTGGAATTGCAGAACAGGTAGCACATGTGCATCCTGCATTCCCAGCAAGCTCCAGGCCAGTGGGAAATGAGAAGGCCTCATTCAGGGCTTCCCTGCTTCCCACCGGCCCCAGAGCCAGGTGAGCGAGTAGCGGGTGGGACAGTGTGGTGATTGGCAGCAGAAGCAGCCAGCCGGCCAGCAGGTTAGCAAAGGGCTCCGCACCACTGGAGGGGTGCACAGAGAGTTCCTGTATGGAATACGGGCCACTCTGCCCTCATTACGCCACTGCTTTACAGGGTTGTTGCAGTATTACATCAAGATTAACTATGTGAATTGCTTTTCACACTCAGAAAACACTAGACAAATGGAAAGTAGTATTATGATGATGTGAGTGCACCTACAAACACATGCAACCTATCAAACTCCACATAGCCCATCAGCTAAGTACTATGGGCTGCCAGTTGCTTGATAATCACCCTTCTATTTCAATAGTACAGGCAGGCGGCAAAACCACGAAGCTTTACAGAGTCCTTTATTGACCAATATACATAGCTGTTGAGCTGTGTTTGGCTTGGTGGATGACAAGTTCTGCAGTCACGATTTTCAAAGCAGCCTAGAAGAGAGACAAGAACACTGTAGTGGGAGAATCTGTGTATGGTCCATGCTTTCAAATGTCAAAGGTGAGAATGTTAACTATTTACAAAGTGTGTTTCCATTATTTACAAGTGTTTTGTTGGGTAATCTGGGTGTCACAAATGTAAGATCTTGTAACCTGTGATAATTGAAATGGGTGTCAGTGCAGGAGAAGCTGGATTTCAAAAATGTCAGTAGTGAAGGGCAGGATGCTGCTGCTATGGAAGTTCAGGCCAATGTAATTGCCAATATTGACCTCAGCTTCATTTACAAGGGAAACAAAAAGAGCTTTTGTTTGTTTGCTTTTGTGATTGCAGCAGACATTGTAAAGCTACTCAGAGGCTTGGAGCGTATTTCAACAATACACTTCACTCTCAATAATTTCCTTCTTCCATAAAATCATTAATCATGTGCTCACATGTGCCACATGAGTTAATGTGCATACATTGCACCATTGCCCTGGGAAGTTTATTGTACTTGGCAACAGCTGCAAGGCTTTGAGTGCTCCAGTTACCATTTTAACTCACTCCTAGTGGCATTGGCCATGCCCCTTCCTCATCTATATAAACTCCTTTCTTTGTATGTTTTGCTACTGCAAGATTCCTAACAGCAGTTGGGTCAAAACATTTGCAACAGAATTTTCCTCCTTTGCCAATTGCAGCAGCACTATGATGATGAGTAGAAAGCAATTCCTAAGGCACCTGGGATGGCAACCTTGAGCACAGCAAGGCTCTTGAACGCCTTTGAATTTCAATGGGGCTTCCTGGTGCGTTATGCCCCCAAAGATTTACAGAATATCTGAACATAGAGTAAGAAACTATGCAGGGCTTTAGAATACTGTTTTATTATACCATAATAATGTTTTCATATAATAGACCAGTCCTATGTATTCTGTTTTGACAGCTGCTCTAGAAATTAAGAAGAAATCCATTTATCTGATCATCAGCAACAATAGAATGGTATAATAAAGAATTATATTGTTGACTTCTAGCTGACCATTTCTTTTGTTAGGCAGATTGCTGGTTAATAGCCCAGAATTATTGGTTGGTATTTCATCAGTGGGTTAGGTGATATTTTCCTGAAAGGTGTGGAAATTATAAGTCGGAAGGATATACATGTCAGACAGGTAGCAGGTAACACCCCTTTCTCAAGCTGAAAGGGGATGTAGAAGGATGTATGTGAGTATGAGTGTGTATGTGTGTGTGTGTGTGAGAGAGAGAGAGAGAGAGTATAAAAAGCAGCAAGCAATGTTTAAGAGAAATAGAGGAGGACTGCATCAAGCAACCATGTTGCATTTGGCAACCATATATCTTGTTTCTCCATAAGCACAGACATTTCTGGTTTCATGTAACTCTTTTCTGAATTGGTAACCAATGTGAATACTATTAAAAATGCTTTATAATATCTCAGTACCAGAGACTGTCTCCATATTAATATTCTGCAGATTATGAAGCATGACTCTAAATCTAAAACACAACAGCCTGCTCGGAGGTATACAGACAGAATACAGTATCTGCATTCCAACGAAGTGAGAATCCATCTGCTACATCTGCAGAGGTGTAAAACTCATCAACTGCCCATTTAAAAATTTAAAGACCTGTTACTTTCAACAAAATTACCAATCATTTAATTTCACTAATACAATGCCAACACACAATTATGGCTTTAGAAATCTAATCTGATATAGAATATGCTTTCAAGCTAGACAAAATATTTTCTTTTATAATTTATTTCTATATCAATATATCAGATGCTCATTTGATATACTGGAGAAATGCAGATAGTCCTTTAATCTTCTGGAGCCCCCATCCCACTTTCACCTTAGAACTCCTGGTGTTTGTTGTCTTGTGCATTTAGTTATCATCCTTCCTCCTTTTCTAGGGCACTCAGGTAACACTATGGAAGGAGTCTGGTGATTGGAGAAGGGAAGGGGTATTAGTTTCACTTTTATCTCATCAGGTCTAGACTGTCTGTTATGAAGAGGCACCCAGAAATCCTGGGGAACTCTACTGGGTTGCACAGGCTGTGGAGGTGCTAGGTGCAGGCCCTAATATCCATTTAGGACAGGGCAGCACAACTTTGGCCCTCCAGCTCTTTTTGGTCTACAACTCCCATCATCCTCAGCCATAGTGGCCAATAGTCAAGGATGATGAGAGTTGTAGGGCAACATCTTCAGGAGGGCCAAAGTTGTGCAGCCCTGATTTAGGATCTACTTACCAAGTCCTTCTGAAAACCAGCCCCCTTATTTTATTTATTTATTTAAAATATTAATACCCCTCCCCTCCCTGCTAACTTGGCAAAAAGGCACCTTTTAACGTGGTGATTCTCTTTATTTAGCAGGGGGAGAGTAACTGGCCCTATCCACCCCCAGCACAGTACCTCCAGTGACTGTTGCTGCTATCTTTGTTGCTGGTATCTATCTGATGTTTCTTTTTACACTGTGAGCCCTTTGGGGACAGGGATCCATCTTATTTATTTATTTATTATTTCTCTGTGCAAACCGCCCTCAGCCATTTTTGGAAGGGCGGTATAGAAATTGAATTAATAATAATAATAATAATAATAATAATAATAATAATAATAATAATGCTCAGGGCAGCTTACAACAATAAGATAGACACAGATACAAGTAATAAAATTAATTTTTAAAAAAGTTAGATTAAAAACAATTATTAGGTTCAAATTAAAACTGAAAATTATAAAAAGCTAAAGAGGCTAAAGAACCTACCAGAAATAACAAAATAATAATAATATTAAAAAGCCTCCTTAAAAAGGTGTGTTTTAAGATGTTTTTTAAATGGCATTCCTTGAGCTGGAACTACCACCCCAGCAAAGTAGAATTGCCAACCCTCCAGAATTGGCGTGGAGTCTCTAGGAATTGGCACCCATCTCCCAATGGCTACTGAAAGCAATCCTGGAGATTTTAATGGCTTGATCATTAAAATAATTGTTAAAATACTGGAAAAAAGTGGGGGGGGGTGTCTCCAGGAATAACTTCAGAGTTGGCAACCCTGCTCCAAGGACCTCTGAAGGTTGATGCTTCAGACTCTCCCTCTGAAATCAATCTCTCTTAAAAGTGCTGAATTCTGGCTGGATTGTAGATACTGTACTAACATGGCTTCTTTCTTGAATGCCTCCTGGAATACTCACAAGCTCTCTTTATGCCACAGCAGTTATTTGAAGGGGTAGTATCGTCAACTGCTATCTCTTTCAGCTCTCTACTCACACACACCATGCTGGGAATACCGAGCAAGCCACCATTTAGGTTTTACAAGCAAAAGTGAATTAAACATGTCTTGGGACCTACAAACTATTGTTGGATGGATGGCTTGGCAGTTTGCTGATTCGAGAGCAAAAGGAAGCTACATGCCAGCAGCCACTGCAGCAAAACCTCAGTGGGAACTGAAAGAGTAACTCCAAAGAAAATGTGAATATTATACACAATGTGAATATTTAGCTGCACTTGAGATACACTGCAACCCTAATAAAACAACCCCCTGATGTATTAACACTGTGGTACACAATCCAGTCAATTTTCAGCAACATTTACATCAATTTCTCCATTAGAGTTAAGCATGCTCTTAGCTTTCTCTTGGTGAAATCAGTCCCTTTGAAAGCGAGTGGATTGGAATGCTTAATTATACTATAAAGTTCGACTGACTTCAATGAACATTTTATTTATTTATTTATTTATATTTATATACCATCTGTAACCAGATTGCAAAGTGGTTTACAACTAATTAAAACAATCTGTAAATTTTAAAATCAAGAGTTAATAGGTAAATTAGATTTTCAAATCAAATTTTAAAAATCAACTAAAAGCCTGACTGAACTGGTGTGTCTTCAGTGCTCTACTGAAGACCATCAGAGATGGTGCAACTCTTAATTCAACAGGGAATGCATTCTGCCGTCCTGGAGCTGTGGAACTATAGAAAACTATAGAAAGGACTCACTGCTGAGTCACCACCAGATGAGCCAGTGGTAACTACAAACAAACCTCCTCTGATGATCTTAATTGGTGGCAGAGTTCATGACAAAGTGTGCCTCATTTGGGTTGGAATCAAATGTTCACTTCCTGGAATGCAGGCCCCATTAAACTTGGTTGGTTACTTCTGAGAAAATGGCATACATCTTCAGCTCACCTTACTGACACACAAGAGAAATAGGTTTGCAGCCCAGTCTAATGCATGTTTATTGAGAAGTAAATCTTCCTGAGTTCCAAAGAACAGAAGAAGCTGCCTTCTACTGAGTCAGTCCATCTAGCTCAATGTTGTCAAAACTGACTGGCAGCAGTTCTCCAGGGTTTCAGACAGGAATCTTTCCAAGCCCTATCCAAAGATACCAGGGATTTGACCTAGGACATTCTGCATGCAAAGCATGTTTGTTTGTTTGTTTTTACATTTATATCCCGCTCTTCCTCCAAGGAGCCCAGAGCGGTGTACTACATACTTGAGTTTCTCTTTCACAAGTTTCTCTTTCACAACAACCCTGTGAAGTAGTTTAGGCTGAGAGAGAAGTGACTGGCTCAGAGTCATCCAGCTAGTTTTATAGCTGAATGGGGATTTGAACTCAGGTCTCCCCGGTCCTAGTCCAGCACTCTAACCACTACACCACACTGGCTCCTTTGTTCCCTACCACTGAGCTACAGCTGCTCCCTTTACTCCCCAGTGAGTGTGCAGGATGGCAGCCTTGAAGTATAAAATCAAAATGATACCTTTTCCCAGTCACTAAGACTGATGCTTATATTTCTGATAGTGCACAGAGATGAAAATTGGAAGTAAAAAGATTGCACTATCTATGGAATTGGATACCTGAAATGGACAATTAACAAAGCTCCATGATAAATCCCATCAAATCCCCGTAACCCAGACTTCAATGCCAGCTTCTGTACACAGCTCTAGTACATTCTTAACTCAGAGACAAGATAACCCTGGAAGCTCAGTCCAATTGCCAGGCACATAAAACTCCCAAGGGATCGAGAATGAAATATTTGTGGGGCTCAAAAAACCTGATCATAGTCTAAAGGGATACTGGCAAGAGAGGCTTGAAATGGCCACAAGTCTTGCAGTAAAGTGATTGCTGGAAAAATTGCTTAGCTAGTTGAATGGAGAAAGTTTTCCAGAACTTGATTGGACACGTTTTGGAATTACACCAGCTTCTTTCCTTAGAAAGCATATCTTGGCCTGTCTGGGGATTTCTAAAACCTTAAAAGCCTACCTGTGCTTTTGGTTCTTCTTTTGCTCTTTATGAGCAATGATGGTTATATGTTGCTTAAGATTGGGGCTAAAGATAATTCAGGATTGATAATGACAATTTTTTTAAAAGCTCTTTAAATGTGTTGCTTTTATCGCCTATTTCTCCCCCCATGTCTTTGTGAATTGATACTGCTAGAAAAAGAAGGTTTGGAACATATATGACTGGCGAAGAGAAGTTTGTGGGGGAGGAATATTTTTCCAAACCTAAGTGGCTCATAAAATGGTGCAATTTTTATTCCCCAGTTGTTGTTGTTGTTTTGTGTGTGGGGGGGGGGGGGGAATGATTGGATTGTTTCCAAGCTAATTCAAAGGGAGCATGGCAGAGCTCACACATCTCTAATTCCATCATCAATTGAAGATGCACCTGTTTCAATAGGCTTTTGACCTGTTTGCTGAATGATTTATTGTTCCCCTCTGAAATGGCATTTTCTTTCATGGCCTGCTGGTTTTTATTAGTAGATGTTTAAAACAATGTTTACTCTTTTCTGAGTTCTGTTTTTAACCCCATTATGTAAACCAACTTGATTGCTTCATTTGAAGTTTATCGGCGGGATATGAAATTTTTGGTCATTTTAAAATTTTTAAATGACCCCCAAAATTGAACACCATTTCACATCATAAATACTCGCCGCTATTGCTGCAAGGAGAGAGATCAGTTGCAAGGTTGGAGGTGTTCTGCTTTATACCCATGACAAAAGTAATACGTGTTCTTGCCCCCCTTTTTCTTTTCTGATGGGCCTTGCATCAAAATATTGTGATTATTAGAAACCCAGTATGGCTCTCTTGAGGAAAAAATTATACACTCTTCTGCTCTTAATCTCTCCCCAACTCCCCATGGTTCTGTGATGGAAGCTAAAAGATGCAAAATAGAATTTAAAACATAGTTATACAGAACACAACAGGGAAAACACCTTTAATCAACTTAAATGCATTTAGCTAAATCTAGAAAAATCAGTCTCATTGAAACCCAGAACAGCTTTACAAGATGCATTTTCTCTAAGTGCCTATTCAAGTCTATGATTTGCCAACAAAAATAGTCCCCACCCCCTTCCTCTCTTCTCCTCTGCCCATGAATAGGACACATTATGCTTAATTGAAAACTGCAGTCAGGAAAGCAATCAGGCTGGCATGGCTAATAACAGGCGGGTCTATTAAAGTATCATTATAGGCTAAATTAAAATTGCATTTCTTTTCTAAATATGAAAGCTGCCATTGTTATAGGATGCAAGTTGTTTCTCAATGGGATTTCAGCATGCAGGAGAAAAGGAATCAGAGCTTTTGTATATATTTTTTGTGTGAACCTTACATCTAATGGAAATGTTTCAGATTGATTATTGTTGTTATAGGTTTTATTTCCCTTTAAATCAGGAACATAGAGTTAAGACAACGCCATAGTTAAAGACTTTTTTGCTCCCACTTTCAGAAACGTACTTTATGCTTAGGATCAGATGATGGCAGTATTTCCTCCACAATTCAGCACCCAAGCTAGGACTTCTCCACTGTTGACAATGGAATGGCTGGTGTTCATGGATCTTTGTCATTGCCAATGGGTCATAGCTAGCTCAGTGACAGAACATTTGATTTGCATGCAGAAAATTCCAGGTTCAATCCCTGGTATATCATATGAGAAGGCTCTTATTAATATAATAATGGTGATGGTGATGTTATTTGTCAGCCACCCCATAACAAATTGTTCTCTGGGTGGTTCACAATAAAACAAAACAATAGAATAAAACGTAATATTGATTTGATACAATAAAATAAATACAAAAACATTTTTAAATCTTTTTTAAAAAAACTTTAAAAGGCCTAGGTGAACAAAAAGGTCTTTACCTGGCATTTAAAAGAATGAGTGACAATGCCAGGCAAGCCTCACTGAGAAGGCTATTCCATAAACAGGGTGCTGCTATTCCTGAAAAGGCTACCCACCTCACCTTATTTGGCAGGGCATTCGGAGCAAGATGCTCTCTCAGGTAGACTGGTCCAAAGCTATTTAGGGCTTTAAAGATTAAAAGCAACACTTTGAATTGGGCTTTTAAACAGACTGGGAGCCAATGCAGCTGACAAAATACTGTCTTGATATGATCAAAACACCCAGCCCCAGTTAATAATCTTGTAGCCCTATTTTGAACCAACTGCAGTAGAATAGCCATAGTTTATATTAGTAGTTTTCAAAAGGTTTTCTCAATGGATTGCTATCAGGGAAGGTGAAAATGTTAATGAGCAGCGTTTATTTATCACTGGCACCAATGGTCTGACTTGGTATCAGGCAGTTACATAGGAAGCTGCCTAAAACCAAGTCAGACCATTGGTCCATCTAGCTCAGTATTGTCTACATAGACTGGCAGCAGCATCTCCAAGGTTGCAGGCAGGAGTCTCTCTCAGCCCCATCTTGGAGATGCTAGGGAGGGAACTTGGGACCTTCTGCATGCAAGCCTGCAGATGCTCTTCCCAGAGCAGCCCCATCCCCTAAGGGGAATGTCTTACAGTACTCAGATGTAGTCTCCCATCCATATGCAAACCAGGGTCAACCCTACTTAGCAACTCATTCATAACAATTCATGCTTGCTACAAGACCAGCTCTCCTCCTCCTGGAATCAAATGTCTTGATTCCCAATAAACATATTCTTCTTCTACTAATAGTAGTACCCTACAGGTCCAAGTATCTTTCTTTGAGCCAGTTGCTCTAGGATGGAGGATGAAAAGAAACAATGCAAGGTTCAGCCATGATTATGACTGAACATAGGATGCCATGGGAAGGCACCTAATGTTGATGCTTGAGAACCCTTGACTAATATATGCAGTTGGGAATGTGATAAACGTGTATCAATGACTGCTAAACTCCATGGACACCACCTACTTTATTATATTCACTGTACTTTCAGCAAAGAAAAAGTGCCCCTCTACAGCATTTGCAAGCATTGAACAGCAAAGGTACTATTGTTCAGATAAAATAATCCCTACAACAGATTGGTTCTTACACCCACACACTATCGATTCTGCCATAATGCCGACTTCTTTTAAAATACTCATCAGTAGCAAGGCCTCATGAATGTCCATTGTAGCATAATATTTTGGCAATGTTATTAAGAGAATTTTATGTATTTGTTTGTTTATTTGTTTGTTTATTTTCAATTATATTTCTCTACCGCCTGATATAGACATTTCTAGGTGGTGTAATGCAATTAAATAGGCACAGAGAAAATCACTTCTAAATAAAATCCCAGAGCTCTAATGAAATAAGATTGAAGAGTAAGGAAATTATAGTCACAGCATATGCTAGATATCAAGAGGAAGCTCTTGGCAGGCAGAACATTGCATAGTAATATACTATACCACAAAGGGTATAACTTAAATGATATTGGAAGTAAACCTCATATAATCTTCCTTCACAATATATCCATCCCCAGCACAGCATCCCTCCAGTGGCTGGTGCTGGTGTCTATCTTGTTTCTTTTTTTAGATTGTGAAGCCTTTAGGGACAGGGAACATTTTATTTATATCTATGTAAACTGCTTGGGAACTTTTGCTGAAAAGCAGTATATAAATATTATAATATATTTATATATAATATAATATTTATATATAATATATATAAATATTCATTGTTTGCAGAAAATTACATTCACCCCCTGCCTGTTGAATACTACTTAGAGTCTACTAAGTACTATTAGACTCTAGTAATATACTATTAAATAAATACTTACATTGGGGGCATCAAAACAATTTATACTGGGAACTGTTGGCACTGGATTAAATTCACTTCTGAGCCTCCAATTCAGCACGAATCATGGGCAATTAGTTGTATGTAACAACTGAACACCCCAGGTGGGGATGTGTCTCACCATGCACATCAAAACATACCTCCAGACACTTAAACTGAGTGTGGATAAGCACAGTTGTATTTTCGTTTTCATGCAAAGTGAACAATGATTTTGAATTAGTTTTAGCACTCTTCCTTCAAATATAAATCAAGATTTTTGTGGGGTCAGCACTGGAACACTCCCCAGTTTTCCAGTCTTAGTGCTTTGAGCACTGATTGGCTACTTGTTTGTGTCTTTAGAAGGACAATTTTGGATGCAAACCCTGAAACCTAAGAACATTAAAATCAACCTAACAACTATTTGCTCCATGTTTCCTCAGTATTTTTTAATACTTGAAAAATCTAAGAAGGATTATAGTTTTGAATTGTATTATTCTAATGACCATTTTTAATATTTCTGCCTAGCATCAAGTCTGCAAAGTGCAACAACAATTGCCATCCAAATACCAGATGAACTAAATATTATTTCACCTCTAATCAGGAGATATTGGGGATTATCATATTAAAAGCATGAGCTCAATTCTGTCCCAATGTCCATGTTTACTGTATTTTCTTCATTTCTTGCTTACATTTTCCAAGCTATTAACATGCATGGAGAGTCTATCATAGAACTTGATTATCTTATGTATCAAAGTGACAGATCTACAGCCTTGGTGACAGCATTACAGCTCACCAGTGCTAAGGGGCAATTAATCCCTTATGAATCAGAGGAGAGTTACCAGATCATGACAGACCTTGGAAGTCTGTCAACTCCTCTTGAATGAGGCCACTAGACTGTTAAGAGAAGCACTGGTGTGCATTATAAGTGGTGGCAAACTGTAAATCAAGCAGTGGAAGGGGCAGTAATGAAAATAAAATAGCCAAAAGGAGTATGTCACAATGATTAACTTCCCATTTTGAGACAATTCCAAGACACTGAAGATTATGTGTTAATGAAACCTTTCTTAGTTCCACCAAAATGCAAGTCATAAATGAATACAGAGCATCTGACTTAATACTTTCTACGAGACACCAGACTGAGTGATTCTGGGCACATCAGTGTCTCTTACTCTTGGGTTCCCCATCTGTAAGGTAGAATGCCCTTCACCAGGGGTTCCCAAGCTGTGGTACCCCAGATGTTGCTGAACTACAACTCCCGTCATTCCCAAGGTTCAGCAACATCTGTGTCTGAATACAGGACAGCTATTGTTCTGCAATAGTACCTCTTGCCTCCCCCTCCCAGCACCGCCCTCACTGACTGCCACTGATGCAGCTATAAAGGCAACAGTGCTCCTCTGTTTGTCCCTGGCATCTGATGTTCAGAGGCATACCACTGCTCAGGAGAGCCACTGCCGGGGGAGGGGGAAAGAACCTCCCGCACCAGGCCCAAAGGCAGCAAGGGGGCCAAAAGAGAAGGTGCCATCCTGCCTGCCTGCCCACCACTGTCCCTCCTTGCCGCTGCAAGGAGGCCAGTAGAATGCTGCCCTCAATACACATTTGCTCCATCATTCCTTTTCAAAAGAAGCCTAGAGTGTGGAAGAGTGTTCTGCTGTAAACGTAAGCTCCCTCTTGGAAGGAAGGAGTGGGTGGACAGCAATGTTCCCTGTAACGGATTCCCAGATGCTGTTGACTACAACTCACATCATCCCCAGCTGCAGTGTCATTTTGCTGGGGATGGTGGCAGTTGTAGACAACATCATTTGGGAATCCCTATTACATGGAACACTGGTGGACAGGCAGGCAGTCTGAGACTGGGGGTGGGAATAGTTGCTTGGTGTGGTTTGTATGCCTTGCAACTTGGTAAACAGGTCTGGGGCAGGGAGATGGGGTGTGGCAGAAAAAAGCTGCCCAGCATGCTTTGCAAACTGAGGTTGGAGCGCGGGACACCATAGAGTTGCTAATAAATTGTGTGTGTAAGCAAACCACATACAGTGGATTGGGCCCAGACAATCCTGTTGACACCCTGGGGGATTCATTTTGCTCTAAGATCATAGCTGATATGATGTTGAGGTTTCAGGAAGTTCTGGGGCAATTCAACAAAGCTAGGACATGTGTTTAGACTTATAAATAAACAAAAAGTATTAGGACTTTGGATGCAAGGTGGGCAAAAGAAAGAGCAACATTCATGAGTTTCTACCATATTCAACAGTCTCTACATCTAAAACATCATCTGCATCACTAACTGACTCGTACTGTATTTACTTTAGGAGTTTCCTTTGCTACTTGTAGCTGCAATAACTGAAATGTTTCCTAGTAAGAGACAAGTGATCTGTTTAGTCCTCAGGGAATAAAACAGAGTCTCCGGATCTTCTCCCTTCTGGAGGTAAATTCTTTGAATCCTTCTGCAGGGGACAGAAAGACAGCTGGCTAATCTTTTTGCAGATGTTGCTCTACTGTTACTGTTTTCCTTGCATATGGAATATCTCATAAACGGAGCATGAACCGTTCAAGCTGTTGCCCATGATATTTGAATAAATTCACAACAGAGCAAACAAAGTTTGCCTGTCCTTGTGTGCTAGGTATTATCTTGTTAAATTATTGTAATTTTTTTCTCTTCAAAGACTGTTGTCCACTTTCATACAGTAATTATTGTCATTACATCTAATCACATAATCAGTGTGAATTCAAGTAACCACAAAATTAGAATACGCAATTATGTGATTTTGTTTGTCTGGAAAGCATGAGCAACTAACCAAGCCAGCAGGAAATGGAGCTTCTCCAAAGTATTTGACAATGTCATATAAAAGCCAGCAGAATCCATGTATAGTACTAGCTGACAACAGTCTAGGTTTAAGAAACTCCAGTAACTACATTGTTTTTCATTTCTGTTCTTCCTAGGGCTCCAAAAATTAATTCAAAGCAGCTTAAAAAGAAATATTATTGAAAACATGAAATGGCCACAATCCTGCACAAAGCAAGACAACACTTAAGCTCAATGAAATCAATGGGTTTCAGTACACCCATCTCCATGCTGGATTGTAGTCAGCTATGTCATTCAAGATTTCAGTAAGAGAAAGGGCAAAGATATTGGGAGTGGGCAGTACATTTTATATCTGCTTCTCTCACAAACACAAAGTAATCTTATATAGATTTAACTAAGAGTTTATTCAGAAACAACTCTATTTTCTCCGCCTTTCTGACTCCACCCGCCACAATATCTACAGGATCCCCACTGGGACAAGCTTCTAAACATCAACATATAAAAGATACTAGATAGAAAACAACAAACCCCTCTTCTTTATAACAACCAGAATTGAAATGATTTAAAAATCAGTGACAAAGTCTTGAAGTATTTTAGGTGGTCTCCTGTCACACACTCTTCTCCTAATTTTGGGGTTCTCTGCACAGGAGCTGTTAGTGAGGTTTTTTTTTCTGGTAAAGAGGATTCTCCATCACTTTCACCAGCTTCCTCCATGAGGTCAAAACTGCAGGCAAGATCAAAGTCCTCTCTAGCTCCTCTCTTGAGATCAGACTCTTTCCCCTTTTTTCTCATAGTGTATGTGGAGGAATAGCTGCCTATCCCCGATTTGTGACACCACGTGTGGAAGAATTTCGGAACCCACCAGCCCCCTTATATCAGTTCTTTACCACTGCCACCAAGTAGACTTTTCTTTTCTATGGCTGCATCTACTACAACAGCCCTTACACCTTTGCAAAAAAAACCCCAGAAAACTCAGTAGAGTGGAAAGGCTTATAGGCATGGGATGGAGACCATCAAACAACAACCACTTCTAATCTTTACATGTAACAACATTTACTTTGGAAAAGTATAAGTCAATTTGAAACATTAGCTTCTTGGTTTCTTTACACAGCACACTCTTAGAAAACAAAACAGTTACCATAAGAGCATAAAGGAGGGCGGGTGGTGGTGGTGGTTGGAAAGTCACATCCAACTAAACTATTCTGAAACTGGTCTCTAATACAGAGTCCTCTGCAGTTGCCTTCCTTTGTCAGCAGCCTGGCTTGTTTCTGGTGCTGTCTCAGGTCTGGGTCACCTTTAGGTTCAATCCAGGTTCAATCCAGCCTGGTTCTTCAGGGATTTCAGCCTTTACCAGAGAGTACACCACTCTCTATAAGTGGTTCTTGCTATAGCCACAGCACTGACTCTCCCAGTCTGTGCTAGCAATTCTTCAGCTGGATGCAGTTCCTTCCCTTGAACTGGACTCAGCTCCTCCAGTTCTCCAACAAGTAGCTTCTTGACTGTACTGCTTGTCCTTCTTTCTTTCTCTCTGCACACTCTTGCTGTTGTAAATGCAGACTCTCCACTCTGACTTCCAAACTGAACTGTGCTAAAAGCAACATCCTTTTATACACAAATTGTACCAAGAGTTCTTTTTAAACCATCCAATCCGTATAACACAAAGTTCCCTCAATTTTTCAAAACTTCCCTTCCCTCCAAAATTAAACTGTCAAACAGTTCTTTCTCAATGTGAAGCTAAAAACACACACACACAGCAGGCATGAACTCTTGACTCTGCCAGCATTCTTTGCCACCGAGGGACTTTGCAACCATATTAACACAGACATTCTATGTACAATAAGGAGAGTTTTAAGAATAGCAATGAATTAATAAAAGCAATTATTTACAACAAGAAAAGGTTTGGGAATATCAGTTCAATTCATTTACAATACAAGGGTTTATTTTACAAAAAAAACCAACCCAAGACTATGAGGCTATTCTCACGGTCATACAAAATTGAGCTAAGGGAGCCTAGCCCGATTTTGTATGACCATGAGAACCACCAGACTCACAGCCAAGCCCAGTCTCAGCAAAGCAGGTAACCCACTGAAATGCCCCTCCCCTTAGCCGAGGTTAGCGGAGCGAGCGCTCTGCTAACCCGGGCTTTTCAATCGCGTGTTGCCATGGCGTGGGTCTGCACCACAGCAACTCAAAAGTAGAACCCCCCCAACCAGGAGGCTTAAAAGCAGCCTCCCGGCTTGGGGGACTCTCCAGCATGCCCCGCGCGCTTGCGTAGGGCATGCTGGAGCTTCCGGGGGCCGTGTGCCCCCCGATCCCCCCAGCCCCCACTGGCTCCGTAATGAAGCTGGCAGTCATGTGGCCGGCCGATCCGGCCACCCAGGGCTGCCTCCCTGCTCGTCTACAGGGAGCTAACTCTCTCGAGGCAGGTCTCACTGATCGTGGGACCCGCCTCAACATGTGGTCAAGGCAAGGCTGATCCTAGTAGGGTGCGGGGCTTGGGGCGAATCAGCATGTGCGGGGCCTCCTTAACATTTCACATCATTACAGAATCATACTGATTGATGTCATACAGTGTAAATAGTGTGATTGAGGTTTTTGGATATGTCCAACCAGCTTGGACGTATAATGCATTTCTAAAGTAATAAAAATAAAAAGCACAACACATGCTTCACAGTTCTCACAAGTCATTCCGGGACAGTTGATTTAAAGGCTGGGGCAGAAAGGGGGTCATTTTACCCTTTTTTATGAAGTCAAAGGGCAGATTCTTCAATATGGGAGTGGAATGATGGTCTAAGGGGGAGTTTCAGTTCCAGACATTTTTATAATTTTCTGCCATGAAGCAAGCCACTTATAGGACTTTTTGGATGGGGTTTTGTAAATTAAAGAAAAAAAATTAAAAACCAACGGTCCAATCCACTTCAATTCAATACATATTCCTCCCACCCTGCCCTACAACTCTGCTCAATACCAAAGCCCTATGGCAAGCCAGTCCCTAAATATTCAAGGGGTGGAGGGGAATAACCACAAAAAGGAAATCACATCATACCTCCATTACTAAGGCTGGGCTGGGCAGAGCACTGGTGCTGGACACTCTATGCCTGCCTGCCTGCTTGCTTGCTTCTTTCCGAAGCTTCAGGTTTCAGCGAGGCCTGCATGGAGGCCTCTCTGGAAGCCCCACCCACCTGCCAAACAGCAAGGAAAGACAGAACTCTAGCAGCTTGCCTGGGAGCCTTTCAAGCTACACACAGACACAAAAGATTGGCTGCGGGAAAGATAAGTGGCTGGGACTGGAGGAGAGAGGAGGACAGGCTGCACTGCAATGTACCCAGAGCAGGGCCTGTGTCAGTGTGGGGCTTGGGGCAATTGCCCCAGTCACCCCGCCTTATGGACGGCCCTGGGTCTAGGCCTCATTTCTTTCCATCATCCATTATGACAGCATTGCCTCAGATTTTGATTATTTGTTTTGGTCCAGAATATTGGGAACAACCCTTTCTCACTATAAGGCAGCTGTACTCAAAGCCCCCCACCTGAAATGTTTGCTGTTTCACACCCTGTTTCTGGTCCACATATAAGATCATCATATAATTTGTATTTTTGTTGCTTCTCCCTTATACAATCATGAATCTCTGCATCCTCAAGGAGAGATGGCATGGAAAGCCCTATCAGTTGTTGCTGTTGTATAAATTTGGTGGTAGCTTTGCATCCTCTTAGTAGTTCAAAAGGTGATTTTCCTGTAGTGGAATGAGGAGTAGTTCAGAAAGCAAAGGGAGAAGCTGTTCGCAGAGGCGGCATAACCCAGGCAAGGGAAGTCCCCTGCTAACAGAGCAAAGAAGCACCTTTTTAAAGCAGGGGAAGAACAACTGCCCTTATCCATTCCCAGCACAGCATCCCTCCAATGGCTGTTGCTGGTGTCCATCTTACATTTCTTTTTTAGATTGTGAGCCCTTTGGGGACAGGGAGCCATTTTATTTATCTAGGTTTTGTTGAAAAGCAGTATATAAATATTCATCATATTTGTCATCGTATTCTTATAAGGCTGCATGTGAGAACTGCTGAGATTGGGCCCGATCCCAGCGGGGCAGCTTTGCCTAGCCCAGTTTTTAGCCAAGGTTGAGGGAGCCAGCGCTCCCTTAATCTGGCCTTTCCTGCTTCCAACCCAGCCGCACACAGAGACAGGAGCCTAAAATGCTCATCTCTTGGGGAACCCTCCAATTCATTGCACATGTCATGTGGTGCATTGTGGAATCTCTGGAAGCCAGGATGCATCGTCCCAGCCTCCGGAGCTGGGCACTGTGCCACTCAGTGCTGCTTTTCTGGGAGCACAGTCTGTGCTCCCAGAAACATGTGATCACTCATCTGGGGGGAAGGTAAGTTTAACCAGCCTTCCCCCCTGCCTACCAACCAGGCCCCACTGCCCGCACATGTGAACGACCTCAGAGTGTCACAGATTGCCTCTTTCCAGGATTGTTGCTGCATAGCAGGAAGTTTTGTAAACTTTATTTCACTAATCTGTTCATTTTTTCATTAAGCCATTCCCTCAAGGATGTTACAAGAATGGTCTTGTGTTTTATCCCACAGTTATGCAAATATCACTCCATTTCAAATGAGGTAAGCTGTGTCCCATTGTCCGTCACATTCTTTAGGAAGACCTTCTCTCACAAAAACGGCAGCCATGAATTGGATCACCTTGTTTGTAGTAATGTGGTCAACAAATAAAACTTCTGGCCACCTGGAATAGTTATCCACCATCACTATAACAAATTTTTGTTTGGGGGTTGATTATCAAAAGGCCCCATTATACCCAGAGCAAATTTTCCCCAGGGACCATTACTTGACTGAAGTCAAAGGGCTGGCAAAAGTTTTCTGTGACTTGTCATATACAAAACAAGCCATAAAGTGCCTGATCACATCTTCAATGTGTTTGTTCATAGGTGGCCACCAAAAACTTTCACTGATTCGCCTTTTAATCAAGCTCATGCCCAGGTGACATTCGTGGGCAATTCTGATCACTTTTGCTTGCAAGGAGGTTGGCACGACCAAACAATCAGTCCACAGCACCAGCTCACTCAGTGGCGCTCTTACCCCTGGTCTTCGAGGCCAAAGTCCAGGGGTTGCTTGACTTGATCTCCGAGTACTAAATAAAGCATATAAGGGTTTATGGTCTGACCATAAAGTGAATGTTCTGCCCCACAAGTAAGTCCTGAAGTGCCTCACCACCCAGAAATATGCTAGAGCTTCTTTTTCAATGACAGAATACATCTTCTCTGATGCAGAAAGCACTCTACATCAGTGGTTACAATAGTGAGCCTGCTGGTGTCTAAACAAGTAAGAGCAGGGCTAGCAGCAACAGCCGATTTTATAGTCTGAAAACTAACCTTGCAGGAAGCAGCCCAGTTCAATGCTTCATTCTTTTAAAAAAGAAGAAGCAGTGGAACAACTTTTGAGGCAAATTGTCTAATAAATTTAGAGTAGTACTCTCAGGATCCTAAAAATGAGTGAAGTGCATCCTTGTTGACCTGAGCATCTCAAAATGGTGAAGGCCTTAAGATTTAGATCCAGAGCTTGGATCCAAAGACTATTTAACTACTTTTGTGCATTTACATAACCTTTGGGCTTGTGTTTCTTGAACAGTAGCCCCCTATTCTGGATGACATCCCATCCCCCTTTGAAACTGAGGGACGTTATCAAAGTAGTTTGTATTATGTGAAAAGGAGGCAACTTGCAGTTGTTTCTACTACCTCGTTCCAAAGCTTGGGAGAAAATCTGGGTAGGGTGTACTAAGTTAACCACACAAGTAAACTCCCTGCCTTGTTTTAAATTCACAGACTACCACAAAATGGGAGCACATGCAACTCCCCAACTAGGGTAGGAAACAATCTTCTCCCCTGATAATAATCATGAGAATGAGCCTAGTATGATGTTCTTATGTTGAGGTCTATCAAAATATGCAAAGCCAAGTTGCATCCTGTGGTGACTGTCTCCACATGGCAAGCCATTTGGCTTTGCACATAGATGGTGCAATTTTCTCTGGATCTTTATAGACTTAAGATGTTTCCGTGAACATTTTTGGCATGAAAAATATAACTTTAGGTCTCATAAAACATTCTCAAAGGACCTCCCAAACTTCACCTTTTTTGGAACTGGTTCATTCATATTTGCTGTTCCTTCTCAACAACTATGTTGGCATTATTAAAATGTTCTTGCTGGCTATGTGATCCAGCTAATCAGGTTTTATGATGTGATGACATCATAATGCCAAGTAGTAAATCAGATATGGCTAGATGATTATGTCACAGTGCTTCCTGCCTTCACTTGGAATGTGCAAACATTTTTGTCCTGTTTCACAGCTCCCTCAAATTATCAACAAAATATAAAGATACAAAACAGAGGTGGCAATGTTTCACAAAACAAACCCCTTTCCCATTTTGATTCAATAAGAGATCTAATAAGAAAATGAACCTCCATGTACCCTGCGTTCTGCAAGGAAAGCCTTCCTTCATGATGTTCTATACCATGATAAATGTATTTTGCTAGGACAACAGATAAGGCCTAGATTTGCAGTTTTATCTCTGTCTTTGTGACACTTCTTCCCTAGGGAGATATTTGTTTGACACAACTATCTTTTTGAGGGCAGGTAAAAGACACTGAAGTAGTGGATAGCTTCTGCCTTTTAGGATCGACCATCAACAGTAAAGAATCCAGCAGTCAAGAAACACGCCTCAGACTAGCACTTGGAAGGGTTGTAATGAAGGCCTTGGAAAGGATATTTAGATGTTGTGACGTGCCTATACCTACAAAAATTTGAATTGTTCGGACAATCGTTTCCCCCGTAACACTCTATGGATGCGAAAGCTGAACTTTGAAGAAGCAGGACAGTAAAAGTATTGACGCTTTTGAACTTTGGTGCTGGAGAAGACTTTTGAAGATACCATGGACAGCCAGGAAAACAAACAAATGGATCATAGAACAAATCAATCCAGAATTTTCACTTGAGGCACAAATAACCAGGCTCAAACTACCACGCTTTGGACACATTATGCAAAGACCCAGCTCCCTTGAGAAGTCCATAATGCTGGGAAAAACTGAAGGAAAGAGACGAGAACAACCAGAAGCAAGGTGGATGGACTCGATTATGACAGCAATGAATGCACCACTGAGAGACCTTAAAGGCCAAGTTGAAGACAGATCATCCTGGAGAGAATCTATATAGTCGACACCAACTTGACAGCACTCAATCAATCAATCAAAAACTTTGTTTAGCAAGGAGGGGTTGCCCCGCTTTTCACTTTCTGCCTAACAATTATGAACATATATGAACATATGGAGACACCTTAGTGAATCAGACAACAAGGTTAGTATTGCCTACACTGACTGGCAGTAGCTCTCCAGTGTTTCAGGTAGGGGCTTTCCCTGTTCTGCCTAGAGATGCAAAGCATGTGTTCTCATGCTTTGTTCTCCCGCTGTTTTCTCTTTGTGAGTGTTCTCCCACTCACAAAATCCATTTATTTTTATGATTTTTTGAATTAAACAAACCCTTGAAAATAGTCAAAGTCATCTAAGTGGCTCGTTTCATGGCAGAAAATTACAAAAACTTCGGGAACTGAAGGCCTTGCCCCTGTACCATCATTCTCACTCCCATGTTAATGAATCTGCCCTTTGCCTTCATTAAAATGTGCCAGGACCCCCTCCCCCTTTACATTTCAAAAATGGCTGGGCTTAGAGTTCTGAAATGAGGCACACATGTAGTCCAGGATAGCAGGACTCTGTAGTCTTTTATTTCAAGGAAACTGGTCAATACTGTGATTGTTAATTAATTTTTCTCTACTGCAATAGAGCTGCCAGAAAGCGTTCTCTCTATCCATAGAGTACTATACACCTAGTGAGAGTGGAACTAACTATTACAACTAAATAAACAACATTTTTTTCAAATACACTATGCTTAAGCTGGCTTGGGATCCAAAAGGTCTGCATGAGAACTGTTAAGCAAGGTTCATGTACTGTGGTTTTAATTCTTTTTCCTCACAAATGCACTATGTTGTCCAAGTTGGTTTTTCATTTGAACTGTGGATCAAGGGACCTGTGTTGTGTCCCAGTTAGTTTGTGAATGGTCAAGAAGCTATGTGAATCCATTGGGGCTTGCGTAGTCTTTTCTTCTTCTTTTTCCCCTTGGCAAATGCACTCTGGCCCAGATCTGAGAGTTTGTGGTGAATGATCAAGAAGATGTATAGCTCCTTTGGGGTTGTGTAGTCTCCCCACCCCCCCCAAAAAAAGCACTTTGGCCCAGACCTGGGGATTTATGGTGAAATGTATATATAGAGAGAGGATGTTTATTCTCCAGAAGTCATTAGCCATAAGCTCATTAGGCCCAGGTCCAAAATTACCTAGCTGCACCCCTGTTATAAATACAGTAGATTAAGTTTGGCTCAGTTCAGGGTTATGGAGGGATTTGGGAAAGGGATGAAACTGGGGTGTACAGTGGGAAGTTTGGAGAATGCAGGAGTAGAGAATTCTCCAATTTGGGGTGGAGGTGATGCTTACCACTCAGTGGTGGTACTGTATGTCTTTTTATTTATATTTTTAATTAATTTGGCTGCATCTTTGTGACTAACAGCACTAGGAGGCTATTCACACACATGTAGAAAACCAGGGTAAGGGAGCCCAGCCTAGTTTTGCATGTATGTGTGAACCACCAGTATGGGGCCCGATCCCGGTGGTGGCACCACAGCTGCAAACCCACTTCCTGTTTTCACCACCTGCAAATGGGGTAACGAAAATAGGTGGGGGGTTTCGAATCAGTTTTCAACTAAACAAATTCTGCATTTAAAAATGCTGACTTTTCTGCCCCATGTAACTAATACAAATTTGCTTATTCTTGAATTGATTACTCTGTTCTGTGGAAGAGCAAGGAGTTGTGCAGGGTTCACAGCCTGCTTCCCTAGCAGTATCATTTTATCATCCACTCCTTTGGCTTTGTTCTCACGTTCTTAGTCCTCACAGGCATAAAAATTGGCACTTTTTTTTGTTTTGCTAAAGAGACAGGTTCTCAGGAAACTGAATTCTGTATATCATGTTCTGTGCTGTTTCTGAATTTGCATGGAATCATAAAATTTGCTCAGCCTTAGCTAATCTTGCTTGAGAAATAGAGGCAGATACATATACAAGAACATGTGTCAAGCCCCTGACATGGAAGGGAGCAATGGAAAAGGTCTATGCATTGGTCCAAGTATCATGCCCTTGAAGAGATTGCTCTAGACAACTACCTACTATCACCTAATGGCTAAACCAGCCCAACAGTTTGATCTCTCTTCTTGTCTTTTGCCACAAGAACTTCATAACACATTTCTTCATTAACTTTTCTCTTGTAATGTGATAGGAACCAGTGTAACACCTTCCCCAGGCACAGCTTCATTAACATGTCAATTACAGCCACACACTGTGAGTTCACCGGTATTATGAGGGCTACTGTGCTGTGTCGAACATAGAGACTGGCAGAGAATACCAAATTAAACCTTTCACATAAATGAAGGAATGCAAACGAAAGAAAAAGCAAATGAAGATACTCGCTTTCATTCACACCCACTTGGTTTTGTCCACTCTCTTGGCTTAACTAAGGTATGGATTGCAATCTCGAGGGAAATTCAGATTCACAAATAACTGCCTTGTATGACAATAAATCAAATTTCTAGGAATACTACAAGCATCTGCCATTTCCACTCACAAAATGAAAATTGCATTTTTGCCATGGTGGCTAAATATCCC
Organism: Hemicordylus capensis; assembly: GCF_027244095.1. Classification (NCBI taxonomy): domain Eukaryota; kingdom Metazoa; phylum Chordata; class Lepidosauria; order Squamata; family Cordylidae; genus Hemicordylus; species Hemicordylus capensis. The sequence continues at coordinate 93,628,805 of NC_069661.1, read as the reverse complement.
AAGCAGAGCAAATAATTTTTACAATATGTGAAGGGTTTGGGATAAAGAACAACTTGAAACCACAGGATATTTCATGTGTAAATCATCCATATAAAAATGATTCCTGATTATATTATGTATATATTATTACTTTATTACGTGTATTATTATGTATGTAAATTTTGGTCTATGACCGTAAATAAACATGACTGACTGACTGAAAATGATTCAGAATGGTGTTAGAAATGTGAAATGTTAGAAATTTGAATGTAGAATGATGGGGCTATTGTCTGGTCAGTACTTTTGAGTGGGGAACTTGGTAGTCACTTGACATGAATTGGTATCTTAGTATTGGCATGATTATGGGGCTCACAGTCTGGAATCTCCCATGCATCTCTGGTTGATGGGTCAGTTCTGTAAAAGTGAAAAGCCCTATTCAGACATTATGTTGTATGAGTGTATAGATATCTATATACTCGTACATGTTTTTGTGTGAATGACTGTAGCAGTGTTCATTTCAAAAGTGAACCTGGTGACAGGTCCCTCACATGCATGGCGCAGATAGGAAGTGTACTGTTGTACCTGCATTCAACATAACAATTGGGTAACTGTACCTGTGTACAGATCTGTACCAGTGTACTTTGTACATTCATTCCATAACACATGTCATATCCATAACACATGGATAGGGTTACAGAAAAAGTGGGTTGTACTTGCTAGATGGGCACATGATGTTTTGTCCCATGATAACCCAGTGTAGTCCTGGTCATTTGGTTTTGTGAAATGACACAAAGTGGCAAAACAAATGGAGGAACCACTTTGGACAGAACCCTGACAATATTTGAAATTACAGACTGTGAGTGAGATTGCACACATTGTATCTCTTTTCCTACTGCATTCAAAATAAGCAGTCTATTATAAAAAAATTAACCTTGGCAATCACCATGATGATATTTTAACCAATGATTTAACTTCTTTGTTGTCATTTATCTGTTTTAACTAATGTTTTAACTCTTCCGTTTTTGTTGTAAACCACCCAGAGAAGTAAGTTTTGGGCGGTATAAACATATGTCAAATAAATAAATAAATAAATAAATAAATAAATATTTGAGGCTGTCATGCTAATTTCGCTCTCTCCTCAGAAAGCTTGTTATTGCTACATTTGCCCTGTCCCTAACCTCTGGTTCTGAAAGAATGAGAATCTTCTGCAGCCGTTCAGTGATACCCTATACTTGAAGCAATTTTTCTTACAACAGTACATGATATGCTTAAGTGATCCAGAGAACAGTGAAGTATCATACCACTTTCACTTTCAAGCCAAAGAGGGATGATTTCAAGTCCCTGCAGCAGCTGAGTTCATATCCACTGCTGGCACTGCATTATAGCTTAGACAGCTGAGCTGTATTGTTAAAGATGTTCCCCTTTGATTTAAGATATTAAACTTGAGGTTGGTGCCAAAAATGCCATTACATTAGAACTCAAATGCCACTTGGGCTTCCTGGAAAGTTCAACTGTATATTAAAGCCGATGCATATATCATAGCCTAGAACAAACAATACAGCACCGTGGTAATGGCCTGCTCCAAGCCCATTAAACTGAACAAGAGCCTGTGTTCACTGGCTTCATTACATTTTTTCATCAAGCCTTAAGCAAACAGAACTGTTGCTTTGCATCCACTCTCGACAGGAACACCATCGTTTTAACTCTCACACACCGTCCACACTTTTGCTTATGCTGTTACTTTGAAACAGACACCATCTATTAAGGCAATCACCCGCAGGTAACACCAACACAGGAAGTTGATAGGTAGTCCACCTTTGGGGGTTCCCTATACTGGCTTTACACACTGTTCTTCTTAATCAATGCTATTCTCATTTGCAATTCTTTCAGCAGATTTAGTGAAGTAACTGTGAAATATAGAGAGGGAAAGAAGTCATAGGCCACATTCGCACGTAACATGCAGCCACATTGGACCTTCCTCCCACTCTCCCATCCAAATTCGGACATAACAGAAAGCGTCGTCTCTGCAGTCAGCGAGACTGCAGAGAGGAGGAGGAACTGGCTGTATGGGCTTCCTTCTTGATGAAAGAACAGCACACATGGCCAATCATGGCTGGAGTTGAGGGAGGAGCTTGAAGAGGATGCAGCCTGCGGTTCCACATTCGGATGTACTGCAGGCTGCGTCCAACCTTGTGTTGCAATAACAAAACTCACGACAACCTGAGGGTTCAGATTTGAGTTCCAAATCTTGAACCTTGGGTTTGTTGTTGAGCCAAACTCCAATTGCTCTCATTCACACATAACATTTGAGGAACCTCTGGCCCCTTCAACTGTGGTTCCACATTACGTGCTAATACAACCATAGGAAAGGAGGGTTTGTGCACAACCAGCAACTTCACTCCATTTCCACTGGAGCAAACACAGTGCCAAAACCTGCTAAAAACTGTTTATTCACATCATATAAGAACCACTCTGTGTCTTTGGATAAGGCAGTCTTTAAATATAAATACATAAAATACTACTCCATGCTTCACTAGGCATCTCCTGATCTTCTCTGCCAATTCTGTCTTTGGTTAGAAATTTAAGGGTACAAGGGCTGTAGGCTGATCAGCATTATTCTAAGTTCTAAAAATGAAAGGATTCCCTCAAACTTTCTTCCTTCAGCTCCCACCACAAAACACGCATTTTTTGCAAAGCTAGCCCCAAACACATGGGGTAAACCTCCCTCCCTAAAGAACTTTGCCATGCTCCCTCCCTCAATGTTTTTTTTAAAAAAACAACTAAAAACACATCTTTTAAAGGAGGCTTTTTAATGCTCCATCTTTGGTTATATCTGGTAGGTTCTTTAGTTTTTAGTTTTTATAACTCTGAGTTTTTAGCTTTTAAAATAAAATTTAATTTGAACTTAATGCTGATTGTGGTTTTTAACCTGACTTTTTAACTTGTTTACTCAATTTGGTTAATTTTATTACTTTTATTGTATATTGTATTTATTTTATTGTTGTGAGCTGCCCCAAGCAGTAGTGTACTGGAGGGGCGGGGTATAAATATTTTAAATAAATAAATAAACAGTCCCATGTACAATCTCCCAGACTGACCTAAGGACCCGTTTCCATATCCACTATGCAGTATTGGAAATGAGATGGATGAATCCAAATTAAAAATACCTGCTACTACTGCCTTTAGTAGTTTAAGATTAGTGTTGCTTTCTGTAGTAACAGGAATCTGGAGTAGGAGTATTCATATTATATCATCATCATCATCATCATCATCTCCATAATTATTTTGGAGTATTCATGTTGTCATCATCATAATATTGCAAAGACAGGAGTCATTCCAAGAGGACACAAAGCAAGAAGATAGCAAGCAGAGCAGCTGTCATCTTTCTTACACAAGAATTCCACAGAAGCTATGCTCCCCTCTGCTAATTTGCTCACTGGTCATGCTCACTGGGGGTCCCAGGGTTCCACAGTGAGAACCCTCCCCATGTTTAGTGCTACTCTCTGCAGATAAGTAACAAACACAGAGAGGCCTATTGAGGACACAGCAAGCAAGCATACTGGCATGGGGGTGTGGCTAACAGGCATCTGGGCATTTGCTGTCCATTGGGGCCAGAATGCCTGAGCAGGGCTAGAATTAAAAAAAAAAAAAGCACTTCTCTTTCCAGTCCCTGGTCTACCATACAATGTGGAGCAAAAGGTTAACATTCTCCCATCACAGATCTTCTAGTGAAGTAGACTTTTTGGAAAGAGTAAAACAAGGCCTTATTTGAGGGCTAGTCCTAGAACAACAATATACCAAATACCAGCTCTCCCTAAAATATTGGTTTGATGAAGGCTGCAGGTAGAAAAAAGAACTGGAAGCTCTGTGTTCAGAGGCTGAGCTAGGGATGAAAGGATAAGAACATAAGAAGAGCCCAGTGGGATCAGGCCCAAGGCCAATATAATTCAGCACCCTGTTTCCCACAGTGAACCAAGCAGATGCTTTGGGAAGCCACACAACCAGGAGGCATTTCCTTTCCTGTCACTCAGGGGCGTAACAAGGTTGGCTTGGGCCCAGAGACAAGTTTTTAAAATGGGCCCCCACCACCACCCATCATCCGTCACCGCCTTCCTCTTCTCCTCCTGGCCCAATGTAGACTCAACTAGTTAAAATCTATCCGAACTAGTTAAAAGGTGGAAATTACAGCACAGCAGAACCAAATTTATTGACTGCCTGACTCCCTTAGACTTGAGGCGGTTTACATAATTAAAACAACAACAGCAGGGTGGGGTGGGGGGAAAACACACACACACACCCCTAAAAGCCTGGCAGAATAGATAAGGTTTCAGAAGTTTCTTAAAGGACAGAAGGGAGGGGCATTAGGAATCTCAGGCGGCAAGGTATCTCAAATAAATGTGAGGCTGGATGGGATGGGATACAGAACGGGCAGAAAGCAGATTATAATCATGCAGGAAATGAAATGACCATGAATGGAACCTTGCACAACTACTGACCTTTCTCCAATTTGGGAGAGCTAGGAAGAGAGGCTTCTTCTCCTTCATCATTTATACTTTTAAAAGACCCATAGGATCTCATGTGCCAAGGACAGGTCTGTAATGTTTGAGTGATTTCTCCACTTTCTTACCTAACTTTGCATGTTAAGTGATTAAGAGTCAAAGAACAGCCTTGGATGTTAAAAGGGGGTTGATAAACGGAGCCAAGGAACTGTGAAAAGCGCACATGTGTCACTCTTCCCCTGTGTGTGCCTCCCCACTTCTGTTTTCCTAACAGGGGGAGGAAGGGGGAGCAGAGCGTTGCAATTAAAAATGAATAAAGGCCCTTCGCGGCGCTCTGCTTCCCCTTCCTCCCCCCGCCCTTTGGTGAAACCTTCTCTCTTCCTTGCTCTCCTCTCCAACTGACCTCCTCCCTTCCTTGCTCTTGGCGGCGTCAGCGTCCAGGAAGCAGAGCCGAACCACCCAATCATGTGCCTGCCTTTCCTTTCTTTATCATGTGGGATGCTGCCAGCCAATGAATGGGCAAGGAGGAGGAGCTGACAAGGAAAAAGGGAGAGGGGAAGGAGGGCAAGAAAATACGGCGCACTCGCACGAACATGGAGGGAAAATTTTTTAAAAAATAAAATAATTCAAATTGAAGGAGCTGCGGGAGCCGCTGGTGAGGGGAGGCACGTGACATGTCTCTGGAGGGCCCCCTCAGAGGCCAGGGCCCCTAGACAGCTGCCTCCCCTTGCCCGATCATAGTTACGTCCCTGCTGTCACTGCTTTGTACAAAATGACCAATGGAAAGTTTCTGAGGCATCAAATTCATTTAGGAAGCTCCAAATCCAGAAATTCAAAATCCAAAATTCCCAGAACTCCAAAATCATTTGGATGAGGAGAGGGAGCCTCCCTTATGCTAATTCTGAATACCAGATCTGGGGCAGGGGTGTGGCAGTCAGGTTGGTTTCTGGGTCATCTCGGAGGGACCATATTACAACGGGAGAAATCTGTCTCCCTCATGCCATTTATCACAATGATGCTGAGATAACACTTCATATAGTCCCCACTCCAACATGCCCACACGCTTCCCAAACACACCAGCACAGCCCATAGTAACACAAAGGTGCTTTACTTTTTAATACTGTGGAATATATTTCATCTAAGTTTTTTAATTGAACAAAGGAATAATGTGTTTAAAGGTCACAGGATATATTTAATCTTAGTTAAAAAGTCATCATATCTGTAATAAAAGAACCCAGCATGGTTGCAGTATAGACAGAAATGCCAGGGGAATTAGCTGACAAGACTCTAGTATTTACTTGCTGACTCTTACTGTGATGGCAGCAAGTGCAACCATTTAATTCCTTCTCGAGGCAAATTAGTGGCTTGTTATGCAGGGTTTGGTGGTCAAGAAAAGAGAATCCCAGCAATTCAACATGGCCTTACAAAAATAGAGACTATGCTAAAGCAAGAGACACAGGAACATAGGAACATAGGAAACTGCCATATACTGAGTCAGACCATTGGTCTATCTAGCTCAGTATTGTCTTCACAGACTGGCAGCGGCTTCTCCAAGGTTGCAGGCAGGAATCTCTCTCAGGCAACATACTGTATGCTTTGGTAGTTTGTTGGTTCAATAAAAAATCTTGTCCTAAAAACAAAATTAAAAAAAATCTTGTCCTATCTTGGAGAAGCCAGGGAGGGAATTTGAAACCTTCTGCTCTTCCCAGAGCGGCTTCATCCCCTGAGGGGAATATTTTGCAGTGCTCACAAATCAAGTCTCCCATTGATATGCAACCAGGGCAGACTCTGCTTAGCTATGGGGACAAGTCATGCTTGCTACCACAAGACCAGCTCTCCTCTCCATGACCTGTATTGGCCTGTATCTTGACCTGTATTGACCTGTATAATGTAACAGTACTACTAATTTATTACAGTCAATAGAACCAATTTAAGTGTCTAGTGTGTCAATACAGCCCTAAGAACAAAATCCAAAACAATCCCATGAGCACTTTCTCATGATCAGTGAGAAAGGGCTTGGGGCGCACAGGGAGAAAGTCTGTAAAAACTTAACTCCCCTGCAGACTGAGTTGTGAATTCTCATTCTATCATAGCAAATGAGATTTTTTTCAATTAAACAACTCTCATGACCCCACATTCACTTTTTCACACTTTCCTTTACTATGAATAATATGAGGAAGTAATCAATTTAGCACACTTCACCTTATGAAGACAAACCTCATACAAATAAATTCACCATAATTCACCCCTCTGCCCAATCACTCTTAAATTGGGGATGGGTGGTAGCCTCCACCCATTAGGCACTATCTACCAGCCCACCCCACTCCTTTGGGGCAGATCCACTTTCTGCCCCCAATCTGCCCCAAAGACACCCAAACTTCAAAAATTCTCAAAAAATCAGCCCTCTGCCCAATCCCCCTGAAATTGGGGTGGTAGCCTCCACCCATTAGGCACTACCACCCCACCCCACTATTTTGGGGCAGATCCACTTTCTGCCCCCAAACTGCCCCAAAGTCACTAAAACTTCAAAAATTCTCAAAAAATCAGCCCTTTGTCCAAACCCCCTGAAATTGGGGTGGTAGCCTCCACCCATTAGGCACTACCACCCCACCCCACTATTCTGCCCTAGCCCCCACTTTCTGCCCCAATCTGCCCCAAAGACATGAAATTTTCAGAAATTTACCAAAAATCAGCCCTTTGCCCAATCCCCCTGAAATTGGGGTGGTAGCCTGCACCCATTAGGCACTACCACCCTACCCCACTACTTTTGCCCAGATCCCATGCTATGCCCCTGAACTGCCCCAAAGTCACTAAAACTTTAAAAAATCGCCAAAAATCAACCGTGAACCGAATCACCCGAATTTTTCATGCCCGAAATTCGGGTGATTCGGCTCGTGCCCGAAAAATATCGGGAGACATCGGGGGTGATTCGGTTCGGCCCCAAATCACCCAAAATTGTTCATTTCGGGCACAGATCGTTCTGTGCCCGAAATTTTTTGCACATCCCTAATGGTCACATCTGCTCACCCTTTTCTCACTTGCCTTATTTGTCAGCTTACATGTATTTTTCTAGAGTGTGTGCTCATTTTGGCAATTATTTGATTTGAACTTTTAAAAAACTTCTTGTCCTTTATAGCTTGCTTGACTCTGCTTGTTAACCCATTCTTCTGCACTTGTGTGTATGTCACCTTCTCCTATTACTCCCAATCCACACTCCAGAGACCAACACAGAAATTAGTTCAGAGGCAATGAAAATAAATCACACATTGTCAGGGGCGTAACAAGGCTGGAGTGAGCCCGGAGACAAAATTTTAAAATGGGCCCCTTGCTGATACACACACACACACACACACACACTTCACAATATATAGTTATGTGACTTGCCTCTGGGGGGCCCCTTGAGGTGTGGGGGCCCCCAGGCAGCCACCTCCCCTTTCCTAATAGTAGTTACGCCCTTGCACATAGTTACACTAATATTTATACATCAATTTGAACCAATTATGCACATTTTAAAAAAACAACCCATGCACAGGACCTAAACTCCCTCAGAAAGTTGTTCACAGGGATAGAAGCAAGTCAGTCCAGAAAAGGTGTCTCACAAGGTTTTGTATTCCACAAAATGGGTTAACAAACCTCAGGCTTGTCAGCTGTTCTCAGGCCTCAGGTCGCCCAGTGTTGGCCCTACAACTGGATGAATGCTGCTTGAGAATAGAAGGCTGCCTCTTTCTTCTCCTTCCAGTCTCCCTGTCCTTTCTCAGATCTCCCCATCTCAATCACCTCGTAAATTCCTCTGCTCCAGAATCCAGCTTCTTCCTCAGGGTCTGGTTTTATTCTTTCTTCTCTCATGGAGTCTCTCCTCAGAATTTTCTCTCCTACAGCGACCCTCCAGACCAGATATGTAAAATTTCCAGAAATTTTGAAGACATGAAACACATGTAGATTTCCTCATCTGTGACCTTCATAATGCTACTTTTCAACTTTTAACAAATCCTCAAATTTTGAAATCCTCCCTTTTAAAATAAAATGGGCTAGTCTACCATCCGTTCATTACTGGAGCCACAGGAAGGAGGCAACCACATTGCTTCATAGCACAACAGTTAGCTCTATACCCATAAATGATAATAGTGTGTGAGAACTAACAAATTCTGGGTAGCAGTAATAATAACAATTATATTTTATACACTGCATTTGTCCTTATCAATGGACTCCGCTGTCATAATTCTCAACCAAAGTTAAACAATCCGTTCAGATAGATTATGCAGAAGTAGTGTTCAGCCTGTCAACAGCTGCTACAATTATCTTTGTGAGATATTGGAACGGAACCGCTGAACCTACTGAAAAAGAATAGTAATGGGAGAGAATGAACTTCGTAAATGATGTTGTATTAAGTGGGGGGTGGATCTTAAATGGAGGCCCAGTTCATACATAACAGGAAACTGAAGGTTTGTGAACCTGCGGCTTCAATTTGAAACTGTAACTCGTGCCACAAATGTCCATCAAACATCAGCCAGCCAAACTCCAGTAGCAGGAGAGGGTAGCCCCTCCCTTCTGTTTGGCCGCTTAGGCTGATCCCAGCAAGCGCCATCACCAGATCGTGGGCAAAGTGTTGGCTGCAATTGGCTACAATCTTGAAGGGGGCAAACCGAGTGTGATTGTGCATTTTTGGAGCAAACTGCCCATCTTAAGCAGAGAAAGGGCATTTAAATCCCTTTAAATGCCATTCCATTCCATGCCAGCGCTTCTTCTTCTGGCAGCAGTAGCACTGGTGGCCCCAAAAGAGCCCTGCACCCACAGAAACATGAACTTTTTGGGGGGTGGTGTCTGGAGGGGGATGATCCTGTTATTCTGGGAGGGGATGGTAACATTGAGACTTTGTAGGAGGAGATATGTAGATGAGGGAGGGCAAAGGATGCTGGGGTGGGGGTCTGTCCTACCGTAACCTGGCATAATGTGAGGGATAACCTGGGCAAAGCAGTCCATGCAGACACAACCAAAATCCAAACCTTACTAGCAGCTTGCTGCTCATGAGAGGGCCAGTCTTCTGGGAAAGGCTATGCAGCTGTAAGGGTGCCGGTCAACCCTTGGACTGCGAGCTCATGAGCTCAGCCAGCCAGTCCACCCACCCACCTAAGGGGCCCCCTCTTGTGTGGGGCCTCCAACTCTCCATGGTAAAAGATAGAACATATTCTCTGCAACCTCTCTACCCCCATTCCCTCTGAAGAATTGCATTCACCCAAAGGAGATCTAGGTGCTCCGTGTGACATAGTCTGGCCACACGCACAGAGCGGGGAGACACTGGGACGGACCTTTAAACCCATTCAGAATTCAAGGGACTAGTCCAGCGTCCACCATATGCAGATCTGCCAGCATGGGGAATCGTGGGAGAGTGGAGTCCCCATTTTCACGTTACCCCGGATAACAGGGTCACCAGTTTGGGGCACTGACAAGGGTACACGTCCACATGGGTGGAGGAGCTGGCAGGGGGCACGGCTTGACAGCTAATTGGCAGCAGTCACCAAGATAAGGAAATCAGTTTCCAAGGCACTGCTCCCCACAGCTTTCCTCCCCACAGCAACCTGGCTCGATACAGAGCACCAATGGCCTGTCACTCCTGTGAGGAAGTGATCTGTGGGAGAAGGGGATGTTTTGCCTTCAGGCATCATGACTGCGTTTCCTTGGCATTGTTTTACCCTCCCCTCTAATGGTTCTTCTCCTGAGTTGTAAGGGGGTGTCCCCATGACCTTTCTCATGATGGAGCCGTGTGCCCTGAGTCAGGTGACTCTATCTTTGCAGCAGTTATGTACTTTCCTAAGACTGGAGCACTACTGGCGACCAGCCTTGCTCATGAGTAATCTAGAGAGCACAAGCCCTCAAAAGGGAAGGGGCTGGGGCCCCCTTCCCCAAACTTTCAGTGAGAAAAATAGAACTTGGCTGCTCCAGAATCCCTGCTCTGGGCTACCCAGCCAAGAAACACCCCCAGCCAAGAAACACCCCCACCCCCAGCATTTCCACCGCTGGGGAAGACACCGGGTTCTGTGATGGACCTTTAAACCCATTGTGCCATATGCATTGTGCCATATGCAGATCTGCTGCTGCAGGGATTCAGGGGAGGGGAGGCCTGGTTCCGGGCTGCCCCAGGACAGCGGGGTCCACCTTCTGGGCATGGGCAAGGGTACACATGTCCACACAGGTGGATGGGCTGGCAGGGAGCATGCTCCAACAGCTAATTGGTGGCAGCTGCCAGGACTAGGACAGCACTCTCCGAGGTACCTGTTCCCACAGCTCTTCTCAGTAGAGCATCCTCGCTCGATCCTGAGCACTCAATGGCCTGGCACTCTCATGAGAGAGCGATCCATGGGATAATGGTTGGCAAGCACTTGAGTATCACCTCATGCATTTTAAATTAGTGCTCCCAGATGGATCTTTTCATGAGTAAGCCTAGGGAGTGCAAACCCACAAAAGGGGAACGGCCTGGGTCCCCCACCCTTTCTCCAAACTTTCAGTGAGAAAAATATGACTTGGCTGCTCCAGAATCCCTGGATTGCCCTTTACACCCGGCCAAGAGCCCCCCACCCCACCACCAAAGCATTTGCTCTGATGGGGGAGCCACCAGATTCTGTGATGGACATTTTAGCCCTTTCAAAATCCCTTTTTCTGGTTTGGCGTTGGTCCATATGCAGATCTGCCATTGTGGGGATTTGCAGGAGAGGGGAACCCCATTTTCCTGCTGCCCCAAGACAGTGGGGTTGTCCTTCAGGGGCACAGGCAAGGGTACATATGTCCATATGGGTGGGTGGGCTGCTAGGGGGCACACTCCAATAGCTGTTCAGCAGCAGCCACCAGGACTGGGACAGCACTCGCAGAGGCACCCGTCCCCACAGCTTTCCTCAATAGAGCATCCTCGCTCAAACTCAAGAACCCGGTCACCTGGCACTCTTGTGAGAAAGTGGCCTGTGGAATAATGGGTGACAAGCACTCGAATACCATCTAGTAAATTTTACGTTAGTGCTCACTGATGAGAAAGGTTGCAGATGCTGATATTACTGGGATTATTTTTGAGCAAGACACATTAGGACGGAAGGAAAAGTAAAATTCTACCTTTGTTAATGTACATAGAATAGAAATTCCATCTATTATTATTTATAAAAAGTAGGATCAATGCAAAATATAAATGAGCCCATATACGAGAGCAAAATGGTGGAAATCTTTAAGTGCTTTCAGATTCTTTTGAGAACTGACTATCCCTAGTCAACCCAGTATAGTGTCCCTCCTGTGCCTCTGGCTGGTGCCTTCCTTTTATTTCTTTTTAGGCTGTGAGGCCTTTGGGGAGGGTACCAATTTCTCATACTTTTTGCTATTTAAATCTTTGAGAACTTTTTGTTGCTGAAAAGTGGTATAAGCATGAGAAATAAACTGACATATGGAGGGGTGCTTTAAAGTACTCTTCTTCGCACCAAGCTGTTTGTTTGTGGAGGCTTATTGTATATATTATTGTTAGAAACCTCATCACTTGAAGCATATACCAGACTTACCATTTATGCCAAAAGGTGAGGACGAATTTGCTGCAATATACTTAACACCACCCAGTGCCCCGGCACTGGTCTGCCTCATGGGCTAAAAGTACCCTTTATATGGGAGGCTAATCACAGGCCAGCTAAAAGTTTTCGACCTAGAACTTAAAATGAGCAAGAGGTGATTTTCCTTCCCCAAAACTATTTTATTGGATCTTAACTAACTTATAACTATAACATGTGTATTAGTAGATTGATAATTTACAAGGTGTACGGTTGGTTAGAAAATGATGGACCATAACTAACTTCCAGCATGTGGGGGGGAAAGGCTGTTCACATGGCATGTACAAATAGGGGGGAAGTGGGGGGTACAATCCAGCTAACCTTCCCCCCAGGCGATATCCGCTGATGGCTTCGGTGCAACGCCGCATGCCCACATGATCGGCATTGCTCCCGGTAGCATGGATCAAGAGAGGCCAGGATTCATTTTCTCGGCCTCTGGATATCTCACAAGGCACCGTGCAATGAGCACAATGACTTGGGGGATTCCAATGTCAGATGGGCACTCTGGGCACTCTCAGCAGCCCAAGCACATGCATGATCCTGGCCACCACATTAAGGGCGCATTCGCACCCTTAACTGAGGCTAAAGGCTGGGCTTAAAAGTGGAGTTAGGCAGGCGGGCAGTGTCAGGATCCATGCAAATCCCAGCGCTTCACACAAGCAGCCTAACCCAGGCTGGGGCAGTTCAGCCTGGGTTAGGTTGCTCGTGTGAATAGTCCTAAAGAATAAAATAAAATCTAATCAACTCAATAAAAATTTAATAATTTACAAAATGTTGTTTTTGCCTATTTCATAAAATAACTGTATTTCATATATTCCAAGAGAAAATATTTAAAGCGTTCTGAGTTGAAATCTACGTTCATATTTTTTGGCAAAGGAATTGTAGTTCTGTTCTTTGTCTACAAACACTACCCTATTAAACAGAATTCATTTTCACATTTCCATCATTGCTAGCAAGTTAAATGTCAAGACAAAGCAAGATACTGGAGGAGGGGGTGCAGGTTTTTAGGCTGCAATTTACAACCCACTTACCCCAGAGTTGTCCCAGAGCAGTCCTGTTGACTTCAGTAAAAGGTACTTCAAGCTAAGTGGGTTGTGAATTTCACCCCAGGTCATTGTATGCATTTATAGTATCTCAATATCATGCCATCCTTTATAGCATAATAAAAAAGAGTTTTACCACACTTGAAATACTGCATAGTAATGGAGCGTTTGACTAAAGCGTGCTCATGAGTCAACTTCAGAAAAGTCCAACTGTTAATAAAGCAGCTACAAAGGGCAACTCACATTGCACTAGTCCCGTCCTCAGCTTTAGGACATCATTTTTTGTCCCATGACATGCTAGGATGCCAAAGCCTCAAAGGGTTGTTCTCTATCTGTGCATCCATGACCTTAACATTATTACATATTAACAAACACTGACACACAATAATTGTTATGGAAATATATATTGCTTATTATTTCAACGTCGAACCTGTTTGCACATCCCCAGTAAGTAGAGGCAAGCAGTATGTGCACTCCTACATGGTGGCTAATCTACCATCTCACATCAGATCACCTGTGCAGGGCACACTTTCACCCAAGATGCCTTCAGCCAGCTGTTTCCAATGCAGCCTGCCCCATAAATACAAACTGCTGTTTCTCTACACCAGTGGCAGCATTAGTGGGGTGGGGGGTTGATGAAGGGGCAAAGTGCATTTCTGGGTGGGTGAGATCTCTCCACATGTTAAGATTTCTGAAAGTGAACTGGGAAGCATGTTGGGGGGGGGCTGTCTGAGGAACTGCTTGCCCCTCCTTGCCCCCCCCCCCGACTGCCACCCTTGCTTCACACTGACACATAATCGTTGCAAGTAGTGTTTGCTCTCCTGTTTGCTCTCCTGTGTAGTACAACCTGTGCAACAGCAATAAGGGTCAGGCTTTTGGGCAACTGCACATAATTAACTCAAATGTCTTTTTAAAAGAGGGATATATTATAAACACATGAAAAGACTGCCCACCTTCATTATTTTAATTCTGCCCTCAAAACTTCCAGCAAAATTGTAGCAAGTGTTCAGGAACGCATCTTCAAATCTTGACATTATGATACACCCTTCAACACCCTTCTCATTCAAGAACCAAGCAGGAGTTTATATTAGAGATGTACGGAACCGGTCCGGCGGTTTGGTCCGTGGGTTCGTGATCGGACCCAAACCCCCATCCTGGTTCTGTCAGACCAGAATTGGACTGCTGGGTCTGGTCCGGCAGGTCTGCAAACTCTTTTTTTTTTAAAAAAATTAAACGTAAAACAAGTACCTGTAGCCCCTTCAGGGGGCTTGCTGTAGCCACAGGGTGTGTGTGTGTTTCGTGTGGGTTCCCTCTCCTCCCCCCCCCGCCAGCCTTCCTCATCACCGCCACGGCTGGGTAAGCAAAGCCTTTTTGGCCCTTTCAGGCCTCTGTAAAAGCGAGCGGCCGCCAAAATGGCAGCTGCTCGCTTTTACGGAGGCCCGAAAGTGCCAAAAAGGCTTTGCTTACCCGGCTGCGGTGGTGATGAGGTAGGCCGACAGGGGGAGAGGGAACCCGCGCAACCCCCCCCCCCCCCCGGCTACAGCAAGCCCTCTGAAGGGGCTACAGGTACTTGTTTTATGCTAAAAAGAATTTTAAAAACCAAAAAATTCATGGACCGGTCTGGGACCGGGCCGGACCGGGGGGGGTTCGATGGGGGCCGGATTAAACTGGCCCGTTTCCGTTCGAGGCCAATCCGGCCTCGAACCGAACCGGGCCAGACGGTTCTGTGCACACCCCTTGTTTATATAACAAAAAGTCCTTTATTAGAGGTCAGCTTCAACACCCTTCTGAGTCCCTCCTGCTCCTACTCTGTGCTGTAGTACCAATCACTTCCTAGTAGCTGTTTTCTCTGACCGTGCCTTTCCTCTGTGTTACTGAGTTGTTGTTCCTGCCACATCTCTCCTATTTAGTTCCACATACTGTACATTGATATAAGTGTCACCATCTCCCAGCTGTGATGGCTTTCTACCTGCCACGCAGGCCAGAGAGAGCTCTGAATCTAGACACCTTCTCCTAATGATTAACCCTCATAAAAGAACATCTACTGGCCATTAAAGTACATAACCCTTATTTTGTTAAATCTCAGACCCTGACCAGGCACAGGTTAAGGCAAACTCATAACAATATATTTTGAAATATGATCATCCATCTACTTTTTCAATCAAGTCTCTCTCGCTTCATTTTCTCAGCATATTTATTGCTTATTATTTCAATCAAGCCATTATTTCAGTCCTGCTGTGAAATATTATGTTGGGTGTCCAATGTGGAAACCTTATGCAATCAATGCACATGCCCAAGACCATTGCTAAAATAGTAGATGGTATGGAAACGCAGCACAATGTATTCAGCCAAACACATTTTTGGATCAGGATATGAAAAAACAAATCCTCTAATTATGTTATTTTAAGAAATATAATCTGTTGGATTGGGTATACTCCAGAGATCAGAAAGTATTTCTTTCCAGAAACTCTCTGGCTAATGATGTCTGTGTGTCATTCATTCATGCTTTTTAAAACTAGAAGTTATAAAAGCATTTTATTCAGAGGCATTCTAGGGAAACCAAGATTTTGTTGACCTTTTGAGCTTTTCATCTTAAAGTGGAATTTTAAACTAAGCTGGAGTGTTAGATACTGTACTATAGTTATTATGACATACTCAGTTTGAATTAGTATTTAAACAGCATGTGGCTAATAACGAGGAGGAAGGAGTGTTTTACCAGCCAAGAAATGTGTCAACACTCTGGTTGATTAAAGCACTTTTAAAAAGCGGTACCCTCATTAGGTTTGTCATTTATTATATGTTATGATAGTTCTATCACTCTAACATGAATAAGAACAGAATCTCCAGGACGGGGCTACTTAGATGAACCCAGATAAAAGCACTGGGTTATACAAATAGGAGTGAGCTTGATTCTCAGTGGTTCAGGGCACCAGAGGCAGGGAGCAGGTTCAATTATCCTTCCCCTCCATGGGTCTTCAGATTCATCCCTTTACTTTTTTCATATAAGTAAACAGCTGCTATTTCCTTTGATGAGAAAAGTATGGAACATTGCAATGCAAACAATGTACAGGTTGTTGAATCACCACTAACACTGCACAGGCTGCAAGATATATCAGTGTACACAGCATACACAAAGCTACACTTCATCCTCTAGGGATCTTTGCAATAGTAGGGATGTGCAAACTGATTCAAATTCAAATCAATTTGATTCAAATCTGGGCCATTTGAGTTATTCGAATTTCAATCGAATCATGCCTTAAAAGGGCAATTTGATTTAAATTCTAATTGAATTTTCAAATTTTGATTTGAATTTTATTTGAGAGCCATTTGGCAATTTTTAAAAACCATTCAGGCCCCCTGACTGGTTAAAAAAGACGCTAAAACGGGGTCATATTGATCTGAATTTGAATCAAATTTTCAGACCAGATTCAAATTTGATTCAAATTCAAAAGGAATTTTTAAAATTCGATTTGAATTCAAAACAAATTGAAAAATTTGTTCTGTGCACATCTTTATGCAATACGCAAGCCCACCTTACACATGCACTCCGTCCATAACAACAGAAATTGCACCAATATATCGAAAAGCCCTGTGGTTTGGCCATACCAGGAGATGAGCACTGGATTCAGAAAAATGATGGACAATGCAAAAGATCTGAAGCAGCAGGCATGACAGGCTCACTGCTAGCTCTTGAAGATTACTGCCAGTCCCTCTCTCTTTTTTCTTTTTGTTTTTTGGAGGCAGCTCTCTTAAAGTTATTGCTGAGGGAACAATGCAATAAAGGGCCCTTGTGGCAGTGGGTTTCTCACCACAGTGCTCAGGGCCAGCTCCAGGTTTCAGGGGGCCTTCATCAAACTGGCCTCTATGGGCTACCTTCTACCTAGGTGGATACCAAGAATGTCACTGCCACTCCACCACACAAAGCCTATGAGCACAGAAGTGGCCTCAGCAATGTGGGCATCTTTGCTGCTGGCAGGCACTCCATCCTCCCCATATTGAGTTGGGCTGCACTTGTTTTAAGAGGTTTTCACTCTAATGTTTTATGTTGTTGTAAACCGCCTGGAGATGGAAGTTCGGGGAAGTCTACAAATTTGAGAGATAAAAATAAATAAATAAAATGACGGATCAAATTGCCCATCTGTTACGGCATCAGACTTAGATTCCAATTTCCCGGTTGTGCGGAGCTTGCTCCAAAATGAAATTAAACTGGCAGGTTGTTTGACCATCAAATATGAGATTAAGTCAAACGTCTATGTGTAATGGTTAGCACTGTCATACTATATCCATTGCATTTTTGTATCAAATACAGGAGTGTTTCTGTGTCATCTCCCACTTAACTTGCATATGAGGAATGACCTTCGTGAGAAGAGGCAGAGGGGCAGAGGAGGGCACAGAAGGGTCAAAGTACATTCATAGATCCCACATATTAGATTTCTGCAAGAGAAATGGAGGCAGGGAGGGGCCGCTTGCTCACCCATGTCCCCCTCTGGAGCTGCCCTTGTTGATGCAACCCTGCCCCTTCTGCAACTTGAAGTGCTTGTAGTTGTGCCCTACTCTCCACTCTTCAACCATCCTTATTCTCAGTCTTTATACTGAGAATCAGTTCAGTATATCAGCTCAGTTTTTAGCAGTTTTGGTTGATATGTAAACTGCAGCCTTACCTGGATAGAGATAGCTTGGCCACAATTACTCATGCTCTGGTAACCTCCTGCTTGGATCACTGCAATGCAATACACATGGGGCTGCCTTTGAAATCAGTCCAGAAAGTGCAGCTGGTACATAATAGGGCTTAAAGGTTATTAACTGGGACTAGATGTTTTGATCATATTACTCCAGTGCTTCTGGGCCCAATTCAAAGTACTGGTTTTAACTTTTAAAGCCCTAAATGGCTTGGGACTGGGTTACTGGTGAGAATGCCTTGCCCCACATGTCCTGACTCGGACCTTAAGATCTTCTTTGGAGACCCTGCTCCGAGTGCCCCTGCAAAACAAGGTGAGTAGGGTGGCTACCAAGGAGAGGGACTTTTTGATGGTTGCACCCAATTTATGGAATAGCCTCCCCAGTGAGGTTCACCTGGCTTGGTTTCATTCTTTTAGATGCCAGGTAAACACATTTTGTTCACTCAGGCACTTTAAGTTTTGATTTTTAAAACAGATTTTCAAAATGTTTTTAAACTGCTTTGTATTGTATTTTGTATCCCACCCCCCATTGGTCTATTGTGATTTAATGTGTTCTGTCTTTTATTTGATGTTTTAATGTTGTGTTGTGTGCCACCCAGAGAACAAATTGTTATGGGGCGGCTAACAAAATTAATTAATTAATTAATTAATTAATTAATTAATAATAATAATAATAATAATAATAATTATTATTATTATTATTATTATTATTATTAATCATACGTATTGCTATGGTCTGCCCCATTCTACTTTGCCTGAAGCCAGAAACCTGTTCAGCCTCCCTAAGGTCGCAGTGCCTCTCTTTCCTGCTAATTTGAACGGGATTGTATCTGGCTCCCTCCCAAATGACATGACATTGGCTACCTCACAGAATATTAGTATCACCTGAATTTATTTATTTCCCTTCCGCTGCATGTGCATATCTATATCCTTCCTTATCATCAGCCTAGCAAAGAAAACCACTGCTTAAAGAGTTACAGAATCTCATTCTTCATTCTGTAATGCCATGACTTAAAATTTCCCTCCCAAATCTAGCAATTTGACCTGCAGAGTCTCATTTGGCACAATAGCTACTCAAAAAATCACTTCAGTTTAACATGATTGGGTCCTTATACACAAATTAAAAATTAAGCACTTGCCAACCAACTGCATTTCCCCTTGAGTGTTGCTCCAAGAGAGAATAGTCTGCTGAGCTCACTTCTGGGTAGCTGCAAGTCTCCCTAAGCAGTGAATACAGATAATCCACTACCGAAATGGAAGAATTTGTAATAGGAATAACTACAGCTTATCGCATCTAGCATTATGGAGTGACAGATAAGAACTACCCTGGGCTTTCCTACTTGCAATCCATACCAATGGCACTTGCTGACAGGAGCAAGGAAATTCACTCCGTGATATAGGAGTGTGCATGAGTGGTTTGGTGTAGAAGCGGTTCACCTTGAACTGAGCCAGTTCAGTGGTTCGATCATGGAGCAACCCGGAGTCGGTTCAGTACACAATCGAACCAAACCAAGCTCAGTTCAAGTGGACCAGTTTGGCACCAAACAGTCGCTGGGGAGGGGAGGCAAGAGATGTAGTGAAAAGGTCTTCTAGCCGCCCACTGCGGCTGCCAGTGCCACTTGGCCCCCACCCCGGCACAGCCCATATCTCAAGTGTGTGTGATCCTCCCTCTTTTACCAAGTTGCCCATGTGGCAGCAGCTCAGTTCCAGCCTCCACACATGCGGCTTGGTAAAAGAGAGAAGGTCATGTGCATTTGAGATATGGGTTGCACCGGGGGGGGGGGTGTGTGAGTGGCAGCACTGGCAGCGATGCTGGGAGGTAAGAATACCTTTTCACTACATCTCTCACTGCCCCCTCCCTCAGCTGCCCCTTCACAGGAGCCAGGACCCCCCATCCCTTTACTTGTAAAGGGAAATCCTAATCGGATTCCTCTTTACAAGTATTAGCCACCGAGCTGCCGAACAGGTTCGGTCAAACGGACTGGACTGGCTGGTCAGCTCAACCAAACCAACTTGGCAGCATGCACTTTGACTCGGATTCAATTTGAATTCAAGCCGAACCACAATTTTTGTTCCGTGCACACCCCATGATGGTATAGACTCATGCTGTGAGTACCGTGAGCTGTAGTACATAAGGTATCTGTGGGCAGTTGACAAGGATACTGATCCCTATGTGGAATATAATCTAGACCACCACTTAGTGCACTGCCTCATAACCATCTCTGTTGTAGTTAAGTTCTGTGTACAAGAGAAGGTACTCTGCAATGGGACATTCACATGAGTGTGAGTTGCATGCCCAGAATGCTATTTAGTTCAGCTTTCTGCAGATCAGCTTTCTGCATGCCACTGCTCAAGAACTCTGCTTGCAATGGTGAGAAAGGTTGTGATCATCTCAGAGTTCTGTACATGCACCTCACAGTCATTTAAATTGGTTATTTAGATAACTTTTTAAAAAGAAGCTATTTAAATAAAAATAAGGTTGTGGTGGATAGAGTACATTTAGTATCATAGGTCAGTTAGATCTTTAGTCAAGAGCTAAAGGGGGTCAGGAATTTGATTCTGTCAAGTCATATGTACATATGTACAATGTGATTCTAAAAATACCTGGATTCAAACCAAATGCTTCTTTATAAAGACCAAAACAAAGGAACATTGACTCCGTTTAATTTATCTAAATTACATCTGAAAAGCAAAAGGTCTCTGAACAGTTTGCTTTCCTGAGTGCAATACATTACCAGTATTCAACTGTTGATAAATGGCCCTGGATTCTAACATCTGCTGGCACATTTCCTATACCAAGACTGCAAAATATGTTCACAAGCTTGAAAATGGGGGCACTTATTCCTTTTATTGCTACATGAAATCATCCTTTTCTATTCCTGTCCTTAAGAAATCACACAACTCTTCAAGCATTTATTGTGAGAACATTTTGAAAAAAGCAAAATATAATTTCAGACTCTGCCTCCTGATAGCACTTCTCTTCTGTTTCTCATAAGCGGCTGTTTCTCCAAGAGATTTTCCCTCTCCATTTGGGAACATAGAAAGCTGTCTTATACAGAGTCAGATCATTGGTCCATCTAACTCAGTATCAGGGATATGCAAATCAATTCGGGTACAAATAAATTTGTACCCAAATCTAGATGATTTGGGAGATTTAGAGACAGAACAAATCACCCCTGTGGCCGATTGGCTAGATCCGGGTCCAAACTGAATCCCACCAGATTACATTCAAATCAATTCAAGATTCGGATTCCTCCTATTAATTTCCCCATATTCCCAGGTTTCATTTTTAAAAAAAGCTTCAAAACCACTTTTAAAAAGCACACTTAAATATACCTTTAAAAAAATAAACTGAGTACCCCATTGCCTTGTGGGCGGGGGTGTGGGGGTGTTGGGGGTGTAGTTGGCACTTGACGGTTGACACTGTCCAGTGAGAGTCAAAATGAACAGAAGAAATGAAGGTATGCAATAAATCCAGATAGGTATTCATTATGAGGAAAAGTTATTATACACCAAAGAATCCAAACACTTGAAAAATAGTGACTGGAAATTTTGCTCCATAACTCCACTTCTACAAGTGCTAGAGCTTAGCTTTTTTAAAAAAAAGAAAGCTGGGGATCCATGTTAGGGTTAGGATAGGGCGACTTCAAATCCCCATTATTTTCTATGGCAGAAATATACAAAATAAGTAAAAACTAAAAAGATCATTAAAAATCAACCAAGTGCCCCACTGCCTTGAAATTTGGGTGGTAGGTAGCACCCATGGGGACCTACCGACCAGCCAAATTTGGTGCCCTGGATCCTTTATAAGTGGTCTGAATTAATCCAAATTAACCCCAAATCAAATCTGGGGTAATTTGGGGGGCAGATTCAGACCCCAAACAAATCAATTTGTGCACATTCTTATTGTCTAGCATCCATGGGCATCCATAGGACTTTGGGGGGATGGGGCAAGGCCAGTGGCCACTGTCACTACCGAACTACAGGACTGCTGCTGTGTTGGTGGCAGTAGTGGGGTGGTGGGCAGCAAAAAACTTCCCCCAAGCACCAGCCCTCATTGCCTACTAGCCACCACCATGATCTCCTCCTCCTCCTCCTCCTCCGCTTTCACTGCCACCACCTGCAGCTCTCATGGCACTGGTGGCAGAGGAACTAAGCAGAGTCCCTGGTGAGAGAAAAGCCATCTGGGAAATGGGCATACTGTACACACCCACTGCCATTTCCTGGCTGGCTTTTCATACAACAGGTGCACTATTTAGTTCCTCTGCTGCCAGCACCGTAACAGCCACAACAGGGGCTGGTGGTGGCAAAGGTGGTGGCAACCCCATTGAATTCAATGGGGTCTGGCTTAATCCAGGGCATTATCTGCCCCCTCTTCCCCCACCCCAGATGCCCATGTTAGCAGTAGCTCTCCAAAGTTTCAGCTAGCCCTACCTGGAATGCCAGGGATTGAACCTGGGACCTTCTGTATGCAAAGCAGATTCTCGGCCACTGGACTACAGCCCTATCCACATTTCTGCCATATACTAAAATAGGGTGGGTAACAGGCAAAGTTTTTAGGGGCAGCTTCTCACAGTTGTTGCTGTTTTGAGGGGGATACATTTTTCTGAGGGGGTTTGGATTACTGGGTTTGGCAGAGGGATTTCAGTAAAATGAGGGGGGAGATTCCTTCAATGCTTGGAGGGGGAATCTGCTTGCTCCCCCAGAGGCGTAACTATAGGGGGGGCAGGGGGGCATGTGCCCCGGGCGCAATCTTTTCTGGTCACATGGGGGGCGCCGTCATGACCAATTTTTTTTAAAATTTTTTTAAATTTTTTGTTAATACAAATGTTTCCTGCTCAGTGCAGCAGTGCTGCAGCAGTCAAGGGAGCGTGTCGGTGCCCCCCTTCCCCACGAGCAGTCCCTTCCGCGCCGCCTGCGCCCCCCCCCGCATTGTTTTGCTGGCACCTGGCGGCCAGTCAGTGGCCTGGCTTGGCAGCGACGGCGGGCGCTTGTGAGGAAAAACCTAAGTATAATGTAGTATGTTGGGGGGGCAGAGGGGCGCGGTGGGGGGGCGACATTTCAGTGCTTGCCCCGGGCGCCGTTTTCCCTAGTTACGCCTCTGTGCTCCCCTGGTTGTAAACTAGCTGCAAATGCCGTGAAGTGATATGGCTTCCCTTCATATGGATGTAGAGTTTCAATGATGGATCCAGAGAGACTGTTATAGCATCTCCTGTATAGCACATGGAGTCATGAAAACATCTGTGCTAAAGGTTACCAACTAGTGGCCTAGGAGGCACATGTGCCCACTGGAGGGATAACATACACAGCTCAGTGAGCGAGCATATGCTTTGCTTGAAGAAAGTTGCAGGTTCAATTCCTAGCATCTCCAGGTAGGACTGGAAAAGATGCCTGTCTGAAATCCTGGAGAGCTGCTTCCACTCATTGTAGACAAACTGAGATAGATATACCAACAGTCCGACAGTATAAGGTAGCTGTTCATATGTCCCCAGTGCTGCCACCACTAATCCCCTCGTTCTGCAAAGGCATCAGGGGTCTATGGCCACTATAGAAAAGGGAAGCGGGAAGATGGGCTTCAACAGTGGAGCATGTCCTCTGCACAGTGCAGAGGATTCTAGGGTACAATCTCACTTTGCTGGGTTTTGTAAAACCACGGCTCTACACACAGGCACAGCTCGTGAACGAGCTTCGGGGGGGGCGGGGGGCAGCGGGCTGCTTCTTTAAGTGTAAACGGAGCCAGTGCTCTGTACCGCCCAGCAGCCCCCGTGGTGGGGAATCACCTCCGCCACTCACCTGGCCACTGGCGGGGGCTTGCCTCCACTGGAGCCAGGTGAGTGGTGGAGGTGATTCCCTGCCACGGGGGCTGCTGGGCAGTATGGAGCACCGGCTCAGTTTACACTTAAAGAAGCCGCCCGCAACCCCCACTGGAGGTTCGTTCACGGGCTGCGCCTGTCTACACATGATCCAAATACGAATTGAAACACTGATGAACCACATCCTCACATGATAGAGGATACACTAGGAAGACATCAGGATGTCCAAGTAAGATGTCAGGACAGAAGTGTTTTCTGCGCGCACACACACACACACACACACACACACACACACACACTTTCTTAATCACATGGGCCAGTTCAGAGGGGGAAAGTATTGCCTTCAAACCCATCATCTAATCTGATTGGCTATGCAGAGTTTTAATATGATTTTGTTCACAGCAGCCCTATTCACATTACACTCAGTATGCATATAACCTGTGTCCAGCGTCCAGAATTATTGATCTGTACACATACACATATTTACACATTATGAGTATGTTCAATGTGTGTAGAACAATACATACAATCTATGCTTTTTAGAGCCCAAGTCCCTATGTTGACGTTTAAAATAAATATGTAGAGTCATTCACATGAAAACCTGTATGTGTGTAGACACTTGACCATATGTGTCATAAAACATGTGAATAGCCCTGGGTGTTCTGCCTGAGTGGAACTGGCCACATGATTAATCTAGGGGAAAATAAAGCTGAACCATATGACAAACATTCAATCTATGTGTTTTTCAGGAAAAACTTCCATTCCATCAAACTTGCTTGTTTCTGCCTAAGAAACAAAAGTGGAGAATATTCAGTGAATTTCAGTCCTATTCTAGAACTAGTTTTGTATGCCTTCTACACACACACACTTCCAATAAAACTCACAAATGACATTACTTTTCTATGGCATTCATCTCTATGATCTGTGGATTTGTTTGTTTGGTTGGCTTGGGTTTTTTGAGAGATGCTAAGGATCTCCAACAGGGAATCCTCGGGATCCTTTTAGGGAAGCGATTATAGCAAACTAGTAAAGAACTGGTATTTGTTTGTTATGTAGACATACCCGCAGGTTTGGCCTGTCTAAGATGTACAAAGTGTCACATTTTGGGGGGCGGGATGACAAATTTCAGGATGGCCCTCCCATCCATTCAGTCGGTGCTGTTGAGAACAGGAGAGGAGACACTTTAGTGTATCATTCTCTCCTTTTCTACTTTCTCTTTTGCTCCCTTGCTCTGAGCAGAGGAGACTAGCCTAGCATGCTCATCTCATGCTTTAGCCTAGCATGCTCATCTCATCCTCTTCCCTGACTGCCTTGGAAATTCAGCATGGAAGGAGGTGGTGTGGTTATTCACCCACTTGGGTGCAATTCATTACCATCACATTGCCAGGAGACAAGGAGAGCAGCATTTGCACCGTGCTTCAGGAACCAAAGTATCTTAGACAATGTATTGCTAAACCAGAGCAAGCCTCACTAGATTGCAAACTCAAATGCACAATCCTAGGTCATATTAGAATGCAGAAAAACACAGCTTCGAAGTAAGAACAGCATGAAAAAATAGCAAAATTATATACACTACATAATTCTACTTGAAGATTAAAAACCTGGTCCGGGACAGATGTTGTTTCATGTTAAGGTGATAATAGTATATAATCCTAGTTGGGCATTAAAAGTCTATGGATGTATCTAACAAGAAATGAGTGCAATCTTCTAAATGTAATAGTGAGGAAAATATACAATATTCTAAATGAGATGCCAGATGAATCATAACAACATTTCTTTACAATTAAAATCTTGGTTGATATTCAATAAGGCTTGTCACATGACTGGGGGTGGAGGGGAAGTAGGGATGAATCTATCTTCTCCCCAGATGACGGTGGCTGAATTCTTCAGCATGCCGCCACACACCAACATAACCAGTGCTGCTCCTGGCAGCATGGAACAGTGAAGAACAGGACTCATTTGCCTGACCTCTAGGAATCCCATAATGCACCATGCAACAAACGTAGTGCATTGGGAGATTCCCCTGGGAGCTGGGCCCTCTCGGTGCCCAATTCTGTGTATGTTCAGGCTGTGTGCAGCCTGAGCACATACACATGACCCCAGCGCTGGGTTTAATGGCACGCTTGCGCTCTTAAACCCTGGCTAAAGGCTGGGTTAAAAGTCAGGCTACCTGCAAGAGCAGCACCGGGTACACACAGGCAGACAAACTGAGGCTGGGTTGCCTTAGCCTGGGTTTGGCTGCTCGTGTGCACAGTCTCAGTAACTGTCTGGAAAATTGAGGCAAATAAGCCCTAGGGCCACAGAGTCATTGGGGGTAAGAAAGGTGAATTTAGATTTTCAAACCAGGAAGCGTATAGTTCAGACAAACTGAAGTTTCATGATTTTCCTCCATGTCTCATCATATGATCTGTTCCACACTTTGTAGCAAACCTGAAGATCTATTGATCTCATAATCTGAAGATCTATAGTTCTTGCCTGTATTTTTAAAGGCAGTAACTGTCCCTCATTATTGGTGAGAGTCAAATCAGATGGCAGCTGATGTAGTTCTTTCCTAGAGAAAGGCTACATCAGCATAAAAAGGAATCCTGGCATTTGTTCAGCCCAATGTGGGTTCTTCTTTACACCTCTTCCTAGAACAGTGTGAATCCAGTGACATGAAAGAACCTCCCATTCTGCTTGTGTAATGTGTGAACTGGGACTATCGCTGGCTGCATTCTGTCACTGAATGAATCACTATTGCTCTTGTGAATATGGGCAGAATCAACATGCAGAGATAGAATTAGGACTGCAGCAGCAGGCCTGCCCCAGCCTCCATAAGTTGATCAGCTCTGTGTGTACTGTGCCTAAGAATGTACAAATTATATGCACATTGGTTCTCTCCACACAATCTAGTGCCCTGAATTATGCTGGGTACAGATCGCATACACAGAACTGATCAGTGCATGGAGGTCAGAAGATGCTCCATGGTTGCAATCTCGATTCCCTTCCTCCATGCATTGATCCTACCCACATTCAGAACATTTGAATAGGGCTATTGAACTGGACTCAACCTTAACACATATAATGAACCATTCTATAATGTGACTTGGCAGCCCTGTCTGCTCTAGCTTCAAGAAGCAAAATGCTCTGCCTGTCAAGCTGAAAGATAGCCTCGTGGAGCAGTCTTCCAGCAGCCAGTGGCCATCCAGCATGGGCAGTTTCTCTTGCACTCACTCCTCCAGGACAAGCTTGCATGCTCTATCTGCTCTCAAAGTGGAGGAGACAAAACAGACAAGTGCTGTGGAGGAAACAAAGCATATAAGTTTGCTGCATTGCCAGCTGGAGAATAGTGCTGAATGCCACTGTGAAGAAGAGAGGTGGTGATCATTACTGAGCTTTGGATAAGTCGTGGAGGGGCCAGGGAAGGAGGGAGGGAAAGTGTTGATGTGGGATGGGGTGGTGGCAGCAAGCAGGTGAGGCAATGCCCTGCATGGAGGTGGCACAGAGACCCTGCCCTTGCTACCCCATAATGCAGTCACTGCCTGAGACGGCTGCTTCACTTTGCCTCATTATCAAGCCACCCCTGTCTGATCCATTAATTTTCCACCCAAGGTGGAGTATGCTCGCCTCATATGAACATTCTGAAGAGTCTAAGTTTGCTCATGATAAATAGAATCTTGGCTGGTTTGGACATGGAGTAGACTAAGATTGGCACAACCCATATTCTATGAGGGACATGGACATACATCCTGTCTCTTCCTCCATGCACACTATCCTTCTGCCTCACAGTTGGGCGTGGGGGTTACATATGAACTGACATTCTTTCAATACTGTGCAAATATAGTATTTAAATTGCACGTGAAGGGCAATTCATATGAACCACCCTCATATTATTAAAAGGCTGTGGAACGGTATGTCAGGAAAGAGAATGGGATATGCATGCTCACATCCCATACAGTGTCGGGTGGGGCCGGTCAGTCATATCATCTAAGCTGGCCCTCTGCGTCTCACCAGAGTTACCTGCTGGGGTATAGTTTTACTTCTCCCTTACCTCTCTCAGCCTAGAGCCCCATGAGGTTAGCCTCTTTTCCTACAACTGTCTCAATTTCTCCATGTCAGCATCATCAGGAGAAGCCATAACCTCCCTAAATGCCTGCCAAGCAGCAGTAATGGGCTGGATGAGAGATAAACTGAGACTGAATCCAGATAAGACAGAAGTACTTTTTGTGTGGGGTCAGAACTCGGGAGACAATTTTGATCTGCCAGTTCTAGATGGGGTCACACTTCCCCAGAAGGAGCAGGTATGCCGTTTGGGAGTGCTTTTGGATCCAAACCTCTCCCTTGTACTAATGTGCATGAACCGTGGTTTGAGCACAGTTCAGAAGCAGGGACTGGGAATTTTAGGAAAGAGAAGAGCATGTCCTTACTGGCTCTGTGCCACCCCATGCAGGTTCCTGCTGGGGCGGCAAGTTATATTTATATGTTATATCCCAGGAATTCCCCACATGGCACCAGTGGCAACCATGCTAATTCATGTGAATTGGGGCTCACTAAGGACAGGCATCAAAGGATTTTGTTGTATTAAATTATAGTAACTGGATCTGCCCAAGTTTCCTGCTCTGAGTAAGTCACACATATATTAAAGTCACACACTTCCCTAAGTCAGAAACTTCCCTTTAATACAAAACAACTTACCAAGCTCTGAAGAGCAAGTCTAAAGAAATCTTGTTAGGAGCTAAATGCCAGGAAAATCACAGAGCCTACCCATTACCGTAATGCAGATAAATATGCTTTCAGAACCCATGAGAGCCTTATAAGCATAAATAAATCAGGAAAGCATATTATCGTGCTAGGATACTAATATGCCAGTGACCCAGAAATGAAGGTATTTATATTTTTACACAGAATATATGAGATAGTTGTGGGAGTTCTTTATATATAAATTCTATACATTGACATGTTAACATTCCTGCTATTTTACTGTCACCAAAACCCTATTTTGATTGCAAAGTGAAGTATGTGTGTGTATATAATTATTCGTGACATTATACTAATGCAGCAAATAGCATCTCTATAAATATAATGGCATATTAATTACTTGAAAATTGCCCATTACTTCTAAAAACAAAATATAAGGGGTTCTAATCATTATCTAAGCTATTTTAAAAATCTGAATGGTTTGATTTATAGTATATTATGTAGCATTTGTCTGTGAACTGTTTCAGGGAAAGAGGGAGAAGCAGAATATGGGAAAACTGGAGCTGTATTGTCATGGAATATGGTTTGTTATTCCACAAAAAATTCAGAATGATGCACTTGTATTGAAATTAAAGTAAAAGTAATGTGTGCTGTCAAGTCGATTTGGACTCCTGGCACCCACAGAGCCCTGTGGTTGTCTTTGGTAGAATACAGGGGTGGTTTACCATTGCCTCCTCCTGCACAGTATGAGGTGATGCCTTTCAGCATCTTCGTATATCGCTGCTGCCCAATATAGGTGTTTCCCATAGTCTAGGAAACATACCAGCGGGAATTTGAACCGACAACCTTCTGCTTGTTAGTCAAGCATTTCCCCGCTGCGCCTCTTAAGGTAGCTGTACTGAAATTACTCTTAGTAAAGTCTTTTTACACACCAATAACCAATATACTGCATGTTCTGCTGTCTTGTATTTTGCCTTGCAGCTTATACCAATGCAAAACGATCGGCAAACCCCTGCCTGCGCCCCAAACCACAATAGAAAGTGCTAAGATCTCTTCATAGTGCAGAAAAGGTGCATGCCATTTATTATCACCTTTACCATCTACTGAGCTATTACTGGACATAGCATTTTGCAGTCTGAACAGGTCCCTGTCCCAACAAGCTTACATTATTTTAAGAAGCTGGCAACTGGACTTTTATTCTTTATCTCACAAATGGATACAATAGATCTCTAAAGCTGCAGTGACACCCTTAGCATGACAAATAGATTGTAACTAGGCAACTTTCTCCCACTTATCAGATTTGAGTAGTGATGGCACCAGACTTGAAAATTAAAATGGATGGTGAGGTAGGGCAAACTGTTATTTCTTGTACTTCAAGGAGAGGAGAGCTGGTCTTGCAGTAGCATGAATTGTCCTCTTTGCTAAGTAGTGTCTGCCCTGGTTTGCATTTGGATGGGTGGCTACAGGTCAGCACTGCCTGCTGTAAGATATTCCCCTTTGGGGACCAGTTCATAGCTCAGGAGCAGAGCACTCCCTTTGCATGCAGACGGTCCCAGGTTCAATCAAGGTAGGGCTGGGAGCAGTGGCGGCCAATGGGGGCGGCACTGGGGACAGGCCGTGAGAGGTACCATTAACAAGTTATTACCGGCTGCATCTAGAAGATGCCACAAGCAGCCACGCCCTACCTGGCAGAGGCCAAGTGAGTGCTGGAACTACAGCAGCTGCCGTGTGGGATGCCTGGTGGGGCACTGCTGCTCATGGCAACTTCCAGTGCTGTCCGTGCTGCAGGTAATCGCTTGTTAAAGGTACCTCACATGGCCCCTCCCCAGTGCCATCCTCATTGGCCACCACTGGCTGGGAGAGACTCCTGCCTGAAACCTTGGAGAGTCACTGCCAGTCAGGGTAAACATTACTGAACTTGATGGACCAATGGTCTGACTCGGTAGAAGGCATCTTCCATGTTCCTAACAGCTCATTTCAGATCAGGCCTAGCCTGCTGACAGTTAGGTCTAGTTCAAAATGGGCGTGACTGATATGGATTTATTTTAAATATTTGTACCCTGCCCTTCCAAGGCACTGCTGCTTTGCATCATCAACTCTCCTCCTCACCAGCACTCTTTATCCCAGTCTTAGCCAAGTGAGCAGTGGTGATGATGACAGGTCAGGGCAGCCTGTGTCTTAGCCTTAAGGCCTGGATGCTGCTGCAAGCATTTGTGGCAGCATCCAACAGACATCAGGGAGCATAGGAAATATAATTCTGCATTGCCAGTTGGGCTTGCAAAGGGATTTGAGAGACAAAAAGATCTCCTTCCAGATGTCTTTGGTAATTCAGTATATCTGCAATTAAACTGCCAACAGATCTTGAAGGAAGTATTTTGGGAGCTCAAAAAATCTAATTGGGACAAGGGCTACTGTCAAGAGAGAATAGGAGTGACTACAAGCCTTGCAAAAATGATGTTTTAAAGTTTTATGTATGGTAATTTTAATCTGTTTTATATGATTCTGAGGTTTTAGTTGCTGTTTATTTAAATTGTAAACCGTCCTGAGGTTTTATATAGGGTGGTGTGTAAATGTGTTTAATAAAATGAAATAAATAAATAAATAAATAAATAAATAAATAAATAAATATTACTTTTAAAAAATGCTGAGCAAAAGAAGCTTAGACAATGCCTAGGACTGTACAGACTTTTCTCAAAAGATTTAGAAAGAATCCCTTGGCTTGCCCAGTGATCTCTAAAACCTTAAAAGCCTCTTTGTGCTTTTGTCTTTCCCTTTCATTCTTTATGAGCAGCAGTGGCTCCCAATCTGAGATAATCTGGGGTAAAACTAAAAGTGTTGCTTTTATCATTTTGTTGTTCTGGCCTTTGTGTATTGATACTATTGTAACGTAGAAAGCTGATAATAATGACAATGGTGTTTTGGAGAGAGGGCCTGCAGAGGCCCATTAGGCATGTGCAGCAGCCTCCAAAATGGCCGCTGCAACGGGGGTGAGGCCCACAAGGAGCCAAAGAGTGCCCAGAATGTGCAAGGGGGACAGTTTCAGAGGCCAGTGGTGGGGGAGGCACCTCCAAAGCCCCCCCCCACCTGCAGCTGCGCTAGCGACCCCCAGAGAGGGAAAGTAACTAAAATTTATTTTATTTTATTCGTGAACTGGCCTGTTCCGGTCCGAGTCCAGTTTGGGCTTGAACCAAACCAGGCTAGCTAGTTTTGTACACACCCCTAGGTCACACACCTGTACTCTTAGTAAGAATCAACTAAAGTTTATTTAATTAGGAGACAAATGTTTTTGTTTTAAAAAGAAACAGAGTGGACAGAATTATTTTCCCAAGTACATGGCTGCTTTAACACTATACATGCTATCCAACTCTAATGGATTTTTGGATATAAAGAACTATTGCTAGCCCAGCACTGCACCCATGAGATGACATCCTTCCTCACCTTAGCTAGTCCAGTTGTTTTGGTTGCTGCTACAGTGGGAGGCCCGGTGTAAAT
The DNA here is from genome assembly GCF_027244095.1 of Hemicordylus capensis. Taxonomy (NCBI): domain Eukaryota; kingdom Metazoa; phylum Chordata; class Lepidosauria; order Squamata; family Cordylidae; genus Hemicordylus; species Hemicordylus capensis. The sequence goes on along the minus strand of NC_069661.1, from coordinate 93,597,049 downwards.
AGCTCCATAAAAATCGTCCTCAAAATGAACCTGACAGTAGATGACAGTTGCTGGGGGCAGGACGTCTTCGGGCCACAGATTTGAGTAGTGACTTCACAACAGTGACTTTGACATAGCATCTCAGTTCTAAGCCCCATTACAGAACTTCTTCAATTCACATGCTCTTCAGACCTGAAAAATGTCTTGCCCCCTCCCATAAAACTGCTGATGGAAAAGAACTGACTTCAGATTGTCTCCTACCAGAAGAATTTGCTGAAAGAAATTCTGTTTTGCATTTGATTACTTAGCATGATTGACTATTTCAAGGTATCCATGCAGTAAGCTACTGTGACAATGTAATCTGCATATTGCTCAGAGGGGAATGCCTTGCCCTCAGTCTAAAATGAACTGCAAAGGGAGTACAGTGAAATAGAGTAGAAAATGTTATATGTATGTCTCCGTGTTGCCAGAGAATGCTAAAAATAGTCTGGATTTTTCTCTGAGAAATCCAGGAGGGTCAACTGTAGGGGCGTAATTTACTATGCTATGAAAGTTGAATGTGAGGTTACAGGAATGTTTTCTCAGTACCTAACAAAAACATACCAAGAGTGAATGTAGTCATTGTTTGCAACTCAGCTATTGGCACCAGCCCTGTGTCCAGAAGATAGTCACTGTGTTGCCCCTTTTGACACTCTCCCCCAGAGGCGTAACTATAGGGGGGGCAGGGGGGCACGTGCCCCGGGCGCCATCTTTTCTGGTCACGTGGGGGGGCGCCGCCATGACCAATTTTTTTTAAAAAAAATTTATTTTTTTTTAAAATTTTTTCTTAATACAAATGTTTCCTGCTCAGTGCAGCAGCGCTGCAGCAGTCAAGGGAGCGCGTCGGTGCCCCCTTCCCCACAAGCGGTCCCTTCTGCGCCGCCTCGCCCCCCCCCATTGCTTTGCTGGCGCCTGGCGGCCAGTCAGTGGCCTGGCTTGGCGGCGGCGGGCGCTTGTGAGGAAAAACCTAAGTATAATGTAGTATGTTGGGGGCGCGGTGGGGGGGGCGCCATTTCAGTGCTTGCCCCAGGCGCCATTTTCCTTAGTTACGCCTCTGCTCTCCCCTCATTTTCATTCAGATTCCCAATGGCTCCCATGGTTCACCCACAATCCAAAATCTAAACCTTTTCACAAAGATCAAGTAATAGTCTTAGCCAAGAAGATTAAGGGTTGGCTTGCACATACATTTTCCAGTTCTTCTCTCCATGTGACTGCATACCCAAATACTTGCTCATTTGGAGAAAAGTAGCTTATTGGGCTTTTGGTACACTACTCTACTCGGTGATCATGGAGAGAAAATAATCATGAAATAATTCACCAATTTGCACACTACCATTTCAGCATGCCATTGTGTACCAAGGTAACAATTTATTTATATACTTAAATTATTTATATCCAACCCTGAAGCATACTGCTGCTCTGGAATGACTTCCGAAAAACACACACCCAGCAATCTAAAACAACAACAATAATAAAAACAAACTGATCAAAATGAGAAAATCAATTTTTTTTTATTTATTGCTGTCTAGTTCGGTTTTAACATTTTGGCTTTTCTCTAAAAAAAGAGAGAGAGAGTTTTCAGGGTTCACCAAGAAAGGAGAATGACAAAGCACCTCTGTGAAGGGATTCCAAAGATGTGAGTGCACTACTGAAAAAATCCAGTCCCATTGCATGGAGGAAACCACCAAAAATGCATGTGTAGACAAGCCCTAAGGATCACAAAATCAAATCTAGACCACAGAACATCTCTAGTACAGTAAAGTGAGGTGCAACACAAATTCTTGATTAATTAAATGGAGCTGAGGGATAATTCAGAACCTCAAAAACTATGCTGAAATAAGAGCCTCCCCATCTCTGACAACTTTTAAAAAGTCTTTAAAGACGTACCTATTCACCCAGGCTTTTCATTAAATATTGTTTTAATGGTTTTAGCATTGTTTTGGATGTTGTTTTAAAAATTTAAATTGTAATGTTTTAACTTTTACTATGTCATTTATTTTGTTTAACTACTGTTTTAAGTTTTTTTGTTGTCATTTGTTTTAACTGATGTTTTAGCTTTTTGTTTGTTTGTTTGTTTGTTTGTTGTAAACTGCCCAGAGTCATGAGTTTTGGGCAGTATAGAAGTGTGCTGAATAATAAAATAAATAAAATAAAATATAAGCACAGAGAGGAGAGCTGGTTGCAAGCATAACTTGTCTCCTTAGCAAAGCAGGGTCCACCCTGGTTGCATATGAATGAGAGACTCGATGTGTGAGCACTGTAAAATATTCCCCTCAGGGGATGGAGCTGCTCTGGGAAGAGCATTTAGGTTCCAAGTTCCCTCCCTGGCATCTCCAAGACAGGGCTTAGAGAGATTCCTGCCTGCAACCTTAGAGAAGCCGCTGCCAGTCTGTGTAGACAATACTGAGCTAGATAGACCTATGGTCTGACTCAGTATATGGCAGCTTCCTATGTTCCTGAGAGACCTGTGTTTATAATCTCTCACTGCCTTCCTGAAGCTTATGAGTGTATTAGTACTCTGCAAGTACTGCCCACAGTCTATCCATTTAACACTGTTTCAAAGCAATTATTTATGCCAACAAAATGGGAAATGCATGCATTCCCATATGGACAATTTGCAGGCTGTGGCAGGGAAAGATTATTGCGCGCACTCTCTCACTCTGATAGGTAGAATCCAGGATCCTAGGTTGCTCCATCCTTTCAAGGGATGTAGCAAGGTTGGGAATGGCCCCGGGTACAAAAAGTAAAGATGGGCCTCTGTCCCACCACCACCACCACCTTCTTCAGAGAGGTACAAGGGGTAGAGCAAAGAGCAAGCTGTCACACACACACACACACACACACACACACAACCAGAAGGCCCCGCCCCCAGGCCTTTCATACAAAGAAAAAGCAACAGGGATTCATACATTTAATAATCATTATTATATAATGAATAACTATAGTGGGGAAAGGGCAATAAACTACTTCTGCATCACATGTCTCTTGAGATATACAGCCTACCCCACAGGGGGTTTAGTGATCTAACCTAACTGCCTTTTTATCATTATAGTTCAAAGTCTGGCACTGTGATTTAAAACAGGAACTCCTGTTTATTGAAAGCTTGCTTATTGAAATCTGAAAGCAACATGGCACTTTACAAAGCGGAAGATGCAAGAGCCGTTAAAAATGCCTCCTATAAAAATAGTGTGCATCTCTTTAATTGAGATCCTCTCTTTCATGATATATTGTACCTTATTTCCGCACATATACCCTGCCCACAAGTATACTTTGTGGAAAGCTTGCAGTTATGTGTAAAAGATCACAGACAGTTTGCACTTAAATATACACCAGTGGGGTATATATGTGGTAATACGGTACTTTGTAATTTGTCGCCCCTTCCTCATCTTTAAAGCAGCAGATGTGATGTAACAGCAGCGACTGGTTGCTCAAGGGTTGTTGGGAAATGTAGAGCAAGGGTTGCTGGGAAATGTAATCCCACCATCCGTCATGTAGGTTGCTGCTGAGAAACATTCAAACCACAACTCCCAGCAGCTCCTGATAGAGGGGAGTTTTCTCGCCCAAACTCGCAAGATGTGGTGAGCTGCCTCCTCCTCGATCCTTTGCCCAGAGCTTCCTAAATGGAGGGAGCTGATCCAGCAAGTGGGGTAGGGTGGAACAGGACCGGACTGGGCAGACCAGCACAGGCAGGAAGAGTCTGAGTTAATGGTTTTGTAGAAAGCCCACGCCCTTTTTAGACACGCCCTTTTTTGTCTGCAAAGATCTGAATAACCTGCAGGTTATATGTGTGAAAATATTCCCATAGCCATTCCAGAGTGGCGGAGCACTCCTGTTTGCAATGTCATAGAAGACTGTCAATGTTCATGGGGGTGGGGGTGGGGGGACTATGAAAGCTGGGTTGATAATCTCCAATTTCTGACATGTTTTTAGGGTTGCCAACCCTCCAAGATTGGCTCAGTGATATTGAAAACATCCCTGGAGATTTAAATGGGTTGATATTGTGAAAAATAATGGGGAAATGCTGGGTAGGGGATCGGTAACATTGTTTTTAGTAAAAGCTATGTGTTGAAAACAGCATGGTCACTTTGTTGTCTAACCTTCAGGACAAGTAGAGTCTCTCCTTAAGTGTTAAGGGCCAAATTAGACATGACAGGAGCAGCTACACTGGTGATTATCACTTGAAGAAATAGAAAGCCCCATGTTCAGGCATCTCCAGATAGGGCTGGGGAAAGACTCCTGCTTGAAACCTTGGAGAGCTGCTGCCAGTCAGCGTGTAGACACAGAGAGGCTATTCCTCATGACCTCTGAAAACAGGGCTGGGGAGTCCAGCCTGGTTTTCTGAGGTCATGTGCTGCAACAGGAGCCGTGTGGGTCCCAGCAGCAAACCTCCTTAACTGCCCCCACCCTTAAACGAGATTAGTGGAACGAGCTCTCTCCTAATGCCATTTCACCAATTGTGAGTCACCATGGTCTTCAGGGAGAGCGCCGTTAGTCTCTAAACATGGATCATGTGTAGAGCCTCAATACTGAGCTAGATGGACCAATGGTCTGACTTGGTATAAGACAGCTTCCTATGGTCCTATGTCTGTCCTGTTCACATTTGAAATGGGGTTGGGAGTTTCATCAAAAGGAGCACGTGAGTGAAGGGAGAGGAAGCCTACCTACTTCTCCATCCATCTTCCTGTAGTCCATTGCCTCAAACACTTCTCTTCTCAGCCCAACTGGGAGAGGGTTTACAAAAGAAAACTGGTGGGCTTTCTTATCCTTCCATATCAGAGATAAACACAGTATTGTGAAGCATCAGTTAGTGACTTGCATGTGTGAATCAGCAAACAGAGGTCAACAATACCACAAGCAGACAATCCAAACACAACATTTCCCAATGGAGGCAGTTCACATGCCCTGTTGCGAGACATCTAGTCATAGAAAATTAAATAATACACATGCTTGTGTGAATTAGCCTTGGGCGTGTTCAAATAGATGAAACAAATATTCCCACTTGTTCTTTTGTCTTGTAAATGGCGGGTGTGCATTCTGTTCTGGTACTTGTCATTTATTCTAACTCTGTTTCCCAATCTGTTCTTTCTTCCACGTCTCCATTTTTAATTTAAAAGGGACATGTTTCCTTGCTGTTTCTCAGCATGATGTGTTGTGTTTGGCTGCAGAACAATCAAAAATGAAGAAAAGTTCATTAAGGGTGAAATTTACCCTCACTGAAATGAACATGGATAATGTGGCTCCATGTGGAGAACTCTACAGGAAAGAGCATGATGGAATTCACCCAGAAATCTACAAAGCCCAGTATAGTATTGGTGCAGACCTCCAAAACAGAAATGTGTTGGTTAGAAACACCGCTCCACAAATATGAGTATCTAGTAGATTGCAGAACTGAATGTAAAAGCAGAGCAATTAGTGGGCTGCTATAGATGTCTCTTGAGAGACTATTTAAAAGATTCAGGCCACATGTGATTATATCTCTCCTTAGTAGGAGGAATAAAAATAAAATAACCACAATAAATATTCTAAAGACACACTGAGTCCATTCACGTGATCATCTGTGTGTGATCGGGGACTCTTGTTAGAACAGCCTGTTTAGAGGCTACAAACAGTACCCCACTATGTGATTTGGAACTGCAGGCTTGCAGTCTCCATCTTGGCTATGAGCTCATGGGATTGTGACTTGCACTCATGCCCATATTTGGCAAACTCTCAAGTCGGTAACTTAGCACAAGCAGCATGGGGTAACTTTACCCCAGGTCAGGTATGACACTTGACTATAAGGTGAATCCCTGGTTTAGTCAACTCCTGCTGAAGAGCAAGGACAAATACCATGCAATAGACAACTCCTGCTGCAGCGGAAGGACAGTTACCATGTAATTTGCCAGTTCCTTGTAACTCTTGATTTCATTTAGACCTCTAAATAGTGTTCACGAATACAAATATGATGAATATTTATATGCCACTTCACAAATGACCATCAGACAGATTCGAAGTAAAGAAAGGGCAAAGATAAACCATTTTATTGTTTTCTTCATAACTTTTATTGATATTACTGTAGATGCTAGCTTGCATAGAGGTTATGCTATATTTTGGTGTAGTACCACAAGCAGAGATGAAGGAAACTGACTGCAGGAACACTATTTACAATAGAATTTTTAGAAGTCAGTAAACACTGATGAATTTATTTATTTATTTTTAAAAAATTCTCTCTAGGTTTTCACATTCAGTCTGGCTTTTACAGAAAACCTCAAATCAATACATTTCTTAACAAAGAGGCTGCATCAAATACCTTTCAAATAGTTCTTCTGCAAAAGCAACATTTGTTCAAGCAGCATAACTGATGAAAAGGTTTTCTGAGTATTCAACAGTAAATCTTTTTCACACTTATAGGTGAGAAACCCTTCGTCATGCCCAAGTGTCTAGATGTGCTCAATTGCTTCAAAAATAATAATGGAAGCGTCCCATCCCGGATCACAAATTGCATTTGAAACTCCCTCAGTTGGAAAACAAGCTCACAATAGCCCTGTTCACACATTATGTTGAACACTCATACAAGCGTACAGTGTACACAGGTACAGTTATTCACATGTTATGCTCAACTCAGGTACAGCAGTATACTTTTTGTCTGTACCATGTACTTGTACAGTACAAAAATTCTTGTAATTTTCCACTACTGGCTCCTGTTGCAGGATCAGAAGCAAAGCTCTCTGTGTCTTCTGACTTTCCTCTTGGTTTCTCAATGAAGCCCTCAGTGCAATGTCATTCTGGGTCATTGTGAGAAAACTGAAAGGGCCAGAAACTGCCATGAGGCACCAATGGAAAAAAGCTGGGAAATGTGTATTAAAAACCACCAGGCACTATAAAAGGAGGGGCCAGCAGGTCAGATGTCAGCAGGGGCCCAGCTGGAGTAGTCTGGGGTGGTCCCAAAGCTGAAGAACTCCACCCCACTCCAGCGAAGCTCTTTTCTATCTTTCCTTATTAGCTTTAGATTTCATGCCAAGGTGGTGTCTTTAGAAGACTTTCGCCCTGATTTCTTTTTATTTTCTTCTTTCTGCTGCTCTAATTAATAGTACTACTAATTAATTTTTATAGGGCATTTTAAAAATGTGGCACACTTTCATATAATTATGTACTAATTTTAATTATGTTTGTTAGCTACTTTGGAAACTTTTTGTCAAAAGGCAGGTTTTAAATATTTTAACAAATGAGATCAATAAAAAGAAACCTTTCTGCTGGTCATCCAGAGGCTGTTCTTGCTCAGCATAGGCAAGGACTGTAGCTGTGTAATGCTTGGATCAGGACATGTATTAGGCATTAAAATCCTACGTCATTTACAAAATATAAAAGCATGGAGAAAACAAATGAGGTAGATGCATATATTTTGCTGTTTGTCACTTTACCAAAATTTGTTCATAGTCTTGCTCTTGACAAGAAAATAGTTAACTTATTTTTCCTTCCTTTGCATCCAACAAATATATCACAATGCTTAGATCACAATGCTACCATTGTGATATTTGCGTTCATATACCACAATGTTTTCTGTGTAAATATTTGGTGACAAAATTATCCAGAAAAATGGAAGAGGAGATAATTTGTTTTTTCTTGGTAGCATATAAAGGTACAGCCTACTTTTAAAACAAAACAACCTGATTTCTTTCAATAATGTAAAGACACCAACCACTTTCAACTGCAGGCTGAAAACTGCAAGTCAATGCTTACCAGCAAGCAACCCAATCAACTGAATCCAGGATCCTCCTTAACACTGTTCCATGCTAGGTAGGAAAACAAGCTTTGTTTTTGTTTTTCATAAAGGGGATGTGACCGCCAGAACTATTAGGTTGTCAACTATGCTCCATGAGAACCAAGGTCTTAACGTGGCAAAAGGCGAGTACACTTGCTCTTTCTGACCAGGCAGTGCTGTGGCTGTTTAATATCAAACCAAAGCCACAATCACCTTCTGATCTGAGGAGCAGGTGACTTGAGGGTTCTCCCAGGTCCAGATACTTATATCCTGGTTCACTGGTGTAAAAGAATGAATGTAAGACAGGAAATATTCCATTCATCAAAGCATTTCACCCAAGAATTGCTTCCATATACCAATATCCATCACAAATGGTTTTTAACATAGTGCTGTGATAAAATAAACAGAAAGTTAAAAAAAAATCATTCTAGCTGCATATTTGTAAACCGATGGCCTTGCTTAGGGAACAAACACACGCGCAAATGATTTTATTTAATTGTGTACCACCTTTGCTTGGAATGTCTCCTATGAAAGCCAATAAACTAAATAGGAATACCATACAAACACACTTAAGTGTATCCCCTCAATTTGACTGGGCTATCCCAAGAGCACGGAACCAGCAGGAGCCAGTTCGATGGTGGGTGTGGGATAATTTTAAGGGAGGGAGAAGATGCACTTACGCCTCCCTCTGCTTTCCCCCTGCCGGCGCTGGCTGGGAAACCGGTCTAGCGGGATGCCAGCATACCTCCCTGTGGCCCCGTCCGCTCTTTGGACCAGAAGTAGGTGGAAGTAGCTATCACATGTGTGCATGTCGGCACACATGCCTGCTACCTCCACCTACTTCCAGTCCGAAGAGCAGACTGGGTGGCAGGTAGGAACGCTGCTGCCCTGCTGGACTGATTTTCCAGCAAGCGCTGACAGAGGGGAGCGGGGGGGGGCAGAGGGAGAGGTAAGTGCACCCTCCTCTGCCCTTAAAGTTATCCCACCCCCACCAGCCAGTGTTCGAACCTGTTTGTGCACATCCCTACTATCCCATGCATTGTAGCTTTTCAGACATTATATTCACATAGAGTGATGCTCAACAGAACAGCTCTCCAGTGACTACTGCTGCTATCTACTTGTGTTTGTGTTATTTTTTAGATTGTGGTGACAGACGATTTGGGACAGAGAGCCATTTTCTCACACCATTTCCTATGTAAACTGCTTTGAGAAATTGTTGTTGTTGAAAGGTGGTATATAGATTTTTAAAAAATAATAATGCATAATAATATTAGAGTGAATATGTATATTGGAGGCAGTATTACAGTGGCATGTTCAGCCCCTTGCTTTAGGCATGTTCATGAAAATGCCTGAATGCATGTAGGCTCGAGCCAGAGGCTTACATGATGTACAGCCCTCCATCACCGGAGAGCTGTGCATACTTGAGGAACAGATTTATATAACTGGAAAGGGCTTTGAAGGGAAGGGGGAGATGCAAAAATTGCTCCCCCTTCTGTGATCAGAGTGCAGTGCACAAAGACTTCAGCACTAGGACACTTATGGACCCGCAACCCTCCTTCCGGCAATGGAGGGCTGCATATAATGTAAGCCAAAGTTTACAACCACCACCCCCTTCCATAAGTGTTCACATTCTGTGCACATATAATATTTTTAAAGGGTGTATGGTTAGCTTTTAAAAAATCATTCTGTTGGAAGTGAGATTAAACATCAAAGAACAAGGTCACAAAAATAAAGGTCACAAAAACATCCTGCATTTCCTCAAAGCACAACTGTGTAATTCAAGGACTGATCTACGTAAAACATTTCGCCCAAACATTGACAACCCAGGTCCCAGAATGTTCTGAATCAAAACTGGAGAACCTCTTCACTTTCAACCAGCTCCCAGAACAACGGACAGCCATCCTCCTCACAATAATAGGATGCTACAATGGAACTGCAACTGCTGTCCACCATCCCTCCTGCCCAGGCTATCAGGGCTTAGAGATGGTACCATAACAATTGTCAGCTTCACCCGTGGATTCAGTTATAATGCTAGCTGCATTCAAGAATCTCAGTGCTTCCATTCCTGGATAGAATCATTTTAAAAGAGTGGCAGGGGATCATCCTCTTCATTGGGCACTGAATGATGGATGCAGCCAACAAAGTAACTTGATGTTTCAAGGCAGATTAATAGATCCATTTATCCGTGAATAGATTAATGGTTTTAACACCAAAGTTGAGAATGGAAAAAGAGACTGGAGACTGCCCAATACGGCACATTATAACATCCCAAAATAAATAAATAAAAAGGAAAAATATAGTGGAAGGCAGAGATTTCATTTCTGTCACATACAGTAGGTAGCTCTATGGGATCAAGAGATTTCTCAGATTTCAGGTTTGATCAAACCAGACAATGACCTGATGTCTCTGAAAGCTCAGCAACTGCTATAGTTAGAAATGAACAAAGAAATGAGAATGATCGGGGCGTGTTTCTCTTGCTCCAAGACGGAGCTTGGCATGCCAGGATGTGCTCCGATGCAGCTTAAAATAAACTCTGGTTGGAAAGTGAACTTCTGGCCTTTCAATCTCAAGGTACCTCTGCTAGCCACAGAGCATTTTTATCATCAGCCTAGACAAATGGAAGCCAACGCTAAGAAGATATCAAAACTGCTGAAAGGAAACATATGGCTGGGGTTATCACACAAGTCCAGAGGGGCTTTAGCCTCCGGAATTGTTCTCAGATATATATTCCCCTTTTGGTGTTGAAAGGTTTTAGACAGATTCTGTCAAGTTACACAGAAAATCAGGTAGAAATTCAAAAGGGGCCTCGTGAAAGTAGTTGCAGTTCTAATATACAGACTATACTATATGTCCACCCATTTGCACTTGAATATTTGAGGTGATATTTGCTGCATATTCAAGCATAGAGTATTTATTTTATTTATTTACTACCCCACTCTTCCTCCAAGGAGCCCAGAGTGGTTTACATGGCTATGCTTATCCTTACAATAATCCCATGGGGTAGGTTAGGCTGAGAGATAAGTGACTGGCCCAGAGTCACTCAGTGAATTTCATGGCTGAATAGGAATTTGATCTCAGGTCCCCACCCCACCCCCCAAAGTTCTAGTCCAGTATTCTAACCACTACACTACACTGGCTTGTCTTTTAATTCAGATATACTCTGCAAGAAACAAATGTACTCTTTGTAGTAACTATGAAAGGGTGGCTCAGGCATTGACTGGTGGCAACGTCCTTTGCATGCTGAGGAGTGGGTTTGAGCCTTGGAGTCCATACATCCAGCACCATTACAAATGAAGCTATGGGAAGCCTGGCTCAGGGAAAATGGTGATCTGCATGCAAGCACCTCAGGACCACTGAGCTTGTGACCTAGCAACACTCATATGAAGCAATCTATCTATCTATCTATCTATCTATCTATCTATCTATCTATCTATCTATCTATCTATCTATCTATCTAACACATTGTTATACCGCCCCAAATGCAAGTTCTCTGGGCAGTTTACAACAAAACACAATATAATGGGTATATGCAGGGACTGTTCATTTATTCATCTGCTGGATATGCAGGATTGTAGCAGCCCAAAAAGGCAACCAAAACAGCAAATCATTATGTTGATGCTCACAATGGTGCCTCTATGCAAACATTCCTGGCTTGCTATCTTGGCAGAAGCCACACACTTTCCCAAAGCACTGGAGCAAGGATCCCAACCCATATCTAAAGTCTTCCAGCAACATCAATCTGATCACAAGAAGCTCATTTTCAAGAAGCTACCACACAAAGGTGTCCATGGCAGCCATACTGCACAACCGACAGGAAACATTAATAAAAGGCCACCACTGTTTGGTCTGAAGCAATGTATTCCCCCAATCTTCTTCCACTAATTTTGATGTAAAATATCCTCCAGATATTTCCTGAATACATTAATATTTGCCAACTATGATTACAGTTTTCAACATCTGATCTTTGATTTCAATATTGACACTTTACTAATTGATGGTATTTGACAGCTTGTTTGCAATAGTACTGCATATTTGATTGTGTCTGATAGCTGACATGCAATGGTAAAAGTATTTAGCATCATTTAATAGATCATTGTATTTGGCAGTTTTTGACAGTTGGCACCTTATGATAGTCAATATGTGTTGCCTTCTAAAATTAAACAATTAAACTTACAAATTCTAAGATAAAAATGTTCATGGGGCTAGTTCAGAGGTCACACAGAACCCCAATTAGAGTTGGGTTCTGTATGACATCCCTGAGCCTCAGGAGGATGCACTTCCCTCTCCCATCCCCACATAAGTGTCTAACTCAGGTCTGCTCAACTTAGCCCCACCCCCCCACCCCCGCCGGCTGTTTTTGAACTACAACTTCCATAATCCCCAGCCACAGTGGCCAATAGCCTGGGATTATGGGAATTGTAGGCCAACATCTGCGGGAGGGCCGAAGTTGAGCAGCCCTGGTCTAACTCTTATCTAGGTTAAAATAAGCAGAAACTGGCCTGTATTCATGTCATCAGAACCCACCAATCTTGGCTTATTCTAGCCTACTTGCTTCAAATAACCTGATATCTCTTCGTTGGGTTCAGATTTTGAGTTACTTGAAGCAAGTACGTTAGAATAAGCCAATATTGGTGAGATTGGATGACATGACCAATCTCATCTTATTTTAAACTATGTAGAAAGTAGATGCTCATGCAGGGATGGGAAGGGCAAGTGCACGTTTACAAGGCTCAGGGACTTCATGTGGAGAGAGGCTCTAACCGAAGTTCTGTGTAACTTGAACAAAACCATGAAGAAATGTTGAGGTAAAATGCGAATCTGAATAATGCTGTCAACACCGAACTCAAAATTAAATTAACATCACTGGCAAATGTTGCTACGTTTATAAAAGGCTGAATCACTGATGATCTAGCTCAGCATCATGATAATTTCTTGAAATGTATAGTTATAATTATAGTTTGGTATGCTCACTGCCAAACTGTGCTCAGAAAGAGACCATATTTGGAGGGTGGGTGGGGGAGATCAGAGTGGGTATGCTGTAGCATGTGGTATCTGGACTGTTTTTTTTTTTAATTTTTGACAAAAATAATGCCAAATTTCTGTGGAAGTCACCATAAAATAAAGATGACAGAGAGCACTGAAACGCCAAAACTATTTTCTTGCTTGAAGCTTAAGAAAAGAGATTAATGTGTGGAATAGCATTAAAATCAGAACCTTTAATCAAAGTAGCAATTCAGCATTTTCAGCCTAATCTTCTTCCATTAAAACAAAAAGGCCATGCACACAATGGGGAGGTTGGGCAAGCAAGGGGAAGGCTGTGCCAAACTTACCTTCGCCACCCCCCACATGAGCCTTCAATGATGGTGGGAAGCGAGAACCACACTCCCACACAATCCATGCTGCTGCACGCAGCACAGATCTCTGGAGGCCAGAACAATGCATCCCACAATGCACCATGCGATGAGCACAGTGCATTGGGGGATACCCCAGAGCAACAGGTGCTCTAAGCACCCGTTTCTGTGTCCGCTCAGGCTGCAAGCAACCCGAGCCGTCATACAACCTTGGAACTGGGGTTAAAAGCACACTTGTGCCCTTAACCTCAGTAACAGGCTGGGGTAAAAAGCTGGGTCAGGTGGGGTGCAGTGCTGGGATCCTCACGGATCCCGGTGCTGCATACGAGCTGGGCTACATTAGGCTGCTCGTAAGAACAGCCTTAAAATGTCCCAGTCAAGCACTCTGGGGGGGGGACATACTCCATGTCCAAAAAGTGAAGGCTTATTAGAGTCCACCCTATGTCAGGTTTTATTGTTTAATTAGGCATAGTGATTTCCTTGGACCTGTTAGCCAATTGTCCAGCAGCAACTATGCTGAACAGAGCTTGTGTCCTAATTGATCTCTGGCCTTTTTCTGCTAGCGCATCCTTATAGATCACTTTTAATTGCCATTTTCATGAAGAGAATTTGTCACAGAAGACTAGGCTTCCTTCTTTGTGGGGGGAAATATAGAATTTTAGCAGACAGGAATTCACATATAATTGGCAGACACCAATTAACACAGAAGAACAAAAATTTCACTGTGGTCAATGCCGTTCATAATAATTCCTAAGTTTCTCCTAGAACTAAACTGAAATGGGAGAAGGGTGTTTTGCAAACATATTTTGATAGAGTAGAACAGTATAAATAACTTTGTGTGATTTTTCAGTAATAGTGCCAGAAGGGAGGCAAATGTATTGACCCCTGCCCAGGAAGCACAATTAACAGCTACATGGGAAGCTACCTTAATACTGAAACAAATCATGGGTCCATCTACTCTGACCGGCAGCAGCTCTTCAGGGTTTCAGACAGGAGTTTTTCCTAGCCCTACCTGGACATTCCAGGGATTTAATCTGATACCATCTGCATGCAAAGCAGATGCTCTACTACTAAACCACAGCCTCCCTACACTGGTATCCTCCCTACACTGGTGATCTGACTTGGAAGGCTCACCCAATATGGCTGATGCATGAAATGTTGCCCTTGCTTAGGGATGTGCATACACTGAGGTTAGTGCACCAGTTTGGTGACTTGGAGAGTGGAGCGGCAAGGTGGGATCTTTTCCTTTTTCTTTTTTTTTAAAGGAGAGCAGATCCTTACCTGCTCTCCACCACTTCATGCAGCTTCTTGATGTGGTGGCGCTTATCCCAGGAACCCACGTGTGGCGCCAGCATGCACATGTCATCCGTGCATGCGTGGGCACCATTTGCGTGGTCAACATGGTGTTGCTGACCACACAAATGTTGCCCACACATGTGTGGATGCCATGGGAGTCCTGGCACCGCATGTGAGTTCTTGGGACAAGCGCCGCTGCAACAGGAAGCTTCATGTGGTGGCGGAGAGCAGGTAAGGATCTCCTCACTCTCTCTTTTTTAATGATTCCGTTTGCTGCTCCACACTCCAAAGCACTGAACTGGTTTAGTGTCAAACTAGTGCACAAACCTCAGTTTGTGCACATCCCTACCCTTGCTCTCTACCCTTGCTTTGATTGTCCTCAATAATGTTATTATGTAGCCAATTTTGATTGGTTTTGTAACACCATGATAACCTCAATTGGCTAGGATTGTTCTATAAATAAGAAATAAGTCCTAACTCAAACAAAATAAGTTGTTCTAGTAAGTTTGAATCTACCTACTTTCCTTTCACTATCCCTACAACTGGACAAAATTTGGTTCAAATCGGTTAGACAGTCCACAAGTTAGTCCACTTGCGCCTCAAACATTGATGCATCTGCCATCTTGAATTGGGGTGGATGACATCATCACAAAGCTACACGTTTGAGATGTCTCTAGATGTCCCTACAGCTGTAACAAATTTGGTTCAAATTGGTTCAGCAGTTCATGAGTTGGCCCACTTGTGCTTCAAATGTTTATGCATCTGTCATCTTGAGTCAGGGTAGATGACATAATCACAAACTATGCCACTGAGGTGTCCCTGTGCATCACTCACTACAGCGGTACCTAATTTGATCTAAATTGGTTAGACAGTCCACAAGTTAGCCCATTTGCACCTCAAAGGTTTACATGTCGATCATCTTGAATTGGGGTGGGTGACATCATCAGAAACTCTGCTATTGAGGTGTCCCTGTGTGTCATTCACTACAGCTGTTCCAAATTTGGTTCAAATTGGTTAGACAATCCACAGATTAGCCCACTTGCGCCTCACACCTTCACACATCCTCCATCTTGGATTGGGGTTGATGACATTATCACTAACTATGCCATTGAGGCATCCCTGTGTGTCCCTACAGCTGTAGCACATTTGGTTCAGATTGGTTAGGCAGTTCACAAGTTAGCCCACTTGCACCTCAAATGTTTATGTGCCCGCCTTCTTGAATTGGGGTGGATGACATCATCACAAAGTACGTCGTTGAGGTGTCTCTATGTGTCCCTACAACTGTACCTAATTTGGTTCATATTGGTCCACGCGTTGCAAAGTTGATAGTGGGGGACGGACACACACACACACAGAGAATGCTGGGTGATCTCATAAGCCTACTGGAAAGTAGGTTAAACAAGATAGGGGGAAATAGCAGCAAACTTGCAGCAAAGGGGGGAAACAATGGCAGCAGAAAGGCTCGAAATACTTGAAGATCAAGGGGAGGAATGTCTCCTCACAGAACTCTATTTTCAGCCTGAAAGTAGAAATGAACAAACATTTAGCAAAGTCCTAGTTCCTTCCTTTTGGGGATACAGCTTGAAGCCATGGTGTTTGCCATATGATATATACTGCTGGAGCAACATGGCGAGTATAAACAAGTTTATGACCACCAGTGAAAAACTGTTTGGCAACCAGAATGCAAGGATCCAGATGCAATAACACCTATTTGGTCTGCTTGGTAGAAATGGGAGGGGGATGGATTAAATCAGCATACTTTCCACTGATGAAAAGAGGGGTATGCCTATTAATGTGAAGGGGGCATAGCCAAGCAACCTGGAAGATGTGGAGTACTATTCTGATCACAGACATGCTGCAAATGAAAAGCAGATAATCAAGTGTGTGCAGAGCGCTTTATTTCAGATTACTAAAGCAGATAAGCCAAGCCCATACTCTCCAACATTTTGCAGGTGAAAATAGGGATAAATGTGTAACAACCCATTCTTATACCAAGGATCACTGTCAAGATGTGTCCACCCACTATTATACACTGCTGAAGACTGGATTCCATATGCTATATGCTGTGGACTGCATAGTGCCTCAGTGTTGCGCACCCATTTACATGTAGCTGCACTAGAGACATAACACTTGCACCCACCCACTCAAAGATGTAATTTCTAGAGACTCTGGGGAGAGAACTGAATCTTGAAGAATGACAACTCTGGTAAACATATGTGAAAAAAATTGAACAAGGCATCCCCAAGAGAGAAAAATAAGGGCAGTGATTTCCAAGGGACAGAATCCAGAAAATAGACAGAGCCTAAAGTATGTCATAGGCTACTTATGGCTGTCTCAAGACATCCTTCAAAGGCATAGCTGTTAAACTTCTTCAATCATAGGTTGTATTAGGAGTCCAATGTCCACCGGGGCCTCCCTTCCACTGATGTTTTCCCAAAAGTCACTCAAAGTGACTTTGATTGAAAAGTGCTACAAAGAAGCTTGTTAATAATAAGAATGATGAGTCTCTGGGATCCTAGCACACTGATCTAGAGTTTGTCAGTGCCATTACATTTGCAAGTTGCTCTAGATGGAGACACACAAACACACAGGCATGCACATACAGAATTTCCCTCCACTGAAAAGAAAAGTGCTAGCTCTTGTGAAATGGAGAATTACAGGTGGCCCTTGTTATTCATGGGGGTTCTGTTCCCGCCAATTTCTGCAGATAACGAAAGCATGAATAAAGAGATCTTAACCCTATAGGGATTGGGGGTTTTTTAATGTTAAAAAAGGAGGGAGGCAGTGTTCCCTATAACACAGGGATCCTCAGCGTTGGGCCCCCAGATGTTCTTGGATTTCAACTCCCATAATCCCCAGGCCTAGTGGCCTTTGGCTGGGGATTATGGGAGTTGAAGTCCAAGAACATCTGGGGGCCCAACGTTGAGGATCCATGCTATAACAGGAACTCCTCGGTGTTGTTGACTACAAGGCCATTGCAACTAGGGATGCTGGGAGTTTTAGTGAACAAAATGTGGGAATCCCTGTTAGAGATAATACTGGAGGGAGGGGGCAGAAATAAGGGTAGAAAAGCCTAATACCTTGTTCCCCAGGTCTCCAGGAATGCCCCCCAAATCCTCTTATTTTTCATTTCAATTTTTAAAAAACTTTTTTACCAAAAAAAAAGCCATAAAATGGCTCTACCCTTCAAAATGGTGGTGAGAAATGACATTAAAAGTCATTTCCAGCCACTCAGGAATCGTGGACAGACTGCCTATATTTAATGTTGTGGGTAAAGAAACTGGGTCTCTAAGACCCATCTGTAGATACATGAAACTGCAGTCTGCAAAACTGTACATAATGAGGGTCTCCTGTACATGAGTTTTGAGTCATGATGCCAGTGCAAAATCTGTGAATCAGGACATAGATCTCATGTCAAGTATCATCCATAGGATAGACATCTGTAAGACAGTTGATTTTGTTTGCATTGGTTTTGCATAGCGTTTGGTTGTACAGTATCTTCTCTCTATATATAATTCTCTACCCGTGGCTAGTCCTGTGCGTGGCAGCTCTTGTGAGAGTTTGCAAGCAGAAGCACCTGACTGGGCAGTGGGGATTCCATATGCAGATAGGGAGGAGGAGCCTGTGAGAGCAGAAGCACCATGGTGATTGGGTAGTGGAGATTCTATATGCAGATAGGGAGAAGTCTCTGATGGTTAAGGTCATTTGGAATGCAACTGTTGCGGGTTGGAAAATTGTGTTGACTGTAGAGGAGATGAATCTATCTATCTATCTATCTATCTATCTATGGATAGTGGGCAGGGGTCTGCGAAGAGAGGTGTCGTGGGGGAGGAAAGAGCCCCTTCAGGGCTCTTCAATTAGATGAGGAAACAAGATGAACAAGAACTGTTAAGTCAGGAAGGGAGAGAGAGGGGGGAAGAAAGACAGAGGGAAAGAGAGAGTGGAGGAGAGAGAATGAGAGGAAAAAAAGGGAAGAGAGAAAGAAGGAAGGGCGAGGGATGGGACCGAGCCTGTCATGGCCTGAGGGGAATGAGCAGCCATTGTGGCAGCGGTGGCAGCAGCAAAGGAGGGCCCAGTCAACCACTGCTACCTTGGGGCTACCGAGGCCATTGGCAGAAGGAGGCCGGCAGGCAAGGGAGAGGCCCGGACCTTTCGGAGGCCTGAGGGGAATCAGCAGCCATTGTGGTGGCAGTAGCAAGGAAGGGCCCAGTCAACCGCTGCTGCTGCTCCTGTGGGGAGGAGCAGGAGCGGGGCTCGGGTGAAGATGGGGAGGTCTCTGGGGATAGGGGGCTGCAGCTTGGCCAATAGGCACCAGCAATGCTGAAGCCACGACCAAAAGGGGTGAGGGGGATGGAAGCAATGGGATGGAGGAGGAAGAGCAGGGGTGCAGCTAAGGTGAGGGTAGAGAGATCTCTGAGGTGAGGAGAGCAATCTTGTACTAGCACACATGTGCTCTGCGTGGGTTAAGCTAGTTTTTAAATAATGTTTTTAGTTATAACATTTTACAACTCTGGATGGTGATAGCTGGATTAACACTGCAGTGTACTCAGTAGCTATTGAGATGTCACTGCCACTGGTAACCAACGTGATATGGTACAATCCCCACATCATAGAAAATTGGAGCAGATATGAGGGAAAGGAATCACATTGTAGTAATTTTTCAGGGTGTGCACGGAACCGATTCCAGCGGTTCGCTTCAAATTCAAATCAGGCTGCTGGGTCATGAGCCAGTTCGAGTCGAACCAACCAGGTTTGGTTCAAGGGTCAAACTGTGCTGAAATGGTTCAGAACTAGTTCAATTCAGTTCGAGGGGTATGCTTATAAAGGGAAATCTGGTGAAGATTCCCAGACGGCCTCTAGTGGTTGTCATGCAAATGGACTCCATCCATGCACAGAGGTCACGCAAATGGCCTCCATGCACGTGTGGAGGCTGGAACTGGGCCACACTGGAACACTTGACCCAGTCCGGAACTCAGAGAACACAACACCACTGGTGGTAAGGAGCCCTCTTACCAACACCCCCCCCTGGCTGCCATTAGAAGTATTTTAAAGGCAGGGTTCCCCCCATTGCTTGTAAAGGGGAATCCTCACTCGATTCCTCTTTACAAGCTTACCCCTTGAATCACCAAACCAGTACCGATCCAGTTCGATTAGAACAGGGTCATTTGAACTTGGACCAGTGCCTTTTGTGGGGGGTGCTGGGGGGGGGGCAATCCACTTCAATTTCAAAATGATCGAACTGACCTGGTTCTGTTTGAATAGGGTTCAAATAGAACTGGTTCTGCACATCCCTAGTAATTGTGTCACAAATATGAAGAACTCTAGTCATTGGCAATGAGATAAGGGTGAAGGTACTTGGAAGTGTAGCTCAAGGGTTGAGCATCTGCTTCACATGTAGAAAGTCCCAATTTCAATCTCTGGCATCCCTAGGTAGGGCTGGGAAAGATTCCTGCCTGAAACCTTGTATAGCCACCAGTCAGTGTCGAGCAGACCTGCACAACATGAGGCCCAGGAGCCAGGTCTGGCCCACGAGGACTTTTTGCTGGCCCACTGGAAGGCAAGTCCGATATCAACTGCAGGAGCCATGAAGAGCTCTTGGCATGTTCTGTGACAAGTAGCAGTAGCTCAATGCATTTGTTCACTTGAGACCAGATGCTCCTCATCTGCTTACTAGTCCTGCCCCGGGCCAGAGCCCATTATCACCATCCCTTCCCCTTCTTCCCCCTTGCCTTTCCCCCTGAATCCAACTCTCTGCCCCTTGATTTCTTTAGTTGTTTAATAATTAATTTTAGTGCAATAATTAATGTGCTGAAAATTGACCTCGGCCCTAGCACGCCAAGTCATGGTTGGTTCTGGTCCACCAGGACATTTAAGTTATGCACCCCTGTTGTAGACAATACTGAGCTAAAGAGATAAATAGTCTACATAGTATAAGGCAGTTTCCTAGGTTCATAAAATCTCATTCCAGCTCAGGGCTGAGGTCAACATTATGATAGACTACCTCCTCATGACAGGTCATCATTTTCCAATCCATTGTGACTACAAGTTCTCAACACATGACACATGACTTGCCCAGTTATGATGTGAACTGCCAGCTGCAGAAGAAAAGGACAAGACTTGTCTCCTGATTGTCATTTCTGCAACTGCCACTGGACATCAAATGCCAGCAGCAGACTTAGAATATACCTTTTTATTACCTATTCTAATTATTGTCTGTACATTGTACACTGAAATATTAACATTTATCTTTGAATGATGGTAATGCCAGGTTAAATTTAATATCCTCACTTTTCAGACACACATAGGTGAATGCTGAAAATTCTGTTCAGGTGACTGTCAACAGTCACCATCATCTCTCTGTTTTTGGACAATCCCAGAAACTGTGAATGTCAACATTCACCAGACTATAGGCATTAGGGAACCAAAAAGTGTTTTTAAGCTATGGGAAACATGGTGATCAGGCCAGGGCATGATGCATGGTGTCTAGTTCTCAGACATTTTTACAAGTGCTTATCGTGGGAGAGGCACAGCCTTTCCTGGCCACTTAGGAGGGGTATTAGCCCCTCTAATACCTCCCTTCTTGGGTCCATGTTGACAGGCGTTTATTGTATAGCATCTATAACATCTTTCAACCAACCCTCTTCATGAATCTGAGAAAAGAGGCTATTACCTACAAAAGCACATTCTACAATAAATCTATTATCATTAAGGCGCCACAAGACTTCATTATTTTTGCTTATTTTGGCACACCCTCAGCTATACTGTAAAGAGAAAATTTAGAATTTAATCACAGGAAATTGGAAGACAAGGGACAATGAAGTGATACAATACAGTTGAAGTTGTGACATTTTATATTTGCTAAGCTCGCTCCCTCCCTCCCTCCCTCCCTCTTCCTCTCCCTCTCCCTCTCCCTCTCTCTCTCACACACACACAATGTTTTCACTATTCTTTCTGAAGTCTTAACAACCTATTTTTTTAAAAAACAAAGCTGTACACAAAAACACTGCATTGAGCTACTGATAGCTATCCTGTGGGAGCTCCTTGCAAAGGGTAAAGTGTTAACATCGTAACCTCTGAAAGTGTTCTCCACCACACGCTCCGTTTAATCTGATCGATTCTCCCAGATAAGCCTCTCTGTAAAGTCATAATAAATCTTGAGGCTTCTGGCATTCTCACTCACAGATAATCCTTTAAGCTGTTAAGCAAGCCAGTGTTGTGGTCTTCAGTTAGAGGTCAATCCTCTTCCACAAGATCCCTCAGGATTCTCCTGCTGTTACACGAAATCCATGTCTGTAGTTTCTTAAGAAGTGTCCTACATGTCTTGTATTCAGTCAGCACCAACTTAAATCCATTAATAGTTCTGTGAGTTAGTGCTTTATCTAGTTGCCTGCTTCCTCCTCTGTACTCATAAGATCTTTCTGGGTCATCCTTTCAATGAGTTAATCAGACAGTAAAACAAACAGAAAACAAAAAAAGGACCCTATGTACTTTCAGACTTGATTCCAAACAATTTCATTTTGATCATCTCGGAAAGCCACTATCTTGGGAGGCACAGATAGATCATGCTTTCCATTAAAATGGAAATGTGGATTGATGATTACGATAAAGTTCTGAGACAATCTTATGTGTAGAGAGAGTCAAGTTCTCCTCTGCTCTTCTCAGATTAATTCAGACATGATCCAGGTTCTTTCACCAAAATTGGAAGAAACTTGGGTTATTTGCCAAGCCAAGGCTCAGAAAAATATCTCCGTCCCCACAAACATCCTCTCCACCAATCCCCCACCCCCCAAATAATCTTCTCCACCCTTTCCTTAATGAAATGGTGACTGCAGAAGCAGCTGCAGTAGCGCATGGGGAGAATGGAGGATGGTCTGTCCTTCTCACCTCTCAAACATGCTGTAAAGCAGCACACTGGGGTGCACAACCTGGGGCCCCATAGGAGATATCATTCTCCTGAGAACTACAGCAATTATGATACAGCACACTAGAGCAATAGGAAGGGAAGGGGAGGGGAGGGGAAGGGAGGGGAGGGAGGGAGGAAGGAAGGATTCTTATTTTCTCTGTGTGTCACCACTGTGTAAGTAAACAGAAGAGCAGAAACGGTTTTGGGGGTGGGGGTGGGGTGGGGAGAAGGGCTATCAAGTAAGGCCCTTGATTGAAAGGGCTGATGGGGACAGGGGAGGGAAGCTGTAAATTCTTCTCTGGCTCAGTTTAAATCCAGGTTGGAAAAGCATTTGGGGGCTTGTAAAGCTTGCCTCCCATTTGGGGCAGGTTGTTGCATGCTTCTAAAGTCCTTTTTTGAATCTGTCTCAGGAAAACTTTGCTGGCATATCTACTTAGTATTCTTCAGTACTTAAACTAGCCTGGCAAAGAAAGTCCTACAAAACCATTACCAGCCTGCCACCCACACATACCTATGTTAAACATTTAAGGCACATTAAAAGCATCAAAGCAAAGAATCACACATCTTCCGATTTACAAACGCTTTCCCTACGTATTCCCTGGAGGTAATTCACATAAGCAAGCAGCTGCTTACAGGCCCGACAGCAACATATTTTCATAATCCCCTACTTTAGCAGCAGCAGCAGCAGCTCCCGCCACCACACATTGTATATAAAGCTGTGTTTAATAATAGTGTGCCATATTACAATGTACAGTTAACCTGTTGCTGTTTGATCAGGTCAGTGAGAAACAGCTATTTGATAGGACTTTAGGAATCCTGAATGTAAGGATTTGGCGCTGGAGTCCCAGGATCTGCACAAATGTTGCACGGCTGTCCCAGGAAAACCAGATAGTATTATACAGTTTATATATAATAAAGGATCCAAAGTGGATTAAGTCTCTGGATTAAGTCTCATATGATAAGTTTATTAGTGATCAGTAAGCAGTCCTCTTTTAGCCTTGGAATTGCTCAAAATTGTCCAATGTCTTCCCTTCAAACTTGGGAGTGGGGAAAAACTGATAATTTTCCTGAGTAATTCCAAGGCTTGAAATATAACTCTTCCTCCCTACAAGCCACACTCCCCATCAACCCCCACCATCCCCCATCAACACTCAACCCTACCCTTTACTATATAATAGCAGTAAAGGGGGTGGGGTGATGGTATTTGGGATTAGTAGTCTTCCCCAAAGGTTGCTATAATGCTGCTACATTACAGCAGCCCTCAAGAGAGACTGCTCCTCCCACGAGCCATCATATCTTCCTCATTACTGCTGACAGAAATTTATTTAACTTTAGAAAACCAAAGTTTCCAGTACATCCTTACACAGGAGTAAAGGTAAAGTGTGCCATCAAGTCGATTTTGACTCCTGGTGCCCACAGAGCCCTGTGGTTTTCTTTGGTAGAATACAGGAGGGGTTTATCATTGCATCCTCCCACACAGTATGAGATGATGCCTGTCAGCATCTTCCTATATTGCTGCTATAGTACCAATATAGTACCAGCGGGGATGCAAACCTGTAACATTCTGCTTGTTAGTCAAGCATTTCCCTGCTCCGCCACTTAAGGTGACTACACAGCAGTAGGGATGTACAAATTTATTTGACCATGAATTGATTCGGGTCAAATTGGTGATTCGATGATTCTACACCAAGTGGAATCACCCTGAAAAGAGGCGCCAAATTTGGGGTAGAATAGAATAACCTTCAATTTGACCCGAATCAATTTGGGTGCCATTTTGAAGCCCATTTTGCTGGGGGAAATGGGTCTCAAAATGGTAGGGAGAGCTGGTCTACCAATTGGGAACAGTGGGTGTAAACCAGCTCTCTGAGGTGGTATGACACACTAAGTCCAGAGTGGAGGGTTGGTCTGCCCGCCAATCCCAATTGGTTGACCAGATCGCCTGGTTTTCTGAGGAGAGCTGGTCTACCAATTGGGACCGGTGAGTAGACGAACTCTCCACCCTGGGCTTAGTGTGTCAGCCTGCCTCAGAGAGCTGGTATACCTGCTGATCGCAGTTGGTAGACCAGCTCTCCCCACCATTTTGAGGCCCATTTCCCAAGCAAAATGAGCCTCAAAATGGTGCCTGATTCACCCAAATCACTTCGGGTCAAATTGGGGTGATTCATCGAGGCAGCTGGCCAAGCCAGCTGCTCTTGGGAAATCAATTGGGCAGGGGGTCTTCAATTCAATTCAACCTCAAATCAAATCACAGATATTGATCGTGCACACCCCTACACAGGAGCAGGACAGGGAAGATATGCCATTGGTGCCACTGTTTGACACTGGGTGACCAGTATGTAAAAGAGAGGGAGGAAGTGTGTTGTTTTAGGGTGCAGGGCTGGCAGTGAGTGGGGAAACTGTTGCAAGCAAAATTCTCTGAAAGAAGAAAAGTTTTATAACTGCATGGGCTCAGTACTGAAGTGAGCTTTTCCAAGGTCTCAAAAAAAATTATTCTCCAAGTAATGAGGCTTTCATTATATTACACCGGATCTGAATCTGTTCCCCAGCCTCAATTGCTTTGTTTATACCACAGAGTGAACACACAGCTAATGCGAATATGGCCTCCAATTCTTTAGTACTTCAGCAACATTGATCTGTAGATTTTGCCTGTGCTGTTTGTGTGATGAGCATTGACAAGAAGTTCAAATGCAGTTTATTCTGTAAAGTAGGGGGAAATGCTGTTTCATAGGACCCCAAAGTAAAGTTTTTGCTTTTCTAATGTCAGTTGTCATATAATTAGCACTTCATAATATCATGGCATTCTTTCAGCACTTGTTGGGGAAACACACATTCACACACAACGTAAGAGCACACAGAGTGAAGATGGGTCAGAGAAGGCAGTTAGAGATTATATTATTTATTTATACATTTATATCCCGCTCTTCCTCCAAGGACCCCAGAGTGGTGTACTACATACTTAAGTTTCTCCTCACAACAACCCTGTGAAGTAGGTTAGGCTGAGAGAGAAGTGACTGGCCCAGAGTTACCCAGCAAGTATCATGGCTGAATGGGGATCTGAACTCGGGTCTCCCTGGTCCTAGTCCAGCACTCTAACCACTACACCACGGGGGCTCTGTTCGTGATTTGTACAGGCAAGTGGATCATTATACACAGCACAATAGTTTACCAAGGAAAAACTGGGAAAATGCTTTATGCTGACTATTTTTCATGTACTCTGACAGAAACAAATTAAACCCAATAGTTTTGAGAATATAGGAGACAATTTTAGTAATGAGATTAAAGAAAACTACACTTCTCCAAATGTACAGCGTCGAATTGTGGTTCATAACAACTTATCTGTCACTTTGGCAAAAACAGGGCAAACCAAAAACACAGCTACTGCAAACCTAAAAATGGCCTATCCAGTTCAAGAAATCATAATACGTAACCATCAATGAATTTGAAGACAGTAAACATTTGTTGCTTTAAGATCTCAGTGAAACTATTGTACATTTTATTTTTAAATTATTTTAGTGCACTCATCAGACATGATCCAGCCACAGTTAAGGATTTCTGCACCCCACTGATTTACATCCCATTAATTTAAATGAAGATATATGCTTAACTTTCCTATCCTAAACTCAATGGGATGGGGAAATGATTAATGTTGCCTAGACTGAACCCATTGTTTTCAGCTATGTAAAAAGAAAGATGAGCTGATTACATATATTGGTCAGCGCTTGAAACCACATCAGAAAATCTTGCCATCCCATTTAAACTCATTCCAGGGACACAGATTTTGCATATTCTGTTCCTTTACTGTTCCATGCATTTGCTCTGTCTTGTATTCTGCTCCTTCTGACTTCAAATTAAATTGATATAATTTCTCAAATTAATTTCTGAACTGTAGTTGAGATAATCAAAATACCCATTGTTATGTTATTAGTAGGGATGTGCGAATCCATTTGGGTACAAAATGATTTGTATCCAAATCTACCTGTTTGGGGCAATTTGTGGACAAAACAAATCACCCCTTTGATAGCTGGCCAGATTAGGGTCCAAAACAAATCACCCAGATTTCAAACCTGAAAAATTTGTAGATTGAGAACTCAATTTTGTGGCAATCTTTCCTGCTGTCTCCATTTTGTGTCAGGAAATTTTTTTTGAAAATCTCATTCTCCCAAGCTTCAGATTGGTGATTTACAGTGTGCAACTAGTGGCTGGTGATTCCCCGCTAGTTCCAGATTGGGTCGTTTCCATTCAAATCTTGTGTTGCCAGGGGTGACTGACCCAGCATTGGCTAGCGGAAGGGTGAAAGAACAAACAAGGGTGGGGGGATTTCAAAAGAGGGATTTTCAACTGTACTGGTTGCCTCAAAGTTGCCTGCCTCAAAGGAGGCAGCCAGCTACCATTCTGCATTCCTGCCTCATGGGAGAAAGAGGGGTGGGGCTTGACTTTGCTTTGCCTGCCTGCTGCTTGTTCCTCTGCTTCTTGTTCCTGCATTCCTGATTGAGTAGATTCTCTGCTTCTTGTTCCTGCATTCCTGATTGAGGAAAAGAGAAGCGAATTTGTTTTTTTAACCCCTTCCTTCTGCTGAGAGAATCACTGCCTGCACCTGCTATCTGTGCAAATCAATTTGGGTACAAAAACAATTTGTACCCAAATGGACAACACAAATTGCCCATGTGTTAGCTGGCCAGATTCGGACGCAAAACAAATTGGAGTGATTCGATTCTGGTAGAAATCAAATTTTAAAAATCAATTCGTGCACATCTCTGGTTATTAGCATGCTACCACTAGCTGAGATACTGTAACCAGATATCCACTGTATACCTGGAGTCTCAAGCTTTCAGTCTGCAAATCATAATAGCCTGATCAAATTAGATAGCATGGAGACGTTATAGAGGTAGGAACTGCTTCGACTCACTGGGAATGGAATCAAATATATACATTATATTGATAACAGTTACAAATGTTTTATAGAGCCTTTCACAGCAACCAGCCAACTAAGCAAAGGGCCAATATAACGAAAAAAAGGCAGAAAGCTAGTCCTATGATAACTGAACTTTACCTAGGCTTTTCATTTTAATCCTGGAGTATTAATCTCAAACTGTTGCCTTTGACTTCATGGCATTCAGTAGTACTCAGATTTGATTTGGCAATTATGTCTCCAAAAGGAAACACTTCTACAAACAACACATAAGTTGTGGAATTCACTGCCACAACATGCAGTGATCACCACCAGCCTAGATGGCTTTGAAGGGGAAACAGATAAATTCATAGAGGACAAGTCTATCAATGGCTACTAGTCTTGATGTCCATATACTACTCCCAGGTACAGAAGCAGTACGTCTCTGAATACTAAGATGCTGAACTGGATGAATATTAGGTATGATCCAGCAGGATCCATTGTATGTTCTAAGACCATTTATTAAACCATTTCCCCTTTCTGTTTTCCTAGTCTGTCTCACACAGCCATATTTCAAGAAGCTCCTTTCCTGCTGGCTTCCCTATGCCTCTTTCCTCCTCCCTAACCTTTTCCCCACCTAACTTTCCTAATGGTCATGGAATTTAACCATTCAGTTAGGCTTGAACCTGCTAAATGAATCTGTCCTCCAAACAAGGGATCTTTCCCTTGGTGCAGAAGAGAGCAACCAAGATGATGATCAGGGGCCTAGAGCACCTTTCTTATGAGGCAAGACTACAACACCTGGGGCGTTTTAGTTTAGAAAAAAGACGACTGTGGGGAGACATGATAGAGGTCTACAAAATCATGCACGGTGTGGAGAAAGTGGACAGAGATAAATTCTTCTCCCTCTCACATAACCCTAGAACCTGGAGTCATCCCATGAAATTGATTGCCAGGATATCTAGGACCAACAAACAGAAGTACTTTTTCACACAACACATAATCCACTTATGGAATTCTCTGCCACAAGATGTGGTGACAGCCAACAACCTGGATGGCTTTAAGAAGGGTTTGGATGACTTCATGGAGGAGAGGTCTATCAAGGGCTACTAGTCGGAGGGCTGTGGGCCACCTCCAGCCTCAAAGGCAGGATGTATCTGAGTACCAGTTGCAGGGGAGTAACTGCAGGATAGAGGGCATGCCCTCAACTCCTGCCTGTGGGCTTCCAGCGGCATGTGGTGGGCCACTGTGCAAAACAGGATGCTGGATTAGATGGGCCTTGGGCCTGATACAGCAGGTCTGTTCTTATGTTCCCCAGTCAATCAGACTGGCATTGTTTGCATCCTTTTCCCCCCCTCCAAGTTCAACTTTATCAACCTTACCCTAACCCTAACCCTAATCCAAACTGTAAGGCTATGCACATGGGCAGCCTAACCCATGCTGGGGCTGCTCATGAGGAGTGCCAGGTTCACTTCCGATCCCAGCACTCCCACACAGCCTGACCCAACTTTTTGCCCCAGGCTTTAGCCAAGGCTAAGGATGTGAATGAGCTCTTAACCCCAGTGCTGAGGCCGTGTGTATACTTGGGCTCCATGCAGCCTGATCATACAGCAAACCTGGTGGCAAGAACGATCTGCTGAGGGAGGATCCTTCAATGCACCGTGCTCCTGGCGCGGTGCATGGAGGGATGCCAGAGGACTTCTTCCTCTGGCTCCCTTCTCTGCTTCTCACTGCACCTCCTCGCCAGCCCTCTCCACTGCCAGACTATTCAGTTGTGTACACGACCCATGTATTTTATTTCTTAATGTCATCTTACCTTAAACTAATAATCAATTTTTGCCTTATAATATATTCTACTCCATATTTATAATGCTACATAATGGGCATTTCCCTAAAAGTATCCAATCATTCTTATTTATTGGCTGTACCACCTACCAAAGCAAAATCATTTTTGTCGTAAGAGTATGCACAGTGGATTGTATATTTCAGTCCCTTTAATTAGTTTTGACCTTTTTGCCTTACTGTATTATCGATGCAGCCCCACACAAAAAGCAAACATTGCAAAAACAATCTGAATGTGATCAAAGATCAAATTGCATCAGAATTTTTTTCTCAGCAGTGTTTTATTAACATAATGTATATGCATATGCACACTGTTAAAACACTGCATAAAAAGGATCTCAATGCATTGTGAACTGCTCAGGGACTCTTTTATATGGGGCAATATACAAATGAACCAAATAAATACGTAAATTTATATTTGTAATTGTATAATAAATTATTGCTTCTTTTCTGTGTTTGACCAATATTCACTAGCACATTGGTAATGGGGGCATGGATGAACTGAAGAAACTGAACACTGAAACATACTCCACATGCACAGCACATTGTACACAATTTGGAAATAAAAAATGGAACAATGAAGGATTCCCGATGCATGAGTTCCTCTTTAGAAACATGGACAGGTAATTTGGAATGTTAAAATCCAAGGAGAAATTCAAATGAGAAGAAATTCAAAAGCATCCCAATCTCATTCCTACAACCATGAAGGCTGAATAATGAGGATATGATCCAGCCAAAGCTAAATACTAAGTCCCATTGATTTCAATGGCCAATTAAGCACAGATCTTATTGGTGTTGAGCACTAAGAAAATGATAGTTTCTTAGTGCAAGCTGTTATACTAGAAAGTACACCTTGAAGTTAGATTAATCAAATTGGTATCCCAATGGATAAATGGTATCCATATAACTATTACCCAAGTCGCAATGAGGCGTCTGTTCTCTTCATGTAGAGTCTCAGCTGTGTTCCACAGTGCTAAATAGCTTGCAGTACACCTAAAATGAGTTTGCAAAGTGTTTTACATAGATTTACAAAGCTCAGCGCTATTGCTAATAACATTGTTTAGGAAACACCAGTGAAAGCAAATTGTGAAGTAACTCCAATAGCCAAACCAAATAGCTGAAGGATGATTTAGAAGAAAAACCAATTCAGGGTCACGATGCTTGGAGTTTGCACATACACACAGATTTTAACAAAATCTGTATGGATGGATGGATATGGATTATGTAAGAAATGTGCACTGCTTCTCTCATACAGGTTGCATTTTGTTAATGAAAGAAAAGAGAAAGGAGTCATCAAAGATGCTCTGAAAGCGATGTGTTACTGCCCAATGCATTTCAAGTCATAAAACTCTGCTTCGGGGAAAACGACCCAATTGTTTTCAAGGCATAAATTTTGTATCGTGTCACTAGTAAATAAGTTACTCTTTGAGATATTGAACAAGATTATTCCAGCTCTCCCTTGAAGGCAATTGGTTCAGTTGCCCCCAGGAAGAGTCTTGCAACTTGAAATGTGTTGGCCATTAACATATTGCTCTCAGTACAACATCAAGGTAATCTCTCTCTCTTGTTTCTGTACTGGGTTCATCTCTCCTGGTTCCTTCATTCCTCTGAATTTTGTTAAAACAACATGTCCAAATGCATTTTGATTTCAAAGGGAAAAACTGGGAGTTGATTTAATAGAACATACCAGCCACCTTTAATGAAATGCATTTCCCTCTTATCACTTCCCTCCGTTGTCTTTTGAAGTGCATGCTTTTTAAGTTGATGCATTCATCTTTGGAAATTTAATTCCTAGTCTTGAAAAGATAATTGACTGTCAATGATATAGGCTCAAAGAAAACATCTATTCATTACTTTTACTACTACTAGTAGTAGTAGTAGTAGTAGTGCTGCTGCTGCTGGAATATGGGAAGAGAAGGGCATTTCAACATCACTTTAGTGACATTTCATAAATAAATGGACAGTAAGTCTCTCAGGTTCCCTTACTGAGAATTGTTACACCAGGTCACACTCAACATGGCCGCATTGTGTCAGAAGCAATCTGGGCCTCACACATTAAGGATGCTGTCAGTTTTACATTCCCTCAGAGAGTGCTTATTGATCTTACTGGGGCATTTGTGCCTTAAAATTCCCTGATGAATTATAAACAAGCTTTTAAAGAGTATCAGAACTGAGGGAATGGGATTTGAGTATCTTGCTGAGGTTTTTTCTACCACCAGTAACTGAAGCTAAAAGGCAACAGAGGAGGAATGCATTTCTTCCATTATAAATAAAATATTTTGTTTTGCGTGCATAGCCATTATCTTTGTTCTCCTGTGTTTAGTCTTAACTATACTGACTGGGTATCTGGAGAGTTTCTTGGAAGAAGAATAAAGATGACAGCCTACCACAATGGGAACATTCTGAGTGAAGCAGGATGGGAAGGACAATTTAACCTTAGACTTGTAAAATTGCAATATTCTTAGTCTCAAGAGAAGAAGAAACTTTAATAGGATTATCAGCTCGATCTTTCAAGGGCTCAAGTAAGTTCTCTCTCCATTTGCTTATCCTCATTAGCAAATGGAGATGTGCATGTTGGAGTTGATGATGAATTTTCAGCATACTAGGATACAGCAGCAGAGCACATATTGGTGGTGTGAGAATTTCACAATGCTATAGAGAAACACAATGACCTACAAATGACTCAGACAGTTAGGACTGAAGTAAGGGTAGACAAGAATTGCTATTTCAAGATAACAAAACTATGATAACCTGTAACTCTTGACTATAAATACTAAAATGTTCTGTAACTCAGTGGGATACCATTATCCAGCTCCGTCCCCAGCCTTGGAGACAATGAGATTTGGGCAGAAAGAGTGGTGGGGCATGTGGGGGTGTGTGTGGCTGCTGATAGAGTTTTACTTCAGTTTCAAAAATATTGTACTAGACTGCCAAGGAATATAAATGCATGGCCATCAAGTACTGAAAAGCCAATACCTTAAATTATGTATCTGCTGAGGGAAGGAAATGGAGGAAGAGCCTCAGTGAGAAGGGTATTGATATGTTATGGTTGTGTCCTGAATTCCTTTCAACTGATTATCTGGAATACCACCATGATTGTACTAAGGACTTTCCAGTGTTCAGTGTTTCAATACTTCTGTAATTGCCTAGTGCTGATCTCTTGGCAGGGAGACACAGAACTTAATGGCAATTGTGCCATTTGGCATCATGGCCACACATAATTTCTTACAGGCAATAGTGTGTGGTCTTTAATAATTTCTCTCATTTGCTCACATTTTGCATAGCTTCTTGTGGCCAGTTTGACTGATTCTGCCTTCCCCTGCTCCCCCACCACCACTGGAGCAGCTGTTTCCCAAGCAGTGGCATCAGTGGCATAGCAACATGGTGGTGGTTTGTGTCTGGATTGTTTTGTGTGGCCTGCCATCACTCACCTGCTGCTGGCCTCTGTGGAGAGAAGCAGCACTGCAGCATGGTATCATTTCACCTCCCTTCCTCCACAAACCATTCATGGGGGTGAGGTGAAGGTTGCTGGGTGGGCTACCATGCTGTCTCTGAGACCTAACTTACAATCTGCAGTCCATTTCACCCTGCTTCCTGGTAGGACCAGCCCTGCTAATATGCAAAACTATTTTTTTATAACTGCTTACTCAAACATTTTATCTTACTGATGGAATTATTACAGCAGTTGGACCTAGGATCTCCAAATGAACATTGCTAAGGACCATGTGAGTTTGTTCGTTCTTTCTTATACATACATACATACATACATACATACATACATACATACATACATTTATAATCCACTGTTCCTCCAAGGAGCCCAGAGTGGTGTACATAGTTAAGTTTTTCCTCACAACAACCTTGTAGGATAGGTTAGGCTGAGAGGGAAGTGACTAGCCCAGAGTTACCCAATATGCATCAAGGATGAATGGGGATTTAAGCTCAGGTGTCCCCGGTCCTAGGACAACACTCTAACTATTACACCATGCTGGCTCCACTGCACCATATGGTGAGTCAAATGCAAAACAGATGGCACTAGTTGTAATGTAAAGGCAGAAAAGATTTTAAAACATGTGATTTAAATCATGGTTTGTTTGACCTGAAAAATCAGAGCCAGGGTCACTCAGTGCAAGATAGGAAAGCTTCATAAGCGACCTTCCTTTCAAAATGTATTTGAAGCGGGAAAATTAGCAGAGAGGAATATGGGTCTCTGGTGGTAGAGAATATGGATTCTAATGGTACAACAAGACACATGAGAAGTTGGTTCTCATGGTGCCTAGTTTCCATGTATGTTTTGTTTCCTTAGCTTTGAAAAGTGTAAAATACTACTAAGAAGAAGATTACTTTGGCTACTGGGCTATCAGCTGTCCTTTCTTTCACCACCACCACCACCAATTGAAACCTACACTAAGGGGGCAAGAGAATATGCCAAAGCGCTAGCCTATGTTAATTTGATATAGGGATGCTGCCCCAAAAATGGCATTGTTGCTAGCAGTGTTTATTCTGCCCACCTCCCAGGAGCCTCCCTGTTTGCAGTTGTATCTCTAGGCTTGGAGAGTGCACTTTGGATATGCTCAGGAGCTGCGCCGCATTGTGAGCTCCCAGTTTATGGTACACATGGGGACAGGTCACTTAATTGGCAATGGGCTAGTCGCTCCTAGATTTGGCTGCAAACAAAGCAAATTGGAACGGGGATCAAGATGCACACAACCCTCCCTATGCAGGAGCCCTACCTAAGGAGACTCCAGAAATTAATCACAGCAAGTTAACTGGCATCCAAGGCCATTCTGCACTTACAGTGAACTGCCTTAACTCCCCTAATCCTCTCACAAGAGATAACGACACACTAACGACCCAGTTATGCCAAGCAGGAAGAAAAGTAGATAAGGTAATGAAGAAATGGTCTCCCAGTCACAAAGATGATGAGTCAGTGAGGTAGACCTAGAAATGTATCTATTGAAATTATTCATAGGATTACTGGAGAGCCCATCCTGGCACAGATACTCTCTTGCACACCTGAATACTCTGGTTTTCTTGGCATATCTAGGCTTGGCACTTATTGGCATATCTAGGCATTGTACACTCAGGAAGAAAGCTCAGCAACAGTGCATTCCGTGCAGGTCCATCCTGGCACTTCTAATCAGACAAGTAGGGCAGTAGGAATTTGCCCCCAAGGCATGTTCTGGGATATAAGTATCCCCACTTCCATGAACCAGTGTGCTTCCTTGTATACGCCATCATGTGCTATACTTGGGACTCCACTGATCTCTCTTCGTGCTCTCTCACAACTCAAAAAGAGATTGAAATCACTAGCAGCTTGGGCAATCTGCTGCGCACCCACCATTACAACTGGGGGTGCCCAGTTTTTCGTGCCACTTTCCGGATCGTTCCTTCTGCCAATCTATCCAGCTTGCCTAGTCACCATAGGAAGCTGGCCCCATGAAGATACCCTTCTCGTGTGCACTTCTCCCTCTACTAATCCCTGCAACCCTCCTGCTTCCAATCATGCTGTCTCGGAGGACATGTCTCTGCAGCCCTCCCAGGAGTCCCGTCGTCCAGAACAGGTGAAGGTGGTCATTTCTCCAGCAACTAGGTGCAACTATCTCTTGCTTAGATCTAAGCTACTGCAGCAGCGATATAGGAAGATACTGAAAGACATTGAGGCACTTCACATGACCCATGTGAAGTGCCAAACAGGGTTAGCCCACTCTCCCCGGACACGAGCAGTCCTGCAGCCCTGGGCGGCCACCCACACAACTACCAGTTCCGTCACAGAGATGGTGGGAGCTGCAGATATTGGTGGAGAGCATAAGTGCTTGCTCCGCTAACCTCGTTTAAGGGGAGGGGGAACTAGGTAGGCTAGCCGCCTTGGAACCACCAGGCTTGCCTGCGGGCTTATCTATTTCGGCCTGGCTCACCAAGCTTGCCTATTTCGGCCTGGGCTTGTACTTCGGCCTGGTTCTGAATGGTTGTGCAGGGCAAAGCAAATGGCCTGCGCTCTGTTTAAAATCATGAAAGGTTCTGTAAATGTGACAGCAGTATGTTCCGATTAACTTGGAACTTGGCCTGTTTGGGTGAGTGTGGAGCACAGAGTGTGGAGCACAATACAGGCATAATATTTATACAGCATATATGGACAGATCATCATTAAAGAACAATCTCTATGGAGCCCTCTAAATATTGAGGATAAACAAGTTGTTCTCACCCAGGAAGGAATGGGGTTTTCTCTGTAGTGTTGTGACTTGCAGACTTTTGGGCCACCATCTCAGAGGTCGAGCTGACATTTAGGTCTCTGCGTAAGCGTTGAGGGCATGTTGTTATTTGTTATTCTCTACAGTTCCCTAGGTTTTGTGTGGGTTTTTTAAAATAAAATCCACCTAGTTACGGAAAAGCAAGGGAGAGCAAAGACCAGTGGCCTTCATGGCCATATCTGGGTACAAATAGGGGATTGTTTTCTGACTTTGCTTGAACCCTCCCTGAACAAAAAAGGGATCTAAAAACTTGCTATGCACTAAGGCCTTTGCCTCTCAGCATTTAACATTGAAACTAAGCGGAGAGATGGTGTAAGCTAGCTGATTGGTCAAGGGATCTCTCCAAGGATTCATCGCCATCAGGTGTGAACCCCTGATCAAGGTTCATACCTGATTGTAAGTATATCAAATCATGGAAGTAGATTTTATTTTAAGATTGAGCACAAGGTACAAAACTAGGTGTGGGGAGACCTAGAAATATGATGTGTACATTGCAATTCATATTGGGAAAAGTTGGAATTGTTTTATCTTGTCTTAGACTGTGGAATTTAAATTGTAAAAAGGACGTCGGCTTCTAAGAGAAGCTTGCTCTCAGAAAACTTTATCTTAACAACTATTTTGAGGACTTTTAATTGTATATTAATTGTAAATAAAACTACCTTAATATTTTTTAAACCACCTCTGCTTAGTTATTAGCTTACAGAGGGAAATCAATCTCTGAACTGGCCTGTCCGTAGTAGAAACCTATTTAAAGTGTGTAAATCCAAAAACCATTCACAACACTAGTACTGACAATCACTAGAAAGTGGGCTAGGCTCCCTTAGCCCTCTTTCTAGTGATCGTGGGAATAGGCTCATCATCTCATACTGCACAAGAGGAGGCAATGGTAAGCCCCTCCTGTATTCTACCAAAGACGACCACAGGACTCTGTGGTTGCCAGGAGTCGACACTGACTCAACAGCACAATTTACAAGGCACCTAATGGCGCAGTGGGGAAATGACTTGACTAGCAATCCAAAGGTTAACAGTTTGAATCCCCGCTGGTATGTTTCCCAGACTATGGCAAACACCTATATCAGACAGCAGTGATATAGGAAGATGCTGAAAGGCATCATCTCATACTTCGCAGGAGGAGGCAATGGTAAACCCATCCTGTATTCTACCAAAGACAGGGCTCTGTGGTCGCCAGGAGTCAACACCAACTCGATGGCACACTTTATCTTTACTTTACCTCCTCCTTCTTCAAAAGCCTCTTTCTCTTGCCCACCTGGCATCTTACACAATTAGACTTTAATTTAAAATGCCTCATTGCAGTTGGTTTACTTAGAAACACAATTTTTAGAATTTAAGCTAAAACACCTCATAATAGTAGATTTATCTAGAAACATCTTTTTATTTGCTTTAATCACACAATTCTCTTTTCTGTATCCCCCCTCCCTCAAATATATTCTTCTATTTATTTTGAAACTATCACATTGTCTCAATACAGTCATTTTTTGAGACCAAACGTTTGCACAAATTAAAACTGGTGGAGCTGACCCCCTCTAAGAGATAATTCCCACACTGGGGTGCTAACCAAACACCCCAGGGCATTAAGAGCATCCACATGTTAAATTCTCCCTCTCCCTATGATGTTTACAAGTTCAAACCACATGACTATGTTCCTGCATTTGGTATCTCACATTCACCAAAAGCCATGGTGTTGGTAGATATGAGGGTGCGGCAGAATTCTCATTACGTTACTGAGACATGATAAAAGCTTGAAAATCATATACCAGGAAGGGGTCGAATTTGCCATAAGGATGTTCTACATTATTATTATTATTATTTATTAAAAATATTTATATCCCGCTCCTCCAGTGCAATACTGTTTGGGGTGGCTTATAACGATAACATAGACACAGATACAAGTCATAAAATTAAATTTTAAAAGGTCAGATTAAAAACAATTATTAGGTTCAAATATCAATTGCATCATCATGGCAAACAGCTTAATGTCTTCTTT
The DNA here is from genome assembly GCF_027244095.1 of Hemicordylus capensis. Classification (NCBI taxonomy): domain Eukaryota; kingdom Metazoa; phylum Chordata; class Lepidosauria; order Squamata; family Cordylidae; genus Hemicordylus; species Hemicordylus capensis. Next base: position 93,559,754 of record NC_069661.1, on the reverse strand, counting down.
TTCTGAAGTTCTGAGCATTATGATGTAATGTGGTCTATAGTTCCATTCTGCTGTGGGCTTTGTTCAGCTGTAGACTTTTAATTTTAGCATGGTGGGGGGAGCAATAGATGAGAAGGCACTTCAGCTATCAAGATTAGCATAACTAGGACAAACCGGAAGGATCACAAAACTAAAATGATGAAAAATTGGTAGAAATAACTTGGCTGAAGTGGTGTGATGGAACATTTATGACTCTGCTATGTATGTCCCAAATCAGTCTTTGGAATGTGCTGATGATGTTTTGGCAGTACTGAAATATGTTTTATCTACCCAAGAGTTCTGAAGGAACTCAAATGTGAAATTGCTGATCTCCTAGCAAAAATATGTAACTTGTCCCTACAGTCAGGCTCTGTACCAGAAGACTAGGAAGTAGCTAATGTAACTCCCATTTTCAAAAAGGGATCCAAGGGGGATCTGGGAAACTACAGACAGTTAGCATAACTTCTGCACTGGGAAAGTTGATGGAAAGCATACTTAAGGACAAAACTGTTAAACAGATAGAAGAACAGGCCTTGCTGAAGGAGAACCATCATGGCTTCTACAAGGGAAAGTCTTGCCTCACTAACCTTTTTGAGTTCTTTGAGAGTGTCAAGAATCATGTGGATAAAGGTGATCTGACTGACATAGTATACTTGGACTTCCAAAAAGCTTTCGACAAAGTTCCCCACCAAAGGCTTCTGCATAAACCTAGCAGTCAAGGGATAAAGGGACATATTCATGTGTGGATTGGTAACTGGTTGGACAGGAAACAGAGGGTAGGAATGACAGTTTTCACAATGGAAGTAAGTAAGAAGTGGGGTCCCCCAGGGATCTGTACTGGGACCAGTGTTGTTCATAAATGATCCAGAAGTTGGGGTAGGCAGCGAAGTGGCCAAATTTGCAGATGACAATAAACTATTTAGGGTAGTAAAATCCACAACAGATTGTGAGGGGCTTCAAAAAGGATCTGTCAAACTGGGTGAGTGGGAACAAAATGGCAAATGTGATTCAGTGTAAGCAGGTGTAAAGTGATGCATATGTGGGCAAAAATCCTCATCTTCATATATATATGAAGTCATGGGTCATGGGGGACAGCTTGCTGAAAGTGTCGACTCTGCATGGCAGCTGTGAAAAAGGCACATTCCATATTTTGAATCATTAGGAAGGGAACTGAAATTTAAAATGCTAACATTATAATGCCCTTATACAGATCAATGGTGTGGCCACATTTGGAGTACTCCCCCTGTACTCCGGTACAGGGAGTACACCGTACAGAATAGTGAATTCTGGTCACCGTATCTTAAGGAGGACACTGTAGAACTGGAAAAGGTGCAGAAGAGGGCAACCAAGATGATCAGAGGCCTGGAGCACCTTTTTTATGTTGAAGCAAAGCTACAGCATCTCGGGCTTTTTTAGTTTGGAAAATAGGTGACAATGGGGAGCCATTATAAAGGTGTATAAAATTATGCATGGAGTTGAGAGAGTGGACAGAGAGAAATTTTTCTCCCTCTCTCACAACACTAAAACCAGGGGTCATCCCATGAAACTGAAGGCTGGGAAATTTAGGACCAACAAAAGGAAGTACTTTTTCAGAAAGTACGTAATAAATCTATGGAATTCTCTGCCACGGGTTGTGGTGATGGCTACTAGCTTGGATGGCTTTAAAAGGAGCTTAGGCAAATTCACGGAGGACAGGTTTATCAATGGCTACTAGTGTGGTGGCTATAGGCCTCAGAGGCAAGCTAACTCTATATTCCAGTTTCAGGGGAGCAACAGCAAAAGAAAAGGGGCATGCCCTCACCTCTTGCCTGTAGGTTTCTCAGAGGCATCTGGTGGGCCACTGTGTGAAACAGAATGCTGGACTAGATAGGCCTTGGGCCTGATCCAGCAGGGCTTGTCTTGTGTCCTTATGACTGTTCATGAAAGCACAAGTGTGCATGTGCACACCAAACACACACACAATATACTGACACATGGTTGGTAAAGCTGCTCTCTCAAAATAGGAACAATGTGAAAGTTCTGAAGCAATCTTTTAGAAAAGTGAATAAAATGGGGGAATGAGGAATGAATCATTTCTACACATAATATACGCACTTGTCTAATATTTGTAATGATATTGTATTTTTAAAATGCATAATCCATCTTTCCACTTTGAAATTATCAAGTTGATACAAAACAGTTCAAACCCTTTAAGGCTGCAGACACAGAACACCAAACTCCACTAAATACAATTAAACAAAAAGTCACGTTAACACTGAGTGAAACAAGCTTGAATCTGTGTCGGATTCACCATCACCACTGAACATTAGCAGCTTGCGCCAAGCAGTACAGAATACAAACATTTTTATCCAGTTCCTAAAACTTAATACAATTACATTTTGGAGGGTCTCTTGTGGTAGTATGGGTGCTCCGCCACTTTCTGCCACACGGCAACAGATTATAGTTAATACTTGAGCCTTTTAAAGAGGTTCAGCTTTTCTTCACAGATAAGAGACTGACAGCTCCATTTCTATTGTACCTTAGTGTGATTCTATACATGAATTTAAGTAAACAGGGCTCAGCAGAATACTTTCCAGGGAGTAGTTGTGGCACCCCCCCACCCCAGGTACATTTGGGGAGGTCAAATGTTTTTTTCAAATCCCAAAAAGTATTCCTTTGGCAACCATTTGCTATTCACAACCCAAATCAACTACAACTTTGGCATCATTTACATTTGAAGACTAAAATCCTATTTTAATTTTAATTCCATTTTATAGTGTTAAGCAGGGCTGGTTCGGACAATACTGCTCTGCACCAGAACCATAACTTTGCTCTCATTCCCACATGAGGTTAAAATAAACAAGACCCCAACTTTGCAGTTTTTCCAATTCCAACTGCTTTGTACTTGCTTTTGAGAAGTGCATTAAAATAGTATTTGGAGTCTGTGTAGAAGGGGCATTTGGATTAACAGCCTCCAGTGGAATAAAGGATGTGCAAGAAGGACATCAGGACATCCATGGAGGATGTCATGATGGGTGCTCTCTCAATGCACCCCCTTCCTAATCCCATGTGCAGGGGGAGGTATTGTCCACATCATTCCAAAAGGTACTTTCCAAAAGCAAATACAAAAGCAGTTGGGGATGGGAAAACTGCAAGGTTGGAGCCCTTTTTCATGTTAACATTGCTCTGATTCCTAGATGAAGTAATAGTGCAAAGCAGAAGTGTCTGCTTCTATTTAAAGCCCTTGCTGATGTAGGCAGGGGAACCAAAGATACCTCATTCCTACCTTTGGTATCAGGTGATTCTATAATGCATTTTTAAAAAATAGGTACAAGCTAAATAAGGGTATTTGGATTTTCATGGAATATCTGATCACAAATATCAACCTTTCACAACTGAAAATATTTTACTGATCACTTAATCAGCATCTCAACCCTACAGAAAGTTCAGCCTTTACTCAAGCCTCCTGGCCATCCAGTCCCATACCAGGCTGGGACCTCCAGGACATATATGCCTCAGAGAACATACACAAGTTCCTGCCATCACCTGCATGAACAAGCACAATAGTTTCCAAACCACTTTTTAAAAAAACCTGTTGAAAATTTACAATGTGCACCAAAGTGGCTGGAGACCCCTTGACTTGTTATCGGTAAATAAACCTCAACACTGATCTCGTTCTATGTAATTTTGATTCTTACACTTCATTTATGTATGGGTAAATCTGACAGGCAACAGGTTGCAACAAGTGGGTAGAAAGAAACCTCTGTGCGACTTCCTTTGACGTCTCTGACATTTGTGATGACCCATGAGTCAATTCTGATTTTCCTCCCATCGATGATGTTCATCATAGCTTATTACCCATTTTTCTCCCATCGTTGATGTTCATCATAGCTTATTACCCAATATAAATTTAAGTTTCCTAAACCATTTTGAATGAAATGTCAGTTATGATTATAGACCATAGCTAGAAGAACTGAAAATTTGCCTGACAGTATTCATGTTGTCTTAGATAGTCTAGCTTCAAATGTCACTCCAAGGAGAAATGGTTGAGGTGGCATTTTAGGAGTAGATATTACTACTCTGAGCCTAAAACACAGATGGGCTATTTCCCTGAGAAAGTGTTCAGAATATTAAGTGACTGTCCCTTTAATAACAAATGAGAGACACACTTTCCCCCACCCACATAGTCTTGTTATTAGAGCTACAGAAAATACTTCAGCTGCCAGAAAACACAGAAAGACCTCATTGTAATAAGTGTGCAAACACAGCACAGCATTTTTCATTTTTTTTAAGTTTAAAAAAACCCCACAAAAACTCATTCCACCATGAAAAGAGAAACATTTCTCTGTGAAATTGGCAAATTCCCACCTGGGGCAAATTCCGATATATCAACATTGCAAGACGGGTAACCTCAAGTGTTAATATCTTTTTTAAAAATCTTGCAACCAAGATTAAGGGGTTTGAGCTTGATAGGACGTTTTATGCCACAGAAACATCAGCCCATGCTTCCTTATGATCTGCTTCTTTGTGATAACATTCTCATCAGATTGATTTATGCCAAGAAGTTGGAGGGTTTTTTGTTTGTTTTTTACACACAGTCTTAGAGACTAAGGAGGATTTCTGAAATGTGTCCCTAGGTAAGAATCAGAGAACTGAGCTGTACAAGAAATGTACCATATCATCTAGCTGCCAGGTTGTAACTGACTCCAATCTTCAGGAGCAAACTTTTTGGCTCAGTACACAGAGTTTTATTTTGTTTTTGTTTAGTCAACTTAAGTCAGGAAATGGAAGCCTTATCTTTGCCTTTTTCCTCACTTCTCTGAAAACAGATACCTCTAGTATTTTTATTTCATTATTCTGTAATTATTAAAAATATTTATGCTATGCAGATAGGAGTTAGGTTCCTCCATGCCCCCCAAACACGTTAAGTAGAATACCAAGTAATATATGGGAAAAGGTCAACACATTCAGGCTGCGTCTGCACATACCTCATATTTCACTTAGTCTTTTGTTTAAAAAAATATATATATCCACATGAATTCAAAGCAAAATTCAGTTTCCTCCTGAGGCAAACATCTGAGAATTTTCAAGGGAAACCAAATGAAACAAATAAGATAAAAGAAATTTATTGCTTTCTACACATTCCTACTTCTTAGTCCCTCACTCACCAAATTGATTTTTGCATACACTGCTGTACTTTTGAAACAAAACTCCTAAGAGCTGGTGTGGTGGGGGAGCCCTTTCAGCACTTGTAACTCTCTCAGCCTGGCAGAAGGGAGGGTACATAGGAGGTCTGAGAAAGCCTCCACACAGATCATGCTCCTACACAGTGCACAGTCCCAGATGATAAAAAGCTAATTATGTCAATTTCAGTGATGATCTTTTTTTTTTTTTAATTCCACTTTCCTCACTGACATATTATGAGCAATGAGCGCTGTTCAAATAATTTGCCACAGATGTGCACGGGATCCCCTTGAAAACTTTCAGCAGTCTTAGAATCATCATAGAATTTGAGAGCTAAAAGGGATCTTGGAGATCTTTTAGTCCAAACCTTTCACTGCCCTCAACATTTCTCAACTGTTCAAAATCTCACAACTGAATTCATTATAGGTTTCACATGATGACAAAGCTGATGACGGTAACCGAAGCCCTCTTCATACATTCTCCCTACATTCAACCTGAACACAGGAGCAGAACTGCATCAGCAAGCCATGCCCTATGCACAGACACACTCCATGACTGTAATAATTTGAATTCCACAAAAGGACAGGCACTTGAACAAGAAAAGAACACTTTATTGCAGAGAGAATAAAACTAAACTGTGCTGAGTACAGCCTGCACAAACAGGTTCTAAGTGGAATGGAATGGAATCTTTATTATAGTCATGAACCAGACAGAAATAGTGGAACAATAGGCTCCACTTTAACTCTGCTGCTCTGTGTCAGGGACTATCTCAGAATTACAACAATCATTGTATTTTTCCCCTTAACAAACAACAAAAGGATAGCCACCTGCCTAGAGTACTTCTACAGAGGAGAAGTTACCAGCACTTCACTCTGGAGTACATCTTTACCACCCATGAACCTGCCCTATGTCAAACATTTTAGCAGCATTCTATGAGTCTCACTAGGGCCTTTACCTTCTGCTGGGATTGCCAGGGTGGCTGCTCTCATGTCATAATCAGTGGTCTCTTGTAGATGTTCCAGGTGTTGTTCTGCTTGTTCTGGAACTGCAGTGGCACTGTTCTGGTACTGCAGGCAAACCAGCTAATGGAGAGCAATTTCGAAGTTAATTTCCAGTGCCACACAGAAGCCCTTTTGGTAGTCTTCGGAGAATTCTCTAGTTATGCTGATAAATTTCCCTTGGTCCATCTGAAATAAGATTGTGGTGGCACTAACTGCTTAATAGTGCTCTGCTGGTCCCAAACATTGGAGCTATGGTTCCTCATACAAACACAATCTCTTGGTTTCAGTCCTGGAAGCTCCCAGGCTCTCCTGTCAAAGTACTGATGTCATTTCAGGGCTTCCTTTCTCTCTTATACTGCCACCACCATTACCCAGCAATAGGGCATCTGCTATGGGCAGTGTGGAACATATCCTCCTGCCCATCAATAACTGTGCTGGGGAGTAGCCATTTTCCAGAGGTGTACTGCAGTAAGCCAAAAGTGTTTGATAGAGGTCTCCTCCACCATCCTTGCTTTTTTTCTCAGCCAATTTTTCACTGAATTGATCTTTCCACAAGACCATTAAATGGGGGGGGGACGCAGAGATTAGAGGGAGTATGATGAAATTCCCACTTCCTAGCAAACTGTTTGAACTCTAAACTTGAATATTGGGGCCCACTATCACTAATAACATCATGAGGAATTTCATTCCTTGCAAACACTGCTTTCAACCTGGCAATAACTGATGCACTGCTAGTACTGCACAAAATACAAATCTCAGGATATAAGGAATAATAATCTATAACTATCAGAAATGTAGTCGAGTTCCATGTGAACAGATTGGTACCAACTTTCTCATGTGCCCTCTACGGTACATGGTGTGGGTTCAGGAGCTCAGGCTCCTGGCATGGTTGATACTTCAAACAGATGAAGCAGTTTTCTACAGTACTGGCAATATCTCAATCAATCAAGATATTGCCAATTCTGTAAAAATCATGACACCCCGTGCTTAAAAAAAACCAAACAGTTTTCAATCCCTAAATGGCCTTCATGCATCTTCCAAAGCATGTCATGTTGGAGTCTCTGTGGAATCACCATGTTGCTGCCTTTGAAAACAACTCCATCAATTACTGATGGTTTATGTCTACAGTTTCAGTAGTTTCTTATGGTGAGATCGCAGCAGCTGCAGTTCTCTAGCCAGCCCTTGATGATCTGTTCTCGCAGTAACAGCATTGATCCATCAACATGTTTCATGTTTGATTTGTTGTATTTTCCATCTGCTACTGGTAGCCACAGATCATCATGGTTCTGTAGAAGCACTGTACCAAACCAAAACTATAATGCATCTGTTGAAATTTTAATTGACTTCCCTGGGGTATAGAACTTTAGCACAGGAACCATCTTCAGCTCTTGTTTCAAGGCAGTGCATGCTTCTTCCTGTTGTACATCCTAGAACCATTCATTTTTTAATTTCAAGCATGGCCCATAGCTGTGCAGCTTTAGTGAACAAGTCGGGTATGAATTTTCCCAGATAATTTACCATACCCCAAAACCTTTACACATCTTTCTTTGGCTGAGACTGTGGCATCATGTCAATGGCCTCGGTTTTCTTCTCATCTGGCTTCATCCTAGCACTCAAGATAACGTCTCCCCAAAATGTGAGTTCAGTCACTCCAGACATACATTTGTCTTTATTTAATTTCAAATTTGCAGCTCTGGTTGCCTCCAGGACCTCCTGAAGTCTCCCATCATATTCTGTTTTGGTTGTGCCCCAAACAATGATGTCATCCGTTGAAGTGTCAACTCCATCAATATGTTCAAAAATCCTGTGGATTGTTGTATGGTACACTTCAGGAATTGAGGTGATGTCAAATGAGAGTCTCAAAAATCTGTACCAACCACATGGAGTATTTAAAAAGTGCAGAGTTTTCAACTGTCTTCTCTGAGTTTCAGTTCCCAAAATCTGGATGATGCATTCGATTTTGTGCAGAAGCAAGCATCTGCAGATTGGACCATAATTCCTTCCATAGTAGGCAGTTTGGAATCTTCCCTTCTAATAGCCTTGTTAAGACTCCTAGGATTAAGGCAGATCTGCAGCTTGCCATTAGGCTTATCCACAATGATCAAGGAACTCAACCATTCCGAACTCAACCATTCTGGAGTAATAAGGGTTTGCAAGGTAAATACATGTTTTACTAGATTAAGTTTATCACAGGCAGCCACATCCAAAACGAGGACTCTTCGTTCAAGTACAAGGAGGAATGCAAATTTATATGTGGTATTTTTGTAGGTATTGCTGGCAATACATTGTCCCATAACTGGTATTTACAATCCTAAATACCCAGTGACCCATGCATTAGCTGAGTGAAGTTTTGGCCTAGGTTTCAGTCTTCTATATTCATGTTCAGGCAAAACATTGACATGGGCACCAGTATCCAGTTTAAAGGCTATAATTGTCCCATTCAGCTCCATTGGTTGGATGCAGTCTCTGCTTGTAACTCCATTTGACTCTACTACATCCACATACTACTCCTCTCTCAGGAGCTGGTAAACAGTATGCACTTGAAGTTTCAGCATTTGTGACCTGCAGTATTTCAAAATGGATTTGCTTGCCACAGGTATAACAGGGTTTTCCAAATGCAGCACACTGTCTAGGAACATGGTGCATGCCACAGTTCTTGCATTCTTGTCTCGAGCTACCATTGGCCTTAATGTGAGCTTTCTTAATTGGCTGTTGCATTATTAGAGTGTGCTTTTGTTGTCTCACATCTTGCCTATTGAGTTCAGGCATAGTTTCCTCAGATGCCATCAATTCTTTTACTTGGAATTCCACACTTTCTGCAGCCTTGCAAATCTTCAGAGCCTTTTCTAAAGTGAGGCCTTCCTCATGCAGTAGCCTTTCACAGACTACATTATCCACAAATAATCCTCAGCCAAATGAGTGAAACTGTCAGGTCCCCAAAAGAACAGGTACTGCTGAGAGTATTTAATTCTGTAACATATTGTTCTGTAGTTTCATCCAGTTTTCATCCAGTTTTTGCATGCGAATAATCTATACCTTTCAAATCTCTCATTTTTTTCTTGGCATGCAATACTCCTCAAATCTCCTAATGATTTCACTAAATTTCTTTTTTCCCCTCTTCATCTTCTGCTAAGTGAAAAATTATTATAAACCTCTAGTGCTTCCTCCCCCGCTACATGCAACAGGATAGATAATTTTGCTTTATCAGGTTTGTCCTCAGCCTCTGCAGTGGCAAGATACAGTTCAAACCTCTGCCTGAATTTTCTCCAGGATTCTGAAAGATTTCCAGACATTTGAAGTAAAAGGGGGAGGTTGCAAGAACTCCATTTTTAACTTACAGTTCACAGACTCTTGTCAACAGGCCTCAGGCCTTATGGGGGGCTCCTGGGACTTTCTGTTCCCAGTGTTCTGCAGAGTGGTGGAAAACAGACTGCTTCTGTGTCTTTTTTGTTCATCACTTCTGACACCATGTAATAATTTGGGTCCCACACAAGGACAGGCACTCGAACAAGAAAATAACACTTCTTTATTGCAGAGAGAACAAACCTAAAGTGTGCTGAGTACACCTTGCACTAAAACTGGTTCTAAGTGGAATAGGCTCCACCTTCCCGGCTGCTCTGTGTCAGGGACTATCTCAAAATTACAACAATCATTACAATGACCACATCCCCTGCAAGCACTGGATGTGGGGAGAGTGTCCTTCTATGTTATAAAAGAATACTTGCCAGCAGGGGTTGTAAAATCTGTGGAGAAACTCTCCTCATCTTCAGTGCTTGCTTGTGCAAGAAATAAGACAAGCACTGAATGTGGGGAGAGCAGGGTGTGTAACAGGGGCAGAGGGAGACCAGCGGTGGCCCGGGTTCAGCCCACCAACACAGCCCTAGCCCTGCCCCCTGCATCAGACACCTCTGATGTCAGATGCAGGGTGCGTAGTTAAGCCACGCCCCCTGCATCTGACATCAGACACAGGAAGCATAGCTTAGCTCGCAAGCAGGGCTGCACGACCCAGTTTGCAAGCAAAGTCCGGCCAACACCGTGTTCACAGTGTAGCCCGAGTAGCTCTCCCTGCTTTTAAAGGCAGGGAGAATCACTCCCGGCCATGCTGCGAACACGGCGCTGGTTTCTCTCATAAACCGGGCCACTTGGCCCCGTTTACGAGAGAAACCAGCGCCGCGTTCGCAGCATGGCCGGGAGTGACTGGTCCACTTGGCCCCGTTTACGAGCAAAATCCAGCCAGCGCCACGTTCACAGCATGACCGGGAGTGACTCTCCCTTTGCGGCATCCTTTGCGAGTGCAATAATGCCCCTGCATTTGACGTCAGATGCAGGGGTGTGACTGGAGCGCGATGTGTAGCCCTGCAGGGCGGAAGCCCCAGGTTCTTTGAACCCATTCCTGAAATGGTGGCTCCGCCTCTGCGGTGTGGTCACAGAGGACATTGGTACAAGTGTGTGTGTGGCTGAATACGGGGAGAGTGTATGAAGAGGGCTAGAGGGATGTCCAGAACTCCCCTAATTTGGGATGCCAGATAAGTGCTGCTTCACCCCTGCCAGGACAGTGCTTTCATTTGCAAGTGATGTGTGGATAGTGCTGCTTTCACAGGTGGTGCCTATTAGGAGGCAACAAAGGAAACTGCCTTATACCAAGTCCATCTAGCTTAGTATTGTCTATGCTGACTGGCAGTGGCTCTCCAAATTTTTAGGCAAGAGTCTTTCCCAGCCCTATCTGGAGATGCCAAGGATTGAACCTAGGATTTTCTGTATGCAAAGCAGATGAGCATAACCTGCTGGATCAGGCCCAAAGCCTATCTAGTCCCACATCCTGTTTTCCACAGTGGCCCACCTGATGCCTCTGAGAAACCCCTAGGCAAGAGATGATGGCATGACCTCTCTCCTGCGGTCGCTCCCCTGCAACTGTTATTTTGAGGAATCTTCCCTCTGAGGGTGGAGGTGGCCTATAGATGCTCTACCACTGACCTACAGCGCCATTGCATCACTGAGACAAGCAACAGAAATCCCGCCCCGCCCCCCACACACATCTCCTATTTTGTGGCATTTGAAAAATGGTATTTTTCTGTAACCTTCCCCCCCACCCAAACTCTCTAGAAGTAAAAAACACTTCACTTATACCACTCAAGCATCAAATACTCATGCAGCCCTACAATCAAACCCCCAAAAGGTTGGACTACACCCTCCTCTAGCAACAATGTCTACCCATTTCAAACACTTTGAAACATTTTTTTTTTAGTTTCCAAATGTTCCTTAGATAGCATTGCAATCTCCCTAGATTTTCTGGGTAATGTTTTAAGCACGTCACCCAGATTCCCCCAGATTTCAGATTTCATTTTAAAAAAAGAAAAAGCTAAGCTCTAGCCCTTGTAGAAGTTGAGTTATGGAGCTAAATGTAAGGTCACTATTCTGCTCAACCGCTGGACTTGGATTAAGGCAGGAGGCTAGCTGGGAGAGTTTCACAAATGCAGTAATCCCCTGAGCAATGTTGGCTTTGTTTTTTTATCAGCAGGGGATCTTTCTCAGGCAGTTGAGAGGATAGCTTGCTTTTTATGTAAATCACTGCCTGCCTACTAGGCTATGTATTGTAATGTTTAAGGGTTTGGGCTTTACATTCTATGCATGCCTACTTAGAAGTAAGCACCGTTGGTTTCAATCAGATCTTCTCCCAAGTAAGTGTGTGCAGAATTGCAGCCCTGACTGAAAAGCTATACATTATTATTATTATCTATATATATATAATTCTCCTGGGTGTGCCTTTCAAACGTGCGTCCTGGCAGCCCAGCTGATTGGCTGCGCTGCAGGGGCGCCTGATTGGTCCTGGCGCACCCAGGAGAATTGGCTGGCTGGGCGGCTGCGGAGGCAAGGCGGCGGGCCAGGCCGCAGAGGCAAGGCGGCGGGCCAGGCCACGGTGGCGGGCCCCAGCCCGGCCGCAGATGTGAGGCGGGGGCGGAGGGCCAGGCCGCCGCGGCGGGCCCCAGCCCGGCCGCAGATGTGAGGTGGCGGCGGCGGCCCGGTCCGGCCCGGCCCGACAGTGCGGTGGTGGTGGTGCGGCAGCGGCGGGGTGGGGGCGGCCTGGCCCGGCAGCACGGTGGTGGCGGCAGGACTCAGCCCGCTGGCGGCAGCAACCGCGGCGGTAGGACTCGGCCCGCTGCTGGCGGCGGGACTCGGCCCGCTGGCAGCGGCGGCTGCACTCAGCCCCGCCGGAGACGGGGGGGTGTAGAGAGAGGGGTAGCTGGCCCCAAAGAGCACACAGATGCTCTGTGCGGGGTCGGCTTGTTGTTGTTGTTGTGATAATGATGATGATGGTTCTATTGCTGCTGTTAATATGTCAATGAAAATGGTTGGGCAAAGATATCTTCCCCAACTATTGTTGGTAGATATCCAGAGAAAATACAAGCCCACTGGAAAGTGTACCTGCTAATTTGCATAATATGCAAATTGTGTGCAAGCCAGTTACATAATATGTAAATTACGGTGCCCAGATTTGGAGACCCAGAATATGGCAACCCTTAGAGAATGTGATTTACATGAAGTATCCATCTCCTATAATGATTTTATATTGAAGTATCCATATTCATACATCAACAACATTGAAGTACCCATCTCCTATAATGATTTTACTTAACAAGAGCTTAGAAGTATCCACCCAGCCATTTGTGGGGCCTGAAATAGCACTACTGGGCCTACAGCATGTAATGCATAAAGGGGGGAAGGAATGCAGCCGGAGTGAAACATTTTTAAGACACACTGAGAGTTTTCTTGTGCTTAAAACTTGGACATTTAAATCTCTGTGGCTTCAAAGTGCTTAAGTTTGGCTGGATTATTATACCCAGTTGTTTTTTCCCCATCTGGAAAAGCCCAGACAGAATGTGAAGCATCTATAGCATCACCTTCCATCAATTATTCCCTGTTTGTTATGCCTTTAAACAGTTATTCTATGTTACAAGCCTTCAGTAAGCTCAGCTCAAAGTTATTTTTTTCTGTCTAGTTCTTTACATGCTTTAAAAACAACAACCATAAGCCTTTATGTTTCATTTCTCCACAGAAAAAGAAAATACCGCTGTTTGTCTTGTCAAAGGAAAACCTGATGGAGCTTTATGGGCCCCATAGTCACTACCCTTCACGGAATTTGATGCTCAGGTTAGAAGCAATTGCCATCTTTGTAAATTCGGCCTGGGATTTGAGAACAAAGCACATCAACCCCAATAACAAAGGGCTGGAAAGCCAAATTGGGCCCTCAGTTTCAACTGTACAATCCCATTGTCTCCAAGGATGTCATTTCAGACAACCACACAACACCATTGTTATCAGCATCGTGCTTAGAGCAACTTGGTAAATGAGTTCATTAGTGTACAGCAAAGAGCAGCTCCTTTCTTTTTTCAGCCTGATGCCTCAGCAGAGATAGCAAATGTGAAAAACAACAAAAAGCTAATTTTTATTATGCAAGTCAGCAGTTCAAACTCCACAAAAATGCATATGCGACAGAACAGTGGATCACATATTTTTAGGCAATCACTTTCAAGTAATAAGTGTACTTAAAACAAGGAACAAAGTTAGGCTGTAAACATAACTTTTTATGTACTGAAAACTCTGGCCCTTTCACACTGATCTGCTCTCTTCAAATAAACCAATGAGTACAGACTTAAGTCTGTGCTATCTTTTCTTTCTCTAAATGTTTGCCAACTTCTTCAGGCAAGGGAATATCCACTGTAGCTATATACAAAATGCATGAGCATTTGCTAGACATATTAAGTAAAACTCCTTTCTTGCATAGTAGTTAATGGAGTCAAAAGGGAGATGAAAGCCAATGTAGTAAAGTGGACAGAAAGACTAGGTTTGAACATGGGACAGCTTGTTTCATAGAAATATTCAACCACAAAGCTCACTAACAGCATTAGTGAGACCTTGGAGGTGTTGTAGGGATGAAGAGAGAAAGTAGCACAGTAAGGCCACCTCTGGTTCAGCCCCCGCAATGTCCAAATTATCGGAACTGAGGTTACCTGACCCAACCGTGGTTCCAATTTTGCCCCCAAACCTGGGAATGAACCCTCAGTTTGTAGTGAGTTCCAATCACCCAACTGAGGGTCCATTCCTGTTCCTTTATGTCCAGATTGGGATTGTTCCCCAAACCAGAGGTAAGGAAGAACGCTCCTCCTGTGGACTGCCAACCCACTGGCTGGTGCGAGCTGTCCTGCTGAGGTCAGAGGGAGCCCGCACGAGTCTTGCCCACTTTGCCAGCTCCCAAACTTCAGATTCTGAACGTCTGGGAGCATGCAGGGGGTATAAAAGCAAACTCTTTGCAGGTCTGTCCAAAGGCAACCTATAACTCACCCCAAGTTCTTGGGAGAAGCTGAGGAAACTACATAGTTATATATGATCTCAGTATGAGTTTTGAAGATTGAGCCACAAGATTGTTGCCTCAATCTTCTCCATAATTTCTCATAGATGACAGAGGCTTCACTGCAGGCCTACAACATGAAACTGTGGCATAGGAGGCAAGGAAGGTCTAGTGGAGGGGGAAGGGTGGAAGCACTGGGGCCAGTGAAGTGGGGGTGGGGCCAGCAAGAGAGAAAGGCTAAGGGATGGGGCAACAGAGGTGAGGTGGGGATGGTGGCCACTGGCAGTGGAGTAAAATCCATGCTGAGGTGCAGGTGCACACACTTGCCACCGGAGGCTGTCACCCTGATGGAGGAGTTGCCCCTGGATATCAGAAGTTCCCCATTACTACTAATGCTTGCTTCCTTGAAACATCTGTATTTTTAGGAAAGCAGCACCCATACCCTCTTCTTGATATGACAGTCTGTAGTAGACAACGACAACATGTCTATTTCCTTCTCCATTTACTTTTACCCAGCTGTTCTCCACTGGGCTTTGATATTAACTCTCTTGGATTTCTGTGAAGGTGTCCACATATATAATGCATTCTCCGTCCCTTTCTGTTTCTTTGAACAGGTTATATCCCTCACTTGCTACATTCCAGTTCTCGGAGTCATCCCACCAAGTTTCAGTTATACCCATCCACTTTGCACTTACCTTCCTGTACTAGGAGTTCAAACTCCAGTGTTCCAATGTCCCTGCTGTCATCTTGTTGTGAAATTTGCTAGGCAATCCCACAACTCTCCCAGTCTCTCTTATAGCATCTCTCTATGTCACTACCACTCTAGCAAGAGAACACATACAGTATGTACCCCTTTAAAAAGGAAAAAGAAACTTTCTTAACGCATATGTTCACTCCCTTTGGTCCTCTCAACTATTTTATCAATGTGGGGAGTCTAAATAATGGTCTCCAAGTACCTGCTGCAGCATTGCTGAAGCAAAATCGGTATAGTTTCGTTGGATGGGAAACTACTGGCAGTCTCATGTAAGAGTCAGATCTCAGTATAATAAAATGATTGCAGAATATTAGTTCTGTGCTGCCCACACATCATCCCTGTATCTTTTCTTGTAAAGATACAGCTGTTTAGCTGTTTGCTGAACAGCAAACAGAGGATCTCCCTCCAGAAGGCAATTCTTCCTTTCCATTGTGTGAGGCCAGATATTTTGCTACCAATGCTAATAAAACACTAAAGAAATGTAGATTACATCCCTCATCCCCTTGTTATCTGGGGAAAGCCCTTAAACATAAATTGGCACTGAAAATGGCATCAATAAGAAAGAAATCCCATGAGAAAAGAAAAAGAACACAGTGTAAACATATTCCTTATTTCTATTCAAGAGTTGTAAGAAGACTGACTTATGCAAGATGACATCTACACTCACTGGTAAATTAATATCAAGGAACACAAAAAGATGATGATTTATACTACACACACACACACACACACACACACACAATGTGGAGCCCATAAAGTCAGTGTCTTTTCTTTATTATTCCTTTAAGACTGCAGGCGACATGGTCAAGGTTTCTCTGTCAATGCTGTAACGAGTGAAGCTTGTTTGAAATTCAGCACACCACTGAGAAGCTGTAAGGCTCGGCCAAGCATCAATATCACAATAAAGAAGCAGCCTTGACATATGAGACATCCAAACAGATGAATTGAACAAACTTTATGAATATTTTTTATGACTGTCATTTACAAAGCACTAGGTACCCAAGCAAGAATTCAAAACATGTACTGCTTTTATTTTTCCTGCTTGCAAGTTTGGAACTATAGCAACGCTGAACATTAGAAATGGAGGTGGGGGGGTGTATGTGTGTGTGTAGATAGATAGATAGATAGATAACACAACAGTATGCACATATACATATTCTATCTTAATCTGAAACAGAAGAGACCACCTCCAGCCTCAGTGGCAAAATGTTCAACTGAAAGACCAAGGCAAAGTGTGGATGTATGGAGCCTCATTTGTATAGCCACAATCACAGATCAGACTGTATGAAGTCTTCACAGCTTATATGGCCTAGATGTTAGGGTAACTCACCATTTCCATTATTTACCAGTTGCAGGAGAAGAGCAGCAGGAGAGAGGGTATGCCTTCATCTCTTGCTTGTGGGCTTCCCAGAGGCATCTGGTGGGCCACTGTGTGAGAAAGGATGCTGGACTAGATGGGCCTAGAGCAGGGCTGTTCAACTTTGGCCCTCCTGCAGTTGTTGGCCTACAACTCCCATAATCCCTGGCTATTAGCCACTGTGGCTGGGAATTATGGAAGTTGTAGTCCAAAAATAGTGGTGGGGGCGAGACAAAGTTGAGCAGGCCTGGCCTAGAGCCTAATCCAGCAGCACTGTTCTTATGTTCTTAAGAGTAAAATAAGTATTTTGGCCACCTAGCTTCTTGTACTAGTGGGCACCATTGCTCACTTCAAGTTCCTAGCCACATCCCTATTAATTTCCAACCATCCTCATGTTCTCTGCTTTCCTCTCCCCATTTCCACTGCTGCCCTTCAAGTTAGGGAATTTACTCATTAAGGCATACTTATGCATATATTGTTCTAACACAAAAATGCTAATAAGCTATAATTAAAAAACCATGCACATTCAGATGTTGCTGCCAAGTCTAAACATTTGGATAATTCAAATGCCTGGTTAATTTTGTTCAATATTTTCCACTTTCAAATGCCTCTTCAAAGCCTGGCAGATTTATTCAGCAGTGGCTTAAAAAGAGAGAAAGCTCAAGAAAGAAAAGGCTGAATGCATACCTTCCAAGTCCCCAGGCAATATGCGGATAAAAATAAACTATGTGTAGCCATCCAAGCTTTCATGAATGAGTTATCCAAGTTCCTGTTAACCAAAGTTAACTTTCTCACTATAAGTACAAGTTAACATGGTCGGACTTATGTTTGGGTGGTCCTATTTGAAACCTCTTACTGCTCTTCCACAGCCTGAAGTATGAATAAGACAGAGTGGTTTATTTATTTATTTATGTATTTTATTTTATTTTTACATTTTATATCCCGATCTTCCTCCAAGGAGCCCAGAGCGGTGTACTACATACTTAGGTTTCTCTTACGTTTGGTTCATGTGCTCAGTTATTTTTTGCTCTAATTCTTGTTGCTTTTCTGTAAAACGGCATTTGGGTTTTTGAGGTGAAGGCAAAGGGGAGGTTGCCTGGGTTTGATTTTGAAACAGTTCAGCCACAGTGGCATTCTCTATTTTACACAGTCAGACAGGTGTTATTGACTGGTTTGTTTTATCCAGACATCGAGTCCTTCCCAAGGACCTGGGATGCCAGAATTTTATTGTCAATGTTGTTGCTGTTGTTATAGATATCGTCGCAGAATATAGGCTGTTCCCAGTAATGCTGCTTTTTGTAATTGGCTGATGGTGATTTCTGTGGCCCCTATGGTGTTGAGGTGCTCTTCAAGGTCTTTTGGAACTGCACCCAGGGAGCCAATTACCACTGGGATTATTTGGGTCTTTTTCTGCCACAGCCTTTCAATTTCAATTTGTAGATCTTTGAATTTGGTGATTTCTTCTATTTCTTTTTCTTCTATTCTGCTATCCCCTGGTATTGCTATGTCGATTATTTTGACTTGTTTTTCTTTCTTCAGTTCAGCAACAGTGGCATCCTCTATTTCCAACACCTCCACCTGCGCCTGAGCAACTGCTTCAGTTGTTGGTAATTCTTCCATATCTTGAGCCTGTGTTGCTCTTTGCAGTTCTTCCAGCTCAACTCCTGTGAATACTTTATTTCTTATTATGAATCTTCTCTGGTCTGCTAGCCTTTGTTCTGTTATTTCTGTATCTGGATGCTTCTCTTTCCAAATTTGGTACATTCTTTTTAAATAACCTCTTCTAGTTGGACTAGACTTGTAATAGCAGATCATTATTTCCTTGTTGGCATTTTTCGTATTTTTTTTTCAGTTAAGAGACGTTTCTTCCAGTAACTTTGCTGTCTTCAGCCCTGGTTGCTCAACTGAAGATCCTGAGTCCTGTTGCCCATTTGCCACCAGATGTCCAGGGACTCCAGCACCTGGCGTGGTCCTTGTTGACCCGGGCGACGACCGATCTGGTATAGATTTATTAAAGTTACGTCTCACCATATTGTTGATGGGAGAGGCACTCTTTGTCTGGCTCCTGTGGTGAGACCTGTCCAGTATGGTTGGACCTCTGGCATAGCTCTCACCTTCCTCAGAGCACGCAAGCCCCACAACCACGCCAAGGTAGTGCCTCACTGGGGGGGGGGATTGTTGTTGTTATTGTTGTTATTATTATTTTTACATTTATATCCCGCTTTACTTTGCTATGAAGTTTTATCTTCTCATTTTTAATCCTTCCTGAAGAAATGTCTAAGCCAAATGTGGCAAAAACTTGCCAAAACAGAAATCTTCTAAGCAGTATCAAGTCTGCCCCCCACTCACCATTTATACACTTTAATGACTGAGTCATGCAGGCAGTATGTGTGTACATCAATTCATCCAATATGTTCCCATCTTCACAGATTGGTCGCTCTTTGCAGTTATGTTATGTTATCACCCATAACATATGGAACATGCCAAACTCCCAGTTTGGTAGGTGTGTCAGTCAGCTCTAAGTCTGTCCAGGAAATATATCAGTACTATAAGTGGATGTGGATCTATCTATCTATCCATCCATACACATATAACATATATAGTATTGATGTCCCTTGTACTCCTAACATGAACCTTATTTATTTATTTATTTATTTATTTATTTATTTATTTATTTGATTTCTATACCACCCTTCCAAAAAATGGCTCAGGGCGGTTTACACAGAGAAATAATGAATAAGATGGATCCCTGTCCCCAAAGGGCTCACAATCTAAAAAGAAACATCAGATAGACACCAGCAACAGTCACTGGAGGTACTGTGCTGGGGGTGGATAGGGCCAGTTACTCTCCCCCTGCTAAATAAAGAGAATCACCGCATTAAAAGGTGCCTCTTTGCCAAGTTAGCAGGGGTGTATGAGATCTGTTACTACCGTTAATATTTTTGTATGCTTTATCATTTTTGCCAGATGCTATATCTTTGCAGCATGGACATGAACCCTGCTTTTAGTGAAAAGTTTAGATATCTTCATATACTACCACCTTAAGCTATGATCCTGGCAAATTTATTTGGAAGAGAATTCCACTCTCAACAAAAGAGATTGCCTACATTATGTTCAGGACAATCAAGTTTCCTGCCCCCAATAAACAACAGCTTTTGCAGGCACCATGTAACAGGAATCAAGCTGAACTTGGCTGCAAGCAAGGGTCCACCAACTATGTCCACCATAGCCTCAGCAGCTACCTTTCTTGTGAGTCCCAAGCATATGCCTGAAGCCTGTCAGTTGCCTTCATGCAAATCTCATTGGAACAAATGATGGGAATTGTACTGATATGGATATCAAAACACGCAGCACAGGACAATGCCCTCTGCTCCAGGTAACTGGCTGTGCTGATTCTCCTGGAGATTGCTAGTAAACATGGTTCATGCTTTTAGTTTCTCTTACAAGAACTATATGCTACATACAATATGCATTGTCCCCATTAGAGCCTGCATAATTGAAAAGGTACACTTCCCTTATAAATTATACCATTTCAGCTATCAAATGTTTCCTCTTACAAACCATCAAACCACTAAGTGCTGCAAGATGCACGAACGAACAGATCTCGACGCCTTACAATAAGCTGTTTGGTGCTGACCTACTTCACAGCTCAGGGACTGATGCCATTTCAATTAAAGCATCACTTTGGAAAATCCCAACTGCCCATATAAAGGGGCTCAACTGGCATGAGACTGAAGCACTTGTTTATTATCAACAAAGAAAAACAATAGAATTCTTAATCTCTCAAGCAGCAAAGAAAAAACAATCCAATACCAGTACAAACAGAAGGAAGATATATTGTTGAACCAGCCTCAGATAATACACTTTCATAGATTTCCAGTTTCTAGGCACAGGTCTGCTTAATAAGGCAAGGAGGTTTTGTGAATCCCTACCCTCCACTGAAGTACATTCCCTAGACTGTTAATTCAAAGCTACAATCCTATAGAAGATAGAGTGAAGGATTTGGACATAAGTTCATGTTTAGGAGATTAACAAATTCATAGAGAGAGGGAATTTCAGTGGTTATTCGCACTGGTTAATAGCATCTCTGCTCTACAGTTAGGTGCAGCATAGCACTGAAACCAGTTGCTAGGAAGCAACAACAGGACAGGGGTGTTGTGCCCTGCTTTGGGGCTTCTCAGGGGCATCTGGTTGACTTCTGTGGGAGACAGGGTCAGAGGCGTATCTAGGGAAAATAGTGCCTAGGGCAAGCACTGAAATTGCGCCCCCTGTCCAAACATCCGACACCCATCTTTCAGATAACTTTACCATAATATCAGCTGAAAAATACAAATCAAGCTCGTTAATCTTTTAATATTTCAAAAACTATTTAGCAGTGGACGTAGCCAAACCAAAAAAATGCTGGAAAACTACAAATTTCAGTATGCTAGGGCTCATGAAATACCCAAATATTATGTGGAGGTGTACTTGGAAAAACTAAATAGAAGTGCCTGTCTAATTCTCTACTATGCATTGTAGCATCACTATTACATAAGTTTTAAAAATAAATGGAGAATTTGACTTTTCCCAGATACTCTGAAAATAATTAAAGGATATGCAGAGTAAACTGTGTCACTGCTTGGAATATATTCTAGTCTTTCAGAAAGACAGTTAAAATGAGAGAAAGAGCAAGAAACTCCCAGTGGGCCTTAACTAAGGATTTCACACTGATTCAAAGACAAACTCACCATTAATAGCCATATTATTAAGACATCACATTTCACTCACTTATCACAAGAAGCAAAGTAAGACCAAATAAATACAACCTAGCTCATAAACTTCAGCTCAGTATTCACAAGCCTGATTCTCTGTACATAGTGCCAGTCTGAATATGTGTACAGTGACTTATATTATATATTTTTTAAAAATTAAAAAAATTACCTGTAGCCCCTTCAGGGGGCTTCCTAAAGGCCCTGTGGGGTCTGCAAAGGTTCCCCCTCCCCAGACGAGCCTCTAGGGCCTCACAGGAACCATTTGAGCATATGCGGAGGCCATTTTTTAAAATAAGTTTTTTTTTTAAATGGCCACTGAAAACAAAATGGCCACTGGGCATGCTCAAATGGCCTCTGCGAGGCCTGGCCTGGCCTAGGGCCTCACAGAGGCCATTTGAGCATGCCCAGTGGCCATTTTGGTTTTGGTGGAGATTTTTTTTAAAAAAATTAATTTTAAGAAATGGCGCCCCCTTCAAGTGGCGCCCGGGGCACGTGCCCTGCCTGCTCCGCCCTAGATACGCCCCTGGACAGGGTGTGTTCACAGATGGACCTTTGGTCTAATATAATGTCTTCCTTAAGAAATAGTCTACACCAGGGTAGAGATGTGCACGGAACTGGGTGGGAAAGGCTCGAAGGCGAGGGTGCAGCTTTAAGGGCGGGGGAGGGTGCACTTACCCCTTCCGCCGCTTTTCGCCCGCCGGCGTCCAATTTTAGTAAAGCCCGTCGGGGCAGCAGTGTACCTCCATGCCACCCCATTGTCCCCATTTACCAGAACTACCCAGAAGTATCTGGTGCGTCGGCACAGACTGGCACTGGTGTGCGCACATCACACCTGATGTGCGCATGGGCGGGCCCAACTTGTGTGTGTTTGCGCCGGCACACGCAAACACACCAAATACTTCCGGGTAGTTCTGGTAAACAGGGAGGTACACTGCTGCCCCAACAGGCTTTACTAAAATTGGTTGCCGGCGGGGGAAAAGCACCCTCCCCCACCCTTAAAGCTGCAACTCCCCCACCTTTGAACTGGCAGAACCACCCGCAAGTCGCACCAGTTCGGAGGCCCATAAAGGGCCTCCGAACTGGTTTCACATGCATCCCTACACCAGGGGTAGGCAACATTGGCTCTTACCACTCTTCAACAGACTGAAATATGAGTAGGAGGGGGTGGTTAAAATGTGATTGCCTACAGTGTGTTCAGGACAATCAAGAACATTCTGCCCCCTGGCTGCTCAAAGTTTTAAAAAAACCCTCGACAAACTCAAACAGAAAAACACAAACTCAAACAGAAAGAAAGAAAGTTTCCCTTTTTGTAATCTCATTTAACACCTGCTGTAGTTTAACACCTGTCCCAAATTTTACATTCTGTACCAAGAAGGGAATTCTAACAGGCTTCAAAACTGTTTTAGATTCTGCCATCATAATCTCCAAGACATCTGTATGAAAAATCTTGCTGCCAGTTACACTGACTCTTTAAAAGTCCATGGATATTTATTCCTTGGTAGCGGCCTACAGTTGGGCTGGTTTGGGGTAGCATGTAATTCAATGTGAGGAAGAACTGATACAAATACATTTTTAAAATACATGGCAGATGTGTGGATTTCTTGTACATCTCCAGGTAGAATGTTGGCTGTACTAAAGAGCCCTTGGGAAAATCTATTATATGAAAAGATAATACATACGCTTAAAGTGCTTTTCGCGAAAAGATTACATACAAGTGGCATATATCCCTTAAGGGGGGCAGTTTTTGCATTAGTAATTCCAATCACATGCCTTTCTCTTCAGAATATTGTACCTTCTTTTTTTTTTTTTAGAAAGCGGGAAGCAATTTTGCAGTACCAAAAGTCAAAGTCTGCTAAAAAAAAAGGTTCTTTGTGAACTTTTGGTCCCCATTTAAGCATTGTACTTTGTATAGTAATATCTGCACTTATATAAAATGAGCTAAAGCCTATTTGCCATTCTGTGCATGAGATTGTTATGGAAATAATGCTTACATTTAATGTAGCCAGAGAGAGAGAGAGAGAGAGAGAGAGAATCTCATAAGAATCCAGAGCATGGATATAACTTTCCTTATCTTTGGGGGAAAATGATACTGAGGATAGTTTAATAATAGGCAGGAGTGGTGGAACAATAACCAGACAGAGAAAAAGTTTGAGAAGTGCTGTTATATGATAGGTTAATACCTATCATATAACATATGTGTGTGTTTAGTTTTTTATTTAAAAATCCAGTCAATGACCAGACAATATTAACAGCAGTAGATGTCAAACAAGATTTTAAGGAAGCTTAAAATAACGATAATCCAGCTAACTCAGGTTGTAGCTTGCAGACAGCAAACAATATATTGCAACATTTAAAGAAATGACATCATTATTATCAGACAATAAAATTTGCAAATAGAAAGCATCCGAGTGCCCTGGATATTTTGACAGCAATGGTAAAATTAATCGAGCTTGAGCATCTCTATATTATAATATGGACAGTACAATAAAACATGAGTAGAAGATTCAACAACTCCAGCTTCACACGGGCAAACCCTGGCCCCATAAGGAACCTTCTTGAATGTGCCTTCAAGAACAGCTGTAGGTAAATTATTAAATCTAACTAATATCAAGGCTCTTCTTAACTTGGGAACCATGACGGAATATAGATAACTTGCAGGTCTCAGCAGAGGAGAACCACTGCTAAGAAAAACATCACTTTGTAAGCTGTCTATATCCTCTTGGAGATTAGGGATGTGCATTTATTTTTTATTTTTATTTTTATTTATTGTTGCATTTATATACCGCCTTTCGTTAAAATACAACCTCAAGGCGGTTTACAAAAATTTAAACATACAATAAAAAGACAATAAAAATATTAAGCTTAAAAATATAAAAACAAACCAAATTTAAAATCTATAAAATACAAGCATGAAAACAATACAACAGGTAAAAAACACACAGAAGCAACAGTAAAACTGGTTTGCCCGTTTAGGTTCGAATTCAAGCCAGGTTCAAACCAGGAGGGGATGGTTCAGTTTTGGTTTTGCTCAAACCACCCTCTGGTTTGGTTTGAATTCGAACCGGTTCGAACTGGTTCGAACTGGTTTGAACCTCAAAAAGTGGGTGGGGTGGTAGCTGGCACCCATGGGTGCCTACCACTCACCCCACTTTTGTGCCCCTAGGTGCTCAACAATAGGCGATAATGGGCTGGTTTGGGTCCCATTATACCTTATGGGTAACATAATTAAAAATATTTCAAATATTCATAAAAAAATCGTAGGAGTGTCTGATTGCTTTGGGGTTTGGGTGGTTATTGGCACCCGTGGGTGCTCCACAATAGGGAATAATGGGCTGGTTCTAGTCCCATTATATCCTATGAGAAAAAAATAAATATATATTTCAAAAATTCATTAAAAATCGTATGAATGTCCAATTGCTTTGGGGTTTAGGTGGTAGGTACCCATGGGTGCCAGCTACCACCCCACCCACTTTTTGAGGTTTGAACCAGTTCGAACCAGTTCAAATTGAACCACCCCGTTTGGTTCAAATTCGAACCTGCAGCTCGAACCTGATGGCGGGTTTGGTTCGAATTCAAACCTTTGAACCACCCCGGTTTGAATTTGAACTGGTTCTAATTCGAACCGGTTTGCACATCCCTACTGGAGATCTAAATCTATCAAACGTTGCACCAATATTCTCCTGGCCTTTTCATAGCCCATTGACAATAATCCCTCACTTGAAAACCCAATATAGGGTAGCTTAAGCTCCAGTGCTTTTTTCCAACTTGACTTAAAATTATCAATTAATATCAGTGAAGCTAGGCCAACTGAGGAAAAGTGAAATTTAAACCAATACACAAATGTGTATTTCCAAATCTTAGTCTGCATTTCAAGAAATCCCACCTCTTTGTGTAGCACTGAACTGATGAGGGGACACATCGCGCTACCTGAACAATGTTCCTTTAAAATCTCGCTTGTACCTTTTCAATGTCAGTAACCACACCAGCCAGCCCCAACTGGGCTCCATAAAGAGGTTGTGACCCAACTTTAGCCTGAAATCGTTTAAGCGCAGCAGGAATATAGTGGGCCCTTCGAGAGCTATAAAACGCCTGGGCTTTCCACTTCTCTGAGGCCTGAAAAACTACACCCAAGTATTTGAATGCCTTGACTTATTCTATTGATTGCTGATCAATCTTCCATGTATGTACATTCAGGCATTTCATAAAAGGAAGAATTTTGGTCTTCTCATTATTAATTACCAATTCCTCCTCCTTGCAATATGCTACCAAAGCATGACGTAACTGCCTTAGGCCTACAGGTGTCAGAGACAGTAACACTGCGTTGTCCACATATAAAAGGATTGAAATATGCCTATTTGCCAATTTAGGTGGGGGGAAAGACTGGTTACTCAACTGAGAAACTAACGAATTAATATAAAAATTGAAAAGCAATGGCGCTAAAATGCAACCCTGTCTAACCCCCTTAGAAATGAGGATCTTTCAAGTGAGCTGACCACATATATTATACCGAATATGCTTTGCATAGAGTTTGCTGACTATACAAAAAAGACTGATTGGTCGATAATTGGCTGGTAGATTCCTTTTGCCTCTCTTATATAATGGAATTATAATAGCCAGACCCCAATCTTCTGGGACCTGGGCAGTCAAATCTATATATGTAAAAAGTGAGACAAAATTCACCACTCCAAGTTACTCTTAATAGCTTCCACAGTGATAAAATCATATGCAGGGGCTTTGTCCAGCTTAAGCTGTTTAACTAACTGTTCGATTTCAACTCCAGATACAGGAGGCCAAGAGGGCAATTTTTCCACCTCTAAAGCCTCAGTACCCACAAATTTAGGAGATGACTCACAAGTGAAAATGATCCTCCCATACTTTAGCTGGAATCATATATGAGAAAGAAGAAGAACCGTTACCCAGACTAGGGGAGACCAACCACCAAAACATTGTTGTATTCCGCTGTTGAGCAGCTTTAATTAACAGCTGCCAAGTCTTTCTAATGGCCATTCTCTTTTTAACTTGCAGCAATTGTTTGTATTTCTTCTTCAATACAATCAAATCCTGCACCAGAGATTTAGTCGGAAAACTATCTATCAAGTTGTTTGATTAAGATATTCTTATCTTCCTTACATTCTTCATCAAACCAAGATGCTGAACATCTATGCCTATTTTTCTGGTTAGGGGCATAGTATCTACATAAAATGAATCGTAGCTGTTGCGTAAGCTTCTTAAAATTTAAAAGAATAGATTCATCTGCTCTACCAGCCAATATGGAAGCACACAATTGTAGAGTAGATTCAGAATTTTAAAAATTCCTAACATGTTCATCTTGAACTCCTAACCAAGCGATTCAAATTGGAAATGCATATTATCTACAACTGAAATAAACTCAGGTTTCCCTTTTAAATGGGGACTAGTATAGTTGAATGTTACTACATGCAGAATTTGACGTTGATGAACACCAAGTGGAAACCTGAATGTGTGAATGACTCAAAGTAAACATCACAAGCAGAATTTCGCATCACTTCAGATAATCTCAAACAAAATGCTTTCCAAGGGTGTCGTTTCATACAGTCAGCTGCAAGCTATCAACCCATTGGTAACTGTTATTATCACTGCAATAAATTGAGGAACAGCTGCTTTTACATCACCTGGGGGGAAAAGGAGAGTAAGCATTCATATCGCTCCTCTCTCTCCAACACCCATTCAGAGTGAGGGCACCATTTCCTTCAATCTGAATGGGCATTATAGCATGGGCTTTGCAGTGCTATGACACCATGTGATTCTCAATTGCCTGAGATGAAGTTTTTTATTTTTTTAATTTTTTTTAACGGACCATTCAGGCAGCAAACTGCCTCTGAACTGGTCCCCCCCCCCCCGAAAAAACCCAAGATAAGTCAGGAGCATTTCAGGCCATTCATTCTCCAAAAACTCATAGCTATTTATATTTTGGCTAATAAAACCCTGTCTGGTCTTTGAGCATTTGTCTTATAATCATTTGAGACTGAACTATTGAGTAGCTGAGCTTTGGAAGAGATCTACATTTTGAAATAAAAAGTTTAGAGGATTCTTGTTATATACAGCAGTGAGTAGTTTTCTTAATGACTTCAGAAGCTTTGGGTTGATATTGAGTTGGGAGTGTATTTGAACTTCACATTGGACTGCTCTGAATAATACGGAAAACTTGGATACATGAATTATTAACATCTACTAACTGGGTTCCAGGGCTCCTTTTAAAGTGGTAGCTCTCTTATTTTTAGCAGAGGGAGAGCTACTGTTCCTATTGAACCCCAACAAATCGTCCTTTATTTTATTTTATTTTTTATTTAAAACATTTCTATACTGCCCAAAACTTGCATCTATGAGCAGTTTACAATTAAAATAATTTAAAACATCTAATCACTTAGTTAAAATCATTTAAAACATTAAAACATTTAAAACCCAATATTAAAAAAAATATAGAACCATAGATCTAATTAAAAGCCTGGGTGAACAAATGCATCTTCAGTGCCTTTTTAAAAGTTGCCAGAGATGGGGGAGGTTCTTATCTCAACAGGGAGCACATTCCAAAGTCCAGGCGCTGCAATGGAGAAGGCCTGTTAGCAAGTGGTTGTTGCTGCTGCCTCCCTTGTTCTGTTTTTAGATTGTAAGCACAACTGCCAATGGGATGGGGGTAAGAATAGAATTTCCTGCATTGGTTCCAGAGGCAGAAGGTACCCCAGCAGAGGATGTGCCACCTCACCTGCCTGCCAATGGCAGCCGGTGTGGGTGCCACCAGAGCGGGCGGTGGGAGGCACCTTTAACCTGTTGTTGTTACTGCACCTGCTGCTGCTGCCAAGAGGCCAGCAGAATGCTGACCTTGAAGGTCTTCATAGTAATGTTCTAGACCAGTACTGTACTGTCCTCAGTATACTTCCTTGAAGCCAGTAGATAATCTCTTGGGAAAGAAGTAAGGATATGGGGGTGGCAGAAACATCTGCTCAGCATTAGGGGTGTGCATGGAACCAGCTGGTCTGGTTCGGTTCAAATCTGAACTGGACTCAAGCCAGACCAGGCTAGTTTGGTCTGGTACCCCCTTGAACTAACCCCCCAGTTCAGTGGGGGTGGGGTTGCAAATGGGATTTTTTAAAAAAAACTTACCCCCTGGGGGGGAGGTTCTCTGAGGTGGTGGTGAGAGTCAATGGCATGACCCAGGCCATGCAGAGGCCCGTTGCACAGGCATGGAGGCCTCCAAATGCCCACCGCACTAGGGGGAAATGCTCAGATGGACCAAAGAACGGCCGAATGGGCTGGTTTTGGAAGCAAAGGAGGCCGGCTGGAGAAGGGGAAACCTCTGCAGACCCCCCTAATGCATTAGAGGAAACTCTCCCCAGAGGGGGTAAGTTTAAAAAAAAATTCTAAAAAGAATTTTTTGTTGTTGTTCGCAAAATCCCCAAACGGGCCGGAGGGTTCAGTCCGGGGTCGAGCCCAACTGGGGGTGATTCAGCTCAACCCTGAGCCTTTGAACCAGACCAGTTTGGCTTCGAACCAGTTCAATTCTGAACACGTTTGCACATCCCTACTAAGCATGCTTTGCACACTGAGACAAGTGACAATTGCCCACCTCAAAATTGCCAATAAATTATGGGTGCAGGGGCCCAATCCACATACAAAGGATTAGGCCCAGAAAACCTTGTTGGTACCCCTGATTTTGAGCCCATCTGGGACAGAGATTTTTTTTTAAAAAAAATCTGTTTTATACCTTTTGCTAGACAAACAGCTTTGAGAACCTTCTTGTTGAAACATGGTATATAAACATTAATCATTATTACACTCTGGAAATACAACATGATGAAGATGTCATCATGTGATAAATTAGTGCTACCTGTTTTATTTGATCTACTTGTCATTACTACCTGCTTCAGCATAGGTCTAGGTTTATACAGCTTTTATTACTATATTCCTTTGTGAGTATTTATTTACTTTTTATATAAGAAAGGTTTTGTATTGTTAAATCCTATTGGTTTTTTTTTTTGGTTGATATCTCATTTTGCAGTGCTGCCCTTTTGTTTTTCAAATCTTCACACAAGCCTAGTAATCACTTAATGAGTAATCAAGTTGTATATATGAGCCCAAAGAATGGTCTGAAGACATAATACTGGCGACATAATATGAAGATATAGAGAATGGTCTGAAGACAGCCATGACTGCTGGCACTCAGTTACTTGGAGAACAGGCCACCAGGGAATGATACATAACTCTCTGTGCTCTTGACAGCAAATTCTAATCAATAATATATGTGTGAATGTATGGACTAACCATTAGCTTCAGTAGTTGGGGTTCATATGGGACTAAATAGAAATATGTATTTTGAGTTTTGAGAATAATTCCCTTAGTACCTCAATTTTAAACATTTGCACCAGCAGAGCAGCTTTGAAACAACAGCACACCTCTCACACTATGATACTTCCACTTTCAGTATAGCTTTTGGAACTAAGATTTAGGCTATATTTCATGATTTGCTCCCTTGTTTCCAAAAATCAATACTGTTAGCTTATTGTTTTGAACCTTGAGCCATGGTTATAAGAGAGCTCTGCTTCCCAACTTAATCTTCCTTTTCCTTGGCTGCATTATGAAGAGCACCATATACCTTTTTCTACACACATCTGGACTCTATGTTTCCTGTAGATCAGGGCAAATTTCAGGACGCAGTGAAATGCCATATCCATAATTTAACACATGCCTGCCTTTAATCTGCCTGGTATCATCTCCAGTTAAAGTCCATGGAGATTTGTGTAGGTTAGGCATCAGCAACTGAGGCTTCTGTAGCCAACATGCGGGCTATAAAAGTACTAAGGAAATGGTATTAATATACACCAAAGTTGTTGGGGGATGGCTGCTTGAGAGTGTGGGGTCAAAACGCTAGCCTACAATACCTTGCTTCTTCGAGAAAACCTAGTTGCTGGCTGGCCTCTGGGTAGGTGCAATACAGCCCAGTTTTCTCATGCTCTAAGTGCACAAAGAATAATAGCTTAATCATATATATTTTTAATTCCTTTCACATAGAAAGTTGACATGTCAGGAATAATGGTTCTGTTTTCTCCTCATCTCCCTTTCCCCTGAATATAGCTTTCTATGAGGAGAGAATTGTTTGTGTGAAGAACCACTCAACTCTGTGATCAGGCGTTCTACCACCTGCATTCTGAAGTGGTACAGATCAGGAAGGCACAGGTTTACCACCTCATCCATTGTTTATGTGAATTCTCATAGGACTGTCATTTAAGGAGAGCAAGGGGGTCTATACCACTATACTATACTATACTATACTATACTATACTATACTATACTATACTATACTATACTATACTATACTATACTATACTGTTACTTCTCAGAAGCTCTTATATCATTGGACAATTCCCTGGTTCTACACACTGGGGCTGTTTACACGAGCAGCATTAGTTGGGCTTGCACAGCCCTGCCTGGACTGCTCTTGTGGAGCACTGAGATTGGTCCCAATCCCAGAGCTGCTCTGTTGGATAGCCCGCGTTTTCTCCCTGGGCTTTTACTGAGATAGAAGGGCCCCAGTCTAGTGGCCAGGCCACTAGAATGTCTAGTAGTGGGGAAATCCCCCAGTGGATACGGGAGGCCACAGTCTGCTTCTCAGGCACTCGGTGATTGCTTGTGCTCCAGTTGTGTGGGCACACAGTGTGAGTGATCACAGAGTTCTGTGGATTGTGAGGGGAAAGGTAAGTTGTGTCCTGCCTCCCCACCCATCACCCGCCCTGCTCAGAGCAGTCATGAGAATAACCTTACCAAGTATTATGTCCTCCAAATCTACAAATGTCTGGAAAGTGGCTGCACATCCCTCAGCTACCCAAAGTTTGCCAACCAACTTCAAGTTCAGGTTATGAATGTTAGGTTCTCAAAGAGAAGTATGGCTCTGGAATTGGACATTGGCAGTTTCAGAAGGCATGAAAACAGGCAGAAGTAGTTAATAGATGAACTATTCCAGGTAGTTCCTGGAATTAGTTGCATGTGCTTGCCATGAATGCCAGTTCCCGGCAACTTACTTTCTGGCTGCCATGTGAAGCTGCCTGGGGTCTCTCACATCCATAAACACAATGCTAGCAATTATTCATGTGTCTGCCTCTTTAACAGTGTCAAAGTAGCCTGACCACATTTAGATCAAGTAATCTAAGTGATCTTTTACCTTTAAATCTTCATGCCAAACTTCACTTATTAACCTTCTCTGTATCACTGCTATTACAAATACAGCAGAAGAGCTCATCTAAAAACAGGGCAACCATAACTACCAAACATGGGCACTTTCTGCTACTCCCATATTTGCTAAAAATGTGGAACAGGCATTGTACATGTTTTATGTTAGATGTCAAACTGCAGGTCCATAGTGAGCGCATTCTACTTAATTCTGTGGAGTTACAGTAAGCTTCAGGTTGTTTACTTAAAGATTACTAAACTGTTCTTTTATATTCAACCACGGACTTTTATCCTCAGACATTTTTCACCAGCCAAGTTGTCAGTGGAACACACAACCAGGCTTTTTTTTAAAAAAAATGTTTCAATCCCCATAATCTCTGTTTTTACAGCTTTAATCCAAATAGAATTTTGGTCTGCTCTAGTCTTCTGGGGACTGGCTGAGCTACAGATAAGCAAGCCCCACTAGAGAGCACTGTAAGAATTAAAGAGAGGTTACTCCTTTAGGTAAGCTAAGTTTACTTGTGGCAGTATAAATTATGATTATTCATCTTGCTCATGAAATTCACAGGACACACATTAACCTCAACTTTTAACCCCATCAAATAGGATTTTCCCATTCCTAAAGAGAAAAAATGAACTGCACATCAACACTCACCCCCTCTCTGGATAGACAATGTCAGCCAGCACAGAATACGAATTTCATAGCAAGTGGAAACTAGGAGTTTTAAAAACAGGCCGATATATTTCATTAGAAACAGGAACAAAGTATAAATTCTAGGCCTGGGGTCAGAAACTTCAACCCTAGCAATTTGCCGGAATGCCAGCATTATTGCTGGGGCCAGCAAAGGGTTGCATTCCCTGCTGCTTTGTGGGGGATGAAAGCCACAGAAAAATATGAGGGGGCAGGGGGTCTACTGAGGGCAGCAGTGGCCTTTCTTTTTAAAGCATAAGAAGTTCTTCGGTAGAAGCAGGCAGCAGCAGATGCATAACAAGTCTCCCTGCTGATGCCATTTCTGATGCACTGGGGAATGATTTGTCATGTCACTTGCATTCGACTGCATTCCAGCAAAGTGAGTGGCCCTGGCACGGGGCAGGGGAAGGGGTGCCCAATTCGACTGAAGGGCTTTTTATTCTTAAAAAGAAAAAGACTGCCACTCTTGATAAGCTTTCCTTCCCTGCCTCCTTGAATCTCCACAGAAAACATTTAGGGGGGCCCATATCTGCAAGAATTGCCCTCTAATTCCACTGATGACAAAAAACAGAAGTAAAAATGGAAAGGGCATTTTGCTACAGGTCTAAATCCCTGGCTGGGCCAGGGAAGCCTTTGCCCAGCTTCATCTGGTGTGCCAACTGTGGCCTTACTTCAGCCGGCAGGCCCTGGCAACCGTGACTCATGCCCTCATCACCTCTCGGTTGGACTATGGTAATGCACTCTACCTGGGGTTGCCTTTGAAGATGACTTGAAAGCTTCAGCTGGCCCAAAATGCTGCAGCCTGGCTGCTAATGGGCAGCAGAAAATATGACCATGTTTCACCTTTGTTGTGGTCACTGCTTTAGTAGCCAGTTCGCTTCCGGGTCCAATTCAAAGTGCTGGTTATCACCTATAAATCCCTTCAGGGTTTGGCGCCTGTGTACCTACAGGACCACCTCCCCATCCAACTTTGACCCACCCTATAAGGTCATCTCAGGTGGTCCTTCTCAGAGTTCCAGGCCCAGGGGAAGTACACGGGGCCCAGGATAATGGGAAGGCCTTCTCTGTTGCAGCTCCCTTCGTATGGGACACCCTACCTCCCGATATTCATAATGCCACCTCCCTTTTGTCCTTTAAGAAGCTTTTGAAAACGTATTTATTTTGCCAAGCTTTTAGTTGTAAGTGTGTGTGTGTGTGTGTGTGTGTGTGTGTGTGTGTGTGTGTGTATTTCCCCCTTTTCTCTCTCTCTCTCTCTCTCTCTCTCTCTCTCTTTTGGTTTTAATTTATGTAAACTGACTCAAATCTATGGAAGTCAGGTGGTCAATAAATGAATGAATAAATGAATGAATGAATAAAAATCCAAGACAGTGAAGTAAATGGAGTTTACACCAATGGGGCACATTAGTTTATAACTGTAGTGCCTAAAGGATATCTAGTCCTTGCTTAGTTCAGGGAATCCAGAGCTATAGCACCCCCACCAGATGGCTGTCCAGACTTTGCTTGAAGACCTCCTGTGAGGCATAGGCGTAGGGTCCATTAAACAAGGGAGGGCAAATGTCCCTGGGCTCGGAGGGTCAGGGGTCCCACAAGCAGAGGCCTCCCACTGATCTGCGGTGCTGCCCAGCTGCTGATGCTGCCCCACCAGCATCCCACCAATATTTCTCACATTAGAGCTGAACAATTAGAGCCAAGGAACCTTTCTCTTCTACAGCAGTGGCAGCAGTGGGAAGGGGGGGGGGGCGGCACCAGAAGCTAGTGAAGCTTTTTCTGTTTGGAGGACACAAAGCAGCAGCTTCATTGGCAACCACACAGGGCTTGGTAAGGGCTGTATTTCCCTCCTCCTTTCTGAATGAAAGGGCTGTTTTGTACAGTCCCCTTGGATATAACAAATCTGGACATCACAGCAGAGAAGATGAAGGGGCAAGCAGCTTGCCCCGCCCCCTTTTGTCTGATGTCAGATGCAGGGGGCATGGCTTGGGACACTGGGCCCCCTTCCTGATTTTTGTCCCCAGGCCCCAGGGAAGCTTGCGATGCCCCTGCTGCGAAAAAGACCCCACATATCCCGCTGGTAAGTGATTCCATTGTCAAACTGCTGTTATAATATCCAATGCATTGATACAATTATTTAGGGAAATGAGTTGCATATGACCTTTAGGAAAGATGTAGTTTTGTTAAAATACTGTACTTCTGCCTAATTTACTGTACCTCTGCCTAAGAGGTCCAGTTACAGTTGCCACCGGCTGCTTGTTTGGTGGTGACCAAGGATCGGGCACTCTCTGTGGCGGCCCCAGGGCTTTGGAATAAGATTCCTGCTGAAATAAGAGCAAATCCTTCTCTGTTTGTTTTCAGCAAGAACCTCAAGACCTTCCTGATCTCCCAGGCTTTTAATTAGAATGAATTTTAATAATTTTTAAAACTTGTTTTAATAATTTTATTCTATTGTTTTTATTGTCATGTACTTTAATTTGTGACCTTTAAATATTTTAAATTTTGTACACCACCTAGAGATATACATATCAGGTGGTATTAAAATATGATAGAAGGAAGGAAGGAAGGAAGGAAGAGGTTTCTCTTAATGCTCATCCAAAATCTACCCTTTCTTGTAACTTAACCCCATTAGATCTAGTCCTGTCTTTTGGGGCAGCAGAGGACATATCTTTGCCCTCTTCTAATTCTTTTTTTCAACTTATCCCCTCTGGGGGGCTTCTCCAAGGTGACAGGGGGTGTCTGTGGATGTCCCCCCCGCCCCGCTGGCCTTCCTTCTATTACAAATTGTCTGGTGCAGGCATCTTCAGTCATTTCTGGGCCTATTTCTTGGTGTGGCAGCCATTTTGGAGGCCACTGTGCATGCACAGTGGGACCCTGCATGGCCAGGTCATGACCCAGGCCATTCAGGGTCCCACTGAGCAGGCACAGTGGCCTCAAAATGGCTGCCACACCAAGATATAGGCCCAGAAGGGGCCAAAGATGCCCAAACTGGGTGGTTTCTAATACAAAGAAGGCCAGTGGGAGGGGGACCCCCCGTGGATACCTCCTGCCACCTTGGAGAGGCCCCCCAGAGGAGGTAAGTTTTAAAAAAGAAAAGGTTTTTTAAAAGTTCATCAGAACCCCCCCCCCATCCCAAACTGAACTGGGGGGTGGTGGTTGAAAGGGGCCAAAACCAAACTGGGCCATTGTGGTTCGAGTTTGGTTCAAACTCAAACCGAACCAGGCCAGGTGGTTTTGTGCACATTTCTACCCCTGGCCATCTTCATTACCCTCCTCTGTACTCATTCTAGTTTGTCTACATCATACTTAAAATGCAGTACTCATAAATAAACACAGTATGCCAGATGAGTTCTGACTAGTGTGGAATGAAGAGAAACTATTACTTCTCATTTCTTGGAAACTGTGGCTCAATGCAAGCTAAAATTGGATGAGGTTTTCTTGCCCCTTCATCACACTTCTAACTCATGTTCAGCTTGTAATCAACTGCAATCCCCAGAACTTTTTTGCACGTGCTGCTGCTGAGACAAGTATTGTATCCTCCATGCTAGACCTGTGCATTTGGTTGTTTTTTGTTTTCTGTTTTTTTTTGTCTAAGCACAGAAATTTGCATATTTCTGCGCTGAATTGAATTCTAATAGTTTCTGCCAATTTTCCATTCTGTCTACATCATCTTGGGGTTTTTTTTCCCCTAAGGAGAAAGGCATTACACTAAAAGAAAATCAGTCAAAATCTGCAATCCTGACATACATTTTAACAAAATGCCAAGTGTGCTCTAATCATCTTTTGGTTTTCCACCACAGTGTAATTATGTGGATGGAACAGTAATCTTATCAAACCAAATCAAATCTATGCCTTGTAGAAAAAGCACTCCAAAATAGATAGCAGCCTCTGGGGGCAATCAGGAATGGGGCCATGGCATGGGGAGGGAGGGGAACTGCTCCCAGTGGCTGTTATTTAAGTTAAGGGTGGGAATATATCTTGTACCAAAACTATGTCTTTAATGTAACATGTAGTTTGGCCCTCATATTGAAAGCAAAGTGTTCTCACAGCCAAACATCAATCCCTTTTGTTGTGTGGGGGGAGCAAATACTATTTTACTTTCTCTGCCCACCATACATAAGTGTACTCCAAGCCACTGTAGGAAGTGAGGCAAGTTTACATGAGTAAGGGCTTAAAAAATGCCTTCCCCTGCACTTTGCCTCCATCCAAAAGCTAGAGAAATTGGGACAAATCAAAATAAATAATGATGCCTTTGAGAATATATATAGAGAGGGATTGTCTACTAAAAGGAGAACAACCAGCTACTGCTACATAGAGTCGAAAAGAAGGGAAAGGAACAATCAGCTTCTAGCAAATCCAAAATAAACCAGAAAACTCTGAGCAGTTTTCACACAACGGTCCTCCAGGATAGGATATCCCTGAATAGATGAAACCTGCATCTCTCCACTGAACAATCATACCCAACCACAGGATCTCTGAAAGCTCCAGGCAAGCTTGAGCCCCATATGCCCTCATTTTTGAGGGGAAGAATTGGGAAAGACTGAGAAATCCTAAGCGGAGGCACACCCAGGCAAGCAGAAGAGAGGAAATGTACAAAGAAATTGTAGTAAAAGTATGAAGACTAGAAAGATCAGCAGCAGATAGAAAAACACAGCAAAAGCAGAGAAGCCACATAACTCAAAATTGGGAGAGATGGAATAAGAGAAAAAGATCAGGGAGAGGGCAGGGAAAATAGCTGAAAAGTCAAAGAAGAGAGATGAGTGTTCGGAGAAGCAGTAAGCAGACAGGAGGGAAACTTCTTCTAATTCCTCCTTAATATGAGAGTGTGGGAGAAGCAGCAGGGGACGTATACATAGGAATGATTCTTCCCCAGATCAGGGCTGTCTCTAGCTTTTGCAGGGCCCAGGACAAGACTGCAGGGCCCTCTTTATGAATCATTATTATTCTAGCCCTGCCAGAACTAGAAGAGTTTCTAGGACTATGCTGCAGTGTGTGGTCCCCATGTGTGTGGGGCCCTGACAACTGCCCCTCCAACTCACCCTTCGGACAGCTCTGCCTAAATATAGCCATCCACAGACACTGCCCAGTGACAAGGTGCCCAAGAGGAAACACTTTAAATCAGTGGGTGGGTGTTCGGGGTTAGCTTGCCTTGTTCTGTATTTGCAGGCTTTCTTCATCAGATCCTGCCTCCCCCTCCCACCCAGCATGCCTCTGGTTTCCCTTTTGTGAAACAAAAAATGTCCTCCACGTTTATAAAAATAGTTATTGGAAGAGAGAACTTGAACTAAAAGCACAAACTGTTGACAAAAAATAACCAATTTAACCACACGCATAATGTAACAACTATGCACATATACTCACCTTTCTAATGGGAAAGTCTTGATTAAAAGTGAGCAGCTTCCAGAGAAAGAAGGGAAGCATAAAACATGCATTGCAACTGAAGAGCAATCTTCATTTGGAATACATCTGGAAAGGAATCTGACATGCAGGAACTGCAGCCGTCTTGAAACTGTGAAGGGAGGGATTGTTCTATCTGTGAGGAGGATGAGGGTTGGTGTAAGGTGAAGGGGTTGTGTATAAAATTGAATGTGTGGAATGTGCAGTGTTCTGTACTGGAGAAACAGGAAGACCATTATGAAAAGATATAACAAACATCTGGCTGCTAAGAAGTATAATAAAAGCTAACAAAACAGTGGGTGATGCATATGAAAGAAGAACACACAGAGGCTATTCTCACATGCACTAGAAACAGGGCTAAGGGAGCCCAGCCCTGTTTCCAGTGCACATGTGAACCACCAAGAACAGTGCGGCTCCTGTCGGCAAGCCCACTTAATCCCCCCCCCTTAAACGAGATTAGCAGAGAGAGCGCTCCGCTAACCCCGTTTGTCTGATTATGTGCCGCTGCACCACGGTGACTCATGTGGACACCCCCAGCCGGGAGGCTACAACAAGCCTCCCAGCACCAGGGGGCTCCCCAGCATGCCTCGCACACTCACGCAAAGCATGCTGGGATTTCCGAGGGCCAGGAGGCCCCCAATCCCCACTGCCCCAACTGGCTCCGTGATGGAGCTGGTAATCGTGTGGGCAGCTGACCCGGCCGCCCAGGGCAAGCTGCATGCTTTTGTGCGGTAAGAGCGGGTCAGGCTCGTGTGGAGAGCCTTAATGGGAAAGTGACCAAAATAAAAGTATCAATATTCACTACTGATGGAAATTTAATAAGACGTAAGATCAAGGAAGCAATGTTCATAGAACAATTGAAACCTCATATTAATTTTAAGGATGAGATGAAAGAAGCTATGAGATATATCAGTCACTGAAAGAGTTAATATCTTCTCTGCAAAAGTTCTGCTGTCTCCTCCCTCATGTGTTATCTGTTGTCTGTTTGTTGCTTTGGGTTCTCAGCTTCTGTATTTAAGTGCCTTCAGCTGGCATCCTAAATGGACCACTGAGGATGTTGTAGTGCACCAAATATACCATCCTGAGTTTTGTTTTAGCTTATATGTTCTGTGTAAAACTCTGTAAGTTCTTTTAATAACTTACAGATATAAGGCATTAAGTAGGCCTTTTTGAAGTTCGTCTTGAAACTGGCAAAACTAGACAGCTACTTGCATGTTGTTTCTGGAGAAAATTATCTCCTTCCCTACTAGTAACAAAATTTCCTTGTATGTTAATCCTATGAATGTTTATTTGGAAGGAAATCCTACTGAATGCCATGGGATTACTACCATGTTTACTCAGAAATAACTTCCATCAATCCCATGCATGTCCACCAAGTTCAACGGGGCTTACTTCCCAGTTGAGCGTCTTAGATTGTCTTAGGTTACCTGGGAGTAAGCTCCTTTGAACACAGTGGGATTTTGTTCTGAGTAAATATACATGGGATCCTTAAATACTGCTAATTGTTTTACACCTAAGAAAATTCACTAGCTGACATGCTGACTAACAATTCACTGATGTGATGGAAGCAGCATTGGTGTTTTTGAAAAGTTCCATTGACTTGGCTTCACTGCTGGCCCAGCAGTGGGGGCAAATTTTGATGAACTCCCCTTCCTCAGGATGCACTCGGTGTCACCTGAAAATACGTCCCCAAGTCACGTATGGTCATGTAGTTCCCAGGGACACATTTTAGGGTAACACAGATGGCTTCCAGGGGAAAGGAGGTCATTGAAATTCCCCTCTCACACACACTAGTACTAGTGCTGTATTATGGAGCTCTCCAGAAGCCATGGTGCTTCTTCCTTTGCACTGATGCTTTGTTAGTCAAAATGTCAGCCACTATTTTTAAAACGAGATTCTTACCAATCCTCCTTCATTATTGTTGCTCTTTGCTTCACAAATTCCCTTCAAATCATTCAAATAGCATGAGCTTCTATCCTTCCGCCAGACTTTTTTTCATGATTCCCCCCACCCAGCTCAGTGCCCTTTTGCCCACTGTTGATTCTTAAGAGAAGGAACAACGGAAATGAGACATACTTTGCAATGACAAGGGGAAAGTGTTTAACCTTCCTCTCTTGTCTAGCATAACTGTTGTAGCATGGAACTGAACAGATGCTGACATTAATATTTAAGTGAATGTGAAACACCAAAATCATACAAACTCTGCAATAAACATTATCAAGACAAACACACTCTTGTTTCGCTTTTATTGCCAAAAAGATAGATGGTTTTCCATTATGCAATTTAAGCTACATTAAGCAACTGCTGAGGACAGAGTCCTTAGGACTTAAAAGATCTTTAATTCTCCATTTTTAATTCAACACTGCTATTCAGTTGTCACTTTGTAAATGGGTTCTTGGCAATTGCTGCTTGCTGTTGGTGAAGCATTCTGCACTCTTTTTTCTGCCATTTGTATTACAGCTAGTAAAGCTTAACCCAGTTCAGACAGCACATAGAACCAGGGTTTAATCCTTGCTTAATGCAATATCTTGAGTCTTGGGCTTGCACACTCCTTCCTCCCCTTCATGTGCAAGGGGATCACTGGCTTTCCTCTTAATTTAAAACAAGCCTGGATTTGCTGTGATGATGTACGAACATGGCAAATCCTGGCTTATTGTAACCAGAGTTTGAAAATAAGACAAGATATGAAACTGGGATGTGATCCTAGTTTCATCTCTTGGCTTGAGTGATCCCCATTTCATATATTGATTTAGTTTTAAACTCCAGTTAGAAAAAGTCAGGTTTAGGCATGACAATAAATCCAGGTTTGTTTTAATCATGAGCAGAAAAAGAAACCTCCCTCCCCTTGTATGTGAAGGAGAGGAAGGAGTGCGCAAGGCCAAGCCCATTGCCTGGTTTCAGGATATGCCCAAGGTTTCAGGACATCACCTGAAACAAGATTTATACTATGGTTCTGGATGAGATCCATGACCATTCTGTAAGCTTTACAAAAGAATGTGAGCCTTACACACACACAGACACACACACTCTTTACATGAATTATTTCTACTTTAACTGGCAGATAATGTGTGTGATGATTAAAGGTCATACAAATATTTTAAAAGTATCCCCACTGAGTTATTTTCCAGGGATGCGCACAAAACTGTTTTTGCT
Source organism: Hemicordylus capensis (assembly GCF_027244095.1). Classification (NCBI taxonomy): domain Eukaryota; kingdom Metazoa; phylum Chordata; class Lepidosauria; order Squamata; family Cordylidae; genus Hemicordylus; species Hemicordylus capensis. The sequence continues at coordinate 93,518,934 of NC_069661.1, read as the reverse complement.
GGTTTGGCCTGAATCCAAAGTGGATTTGAGCACACCTGGCCCAGTTTTGTGCACTCTTGAACTGAACCCGGTTCAAGTTTGAGATTGGAAAGGGCTCAAAGCTCTGCTGTTACAGGGGAATCCAGTGAGGATTCCCCTTTACCAGTAAAGGCTTGGGGCAGGAGGGGAGTAAGAACATTACTTACAAGTGCTACTGCCAGCAGCTGCAGCGGCTCTCCCTGACCCCTGCCAGCCGCCCCCAGCATAGGCAGGGCCAGTTTGGGCCTGGTTCAGGCCTCTGCGCAGGCATAGTCACTAAAATGGCCTCCACGCATGCACAGAGCTCATTTGCATGACCACCAAATTTAGTGACCTTCATTCCTGCAGAGAGGCCCAAATCAGGTCCGAACCGGCCCTGCCTATCCTGGGAGAGACCGGCAAGGTTGGGGAGCCACCGCCACTGTCCCCCCATAGCCACTACCACTCGTAAGTAATTTTATCACTCCCCTCCCACCCACTCTACATTTAGGGAAGCCCTCCTGCCCCCTCCTCTTTACTCCTGCTCCCTCCTCTCCTTGCTGTATTCCCCTTTACCAATTGAGTTCTAAGCCAGCTTGGTTCAAACTGGATCCAGTTCAGTTTCAACTTGGACCAGCCGAGGCTGAATCCATCAGGCCGAGCCGGCTCGCACATCCCTATTATCTTCTCCCTTGACAAAATTTAGCAATATTTACCATGTGCTATACAAACTCTTTTCAGAAGTTATTCTGCCCAGGTAGAGGGCTAATGTGAATGCACCAGCTAGCTCCTCCCTGTGTGCCAACATGCTATCTAACCATATCCCATCTACTCTCCCTGAGCACAACATTTGTCTGCAGAGGCAGAGAACACCGGCACAGATAGCAGAGATAGCCAGCATATTCACTTCAGCGCACTGTACTTGGGCACAAGAACTTCTTAATGGAATAAGTGTTATCACCATAATTACCCTTCTCCTGATCCTTGTCATTGACTGCTGCTGCATTGGTGGGCAAACTCACAATATATAGTGCTTCGCCTGACAAGTCAATCTTTTGTTACAGGATGGGAAGAAGTGCACAACAGGGATGCCACTTTAATTGGTTTTTATCTGGCAGCTGTTATTCTGTTTAAATTGTTCATATGTTTAACTTATTGTTTCAAAGTTTTATTGTGATTTAAAATATATTTTATTGTTTGTATGTCACGGAGTATTGGGAAAGCAGTGTATAAATGCTTTTGATAGACAGATAATTAGCATCCCTGTGGCTTGCATAATGTTTCCTTCTGCTCTAAAACAGTTCAGATACTATATTTTGTGAACCTGGGTTATGAAATCTATTTTTCTTCTTCACAGTAGCTAGATGTTCTTTTATAATTTAATGAGGTTTTTAACTGAGCAACTGTTATGTCATGATAATTCAAGCATAGGAGAACTTTTTGGCTATATATATATATATATATATATATATATATATATATATATAAATACTGGTTCTAAATGTGTGGGATGCATAAAAAGAACAAGATCAGAGAAGTATGGTTAGAGAGAGTATACTGGAGGAATAATGTCTGTCAGAAGAACAAGGATTTTTCTCTCAGGGCAGAACTACACATTACAAGGGGCACACACATATTGCCAGTCCTTTGTTTCCCTGTCATGTTGAAGTGGGAGTGAGAGGCATTTGGATGGAAGGGGGCTGCTTAACTTCTCCGCCACCTACTATTCACTGCTGCAAATGCTGCAGTATTTTTTTTAAATTAAAAACATTTATTTACCACCTAAAATGCAAGTCTTTGGGCGGTTTACAACAAAACAATAAAAGCAGATAAAAAGATTAAAACATTACAATTAAAATTTAAAATGTTAAAACTATTAAAAACAAAATTAAAACAATCTATATATTTAATTATCTTAGCCAGCATGCGTGCCTAGGATTTGGTGGCGGAACTCTCGCGACACGCTGCAAGAGTTCCGGCAATAATAATGGAGGCGGCTCGGCAGAGTAAGGAGGGAGGAGGAGAGGGGGAAGAAAGCAGCAGCAGTGGTCGGCCAGCCAGCGTGTAGGTGGATGGATGGGGAGGGAGACAAAAGCGGTGGCGGTGGGCTGATGGGGGAGAGAAAAAAGCCGCAGTGGTGGGTGAGCAGGCGGATGGCAGGAGGAAAAAGCTGTGGTGGCTATGGCAGGCAGATGGGGGGAGAGAAAAGCCATGGCGGGCAGATGGGGGCAGAAAAAAGCCACAGCGGGGGGCAAGTGGGAGAAAGCGGACCCGCCGGGGGAGAGGGAAGAAAGCGGTGGCGAACGGGCTGGAGAAAGCAGTGACTGGTGAGTGGGCTTGGGGGGGGGAGAAAGCGGGGGGGGGGGACGACTAGAGGCGCAGATGGTCTGTGCCTGGTTCAGCTAGTATCTAATTAAAAGCCTGGGTGAACAAATGCATTTTGACTGCCTTTTAAAAAGTTGTAAGAGATGGGGAGGCTCTTATTTCAGCAGGAAGTGTGTTCCAAAGCCTCGAGGCAGCAATGGAAAAGGCCCATACCTGAGTAGCCACCAGATGAGCTGGTGGCAACTGCAGACAAACCTCTCCAGATGATCTCAATGGGCGGTGTGGTTCATAGCGAAGAAGATGTTCTTTTAAAATGGGCTGTAGCCCATTTAAAATCTTTTTGCTATCCAATCAGACTCTGAAAATGGAAGAAATTCCCTGCACAGGAGTAAGGAATATAATGGATAAAGATGAATGAAGGAGGTAATGGGTGGATGTAGAAGGGGTTCAATATTTCTCCCTCCTGTTTGTCTGTAAACCACTAGGATTTATAAACCAGGGATTCTGATAACAAAAGCCAGGATCTTTACTTCTGCACCACCAGGACAGCCTGAAGGGTGAGGAGGTTTTCAGCCCAATTTGTGCCCACTGAAGTGCCACTCAAGTAATGACTAGAACTAGTAGAGCTGCTCTTCAGCTCAGTCAAATTAGGTGACTGGAGGAACCAATGGGGATTAGGGGTGTGCAATTCAATCTTGAACTGATTCAGGTGAAATCAAGGGCGATTTGAAAATTTGAGCCTGAATCAAACCACCTCAAAATAGAGGGCATGATTTGGGACTGAAGAGAATCACTCCTGATTTGAACTGAATCGATACAGGTGATTTGAACACCATTTTGAGGCCCATTTTGCTGGGGAAACAGGCATTTTTTCTGGGGAGAGCTGGTCTACCAATTGGGATCAACAGTAGACCAATCATCCACTCCAGACCTGGCATGTCAGCCCGCCTAGGAGAACTGGTATACCTGGGTAGACCAGTCCTCTGAGGCAGGCTGACACACCAAGTACAGAGGGAAGGACTAGTCTACCTACAAACCCCAATCAGTAGACCAGCTCTCCCTAGAAATACAGGAGAGTAATCTACCCAGGTAGACCAGTCCTCCAAAGCGGTCTGATACACCAAGTCCAGAGCAGAGGGCTGCTCTACCAATGGGTCCCAATAAGTAGGCCAGCAATCCTTGGAAAAATGGCACCCCTTTGAGGCCCATTTCTCCAGGAAAAACAGGCCTCAAAATGGCAGTCAAATCACTCAAATCAATTTCAGTCATTCAAGGTTGATTTGATGAGGCAGCTGGCCAAGCCAGCTGTTTTCAACAAATCAATTCAAATTTTTGCTATTCGATTTGATCTCGAATCGAATTGCAACAATTGATTTGTGCACACTAGGGATGTGCGAACCGGTTCGGATCCGAACCGGTTCGGGTCCGAACCGGTTCCGGTTCGGAGGTTCGGATCGAACCGAACCACCCCTGGTTCGGTTCGAATCCGAACCGAACTGGGGGTGGTTCGTTTCGAACCGGTTCGGATCGGTTCGGAAAGCTGAAAATTGGTCAGATGGTAGCTGGCACCCAGGGGTACCTGTCACCCAAACCCCAAAGCAATTGGACACTCGTACGATTTTTTATGAATTTTTGAAAAATATTTTTATTTTTCTCTCATAGGATATAATGGGACCCGAACCAGGCCATTATTTCTTATTGTGGAGCACTCATGGGTGCCAACAACCATGCAAACCCTGAAGCAATCAGACACCCCTATGATTTTTTATGAATATTTGAAATATTTTTAATTATTTTTCTCATTGAGTATAATGGGACCCGAACCAGTCCATATCCCCTGTTGTGGAGGACCTAGGAGCACAAAAGCAGGGTGGGTGGTAGACAGGCATGGGTGCCTACCACCCAAAAAATCTCAAGGCAATTGGACACTCCTCTGATTATTGGTGAATTGTTAAGTGTTTTTGAATTCCTCATAGAGAATAATTAGGATTGCAGCAAATGTATAGCTTCACGTCGGGGGGAAAGGGGTGTCGTAGAGTGCAGTGTGGTGGGTGGTAGTTCCTAGGGTGGGCAAGGAAGCTATCAGAATTATTTGAAAGGAATTGGGCAAAGAGGTGATTTTTAAGTGATTTTTGAAGTTTACGCGTCTTTAAGGTTTTTCCTCATAATAAGTTATAATGGAGCTTTCAGCAGCCCTATAAGTGCACATGGGGGTGCTGGGGTGGCCCAGAGCAAGTGGTGGTGTAGTGCACATAGGGTGCCAACCACCCCCATGGGTTTCTAACCCATGGGGTACAGGGATCTCTGGTAGGGGCACCCCCATGGGTACAGGGTTCTCTTGTTTCTGAGGTATTGAGTGTGGATTCTATGATAGCAAATGAGATTTTCAATGAGACACCATCAATCCACTCTAATATGCTATCATAGAATCCACACTCCGCCTCCTGCTTCTTCTCTGTGTGTGTGCTTAGTAGGGGTGTGCGATTTGGGATTTCAGGTGATTTGGCTCGGACCTGAACCGAATCACCCCTGTTCTGTTTTGTGCCCGAATCTGGGTCACCCGAATCACCCTTGATTTGGTTTGGATTCGGATTTAATCCAAGTCTGAATCCGAATCGATTCGGGGGGGTAAAAAGGGGCCCAGGGGCAAAATTTTGGGGTGGGGTGGTAGTGCCCAATGGTTAGAGTCTACCACCCCAATTTCAGGGGGATTGGGCAAAGGGCTGGTTTTTGGTGAATTTTTAAAGTTTTAGTGACTTTGGGGCAGTTTGGGGGCATAGCATGGGATCTGGGCAAAAGGAGTGGGGTGGGGTGGTAGTGCCTAATGGGTGCAGGCTACCACCCCAATTTCAGGGGGATTGGGCAAAGGGCTGATTTTTGGTAAATTTCTGAAAATTTCATATCTTTGGGGCATATTGGGGCATATTGGGGCAGAAAGTGGGGCCTGGGGCAGAATAGTGGGGTGTGATGGTAGTGCCTAATGGGTGGAGGCTACCACCCCAATTTCAGGGGGTTTGGACAAAGGGGTGATTTTTTGAGAATTTTTGAAGTTTTAGTGACTTTGGGGCAGTTTGGGGGCAGAAAGTGGATCTGCCCCAAAATAGTGGGGTGGGGTGGTAGTGCCTAATGGGTGGAGGCTACCACCCCAATTTCAGGGGGATTGGGCAGAGGGCTGATTTTTTGAGAATTTTTGAAGTTTGGGTGTCTTTGGGGCAGATTGGGGGCAGAAAGTGGATCTGCCCCAAAGGAGTGGGGTGGGCTGGTAGATAGTGCCTAATGGGTGGAGGCTACCACCCATCCCCAATTTAAGAGTGATTGGGCAGAGGGGTGAATTATGGTGAATTTATTTGTATGAGGTTTGTCTTCATAAGGTGAAGTGTGCTAAATTGATTACTTCCTCATATTATTCATAGTAAAGGAAAGTGTGAAAAAGTGAAAGTGGGGTCATGAGAGTTGTTTAATTGAAAAATATCTCATTTGCTATGATAGAATGAGAATTCACACCTTTTCTATTCACCATAATTCACCCCTCTGCCCAATCACTCTTAAATTGGGGATGGGTGGTAGCCTCCACCCATTAGGCACTATCTACCAGCCCACCCCACTCCTTTGGGGCAGATCCACTTTCTGCCCCCAATCTGCCCCAAAGACACCCAAACTTCAAAAATTCTCAAAAAATCAGCCCTCTGCCCAATCCCCCTGAAATTGGGGTGGTAGCCTCCACCCATTAGGCACTACCACCCCACCCCACTCTTTTGGGGCAGATCCACTTTCTGCCCCCAAACTGCCCCAAAGTCACTAAAACTTCAAAAATTCTCAAAAAATCACCCCTTTGTCCAAACCCCCTGAAATTGGGGTGGTAGCCTCCACCCATGAGGCACTACCACCACACCCCACTATTCTGCCCCAGCCCCCACTTTCTGCCCCAATATGCCCCAATCTGCCCCAAAGACATGAAATTTTCAGAAATTTACCAAAAATCAGCCCTTTGCCCAATCCCCCTGAAATTGGGGTGGTAGCCTGCACCCATTAGGCACTACCACCCCACCCCACTCCTTTTGCCCAGATCCCATGCTATGCCCCCGAACTGCCCCAAAGTCACTAAAACTTTAAAAAATCGCCAAAAATCAGAGGAAGGTCCAATCGACTTGAAATTTGGGTGGCAGGTAGAACACAAGGTCCCCTTTCAAACCAGCTATTTTTTGAGATCCGAACCGGTTCGGATCGGATCCGAACCGGTTCGGATCCGAACCGAACCGGGGGGTGGTTCGGCAAAACCAAAACCGAACCACCCTGGTCCGGTTCGGACCCGGTTCGGATCCGAACCGAACCGGGAGAACCGGTTTTATGCACATCCCTAGTGCACACCCCCAATAGGGACCCGGATGATTCTATCCAATCCTTGTTCCAGACTTTCTCCCCTCCATCTGAGCAGTAACAGCATAGCCTTGCCTCACATAATCTGGTATATGATCACTAGTCTGTCTTTGACCACATCTTTTGTCTCTTGTCTTCGGATTCTTATCTGCCTAACCTTGTTTCATCTTATCTCTGACTATGGATTCTGCCTCTGACACTTTAATCCTCATCCACTTGTGCTAGTGGATGGGCTAGTGGGACCTAGCCCATCCTGGCCATTCTGGGTCAATCCCTCTTGCAGTTGACTTCCTGCTCCTACATTTGCATTATTTCAGCAAACGTGAGTTTGGGACATGTGTTTGCCCAAATAATGTATAGAATTCAAAATTCAGGCCTTCTCTTGCTGGCCTGAATTTTGAGGTTAAAGAATAATGAAGTATCCCCATAAGTGTGGTACACAAGATCAAAAATAATATCCAGTACCCAGGAATCTGAGATTAGGTATATGTGCACATTCCTGAAGAGCCTGCGGTGTGGGAAGCAAAAAAAACCCTTCCTAATCTCAAATTGGCAGTGCGCCAATCCAACATTTAACCAACATCATTAACCTAGAATTTGAACTTGGGCTGTTTGCTCTGCCAACTTGAGATTGAGAAGTTTTTTGCTTCCCACACTACATGCTGCATGGGGGCGCGTGCCCACCAGCAATCTCAGATTCCCAGTTACTAGACATTCCTTTTGATCCTATGATCCAACTCTATGGGACTGTATAAGAACCCAAAGAGTTCTAAATCCCCTGCACTTGTAAGCATGGTAATTCACAGAGTCATGACTCATGATCCCAAGAGAAATTTCTGCTTATGTTTCTCTGTATGTAGTCACAGAGGTGTTTGTGCAAGAAATATGAGGTGTTTGTGCAAGAGCCCCTGGTGGTGCAGTGGTAGAACTGCCGCCCTGTAACCAGAAGGTTACAAGTTCGATCCTGACCAGGGGCTCAAGGTTGACTCAGCCTTCCATCCTTCCAAGATCGGTAAAATGAGTACCCAGAATGTTGGGGGCAATATGCTAAAATCATTGTAAACCGCTTAGAGAGCTCCGGCTATAGAGCGGTATATAAATGTAAGTGCTATTGCTATTGCTAAATAATGCATACACAAGCATAACTTTTGTGGAGTACCACTGTGCTTCTAGTACTGGAGCAAAGGGTGGCAGTGGAGAGGCAGTGATCATATGAAAGTCCATGCTGTGTTAATAAGAGTGTATGCACACAGAATCAAATACAATGATACCATTTTATGTTCCTCATAAAAGACTCTTGCGCAAAATATTTGAGAAAAAAACATGGGAAACGCAAATGACCTGCAAGGACAATACTAGCCACTCAAAGTGGATGATAGTTTGGAATGCAGCATTAGTGTCATGTTTTTCACTTTTTAATGTAGAAAAACTGATTTGACCAACATATACCTCTTATCTTAATCTCAACTGGGAGAACAATGTGGTAGTTCTTCCAGCAGTCCCTTCTCCTCTCTCCTCACTTGACCTGCTCCCTTAAGAGCTGTAAGGATTTATTTCAAAAATGTATACCCCACCTTTCTATGACAAAAATGCACAAGGCAGCAGGAATGGAAACTGACACAGTACTGAGAAGAAATATTCAAATTTATGACACCAACGTCAGTTTTATTACCTTTCTAATGATATTTTATATGTGCTATAAAAGAAAACATTTTGTGCAATTCTATGTGATTACAATGCAGTAATGTTTTAAGTAAAATTACTGCATGCATCTAATGAGATTTAGACACAACGAGGCACGATCTTGGAAGCTGTGACGCTATAGAGTCCCATTCATGCAGCCAGTCCTGTTTTACTTAATGGGGACTGTGATTTGCACAGTCAGGATTATTTTGTTTTTAGTCACTTAGCAGACTCAGTGCAAACGATTAAGGATACCTTTTAGATCAACTACAAAGCCTCACTAGTTTAGTTCAGCTGCTTGAGTAAAACTTTGGATGTTATCAATTTAAATAAAGAATTGGGGAATACCAGCCTGATAACTGTTAATACACTGCTCTTCAACCAAAGTGATTTACATAGTGATTTACAACTCAAAGTGATTTACATAGAAAAATAAATAATACATAAATAAGATGGTCCCCTGTCCCCAAAGGACTCACAGTCTAAAAATAAACAAAGGGCTGATACTAGCAACAGCCACTGGAGGGATGCTGTGCTGGGGTTGGATAGGGCCAGTAGCTCTCCCCCTGCTAAATATAAGGGAATCACCACTTTAAATGGTATCTCCTTGCTCAGTTAGCAGGGGCCTGATAAGAAAAGTAGTTTATCTTTTACAGTAGAAGGTCATTAACATGACCATTGGCACTAGGGTTGAGGAGGGCTGGGGGAAGACAGGAGCCCACCTGTTTTCCCCCACATGATTGTGGGCTCCTCTGGGCTCTACTGCCCATGCACCCAGATGAGGGTGGTGCGTTGAGCAGTGCAGCAATCAGAATGGGAGAGTACCAGGCCTCCAGGAATTCCACAATGCACTGCACAAGCAGCACAGTACATTGGGGAAGTTCCCACTGCAAGGCTACTCCCCCCGCCCCCAGCTCTATGGTAAATATGGCTCCCAGCAGTCTGAAAGATGCTGCTGGAAGCTTGAGCTCCTGTATGACCTGGGTGTGAGGTAGGAGGCACACAACCTCCTACTGGGCCCATGATATTTCAGAGAATGCCTTCTTCATTATGAACCCCACCGCCTATTGAGATCTTCAGGGGAGGTTCATCTGAGGGTGCTCCCAGCTTGTCTGGTGGCAACTCAAAGGTTTGCCTTCTCTGTAGTTGCCCCAAGACTGTGGAATGGACTTCCTGCTGAGATCAGAGCTGCTTCATCACTGTTGGTGTTTAGGGAAAAACTTACGACTTATCTCTTCAGCCAAGCTTTTTAGTTAGTCAGTGTTTTAAAGGATATTTTAATCTGATTTTATGTTTTAACTGCTAAATTCTTGGTTTGTTTTATGCTGTAATCTGCCTAAAGACTTCAGTAGTGGGCTGTATACAAATTTGTTAAAATAAAGTAAGTAAGTAAATATCTCACTTTTAGTCCCTGTCCAAAACTGGGTTATTCAGGGAGGAGCACTGGGATTGGTAGCAATAGCAGCACTTTTCATGACCAGCCCTACCTGGACTAGCACTGTCCTACCCAGGTTGGGCTGGTCATGAGAACAACTTCTAAGTGTGTAACTGAGAAGACCTGAACTGGACCAATCCCTACGTGTATTGTTTATAATAACACTGAGTTTAAAAAGTGGAAGCATTTTTTGCAGACATGCTTATGTGCTAAGAAAAGTGCCCCCTTTCAGCCATTTTCCCAAGGACTGCCCCCCCCCCAAAAAATGTTTACCCATTCCGAGTGAGGACAAGAATAACTGTCTTCACTCTGAATTGGCTTTATGATGCCATTACCAGATGACTATAGGCAAGCCACTTTCAATTTCAGCCCCCATTTGCAATATGAGGATGAGAATATTAATTAATTAATTAATTAATTAATTAATTAAACATATTTTATACCGCCCAAAACGTACGTCTCTGGGCGGTTTACAACAAAATAAAACCAACATTAAAACATTAGTTAAAAACAAAAACAAGAAATTTAAAATATGACAATTTAAAAAATTTAAATCAATATTCTAAAACAACATTAAAAAAAATCAATACAGTATCAATTAAAAGCCTGGGTAAACAGGTGAGTCTTTAAAGACTTTTTAAAAATTGTCAGAGATGAGGAGGCTCTTATTTCACTAGGGAGCACATTCCAAAGCCTCAGGGCAACAACAGAGAAGGCCCGTCCCTGAGTATCCACCAGACGAGCCGGTGGCAAATGCAGACGGACCTCTCCTGATGATCTCAATGGGCGGTGGGGTTCATAACAAATTGATCTTGTAAAGTTGTTATAAGGATTACAACAATATATGTGAAAAGCTTTAAATTTTCAGCAGGTACAAAATTTTAGTTTAGCAAGAACAAACAAGGTTTAGCAAGTACAAATGCTACGAATTATAATGATTCACTATAGGATGACCTGATGTCAGCATACTGGCTTTTATTGGCTAGGTAGATCCCCTTTCCCAGGTGGATATTAGCACTGAAGCGACTTCTGGGGGTGAGCAAAATAAGCAATCAAAAGTGGGATCTGAAAGAAAATGTTGCAATATGTCCCCAGATCCTATGAACCTGCCTAGAACAGGAGTCCTGTAGTCCAGCTCAGGCTTTATGAAGCAAAAGTCCTTCTTTCCTTTCCATCCTACTGTAACATCTCTGTAAGGTGGTTCGCTTTCAAACCTCATTGCATACACACACACACACACACACACACACACACACACACACACACACAGTAATCCCTCCTTCATTATACTTTTTATAAGCTGTTAGAAAACCAATTCCTAATCTCTCTCCCCCTACCCTCCTCAACTTTCCTGTCCCCCGCCCCCCACAGCGAACACTTGAACATTTCATTTCAATTGCATAGGCCTAACTGATCTGCTCACACAGTCTACCCAACTTCTGGTTTCCTTAGACTCTTTTCTTGAGAGTTGGCCATAAAAAACTTCAGGGAAATGGGGGATGTAGCACAGCTAAGACTGAATAGCAGTAGTGTGTCCCTCACCCCTCTCCAAAAAATAGGTAGCAGAAAAGATATAAAATACCTCTAGATCAGGCCTGCTCAACTTAGGCCCCCCAGCTGTTTTTGGACTACAACTCCCATAATTCTCAGCCACAGCAGCCAATAGCCAGGGATGATGGGAATTGTAGGCCAACATCTGCAGGAGGGCTGAAGTTGAGCAGGCCTGCTCTAGATGCATGCTTAGCACGCCCTAATCTCTATACAGGGGGCCATTGTTATCCACGGGGGTTCTGTTCTCACCTACAGCTGCAGGATAAGGAGACCTTGAGTCAATGGGATTTGGAGTTAGGTTTCTGGAGATTTTTAAAAGGCTAAAAAAAATTGGAAGAGGCAGAAATAAAAGCAATAATGTACCATATCATGCTCTCAACATCTCCAGCTGTCCAGCAATGCCCCCCAACCCCCAATTCCTCTGGTTTTCTGTGAAAAATCATGGGAATTTTTTTTAAAGAGCCACAAAAAGGCTCTATTCTGCAAAATGGTCACAAGAAATGACATCGCAAGTCCAAGAACCATGGATAGACCAATTTAGCCTATTTTTAAAACCATGTATAATGAGGTTGGGTCTACATTGCCTGAACAAGTATATGCGGAACCGTGGGTGCCGGGACCATGGATAACGAGGGCCACCTATATGCCCTGAACACTCTGAAAGGTCCTGGAAAATCAAAGGATTATTTCTGAGAATTTTAAATTTTCTTTTTCTTTCTGTTTACAAAACTATTGGCTTCTGCATACCTAGACAGTCCCCCCTAATGTAGAAACCACTACCTTATTAGGCACTCAACTACTCAAGTTCTCTGTTAGAGGGAATGATTGGGGCAGGAGTGTAGGGAACATTTCATGAAGGTTGATCTGAAATTCCCCTCTTTCATGGCCTGCTTTGGAAGATGTTGAAAGTGGGAGGAATTGGAGGGGAGGTGCTAACTTTTCCAAAGTTCCAAGGGGTTTCAAAAATATGGCAACAACCTCAACTGCCCCACCAATGATAAGAAAAAACGCCCCAGATTTATGAAATGCTCTTTGCCCCTCCAAATTGACCCCCTATTTTGCCAGTGACTTTCATACTTACACCCTTAATTCAAGCAAAAACTCACTTTCAACTCAGTCCTCCACTGCCAAAGTTTTCCCTTCACACAGAAAATATTCAATGCTGCCCTTGTATGAGAAAAATCCATAGAAGATCTACTAACCTGAATTTAAACTTCTAAGATTTCTCCTTAGATATCTAGTAGGAAATGCAAATGAAAAGCAACATTAACACTTCACAGAAGCAGTTTTTCATAACTTCACTGACACACCTGCAAATGTTTCACTTCAACTCTCAGTTACACAATAAATCTATCTAGAAATCCTGCCTGTGCTCTGTATTCATGGTTTGCATCTAAACTCCTTTCTGCAGCTACTACACTAAAGATCATGTAGTGAGTCATGTTGCTCTATTATGTTAAGTGGCTCTTGCTTTAGGCTTGATGTGACCTGGTTGTTAATGGGGGACAAGGCCATAATAATAGGTAATTATTGTTGTCCAATCAATGTGAATCACAGCTGCCCACAAGGTGCTAAACCTGGTTCACTCAAAAGCCATATGAAATTGGTTCAGAAGCTGGGTCAGTATTTGGCATGCTGAACTCATGTTGCTTTTGGACCAGCATTTCAAAGTGCTTGTTTCTACACCCCTGGAAATATTATACCATTAAAAGGTTTAATGGGCCTTTCACTATGGTCTTACCCTATGGCAATGTCTGGTCAGAATTTGGGATATGGTTCCGTAATGGGAGATTCTTTGTAAGGTGGAAGCCATCGGAGCTTGTAAAAGGATGTATCCTACTCTCCTCCCCGGGGAATGGCTGATAGGTATAAAGCAGGCCTGCTCAACTTAGGCCCCCCAGCTGTTTTTGGACTACAACTCCCATAATTCCCAGCCACAGTGGCCAATAGCCAAGGATTATGGGAGTTGTAGGCCAACAACTGCAGGAGGGCCGAAGTTGAGCAGCCCTGGTATAAAGCAAGTAGGGATGTGCAGAACATTCCGAAGCCATTGCAAGTGTTCCATTCTGTAATGGAACTCTGAAGGGCATTCCATTTTTGAATGGAACACTCACAACAGTGTATTTCGAGTGAGAACATTTTGAGCTCAGAATGTTCTGTACATCCCTAAAAGCAGAACAAAAAAGAGCACTTTGAAACAGGGAGGGCAGCTTCATATGATCTACTGCAAGGAAGGAGGGAGGGGATGTTGGAATGTGTGTCATGGGAACCTGCCCAAGTCCAGTTCCCAAGATTCGCCACCCAACATTCTCCCAACTTCTGTAACCAAGATTCAGAGTTGGGCAGAGGATCTTGGGAGAATGTCAGGCACATTCCTGATCTTCAGCGGGTTCACATAACACGTCCACTGAGAGCATGTGCTACTGTTTCCAACATTTCCCCAACATACCTTCCCCCACCTTACTTGTGGTGGATTGCGTGAAGTCACCCAGAAAGATAGGCTGTGTTTGGGGAGATTTGAATACTTTGGGGTGCAGGACCATTCTCTGGGGATCAGCTGTGGTCTATTGTTGACTTGTAGGCGTGTGCATGTAGCTTGCCTCCATTTGATGCTCAATTTGTATATTTGTGAATGACTCAAATATGGTGTCAAAGACACCACCAGCCCCAGTGATTTTTTCCTCCAAAGGAATCCAGAATCCAGGTTTCACTGCCTGCCCTAGAATTTCCCAACACTTGGGGAACTGGGAGCATATGTAACAATATATGTAAGTAAATGCATTATAAATGAAACTTAATGAAACTAACTTTGTAAAGGCTGCCTCAAACTTCTCATATCTAGAGAAAGGAGAAGTGTGAAGCAAAATTATCATAAGGCTGGTGGCACTCTGTATCCATGAAACCTTGACCTAACCAAGAAAATTAATCACAACCTCTTGGTTTTTTATAGCAGTCTCCTTGGGAAAATAATGAGGTCTGTAAAAGAAGGAACTTGTAACTTCTGCAGGATAACAATGAGTCAGGAACTAAAACTGAGAGCAAATCAATCTATATATGAGTTAAAGTTGGGGCACAGAGGCAACGAGGGCTTGTATGGGCAGGAAGAATGGAGGAAGCAGCTGGAGAAACAAGGACACCAGGCTCTATTTTAAAGGCAAAAGGACCAAATGAACATCAAGATAGAGATGAAGCTTGATTTATGACAGCTTGGTCTCTCAGAAGCTATTAGCTATGGTAGTTATATGGAACCTCCATATTCAGAGGCAGTTCAAATCAAAGTTTCCAGTTAAGGCTATGACACCCTGTTAGCAGGATATGACATCCATCAAGCCCCCACACCCACCCCACCTCTTGCTGGTACTAAGGACAGGGGAAAGCAGTGAAACAGCAATTCTAGCAGCAGAATCTAGGAATGGATCCCAAGGTTTTATGGAAGTAGAGAATCCTTTGAGAAGATCTGCATTAAGGCTGCCACAATGCAGAAAGGGCTGACTTCAGACCTTCAGTCACCAGACAATTAAGAATCAAAGACATCTCTCCCTGCCCCACAGCCTCAGCCCTTTTAATTTTTTCAGTTGTACACCTTAACTCAGGACTACACGATTTTGGGACCTGCATTATCTGCTGAACTTTGCTTTGGTTCAGACTCTACAATGTGGCAGGGCTCAAAACACAGGACAGCAGCAGGTCTTTTTCCTGATCTGAGAGAAAGGGGAGGGGTGGAGTCTGAAATCTGGGTTGCACTTAAGGTGACAGACATTGCATAGCTAGTTCACTGTGCCAGAATACAATGCACCACTCATCAAGGCAAATTCAGCCCACTAGCTGTGTATGAACCTGCTCCTTCTGCTGCTTGCCTAGACTTTCCAAGAAAAGCCAAATTCCATGCTAGGGACCATTAGGAAGATGATTAAAAATAAAAATGCTAATATTATGATACGCTTATATAAATCTAAATCTATGGTGCAGCCACATCTGAAGTACTGCGTACAGTTTTGGTCACTGGATCTTAAGGAGGATATTGTCAAACTAGAAAAAGGTGTAAAAGAGGGCAACCAAGATTATCAGGGGCCTAAAGCATCTTTCTTATGAGGCTAGACTACAGCATCTGGGGCTCTTTACTACAGAAAAGAGGCGACCAAAGGGAGAAAAGATCTAGGTCTATAAAATCATGCATGGAGTAGAGAGAGTGGACAGAAATAACTTTTTCTCCCTCTCTCTCAACACTAGAACCATGGGTCATCCCATGAAACTGAAGGTTGGGCAATTTAGGACCGACAAGAGGAAGTGCTTTTTGACACAGCACACAATTAATCTATGGAATTCTTTGCCATGGAATGTGGTGATGGCCACCAGCTTGGATGGCTTTAAAAGGGGCTTAGGCAAATTCATGGAGGACAGGTCCATCCATGGCTACTAGTCTGGTGGCTGTGGGCCACCTCCAGTCTCAGAGGCACAATGCCTCTCAATACCAGTTGCAGAGGAGCAACAGCAATGAGAGACGGCATGCCCTCATCTCTTGCCTCTGGACTCTCAAGAGGCATCTGGTGGGCCACTGTGTGAAACAGGATGCTGAACTAGATAGGCCTTGGGCCTGATCCAATAGGGCTGTTCATATGTTCTTATGACTGCAAAAACAGGATTAAGCACCTCCCAAGCCAAATTACAGTCACAGTGGACTTCATGGTTAATCAGTTGTTGTTCAGGCTTGCACTAGATCAGGCCTGCTCAACTTAGGCCCCCCAGCTTTTTTTTGAACTACAAATCCCATAATCCCCAGCCACAGTGGCCAATAGCCGGGGATCATGGGAATTGTATGCCAACATCTGCAGGAGGGCCGAAGATGAGCAGCCCTGCACTAGATAAATAGACAGATGACATGCTAGGCTACACTGACTTGCCCAAACCACTGGGCTCTACTAAAGATACACCAAAAAGCTATTGAGGTCTACCTCTACTTCACTCCTAGAACCTGCACTGTGGTCTGCTCTCTGAATCAGAGGCCCTGCCCAGGTACCAGTAATTTTTTAGTTCAAGAGCTGGCAAACCTATCTGCCATCGCAGAAAGACAGACCATTTCAATCATAGGAACATAGGAAGCGGCTTTATGCCAAGTCAGGCCATTGGTCCATCTAGCTCAGTATTGTCTACACACTGACTGGCAGCACCTCTCCAAGAACTCACAGGAGTCTTTCCCAGCCCTGCCTGGGACTGAACTTAGGACCTTTTGCATGCAAAGCAGATGTTCTGCTACTGAGCTGCAGCCCCATCCCTGTGAGTCCAATCAGAACAGTGCTTGATAATTAATGTTGCTCCAAGTTAGTAATCAGGAAAACAGGAAATAGTACCAAGAGTTGAAGGGGAAGTATGAAAAGAAGTACTGATGACACTAATAGGGCTTTTCAAACCTGAATGCATTTAAGATGTTAAAGATGCCATATGGTTCTGTGAATTGGGGATTTTTTAAAATTAGGTTTTAGAATAATTTGATAGCCCATGTTTCTATACAGCTGGGAGGATAATTTATGATTTATTTATAGGGATTGCTACAGCATTCATTACCAGCCAGTCTGGACGTCTCAATATAGAATTTTTTAAAAACAGAATTTGAGAGTAGAGAGACATCAGTGAATGAATAATTAGTCTTTCTGCAGGAGAATATTAAAAGAAATAAAGCACCCTGATGATTACAGAAGCAGTAATCAGCAGAGCTCAAAAACAATTGACAAGTGTGAATTGCCTGCACTTGTTATGCAATGGTTCGTAAATATGTACCCAAACAGCTAGCAGAGCTCTGCTTAAATGCCATTGTTCCTTATTAAAAGTTTAAACGCCAAAAAGACTTAGTTGAGAAAACAAGTAGAAAGTAAAATGTTAAATATTGCTCAAACATCAGATGGAATGTAAAACTGGGACTTGCAGTAAAGGAAACACCAGTCAAACATGCAGAGGAAAGATTAATCGTACTGATGGTAATTGGAACAAATAACAAAATAATGCCATTTATCAAAAATGTTTCTTTAAAAAGGAAGCAGAATACGACAGCCATGGGTACCAAAAAAAAAAGGAATACACAATTGCATACAAGGATCAATAATGAGCAGCAAAGCCAATTTTGCTACTGGGGTGGGAGGGAAAGGATTAAGGCTACAATTCTATGCACCTGAACTTAGGAGAAAGTCCCATTGAACTCAATGGAACATATTTTCAAGGAGATATGTATAGGATCATGCTGCATACAACTGCATAGTAGCTAGAGTGTTGAGTCTGAATGCAGAAGACCAAGCTTCAAAACTCTGGTAAGTCACAAACCTCTAGTTCTATAGCTCTATACTATACACTACCAATTTCTTGGAGGAACAGTCAGATACAAATGAAACACATTCAATAAATATTCCTCATTGTTGTGAGCCTTGGTCTCATCTATTTAAGAGTCACAAGTGGGACTCATGGTCAGTGAGTGGCTGGGTAGAAGCCAGTTCTACCAGGCAAGAGTTCCGAACAAAATGAATATAGGCTACTGGTGGTGGGACCCATGGCCCTAGCACAAATCCAGTGTTTCACTGGTAAAAGAGGTGTAGGTCTACGGCGTAACACAGTCATGAAGAACATTTAGACTGTTTGCTGCCCGTGGCCAATAGGTAAAAGAACCTATGCTTTCTTTCCCTGAAATAAATCACTAACAAGTGCCATATGAAAAGACAAGGAAAGGGAGTTAGGAAGGTGGCTGCTGAAGTGACTAATTGGTTTCAATTGTCCTCCATTACCACCATTTTGACAGAAGAATGGCAGCTTTAAGTGATTGCTTTATTAGTTCAACCAATCACAAGTCTCTCGAAACCTTTCCACTGAACAGCTGGCAACATTATTTCAATAATGCTTCATGACCTGCTATAGCTGATGTTAAAACAGCTCCAAAGCAACACACAGTCAAAGAAAAGAAATTTTGACAAAAAGAATTGATTTGAAAATGAGAGACGAAGGGAAAGCTGAAATATTGCCTTCAAATGAGATTTCTCCTTGCTTTTATTATTCTAGTGTCCTAATCTATTACATAGTACAAACGACTCAGTAGGGCGGAAGAAAGGAGGGGGGCCACAGAGTATGCAGGAAGCTTTATAAATTCACTCCCATTCTCTGTTCTGTTATTCAAGCTTACAAGAATCTTCACAGGATCTGGACTTGACAATCATAGCTTCAAGACACTGGGCATCTAAATGTCACTGCAACCCTCGGTTCCTCTAACTCAGGGCAGCACAACTGTGGTCCTCTAGATGATTTTGGACTACAACTCCCATCATCCCTAGTCACAGTGGCTGGGATGATAAGAGTTGTAGTTCAACATCTGCAGGAGGGCCAAAGTTGTACAGCCCTGCTCTAAGTAAACTACACAGTGGTTCCAGGTATGAGGGAAATGGGACTGCACCTGCTAGCCATATCCTTGGCAGAAATATGCTCCATAGCATACCTGCTGCTACCCCAGGTTCAGGACTAGTGCGCAGAGGCAAGCACTGAACTGGGAAACAGTTTCTCTCTATGATTTGGAACATTGGCCATCCAGCACTCGAAACCACGGGGAGTAACTTCCCAGGTCCAATGCTTGTCTCTGCAGACAAGCTCTGAACCTGCAGGCAGCAGGGGATGTGTGGCCACAGAGTGCACTGATGCTAGGGCATGGCTAGCCAGTGTGGTCCCATTCCACCTATAGCTGTACCCACAGGGGTAAGTGGGGGAACCAGAAATTCAGGAGACTTGCACTTTCAAACTCCATGTCAATGGGGAGATAGCTGCCCTCACATCTTCCATTTGCGTCTTCTTTCCTTTTGTCACATCTGAAATGGGCCAGATTGACCCTTTAAAAAAGAAAAAATTGGGTTCGTCCAATAACAATCACATCCACTAAATTATATGCTAACTTCTGTACATTTCAGTTCCATTGCCATGCTCTGTATCTTCCGATCAAGCACGTTCTTTCTGATCCACGTTTTCCTTATTTCACGTTCTTTTCCTTACGTACTGCATCTGCGGCCCTTGTTCCTTCCTCTGCCTGCTGGTCTTCTGCACAGTTTATAGGAAGAGCTTCATCTTCAAGTGTTAACGGGCCATTAACCTTCATAACCATGACTATTTGTTAAAACATAAATCAGACTAGGGTCATTACCTGTATATTTAGTTCTCTTTTCATTAAGACTGCTTTGCACCACAATTAGGCTCTAATTCTCTTTTCTGATAGCTTTGCAAAACGCTATAAAGGGCTTGCCCTCATAATGCTGGGAAGGGCTTGCGCAGCCCAGGTTGATGTTCCAGGGCCTCCAGTATTCCCCTTTTCAAATTACTGTGACTGATTTCCACAGCTGGAATGGGGCAGACAATTTGCTCTAGCCTAAGGTCTTATAAATATTTTCTAGACCTATGAATAAGAAATGCAGATTTCAGCAGCAATAAAAGCCACATTGGGGGTAATACAGCACCTTACTTATACAGGTAACTTTCCCCATGTGATACCTTTGTCTGAGGGGGAAGTACACATTATTTGTCACACAGGGATGCTACTGAAAATGGAAACCCCACAGCAAGTTCCCTCTCCCTTGCCTCATGTAACATGTAGGCATACTCACCCATAATGTGATGCCATCACATGGAAAATGGAAACCCCACAGCAAGTTCCCTCTCCCTTGCCTCATGTAACATGTAGCAATAGCAATAGCACTTACATTTATATACCGCTTTTTATAGCCGGAGCTCTCTAAGCGGTTTACAATGATTTAGCATATTGCGCCCAACATTCTGGGTACTCATTTTACCGACCTCGGAAGGATGGAAGGCTGAGTCAACCTTGAGCCCCTGGTCAGGATCAAACTTGTAACCTTCTGGTTACAGGGCGGCAGTTTTACCACTGCGCCACCAGGGGCTCATATGTACCACTCATATGTACCATCATATTTTACCACTGCGCCACCAGGGGCTCATATGTGAGTATGTAGGCATACTCACCCATAATGTGATGCCATATTCTCTGCCAGCAGCAGTCAATGACATGTAGCAAGGAAGGAGAAACATGCACTGGAATGACATCACAACACAGTATTCCTATACATCATAAAAACCATATAACTGGAGCATACCTGTGATACCTTAAGACAAGCTGTTCTATCCCATGCCCTAATTTAAGGCACCATACTATGCACAGAACTAAAATGTTTCATACAAATAAATGATTATGCTGTTAGTTGGAGATATTTAAATCACCATATATGGTGGGCAGTTGCGGAAGTCAGGAGAGAGGCCAATATGCAGAAACAAGAGAGGAACACTCGGACAGAAATGGCTAGAACTTGGGCCATCCCTCTTTCAATGTGAGTTACTGTGCATTTCAGTTAAATGAGAGTAATGTGAACAAGTCCTGCATAGGCCCATTCAATCAAAATGGCCAATTATACAAGCCCATACAGAAGATCAGGGTACTACCTAAACTAACCCCTGCTAACTTGGCAAAGAGACACCTTTTAACGTGGGGATTCTCTTTATTTAGCAGAGGGAGAGTAACTGGCCCTATCCACCCCCCACCCAGCACAGTACCTCCAGTGACTGTTGCTGGTGTCTGTCTTATGGGTGGTTTTTCTTTGTAAGATTGTGAGCCCTTTGGGGACAGGGATCCATCTTATTTATTTATTATTTATCTGTGTAAACCGCCTTTGGCCATTTTTTCAAGGGCGGTATAGAAATCAAATAAATAATAAATAATTATTATTATAATAAACTGTTAGATACTAGATGTAAAGACTGTTCTCACGTGCAGCCAAGACCAGGCTGGGGCAGCTAAGCCTGGGCTTGGCTGCCTGTGAGAACCCATGGGAGTAGACCAGCTCCTGGCAGTGCCTTCCACCTAGGGATCCTACCTCTTATAGAGTATTAAGGGAGCGAGCACTCCCTTGGCCACATTTACTAGACCGTGAGGCTATTCTCACGATGGGAGAAAAACAGGTTAAAAAAACCCATCCCGGTTTTTCCCCATTGTGAGAACCAGCGGGTGAGCCCGGTGGTTCTCTGGCGGCTAGCCCGCCAAATTACCCCTCCCCTTAGCTCAGGTTAGCGGAGCGAGCACTCTGCTAACCGGGTTTTCTGATCGTGTGCCACCACGGCACAGCTCTGTGCCATGCTTACACACAAGGAGACCCCCACCAGGAGGCTGCAAGCAGCCTCCCAGGTTCAGAGGTCTCTCCAGGATGTCCTGCACACTCACGTAGGGCATCCTGCAACTTCCGGGGGCCACATGGCCCCCTGATCTCCGCCACCCCTGTCAGCTCTGTGATGGAACCAGCAGTCGTGTGGCTGGCCGATCCGGTTGCCCAGCTACGAGTGGCTGCTCGTCTGCAGAGAGAGTGGGCTAAGCCCGCCCTCCCTGCAGAACCCCCTCCGGAGCTTCACACCGATTGTGTGAAGCGCCTCTGTGTGTTAGCACTGGCTGACTTCAACCAGTGCTGACACACTGATGGGTGGCTGCCCGTCATTGGGAGGATCCCCACAATGCAGCGCACACTCATGAGGTGCATTGTGGGATTTCTGGCGGCTGGGACCATGTTTCCCAGCCCCAGCGCCTCCATGCTCCCAGGGGCAGCAGCAGACCATCTGGGCATGCAGTATCTGACCTCCAAGTATCAGCATACTTGATTTCCACAGATGAAATAGCTTCTCCTGAAAATTCTGAAAGCAGAATCTAAAAGGCTCTTGGTGCATCATAGCTACATTCCATATATGGAAGACATAAGGATGCCCAAATGGCATGGTGTGTGATGATGTCATCCACTCCAATTCAAGATGGCAGCCACGTGAACATCTGAGGTGCAAGCAAGCTAATTTGTGGACTGTCTAACCAATTTAAACCAAAGTAGGTACAGTTCCAGTGAGTGACACACAGGGACATCTCATTGGCACAGTTTGTGATGATGCCCTCCACACTGATCCAAGGTGGAGGATGGGTAAACTTTTGAGGCGCAAGTGGGCCTAACTTGTAAACCAGTTAACCAATTTGAACCAAAATTGCTGCAGCTGTAGGTACACATAGGGATGCCTCAATGGCGTAGTTTGTGATAATGTCATCCACCCCAATTCAAAATGGCAGGTGTGTAAACTTTTGAGGCGTAAGTGGGCTAACTTGTAAACAGCTTAACCGATTTGAACCAAATTTGCTACAGCTGTAGGGACACATAGGGATGCTCTAATGGCATGGTGTGTGATGATGTCATCCACCCTGATCCAAGATGGTGGAGGTGTAAACTTTTGAGGCAAAAGTGTACTAACTTGAGGACTGTCTAACCAATTTGGACCAAATTTGGGACAGTTGTAGGGAGTGACACACAGGGATACCTCAATGGTGTAGTTTGTAATTATGCCATCCACCCTGCTCCAGGATGAGGTGTGCATGAACATTTAAGGTGCAGAAGAGCTAACTTGTGGGCCTCAATTTGTACCAAATTTAGTCCAGTTGTAGAGACAGTGTAAGGAAAGCAGGCTGATTAGTTCTTACTAGAACAACTTGTTTCATCTTCTGTTTGCACATATCTTCAGACCCAGCTGCATCATTTATGTCCCTGAAGGAGGCATAGGAAACACTTTATGTTCCAGAGTGTGGGGAAATTACATTGCTACTAATTAATCAGTTAGCAAAGGAAGTTTCAATTTTCTGAGGTATAGCACAAGAGCTTTAGGAGTGACACAGAGGAAGGGCTGCATACATTGATGCTGTTTCTGTACACAACAGAAAAGAAGTTCAATGTGTTTCCCAAAGTGACTGCACTATTCATTTTGATAGCGAGGACAATGCAAAGTATGTTCCAATGCAAGCCTTTGATGACAGCCGAACAGAAGATCTATAGTTAAAGCTCATAAAATAAGCCAAAGAGGTCTTTATTTTAAAAGCAGTTTCTCTGTTTCCAACATTCATTGCTTATAGAGAGTGATAGCTATATGCCATAAAGCCCTGAACCATGTGAAACATCATGAGCAATCATTTATTCGATTTTGGGATGATGGCAAAACAAAAACAAAACAAAACAAAACCTTAACCCAACAGTGACAAATACTTCATTGCAATAAATGATAATGTCTGTGCACCCCTCTTAAAAGCTTCCATTACAATCCTGTATGGCTCCCTTGTTAAAATGGCTTTAGCAATTTGTTACTGCTGATGTTTGCACTACTGGAACAGCTTTCCCTTTATCCCTATAAATATGATAATGTAATTATGCTTCCCCCCTCCTTCTTATTTATTTTCAGTGCACTAGGGCATTCTTTGGGCTTTCTATAGGGGCTTTTTGACTAGAAGTGTTGAAAGAAAACAAGCTCAGCCAATGAGTTAGAACCACAGCTGTAATTAAAACACATTAATGCAGAGCCAGAGATCTAAACATGTGCAAAAGATAAGGCAATATACTACAGTATATGCCACAGAATCCCCATATGTTCTTTGAGATCTGTAGAAGAGGCTTTGCTCTACAAGCCATCAAAATGCGAAGTGACACCGATAAATGAACAAGACAAGGCCTTTGATGTTGCACCACCTAATTGGTGGAGCATCCTTCCCATGACTTGCATAACCTGGATAGACAGACAGACAGACAGATAGATACCTTTCAGTTTATTTCCAAGGACAGTTCAGTTATGTTTAATGGCTTTGGAAACTTTTGGAGTTGTACAGCTGTAATGATTTGTTGTTAGTGTTTCATAATATCATTTTAGCACTTTTATTTAATCGTGAAATGCAAATAAATAAGATAATAAGCAAAGTAACTTGAATGTGTTTAATACACTGAATGCATTGTTTGTAGGGGATTTTAGTCATCACCTTGAGTCAATACCAGAAAAAAATAATAATTAGCACAAGTATATGCAAGTGGTAATGATAATCAATGATTACGACTCTTAAAGAGAGCCAGTTCGAACAATAAATGGGACCAACTTTGCCCCAGATGTGATTAGGGACATGTGTGTGCATGCCCACATCCCACTCCCCTTCCTGGTGCACTGTTCCACTTTTTATGAATACAAATAAAGCCACTCTCATCCTCCCCGCTTCACTTAGCCCACCTTAGTTTTCAGCCTGTCAGGCCCCTTGTGTTGCCACCCCCACCCCACCCCACCCCACCTCGTGCTCATCTCAGCTAACCTTCAATGGCTTCTAAGCCACCTTTGGAGAGTCAGCCTCATTGCCTCTTGCCTTATTTGCTTGTACTTCCCTTGCTGCTCTTTCATGGGCTGTACCAAGCCCACCACCACCACCAGTTTACAGGCACAGCCAGAACTGGTCAGTTTGTAACAACTCTTCATCAGCTGTCCAATCTGCCACTCTGAAGAGAGTGCCCAATTTGCTACCTTAGGAAGCCCTCATCCAATTGGCTTCATGAATGAGCCGGTCACATATCCCATGTTGCAAAATAAAGGTTTTGGCTCACACATACATATTAGCAAATATTGAAGATGAAGAAGAAGAGAGACAGCCAAAGATGATGTGAAAAACATTTTGAAAGCTCTTCACACATTATGTTGTACACACATTAGTTCTGTGTACAGCGCATGCAGATGGCTGATCTGCACACATGTAAAGTTATTCATAGATTTTGTTCAACACATGTACTGTGGTACACATAATCTGTACCAAACACTTTAGTGGCCAGGACTCAGATTCACATTTAAAATGAATACATGCTCATCTTTCACAAAAATATATGTACATCTATACCACTACCTGTACCCATGTGGAACACAATGTGTTAAAAGCCCTTTGGAGTCACATGATGAATTCCAAGTAACTTACCCTATACTGTGTAGTCCTATTACTACATTGCTGAATTTATGTGCGACGAGCACAGATTTAAAAGCCAGATCCCCATCTCTACTTTTTCAGCCTTCTTTCCTTAAGGAAAGTAACCTAATGAGACCACCCAGCATGCCAGGCTGTGTGTGTCTCTCTCTGTGTGTGTCTTGCCAATCAACTTTGCAATGCCTGCACCAATATGAACCAAATTGGGTACAGTTGTAAGGACACCTCAACGTTTGTGACGATGTCATCCATCCTGATTCAAGATGGTGGATGCATAAATGTTTGAAGCACAAGTGGGCTAACTTGTGAACTGCCAAACCAATTCAGTCATTTATTCAATTTATATACCACCCTTCCTGAAGTGGCTCAGGGCAGTTTACATTAAAATAAAAAATACAGAACAATTAAAATCAAGAAACATTTAAACCAGATTAAATCTCATTAAAATTAAGGTTAAAACAAGATATTAAAAGTCAGGCTGAAGAGATGGCTCTCCTGAAGGACTCCAAGGAAGACAGTCCTCTTATATCCATGGGAAGCCCCTTCCACAACCTAGGGGCAGCAGCTGAGAAGGCCTGATCCCAGGTCGCCACCACATGAACTGGTGGCACCCAGAGATGGACCTCCTCCCAATGCAAGATGGCAGACACATGAACATTTGAGGTACAAGTGGGCTAACCTGAGGACCATCTAACCCATTTGGACCTAATTTGGTACAGTTGTAGTGAGTGACACGCCTGGACACTTCAGCAATGGAATTTGTTATGATGTCATCCACCCCAATTCAAGATGGCAGACATGTGAACATTTGAGGCACAAGTGGGCTATCTTGTGAACTGCCTAACAGATATGGACCTCATTTAATCCAGTTGTAGGGATAGTAGGGATAGTTAAAGGAAAGTAGGCAGATTAGTTCTTACCAGAACTTCTTGTTTATTGATCTAAGTGGCTAAGGGGGGAGGGCAATAAGCCTCCTTTTCCCCCCTGGTTAACAAAGTTTATTTTTCCTAAGCATTCAAACCCATTCTCACTAATTGCATTCATGCTGGATTTTCTCAGAGACATTTTAAAATAATCATGTATGAAAATGTGTGCAAAGGTTCAGCATAATCTAGTTTGGTAAACATGTCACAGAAGAATGGCTTCCCCAGAAGACTACATTGACATCTGCAAGTCAAACAAATAGAAATCCAGTAGAGGAATATTTGCTCTCGACACGGCATATTTATGAGTTTATTCATAACAAGCCTGTCATCTTGATATTATCAAACACATGAAAACTTCAGAATCAGCTTTTCTGATCTGTCAGGGGGGGAAGTGGCAGGAAGTGAAGTCTCATCCTCTGGAATATTAAGAAATGCTCCATATTTAAAATAATTATTTTTAAATCTATTCTAGCAATTAGTTTGCATTTTTTAATTGTACCTTGGAGAAGGAGATGATGAGGAAATGCCAAGAGGAAAGAAAGGTGAGGTAATCTTGGAAAAGAATAAAATACCAGTTTGTATTTTTCTCCACACATTGGCCCCACATCTCATTATATTCAAAAAGTCATGCACAACGTAGTAGCTCCAGATGGGGATGCACATTCTCCTCTGCATTAAAACATTACCCCTGGCCAGTTCAGTGGGGCCAGGATGAGCACCACAGTGTAGTTTGCCCTTCCAGATGTACATCAGCACCAGCTGTGCATACAAAAGCCACATTCCAGCAATTACCATATTTACCCAAATCCCCCCCCTTTAAAAATGTATAGTTGTATTTACCCAAAAGGAAGAGGACTCTGAGTTGACCCCACAATTTTTTGGTATCAAAGCACCTAGGGAGAAAAACTAGCCTTTGGTTCAGGTAAATAGGGCAAGTGCAAGACTGCTTTTATGCACATCATTCAAAAGCCACAGCAACCTCAAACTCAAGCCACCATTTTTTTAAAAAAAACGATCACAGGCATGATATAGTCTCCATGTTAGACCATGGAACAGACCATGTTGGTGCTATCTGTGTGCTACTTTGCCCTGTTCTACAACCTTGTGAGTCTCCACATCAATACGCATGCGAAGACAGCTAATGATGGCGTAGAAAGACTCCACATACATGGTAGAACAAGATGATAGTCTACTTGGCATTCTACAGTAATAGCACCAAAGTGGAGATTCTATCATGCACCATTTTCAGCTTCCTGCACAATTGTGATATAGCTGCTAGCCTTAAGTCAAAGGTTTTATTTTACTCATTTGCTTTTGCTGTTTGTTATTCTGTTTGGCTTTTTAAAAAAAACAAATTGTTTTATGATGAATATATCTCAGTATTGCTGTTTTATATTTTGTTAGCCTTCTTGGGCATCAGTGTATAGAAAGACCGGCTACAAATAGAAACACAAGCTGTCTCTTACAAGCTGTCTCAGACCCTTGGTCCATAGGGATGTGCATAAAACCAGTTCTCCCGGTTCGGTTCGGGTCCGAACCGGGTCCGGACCGGACCGGGGTGGTTCGGTTTTGGTTTTGCCAGACCACCCCCCCGGTCTGGTTCGGTTTCGAACCGGTTCGGATCTGAACCGAACCGGTTCGGATCACAAAAAGTGGCTGGTTTTGAAGGGGACATTGTGTTCTACCTGCCACCCAAATTTCAAGTCGATTGGACCTTCCTCTGATTTTTTACAAATTTTTTTCAAAAAATAAATTTTTGCCCATAACTCACAATGTGGAGCCCTTAGGGGCAAAAAAGCTGGGGTGGGTGGTAGCCACCCATGGGTGTCCTCCACCCCAAAAATCCCAAGGCAATTGGTGGCTCCTAGTATTATTGGTGAATTTCTGAAGAAATTTTTTTTTCCCATTGGCTAGAATGGGGGTTCGGGGCTGCCCCAGACCCACCTCTGTGGGGTGGCAGCACCCCCAAAGTGGGTCCGGGGCCATGGCAAAAATGCCCTCAGTCCCTCCCAGCAATCCCCGTAGAGATAGGAGTGATGGTTCTGTTGTTTTTCTGAGGTATTCTGAGTGTAGATTCTATGATAGCTTATGAGATTTCCAATGAGACACCATGAATCCACTCTCATTTGCTATCACAGAATCCACACTCACTCAGAACACCTCAGAAAAACAACAGAACCATCACTCCTATCTCTACGGGGATTGCTGGGAGGGACTGAGGGCATTTTTGCCATGGCCCCGGACCCACTTTGGCGGTGCTGCCACCCCACAGAGGCGGGTCTGGGGCAGCCCCGAACCCCCATTCTAGCCAATGGAAAAAAATTTTTTCTTCAGAAATTCACCAATAATACTAGGAGCAACCCAACAATTGCCACCCCATCTTTTTGGCCCCTCTCTCTGGGCGCCCTAACACGTAACACCTAGTCAGTCCATCTTAATGCCTACCTACTACCACCACTCCTATCCAAGCAAGTAAGAGGAGGACACTCAGAGAGACAACACCCACTCTCTGATCTAACAAAAAGGCCACTGCTGTGCTGCCTGCCAGCACAGCAGCAGCAGCGGAGCAGCACACTAAGCACAAGAGCAGCACACACAGAGAAGAAGCAGGAGGCGGAGCAGCAGAGCAGCAGACCTGCCGCTCTGCATGATGGGTGACGTGATGCCCAAAGGAACCACCGCCTCACTCAGTGCCTGCCACTGACTAGGCCCGACAGACAGAAGCCAGCCAACCTGCTCTGCTCTGCTCTGATGCTCCCCATGGATGATGCACACACACCCTACATCTGCATCCCAATGACCAGACCAGACCAGACCAAGTGCGCAGAGTCAGCACAGGCCAGCAGCCACCAGCCCAGCAACAACAACAGCTACTACTGCTACCACCACAACCAGTGTTGCCGCTACAATAACATTCCCAGTCCAGTCACGCGCGCCACAGCCTGAGCCTAGCACACAGCCAACAGCTGCTGCCAGCCAGTGCCTGGCAAGCCCAGCCAACATGAGGAGGAGAGAGCTAACAAGTAGACGGCGCACGCACATCACCAACCCATCACGACGGCGCAACTGCAAGGGGAGAGGGCACAATTACAGGCAGGAGGAGGAGGAGGAGGAGGAGGAGGCGGGCGAGGCAATCCTAGCACAGATTTGAAAGTTTAAAATCCACCAGGACATCTTCTAGAATCTAGACTTCTGTTTTTTCTACCACCAGCTGTAGTGTCTAGTTAGTCAGTGTGCTGTGCAGCTGAGCTGAGCTGAGCTGAGCTGCATGTGAGGAAGGGTGATTGTAGCTAGTTCTTTAGTTTCAGCAGACTGAGCATTGAGCATGGGCAGTGGCCTTGGGAAGCAACACAATTACACGACACTCACCTGCTGCTGCTGGTTCTAGAAGTTGCCTCTTCTCGTCTTCACCTCTTCGTGTGTGTGTGTGTGTGTGTGTGTGCAGTGAGTGCATGCCTTTTGCCTTGCTGGAAAGAAATGCTTCTCTGGTCCACCACCACATATCTGCTCAAGGACACAGAGGCCCAAGGCAGAGGTGGTGGCACCAGTGTGAGTGCATGTGTGCTGGTGGTGTTTGCCACCACAGGTGTTTTGTGTGTGTATGTGTGCGCTGCTAGCTAGGAGGGGGGAGGGAGGCAGGGAGGGAGGCTGGGAGGCAGGGGGGAGGAAAGGGGAGGGGGAGAGGGATGTAGAGGGGATTGAAGGGGGGAGGGTCCGGCTCAGAGTTGGTCAGCCACATATTTGTGCACACACGTGCTCACGTGTGTGCTTCGGTGGGAGAGACCAGACTCTCATCATCTGCCAGACCGGGGTTGGGGGCAGGTGAGGCGGTGGTGGGCTGGAAGGGAGGGAGGATGGAAGGTGGTGAAGAGGAAGGGGAGAGGATGAGAGGGGAAGGATGGAGGGAGGCATGGGGGGGAGGAAAAAAAACATGTAGACAGACACACACCACACTACACACAGAAAGCATCCACACACAGAGACAGTGCTAGGCATCCATTCACACAGACAGACAGACAGACAGACAGACACACAACAGGAAGAGACAGACTGAGCCTGCACCACACACACACACACAGACCCAATTCCCCCCCTGCACAGTTATCAATCAATATGTTGTGTTGGCAGCCAGTTCATTGCTATTCTGATGGTTTTGGGTTTTTTGCCATCAGCCAACATCAACAGTGACCACAATCAAGATGAACATAAGATGATAATAATTCATTCGTTTCATTTCAAAAAATCACCCAATCATCTTCTCCATGTAAACCAAGCCCCCCACACATGATTTCTGGTGACATTTTCAATAAAATCAATTCATTTGGCATTCATCATTTTGTTCTCCCTTTGTCACCTTTTTTTCTTTCTTTTGCATAATTTTGAGGCTTGATTTTGACATGGGGTTTTTAAAGAAAAAATTATTTACATGTTTATTTACATACAGTATTTACATATCTACACTGCATTTTTGAACGTATACCCGCCGCTGCCGCTAAGTCTAGTACTCCGTGGGCTGTGCTACTTTGGGGGGGTGTGCCGTGCCCACGCCAGGTCCCCAAATGCTGACAGGTGGATAGATAAAGGGCCTGTGCTGGTCAGCATTGGGTTTCTTTTTAGGTGGGCGTGGGCATTGTAAACATCTGGCCAGTCGCAGCACTACAACTACTACTACAACTGCATCTCTGTGTGGGCACACTACACGCTGCGACTGGCTGGCACGGCTCAGCATCTGTCACGTCAGCTCAGCTAGAGGTGGAAGGGGGGAGGGTAGGGATAAGCACAGAGTTCGAGCCAGGCAGGTGACCAACCATGGGGCAACCCACGGTAATCACTCGCCCGTCTCAAACTGCAGCTTGGGGTAGCCCAACAGGGGGAGGTTCACCTTAAGGAAGACCAGCTGCTCCACCAGACCAGGGTCCAAGCGGGAGCGAGAGGGTGTCACCACGTCCCCGGCACGTGAAAACACCCGCTCGCTCTGGACACTGGTTGGGGGGCAGGAGAGGAGGCGCACAGCCACCACCGCCAGGTCCGGCCAGACTTGGCGGCGGCTCGCCCAGAACTGTGCGCAGTCCACGCCGTCTCCCTCCACAGGCTCCTCCAAGTACTGCGCAACGCATTGCTCAGCACTGGAGGGGGGCCTGGCAGGTCGAGCCTCCCGCATACCAGGCATGGCGCCATAGCAGAACCGCTGAAACCACTGGGCGGATCTCGAGTCGGTAGCAAATGGCTGCTGCGATGGCGCCGCCTGGGATGCCGCGCTGCTGGACTGGGAAGAGGGAGGGGAAGGGGAAGCTGACGCCGGCTGGCCGCCCATGCTGCTGCTGGGTGCGGGTTGGGCCGCGAGGGCTGCCCCCGCACCACTACCAACACCCTGGTCTCTGCGGGCCCTAGCGGCCTCCTCCTCCCTAACCTTCTCGACCAGGATGCCCTTCCACCTGGGCAAGTCGTCGGCACTCACGGCATTGCCCTTGAGGGCTGGGTGACAGAGACAAGCGAGGACATACTCCTCCCTGTCTCCCAGCACATCAACGAGCCGCTTGTCAACCCCAGACCTCAGCCTCCCAGCCAGAGCACGACCCTCTGGCGTGGTCAGAGAGATATGGAGTCCACCCATCAGCTTCTCGAGACCAACAGCTGTGGGCAGCGCCTGGCTCAAGGGAGTGGTGTCGCCACACAAGCCCTTCGTGGCAAGCTGGAAGGGCTCGAGTGCCGACACCGCCTCGGACATCTGCTTCCACTCTGCGTTCGAGAAGTCGCAGACATCCAAGGACTCGTCCCTCGCCAGGGCGACAAGGGCTCTCTCCTGCTCCAACAGGCGCTGGAACAGGAGGAAGGTGGAGTTCCACCGCGTCTCCACATCCGTAGGGATGAGATGGCGAGGAAGGCCAAGGTCATCCTGCTTCTGGCGAAGCAGTCTCCTGGACTTCTCGCTGCGGTGGAAGTGGGCGGCCAGCTTGCGGGACTTATCCACAAGCGTAGCCGTGGCAGCAACAGCACCTGCGATGGGGCGGGCCCCCTTCTCCTGGGACGCCCTCAGCTCCTTAAGGCCAAGGGCGTCCCTGACGGTCAGATGGAGCGTGTGTGCCATACACCGTATGTTCACACAGTCCATGACTGTCTCGACAGCGGCGGTAACGTTGGCTCCATTGTCGGTGACAATGAAGCCGCGGGAGAGGTGTGGACACCCGCCAATCCACTCCTCTATCTGGCGGTCGAGTACGGCCGCCACCTCCTCCGCGGTGTGCCTCGTGTCCATCGTCTCCACGTGCAGGACGGCCCACCTGTGCCGTAGTGCATCGGGAGCCGCGCCGGACCCGGAAGCATCGCCCGCGGAGGTCCCCTCACTCTCCGGTCCCCACCAGTGGGCAGTGAGGGCCAGGAAAGAAGCGTGCATCCCACTGACACTGGTCCAGAGGTCAGTCGTGAAATGCACGCTTGTCCCGGCCGGAGCTGCACGCAGCTCGGCCGACACGAGCTCCCTGCACCGGCGGTACAGGGAGGGGACCACGTTCCGGCTGAACGTCGTCCTTGAGGGGATGACGTATTCGGGAGCCAGGTATTGGAGAATACGGCGGAAGCCGTTGTTCTCGACCACCTGAAACGGCTGGTCATCGGTGGAAATCATCTCCCCTATGAGGCGGGTGAGGTGATGATGGTCCACGCGAACAATACGCTGGCTGCCCGAGGACTGCGTCCACCGCTGGACGGGCAGTGTAGCCTGCCTGCTGGCTGGCACACTGCCGCTGCCCGCCCTAGTGGCAGATGCACAAGGCGCACTAGCGCTGCCAGCCTGTCCCCTGAGACCTGGGTGGTGACGCTCTAGGTGTCTCCACATAGGCGTCGTACCCAGGTGCGCAGGGTCCCTTCCACGGCTGACAAGCATCCTGCAGTGGACACAGCGGGCGTGGAATGGGGCATCTTGAGGGACCTCAAAATGCACCCATGCACCACTGCCCTTGGCCTCCTGCGCCCTGGGCGCCGTCCTAGGCCGTTTCTCGCAGGGTGGCTGCAGTCCTAGGGGGGGGGGGGCCGCCGCTGCCTGCCCACTGCTGCCACCCAACCCGCCCCTTCCGCCCTCCACAGCGGAGGAAGGGCCCGGCTCAACTGGCATCGGAGAGGCAGGCCTCTCCTCCACCACCTCGCCAGACCGCTCCCCACCAGAGTGTCGGGCTTCACGAGGGGGGGCCCCACTGAGCGGCGAAAGGATAGGGGGAAGGGGACCCAGAGGGAGGGAGAACCTGGCTGCATCGCTGCCAGCCGCACGGTCCTCACCGCCCTCTACCTGCTCTTCCAACTCCACAGTCTCCTCCACCTCAACAACTGGCGGTAGCTCAGCAGCACCTGGTGCCGCCGGCGAGGAGGGACCCGCCACAGCCCTAACAGTGCCTCTGCCTCTGCCGCGATTGGCGGCAGCAGGCGTGGGGAACTGAATCCTGCGCACCAAAGATGGGGCCGGAGCAAAGAATTCTCCAATGGGGAGAACTGGGGTGTCCTCAGGCTCCCCGCGTCCTCTCCCTCCCCGTGCCGCAGGCGCACCCCGCACCTGGCCTCTCCCACCTCTGCCTGCCAGCCTTGAGCGAGCCCTGCCTGCCACACGGCGCTCAGACATGCTGCTAGGTCAGAAGGAGGGAGACTTTAGGAGGAAGGCCAGACAGGGTCAAAAAAATAATTTGGAGGGGCTTAGGGGCCAAAAAAAAAGGCAGCTGATTTGGAGGCGGCGGGGGGGAAGTTTGTTTTCAAAAAAGGAAGCCAATTGGGGGGAAAGGAAGACTTTTTGATATGGGGGGGGAAGCCAATCGAAGTGAGGGGGAGGGTGTCCTTTTTGAATTTGGGAGTCAACCACCAAGCCAATTGGGGAGATGGGTCTGGGAGGGGTTTTTTTTTAGAAAAATAGGGGGTTAAAGGGTGGAACCCCGGTGTGGGAGGGTGGCACGGGCAGTTGGGTGGAGTAGTTGTGGTGTGGGTGGCAAGTTTTTAGCTTTTTTGGGGGGGGAGAGTGGATGGGGGGAGGGCACAGCACCTACCGGGGGTGGGGGAGGGATGCAGTCAACGCTTGGGAACCTGCAGATCAAAGGAGGAAACCCTTATTTAGTGAACTGGAACACAAAGTGTGGGTTCTGGGGGGTGGTTCTCAAGTAATGCTCCTGTGGGGGGAGCATCAAACTCAATGCAGCCTATTTAGTGACTCTAAATTGCACACAACCAAAACCAGAACCCAGTCACACCAACACAGAGGTTGAACCCACCCACTCTGTGACTCTGCCTGCCCAATGCCATGGCAAGCAAGCAGCAGCAAACACTTGATGGCAGCCTCATGGATTGAACATCATGATCATCATCATACGTGTGTATTGGCCCAGCATGTAGTGGCAGCATCAGAGCCCAGCCAGGACCCCACTCAGACTGCCCCAGAGGCAAGGAAGCACTCTGGCATGGCATGGGCCCAGCATGTAGTGGCAGCATCAGAGCCCAGCCAGGACCCCACTCAGACTGCCCCAGAGGCAAGGAAGCACTCTGGCATGGCATGGGCCCAGCATGTAGTGGCAGCATCGCATCAGAACCCTGGACCCCACTCAGACTGCCCCAGAGGCAAGGAAGCACTCTGGAAGGCACCTGTTCAAAAACCACCTGCAAGACGCATGCAATGCAACGCAACACACAGCAGCAATTTCTTTACTGGGCATGGGCATGAAGACACAAGTTTTACAACAGTACATCTCCTCTCCAAGGTTCCCTCCCTCCTCCCCACACCCAAATGCATTTCAGAATAGGGGTGTCCCTATTTAAAACCGCCAGCTAGGGAGAGAAAGGGGCAACAAAAGGTGCACAATCGCACACGCACTAACCCCTCTTCTTCCGGTCCTTCTCCTGCCACTCACTGCTGGTCACGGATTCGCCGCCGCCAGCCAGCCACCCTGGGCTGAGACACAGCAGGGCGGCCGCACGAGGCACACAGGCAACCGGGGTAGTTCAACAACGATGGAGGGGCAGAAGTGAGGAGACAACACTATTTGTGTCGCTCAACTCACCCCCAAGCAGAGACAAAATCAACCAAAAACTATAAAAAGAAAAAAAAAACCGATGGCAGCCGCCAGGTGGGTAGGCTACTGTGTGCGGCTGCAGCTGTGGGAGAGGAGGTGGAAAGTGAAGGGGAGCAGAGAGAGAAAAGACTAAGAGAGAGAGAAAAGAGAGGGGGGGCAGGGACAAAGAGAAAGAGAGGAGAGAGAGAGAAAAGAAAGAGAGAGAGAGGAGAAAGAGAGATGATAGAGAGAAAGAGGAGAGAGGAGAAGCGCAGCGCAGCAGGGAGGGGGGATTCAGGTGTGGGGGGAGGACACAGCAGTAGCAGCGGTCCAAAGAGGTGGGGGGAGCAGAGAGGGTGTGTGTGGTTGGGGGCTAGTGTGTGGCAGGGGGCCTGGGGTAAGTGGAGAGAGTCGGGGGCAAGGAGGAAAAGAGGTGGGGTGGGGGGAGCAGAGAGGGTGTGTGTGGTTGGGGGCTAGTGTGTGGCAGGGGGCCTGGGGTAAGTGGAGAGAGTCGGGGGCAAGGAGAAAAAGAGGTGGGGTGGGGGGAGCAGAGAGGGTGTGTGTGGTTGGGGGCTAGTGTGTGGCAGGGGGCCTGGGGTAAGTGGAGAGAGTCGGGGGCAAGGAGAAAAAGAGGTGGGGTGGGGGGAGCAGAGAGGGTGTGTGTGGTTGGGGCTAGTGTGTGGCAGGGGGCCTGGGGTAAGTGGAGAGAGTCGGGGGCAAGGAGGAAAAGAGCTGGGGTGGGGGGAGCAGAGAGGCTGTGTGTGGTTGGGGGCTAGTGTGTGGCAGGGGGCCTGGGGTAAGTGGAGAGAGTCGGGGGCAAGGAGAAAAAGAGGTGGGGTGGGGGGAGCAGAGAGGGTGTGTGTGGTTGGGGGCTAGTGTGTGGCAGGGGGCCTGGGGTAAGTGGAGAGAGTCGGGGGCAAGGAGAAAAAGAGGTGGGGTGGGGGGAGCAGAGAGGGTGTGTGTGGTTGGGGCTAGTGTGTGGCAGGGGGCCTGGGGTAAGTGGAGAGAGTCGGGGGCAAGGAGGAAAAGAGCTGGGGTGGGGGGAGCAGAGAGGCTGTGTGTGGTTGGGGGCTAGTGTGTGGCAGGGGGCCTGGGGTAAGTGGAGAGAGTCGGGGGCAAGGAGAAAAAGAGGTGGGGTGGGGGGAGCAGAGAGGGTGTGTGTGGTTGGGGCTAGTGTGTGGCAGGGGGCCTGGGGTAAGTGGAGAGAGTCAGGGGCAAGGAGGAAAAGAGGTGGGGTGGGGGGAGCAGAGAGGGTGTGTGTGGTTGGGGGCTAGTGTGTGGCAGGGGGCCTGGGGTGAGTGGAGAGAGTCAGGGCAGGGCAAGGAGAAAAAGAGGTGGGGTGGGGGGAGCAGAGAGGGTGTGTGTGGTTGGGGGCTAGTGTGTGGCAGAGGGGTGTTGGGGGGAAGGGGAGGGGGCAACAACAAACAGCAAAGGAGAAACTGGAACAACTCGGGCAGCAGCAGCGATTAGGCTGGATGGGGTGGTTGGGGGAGGAGCTGGGCCTGGGCTAGGGTAGGGTCTGGGAGGAGGGAGGGTGGGGGGGGCAGGCAGGGGGGGGAGGAGGAGGAGGAGGGTAGCAAAATATATAAAGCAATATATATCAAGAGAACACAAGCCAGAAGTTTAAAAAAAAATTAAAAGAAAGACTATAACCAGCAGAAAAAACTTGGGTGTGGGGGTGTGGGGAGGGGGAACCAAACACAGACTCTGAGGGGGGCCACTAAGTGAACAGAGACAATGAAACCACAATTGCTGCAAATTAATAATAGCAAATGAATAAGTGGAACCAAGCAAAGAAAACTGGACTCGGTTTGGCAGCAGCAAACTTGGGAGAAGGCTGGATGGGGTGGGGTTGGGGTGGGGTGTGGTTGGACTTGGAGGGGCAAGTTTGGAGCAGGGAACCAAAACTGATTATATGGGACAACAAGAAACAACAACAGAATCCTCTGGGGGTGGGGGGGAGGGATTCAGGGAACCAACTCGCAGGGCAGCAGCAGTCAGCAGAAACAAACAAAATGGTACAATTTAAGCAAAACCAGCAAGCAATATATAACTGAAACCAATGGAATGCAATGTGAAAATCAAAAAGTTGGACAACAACAAGGCAGGACAAAGAGCAATAATTAATGGAAGAAGATTTAAAGCAATGAGGATGCAGTGGGTGGGAGTGGGGGAGGGGGAGGGTAGGCCCAAAGGATGAGAAGGGAAAGGGGGGGGAGGGGGGAGAAAAGCAGACAGACAAGGAACAGGGAAAATTGGGGGAAATTAAGAAGAAAGTAAAGTGAAGTAACACACAGTATACAGACAAGAGACAGACAGAGAGAGGAGACACACAGAGAGTCACAAAGGGCAGGTGGACAAAGGATTAGACAGAGCACACACAGAGAGACACAGGACACAGTCAGGACTCACAGAGACACCAGAGCAGCCAGCAAAGGGCAAGCAGGTCTCAGAGATGATCCCACAACTGCAGCCAAGAGAAGTTTCCAGAGAAGAGGCTTGGGTTTATATAGGTTTGAAATTCCCTCCTTTGGGAGCCCCCACCTTTGCACTCCCCCCACGGCCAACAGGGTGCCAGCTCTCAACAGTGCAACAGCCAAGCAGCCTACCAGACCAAAGGACTCATTCTGGCCAATCAAGGATCAATAGCGCAGCCAATACAATGCCTGGAAATAGCATCACAAAATGGATGCAAGGAGGAGCAAAAGTTTCGGGAAGGAGACACAAAATGGAGGACACACTTTAAAGAGACACTGAGTGAGACTCAATTTCATTCCCGAACCGGTTCGGGAAACCCGAGCCGGTTCGGTACCGAACCGGCTCGAATTCGGTCCGGCTCGGTCCCCGGGAGGGCCCGATTCGGTCCGGGATCGAGCCGCCGGATCCGGACCGGTTCGGACGAACCGGTCCGGATCCGAACCGAACCGCACATCCCTATTGGTCCATCTAACAGTTCTCCAAGGTTTCAGACCGGGAGCTTTCCCAGCCCTACCTGGGAATGCTGGGAGTTGAATCTGGGATCTTTTGCCTGTAAAGCATGCACTCTACTACTGAGCTACTGCCTGTCCCCTATTGTAATAATATAATAATACTATTTATAACAAATAAATTAATTTGAAAACCCTAATTATCTCTTCTGAATCTCTGTGACTGAGAGAACACTTCAGGTGATGATGGATTGTAAAATGTATTCTGCTGTGTCTGCTGCAGGCAAACGCTGATCTCAATTGTAAAATATTAACACTCAGAGTAACACTAAAAGCTTCCTTACCTGTTTTCATTTCTGTTATAACTTCTTTTTAACAAGAATAATCATGTTTTCATTGCTGCCTGGAGTCAAAAAGACTGGGGTGAGGGGAATCCCGCAGTTTCATTCCTGTGCAAGGTTATATAGCAACATTTTAGAATACTGCAAGTACCCTACGCTGACTGGAATGATAACTTTTCATACCTAATAAATGTAGACAAATGCTTGTGGATTAATAAGGCATCTGTGCTCCACATTGGATTTTACTGAAAATGCAATATATGACTATTCCTCTTCCCTCCCTCCCCCCATGGGAAGTCATTATCAAAGATCTACTGTACAATCAGGGATTGTTCTTTCTTATCACAGTCCAGCCTACCTCACTCTTGTTAAGCGATTCCATGATAACTGATCTGTGATAATGGCTTATAGCAACAAAGCAATCTGATAAGAGCTGTAGTTTATCACATGGGAAGAAACCAGTTCCTATCACACTAAATGATCTTGTGCATTAGTCCTCTCCATAGCTGCCTATTCCTTCCCTCCGGAGAACAAGGCGTTCACCTGTGCATTATGGTAAGGTCATTAGGATGTAAACAAGGAAATTGGGGGTTGGTTCTTTTTCCTACAGTAAAATTGTCCTGGACAATTTTAGGATTTTGCTTGTAACTTAAGCAATTATTTCACAGAGCATTTAAAACACACACACACACATTCTTTTTACAGTGCTGAGCATCAGTTTTAAAGGGCATGGACTAACTTCCTCCTTATCTTCAAAACAGGGGCTGCCCATAATTTAAATATGTTTGAAAATCATTTGAAAGTCATCTGGCTTTCAAATGATTTAATAATAGATTCAGTTATGACAATGTACAATGGTACGCCAGCTGTGACCCTACTTGGAGAAGTCAGACCTGACCTCAGTCACTCATGAGTTGGTAACATCCAGATTGGACTACTGCAATGCGCTGTACGTGGGGCTGCCCTTGAAGACTGTTCAGAAGCTTCAGCTGGTTCAGAATGCTACTGCAAGGATGCTCGTGGGTGCAAGTCGCTTCATGAGTATTACACCCATCCTGTATCAGCTTCTTTGGCTATTGGTCCGCTTCTGGGCTAGATTCAAGGTGTTGGCATTGACCTTTAAAGCCCTTCACAGCTTGGGGCCGGGTTACCTGTTGGACCTCATTCGCCCATCTGAATCTGCCAGGGCCCTCTGCTCATCATCTCAGGCCCTGCTCATGGCCCCACCACTAACAGAGATCCGGTTGGCAGGGACTAGAGACAGGGCCTTTTCGGTTGTGGCCCCTCGGCTTTGGAATGCCCTCCCTGAAGAGCTTCGCCATGCTCCCTCCCTCCATGTTTTTAAAAAACATCTTAAAACACACCTTTTAAAGGAGGCTTTTTAACACTCCATTTTTTTTTGGTTATAACTGGTAGGTTCTTTAGCTTTTTATAATTTTCAGTTTTTAGCTTTTAAAATAACCTTTAATTTGAACCTAATAATGATTGTGGTTTTTAATCCGACAACTTTTTTGTTTAATTTAGTTAATTTTATTACTTTTATTGTATCTTGTATCTATCTTATTGTTGTGAGCTGCCCCGAGCAGTAGTGCATTGGAGTGACAGGGTATAAACATTTTAAATTAATTAATTAATAATAAATAATGTTTCATATTACCAAAACTTTAATAGAGATACATTTCTTTTGAGGATAAAAAGGAAGTGAGCAGTGATGTAGTTGCAAATTCAGAAGTGCAGGTGCTCTCCTTGACAGCCCCCATGGCCATGCCCACCCCAACAGCCAGAGAAGCCAAGAAGTACTGGCGCTCCATTACACCTCTGGAAGTGAGTGATAACTTGCCAATTAACAAAGGCTATCAC
The DNA here is from genome assembly GCF_027244095.1 of Hemicordylus capensis. NCBI lineage: Eukaryota > Metazoa > Chordata > Lepidosauria > Squamata > Cordylidae > Hemicordylus > Hemicordylus capensis. The sequence continues at coordinate 93,478,673 of NC_069661.1, read as the reverse complement.
ACTTCTGGCCAGTTTGGATGATACCCCTGACTCTTCTCTGAGACGTAACATGCGTGCATGCATCTCCCTCCCATAACTGGTGAACTGTCCTGCCTCACGTAGTACCAATGACAGGCAGAACATCTGATTGAGTGATTGATTGATTGATTAAGTGCCGTCAAGTCAGTGTCAACTCTTAGCGACCATATCGATAGATTCTCTCCAGGATGAGATGATTTGTCTTCAACTTGTTCTTTAAGGTCTCTCAGTGGTGCATTCATTGCTGTCATAATAGAGTCCATCCACCTTGCTGCTGGTCGTCCTCTTCTTCTCTTTCCTTCAACGTTTCCCAGCATTATGGACTTCTCAAGGGAGCTGGGTCTTCGCATAATGTGTCCGAAGTATGATAGTTTGAGCCTGGTCATTTGTGCCTCGAGTGAAAATTCTGGATTGATTTGTTCTGTGATCCATTTGTTTGTTTTCCTTGCTGACCATGGTATCCTCAAAAGTCTTCTCCAGCACCAAAGTTCAAAAGCGTTAATGCTTTTTCTATCTTGCTTCTTCAAAGTCTAGTTTTCATATCCATAGAGTGTCACGGGAAAAACCAATGTCCGAACTCTTCTAAGCTGTGTAGGCATAGACATGTCACAGCATCTAAATATCCTTTCCAAGGCCTTCATTGCAACCCTACCAAGTGCTAGTCTGCGGCGTATTTCTTGACTGCTGGATCCTTTACTGTTGAGGGTCGATCCTAAAAGGCAGAAGCTATCTACCTCTTCAATGTCTTCATTATCAATTCTGAGGCTGGCTACTGTACCTGTTGCCATTAGTTTAGTCTTCTTTCCATTTAGTTGTAGTCCAATTTTTTCACTGTGCTCCTTGATTTTCATTACTAGTGCTTGCAGATCATCCACATTCTCAGCTATCAGAGTGGTGTAATCAGCATAGCACAGGTTACTGATGTTTCTTCCTCCAACTTTAAAACCATGCTCATCTTAAAGCAGTATTTAAACCGCACAATTAGGGATAGCTTGGATGTCCCACCTCCTAGTCCTACAAGATTATGCTGGGATGGGATGATGGGCTGAACATCGAGGGAAAATATGTGCACACACTCCTCATAGCATTACTGGGCACTCACTCAGATAGTATAATCCAAATTGGCCCAGTGTTAAAAGACAAGGCTTAGTTAATCTATGGAATAGTTTGTTTTGTTTTATTTAACATAGTTCCATCATTAATCTATGGAATACTTGCCACAAGACGTGGTGATAGCTGCTGGCCAGGATGGCTTTAAAAGGGGCTTAGACAAATTTATGGAGGACAGGTGTATCAATGGCTATTAGTCTGCTGTCTATAAGGGATGTTCACGGGCCTCTGAACAGGTTCAAACACTGGCCGGTTTGATGAGTTCAACAGCGGGGGTGGGATAACTTTAAGGAGGATGCACTTATTCCTCCCTCTGTCCCTCCACCCTGCCGGCACTGGCTGGAAAACCAGTCCAGCGGGACGTCAACATACCTCCCTGCTGCCCCTTCTGCTCTTTGGACTGGAAGTTGGCAGAAGTAGCAAGCGCAATGTGTGCATGCACACCCGCACCTGATGCGCGCATGCGCGCTCGCTACTTCCACCTACATCCGGCCCAAAGAGTGGATGGAGTGGCAGGAAGGTACACTGCTGGCCCACCAGACTGGTTTTCTAGCCCCCCCTTAAAGTTATCCCACCCCCGCCGGTTTCATGCACATCCCTAGTGTCTATGAGCCACCTCCAGCCTCAGAAGCACGATGCCTCTGAACACCAGTTGCAGGGGAGCAACAGCAGGAGAGAAGGCATGCACTTTCCTCTTGTCTGTGGCCTCCCAGAAGCAGCTGTTGGGCCACTGTGCAAAACAGGATGCTGGACTAGATTGGCCTTGGGCCTGATCCAGCAGAGCTGTTCTTATGTTCTCATGTTCTTAAGATTGCGATTCCAGTGCTTCCACTACGAAATATCCCACAGTGACAAATTTTGTGGTATTTTGTGTATGTCATCACACCTACTCACTCCTCTTTTTACCTACCATTCAGCTTGTTAAGCCAGGACCTTAGTGCAACAGTTAGGTCTACAGGTCCCTCATTGTTGTTCATACATTAGTTCTATTGGACTTTCATTTTCCTTCTTCCACAATAGAGCCAATGTCCTCCTTGGTCCTTTTGGCTTTGACCAGTTTCTTCAAGCCATGTATAACCCTCTACCCAGAGAATTATAGCCCTTTTCACACAACAATTCTGCATAAAACCTCCACTGTCTCTGTCCCAACTCCAAGCATGTATCTGATCTTGTGCCACCTTGTGTATCCACTTGGCCATGAACACCAGATTAATCTCTCAAAATCAACATATTAAAGCTGTACATGCATACATTCTGCATGCACAACTTCTACTCTTCATTTTGCAGGATACCAATCATGCACAGAGAACCTATGCACACACAGCTTATACAAGTGAAGCATGTTTCAGATACCTGATCAATGCCTGGTCAGGGGCAGGGCCAGCAATCTTATTCTGCCATTTATTGACTGTAAGCAGTATTAATGTGGGGAAAGGGTTTTGCAACTGTTTTCTGCAGCTGCTGTTACTAGCCCTGCAGAATGGGATTCCTCCAGAATCATATTCCATCCACATATATTTTCTGTTTAAAGAGGTGTTGTATGATATGCACATGTGAGCTGTTTGTACATTATTTTCTTAAGAATTCTAAAACATAAAGTACTATTAAAATATCACCATTTCACCACAAGGCTTTATATAGTGCAGTTGCCCCTAACACTCATATGGGCTTTCAAGTGATATTAATTTTGCACTATTAACTCAAGTGCCTTTTCTAATAACTAGAGTTAAATAAAAGCTCAGTGGTGTATATATAGTGGCTAAAGCTCCTGAAAGTTTTATTAATGAAATTAATGCAGATAAGTTATTTCTTATACCTCTAAAGCTAAGTTCAAAAATAGCCAGTTTATTGGAATAATTTGCATTTAATAGCAAACTTCTAGGAGTCCATGGCCAACGTCCAGACGAACAAAGCGAGCGTGCAGCTAAAGGAGAGGGACAATTTTGTCAGTCTCCCCTTCCCTTTGTAGCTGATTGTGCCTGCTGAAAACACATCCCTGTGGGTTGTGAGATCCTCAGGGACATATTTTCAGGAGTCCAGTCATCTACAGAGGGGAAAGAGACTACAAAGAAAATTGCCCCTCCCCTGTAGTATGTGCTGTGGGTTCACTGCATGTGCATTTCATTAGCCTGGAGTACTGCTTATGTGGTCATGTTGTCTTGATGCAGGGAGTTATCAGGAAAATGTTGATTTGATTTTGATAGTGGATGGTGAGATTTAGCAACAGCATGTAACAGTACTTACCATTGCAAATTAGAAGAGCAAGCTATGGAATTACAGGTGGAAAAGAACCATAATGTCACATTCCTTCCAGATGATCTGTAGCATTCAAATGACTGAATGCCATGAGCAGAAAGCAGGAATGAACAAAGCAGGTGATCCACACCTGCAGGACAAAGGAACAACAGACATGCATATGGTTCAAGCCAGCTATGCCCTACACACTAAAGGGCAAAGTGGGGGGAAACACTGTCTACTAGGACAGCTATGTTATTATATCAGGGGCGTAGCTATAATTGAGCAGATGGGTTCAAAAAACCCAGCCTCCGCCAGCTCCCGAGGGCCCCCCAGTTCCACCCCTCCCTATTTTCTTCATTATATCCCTCAGTTCGGGGGCCCATTGTGGAGAAGGGTGAACACAATCCCCCTCTCCCCTAGCTACTCCCTTGATTATAGGTCAGACTCTCACATTCAATTTTTACACCTCAGCTTCCCAGTCAGTGGGGAGTTTAAATTTAAAATTGTCCTGGAATGGTGAAATCTGCACTGAAGCTCCATATATGAATTGTCAGTCTTTCAATAAGCCTCATCCCTCATCAGCAGACATTTCATGGCATGGCGGGGAAATGACTTGACTAGCAAGCCAGAGGTTGCCAGTATGAATCCCCGCTGGTATGTTTCCCAGACTAAGGGAAAGAACCTATATCAGGCAGCAGCGATATAGGAAGATGCTGAAAGGCATCATCTCATACTGCACAGGAGATGGCAGTGGTAAACCCCTCCTATATTCTACCAAAGACAACCACAGGGCTCTGTGGTCACCAGGAGTCGACACCAACTTAATATCTGGCCCTGATTCCTGGTTTGGATTTCCAATACCTGGCACTCTCTTACCTTCAGGGAGGTGTTAGGAACGCCTTTTATAAAATTAAGGTGTACACATAGGCACTAGCATTGCTGCCCTTGAGGTTTCAATCTCCTTTCCTGCATACATGCAGGAAACGGATGGATCTTCATCTGATACACATACATAAAAATGCATGCACATTAATGCTAAGGCATCGTGTAGTTCTAAGCTTGCCATTTCACACACTGCAGCTGGTGAGGCTCATTCAAACTATTAAGAATAATAACAACATTTTGCTAGCATGCTTTAAACACCACCTTTGCTTTTAAAGCCTAATTCTGGGCCCACAAATGTTGATCTTTGGCGTGGGAAAGAGCACCTCTATGTCCATCAGTGAAATGTTGATGGGTATGTATCAGTTTGTGTGCTGCATTCTCATTTGCACAAATTTCTGAGGCCTGGTTAATGTACCCCCGGGCCAATGAATATTTTCATGAGGTGAAAGAAGAGGCAAACCCTGTCCCTGTATCACAGATGGAATGTAATCTATGATGTAGGTGTTCTGCCCAGACACACATGCATGCAGAGGCTTGATTCTTGTGATAGTTCCTCCTTCTCAAAGGAGGGTGATGTTGCACATACTGGGTACAGAGACATAAGGGTCTCCATGTGGAGTGCCTACTTCACATACTATATTATTCTCATGGTTAAGGCATGTGGGGGTGGGTGGGGGTGGGCTCCTCCTCCTCTGAGTCTGTAAGTAGACCAACTCAACACAAACTTCAAATCAAATTCTAAACATTTGCAAATGACGTCCATGTCTCTATCTTATCATAGAAAGCACCTTCTTCTGCATGATCCCCACCACACGTTAAGGTCATCTGAGAAAGTCCTTATCCAGTTGCCACCAGTTTGTCTGGTGGTGACTCAGAGGCGGGCCTTCTCTGTAGCTGCTCTTGGGCTGTGGAATGCACTCCTGGCATAAATCCGTAATTTGAGTTCATTACTGTCTTTCAAGAGAGCCCTTAAAACCTATGTTTGCCTGGCCTTCCAGGGTTTTTAAACTACTGTAAACTGTTTTAAATTGTTGCCCTGGTTTTCCAGGGTTTTTAGCTGTTTGAATGTTTAAATTGGTTTTGTTCTGTTTTTATAATTTTGATTTTAATTGTTAATTGGTTTTAATTGTTTTTATCCTGATGTAAACTGCCCTGAGCCATTTTGGAAGAGTGGTATATCAATCAATCAATCAATCAATCAATCAAATAAACAAATAAATAGGCTCTTCTCACACAATCAGTAAGCCCTCCTTGGGCGGCCGCAGCAACCGCCCACACAATGGCCAGCTCTGTCATAGAGCCAGTGGGGGCTTGGGAGTTCAGGGGTCGCGCGGCCCCCGGAAGTTCCAGCATGCCCTGCGTGAGCATGCAGGGCATGCTGGAGAGACCCTCGAGCCAGGAGGCTGCTTTTTAGCCTCCCGGTTGGGGGTCTACTTGTGAGTTGCTGCGGCATGGAGCCACACCGCAGCAACACACAATTTTAAAAACCAGGTTTGCGGAGCACTCACTCCACAAACCTGGTTTAAGGGCAGTGGCAAATCAGCGGGTTACCTGCTTGTAAACCACCAGGCTCGCCAGCAAGCCTGATGGTTTACACGGCCAGCAAAAATCGGGCTAGGCTCTCCTAGTCCAATTTTCACTGGTCGTGAGAATAGCCTTAATATGTGTATGTATCTCCATTCTGCAGACAATGCTCTTGAGTCTTGTCATGAAAATGAAGTGAAGTCCCCTACTTGTTTGTCTAGAGCTCCATGTACACATCAGAATTCCTGTAGAACTTTGAACTGCAGCGAAAATTGCCGTACAGTTAAATTACTTAATAAGATACATAAAACAATAATCTTAAAACTCTTGCTTGACTTTGAGTTGACATTTTGACAAGGCTGCTATAGCACCAATTAACTCATCTAATATTAATTAGTATTTCATAAGCACGGTAATCTCTATGCTTAAGTTGCTTTATCTGTTAAATCAATGCCTTAATAGCCCATTCATGTTAATTAAGAAACAATTCAGTTTTCAATGCAAGAATATAATCATTATCATTATTAATTGTTTCAAGTGCTAAGGATGAGAATGGATACTCTTTTATAGCTCCTTTTTTTAAAAACTATGCACAATACAGCCCAGGGGGAAACTGATCTCAGCTGCAATGTCTATGTGCCATTTAAATGCAAATCACTGCAATCAACGTGTCACAGGTATACTTATGCCACAGTGCAAAGGAAGGAACAAGCAGTCTGCGGGTGCTGCGTCAAAGCATTCTGGCTGTCTTCACCAGAGCAGTTTTGATGGGAGTTGATGGAAGTCACTGCTGAACAAGTGGCTTGTATCATAGGGCTATACAGAAAGAGGCAAAGTTTGACCTCATTCAAGATCTGCAATACCTGTATAAATACTTAGCCTAGAATTTCAACACCGAGTGTTGAAAACACTTCACATTATTCTTCTATGTAGAGCAGATTCACTGTACAGATTACAAAGGTTAGGAAGCTGCCTTGTATCAAATCAGATCATTGGTCCATTTAACTCCGTATTGAACACATCGCAGAGGTGGTCCAAAGTATTCCAGTGCCCGAGGTGAGATGCAAAATGCTGGCTTTTGCCCTGGTGAAGACCAGCCCCCTTTCAAAATTAACCCCTGCAAGCTTTGGAAGTGGCACAAGTGGACAGGAAGGAAGGAAGGAAAGTTGCCAGGAGTCTCCTCTTTTCTCTTGGTGCTTCTTGAAAGCTCTGCATGGAGAGTGAGGAGATGCACTCCTTGAAAAGTTTGCAAGGGTCAGATTAGTCCCAAAGAGCTGCTCCAATGGTAACAGATGGGATCATCTTGCCACCCTGCTGGTGCCCCAACAATCCACCATCGGAGGCAACTGCCTTACCTTGCCTCATGAAAAGGCAATCCCTGACTGGTAGTAGCTCTCTTGGGTTTGCGATTGGTCTTTCCCAGCCCTACCTGGAGATTGAACCTGAGACCTTCTTTATACAAAGCAAGTTCTCCTCCACTGCTGCAACTCTTCCCTGTAGCTGCCTTGTACTGAATAAAAACATTGGTTCATCTAGCTCAGATTTTTTACACTGTCTGGCAGTGGTTCTCCAGTGTTTCAGACACAGGTCTTTAACAGCCCTATTGGCGATATCAAGAACTGAACCTGGGTTCTTGTGTTTGCAAAACGTGGATTCAACCTCTGAGATCTGGCCTTTCCCCTACAAGTTGCTTTCCAGAAGCAAATTATTATTTAAAAGATTTCTATACCATCCCAAACTTGCATCTCTGGGCAGTTTACAGTTAAAATCATTAAAAACATTAAATCAATTAACAATTAAAATAATTTAAAAGATTAAAAACATTTAAAACCCAGTATTAAAATTTTTAAAAACTATATATCTAATTAAAAGCCTGGGTGAATAAATGTGTCTTCAGTGCCTTTTAAGAAGTTGCCAGAGATGGGGAGGCTCTTATTTCAACAGGCAGCGCATTCCAAAGTCCAGGGGCTGCAACAGAGAAGGCCCGTTCCTGAGTAGCTGCCAAATAAGTTGGCGGCAGCCACAGATGAACCTCTCAACATGATCTTAGCAGGCGGTGGGGCTCATGGCAAAGAAGAATCTCAAATACCCAGGACCTATTTTGCCCAGAAATGTATCGGCAGCCAGTGCAATTCCATCAACACAGGAGTAATATGGTATCTCCTAGATGACCCAGAGACCAACCTGGCTGCCACGTTCTGAACCAACTGCAGTTTCCAGACTACATAAAAAGGCAGCCCCACATAGAGCACATTGTAGTAATCTAGCCTAGAGGTTACCAGCAGATGTACCACTGTTTTGATGTCGTTCATCTCAAGAAATGGACACAGCTGGCGTATCAGCCGAAGCTGATAAAAAGCACCTCTGGCCACCACCTTAACCTGGGACACCAGAGAGAGGTTCGGATCCAGAAGCACCCCTGTTCAAATAACATGTTCCTGATTCAAGGAGCTTATCAACTCAATGTGTGGGGTTGTGGCAGAGGGATGGGAGGGAGAAGCAAGTGTAACCAAGGATGAATGAGAGTCAGTGCAATTCTATGCACTTATTAAAGGGTGCAATGCATCTTTATTTCAGTTGCGGATGAAGAATAAGAGGCTAAACCAAAGGCTTTAGTGTGGTGTCAGGGTGCAGGACTTGGACCAGGCTGCCTTCAAATGCCACTTCAGCCATGAAGCTCATTGAACCTCTCACAGCTCACTAGCCTAACCTACCTCAGAGTTGTTTTGAGGGTTAAATGGGATGATCCTGAGCTCCTTTGGGGGAAGGAAGGGATACAAATGTAATAAAGAAGAAATTCACAGAAGAGGTGCATTTGGAATGGGAATGTTACCTTAGCAATCCTTGCAATTACACAGACAAGTGCTAAGGCTAATCAAAAGGGGCTTGTGTAAGTATGACTTCCCAGTTCATTGTCTTACCAGGTTATTCACACTTGCCTGAAAATAAATACCACTGAACATGGTGAGATTTACTTTTGAATAAAAATATATGTAAATGAGCTTTTAGCCTCTAATCTACATTAACTCCCAAACACCTCCATTAACTGGCAATACACATTATAGAAATGTACCGTAATTTAAAATGCATAAGGAATGGTCTTCTATTTAGATCCTAGAAAAATGCTGATCATTATGACAATGTCTATGTGTGAGCATGAGGGTATATTGCAAAGACCCCTGGAGGGTATAGTGCATCTCTGTGTGGTTTGTGCATGAGTTCCCTGTCACCGAGGGAAATGTTGCCCCATTTCTACAAACCGACACTTAACTTGCGACTTTGAAGAAATCTCTTCACAACACGTTGAGGTCATTCCCACGACCAAAAGGGGGTGGTCTGAGGAGGAAGGCCTACCTGCCTTCCCCCAGATGATGAGAGCCCAATCAGGGCTCTGCTGTCTGTGCACCCACATGAGCGGCACGGCACTAAGCTCAGCAGTGATCGGGAGCAGGGGAAGGCTGCTGGGGCTGCCAGATATCTCACAATACCAGGCTGCTCACACAGTGCATTGAGAAAGCTCTGCCCTGCCTGGCCACTCCTTCCCCCTGGCTCTATTACTAAGATGGTTGCCAGCAGACTAGGAGCAGATGCCAGCAGTGCAGAGCTCCACATGACAGGTGAGTGAAGTAAGAGATGTATGTTTGTCCTCCTACCTCACTTTAAGCCTGAGTAGTGGATCAGGGGAGGCATGGCAAGATCAGGAGTGATCTTGGGGCTTTACACAACCAGCACTACCTGGGCTTGCCTTGTCCTACCCTGGTAGGGATGGTCATGAGAACAAAAATAAAAAGGTGGACTCAATATCATTGGCAGGGAGCCTAACCTGCTCCATTCACAACCCAAACCACTCACATGCTTCAGCCTTCATAGCCTTCATAGCTATTCTTTCATCTGTAGAACCCTAATAAAGATTCAGCTTGTTGGTGGTGCTAGTGTGCTGGAATGCTAAATTTTTTTTCCACAGAGACAGACTATAGAACTTTTAAAAAAAATTCTATTTTTGCTTGCAGAGGAATTTTACATGACTTTATGCAACCCATTACATTGTAGATATTATAAGTTTATTGTTACACTAATCTATTCCATTTCTTCCCACTAAACATCAGAATCTTCAGGCAAGAATGTGTTTTGTGAGCATCATCAGCTATGCTGTAAGGTTTATGATACGTTAGTACCTTTGAGGAATACACAAATGCAATAGATGCATATGGAATTGATCTTTTTTCCCCTCTGGAAAAGGAATCTCAATGGAGTATCATTTACTTTTGTTCTGACAGATGCAATTAGATGCATGCACCTGGCACTGGTGGAGAATCAGTGACTCTTTAATTAAAGCACCTCTGGATGGAGCATCCATCGATCACAAAGTAGTTTGTCATTCTTAATCTCTTTCATCTTGCTTTTTGTTATATATTTTCCCTATCAATATCATTTAATTTGTTTCAATTTTCTGAGCTGTTTTTGTTCTGTCTCCATTATTCACTTAGAGTGTTACTCTTCCATTCCTCCTACTGCCTTATTAAAGAAAATTCTAAATGAAATTTTACTGCCACCAACACATTACCTGTTTCAGCGGAGCAATAGAGCTGTTGCTATGATACGTCATCTGCCTAGCAATAATGACACCCGTTGTTCCAAATAAAAATAACCAGAGTTGGTGCCGATAACAATCCGCCCAATTTCCGCTTAATACCATTGTCAATAGCTGCTCTACCTTAGCTTATATGTTTTAAATTGCTTCTGCAAATCTCCACTTTAGTTGGCGTAAATTCCTATTCATGAAAGGCAAACAATACTTGGCCCTTATTTATTTGAAATATAAATTGCCTATATAGAGGTGGGGGGAAGAGAGAGAGCATGGAAAATGGAAAAGCCAAATGGCAGATTGTGTAGCTCACAGGGAGGAACCAGTCGCAGCTGAAGCCAAAGTTGCTTCCAAAGTTGAAGCCAAGTGTTTGGCCAAACACCCTTATCAGACGTTCAAAACCAGGGATGATAAATACTTGGGGATGATGTCTTGGTGGCAGCTGTTCCCCTGATCCATGAACATTCATTAGGATGATGAGCGAGTTCCATGCATACAGCTCTATGTATAAGGGCTTGCTTCAGATGTTCAAATGAATGTGTGCTGTTCAGAGGCCTCCTGCCCAGGTCAGTGACACTTGAAGAACTGCTGCCCCCTCCCACATTAATTGCCCTCCATTTGTTAACACCTGGAAAAGGTTACATTGCCAAGCAGAAGTGGAATGCCAAGTAGTCAATTAAGTGGAGGAAAGAAAGGGATTTCAGTTGGAAGGGGTTACAACAGTTGTAGAGCATGGCTTGTGATCTAAGAAGGCAGGGAGAACAGACTGAGAGGAAGAGAATTTGAGCGGCTTGCTTCAGAGTGCAGGTGGAAACAATTTTACCTGTGTGAGTACAACCAAAGAGTACAGAATTGGAGTGCTTTATCTCTCTCTACCCACCACCCCTCAGGAAGAAGAAATACTGTGACTGCAGTATGCCCCCTTCCCTCATTAATTGGAGGTCAGAATAAGAAACACGTTGTTCTGGTAATAACTAATCAGCCTACTTTCCTTTCACTTTCTCTACAGCTGGACTAAATTTGGTGCAAATCGAGGTCCACAAGTTAGATCTCTTGCACCTCAAATATTCATGTGTCCGCCATCTTGGATCGGGGTGGAGGTCATCATTACAAACTGCACCACTGAGGTGTCCCTGTGTGTCATTCACTACAGCTGTTACAAATTTGGTTCAAATTGGTTAGACATTCCTCAGGTTAGTGCACTTGTGCCTCAAATGTTTATGCATCCACCATCTTGGATTGGGGTGGGTGATATCATCACAAACTACACCGTTGTGGCATCCCTATGTGTCCATTCAGCTGTAGCAAATTTGGTTCAAATCAGTTAGACTGTCCAAAAGTTAGTGCACTTGCGCCTCCAAAGTTTACATGTCCACCATCTTGATTTGAGGTGGATGATATCATCACAATCTTCGCCACTGAGGTGTCCCTATGTATCCCTATGGCTGCAGCAAATTTGGTTCAAATCGGTTAAGCAGTTCACAAGTTAGCCCACTTGCACCTCAAAAGTTTATGTGTCCACCATCTTGAATCAGCATGGATGACATCATCACAAGCTATGCCATTGAGGTGTCCATGTGTGTCACTCACTGCAATTATACCCAATTTGGTTCAAATAGGTTAGGCAGTCCACAAATTAGCCCGCTGGTGTCTCAGATGTTCATGCGGCCACCATCTTGAATTGGAATGAATGACATCATCAAACACCATGCCATTTGGGCATCCCTATGTGTACCTACATCTGTAGCAAATTTAGTTCAAATCAGTCAGGCAGTTCGCAGGTTAGCTCACTTGCGCCTCAAAAGTTTATGTGTCCACCATCTTGTATCGGGGTGGAAGACATCATCACAAACTACGCCACTGAGGTGTCCCTATGTGTCCCTACAACTGTATCTGATTTGGTTCATATTGGTCCAGGCATTGCAAAGTTGTTCCGGGGGGACACACAGACACACACACAGAATGCCAGGTGATCTCATAAGCCGACTGGAAAGTAGGCTAAAAATAGGAATTGAGGGCATTCTCCTTCAGGAAACCTAAAGTGAAGTTTCATGGCTTATCATTGCAGATGTCTTTTTTAATAATCTGAAATCCCTTTACAAATAAGGTTGCCATATTCTGTGGAGGACAGAGATTCTGGTTGTTGTTGGTTGTTTTTTTAAGAGCAACAAGAAAGGCCATTGTTCTTAGGTGCCGCTTCTGTGTATCTGCGTTTACTGAACTTTCCTTAGAGCCAGTTAGTGTGTTTGCAAACGTAAACATAGAAAGAAATACAAGCAGTAAACCTGCTCCCAGTGTTTTGGCCAATAACTAAAGGCACCGAGATGCCCAATAACCACTTGGAAGCTTGGTAATAATTTTTATTCAACATATTTATTTCTATTTCTATAAAATGTGAAATGTTTATTAACAGTCAGTAATTCTAAAATAAAGTCACTGACGTATTAAATGTTAACTTTTAAGAACCTTAAATGTGTGCCATGCTCCCAGTGCTTGCCAATCATCCCTGTGCCAATCATTTACTAAACAAATTTGACTACCAGTGTTTAGGTCTTTGCTGTTGCCATCCTCCACCACACAAACTACTAGCTACCTCCTGCACATACACTGACTGATCACATACCTAGGGGGAAAGGATTAATAAAGCACTTTCTGAAATATTAAAAAACACACTTCTTAATTATGCTGCATGATATTTTAACTGCCCTAACTGTTAACCACCCCAAGATGAAAGTTTGGGTGGTATTGACAAATAAAATAAAATAAAATAAAATAAAATAAAATAAAATATTACTTCAGTTATGGGCATTAAAGTTAATATCTATTTTTGCCATTTTTTCTTTGATTGAAGTAAGCAAAAAAGCCAGGCATATGTTACAAATGCATAACCTAAATATGTGCATTCTTCACATCAAGGGCCAAGGCAGACATGATGTGAGAGATCCAAGATTAGATCTCCCAACATGTTTCTTTACTTTAAGGAAGGGATGCTAATGAATACTTTTCTTAGAAAAATCCATGAGAGAACATGCAAAGCTGAGACCCTCCTGCTTCCCAGCAGATCAGATTATATGAGGTATAGGCAATGCCTATGAATTCTATTCATTCCATATGTTTGTGGGAAAATACATTCTTAAATGTGTATTTCGCAACATCACATCAGCTGTTTGGACAGGAGCTATGTGCAAATACTTTTAAAATATGCATGTAAATACATATTTGTTTTTGGTGATGGGGAATTTTTTTAATGGGAGAGAATAGAAACCAAAGTAAATACTTGAAATTTGGATAGAAGAGAAACAAAAAGACCCATCCACCCATATGCCAAACAACCACAGGGAAATGTTAATTTAATAAGAGAAGTGGCAGTGGGAAAGAAGGGGTTAACTATTTAACTATTTCCTGATGCACTGTTGCTTTATTTAAAATTGATCCCTGGAGCTGCTGTTAGCCTTACACGGACAAAGGGACAGGGACCTTTCTTGGAACTACACTATAATTCTTCTCCAGTGCCTAATAGCAAGCGTCAGAGCTCAATTTAAACAACATCTCTACCAGCACAGCTTCCCTGATCAAATCAGCAGCCCCTCATGATTCTATGAAGTAAAGAAGGGAAAGGCAAAAATGTCCCATGATACACAGATTGGTTTTGATGTCCATATCATGATGGAAATTAACAAGACATCATAAAAATATAGTTCAGTCTCAGAACATCAGGTACAAAGCGGAGGCCAAAATCCTTTGACTTCTGCATCCAGAAAGTCTCCAGATGCACCTATATTCTATAACCAGGAGTCGAACAGAAAAACCCCTCCACCTTTATTCTGAGAATTAATTTTTTCTAAATGCTGAAGACAATGCAAAAGATGGAGTGGTGATTCTGTGTGGCAGACTCATCCCATAATAGCTCTTCTACAGTAATGGCATTTCTCTAAAAGAGTGAATGTTCAGTGCTGGTTCAGTCTCTAGCCACCATGCAATTCTTATTGCAAGGGTTATTCTATTTCCCTTTGTTTTGAAGTAGCCCTGATCTCCCCTCATAGATATGCCTCTTAATTCCCTTGGCATCTCAAAACTTGGAAAGCATACAAGACTTGGTGAAATGCAGCACAGCCTATGCACACTGCTTTACACATGTCAAGATTTCATATCAATTAAAATAAAGAAAATCCACACCAGGCACAAAAATATATCCCCAGGGATTAGATTTCAAGACTGTAACTTCAGATATGTTTGTTGTCTACTCACAAAGTTATTCTATCAATAAAGAATTGATAGCAATAGCAATAGCACTGACATTTATATACCGCTCTATAGCTGGAAGCTCTCTAAGCGGTTTACAATGATTTAGCATATTGCCCCCCAACATTCTGGGTACTCATTTTACCGACCTTGGAAGGATGGAAGGCTGAGTCAACCTTGAGCCCCTGGTCAGGATCGAACTTGTAACCTTCTGGTTACAGGGTGGCAGTTTTACCACTGCGCCACCAGGGGCTCCTTGATGCCCATTAAGTGTAGACTGGCTTGCACATTAATTGATGCCCATTAAGTGTAGACTGGCTTGCACATTAAATTACTAGTAGCCCTTTATGGGGTGAGAAGTATTCCCAGATCTTTGAAGCACACATACCTAGTTCTGCATCATATGTGAGCTGAGCACTTTCACATACATGCACATGATTCACCCAATGTCTGTGCTCCTTTTATTTCCCAAAAGTTGGTGAAATGAACACACATATGCTTGTAAATGCCAGCATTCAGTTCACACATGGCATCGCTCATGCAGTATTCAACATGCACAGTCCTGAGGCCATGGTTCACTCCACACCAAAGACAGGAAATTCCCACTGGGCCAAACTTCTGAACGTACCCTCTGTGTCTTGCTACTCATAATGACATAAACGTAAATCCATCTATGTTAGGACACACAACTTTAACCCTCTAGCTGTTGTTGGACTACAACTCCCATCATCTTCAGCCACAGTGGCCATAATAAGGATGAGAGGAGTTGCAGTCCAACACAACTGAAGGACTGAAGTTGTGCAGCCCTAGTCTATGTGATCTCCTAAGTTTTCCTAAGTAGGAAATCTCGAGAGAGGAGAGCATGGTTTTGCATTTGTTTTCCAGTTGTATTTCAGGAAAACAATGATTTGTTTGCACATGTTTTCACTGGTGTAATAAGGATATTTAAGTCTGTGCTTCATCTAGAAACTTGGATTTAGAAAGTGGTAAAGTGCTCACTATCATAATACTTATCAAATCCTTTACATCTGTTATCGTTTAAGCCAGAGCATCATCTCCAATCTCCAAATGAAAATAAAAGCCTACCAGCTACCATTCAGCAAACCTGCTATTAACATGCCTTAAAAATAGACTTGAGATGTTTCCAGGGTATTATAAAAATTGTCAGCCCATTTCAGCAAACATGTTTATTACTTATAATGGGAAGAGAAAGATTAGCATGCAGGTCACATTTTTATGATCAGAAATTTACACAGGGATCATGTAATCCAGCTGAAAAGCTTCAAATGAAAGTTAATTAGATGTTATTAATATGGGACAGTGTTAAGCAGCACCAGCAGCAGAATATTATCTTTTTGAATCAGTGAAATGTTAGTCATCAGTATATTTCCAAGAACTGGACTGTTAAACACAGGACTTGACATGGCAAACCCTCTTCAAACAGGGGGAAACAAAGGAACAAAATAATTTTATTTGACCCAGTGATAGCCTAGGGTTGGGCTGCGGAGGTTGAGACTGTATATGAGATGTTTTTCTCCCCATGTACACTGAATGCAGAGAAAGGGGAAGGGAAGTTTGCCAACTAGCTATACTCCCCCCCTGCAGTCCATGCTCTCACTCTCCGAAGTTTTGATAACTGGCCACAGAATTTTTCCCTGGGTTCTAGAATCTTGGCCACCCACAGTTCTTAATCACTGGGATAAACTCTCCCCACATTCAGCACTTGCTTCTGAAGACAGTTCAGAGAGGGCTGAGGGAGTGGCCAAGGAGCAGGGGTGTATCTAGGGTAGGGCAGGCAGGCCACATGCCCCAGGCACCACTTGAAGGGGGGTGTGCCATTTTAATTTTTTTTTTAAAAAAAATTAAATGGCCACTGAGAACAAAATGGCCACTGCACATGCTCAAATGGCCTCTGTGAGGCCCTAGGCCATGCCAAGCCTCGCAGAGGCCATTTGAGCATGTGTGGTGGCCATTTTGTTTTCAGCAGCCATTTTAAAAAATCATTTTAAAAATGGCCACCACACATGCTCAAATGGTCCCTGCAAGGCCCTAGAGGGCAGCGGGGGGAGGGGGAACCTTTGCAGACCCCCCCCCAGCCTTTAGGAAGCCCCCTGAAGGGGCTACAGGTAATTTTTTTAAAAAGAAAATTAATATAAGTCACTGTACACATATTCAGATTGGCACTATGTACAGAGAATCAGGGCTTTTGAATACTAAGCTGAAGCTTATGAGCTAGGATTGTACTCATTTGCTCTTACTTTGCTTCTTGTGATAAGTGAGTTAAATGTAATGACTTAATAATATGGCTATTAATGGTGAGTTTGTCTTTGAATCAGTGTGAAATCCTTAGTATTAAGGCCCACTGGGAGTTTCTTGCTCTCTTTCTCTCATTTTAACTGTCTTTCTGATATACTAGAATATATTCCAAGCAGTGACACAGTTTACTCTGCATATCCTTTAATTATTTTCAGAGTATCTGGGAAAAGTCAAATTCTCCATTTATTTTTAAAACTTATGTAATAGTGATGCTACAATGCATAGTAGAGAATTAGACAGGCACTTTTGTTTAGTTTTCCAAGTATACCTCCACATAATATTTGGGTATTTCATGAGCCCCCTGAAATGTGTAGTTTTCCAGCATTTTTTGGTCTGGCTACGTCCACTGCTAAATAGTTTCTGAAATATTAAAAGATTAACGAGCTTGACTTGTATTTTTCAGCTGATATTATGGTAAAGTTATCTGAAAGATGGGTGTCAGATGTTTGGACAGGGGGTGCAATTTCAGTGCTTGCTCTAGGTGCTATTTCCCTATTTATGCCTCTGCCAAGGAGGAGCATAGGATTGTGGCTAACGGGAGATATCTTGTTTCCCTCTCTGGCACAGTGGGGAAATGACTTGATTATCAAGCCAGAGGTTGCCGGTTCGAATCCCCGCTGGTATGTTTCCCAGACTATGAGAAACACCTTTATTGGGCAGCAGTGCCAGCAATATAGGAAGATGCTGAAAGGCATAATCTCACACTGCACAGGAGATGGCAATAGTAAACCCCTCCTGTATTCTACCAAAGACAACCACAGGGTTCTGTGGTCGCCAGGAGTCAAAGCTGACTCAACAGCACACTTTACTTTACATTCACTGAATATAGGGAGAATAAGAACTCCTGTCTTACTGTCAAAGAGCAGCTGATTTAATCTTTTGCAGTAAAAACAGTCTTGAACCTTAAAACTAACATCACACCTTCAGCCGAACTTAATCCCTGCATAAGTTCTATTCCAGTCAATGGAATGAGTTAATCATTACTAATGTAAGCCATACTGATTGCAATGGGATTAAATGTGATTAACATTAGTCAAATCAGGTCTGTATACTGTACCTTTCTTATCACATGAACTTTTGTAGGCAAGAGCCTACTTTATCAGATGCATGAAGATGCTCTTTGTGTATCTGCATGCACACACAGATACACACACCAGCCCTGTTGGTGGGTGGGGCAGGGAAGAATGTTATTGGATTTTGCAGTTTGGTTTCTAATACAGCACTGACAAATTGTAAACCATTTTGTTCTTTGGAATTCATACCAGTCTGACTGAAGAGTCATGTTTATTGTGAGGTGCTTATGTGGTCGATATTGTGGATCATTTTAAATGGAAAGGCAGCACAGAAATATTCTAAACATAACATAACATGCTATAGAATTCTGCTTCAAAAGTGGATTTGCATTTGAATTTATGATGGTACCACATAACCTTAGAAAATGAACTGAGGAAGCAATGGAATCAGGCTGCATGGAAGATGATCCAGGCCAGTTTGGGTGTTATTAGCATCATGCTTTTGACCAGTTGAACTAGCTAGCTCCTGATGTATTGCTTTAAGACAGAATAGCAGGGCTCTGTCTTGACCCAGAATGGTTACTGTGAGGTTCTAATGACCTCAGCACTATTAGTACAACTAGTATGTTTTCAGGCCCGTTGTAATAACGGGCGCTAGTAGGGGAGAGTTCCCCCCCCCGCCCCACTCCCTCTGGCCTTTGCCCCCCCTTCCCCCGCCCTCCCAGCTGCCCGAGACCTCCTTACCCAAAGCAGCCCGCGACAGTCGGGCGAACTAAAAGCAGTTTATGCGGAGAAGAGAGGAGCTCCCGAACAGGAGCTCCTCTCTGTGCTAAGCCAATGCCCAAACTGCTGCTATGGACGCAAAGGATGCAATAGGCGTCCTTTGCGCCCAAAGCACCAGTTCGGGAAGAGGCTTAGCACAGAGAGGAGCTCTGTTTGGGAGCTCCTCTCTTCTGCGCAAAAACTGCTTTTAGTTCGCCTGACTGATGTGGGCTGCTTCGGGTAAGGAGATCTCGGGCAGCTGGGAGGGCGGTTGGCGGCCGTGGTGGCGGCCGCGAAGGCATTCTCCTGGGCCATTTTGGCCCTTAATCATTTGAGGGGGGAGTGGGGAAGGAGAATTTGGGCAGCTGGAAGAGCAGGTGGCGGCGGCAGCCGAGGCAGGAAGCATTTGGGCAAGGGCAAGGTCAATTTTGGGGCCGGGCTAGGGCTCCATAGTGTTCAAGCTGCCCGTCCTCGGCGGCTCCGCTGCCACCTCGGCCGGCTTCCCCATCCCCCGTCTCCCCGTCCTGGTCTCCGTCTCCTCCGGCCGAGGCGGCGGTTCTGCCGCCGCCTCGGCCAATCTCCCCCGCCGCCTCTTCCCTGGTTTTGTGGCGGCCGCTTCTGGCCACTCAACATGGCCGCCGGGTGCTGGCGGTCGTGTCTCCCTCGGACTGTTCTGAGCATGCGCTCCGCGCATGCTCAGAACAGCCAAGGGAGGCACGGACACACGCTTGGTGTCCGTCCACGGACGGACACCAAGCCTTTTATTAGAGAGGACGCCTGGGCTAGCTCAAAGTTCTCACAACATGCTAAAGTGGTAGTAGTAGCAACTTATTTCAATACATGACCAGAGCGAAAAGCAGCAGCAACAGTATACATGTCTAATATAACTGCAAAGTAAAATTAGAATTAGAATATCCACTCATCTTATATATAGTTTTATATTTATATTTATATATAGTTATATATGTTATATATTTATAATTATATAACCTCTGCTAACTTGGCAAAGAGGCACCTTTTAATGTGGTAATTCTCTTTAGCAGGGGGAGAGTAACTGGCCCTATCCACCCCCAGCACAGTATCTCCAGTGACTGTTGTTGGTGTCTATCTTATGTTTCTTTTTAGATTGTGAGCCCTTTGGGGACAGGGATCCATTTTATTTATTTATTTATTATTCCTCTATGTAAAGCGCTCTGGGCCATTTTTGGAAGGGCAGTATAGAAATCAATCAATCTATCTATCTATCTATCTAGATAATTATAAATATATAATTTATAACTAAATTATAATATCCACACATGCTGGGGAGATTAAAGCAATTACCCCTCAACTTGTATCTGTCTATCCAGTATCTTACCGTCTAGCGAATACCCCTATCAAGTGAATCGGTCCTAAGATATCATCTAAGTTAAATCATTGTTCATCTAGCACAGTTTCCCCCAATCTTCAAATGGGTGAGACAGACTATTTTTAATGAATTAAACTGGCTGCACACTTAAACATAAAAAATTGGAATGAAGCATGCCCAGGGCAGTGACTCACACACAGAGATGTAGTAGCTGACCTAATCAGTACATTATCTTGCTGTAGGCTGAGCCAGGTATCTACCCATTTCTGATCCAGAAATATCATAGACTTCAGATAGCTCAGGGTGCAAAGGAACCAAATCTCAGCTGGCACCAAGTAGGAACACAAAAGCCAGCTTTTACAAAATACAAGGGATGTTGGCCAAACAGCTTCTTGGAGCAAACTGCAAGGTTTTAGGTAGAATCCCTGTCCCTTTCTTAGGAAAGGCTGGCTAGCTAGCTGGCTAGCTAGCTATTTACACACTCACTTACTTGATGTATAAACTGCCTGATATGAAACATCTCCAGGCAGTTTACATGAAATTCATTTATAAGCATTTAAAAGCAATTAAAAGTTAAAAACTATTAAAACAAAATAAAAAATAATTTCTTAAGCACTAGTTCCAGTGCCATTTGGTAAGGATTCTATTAGGACTAGGAGGTCCTCAAGTGATTCCTCTGAGTCTCAGGACAGTGTCTTTGGCCATGGTGAAGGGGCTGGATTGGACCCCTGGGGTCTGGGTCATAGAGTCTTCCTACTTGGTATCATTCCCTGAAGAGTCTGCAAAGTCCCCCAATTCAGGGGGTCTTCATACAGGGTCAGGACACATATTGGATGTGATTAGATGTTTTGGTCACAGCAGATATACCTTCTATCATAGAAGATCATTTCAAAGGAAGCATGCCCAGAAGTTGAACTTCAGAGGAGATTTTCACTGTTTTCTTAATGTATTCCTTGTGGCACACTAGTAGTTCTTTCAAATCGTACTAGTGTGCCCTGGTAATCAGGAGCATTGGAAAGTTCATGGCAGCCCCTCCCACCACCAGTCTCTGCCACAGCCCCCAACACCCCTTGTGTCAATGTCAGAAGCACTTTAATGCACAGAGAATGGCCAGCACTGGGAACAGAACCATCACCCATCTCTCTCTCACAGCCCATGAGTGCTTCACTCACCAGCTAAATGACAGGTGGTAGGGCAAGGGGGTCCCTGGACATCCTCCCAAACAGTCCCTGGATGGCCCCAGGACTGGTGGCCCAAGCACATTTTAGTTACATGAGAATCAAGAACCAAAATATAAGTCAGACATAGAAGCAAAGTAGATGTTGGTAAGTAATAGATTTCCAGTATAGGAATGTTAGGAGAAAAGAAATGGCTGTGAAGAGTGAGGTACTGGTTTGTACTTTTTCATTTGTCTATTTCCCCCCATAACATGCCACTTTTGTTAAAAATAGAAGGAAAGGCGTTCTTAGAAAGTCAATGAGTTTAAGAGCAATTAGGTCACAGCTGTTAGCTTTTCCATCAAATAAATGTTATAGAAGGTAATAAGAGATGCTACTTATGGAAGAAGGTTACACAATAAAGTTAATTACTGTCTGCTGTAAATTTCAAAATCTCTTCATCAGGATGAAAACTTATTCAGTAGTGAAGAGGGGGAAATCACATATAATAATGTTATGCACACAAATCAGCTTCCATTGAGATTAGATATAGAGAAATAAAAATACAGTTCATTGTTTACTATTTACAATTATGGTACCCAGGGGTCCTGGTTAAGACAGAGGTCCTGTTGTGATTGCCTGCAATAAATTCATGGGGATAATCTATTCCTCCTTGGCTTCATAAGAGCAATTAGTTTTGCATAAACACAGTGGAAACAGCTATTGTTGTTAGTAGCAATTCAGAGCTGGGCTGGCTGACAACAACATGCATTTTCAAGTGATGACTTGTATTTATGAATGAGCCACCTCAGATGAAACAATCACAGATGGAATGGTTATATAAACTCGCATAATCTCAAATACAGTGCTTTCAATGGAATCAGTTCATCAAGTGTTGCTTAGGAGTGGCCAGTCTGAGTTCAAACTGGACCAGTCCCGGTCCAATTCAGACCGGTTCAACTGGGCTATGCTTGTTCCAGGGCTATGCTTGCAAAGGGGAATCCACTGAGGTTCCCCTTTATGAGCAAAGGGGCTATGCTTGCAAAGGGGAATCCAGTGAGGTTCCCCTTTATGAGCAAAGGGGTAGGGGAATCCTTTAAGAATGTTTTAAGGGTGGTCGGGGGTGAGGGGTTGGTGAGAGGGCACCTTACCCGCTTCTGAGGCGGTGATGGCCCGGCAGTGGTTCTTCTAGGCCCTGCTGGTGCTCCCCCCCACCAAGCAGCATGGGCCAGTGGCATCCTGGTTCTGGCCTCCACAGTGTGCGAAGGCCATTTGAATGATCTCAGTAAAGGATCCAGCAGTCAAGAAATACACTGCAGACTAGCACTTTGTAGGGTTGCAATGAAGGCCTTGGAAAGGATATTTAGATGCCGTGACATGTCTATACCTACAAAGATTAGAATCGTTGGGACATTGGTTTTCCCCTCGACACTCTATGGATGCAAAAGCTGAACTTTGAAGAAGCAGGAGAGAGAAAGTATTGACACTTTTGAACTTTGGTGCTGGAGAAAACTTTTGAGGATACCATGGACAACCAGGAAAACAAACAAATGGATCATAAAACAAATCAATCCAGAATTTTCACTTGAAGCACAAATGACCAGGCTCAAACTATCATACTTCGGACATATTATGTGAAGACCTAGCTCCCTTGAGAAGTCCATAATGCTGGGAAAAGTTGATGGAACGAGAAGAAGAGGACGACCAGCAGCAAGGTGGATGGACTCGATTCTGACAGCAATGAATGCACCACTGAGAGACCTTAAAGGCCAAGTTGAAGACAGATCATCTCAACCTGGAGAGAATCTATCTATGTGGTTGCTAAGAGTCTTGACAGCACTCAATCAATCAATCAATCAATCAATGGCTAGAACAAATGCAGAATTTAGTAGTTCTCATTTTAAGTTCCTCTGGCAACAAATCCCCAAACTGTACCTCCATGCTGCAGGAATTTCATGTGTACCAGCCTGAATTCAAAGAAAGCCAGATAAAAGTTGAGTTCAGCAATTGTCTAAAATACAGTCTGGAATAAATGAGAATTGGTGATGCCATAAGGCAGGGGTAGCAATCTTGGCTCTCCAGGTGCTATTAAACAACAACTCCCATCATCCCCAGCCACAATTTATTATGGCTGGGGATGATGTGAGTTGTAGTGCAACAACAGCTGGAGAGCCAGTTTGCCTACCCTTATCTTAAAGCTACAAAACTGATGCAAGTTTTAAATCAAGATAGATGCAGAAGTTACACAGGCATGGTCACAGATATGTGGCAATCATACAAATATTTAAGGTGAGAGAATTTGGCTTATTGCACTGATATCCCTTCTAAACTATATTTAATGGTAACCGATATTTAAGCAGATATACTGAAACAGAATAGGCATCCCTGATATTCAATAAGATCCATGATTTCCTGCAGTGCTGCAAAACAAGGTGATTGACACGGAAGTTTTAAAATACAAACAAAACCCCAGTGCTTGGCCTGAACACACAGGAGGCATTCCAGAGAAAGTTAAAAAGACTTAAGCCCCTTAGAATTAAGCATGCTGAGACAATTACAGAGCAGATCAATGAACAAACTGCTGCCCTTTGCCATTGCATGCCTTGAGGCTGAATGTTACAGGAAGAGGATTTTTGAGAGCTAAGGATCAACATTCTACACAATTGCTAATGAAGTTTCAGCATAACTTAATTACAGCATCCATAGGTGCTCCAGAACTCTTTGCTGCAAATCACAGCAGCCTACTATCCAATCAATTGAGGTAAAGTGAGATTCAACCATTTGAATAGTCAGTTATTCTTACATTCTGTTGTGCTGAGAACCACTATTCTGCTTTGCTTGTTCTTTGTGAACCATCACATTTTAATTTGGGAGCCTTTCAAAGTTTGTTCCCTGGTTAAATTCAGAGCGGCAACATTGATCTTTAAATGGTCTGGGACTAGGGTATCTTAAAGAAGCCTCCTTCAGACTTTGAGATCTTCAAATAGGACCACAATCCCCCTGCTTCTTCTTCTTTTTTGTCAAATGTTAGATCTGCCAAGAACAGGGATCCTCTCATGAGACAAGTTTTTTGTAGAATGTTTTCCCTCAAGAAATGTGCAGGGTTAATTCCTGTGTCACTTTTAGGACCAACCAAAGCTTCTCCCCTTTTTTAATTCTTCTAGGTTTTTGGATATTTATTTATTTATTTATTTAATTTTATTTAACACACTTCTATACCACCCAAAACTCATGTTTCTGGGCAGTTTACATTAAGCAAACAAAAAGTTAAAACATTAGCTAAAATAAATGACCAATTTTTTTAAAAAAAAGTAGTTAAAACAAAATAAATGACATAATAAAAGTTAAAACATTACAACAATTTACAATTCTAAAACATTTTAAAACAATGATAAAACTGTTAAAACAATATTTAATTAAAAGCCTGGGTGAATAGGTGCATCTTCAAAGACTTTTAAAAAATTGCCAGAGATGGCAAGGCTCTTATTTCAGAAGGGAGTGCGTCCCAAAGCATCAGGGCAGCAGTGGAGAAGGTTCGTCCCTGAGTAGCCACCAAATGAGCCGGTGGCAAGTGTAGATGGACCTCTCCTGATGATCTCATTGGGCGATGGGGTTCATAACAAAGAAGACATTATCTTAAATACCCAGGGCCCAAGCCATTTAGGGCTTTATAGGTTATAAACAGCACCTTGTATTTTGCCCAGAAACTTATCAGCAGCCAGCATAGATCTTTCAATACAGGAATAATATGGTCTCTCCGAGATGAGCCAGAGACCAACCTGACGGCCGCATTCTGAACCAGCTGTAGTTTCCAGACTACATACAAGGGCAGCCCCACATAGAGTGCATTGCAGTAATCCAGTCTGGTGGTTACCAGCATATGTACCACTGTTCTGAGGTCGTTTATCTCAAGAAACGGACACAGCTGCTGTATCAGCCGAAGCTGACAGAAGGCACTTCTGGTCACCGCCTCAACCTGGGAGACCAGGGAGGGGCTCGCACCCCCAGAATGCGTACATGTTCCTTCCGGAGAAGTGTGACCCATCCAGAACAGGCTGATCAAACTCATCTCCTGAGTTTCGACCCGCACAATGAGTACTTCCGTCTTATCTGGATTCAGTCTCAGTTTGTTATCCTTCATCCAGCCCATTAACTTGTCAAGACAGGCATTTAGGGAGGTTATGCCCCCTCCCGATGATGTTGACATGGAAAAGCAGATTTGCACCAAATCTCCTGATGATCTCTCCCAGCAGTTTCAAGTAGATGTTAAACATCGGAGATAATACAGAACCCTGAGGGACACCATACAAAAATTCAAATTTTGAAGAACAGTCTCCAAGGGACATCATCTGGAACATCCCATCCCTACCCCCTCAGACACTCCAGAAGGATACTATGGTCGATAGTATTGAAAGCTGTCGAGAGGTCCAAAAGGACCAACAGAGTCACACTCCCTCTGTCAATTCCCAATTGGAGATCATCCATCAGGCCGACCAAGGCAGTCTCCACCCCATAGCCCCCGCCAAAAGCCAGTTTGAAATTCGTCAAGATAATCAGTTTCCTCCAAGACTGTCTGGAGCTGGGAGGCCACCACCCTCTCAATTACCTTGTGCAGCTATGGAAAGTTGGAGACAGGCTGCAGTTGCTCAGCTCTGAGGGATCCAAGGTAGGCTTCTTCAGAGGTGGTTTAATAATTGCCTCTTTAAGACAAGGAGGCATCCTGCCTTCCCTCACAGACATACACAGTGTTGCTTTCCCCCCACTACTCATGTTGCCAATTGTGTCACTTTCTTGATCTTTTTGTAAAATGCTTCATTTATTTATTATTATTGGTTTTGTGGTTGTATTTTTATTGTTGCAAGCCACCTCCAGAGCTTTCTGGATAAAAAAAGTGCTGGAGTGGTAGTGGGTGGTGGGGAAAGAGATTCTGAATTTAAAACTCATCTATTTCTTTGCTCAGTTCCAACAAAACCCTAACCAAAAATGAAGAGGCAAGGTAAAAAGGAGGAGTGCTGTATTGCTGGTAGGCACAGTTAGATTTGCAAATGTTCTGTGTCACTGAGACATGGTGGCTCTAATATTAGAATTAACTGAATACTGCAGTTGTGTCTTGATGGACAAACATTTCACTGCCATCTCACTACGAAACACTCCACACTGAGCAACGGTGTGGAAAGCTGCATCTTCACATCCTGATCCTAAACACGTTCACAGTGCTCCAGCGAACTGAACATGCCGCTAAGTCCCCTTGTCAGGTACTGAAGTCAAAGAACTGTAAGCACAATTTGTTCCATTGTCAGCATGTGGTAGCTGACGGCGTGTATGGTATTCACAATGTGGAAAAATAGCTCATTGACTTCCACAAAATTTCGTTCCACGTAAATGCTCTAAAATCCAGTTATCTCATGCATAAGGAGCAGGCTGTGTGCAAGGGTCCCCTCATTCTAACTCAACATGATTTGTGCTGTCATTTCTGGCAGTCCTGATCTCCTGTTTGGTGTGTGGGTGGGCATGGAGAAGCAAAGGTGCCTAGATTCAGTACCATCCAAACAGGTAAATGTACTGTCAGAGACAACACAGATTCGAAGATGTGCATATGGTATTAAGAGCATTGGGAATGTATCATGCAGGACTGGATGTGTGTATGAGAGTGCACAGCAACTTTTGCACACATGGGATCTCTCTTCTAGAAGATCGCTGCATGAGCAAAAGCCTCTTTCCGCATGTCGTTCACCATGGGGCTATAAATGTATTTTAGGACCAGACTTACAGGGAGAGTGAGTGAGGCCAAACAAATGGTGCTGTTATTATTTAGTTTGGTCTTTATTTTAAACATAGCAGCTGTATACATAATTCAGAGTTGGATCATGGCA
This sequence comes from Hemicordylus capensis, assembly GCF_027244095.1. Lineage (NCBI taxonomy): Eukaryota > Metazoa > Chordata > Lepidosauria > Squamata > Cordylidae > Hemicordylus > Hemicordylus capensis. Next base: position 93,451,602 of record NC_069661.1, on the reverse strand, counting down.
TGAAGACTGGAAATGCTTCACCTTCGTATTTGTATATAATTTCTGTTGGAAGTTAAAGGACTTTGCGCTGTCTCTTGTCTCAGACAGTGGAGGACAGACTAGTGAGTCAGAGGGCTAGAGGGTCAAGACATTGGTCACCCCTTCTCCACTGCTCTGACACTATCCCTTTGGATATGTAGATTGCTAATCTCAGGGATTAACTTCCTTCCTCTCTCTCTTCCCTACCTGCCCTTCTACCTTGCAACATGGCAAGCTCCTCTCCCTGCACCATGTGTGCAGAGAAGATGCAGAATCCATCTGCATCCAGCTAGATAGATAGATTAGAGATCCTAACTCCTCACTTTCCTATCTAGAATGGAGTTCCTTAATAAATGCCTTTTATATTGATTTGAAACTATGAATTGGCTTCAAGTTACTTTACTCTCAGCACACACACATGCCTAACTAAATTCCGCTGTGTTGTGCCTCTGTGCACTCTGCTATAATGAGAAAGGGATTCTCTCACCACAGAGAATTTCCAACAATTTCCCCACTGAAAATCCACCTCCTGGGGCTTCAAAGTTGTTTCAACCGCCCAGAGCAGCTTTGCAGAGGAGTCAACTGGAAAATGGCCCCAAAATAAAGCGACAAACCCCCTACCTCTGCACCACAGTCCCAATGAAAATCGGGCTCCCATGCAGCTGTACTTTACTTTGGAGCCTAGATGCATATGCTTCAATTGTCCCTATTTATCAGAGACAGTCCCTATTTTCTAGAATATGTTCTTAGGAAATCACTGTCCCTGTTTTAATCTTTTGAGAGATTAAAAATGTTTTTGTGAGCTATTAGAATTGTCATTCAGCTCCCTCCCCAGAGTGTCTAGAAATTAAATACAAATTAATTTCAAAATTAAATGAATTCATTGTGTCTCAAGTGCACCTGCATGTAAATTGATGCATGACACTACGGCACTATGGATGCATTCACATGTAATGCAGAACTGTGGGTCCAATGGACTCAGAGTTCCACTCCCCACCCTGCTCTCCTGTCTGAATCCGTAATGGAGAGCAGGCTCTCTGCAGTCAGGGATACTGCAGAGAGGAGGTGGACCTGGATGTGCTGGCTTCCATCCTGCATGAAGTACAGCCTGCACAGCCAGTCATGGCCAGAGAGGGAAGAGTTTCCTTCCTCATCTCCAGTTACAGCGAATGCAATCCCCAGCTCTTCATTCACACGTCACACTAGGGAATGGAAACCTTGGGTTGGAGTGCTGAAACTCACTACAATCTGAGAGTTCAAATTGGAGCTTGGAGAATGAAACAGACCTCAGGTCAGTCTCTGTGCGGAACTGGAATTTCCTGCATTCAGTCATGTAGGTTTGACAACCTCTGGCCCCTTAAACTCCAATTTTGCATTATGTGTGAATGTGGCAGAAGTGGTGCACGGTATATAGCAGGTGGAACCTAGTCTTCAGCAGTGCAAAATGGTGGCTGGGAGGCTTGGGTTATAATCCTTGGTATGAGAATAATGTGATCTGCATGCCCTATATTGCCCGCTTTTCACTTGTGGCATGCTTGGAGTCAGAACCGTACACCATGCCTCCCAGGCTGTTTAGCCAAGACCCCTACATGTAGTATACAGTGCCTCCCAAGTTCCTTGACCACATCTCCTATACATTCACAGGCATATCTCTAGTTTCACCAGTGAAATGTTGGAAGGTATGTATAAGATGATGCATTTAATGTCTTGGAGTAACTAACATAGATAAAAGTTTCATCTGTGCATCCTATAAAGGAATAACTCAGAATAACTTTTACAAACACTCAAGTATCTTATTTACAGGCTGTTCATGCTTGAAGTAAAATGGCTTACAGCACCTGAAAATTGCTATTTCTCTCTCTCTCTCTCTCTCTCTCTCTCTCTCTCACACACACACACACACACACACACACACTCCAAATTCAACAGTCTAGAAGTTCATGGGTGGCCACTCCTATAAAAAGTCAGCAATTCAGCTAAAATTTATGGAAATGATTGTTTTAGTAAAATGTCTGGAGGTTAAAATGATGGGTTCATATAATGCCACACAGAAGCTTAGGCCTACTTTAAATTCTAATAAATTATATATTAACAAAGGCTTTTTAAAAACAACAACAAAAGGAAAACAGCTAAAGTGATCTCTCATTAAAGAAACAAACAGTGGTTGCTTAGCAACAGAGACAGTGTTTGCCTTTCTACAGATAATGTTAAGAAGGAAATTGTCCTTGAAAACCCATACAAGGTGGGGGTGGGAGAGGAAAAAATATAAATTGAACTTATTTTTTTTGGTAAAGGCAGCATGAAAAAGGATACATTAGAAGGAAAGCTTCCATGAGTAGAAGTAATTTTCTTTCATTTTCCTCAGTTTCAACTTTTGTTATTTTTATCTATTAAGACTTTCTGTGATTGATGAGTCATAACATGAATTTTAATGGGTGTTATATGAGTGCAGTGTAATTTGCTGCTTCTTTGAACAGAAGCTGTAATAAAACTAGGCATTATTTCAATATGTTTTACCATCAAAGTTAGTTCTTTGCATAACTGCAGAAAAAAGAGATGCATACCAAGAAGGAAGACCTGCAACAGATATGGAAATTATGAACTTGATTCCCCCACCCCCACCACCGAGCTGTGGGCTTATACAAATGTGGACATGTGGCTGAGGGGAAAAAGCAGTGGGTAGAAGCCGTTCTTTCTTGGAGCATGTTTAATCAAACCTGTAATAAGATTAAAATTTGTGCATCTGATTCCTTACATGCAAGCTAGAGCTGCTGAATCATGGTTCCTATCAGGGATATGCAAAACTCATTCCTTTATTTTCAGAGATACTTCTCAAATGCTGGCACTGCATGTTAGAGACACTTATCCACACAAGTGGATCTGTATAGTGTGTATGTACTATTACCCACATTTGTGCCTCGTGTTGCCCAATTCAAAAGCACAGAGCAGTGCCTGCCCAAGGATAAGAATACTCACCATTGTATTAATTAGAACTGAAGAGAATATTTTGGAGAATTATCCCATCCATTCCAATAAACACACTGGAGAAGATGATTTTCCAAAGCTAAATAGTGCCCTAAGAGAGGAATACCTTTGCTCCCCACCCCCCACCGCCATGGTTAGATCATCAGTGTTTCCACACTGTGTGGTTTTGTGCAAGCTCAACTTAATGTCCCCATCAGACAGGCACCAAGGGCAACTGCCTGGATTGCCAGCCCTGGCATAGAGAGTGGTACACATAGGAAGCTGCCATATAATGAGCCAGGCCATTGGTCCACCTAGCTCAGTATTGTCTACACAGATTGGCAGCGGCTTCTCCAAAGTTGCAGGCAGGGATGTCTCTCAGCCCTATCTTGGAAAAGCCAGAGAGAGAACTTGGAAACCTTCTGCGGTTCCTAAACTGGCTCTATCCCTTGAGGGGAATATCTTACAGTGCTCACATGTTTAGTCTCCCATTCACATGCAACCAGGGTGAATCCTGCTTATCTAAGGGGACAAGTCATGCTTGCTACCAGAAGACCAGATCTCCTCCCTTGAGATCTGGATCACTGTTGCTCGTTGAATGCACAACTGGCTTAGCGGCCCACTATGTTTCTCATTCCACAGCACAGACAACTCCATAAGTGAAAAGAGGTGTGAACCAGGGTTCCCTCTAACAGAAAATCCCAGATGTTGTTGACCACAACTCCCACCATCCTCAACCAAAGCCCACTGCAGCTAGGGATTCTGGGAGCTGTAGTCAACAACATCTGGGGTTCCCTCTTACAGGGAACACTGGTGTGAACCACTGTTGCACACGGCATGCTTATACAATCAACATGCTGCCTCCCCCATAGGTCTGACTGTGTATGTGGAAACTTGCTGCCTGTTCATGCAGTTTTTTTGCTTTGGGGATGGAAGATTGTGGATATTTATGGCATTATTTGCTGAGTATGCATCATCACCACATGCACACCCAGCAAGGAAAGCATATGATCCTTCATCTTTTTGAAAGATAACGAGTTTTAAATAAATCTCTGTAAGAAATTGAAGTAGTCAGAGAACAAACTACTTGTCCACAGGTTTTACCATGAAGAGAGCCAAAGGCAAGCCAAATAAAGCAAAACCAGAGCCTCAGAATGTCCCCCCATGTGCTCCCAAACATTTCTAGACAGCTACTCCAAACAAAAATTTTTTTTGCCTCTACTCATAACCAAAATCATAGTGATCATACTTAACACTGAAATTTTGAGGAAGATTTATGCCATAAAAGTTCAAAGAAAATGGAGAATATTTGCTGACTCTCATCCCCACCAATATTTTGCTCATGCTCAGTCCATATTCTCTTAATGTTCATTTGGATTAATGTTCATTTCCCTCAACGAAATGGAAGGAAAGAAAAGGGTGGCAGAAAAAGAAAGGTGTTGTGTGTTTAAATTCCTTCCTTGAATGTTTTCACACACATGTCTATCACTGCACATAATCTTTCACAGATTTTAAACCACACTGAATTTAAAACCAGATCCACCAAATTCTGGGTTCAGTTCTGGAAGTGAAGCCATACTGGCAAGCTTAGAGAGGTAGCACTGCCACATGCATAACCAGCAAGGGAAGCATTTTAAGTTATATATACAACAGATAAAAGCATTCACCTTTTACTAGGCTGACAGCTGCTGTATGCTTCCTGGTGTTTAAAACATAATTGCTAACAAAAATCTACCTGCTAGAGATGGAACATCACAGCTACTGCCAGTAAGTTAAAGTGCAAAATGGAAGCAATAAACATTAAAACTTCCAAGTTAAAATTCATGGTACAACAGTGAAGAGACTAGGGATGTGCAAATTGATTCAGGTACAAATCGATTTGTACCCGAATCTAGCTGATTTGGGTAATCTAGAGACAAAACAAATCACCCCTGTGGGTCCATGGGCTAGATTCGGGTCCAAATCAAATCACACCTGATTTGATTCGAACTGATTCGCGATTGGGATCCCTCCTATTAATTCCCTCAGATTCCCAGCTTTCAATTTTTTAAAAAGCAAAGCTCTAGCCCTTGTAGAAGTGGAGTCATGGAGCAAAATGTGTAATCACTATTTTTCAAGCATTTTGATTCTTTGGTGAATAATAACTTTCCCTCAATGAATCCCTGTGAGGATTCATTACACACCTTCATTTCTTCTATTCATTTTGACTGTCTTTTCGACAATGCCGACTGTCAACTGCCATGTGCCAACTACACCCCACTCCCACCCACAAGGCAGTGGGGTACTACTCAGTTTATGTTCTAGGGTGGGTTTTTTCCAAGTGTTTAGGCTCTTGGGTGTCTAATAACCTTTCCTCATAATGAATCCCTATGAGGATTCATTACATACCAAAGAGTCTAAACACCTCAAAAATTCCTAAAATATAAACTGAGTACCCAGTGGCTTGTGGTTTGGGGAGTAGTTGGAATATGGAATGCCGCTAATTCCCCACCCCCATCTGTAATGCAGTGGGGTCAAAATGAACAGAAGAAATAAAGGTGTGTAATGAAGACACCAAAGAATCTAAACACTTAAAAAAACCAAATAAATAAACTGAGTACGTGTGTGTGTATGGCGGGTGTGTAGTTGACACATGGCAGTTGACACTGTCCAATGATAGTCAAAGTGAACATAAGAAACAAAGGCGTATAATGAATCCTCATAGGGATTAATTATGAGGAAAAGTCATTAGACACCAAAGAATGTAAGCATTTCAATATTCCTAAAAATTAAAATGAGTACCCCAATGCCTTGAAGGTGTGTGTGTGGGGTGGGTGGTAGTAGTTGGCACATGGCAGTTGACAGTTGGCATTGTCCAGTGACAGTCAAAATGAACAGAATAAATGAAGGTGTGCAATGAATCCTCATAGGGATTCATTGAAGTTATTATACACCAAATAATCCAAATGCTTGAAAAATGATGACTGCACATTTTCCTCTATAACTCCACTTCTATTCCATTGTTTCCTATGGCAGAAATGATCAAAATCAGTAAAAATTAAATAAATTCATTAAAAATCAACCAAGCATCTCACTGCCTTGAAACTTGGATGGTAGGTGGCACGCATGGGGACCTACCCACCAACCAATATTGGTGCCCCTGGTACCTTGTTAAGTGGTCCAAATCAGTCTGAATCTGAATTGAATTGAAGCAAATACAAAGAGAATCTGGGGTGATTTGGGAACAGTAGGTTTGGACATAAAACAAATCAAATTGAGCACAAATCAAATTCAAAAAATCAATTTGTGCACATCCCTAGAAGAGACTGTCTATAGATCAGATTGATTATATTGGACAGTTGGGTAAGTGGACTTTGTAGTAAAAAGCATATATGCTAGAACATACCTGGATAGCAGTATAAGAAATTAGAATGGCCAGTCTTTTTATATTTAAAATTATGCCAAGCTCATCTACAAAGCAAAGTTTTTGAATTGGTGACTTTTGTGGGGGCTGTTTTTGAGTTCTATCCTCTGTGATAGCCTAGATTGGTTCTTGGTTTTTGTAGTGACCAGCCTCGACTCCCTCTAAAGAGTTAACCAGAACTGAACCCTGACTTGACTGACAGGCTGGTGAATTCCAGGGCTCAGCCAATCAGCACACCTGGTGGATGGGACCTAGAGAGCTGTTGCCAGGAAGAAGGGAGTTCTTTGTTACAAGAAGCTGGGCTGGAGGTGCACAGGAGGACATGTGGCCATGAAGGATGGCTGTAGGAGAATAACTCTTCAGATCCTTGAAAGACAGGAGGGCAGGAAGCTTGAATTCTCATCCGGTGTTTGGTGAGTTTAAGGCAAGGAGCCACGGCTTTGGCTTTGGGAAGATTAATTTAGGGAAAAGTCTGTTTAGTCAGACTTTGCATTAGACACTTATATTTCTTTGTGTGTGTCATTTTGCATATTCCTGATACTGTTCTATTATTGTTTACCTGTGGTGTAATTAAAATAAGAAACACTAGCCTACGCCTACCCTACCTTGGGCATTGCAAAAGACTCTATACACATTTAAGCGTGCATTAAAACAACCTATTTTTGTAATCCTACTACGCATTCTTAACTGTATCTGAAAGCTGAGAAAGCATCAGATGGGATCAGCCTATAGTAATTGAACAAAAGTGGGTTTTTAAAGTTCTTTTCTTTTTACAAGCCTCTCTGAGTTGGTTTTTAACTCAGGAAAATGGGGGGTGAAGGAGGATTTCTCTATATCCTCAAATGTTCAGCAACTATCAGTTTTCTCAACATGCGTAGGCTTGCATGTAGAAGATTTTTGTACTTGTCCAAGAGCCAAATTAAGAGAGTTTTTTCTTGATTATCCCACCACAAGCCCAGAGAGTTTATGTAGACAGAAGGGGTGGTGCTCAGGGTCCCACTGTGCAGGTGCAGTGGCCTCCAAAATGGCCACTGTGCCAGGGAATAGGCCTGGAAATGGCCAAAGATGCCTGAACTGGGTATTTGTAGGAAATGAAAAGCTAAGGGGGAGTAAGGGGGAACCTCCATGGACCCACCACTATCACCTTGGAGAAGCGCCCCGGAAAGGGTAAGTTAAAAAAGAAAAAGAGTTAAAAAAAAAAAAATTCACACACACCCCCGAACCGAACAGGGGGGAGGGTTTTGGAGGAAGCCAAAACCAAACTGGCCCAGATGAAACTCAAACCGAACCGGGCCAGTGGTTTTGTGCACACTCTTATTTTGGGCAGCATAGAAATTTGTTAAATAAATAAATAAAATTACTAGCTGACATTCAGACTAACAAAGCATTGGAGAAGCAGCAGTGTAGCACAAGTGCTTCTGAAGAGTTCCACATTAATGCTGCTCTGGTGTTTGTGTGTGGGGATCACATTTTAATGTCTTCCCCTTCCCCCAGAGGCACTCTGTGCCACCCAAAAATAAGTCACAGAGGGCTCTGAAACCCTTAGGGACATATTTCTGGGTGGCATATAAAACTTCTGAGGGAAGTGGAAGCTGTCAAAATCCCACCCACACCCCACTTCATGAGCTATGCAACTCAGTTATGTGTCAACTCCTCTTATACCGTGTTTCCCCGGAAATAAGACAGTGTCTTATATTAATTTTAGCCCCAAAAAATGCACTAGGGCAATTAGCGGTACATCAGAAATTACTGCTAGGTCTTACTTTCGGGGAAACAGGGTAGCACCTGTGCTTCATTAGTCTGAATCTCAGCCACTGTGATAACTATCCTTGAAACAGAAGCAGAACTATGAACATGCAGTGTAAAGAAATTAAACTAGATCCCATTGTTAAAGGTTGGAAATAAAGGGGTTTGAAAAGGATTACATAACTGTTCTATAGGATCAAATACACAGGGTGTAATTTGAGACATACTCAAGGAAGGAGACCTGCCACTTTCCCAGGCACTGGTGTTAACTATCAGAAAGCTTTGAACAAAATCTAAAAAGGAAATATATTAGAAGACAGAATTGCCAAAAACACATTTAGGATTGCAAATAACTTTACAGAGATGATGCTCAGAACTAATTCAAACTTTTGATGCTATATTCTCATTGTGTTCTCAGCAATAGCAACCATTTATAATCTTTGTTGAGCCCTGCTCATTTCTCCAGCAAGGACTACTATGGTAATAAATTCATTCTAAAAGCTGCCTTTACACTAACACAAGTCATAGAGCCCTAGTGGTGGTACGGAGCATGAAATATTAGGGTAAATTGTAGGGTAAAATAATTATCCACCACTGAAAGTCCCATTCTAATACTGGTTTGTTCTTCACCAGTGACTTCACTGGTAATAGTCCATGTATCCAATTTGTCTAGGAGGTATTTGGCACAGAATTACTTCCCACATCTAAAATATAGATTGGTTGATAATTGCAGCCCTTCTTTAATATAGAAATTATCATTCCTAACTAGCAACCGAAGCAACCAACCCTGACTCATTAACAGAAGTAAACAGTCTCACAAGGATGACTGACCACCATTCAATATTATCGATATAAACTTCAGATGGAATACAATCATCAGCTTGTCCTTATTGACTACCCAAAGAATGGGAAGATATTCTAGTTTTGCAGGGCAAATATGCAGTGAACACACTAAACTAGCCCACAGTGAATGCTGACCTATTAATAATATGTTTTCTGCTGTGATATTATAACAGCAGCATTGATTTTCAGAGTAAAGACATTATTCATTAACAGAAACATTAGGAGCCAATTCCCTATGCAGCTGCATAAGAACATAAGAACAGCCCTACTGGATCAGGACTAAGGCCTATCTAGTCCAGTATCCTGTTTCACACAGTGGCCCACCAGATGCCTCTGGGAAGCCTACAGGCACAACCTCTCCTGCTTTTACTCCTCTGCAGCTGGTATTTAGAGGCATCTTGCCTCTGAGGCTGGAGGCTTTCAGACTAGTAGCCACTGATAGGTCTGTCCTTTTGCCAAGTTTTATGGGTACTCCATATATGGGTATGCAGAATTTAATTTATCTCTGTTCTGTCCATGCAGGTCTATCATTTGAGCATCCGTATGCAGACCCACTGGGAAATTTCACTAAACTCTTTCAAACAGTTTTTGTTTCCTTTGAATTTTCTCAGAGGTTTTGGCCAAACAAGCAACCATTGCTGTAGGTGAACTTTGTGACAACTTAGGGTTGTGTAGATTAAATTCCCTTCTGAGAAATGTTGCTGATCTTTTTAAAAAACTGTTTTTTGTGTTCCTTGAAATTCTATGAGCGGTTCACCCAAGCAGAAAACTCCAAATTCACCATAAAATTTCACTTTCGGCTACATTAAATGGCAAAACAATAGTACTGGATTGCCACATGTAAGTATCCTGTGCAACCATTCCGTTATACTATTATGATAACTGATACTGTATGAGGGCTATTTTATATATTACACAGGAATGTGGAATGTAACAGGATATTTCACCATGAGCTTTATCAGATGGCGACTTTACCACAACTTTACTCTGGGAGGGTGGGTGTGCGTTCACATATCGGCCAGATTTCCCCAAATGTCTGTGTGATATTTCAGAGAACACTTCACACACAATTCAAGTTTTTCCCTCTGTATTAGAACTTTGCCAGATTTATGACCAGGGTAAAAACAAAAAACCCTCTCTTTCTTTCAGAGTATCTGTTATGCCCCGAACTCGCGGTAAAGCCTCACAGAAAACCCATAGTAAACTATGCTGTCTGAAAAGCCTCCATTTCAATATATTCTCTGCTCAATTTATTTCCTGAAAGTCTACGAAGGTGATTGTGAGAATTGATTTACACATTCAGAAAAAGAAGACCTTGAAACCACAAACCTGTAACATAATTACTCATGTCAGAGCCCACAAGACTTTAAGCAATTAAAATATATTGACCTTTGATTTCTGTGGGGTATGATTTTGCACCCATAGCTTTTTATAGATCCCAGATTCATAGATGTGTCAGTTTGTAATGCATCTCTCCTGATGCCATCAAATATATATCATTACACTCAACCAGTAAAAATGAGAAACTTCCCTGGGAGAGGTCTGTTCAGCCCACAGTTAAACATCTTCCATCAGTATGAATTTCAGAATGTACTTGGGCAACTACTTCTACTGATTACTACTGTAATCAGAGTCATTGTCTTTATTATTTTCCTTGTTGTAGGTTAACCCAACTAATTTGTACCCTTTCTCCAGTGTCAAAATGGAAGGATTATTTGTTCTTCAGGTTGAAAATTCAACCTCATTCTTCTCTCCTTCAGACATTGGGTTCTGTACTTTTCATCTTTCCTAGTAGGATTTGCTCTCTTAAAACCTTACATCATCTTAGCTGGTTTCATCTAAAACGTTTAATATTTTACCTTTTAAAAATTATTTAAACGTGAGCCTGAAGCAGTTTGAGATGTCTCAGTTTAAGCCTGTAACAATTAAACTGCTTACTCCAAAAATTACTTTTTGAAATGGTAATGATCTTTGACAACTCCTTCCTCAAACTAAATATACTACAAGGGCATTTTTTAAAAAAATCAGAGGAACTGTGTTGGGATAAATTGTGTGAGGTCCAAGACTAATTATGAAAGCACATATACCATCAGTTAATCCCACAGATTACAAAATAATAAATATTAAGTACTTTGGACAGTTGAAAGTACCAGGCAAAAGTTGTTATTACTATGACTTCTACTACTATTTCAGTCAGCATATTTTAGCATATATACTTGGGTATAGTGTTTGTAAACAGTTGTAAATCCCCAGCTGACAAATGGGTTGTCTTCCAAAAATTTGTTTGTAAGTCGAATGCTCATAACTCAGAACGCATATGGTTCCCAAGAGCGATGACTTGTTTGTATGTGTGGAATGGCATTTGTAAGTTGGGGACTTCCTTTATGTAATATGTAATCAAGTTTTGGTGTATGTACAAAAGTTTGTAAGTCGGATGTTTGTAACTCAGGGAGTGCCTGTATTATAAACCAGTCACATTATTGTGTTGATTAATAATTATATATTTTAAGTGGTTCTATTTTCCCTTATATAATTACAGGAGAGGAATTTGACAGCAGATTTGGGTAGAACTCATTGCCTCCAAGGCTACAATCCTATGCACACTTACTAAAAATTAAGTCCCATTAAAATCAATGGCCCACAGTCTCCACAGTGTTTCAAGGGTGGAGCAAGAGCTCTGCCCTCACAGGGAGCTAGGAGACTAGCTGCACTGAAGACTTGTCTCACAGGGCAGCACACAGGGAGAGGGGAGGGAGAAGTGACCTGCTTCTCTCCCTTTCATCCAAACCCCCCTTCTGCTCCCACAAATATGTCCCATTGGCCCATGCAGCCTTCAGGGACATATTTGTGGTCTTTTGCAGGGAGGGCTTCTGAAAATATGTCCCTGCCTGAGAGCACAATCCTGAATGTCACTCAGATAACATATTTTTGGAAGACACAGAGCACTTCTGGAGGTAGAGATCAGCAAAATACCTTCCCCACTGTAAACAAACAAACAAACAAACAAACAAACAAACAAAAAAACCCTTCCCCACCTCTGCTAACTTGGCAAAGAGGCACCTTTGAACGTGGTGATTCTCTTTATTTAGCAGGGGGAGAGTAACTGGCCCTATCCACCCCCAGCACAGTACCTCCAGTGACTGTTGCTGGTGTCTATCTTATGTTTCTTTTTAGATTGTGAGCCCTTTGGGGACAGGGATCTATCTTATTTATATATTATTTATCTGTGTAAACTGCCCTGAGCCATTTTTGGAAGGGTGGTATAGAAATAAAATTATATTATTATTATTATTATTATTATTATTATTATTATTATTAATAATAATAATATACACTGTATGCATTGTATAAGTATGGAAGTCTCTGTCTGTGGGGATGCAGCCTCCCACTGCATTCTTGCTCCCTTAGTTAATATGCCAGACTCTGAAATTAAAATAAAAATGCAATGATGCAGGGCATTTTAGGAGGGACTGCTTCCCTTCCCCAAATGTAAAGATCATGAGTCTATGTGAAGCACTGGATGTATCAGACGCTACAGGGGATAACATATGAGTACACAGACATCTGATCAGAGCTGATCAGTTGATGCCTTTATATAAACAGCATTTGCCCTTGCAATCAATAAGGCATGTGACTGTGTGCTCATAAACAAGAGTTTTCATTTTTTTTCCAGCATGGCGTAATGTATTGTAATTATTCTTGATAAATGCTGTAACCTACTCCTGTGAGCGTGGTGACGTTTAAGAATGCCCTTGAGCCACATTTTTAACTGGTAGGAACACATTTCAGTACAGAATTAAAATCAGTGTTGCCAAGCCAATGTACATACATCATGCAATACAGCACAATTGAAATCAGGCAGATCAGTTGTGGGGGGTGTAATGGAACATTGTGCTACATGGTATTTTGCAGAATTGATGGATCCTGTCTAAAACAATGACTTCCAAGCTACTCAAGAATGACATTTACAATTACCTTCAAATAAGGGTTCAGTTTCTTGGCAAAGAAGAATATTCTAAAAAGCCAGAGCAGCTAAAATGTTGCTTCCATATATTGATTTTCTCAGTTCAGCAATGCTTCAAAGGCCTGCCTAGATAGATAGATTACAATATGATCTATTTCTAGGCTGCAGTTCTAAAAGCCATTATACCCAGAGGATGCATTGATTATTCTAAACCTTCAATGGTATCAATAAAACAATTAAATATGACTATTACTTTGCATTACTTATAGCAATTCTTAATCTGCACCTCTTCATGAGTAGTGTTAGCAGCTGGCAACAACCACCAGTTTCCTTTGACACCAAGGACTGAACTAAATTGATATTTGAGGATGAACTGAATGAGTTCAAACTTGTTTTTTCACTTCACATACTCCAGGTCATAGTTACTAAGGACGTTTGCTTAACTAGCAAGCTTTTGAATAGCAATGCCCAAGGCTACTGTCTATATCATCCACTTCATGTGTCACACAAAATGAATTTGCTCTAAAATATCTGATATATGAAAAATAATACAAACCTTTCTAAGAAGACTTATGGAACTAATATGTAGCAGTTATCTCTACTCAGATGCTAAGGGACTACTTTAGTTGCAGCAAGACAAAACAAGGATTTTAACCTACATCAAAGTCCAATTCATTATCCATTGAAGTACAATGATGGGGCACAGCAAGTTGTGCAAGGTGATAATCATGCCACAACTTTATTTTACTAGTTTGATCTGTCCCATAACAAAAGGTGAATTTAAAATCTAAATCAGCATTGTAGGCAGAGGCTAAATTCTTGGACTGGGTGAAAGTAGACTGGATGCGAAACTTTAATCTTGGGTAGCTCTCACCCTGTAAATAGCACACATGGGGACAATACAGATCAGGACTGCGGAAGTATCCCCACAGTGATCCTGATCCGGAGGGGGACCACACCTGCTATTTGTAGATAACATGCAAGCACACCACAACCAATGATTGATTAAACTCGCATCTAGCTGGATCTACCACGGGCAGCCCAAGGAATTGTGATGCCTGAGGCCAGGTGCCAAATGCTTTCTTACCCCATGTCCCTGATGGGGGCCAGTCCCCTTTCAGAACGACACATGCATGAAGGTGACATGGGGGTGAGTGGATAGGGGAAGGTTGCCAGCAGCCTCCTCTCTTCTCCTGACACTTCCTGCAAGGTTTACAAGATGTATGAACTTAGGTGATCCTTGCAAAGCTTGTGTGGAGGATGGTGCCTCTTCCTCTATTTTGTGTTTGTTTGCTTGTTCTCCATTTTGTATTATTACCTGTAAATTAGATGTAGAAGATACCTTGCTATAGGTGGCAACACTAACGCCATTTTAGGTTCTTTAATACGAACCCCAAGGCCTGTCAGCCATGACCTGACTTGTTTGTCAGCACATAGAGGCCAGATGACTGGTAATCTGGTCAGGGTTCTCACACTCTTTCCACACTCTTCGATTGCCTTGAGATCTGAAACAATTGTAAAAGTGTCAGGCCTTCCTTTGATATTCTGTGAGCAGAAACAAGAACAACTGTAGATTAAACTAACTCTGTGGGAATCTGGAATCTTCTAGTCTTTGGGCACTAAAACAATGGCAGTGTTGAATCTTCTAAGGAATGTAGATGCTTGTATTGTGATTTTATCACCAGAATGTCATCTAAGCTTTTGATTCATTGAATGTGTGAAGCTTGTGTCCATTTTGTATAAATTCTTGAGGCAGACTCCATTTTGGAAAACCATTTTCCCAGCGACTAGTGCTTTGCTTTTGCTCTGCAGACTGAAATAAAGCTTTTTAAAACAGTTTCCTTTGGTGTGTATATTTGGAAATTGTGCACCAGGTATTATTATCCGGGTTTACCAATAACAGTATTATGTTTGCTTATGTTGTAAAATGGCTGTCTATCTCCATTTTGTGTATAGTTTGAATTACGTAAATTCAAAAGTTTAAGGTTTTTTTTCCTGACTGTTAGCTGTTCTGTCTGAATTCTTGTAAATTTTTGCCTGGTTTTTGTTATCTGTGATTGGTGAATTCAAAAGAAGTGGACAGTGTCTAAATTTTAAAAAGAGGTTTTGAGCAGCTTGAGTTAGTTGGTTATCACTTGAAACTCACCAGAGCTGCAATCACTTGCTGCTGACTGAGAAGATTCCAAAGAGAAGAGTGAAATCCCTGGGAGTCAAGAGCTGAGGAGTCAGAAGCTGAGAGCTGAATCTGCCAGGACTGGGCAGAGAGCGAGTGAGCGAGCAATGACTACTGCAGAACAGAGAGAGGCCTACTGGAAATCTGGATCCAGTGGTTTATGCAAAAGAACAGAGAGTGAGAGCTGACCAGAAGCCAATTGGAGAACTTGGTTAAGACCTAATCTAGAGTATAGCCTAGCTGGGTGCATTTATTCCAACCTTTATTTATTCCTTATGCTCTTATGGTTATTGTCTTTCATATCTAAGATTTTACAAAAGATTTTAATTGGATTAGATTATTTTTGATAGATTATATTTTTATTATTTTTATTATAATTAGATTATATTTTTTATTATTTTGAATTAGATTATTTTTGTTTTAAGTAAAATTTTCACTGTTTTGATTCAGTACTTGTCCCTGTTGTAGACAGAGATCTGAAGGGCTGTTTGGTACAGACAGACAGTTGAAAGACAGACAGAGAGGGAGAGGGAGAGGGAGAGAGAGAAATGTATCTGGTGGCAGCAGTAAATCTTGTTAGATCATGGGGCTGGTTGAAACCAGGACATGATAGCTTGCAAGGATCAGATTGGTCTGATCCACTGCTTCAATGGCAGCAGTGAGGGACATCTTGTTGGTTCCCTAACAATTGCTCGCCTCATGAAAGGGCCATCCCTGAGTTGGGCCTTAGAAGCTGGAAGAAAAGTAGGCTTCCCTGTTCAGGGCTTGCTGAATCTAGACCTTGACTGGTTTTGTGCCAGGTATGGATTGCTTTTGCTAGATGCCACACCTTATTGCCTTTGCACTGGCATATTTGTAAATCGATTTCCACAAAACCACCACAAGTTTCCAGTGCCCTCTCCTATAACAGAATCTGTAGTCCTGAATTGGGGAAAACTCGATGAGAAGGTGGCAAACACATGTGTCTGGACTGAGTTGCCACCAATGTCCTATACAACAAGTTGGTGTATATTTTAAAGTGCAACATGACCAGATAGGAGGAATGCTGAATCCTCCCTCCCTGTGCTTTGCCTCATGAAACCACTGTTTCCCAGTCATTTTTCTTCCAGTTGGGACTTGAGACCTGAAGTAACTAGGAGCAAATGAGTGGAGAACGGTGGGGTTTGTGGAGAAAAATACAAGTGGGTGAGGCTTTCAGCATCTAGTTTGTTCTACGAATGAAGCTCATCTTTTTCCATGCTTCCACTCAATTTTTTTCTAGCTAGCCAGTTCTCAAAACTAAAATTTAATAGAGAGTCTGTATTTATAACACTACTTTTTTGACATCCTAGAATGTGACTGTATTGCCTAATTAGGAAATGAATTCTCTGGAGTAGGCACTTTGGCACATAGTAAAACTCCACGCTCAGTTTGGCTCGGGGCATCGCCACACCATATAAATGATTATCATCGATAATAATGCAAATAACAATGTTGGCTTGAAGTGCAGTATGCGGGATTCAAGCCAAATTGTAATGGTGAGTTTTTAAGATTGTCTACAAGTATCTGATGCAGTGGTTCTGTGAGAAGAGATCAGTAAACATCCTTCAGAAAAATCTAGGACATTTCCCCCCCTCCCACATCGGTGTGAATTATTCTGACATAGCAGTTACTATGGAGAATTTGGATGGCTATGTGACATGAGATTCTTAGCCAGTAATGAATATAGCAACTTCCTCATCTGCTTACTCATTCCACATTACTGTGTTGCTGGATGAATTATTTACAGCTTTTTCAAAAAACTTAGTTGGAAGAGAATTACAGAGCAGATTTTGTTCTGGCTCAAAGCAAAGCAAAGGCAATATTGTACCTTAAAATTGTAAAGATATTATTGCACAGACCATGTTAAGTTGACTGCGCTTTTTATTGTCATGAAAATGAATCTATTAGCATTATGGGCAAAGCCTGAGCTATGCTAATGAGCCTACCTGGTCCAGTTAATGACTATATGAAATATTTATCTGTATATTTTTCTGCTAGTTCAGAATCCAGGCATACAAGTGGAGCCTGTTAAAAATGCTTTGGGGAATTCCCAGACACTAAGAGCATTCTTGTTCGGGGTCCCAACTAGTCTGAAATAGGAGCCTCGTACTGAAATTCAAGCATCACTAGGTATTAGTGATGTGCAAACAAGTTCAATGTTGAACCAACCAGAGGCCAGTTGCGCAGGGGTGGCGGCCTCCAAAATGGCCAGCCGCTGGATGGGGGAGGCCCAAACAGGCCAAAGAGTTGGCCGAATGGGCCAGTTTGGGAGGTAAGGAGGCTGTCGGGGGGAGGGGGAACCCTCACAGACACACAAACCCCCATCGCTACCTAGAGCAAGTCCCCTGGAGGGGGTAAGTTCTAAAAAAAAGTATTTTTTAAAAAAATAAATAAATCTTGGGGAAAAACCCTAACCAAACGAAACTGCGGGGGGGGGGGGGGTTTGAGGGGGTGCAGGACTGAACTGGCCCGGTTCAGTTCGGGTCCATTTCAGACTCGAACTGAACCGGGTCAGCCAGTTCCGTGTGCACCCGTACTAGGAATGGGGAGTTTTAGTACGTGGGAAGGTAAAACAAGCCATGCTTTTCCATTCCCTTGAGGGCTTCAGTGTTATGTAGCACTAGATGGTCACCTTGGGTGCTAGCTACCAGCCTCGAATGTCAATATTTTATCCTACAGAGCAAGGTCTGTGGTTCTGGAGAGTGGTAAAAGGCAAAAGTATCATATCATTGTTCCTTTTCTGCCTCCTGAAATATCCCTTTTCAATGCAGGGAAGGCAGTTTTTACCCTCACAGGACAAATACCCTAATTCCCCCCATCCAGGATTCTTACTGTAAACCACTAGGGGATTGAGCAGGCCAATTCCTTCTCTCCTGCATCCTCATTATCCTTTTAATTAGCCAATTCAAGTGTCTGCAGCACTCCATAAATTTTTGGCATCCACAGAGCCATGGCTGGGGGACGGGGGAAGCGTTATTACATTTCTTTTCCTTTACAAATGTATATACAATACTTCTGCATACCCAGGGGATCCCTCAAGTATATATGTAAACCACAACCTTATTTTGGGGTAGCCCTGTTTCATTTCCAAGCTGCCATAGCACACCTTCAATTCCACAATGAACTAGATGTTCTTTCTTTCACATCTCAGAAGGTGCATTTCAAAGTATGTTAAACACTCATACTAGTGTACAGTGTAAACTGGTACAGATCTGTACACAGGTATAGTCATTCACATGTTATGCTAAACACAGGTACAGACATCCACTTATCTGTACCACACATTTGAAGGGCCTGTATAATTTTTCACTTTTAAAATGGACACAAGTACAGTCATTCACATAAATACATGTACAAGTATACAGACATCTGTATACTATACAGCATAATGTCTGAATTGGGCTATTATATATTCAGAAACTACATTTTCTATCTTATAGTTAGCACTTGACCGCGTGAGCAAGGACATAGCATGTACCGAAGCAAGTTGCTGTGTGCATACCCCACATTGAGGCTGTTCACACGGGCAGCCCTACCCAGGCTTGAGGGGAAACCCTTCAACGCACCGTACATTTGGGGATACCAGAGGGCCATGCTTCATGTTCACAGCCTCTGAAGATCCGTACTCAGAGCAATACAGATCATGTAGGTGCATGAGCTGTGTGGCATACTTACAAAATTTATATACAACCAGGACTAGTGCATCTTACAAGACACCCAACATACAAAATGGTAAGTTTAACCTGACAAAATTTTCAGTTTGTTATAGCAGTTAGTACTGTCAAAGCCTGCAGGGGGAAAGTCCCAATATAAAGGGATAACCAATTGTCCTGTGGGGACAATCGGTTCGACCCTGCCTTTCCCCCGCCCACCCTCCAAGCCCCAGTAATGACCTTATTGACTAGGAACTGTGCCTATGGCTTCTGGTACTTCATTTTTGCAGCTAACACATGAGACTGTGTAACCCCCACCTACATCTTTGGTTCCCAGTAGTGGATTGGGATCCACAAGTGTAGTGCTGGACATTTGGCAGTCAGCTTCTTCTCTCCTGTATCCTCCCACCCACTGCAATATCACAGCTAATAGGTAATGTTACAGAAGAGATTTGCTTCTCATTTTATAGAGCAAAAGGAACTGGAGTCCTTATTAATGTAGCTTTGAATTCAGAAGGAGATGGACACAGAGCCTGAGCAAAGAAGTTATGTTTTCAGAGACCCGAAGGTGTTAACAATGAGTGGCCAATATTCTGTCCTGCTCTCCCACAGGAGCCTGCAAGGCAATGCTGGTCTTCAGGACCTCAGAGAGCTCTAAGGGAGCAATTTGATCTGACAGTGTCCCAGCTCCAACTGAGCCCATTTATGTTTCTCGGTCCTGGGTGCCTCCCACAGTCTCCACCCCTCTGTTACAGAGTGTGGATCCTTAAAGGGGCAGCCTCCCCTCCCAGCTTATGATCTGAGTCTTGGCTGTCAGTTGAGTCTTTTTGCCATCCCTTTGTGATTGCTAGTTAAACACGTTTTGCAGATAGTGCTGCAAAAGCTGTTTGGCCAGACACCACAGCAGGTCAGCGGGAGGGGGGATACGGGTGGACAGAAAAAAATGAGGATATGTACATGCAGGTAGTGATCTCCATCTTATGCCATGTTCTGTTCTCTCAAACACTGTGGCCTGTATCCAGCCTAAGTTGTGTACCTTTGTTATCTATTGTACACTGTGTTACATAATTTTTCTCAGTAATGAAGAGCAGAAGATTCTGGCCCAGTCTAGAAAATTGAAAGCTTTAATATGTTTGGGTTGAGCAAAAACAAAAGATTTTTTTTTCCTTTTTAGCACTGAAGATGCTGCCAAAAATCCTTCTTTATTTTCTTGAGAATAAAAGCTTGCAGGGGGGTGAGGCTCCTGTGTTGAGAGTTAAGATTAAAAGGGGGAAGAGAGAGAAAATTTGCACTGTGCACAGAGAGACCAAATGGACTTGATCAAGATCCCATGCTGGGAGCCCTTTGCTGTTAACGTCTGTTTTCAATCACATATTGCCTTCTATTGTTTTGATGTTCAAATCCATTCCATCCAGTGCTTGTGTGCAAGCACTGCAGCTCGCATACTGATTAGAGAATATTTGAATCGTGTCTGCTGTCCAATTAGTTTGCCTCCTAAAAGGAAATGAACAACATCTAAAGCTTTCTAACCAATCACCCGTGTATCCATTAGGTGCAATGGATACAATGTATACTCTTCATTTTGGCAGCCATTTTAGACCTATCAAACGGAGGAGGAAGGCACACATAAAACCACAGAAATGAAAGAACAAATCCTTAAAGCTTTTGCTGCTGGAGCAAAAGGTTCACTGGGCATGTAGTTTCGTCCATGGTGTTAATTTAGAGCATTGCTGAGATATTGCTTATGATATTAAAAAATGGTCTTATACAATATAGTTACAAGTGCCCCCAGGAGTGGGGTAGTAACATGCAAAAGCCTGATGTCATCTCTCATGCTGCCTATGGACCAAAATAGGCTATACAATGACATAAAAGGCTATGGTTATAATCACCTGTACCAGGAACGAGATCTAGAGTGTTTGTTCTGCAACCCAGAGTTCCTATAGGTGGGAGATAAATGCCACATTCGCAAGTTATGCAAAATCGGAGTTTCAGAGGGCGGGGTGGTGGTGGTGGTTTACTGTTACGTGTGAATGCATGCAACACCAGTTCCACGTGTGAATGCATGCAACACCAGCAACCGACCCGAGGTTCTGTTTTTTACACTCCAAGCTGAACCCTCGGGTTGTAGTGAGTTTCGTCACTGCAGTCCAAGGTTAGACGCAGCCTGCTTTGCATCTCTGTTCAGAACCACAGGCAGCATCCCTTTCAACCAGAGTTGAGGGAGGAAGCTCCTCCTCAACTCTGGCTGTGATTGGCTGTGCAGGCTGGTCTTCATGCAAGAAGGAAGCCCGCATAGCCAGTTCCACCTCCTCTCTGCAGTCTCCCTGACTGCAGAGACAGTGTTCTCCATGACGTCCAGAGATGTCAGGAGAGCGGGGTGGGGGATAGGGAATGGAGTTCTGCATTATGTGCGAATCAGATTGAGGAGTCAGCGTTGGAGTCAGATTGAGGAGTCAGCGTTGGAGCTGGAGCAGGAGTAGGAGCCAGCAAAGGAGCATGTGTTGGGGTCTTAGGCAGAAAGTCTGTTGACCAAGCACGGATAGAAGGCAAAGCTTCTAGAATTTACACGTGTGTCTTGCAATAACATGTTGCAGTACATCTCCGCCTCTAACAAGAGTGTTCCTTTTCAGTTCTCTAACTTTCCTAAAACAAGTGGATGACGGGTAGTCCAAGTTTCAGGGAGACTTTCTTCCCCCACTTTCCTATTCGCTTGAGGCTTTCCCCTGCTATGCAATAGAGCAGTAGTCAGGTTCAAGATGCACCTAAGCTGGCCTTGGGAGAGTGTTAGTCTTGCAATTGTTCCCATTACTAAGCAGGGTCTTCCATGGTTTGCATTTGGATGGGTAACTACATGTGTGCACTGTGCTGCAAGATATTCCCCTTAGGGGATGAGGTTATAGCAGTGGTAGAGCATGTGCTTGAAAGCAGAAGGTTTCAGGTCCAGTCCCTGGCATCTCCAGGTAGGGTTGGCAGAGATTCCTGCCTGAAACATTGGGGAGACCCTGCCAGTCAGTGTAGATGACACTGAGCTAGATGGACCAATTACCTGATTCAGAATAAGGCAGCTTCCTATGTTCCTAAATTGACCTGAGCATATTTTATTGCTACATAGCAGATTAATGGTTATTAGGAAGAGTGAGGAAAGGATAAGGATAGATTTTCCATTTATTCCTATCTGATATTTTTGTATAATTCAGGAAATGGCCTTTTAAAAAATTCTTGGCATGCATCCCCTACCACCAACCCCCACCCCGTCAGGATATTTATTCCTGTATATGCTGTTTGGGGACTTAGCAGACCAATCCCCTCTCTACCCCTGCCCTCTATTTCCCCTTTTCTCCTTCAGCTAATATCTTCAACATTGTGTGTCTTAACTGTTGTCAGTCGTAGACCCTAGGTGACAACAGAGAAATCCAAAATTTTAGCCAAGCTGTGTTAGGGCAGCACCAGTATGTCTCCTTCACCAGAAGGAAGGGTAGCAGCAAAGATAGGAATTACCCTTCTCTAGACAAGGAGTTCTATAATACATCAATACCCTAAACACTCCATAAGGTCCTGGAAGCAAACACAGGTCCTAGAAACTCATGGGGCCATGTTGGTATTTGGGTTTTTAAAAAAATGAAATCTACTTTGGCATGCCTATGGACATATTCTCCAATTGCCACTATTTATCAAGAGCAGTCTTATTTGCTGATAACTCTCTAAGAAATCATTATATTTCAATTTGGGAAATAATGTGGGGACTGGGAGATAGATAGATAAATTTTATTACAGCCTTTGACCAGTACAGAGACTTGCTTAAGATTTTGTTGCCTTCTGCACTATATTTGCCTTTGTTGAGGTTTCAGCTCCACTCTGAAGTCTCTGACTAAGAGTGGATATAAATCCACATGCATCAGTGCTAAGTCACCATCCATTTCACATATTTCAGCTTGTGCGGTTCATATTGAACTGTTTCACAGTATACATTTTTTCTAGTATATCTCTAACAAAATATCCACCCTCTTGATTTTAAATCAGACTCAGAATATGATCGTTAGTTCATTTTTGTGTTTGTTGCAACACAGGTGGCCCTCGTTATTCACAGGGGTTCCATTCCAGCCTACACCGTGGATAACTAAACTATGAGTAACAAGATCTTGAGTCTATGGGAATTGGGGGGTTCAGTTCCTTGAGTCTTAAAAAGGTCCAAAAAGCAGAAATAAAGGGGATAAAGCACAGTATCCTGCTCTCAAAGCCTCCAGCTCTCCAGAAAGGCCCCCGCCACCAAACCCGCAAATCCTTCAAATTTTAGAGAATATTTTCAAACATTCTTGGGTTGTTGGGTTTTGGTGTTTTTTTTTTTGTTTTTTTTAAGAGCCACAAAATGGCTCCATGCTGCAAAATTATGACCAGAACCGACACTGGAGGTCTTTTCCAGCCATCCAGGAACTGTGGATAGGTAAATTTTGTCTGTTTTTTAAACCACAGATAATAAGGTGGGTCTATATTGCCCAACCACAGATATGTGAAACCACAGGTTCCAACACCATGGATAACAGGGACCACCTGTATTCAGTATGAAGTACACAAAATCTACTGTGAGCTTAAACATTCTATCAGATGTTCTTTTAAAAAATGGAAATTGCTATGTTCAGTTTACCAACACACCCCATTTAGAATGCCACTGAAGGGCAGGCTATTGCTGATTAAACACATAAAGCATATAGCAGTGATTCTGAATGTATGAATAGAGTGTTGCAAGTATACCAGAAGGTCTGTAATTTCCTCTGTGAAATATTGGAGGGTATGTGGCACATACTGGATGTTCACCAACTAATTTATTTCTTTCCCAAGTTGGTCAGAGCCTAATTGTGTTATGTGTAGCTAATGAGGAGGAAAAACATCCAAGGGACTCAGAGGTAGTAAATGAGTAATAAATGAGGTTGATACTAACATGGAAATGAACTTTATATTAACCTATTGAACAGTTTAAAATATGCTTAGCTGGGTGGGGGTGGGGATCCACAAAGTACTGATTGGCTTTAATATCCAAGAAGGCTGTATGTGACCTTCACATTTGCTTTGGCTATAAAAGGGACGATTTCCATAGATTGGTTTGATGAGAGAAGTTACACTGCAACGACCCTGCTGTGATGCATCTGTGGACAATGATGAAAACCAGCTCCATTCCAAGGGTAATAGATGGGGACTGCAGTTTTTGAAGGCACATGACAGATCTGACCTACAGAACAGAGCACCTGAGTGCTTTGGTAAGTGTATTCTGTCAAGGAACCACCATCACTGAGCATCCAGGGAGAGCCTATTCATCAAAAGATAGTAAAGAGTTCACATTCCAGATGGTTAGAAAGAAAACCTTCCATTAGAAAAGAAGGGAAGATTAAGCAAGTTGTCTTCCTTAATTGGGACTGTGAAACCTTCACTATAATTTTTGCATATGTTTCCACATTGTCGAAAATGACATCACATGTCTCAGCATTTACCAAAAAAATTAGGTAAGCAATTTTCACGAGGGCAAGATTTTCCATTTCACATGTTAGTTCAAACAAGCATGCATCAGTCCCCAATCATTTAAAGACACAAAGTGCCTCCTGCTTTGCTTCTGCTTTGTTTAAACACAGAAATGCATATGATGCATATGAACATCCTTTCCCTTATAAAAGAAACTAAATGTCTAATTTTGAGGGAGGGAACAGAAGAGGCTTAATTGTATTTGGTTTCCCATTTAAGCATGGAACAGCTTGCTCTTGCTAATCTTGTTCCTCACTAAAAGCCTTGACCAAAGCACTTTTCACAATTTTTGTGCCATTTTTTGTGTAAATATTTGTAACAAATTTGCTGGTTAATACTCAATGGATCATGCTTTACAAGGTGTTGCTTGTCTGTTTGTGGATCTACCGTAACTGTTTGAACCTATTGGTCTATCTGGAGTCCTGATCTACAACTGTGAATATGCCAAGAACCAAGGTCACAGACAGTTTTTCATACTTATCTTTGACTGATCCTAAAAAAGGAAATCCATACGTTGATTGATGGCAAGCCCAATGTATGGATTTTTAACTTGAGAATGGCCTGCTTGGGGATAATAAAGGGCTATCTCCCTTAAGGTGTTCTTTAATGAATGAAAAAAAATGGAGCTAACAAAATACAAAATATTCTTGCTATGGAGATGCAGTGATGGGACCATCTGCATTTGCTAAATGTATCCCTTAAAGTTGTACAGGCCCTCTGCCAGGCAAAAAGTGGCAACCAATCTGGGAATGCAATTCAGTTTTGAATGTATTATGAGATGATTTTTATAAAACTGCCACCTTTTAAAAAGGCAAAACATCTGAGGGAAGCTAAAAGAGTTTTTTAAATAGATCTATTAATATGTCTTGTGTATCTCTGTGTTCTGTGCATATAGGATGTATCACAATGGAACTATCCTGTTCACTTTATTCTTAAAAAAACCCATCTAAATCTGATATCTGATATCTATTAATTTATTTATCTACCAAATTTAATTATCACTTCCTTTCCAAGGCACTCAATAGTGCAATATACAATAAAAGATATCATTCAAAACCCACAACAGTGACACAACCTCAAACAACACTAACGTAAGCTGCAACAGAGAGATCAAATATCAACACTATCCTCCACAAAAATTCTGGACTCAATGTCTAGGTCTAAAGCTATGTCCAGCAAGAGAAAGCTCCCAGAGTGTGTGAATCACAAGAACAATCCGTGTATAGAACTAGAGGCATTCAAGGTTCAAAATAAAACCCCTATTGGGCTGTCTATCAAGAACATGGGAAGCTGCCTTATACAACTGGGCCATCTAGCTCAGTATTGCCCACTCTAACTGGCATCAGCACTCCAAGGTTTGAGGCAGCAGTCTTTCAGCCTACCTGGAGATGCCAGGGAATGAACCAGGGGCCATCTGCATGTAAGGCAGGTGCTTGCACTTCCTTAATACACACAATGCCCTCAGGGGGGTACCAAGGTTGGAGTGGGCCCAGAGACGAGATTTTAAAATTGGCCCCTTGCGGTATATTTATACACCGCTTTCCAACAGTGGCAACAGCTGAAACTGACTGTGACCTGGCGTGAGGGGGCCAAGGTAAATCTTTTGGGTGCTGATTATTAAAGTAACACTTAATATTAATTAATTAATTAATTAATTAAATTAAAATGAATTTAATTACAATTTAACTTTCATTGGCAGGCTCAGATTAATTTAAAATTAAATGTCATTCTAATAAAATACATAAATGCACTTGTTAAAAAGAAAGACGGCAGAGGAGCCTCCATGGATTCACAGCCTTCTTGATAATTCACAAACAAACTTGAAAATAGTGCATTTGTAATGAAAAATAATACAGGCCCCCATGGTCTCACAGTTTATTATTCATACAAATCTCCCCACTCAACATGGAGCACTTGTAAGGGGAAAAAATAAGAGAAGTTTTCCTCTGAAATTTTGATTAAAATTACACCTTGATCCTTCACCACACACTGTTCTGATCCTTCAGCACAAACTCTACCTGTGTGGAAGATGAGAGAGAAAGGGATGGGGGAGGCTTGACCAGAGAGAGCAAGAGGGATAGAAAAAGGAAAAGGGGCTGGTGCAGGCTTGAGGGAGAGAAAAAAAGAGTGAGAGAAAGTTAAAAAAGCGATGGAAAGAGGATGGGTAGGTTTGGCTTGAGAGAGTGTGAGAGAAAGAGAAAGAGAGAGAAAGAGAGGAATAGAAAAAGAAAAAGGGGATGGGTCAGGCTTGAGGAGGGAGAGAAAAAGAGAGAAGAAAAGGTTTAAAAAGAGATGGAAAGAGGATAGGTAGGTTTGATTTGAGAGAGCAAGAGAGAGGGGGGAATAAAAAAAGGAAAAGGGGATGGGGATGGGGCAGGCTTGTGGTGAGAGTGGGGAGGGAGGGAGGGAGGGAGAGAGAGAGTTTAAAAAGAAAGAAAGATGGGAAGAGCCATCCCGCCATACCGAACCTCCCACTACTTGCTGCTTGCCTCCATGTTGTTATTTTTGTAAATTTTTGTAAATTTAAGCTGCCGCACAGCCGAGGTGATGGCTGCTGAGGGGTGAGCCAGTAGTCCTTCTACTCCATGTGTGTTTCCGGCATGAGGTGTGTTCTCAAGGACTCAGCACGAGACCGTTGTGTGAGGGTGGGGAATTTGGCATGAGCAAACTTCATTGTGTGGGGCAGGGGCATTTCACAACCTGCTTTTGAAAAATGTAAAAACTCAGAAGAGCTTTGCCAGACAGTTATGGGGCTGGGCTGGGGTGCCACCGCAAAGGCAAAAGGCCACTATGAAATTAGTTAAGCAGTCCCCACCTGTGTCTTAAGAGAAATCACCCAAGGCAGGAGGAAGACAGAAAGACCTTTTAGACCTGTTTTTTAAAGTTCAGCAGACATCAGGCTGCTCCTGGAACAAAAGTTCCTCAGAGGAGCTGGAAGACAGCGCAAAACAACTATGCCAAGGGGGCCCCTTCCCAGCCCAAACGCCACACTCTCCCACCAATTAGCTCCAAGCCTTTTCTTCCCACCCTTCATCTTTCCCTAATTGGAGAGAGAGTGAGAGTCGGAGGGCATTTCGGACACTCTTTCCAGCTCTAGATATTTGTGGTGAAGCAGCAGCAAGCAAGAAGAGGAGCCTCTTTGCAGCAATGGCCGTCCACAGCCGAGGTCAATAGATCTATCCAGACTGTGCAGCACAGCCTGGTGTCTTTGATCTGGTCCACCCACCCCTGCTTTCCAGCCCTCCACTTGCCAAAGCTCCGAGGCAAGGAGTGGCTGCAGCCCCCAAACAGTGGGGCTTCTGCTGAGCCCTAGAGATGGGCGGGACTAGGGGCCCCCTCCTCTCTGCCCACCTGGGAAGACAGGCATGCCTGCCTCCCTCTGGCCAGTGAACAAAGCAGTGAACGGATACATTGAACCTTGAATAAATCTGCCTCTGCATCCACTCACAGACTGCTCTTGTGCTATGCTGAATTCGACTCCTTAGTAAAACTATTTCATGACAGCAATGTAATTGCAGAAAGGAACTTGCTGCAGGTTTCAGGGGACCTTAAACTGCCTTCCATAGGTCCCTTTCTAACTGGTTGGGCACCAGGAAAAACACACCACCACCACGCAACAGCTGTGAGCATACAGGTGATCTCAGGAATTGGAAGTAGGCCCTTGTGAGGGCGTTAGGCCCACAGCTGCAGTGCAGCCCAATGATGGTGACCACTGATACCAACCCTGGCTAGCTCTTCCTTCCTGAAAAAAAGACACCCAGGGCCAGGTCTCCCCAGAAGAGTCTTATACTTGTACTCTAATACATTTGCACTGGGGAAGAGAAAAATATCAATCCTTTGGCTCCCTCACCTTTCTCAAGCTACCATCTTTTTAAAAATGCTAAACTTTAGGCACTATTTTGCATTTCCCCCCATTTAAGTTAGATCAGGTTTCCCATAAATAGCTCAGAAGGATCCTGAAAGAAGCATTCATGCTCTTGCTTTCATTTCACTACGATCATATTTTAATTCACTTTTCTTTGAACTGTTTCTCATTACTGGGGTGTGTGGGGGTGGGGAGTAGCATCCTTATGGTGAACACAAGATTTCATGGATGGCTTTCTTCCACACTCTTTTACATCTTGCCAGAAGTGTTTTGTACTTTCAAACCATCTCTATCTTGGAAACGTTGCTTGGGGAAAAATTACACTGTAATAGGACTACCATTTACTATTTACCATTGGTATAAGCAGTCTTTAAGTTTATGCACCATATACTCTGCAATCTGTCCAAACACAGCCATCACTCTCTAGCTTCAAGTTATCTTTCTCATAAACACACATTTTTGTTTTCCTAAAAGAAATAAACAGCCCCCCCACACACATAATGAGTTATGGAGGCATGAAAAGGTTTGATGTTTATTGTCAATTCTACTGTATAATATTCTGTATCGCAGGAGACTTGCTTACTTAGCAACGTGAGCAACGATTCACTGTTCTCAATTTCAAAAGGAAAGAAAAAGCTTCTAAAAAGAAAGCTACTTAGAATGTGTGGTCATATTTGCATCTAGGAAGTGGTACAAATAGGCAAAATCATGCCCTGGGCCTGGGGCAATGCATAATTCACATTTTGGACTACAAAATGCTTGGGCCATCCCTGGGAAGGGGCAATGTCCCTATATTCAAAGATGAACCCTGTGAACAGCCACCCCCACACATCCTAAACTTGCTTTAAATAATCCAGACAGCCATGACAATGATCACATAGTGCAAGAAGAGTGAGCAACTGAGAAAAGTCACCTGCAGAGCTGCCACCAAATGCCACATAATGCAGAATTGGTGGTGAATTCAGAAGGTTCCTGCTGAGGCAAACTATCTGTAGGAATTTTGAAATAAGTTAAATTATTGAAACGTGTAGGGGGTGTATGTGGATATGGGCATATGTAGCCACACATTAAACCTAGAGAATTGGTGGAGAGTCTGTGTACCTATTAGCTTATTTTGGAGGCAGGACAGTGAGAAGGAATGAGAGGGAGAAAAGGGCCTCAGCAGGGTTGTTGGTAGGTACTTAAAAGATCGCCCTGGGCCCAGATCTTTTGACAATTAAACTCAGTCGTTACCCCCCCCCAATAAAGCCATTTATTTGTTTGTTTGATTTTTAGACCACCCTTACAGAATAGCTCAGGGCGGGTCACAAATATCATAAATCAGTTAAAATCAATCAATGATCGGGAATGAAAATTTAAAATACAATAAAACAGCTAAAAAAATAAAACAATTCAAAACCTGATAAAAACCTGATACATTAAAAACCCTTTAAAACAATTTAAAGACCCTGGAAGGCCAGGCCGAACAGGTAGCCTTTAGGGCTCTCCTAAATGATAATAAAGAATTCAAATTACAGATTTCTGCAGGGAGCGCATTCACAATCTAGGAGCAGTTACAGAGAAGGCCCGTCTCTGGGTCACCACCAGACGAGCCGGTGGCAACTGGAGCCAGACCTCCTCAGATGGTCTTAGTGTGCGGTGGGGATCAGACCGAAGAAGGCACTCTCTAAGGTAACCTGGACCTAAGCCGTTCAGGGGTTTAAAGGTAATAACCAGCACTTTGTATTTTGCCCGGAAACATATTGGCAGCCGGTGCAACTGTTTTAAAGCAGGCATAATATGGTCTCTCCTAGTTGTCCCAGAGACCAGTCTGGCTGCCACATTTTGAACTAACTGAAGTTTCCGAACTACGTACAAAGGCAGTCCCACGTAGAGCGCATTACAGTGGTCAAGCCTGGAGGTTACCAGATGGTGCACCACTGTTCTGAGGTCATCCTCCTCAAGGAATGGATGCAGCTGTTAAATCAGCCTAAGCTGATAAAAAGCACTCCTGGCCACAGCCTCCACCTGAGATACCAGGGTGAGGTCTGGATCCAGGAGTACCCCCAAGCTGCGTACCTGCTCCTTCCAGGGGAGTGTAACCCCATCCAGCACAGGGAGATCTAAGTCATCCCTCAGATTCTGAGCCCCTACAATGAGCACCTCCATCTTGCTTGGATTCAGCTTCAATTTGTTATCCCTCATCCAGCCCATTACTGCCTGTAGGCAAGCATTTAGGGAATGAACGCCATTTCCTGATGAAGCAGATGAAAGAGAGAAGTAGATTTGGGTGTCATCAGCATACTGATAACACCCAGCAACAAATCTCATGATGACCTCACCCAGCTGTTTCATGTAGATATTGAAAAGCATTGGTGACAGAATGCAGCCCTGAGGAACTCCATATGACAGCTCTCGTTTAGAAGACCAACTGTCACCAAGCTCCACTATCTGGAATCTGCCTGAGAGATAGAAGCAGAACCACTGCAGAGCAGTGCCTCCTATCCCCAACTCCTCCAGGTGACCCAGAAAGATACCATGGTATTGAATGCCACCGAGAAATCAAAGAGAACCAACAGAGACATACTCCCTCTGTCAATTCCCCAGTATAGGTCATCCATCAGGCCGACCAAGGCAGACTCAACCCCATAGCCCGTTCTAAAGCCAGTTTGAAATGGGTCTAGATAATCAGTTTCCTCCAAAACCTCCTGGAGCTGGTCGGCCACCATCCACTCTATCACCTTGCCCAACCAAGGGATATTAGAGATTGGCCTATAACTATCCATCGCCGAGGAATCCAGGGAAGGCTTCTTAAGAAAAGGTCTAATTATCACCTCCTTCAAGCATGGAGGCACCTTACCCTCCCTCTGAGATGCATTTATGATATTCACCAGGCCTCCTCGAATAATCTCCCTGCTAGTTCGAAGCAGCCAAGTCGGGCAAGGGTCCAGAGAACAAGCGGTGGACCGCACTGTCCCAAGCAGCTTGTCCACATCCTCAGCAATCACAGATTGAAACTGATCCAACCTAACACTGCAAGAAGGATTGCTGGACACCTCCTCCGTAGACCCTGCAGAAAAAGTGGAATCCAAGTCGGCCTGAATACAGGAGATTTTATCCGCAAAGAACCCACTGACGGCATCACAGCAGAGCACCTCCGGGAGCTGATTAAAAACAGGAGTAGAAATTAGACTCCCCAGGATAACTCCGCCAAACATGAACCCACAGAAGCAATGTGAACCGACCAGAACTTCTTTTTTCGCCGTACGCACTGCCTCCGTGTAAGCCTTCAAGTGGGTCACATGCTGCATCCTGTCAAATTCAAGCCGATTTCTCCTCCACCTGTGCTCCAGTCTCTTACCCAGCCGCTTCACCCCTCGCAACTCCTCCGTATACCAGGGAGCCGATTTTGAAGCGGGTCTGGAGGGACGCTTAGGAGCAATCATGTCTACTGCTCTGGCAAGTTCTTTGTTCCAGGTTCCCACAAGGGCATCGACAGAATCGCCGGCAGCACCAACTTTGAAACCCTCCAAGGCTTCTTGGAACCCTAGTGGGTCCAGCAGCCTTTTTGGGCAGACCATCCTAATTGGTCCATCACCCCTGCAGGAGTGGATTGTGGCTGTGATACCAAACTTAACCAGGTAGTGGTCCGTCCATGACCATGGGGAAACCACTGCATCCTCCACCCACGGAACACCCCCCTGATCCGAACAGAAGACCAGATCGAGCATGTGGCCAGCAACATGAGTTGGTTCAGATACTAGTTGGGATAGGCCCATAGTTGTTATGGCCACTATGAACTCCTGAACCGCACCAGATAAGCCAGCCCGAAAGTGGATATTGAAGTCCTCCAGGACCAAAAGACTGGGACACTCCAACACCAACTCCGTGACCAGCTCCATCAGCTCAGTTAGGGAGTCAGTTGGGCAGCGGGGTGATTGGTACACCAACAGAATCCCCAATCTATCCCTAGTTGCCAGCTTCAAAAATACACACTTGATATGTCAGCTGCCTAACAGGGACCCTGGTAAGGGAAATTGTATTCTTATGGACCACAGCCACTCCACCCCACCCCACCCCGCCCACTTCCCCTAACCTGCTCCAAACAGAATAACCTGGAGGCAGAAGCTCAGCCCACACTGGACCACTCAACTCCCCCAACCAGCTCTCAATTATACATGCCAGGTCAGCTCCCTCATCCATGATCAAGTCATGGATAATTTCGATCTTATTCTGAACTGACCTAGCACTACAGAGGAGCAAGGCCAGGCTTTGTGGGAAATTGGAGCTGCTCCCCAAGGCCTGAGAGTTGACAGAGCAGCTGGAAGTGGAAAAAGTTACTAAATTACTAGTTTCCCTTCCCCGTAACAGCCAGCTGCTCTGCCTACACCAATTTGTCTATTCTCCACCACTTCAGCAATAGCCGCCCCAGAATTACTGGACACCCCCCCCCCGCAGTATCCCACTCAGGAGAGCCCATATCTGCAAATGGGCCTGGCTCAACTCTCTAACAATCCTCTACCCAAAACCTCCACCCACAACAGAACCTCCCCTCAGTACCCTAACCCCAAAGATCCAGCTCCAAAGGTGAGCCCCTTATATGAAAAACAGGGCAAGAATTCTGGCCCTCGCCACTCCCCCAAAGTGGCTCCCCCAAAGGGGCGACTCCCTTTGGTGTCGCCCCTTTGGTGGCGGCCCCACCGCCACTGGCAGCTTCCTTCTTTATAAGTCCTGGGCAAAAAGCCCGGTGGGTGGAGCCGGGTCTCTTTTGACAATTAAACTCAATTAATCAAAAGCCATCAAATCAAAAAGCATCCTTTTCACAATCAAAAGGCATCCTTTTGGCAATTAAACTCAGTTATACCCCCCCACCCAAGAATAATTATGTATGTTTTTGTTTTAACATTTCTAATATTATAATGTAGCACCTATGGAGGTGGAAGCAGCAGAGAGCCACATGAGGCTAAAAGCTCTCTCCCATGCTCTGCTCAGGTGCCT
Source organism: Hemicordylus capensis (assembly GCF_027244095.1). NCBI lineage: Eukaryota > Metazoa > Chordata > Lepidosauria > Squamata > Cordylidae > Hemicordylus > Hemicordylus capensis. Next base: position 93,418,461 of record NC_069661.1, on the reverse strand, counting down.
CCAGTGCTGCACTTCCATTCTGGAAGAGGTCATGGAGAAAGGAGGTAGCTGATGAGATTCGGGGCCCTGGGCACTTCATTGGGGGCCTATACCCCATGGGCTACTCCCTGATGCCCCTGGACTTGAGTGGGGATTAGTGGCTTCCTCATGCTGGTTCCCTGTGTTCCTGGGATGCAGCCAGCAAAGGGAAATCCTCCGATACACATTCCTTTTTGGCCCCCAAGAGAGGGGAACTCACAACCATTCCCCTTTCATATAACCCTCTCATATATAGAGCCAGAACTCCACATGTGTTGAAATATCACTCCATGAGGCTCCGGGGGTGGTCTGTGGGTTTTCATTATAGAGATCTGCTAATCTGATCTGTTGATGCCTCTGCTGAAATCTGGAGCCTGGAGAGGGCTGCTTTGAAGGCAGGTTGGTTTGGAAGTTGCCTGGAAGAGGCAAATCTCCTCTCTGGGATCCCTGCATGGGCTGCTACTATTGGGAGATGGAGATTGGCTTATGGGGCCGGGGGTCACAAACTCCTATATTTTTTACATTTCTTGACAGTGGTAAATATTAGGTGCATGACCACCCCCTCCTCAAAATATACATGCTTATCAGCTGATTCTGCATGGACAACTGCTATAAATCACTAAGCATTCTGATCTGGAGGTAGAGTGATTCTAGACTCCAAATGTAGGAAGAGTGACTTCTTTAAACTCTCTCTCTCTCTCTCTCTCTCTCTCTCTCTCTCACACACACACACACACACACACACACACACACACCCTAGTTCTATAAGTGTTGAGCAGCATCCAGACTAATACTTCTGCAAATGCAAAAGGTTGCTTGCTCAGTCCCCTCCCCCTCTTATTCCCCTTGCATGCCACCAAATAATCTCCTGGAGGTTCCTCAGTCCTTAGGGACATATTTGAGGGGTGCAGGAAGGGAAAGAGGAGAGGCAAGAATTGCCCTATCTCACCTTGAGCAAGAAGAAGTACTAGTCTGGATGATACCAACGCTTTTCTAATGGGCAGATTTTTGTCCAGTCACATTACATTTCTTACTTATACAAAAGGACAATTAAAAGGCAAACATGATTTCTAATACTAGAATATAGTAAAGTTAGTGTGCATCCAGAAGCAGTTCAAAATAGGTGTGCTTGTAGAGAAATCAAAGTTTCTTTCATTTCCTATTTTCTTTCACTTTGGCTGCTGTCACTCTGAAAACTCCCAGTTTGCTGGCAATGAAAAGGGCATGAAAGGTTATTTTCAGCAAATTGTGCAGTTCAGGCAGTGATTTCACCTATTTTTACTTCAAAAGAAAGTGAAGGCCCCCTTTCCCCCTAGATTTTATATAAAGATGGCAAATGGTCTGAATTGTGTGTAAAGGCCAAAACTAACTATGTGTGGGGCAGTGTGAGCAATTCTCTGCCTGTCGTTCACTTCAGTCCTACAGGAGCATTAAACTGATTTGATGAGACTACCTACAAACAGCTGAAAGGAAGTCAGGATGCTACATGCTGGGCTTAACTAGGCTACAACTTTATCTGAGCATTAACAAAAATGCAGGTATAGTCTGAAAGCAAAGACTGCACAGTTATCTCTATTGTACCTCTAAGGCTCTCATAGGCTTTAGATGTGCCTGGAATATGCAAGGGGGCTGGTCTCTTGTATCTCAAGCCAGCCATTTTACACCAGTGCCCAGGATCCAAAAAGTTACTTCAAGTGCGCTTGAACTTGGGGAAAAATTTTGTGTTGTGGGTTTTTTTTGTCAAAGAGCAAAGTCTCCTCCCCATATCATCATCTGCTTTTGAAAGCTACCGCTCTTAAAAACAACAACAGAAAAACAGTTTCCTGTGTGGAAAAGCAAGGGGGATTTCAAGTAGTGTTTTAAAAAAAAATAAAAATCCACCCTTTGTCATGTGCTGTCTCTTACATGCAGAATTCTCTTCCACTTAACTTTCTTTGCTGTCTCTTCCTCCAAAAGCTTCTCATCTCCCTTTCTCTCACTTTTCCCTCCTGATGTTCTTATTTCATCCTATGCTTATCCTGTTTCTTTTTTCTAAAGTGACTAACCATCCCATAACCATTTCCAATCCTTTCCTATAGTCAGTGCCTACCTGTATCTTTTTAAAAAACTGTATGGAAGTGGACAAGTCTTGTCTTCAATTTTATTTATTGTATTTGTCTTCAATCCACCTAGTAGATTGTAGGTGGTTTAGAAATAATAATTAATCAGGTCCAAAGACCCATGGACAAGTAGGCCTGGTTGTTCTGTGGCTGTTTCAGTCCTGGCCCATGTTAGTAGCCTGCTCTTTATCCTTCTGTATCCATTTGACTTCATTCTCTTCACCTGAGACAAGACCGTTGCTGATATTTAAAATCTTACTCATCTTCAGGAACTAAATTCCTATCTCAAGTCATGGAAATCGGGGGTCGGGGGGGGGGCTTTGCTTATACACTGATATATTACCCCTGCTAACTGGGCAAAGAGGCACCTTTTACCGTGGTGATTCTCTTTATTTAGCAGGGGGAGAGTAACTGGCCCTATCCACCCCCAGCGCAGTACTTCCAGTGACTGTTGCTGGTGTGTGTCTTATGTTTCTTTTTAGAATGTGAGCCCTTTGGGGACAGGGAGCCATCTTATTTGTTATTTCTCTTTGTAAACTGCCCTGAGCCATTTTTGGAAGGACGGTATAGAAATCGAATTATTATTTCTTGTTTACACAGTCAGACAGGTGTTATTGACTGGTTTGTTTTATCCAGACATCGAGTCCTTCCCAAGGACCTGGGATGGCTGAATTTTATCATCAATACTGTTGGTTATTATAGATATTGTCGCAACATATAGGCTGTTCCCAGTAAAGCTGCTTTTTGTAACTGGCTGATGGTGGTTTCTGTGGCCCCTATGGTGTTGAGGTGCTCTTCAAGGTCTTTTGGATTATTATTATTATTATTATTATTATTATTATATTAGAGTTGTGAGTTCAAAAATTAAAAAACAACTTGGCACCCTTCTTTGTGGCACTGGAGTATAAGATCAAGTACAGAGTTCCCTCTTTTACCTGTTCACTAAGTAAGTGAAGGGTGAGGGGAAGAAGGAGGGGGTGAAGCAAGCCTGCCTGTGGTACCTAGTGTGGCAGCCTAAGGATCAGGGTGCCATACACCTTCATCCCAGTGCAGTTGTGGATTAGCAAAAAGGTGTCATAAAGAGGGTTGACAGGTGCAGGTGGGGCACAGATGGCAGCTAGAATGGGATTGCCTCACATTGGATGATTCTTGAAGCAGTTGCAGTGTCCCCTCAGCTGTGCACAGATCAGCTTTAGTGTCCAATTATTTAAAAACCAGATGTTATTAGAGCCCTATTCACACATTACATTCAACACTCATAAAATGAGTGGACAGTGTAAATACCGATCTGTACAGATTTCTGTATGGCATCCGTATGGTAATCACATTATGTGTGCATGTGTTGATGGGACTGGAAGTAATCACTGGCTATTTTTCCATGGCAGCTACACACGTGAATAGGCCCTGCCTTGTCATTGATAAGGAGCAATTATCTCACTGTAAAAACAGCTTGCAAAAGCCAAAGTGGCTGCTAAAACTGTGCTGATTTATATCAGAATGGCTTTTCTTCCTTACATCTTGCTTGCATTTTTTAAAATTTATATAAGTTGATTTGTGGTGTTTTATATCCGTTTGAAGAAGTCACATAATATAACAATTTCCTTTCCCAGTCTTCAACACCGCTATGAAACTGAATGCTATTTTACAATATGAGATTTTTATGACATGGATATAGTATCTGTGTAGAGGGGGGGAGAAGTGTGTGCATAGCATCATCTTATCAGCATGTGTTCTTCTAGCAGAAAACCCCACGTGTCATACAACCCCCCCCCCCACCCCGAATGCATGCTGATGCAGCTGGAACTCCAAGCACATTTTCTGGTGACAGATATAGACCAAAGGGGTCATGTCCCTGGGCCAGTAGTTGGAAACTCTAACATTTCTGATCTCCTCCATAAACCCTGTGCTGAACTGATAGAAAAACCCAACAAAATGATTTATGGCAGAAGGTCAAGATAACATTGCGATAAATATTATACATAAAATAATGCTTACTAGCTGGACCAGAGCAGAGCATCTGCGCGCTAGTACTGTATTGCTCTTCTCAACCCCTGCCACAGCCCTGCACACAGCTACAGCCCCCTCAGAGACCTCCTCACCTGAGCCCCAGATTCCTCCACTCCTGCTCCTCCTCCTCCCAGGTCCCGAGTGGCTCCCAGCTGGAGCTTCATTTTGCCCCCGCCCAGCGTAGCAGCAGTCCTTGCTGCCACCGCCACCTCTGACTGGGCTCAACACCCATGCAGCTCTGCACTCCAGGCACCTCCAGAATGCCACGCATGCGTGTGCCATGCATCTCCTTAGTGCTTTATATAGAGAGAAGATTGTATAAACATTCTGTATATAATACCATCAATCTACAGGAACTGCGTTGCTTTTCATTCTTAAAGAAAGCTTTTACACCCTTGAACAGACTTCCAAAATAACCCACAATCATGTATCATCTTGAAATTATTCCAGGCTCCCACCAAAAGATCTAATAGTGTAATTAAAAAAAGAGAGAGAGATTGCTAGTAATAACATGCATTGTAGCTGCATTCTACAGAAGGAATAAAACCCTTGAAACTACCCTGAATGGGGATGCTTGGAGCTATTCTGCAATAATGTGTGTTGCAAACGGGAATAAATACTAAATGACAGAATAAAGCTTTAAGACAAAGTATGCAAAATGTCATTTAGAAACAGTTCACAAATTGCTGGCTGTCATGTATGACAAACACATGCTTTTAGCTTTCGCTTGCCAAGGAATTTTCAATATTGTTTCAATAAAGAGATAGTCATACTGCAACAGAATCACTTCAGAGCTTTACCTTGGACTCTTGTAAGCAACCAAACAAAATAGACTAAAAATACAATGGAGGCTCTCTTTTCAAAAGTGTGTTTAAAATTTCCATGCAATGCACCTAATGTCAGAAGCCTATTTCCTTACTGTAAAATGTCACACCTAAGCATGAAACATCTACTTTTGTCACAAAACACCATGAAATATACAAACCTAACCATGAAATTAGTAATTGCCTTGTATGATGAAATATGAACCCTCCATAAATCTAATCCAATTTTAAAATATAGGCAATCAGTGAATCACCTTACCTAAGGGAAAGCCTAGTGTCCTATAAGCAGACCAATATTCTAATGCTTAATAATCCATTTTGCTTTGCCTTATGATACTTCCTTCCCCTCCACCAACCCATTGTGAGAAGATCTCTACAATCCAGAAGGCAAATGAATACTACTGAATATTAGGGATGTGCACGAATTGATTTTTTAAAATTCGATTTGTTTTGTGTCTGAATCTGTCCCTCAGAATCACCCCAGATTCCATTTGGATTTCATTTTATTCTATTTATATTTGGATCGATTTGGACCACTTATAAAGGACCTAGGGACACAAAACATGGGTAGTGGGTAGGTCCTGATTGGTGCAACCTACCACCCAAATTTCAAGGCCGTGGGGCTCTTGGTTGATTTTTAATTATTTCTTTTATTATTTACTGATTTTGCATATTTCCACCATAGGAAATAATGGGGATTCAAAGTCACCCTATCCTAAGCCTAACATAGATAGGCTTTCATTTTTTTTAAAAAAGCTAAGCTCTAGCCCTTATAGAAGTGAAGTTATGGAGCAAAAATGTGCAGTCATGATTTTTCAAGTGTTTGGATTATTTGGTGTATAATAACTTTTCCTCATAATGAATCCCTGTGAGGATTCATTGCACACCTTCATTTCTTCTGTTCATTTTGACTGTCATTGGACAGTGCCAACTGTCAACTGCCATGTGTCAACTACACCCTGCCCCGACACACACACACACACACACACACACACACACACACACACACTGGGGTACTCAGTTTATTTTTTAGGAATTTTTGAAGTGTTTAGATTCTTTGGTGCCGTCATTACACACCTTCATTTCTTCTGTTCATTTTGACCCCACTGCTTTGCAGATGGGGGTGGAAAATTAGTGGCATCCCGTGTGCCAACTACCCCCCAACCTGCAAGCCACTCACTTTATATTTTGGGAATTTTTGAGGTGTTTAGCTTATTTAGTGTGTAATGAATCCTCATAGGGATTCATTATGAGGAAAGGTTATTAGACACCAAAGAGTCTAAACACTTGTAAAAATCCCTAGAACATAAACTTAGTAGTACCCCACTGCCTTGCAGGTGGGATTGGGGTATAGTTGGCACATGGCAGTTGACAGTTGACACTGTCCAATGACAGTCAAAATGAACAGAAGAAATGAAGGTGTGCAATGGATCCTCACAGGGATTCATTATGAGGAAAAGTTATTATACATCAAGGAATCCAAGCACTTGAAAAATATTGACCACAAATTTTGCTCCATAACCACTTCTACAAGGGCTAGAGCTTAGTTTTTGTTTTGTTTTAATAGAAAGCTGGGAATCTGGGGGAATTAATAGGAGGAATCCGAATCCTTAATAAATTAGAACAGAATCTGGCATGATTCAGTTTGGACCCAAATCTACCCAATGGACCACAGGGGCAATTTGTTCTGTCTCCAAATCACCTGAATCAGCTAGATTCAGGTACAAATCAATTTTTATCCAATTCGATTCACATATCCCTACTGAGTATAGGTCCAAAATTCTCAATGGAAAAATAGTTGGGTTCTGTAAACTGGAAATAGAACACAAAATTTTCTCTTCTATAATAAATTATTAATAAGACTGCCAACTGACTTAACCTTTTAAAAATTTATTAACCAACTGCCTTGCAACCAATGAATCAATTACATTTAAATAACATATTTGTCCAAACTGAAGACATCTCATAATTTAAGACAACCTCCTTAAAACATAAAGGTTAATTACAGGTTATACCTGCATTTACTCAAAAGGAACAGGACTTTGAATTTAAGACGACCTCCTGATTCCAAACCTCCTGATTGGAAAAAACCTAGTCTTGGATTGCAATGGATGCAATGGATCACTGGCATCATTAGGGGGCAGGGCAGGCCCCCCAGATGTTTTGGGGGGTTGCCCTGGAGCTCCTGCACCTTGCCTCTCACCTCCTCCTCTCTCCAAGTGGCAGTAGCAGAGGAGCTAATTAGTCATGCTGGGCCCAAGTGTGTGAAAAGCAAGCAGGGAAGTGGTGGCAGGTACGTACACATCACTTCCCAGCTGGCTTTTCTCATGGGCGGCAGCTCATTGATTAGTCCACTGATGCCACTGAGATGGCTGGAGCGGCTGCAATGGTGGCAGTGGCAGCAAGCTTACAGTTTTTAAAAAGTCATGGTGCCACAGGCACAGAAACAGTCTGGTCCTGGCCCCAGATTCTTTGCAGAGTGTAATATTATTGGATTCATACACAATCCTGCCACTGAAATTAGTTGAATACACTACATCTTACACCAGAATATACTGGTGTGTGTGTGTGTGTGTGTGTGTGTGTGTGTGTGTGTGTGTGTGAGAGAGAGAGAGAGAGAGAGAGAGAGAGAGAGAGAGAGAGAGAGAGAGAGAGAGATTTGGTAGTTTTTTGAAGAAATTCTGACTATCATACTTTCTGATTACCTACAGATACCACATTTTGCATGAACACTCTTGCCTCTTAAAGTAGCTGAATGCAGCACATTTTTACACTGGGATATGCTTTTACACTGGGATATGCAAATTTAATTTGCGGGGGCGGGGTGGTGGTGGTAGAAGAAATTCTGAATTACTAATCATAATTTAACTGTTATTGTTCTCAACAGATTTTTCACACTCAGGAATCAGATCAATAATTCCAAAACAACATAATGCCCAAGAAAAGCAGAAGATTTTTCTCAGCTTGGGATGTACTAGGATTAAAATTTAAAATATATGGTCAATATACAATAAAATGAATAATGATTGAAGCTAAAATCCTATAACAATTCAAACTTCTGTTGGCTCCCTTTTGCAAGCACATTAATAAAAGTTATATGGCAGATATTTAGTTTATTGAACTTTCCTAGAAATGTAATCTATACGAAATGACCTTCCTGGTCAACCTCACTGACTAGTTCTAAATATTTACCAGATACTGTTCTCATTTGTACAATAATGATATGGATCAGAAACCAGTTTTTGAATAGACACATTAAAAGCTCATAATGATATGGATCAGAAACCAGTTTTTAAATAGACACATTAAAAGCTCAAATTCCAGATAAGTCATGAATTTCCACCCTAAAGGCCATGGTCCAGTCTCATCATTTTCTGCATTTAGCAGGTTCCCAAATCCCCCTGTTCAAAAGCACCAATTTGGAATACAGTAATGGCTAAAGACTTCATCTTGTGTATGGTGGGCAGAGTCTAGTATTTAGTGGTCTAGTTAAACTCCAATGTCCACCAACCAGAGCTAGGTCAATGCAAAATCATTGTAGGTGGGGTGGACATACACTTGGAATGAAGGAACCTTAGAATTTGTTTTCAGTATCAGCTCACAATCGTATTACACAAAAATACACTCTTCCTCAAAGTTTCTTTGTTTCAGAGTCCTAATCTGGGGTGGGAGAAACCTTTTTGTTATTGCTATTGATTGTTAAATGTCAGGATGTCATGTTGCTTGTGTGGTTGCTTGTGTGGTTGCTTGTGTGGTTGCTTGTGTGGCCCTGTGGCTCCTGTGGGGCTTTTGTTTCCTTCAGGGGCCAGTAGGGATGAGAAGGGTCCAGGCTGGTTGGTTCCCAGTGGGATTGAGAGAGCAAGGCTGGGAGAGCTGCAGGAAACAGCTCCAGGGAGACAGCTAGGTTGGGTGGGGCAGGAAACAGGAAGCAATGTCAGGAAGGGGGCAGGGCTGGAAGTAGGCTTTAAGCCCTGTCAGCTCTGCACAGGGGTATTTAAAGATGAGAGCTGCTTCTGAGTATGGGAGCCAGAAGTTCTCCGGAGAGGGAACTGGCTGAATGCAGCAAGCCAGAAGGAGGACTCGGGTGACAAACTAAATGTCTCTCCTGGCTGTTCCTGAGGCTGACCTTTTTTCTTTTCTTTCTTTCTTTTTTCTTTTGGTGCTGACCCAGTCATTCTGGAGTCCAAGAAGGGCTAGGAGCCCACCCCATCCCCTGGGAGTCTGACATTAAACAACTGATAGTCATCAGAATCATTTGCCCACCTGCTGCAAATCACCAAGAGATCCCAATCTCCCTGCTGTTGTATGTAGCTGGAACCAAAGATCATTTTAATTCATATGGAACAATCATTTAAGTATAGCTTAATATTTATTTTCCATAGGTACTTGCATTCCCTTCACCAACAAGAGAAAAAGGAGCTTGCTTAGGTGAAATTTAACTTGGGATAATTCCCAGATCTTGAAAGTAAGCATTACTTAACCTCTTTATTGAAAATATATAGTAATTAGTAATCTAGCTTCATCTTGTCAGAAAGACATTTTTCTAAATATTTCTGTCATCCCTTTGAAAGATTTTTGAAGTACCAATATGTTTGGTAAACATTTATTTTTATTTTATTTTTTTAAAAAATCATTTTCAGTTATACTAGAAACTCATAAATCATTTTTTTAAAAAGTAATGATATCAAAACTTATTTTTTCAGATAGAAGCTGCCAGTTGGCTATCTGCCTGGGAACCAATGGCCTGAAAGTGGCATAAAGATGGTATAGAGGAGAAACTATGACTGAGGGGAGACTGAGCCTTCTGATTTCTTGGTGCAGGCTCTGGGGAGCTCTGGCACTAGATAGAAAAGCTATCTGTGAAATGGACTGGGAATGAGTGTGAGTGCACCCTGTAAGATCCTGCACCCTGTAAGCTTGGAGAGGCGAGGTGAAGCAACCTCTGCTCCCTCTCACTAAAGGCTTATGAGCCAAGTGAAACTGGAGGATGCTTCAAATTCTCAACATTTATTTGTGCTGTAAGCTCCACCCCTCATGCAAAACTTGGCAAAATCCAAACAACCTTGAGAATTGCTGCTGAAAATATCTGTAATCCTTGGTTTACATGTTAAATTTTCCCAGATAAACACATACCCAGAAATGGTCCACATTTCTCACATGAAAAAATGCTTTATGTGAACTCCCGCTAGTCACCGCTTACAGAAAGCTGTAGGCAAGGCATAGGAATGCATTTACTCTGTAAATGTAAAATACTCTCTTCCTACACTTAGCCAAAATTGCTGTCCTCTCCTGAACAAAATTCATCCAGCCAAGGGCTCACATTAATGGGCAATTCAATCAAGCTCTCTTTTCCCTCCTCAGAGCAAATGAGTCATCAGCCTCAAAAGTATTATCAAAAACGTTTGGGATCTAGTCATAACTGAGTGTCTCTGCACAGAATAGCAATCAAGGAGCTGACAAGTTAACTGAAATGTTACCTTTTTGTTGGTAAATTCACAATTGGCACATGCAGGGCTTTTTCCTAAAAGCCCCCTTTGGAAGCTTCCTAAGGATGGGATACTTTCCTTAGAAACACAATTCTTTGAAATTAAAGGACTTATTTCCACATACTGAAAATGTATTGAGTGTTGACTTAGAAGAACCATTATTGAAATTAAAGTGGCATGAATTGATCCTGGATTCTGCTGCATGAATTATGTAGCTCACAGAAGCAGGTAGGTATACTCTTCCCTCATCCACATGAGCAGAGAACTTGCTCTGATGGTTCCCTCACCAACTAACTATTCTCCCAGCTCCACAGAACATTGTTCCACCTAGAAAACAATGGTCTTCCTATTTATTTAGTAAGGATGCCAGAATCCTTAATCTAAATTTACAGTTGTATTGTTAGTTGGCTTTGGCTTGGAGAAGCTTAAGATCACAACAGGAACATCTGGGAATACAGATGTTTATAGACCAGGGTTTATTTTATATGTTTGTTTGTTCATTCAATTTATATACCACCCTTCCTAACGTGGCTCAGGGTGGTTTACAACAAAATAAAAAATAAATAACAATTAAAATTAAAAACCATTTAAAAGGAGATTAAAATTACAATTAAAACTATATGTCATTAAAAACCAGGCTAAAAAGATGGGGCTTTACGGCTCTCCTGAAGGCCTCCAAGGAAGATAATCCACTCATATCCACAAGCAGAGCGTACCACATCCCAGGGACGACAACTGAGAAGGCCCAATCCCAGACTGCCATCAGATGAACTGGTGGAACCCAAAGACAGACCTCTCCTGATGATCTCAATGAGCAGTGGGGATCTTGTAGAGAAAGGCGCTCTCTCAGACCTAAGTCATTCAGCCATGGTTATTCAAGATAATAACCAACACTGTGTACTTTGCTTGGAAACACATTGGCAGCCAGAGCAACCATTTAAGAACTGGCACAATGTGGTCTCTCCAGGGTACCCCAGAAACCAATCTGGCTGCTTCATTTTGAAATAACTGAAGTTTCTGAACTACATACAAAGGCAGTCCTACTTAAAACGCATTGCAGTAGTCCAACCTGGATGTTACCAGCTGGTGTATCACTGTTTTCAGGACCTTCTCCTCAAGGAATGGGTGGAGTTGTCAAATCAATCGCAGCTGGTAAAAAGCGCTCCTGGCCACAGCCACAGCCTTAGGCATCAGGGTGAGACCTGAGTCCAAGAACCTGTACTTTCTGGGGGAGTGTAACCTTGCCCAGAACAGGAAGTTTTATCCTGTCTTGCAGATTATGACCCCCAACAATGAGCACCTCCATCTTGCTTGGATTCAGCTTCAATTTATCATCCTTCATCTAACTCATTACTGCCGGCATTTAAGGGGCTAACACCATTTCCTGATATTGATGACAAGGAGAAACAGATTTGAGTGTCATCAGCATATTGATAACACACAGCACCAAATCCCCATTTGATCACCAAATGACCTCACCCAGTGGTTTCATATAGATTTTAAAAAGCATTGGTGACAGAACAGAGCTCTGGGAGACTCCATATATAGCTCCTGTTTCGAAGAGCAACTGCCACCAAGTGCCACCACCTGAAATCTACCCAAGACACAGGAGCAGAACCACTGTAAAACATTGCCTCCTATCACCAAATCCCTCTGGCGCTCCAGAAGGATGCCATAGAGAGATCCAAAAGAGCCAGTAGAGTCACACTCCCTCTGTCAGTTCCCTGGTGATGGTCATCTATCAGGTTGACCAAGGCTGTCTCAACCCCATAGCCCACTCTAAAGCCAGTTTAAAATGGGCCTAGATAATCAGTTTCCTCCAAAACCATTTAACCTTGGGTCTCCAGATGTTATTGGACTACACTCCTGTCATCTCCAGCAATGGCCTTTGTGGCTGGGGATGATGGGAGTTTTAGTCCAACAGCATCTGGGAACCCAAGGTTAGGATAATAGTGCAATCCTGTGCTTATTTACAGCTTCAGTCTCAGAGGCAATATTTAGTTGCCACTAAGTGCCAGTTGCAGGGCAGCAATGGCAGGAGAAGAGGCAAGCCCTCACCCCCTGCCTGCGGGCTTCTTGGAGGAATCCTGTGTATCCTTGTAGGCATCCTGTGAAAGTATGAAGACAGAAAGTCAGCAGGGGAAAGGGCACTTCCCAGGGTATTACACAGAGTGCAACATGTATGACTATTTGCCCCATGGGCAGAAGTCATGGGTGTGTGCTCGGTGCAAAGAGCTCCTGGCCCTTAGGGAACAAATTTGTTCCCTTGAGATCAAGGTGGCAGATCTGGAGAAGCTCAGAGAGACAGAGAAGCATGTGGACGAGACCTTGAGGGACGTGATAGAGGCATCCCACTCCAGGGCTGGTAGCTCCTCTGCTGTCAGGGAGAATGAAGGTCTCGGGCAAGGCAGACATCAGTCTGAGGAAGCGGGAAATGCTCTTTTAGAAGGGACCCCTTCCATGGATAATGAGCCCATATCCTCTCGCACAGGGGATACTCCTCTGGGGGGTGGGGGCCTCCTTGTAGTGGGTGATTTGATCATTAGAGGTATAGAGAGTTGGGTTTGTGACCCGCGTGTTGACTGCACGGTGATTTGCCAGCCTGGTGCGAAGGTTGAAGACATCACGCAGTGTCTTGATAGGCTCTTAGGCAGTGCTGGGGAGGAGACAGCTGTCGTGGTGCATGTTGGCACCAACGATGTGGGGAAATGTAGTCAGGAGGTCCTGGAAGCCAAACTTAGGCTGATAGGTAACATATTGAAGTCCAGGAGCCCCGAGGTAGCATTCTCAGAACTGCTGCCTGTTCCATACGCAGGTACAGTGAGACAGGCAGAGCTGAGGGGTTTCAATGCATGGATGAGACATTGGTGCTGGGAGGAGGGGTTTAGATTTGTTAGGCACTGGGATACATTTTGGGGCAAGCAAGGCCTATACAAAAGGGACGGGCTGCACTTGAACCAAGATGGAACCAGACTGCTGCCGCTTAAAATAAAACAAGTTGCAGAGCAGCTTTGAAAATGATGCCTGGGGAACAGCTGGCAGGAGTTGGGCAGTATCCCATTTGGCAAAAGCCATCCTTTAAAGTGTGAGGGTGCAAAGGATTCAGATAAAACAGAAGGGGACAGAGCAGAACCACATAAAGAGCAGACGGGAGCCTGTGCCAGCTGGTCAAAGAGTCAAAAGAAAGATAGCATACATCAGGTGAGAGATTCAGCATTAGGTGCTTATATGCCAATGCCAGAAGCTTCCGAGCCAAGATGGGTGAGCTGGAATGCTTGGTTGCTAATGCAGAATTAGATATAGTGGGCATAACAGAAACATGGTGGAACAGTGAGAACCAGTGGGACACTGCTATCCCTGGGTATAAACGCTATAGAAAGTACTTTTTTACACAACGCATAATCAACTTGTGGAATTCTCTGTCACAAGATGTGGTGACAGCCAACAACCTGGATGGCTTTAAGAAGGGTTTGGATAACTTCATGGAGGAGAGGTCTATCAACATCTACTAGTCGGAGGGCTGTGGGCCACCTCCAGCCTCAAAGGCCGGATGCCTCTGAGTACCAGTTGCAGGGGAGTAAGAGCAGGAGAGAGGGCATGCCCTCAACTCCTGCCTATGTCTTCCAGCAATATCTGGTGGGCCACTGTGCGGAACAGGATGCTGGAATAGATGGGCCTTGGACCTGATCCAGCAGGGCTGTTCTTATTTACTTATGATCTTATGTGGGCCACTGTGTGAAACAGGATTTTGGATTAGATAGGCCTTGAGCCTGATCCAACAGGGTTGTTCTTATGTTACTCAGAAGAAAATCCCACTATGTTCAATGAGGTTACTCCCCAGTATGTGTGCATAGGACTGCAATCTAATAGCACAATTTTATGCTTGTGTACTCGGAAGTAAATCCCATTGTGTTCAGTGGGGCTTAATCCCTAGTAAGTGTGTTAAGTAAGTGACTAAACACAACCTATATCACGAGGGGCATGCTGTGCTGAGGGACTCTTCAAGGACTGCATTGTAACTGCCTTCCTTCCAGGGCTGTTGCTGTCCCAGGTTCCACCATGCCTGGCCATTCCTAGCAAGCTACAGTCTCCTCATTCCTCACTCATATGTACCCTGTTGTTCCCTGGCACAAAATGCCACTCCTCAGGGCCAGCTCCAAGTTTCAGGGGTCCCTCAGCAAACTGCCTTTCATGGATCCCCTTAAGGTTTGTGCCAGTGAGGCTTACCTTGGAGGATGGGAGGAGACGTTGAGATGACAACAGAGCCACCATCTTGGCTGGGAATATCCATAACCATCACCTTACAAGCTATGGGCAGAGAGGTAGTCTTGGGCCTTGGCCCTGCTGAGGACCCGGAACTTTTGGCAGCTTTCGAAAAACATTGACCCCTGATGATGGTTTTGCCACTGTTGCTAGAAGTAACCTGTATACAGTTGCCTGAGGAGCAGTGGGCCACTAGACACATGCACATATAAAATGGGAGGGCTTCCTGGGTTGAAGGCATGCCTCAGCCCAGAACAGCAGTAACACACCTAGCAAGGGGGCAGCAAGGGATAAGCATAGGAACATAGGAAGCTGCCATATACTGAGTCAGACCATTGGTCCATCTAGCTCAGTATTGGTTACACAGACTGTCAGCAGCTTCTCCAAGGCTGCAGGCAGGAATCTCTCTCAGCCCTATCTTGGAGATGCTACCAGGGAGGAACTTGGAACCTAGATGCTCTTCCCAGAGAGGCTCCACCCCCTAAGGGGAAGATCTTACTGTGCTCATACGTTTAGTCTCCCATTCATATGCAACCAGAGTGGACCCTGCTTGGATAAGGGGACAAGTCATGCTTCCTACCACAAGACCAGCTCTCCTACAAGACCAGCACGGGAAGGGAGGTTATAGAGCTGAACTGTAACCCTAATTTTTGATCCACCCAACAAATGAAAATTAGAGATTAGAGGAGGAGGAGAGTATTATATGGCGAGTGTAACATATACGCAAACACATAGTTTTCCAATTCTGTTTTCTTTTCCTCATATAGCTGGAAATTCTGTATGGGGATTTCTTTTAATTATGTGTCTGTAGCTCTGCAATTTTATTTGATGCAAGTTTCAGTGTTTTTATATGTTATAAAAGATGTAAATAGCTAAGTACAAATGAACTTTTATCATCCACACATATGTAGTGTGAACAATCCCTGCCATTCATAAAGTGGCCTAGTAAATGCTAAAGCATGAATTTGGACAAATGCCAGTTTACAGTCAACCTGGGCAGCTCTTTGACTCATAGCTACAGAAATATTCTCATCTCTGTAGATTCCCATTCATTCATCTTGAATCAGCAAGTAGGAAAGCATTTTCTCATTTTCAGTAATCAAAGTAAGCCTCTTTCTGTCCACCTCCTTCTTCTAATCAATGCGAGCCCTAGGAGCACACATGAATGTTTACATTATGGATGAATCTGTGGTGATGAGGCTTAGAGTAGTGGCTTGCCTGTTGGGCAGGAATGTATCAAATCCCACTGGGCTGCTTCTAAAGACTCAAGTCTTTAAAGAGACCCCTTTATTCCAGGGCTAAAGATACCCCTTTATTGTGTGTGTGTGTGTGTGTGTGTGTGTGTGTGTGTGTGTGTATGTGTGTATGTGTGTATATATATATATATATATATATATATATATATATATATAAAATAAATATATATATGTGTGTGTGTGTGTGTGTGTGTGTGTGTGTGTGTATTTATATTGCACACAGAATACATGCAGCCCTGAACTCTACTTTGCCTCCACTGTATACTGCAAAGTGTCATGAATAATGGAAACTAATGGATATAATAGCACTGCCCTCTCTTCCGTCAAGTTCTTCACAGTTATGCAGCTGTATTGTGACATGAGCAATTCAGCACCATGTAAGCCTGATTGGGTTTGGCAAGCTGAAGGCAAATAAGGCTGTTACAATCTGAGAAATAATCAGGCATCTTTAGAGAAAATTGTGAGTGGTACTTGTGGTGATAAAATGAGTGTGTGTGCGTGTGTGTGTGTGTTCATTTGCTCGCTTTGTTTGGGTGCAGATATGATATTCTAGGAGCCTCATGGACTTTGGCAACTTCCCCTGCCTCAGAAATGAATTCCCTCACGCATGAGGATGTTTCTACTAGTCTGGTAGCATATAGGTTGTAACTGGGAACAAGTCTCTTGTGTCCAGACAAGAAGGTATGCCAGCCCTGGAGTGAGTAATAAGGGAGAAACTCCTGGTTTTCCCTTAGCTAATGCTATTACTATAAAAACTTGAATTGCTTTGCTCAGTCTGACAAAACGTCTATCCCAGCACTCTTACCAACATTAGCTAGCCAAATACTTCCAGTAAGCTTAATGACAGATATATAACCATGCCTTATCCAGACTAAATTAGTCATGACTAAGCCTCACTGCAATGGACTTAATTAACTTAATTTAAATTAGTCCTGTCTCATTTATTTCAGCTGTGCTTAATCTTGACTAACTCATTCTGGATTATGCCCACTGTCTCTAATCACAGACCAGTGTGTGCCTTACTTTTTGTTAAAAACTGTAATAACAACATGTATCACAACATCCTGTGGCGATGAATGCCTTGTTCATTCCCTTGCAATAATCCCTGTATGTAGGCCTGCTTCATTTGCATTCTTACTGTGAAACCCTTAACTCTAAAACAGTGGTTTTCATGTGATCTGGGAAACTCAATGGTTTTCCAGAAGATTCTGGTGCATACTGATAAAAAGATGAGTTGTTTTGCTCGATCAGACATAGGCTGAGTTCAGATGTACAGAATAACCACAGTTATAGCTGGCTGAGGACTGCAGTATACCCAAACATGTGAAACCATGGCAAAAGCTAACTCTGGTTTGCCTCGCCAAACTCCAGTTTGAACCTTCAGTTATCTCTAAGTTTTGCTACCAACAACTAAGCTTTTGCTGCTGAAGTATAATGCTGGAATGCTGACTTAGCTATAACTGCTGCTTCGGGGCTATTCCAAACTCCAATCATAGATGTGGCGGGGATGTGACTTGGAGACAGGGCGACAGGGAGGGGCTCCCTTCTCCTTCCACTGGAGTTTGACTGGCCATGGTTTGGTGAATGTCTGTGGTGCAATTTGGAGTTAAGAACTGAAACCTTGACCATTCTTAACTCCAGTTAACTTGTACATCTGAACTGGGCCATAAAGTCTATCCAAGACGGTCACCAACGTTAACTAGCCAGCTACCTCTTGTAGGCGTCAAAGAGGGCATGGCAGATATATAACCACGTGATAGATGTGTATGGTTTTCCAGAAGATTCTGAGAGTATTCCTCAATGAGTCCATCTATAATGGCAGACAAGCTTCCCTGAAAGCCAGCTTGTCCACAATTGCAAATTTTCTTCCACAATGGATACCTGCAAGAAACATTTTTTAGCTGTGCTCTAGGATACATTGAAGTAATGTAACAGTGAAGCACAGCAGGCCTGGCCAGTGTCTCACATGCACCCTACAGTGTGCTCCAAATCTTCTGCAAAACGCTGACTCCACAGCAGGTACATCAATGTGGGGAAATTTTCCTGAAGGCAGAAGGTTTGAAAACCACAGTTCTAAAGGGATAATTCCGTCCCCACTTGTGCCTAACGTTGTGGTCACTTGACATCCTATTTAAGTCAATGAGGTTGCACAAGTGTAAGGCTCTGATGCTGTTTTAACCAATGTCGAAATTACATATGGTGCTTAAGTTAATGAACACTCTTGACTGTGATTTCTGTATGACAAACCATCCTCCAAGAGGGGTCTGTTTTCCAAATGATTATTACCTCTGGCTGAGAATGGAACCCTGTACATTTCCCTGTGGAAATCCCTAGCCTCTTACTCTTTACATAGAACTTTCTACATTAGAAGGCAGAATGCATTTCCCTTTCAGTTCGCTGCTCTTTGACTAGGAGGCACCCTGTTGGAAAATTACACTGAAATAAATTATGATCCGAAACCTTGACCAGAAATACATTTTCTCATTCACCTCCCAGTCAACAGGCTTTTATAAAGTCAAAGGAAGCCATTTCTGGCTCTCAAGGAATTGAAAACAATTCTACTCATTTTCTCAAGTCACAAAAATTAGACATGGGAAGACAAACTGTTTCAAGGATGAAGAAGGGAAGGCTGCAATCCCAGTCATTTACTAGGAAGCAAGTCCAACTGAATGAAATGGATCTTACATCCAAAGTAAATCCACTTAGGATTGGGCTGCAAGTGACAAAGGAACCATTTTAAATTTGTATTCATTTCTGTGCGTGTATATTTTTAAAAACTTAGTCCAATTTAGTTTAGTTTATGGTTCTAGCTCAAGTTCATTCCAATTCTCTCCCAGCTGCCTTCTTTACTAATAGGTTTTTCTTATGCCCCTGCCAGATACCTTAAATACCAACTTTATCAGAAAATCCCTCTTTCCCCACCTTTCACTCTTGCTAAATCATTTGTCCCTGCTCCTACCTGGTCCCCTCCTGCTTTCCCTCTAATAGTCTTAATATGCTCACATAACTCTGTTTTCTCTTTTCCCACATAGCACTCATGGCAAAAGATTACCAAGGCAAGGAAAATAATGGGAGTTCAGATTATAGAAGTCCCCACTGTTATTTCTGAGATTATGGCAGTACAGAAATTATCTACCCAAGGAAGTTAATATATTATAGAGGATGTTTATATGCAGAAAAGCAGCCTTCATTCAACCTGGAGGTTTTCCCAACAGTGATTTACTTCTTCTTTGCTACTTTGCAGGGGAGGGGGAATTCAGATGAGATAACATGAAGAGAAAGTATAACTTGGAAGAAAACTCACATATGGCTTAGAGATAGAAGGAACTGTGCACTAACGACAGTGCAGTTGGCACACCACCAGAATATTACTGCCCCAGTTAGAATGATTTATAGTTGGCCAGTTGCCAGAAATAGGAGGTGGTAAACCTCGGAGATGGGAAGCACAAATAGCTGTGCTTGCTACTGGTGTGATGTATATCAGCAAACACATATGCCACGTTAAGTGTGGAATCTGGATTGGGGCACCTGGGAAATACAAGTGGCCATCATCCACAGTCCCAGCACCCATGATTCACATATCCGGGGTTGGGCCATGTGTACCCAGCCCCATTATACATGGATTTAAAAGTGCTTGAATTTTGCCTATCCATGGTTCCTAGGTGGTCAGAAATGACTTCCAAGGTCATTTACGGCCACCCTTTTACTAAACGGAACCAGTTTGTGGCTCTTTGTTTAAAAATCTTTCCCATGTGAATTTTTGTGGGGAAATGGCAGAATTGAGGTCTTTGGGGGCCATTGCTGGACAGCTGGATATCTGCACAGCATGACACAGTATGCTGTTTCTTTAATTTCTGCCTTTGAAAGCATTTTTAGCCTTTTTTCAACCCTGAGGAACCTAACTCCCCAATTCCCATTGCCTCAAGGTCTCATTATCTGTGGTTTCATTATCCATTCTTGGGCAGAGTAGAACCCCCATGGATTATGAGGGCCTCTTTACCAACCTGTGTTCTCTGCCATCTTTCCCACTATTTCCATATAATCCCAAGTTAAATGCTCTAGCTGGCTCGTTTTGTGATAAACAGAAATAATCACAATATTTGTATTTTATAGTCATTTAATAACCAGAGTTCAAAACGGATTTGGCTTGAGCTTACCACACACCTACTGAAATTGAACAAATCATGCCTTCAGGGTAATGGGGAACTTTGCCCTTCTCAGCATTTGGGCAAGTAGTGAAAAAATAAATAAATTACCTAATACAACAATATAGGGCCGACTCTTTTGACAAGCTGAGTTCCTTCAACCGGTTATTCTCATATTTGCAAAGATTTATTTTCTATTGCACTGGCCAAAATCAATACCTCGGTATTGTTCCAGGATCAAGGGCCAAATTATAATACTAGTTTTGTTATGTAACTCCTACTTACCAGACATTTGGCAGAAGGCATCAAAACATCAGGGAGAAAGGTCCCCCACTCCTGTTTTGTTTTCATTCTAGCTCTCCAGTTTGAGGACATTCAAATCTCCTGCAGGCACCCCTAGTAAAATACCCCATTAGTCACTCAAGACAAATGCCACATTTTGCCTTTGCTCTTTTCCCAGGCCTGCTACCTCAGACCCTTTCAACTGAGATGCCAAGGACTGAGCTCCAGGTCTTCTGCATGTAACATAGGGGCTTTCCACTTAAAGGCCCATGCCAATGCTTTTCAACTGTTTCCAGCAGGAAGGTAGTGAATATATTGTTTTGGGGTACACACATATACACAGTTGGGAATAAGGACTGACATAAAACACAACTTTAACCTATGGAGTAATTCAACCATTTGTACAGCAGTTTCCAACCTTCTTCTGATAACCCCATGTGACCTTAAGGCACATTCACAAATTAACATGTGCTTAGTAGGGTTGACTAGTATCCCATAAAAGGGAATGTCTCTAAATTATAAGCTATCACTACAGTGGATACAGATGGAACTGGGTGGCACTGTTCTACAATGATTCTGTTCCTACTTCTCTGGCAGATTCCAGATGGTGTTGCTTAGAGAGTGTTGCCCTGCAAAGTGGGAGTTGATGTACGGATTTAATGTACAAGACTCTATTCTGTCTCCACTGCTCTGTAACATCTACATGGAACTGCTGGGAGAGATCATCAGGAGACCTGGTGCAGTGTATTATCAATATGCTGATGACACCCCAATCTATTTCCCCATATCAATTTCATCAGCAAATTACACTACTTCCCTCAATGCCTACCTGGATAGGCTGGATGAGGGATAACAAACTGAAATTGAATCCAAATAAGAGGAAGGTACTGACTGTGGCAGGAGGGGGGCGGGGGTCAGAACTCAATAGATGGTTTAAATTTGCCTGTTCTGGATGGGGTTACACTCCTCCAGAAAGAACAAGTACGTAGCTTGGGAGTGCTCCTGGATTCAAAGATACTGAAGGGTACTCTCTTGCATTGAGGCAACGGCCAAGGGCACTTTTTAATCAGCTTTGGGTGATACATCAACTACGCCCATTACTGGAGGAAATTGACCTTAAAACAGTGGTACATATGCTGTTAACCTCCAGGCTTAACAACCACAATGCACTCTATGTGGGGCTGCCTTCGTACATAGTCCAGAAACTACAGTTGGTGCAGAATGTGGCAGCAAGACTGGTCTTCAGGATAACTTGAAGGGATCATATAACACTGATCTTAAAAGAACTGCATCAACTGCCAATGTTTCCGAGTGAAATAAAAAGTGCTAGTTATTAGTATAAAGCCCTTTAACAGCTTGGGTCCAGGGTATTTTAAAAAGTGCCTCCTTTGCCATGAACCCTCCCACCTATTAATCATCTGGGGAGATCCAGTTACAGCTACCACCGGCTCATCTGGTGGCTACTCAAGACCAGGCCTTCTCTGTGGCTGCCCCAGGGCTCCGGAATGCAATCCCTGTCAAAACCAGAGTTTCTCCATCTCTGCCTGTTTTTTAAAAGACCCTTAAGAAGCACCTGTTTTCTCAGGCTTTTAATTAATGTCAATTGGTTTTATATCATAATTGTTGAAATAATTTTATCCTGTTTTATATTTGTTGTAGTTTAACTTATGTTAAAAATACTTATATTAACTTAGGAATGCACGTCAGGTGGTATTAAAAAAGATAGATAGATAGATAGATAGATAGATAGATAGATAGATAGATAGATAGATAAAAACATAACACACATGTAAATGGGTGTTGTGTCCAGCTTATGAAATTAACTTTGCAATAATCCTTGCAAGTTAAATTCCCATGAATGACATTTAGCTAACATGAATAATCTAAAGTGATCATTAGATATTATTTACCTAGGATATTTTTTGCACAAGAAGCAATTGTTTTTCATATTTATAAAAGCATGTGGAACTATAAGCTTCATATCTTTTAACTGAAAACCTGATCATCGTGACACAAAGCCTTCTAATCTAGAAGTGTGGAAATCTGCCTCACTGGACTTCTATTACTATATTGCAGAGAGTTTATATAGCTTCTAAAACAGAACATGTTACCTACTGTGATGCTATCATGTGGGTATCCAAACTACAAGAGAATCCTATGACTCAGTCAGACAGTCTGCTGACCTCCAGGAACCTCTCAGTGACCCAACAATTTGGGTTAGCTGACTACAGAGCCATTTTTGGAAGGGCAGTATATAAATTAAAATGAACCACATAAATAAATAAAATACTGAAACATCATGCGGGTGTGGTTGGCAATGGATAAAATATGTAATCAGAAAAGAGAAATTCTGGGTTGAAAGTCTATGGGAGGTCACCCAAGAGTGCAACTTTGGATGATCACTGCTCAGGATAGGCAGGTAGCACTGGAGAATGTATAAATACAAAGTTCCCAGACAGGGGTGTAGGGACAATGGAGCAAGGGGGGACGACCATCCCTTGGCCGCCAGAGTCTCGGGAGGAGCTGTCAAGACACCTCCTCGCCTTTGGCCAGGGCACTCCCTTGCCCTGTCCCACACCCATCCAGCAAATGAAGTACTTGCTGTCCGGCAGTGTGAGGCATGCCTCTCTCTTCCCAAGCCAGTGTTTCATTGAAATGCTGTCTCAGCTGGGGAGCCCAGGCAGGAGGATGGGAGAGGGTCTGAATGGGCCCTCTCCTGTGCTATAGCCACACCCCCTACATCTGACATCAAATGCAAGGATTATGGCAAATACTAGGGATGGGACAAGTCAGCCCCTGCAGAGTTTCCCACAGCTTGCAACCCAACAAACCATTGGCTGCAGGGGCTGACTGGCCCCGTTCCCAGTAATGGGCACATCCTTTGTGTCTGATGTCAGATGCAGAGGGCATGGCTTGGGGTGCAGATGTATCACGCACATGATAGGGGCCATGGAGCTGCCAGCAGGACCCTGTCCTTTGGCTGCATGCCCCTGTTCCCAGATTAGACAAGGTAACTGTAGAATTCACTGCCACGAAGTATGGTGATGGGCACTGGTTTAGGTGACCTGAATTGGACAAATTTATGAAGGAGGGGTCTACAAGTGGCTGTTGGTTATGACCGCTAAATAGAATCAGACACAGAGGCCATTTCTGGCTGGTTGCGGTGGGAAACATG
Source organism: Hemicordylus capensis (assembly GCF_027244095.1). Taxonomy (NCBI): domain Eukaryota; kingdom Metazoa; phylum Chordata; class Lepidosauria; order Squamata; family Cordylidae; genus Hemicordylus; species Hemicordylus capensis. The sequence goes on along the minus strand of NC_069661.1, from coordinate 93,394,906 downwards.
ATGCTAGACTAGCCAAGCTTAGGCCTCATCCATCAGGGATATTCTTATGTCCTTAAGGCCATTGATGTTTCTGGTTAATCCCTGTTGCCTTTAGGGTTCTGAATGCAGCCTATACACTCTTTGCCCCAGTTCTTACAGTCACCAGGGCTAGCACCATCCTGGCATGGTGGAGCAGCAAACCGCTCCATTCAAAGTATTGATTGCACCCCTATTCCCCAATATTTTGAGAATAATTTTACAAACAAGGTCTCAACATGATAAGTTGTTCACAGACCACAACACAATTTGATATCTGACTGATCAAGTGAGGAGGTGGTAAGTTTATTGATCCACCATGTAGGGATAGTAGAGATGTGAACGGAACCATTCGGCGCTCCATTCTAGAAGTGCCGACCCAGCCCCAGCAACCGACATTTGAACCAGTTCCGTGCACATCCCTAAGGGATAGTACTGCCACTGACCAGTACATGAACTTAATTATAAGTTTATATAGGCCTTTTGACACTTTTTAATTCTTTGATCTGTATTTGCTAATGAATGGCAAATTGGCTTATCTAGCAAATCAGTAGATAGGTTGTCATGGTGATTAATTTGGGCATTCTCCCTTTATGATCCAGAAGGCTTCCTGTGCTGAAAAGCAATTTACTAGGCAAAGATATACTTCTAACCAGCTGAAAAACAGCTAGAGCTATGGAATTCACTAATTAGCACCAGCTCTATTCATTACACACATCACCGAGGGCCAGACGTATGCTTATCCCACAAAGACAGTCATGTAGCTGCCATTAGTGAAAGTCTGGAAGAACATCTTGAGAAGAATAAATGATGTTTTCATAGTTCTATACTTTTCAACCAGTAAGATCTGTGAGTGTTTTTTGTTTGCCTATTTTAATGACAGATGATTAATTAATACCCTTTTATGAATGGGAAAAAACCTCTGATGTTAATGATCACAGGATACTCTTTGTATTGGGAAGGAACTGTTTTGAGCTACAGAACACTGTCAAGTCAACCAGAAGCTGGGAATCAAATCTATTCTGTGATTTGTGAGGGGCCTCAAAGGCCCAGCTCTGCAGCTATTGATGAAATAAGCAGTTCAGGGGCATTTCAGTCCTCGGAGGAGGTCTACTAGGGGAAACAAAGGGCACTGACAGCATGATCTGAACTCAGAAGTCAATTCCACTGAGCGCAATCCATCATTCTTATGTGTGCAGATCACAACTGGCAATGGGGTGGATGTAGAAAGGAGAGGTCATGCCCAAGTTTAATGGGATTTACTTCTAGACAACCCCTGCTTAGAATTACAAGCACAATTATACTCTGGAAATTACAAGTGAAGACTCAGGCCCCATTCAGACATAGCGTGAAACCTTGGGTAGGCAAAGCTGTGGTTAATCTGTGAAGCAGGGAATCATGATGCAGATGACTGACTTACTGCAGTTTGGAAACCTCCAGTTTCTGAGCAGAGGAACCCCTCCTTTTCCTAGTCTGCCCAGGCTGCATCACAGCAAGCTCTGTTGTGCATGCACCATCAGACTGTGGGTAATGCATCATAATGCTAGTGAAGCTGCAACCATTGGCCATGATGCTAGATGGTGCATACTCAGTGTGATCATGTCATTTCAGCAGAGTTCACCCGCCCTCGGCAGGGCAAAGACATTTTAACCCTTTCCTCACACTCAATCAAAGTTTATTACGGTCTATGACCAGCACAACAAGGGGGGGAAAACAATACAATTAAAATATAAATAATTTAAAAAACAAACACTGCACACACCACTTGTTCTGCACTTGAGCAGGAAAGATATTGTGCCCCCACTTCCCTCCCCCTCATTCCCACTTGTACTGGTTAAAGATAGGCTGCACAAGTGTTCCCCTACCTTTTTCCATATGTTCGCAGAATGAGTTTGTTACCAGCAGTGGCCATTTGCGACATATCCACTCCAACCTATTCGCCAGCAGATATGTCAGGAGATGCAAGCCCCTGCTCCCCATTTCTCTGGGGACTTCCATTATTTCCTCCCCCTAGACCCCCATCCTTATCCTGTGTATGCATGTATATATGGATAGGATGAGACTGCTAGGAATGGTTGAGTGTACTTAGAATTTGCCCCTTTGATTTTTGGTATTATTGTTTTATATTTTGCACATGTTGGTAGGAAAAGGGGAGCCCAGCCCCTTCCCCTGGGTGCAAGCATGCTTATTCATTCATTCATTCATTCATTCATTCATTCATTCATCATTATTTATTCATTCATTACATTTCTATCCTACTCTTCCTCTGAGGAGCTTATTTTTATCCTCACAACAACCCTGTGAGGTAGGTTATCTTGGCCAAACCTCATGAGAAGAACCATACATATAAAGTAGGATTAAATGACACAAGACGAAGATGGATTCTGCTCTGGAGCAGACCACTCTCTCATCAGTGCCTGGCCACAAAGACATGCATGCAGGCTAGAGGGCTTCTACTGCCAGCCTGGTTGACTTCCACCGAAGCCCTGGGAAGGGTCCCTCAGCAACATCCCTCCAAGCGATTAAATGATTCTCTCGATTCTGCACAATACATCTCCATGCTTGGTTTAGCTTCTCACAGTCACTTGGCTAGCCAGGGACCATTCTAATCCATGGGTGCCCCATCCCGGAGTGCCCTGTGGTGGCCTAGGTGGCCAGATTTGGCTTTAAAAAAGCCAAATTCTGGCTTACGGCCCATTTGACCCACGAGTATACCCCTTAGGTTCTGGCAACCCTGGTGGTGGCTGGTTTACATTCGCCGCAGGGTCAGACCCCGCCGGTTCTGATTAGCCTCGGACATAGGATTCATTCCCAGTTTGTCGTTGTCTGCCCATGCATCTCAAAACTGCTTTAATACCCAAAGCAGCCCGGACTACTTTGGAGTCTGGAAGGTTTAGTGCAAGGAAGAAGGTGTGGAGTATGAGCTCTTTTGTTAGCCTTTGTTGCCAGGAGCCCCACAAAAGTGGGGCCCCCTGAAGTTGGAAGGTTTACCCCATGAGAGTGCAGTCAAATGGAGAGCTAAAACATATTAGTGTTTCTGTTTTCTCCGGTGGACTGTCCCTCTCATGAGAAAATTAACCCCCCAGCAAGAAAACCACCACGAGGATGAGAGGGTGTTGGGTATTGCTCATTGGTTTGCCCGGTCTGCTAGCCTGTTGGCACCCTTGGTTACAGGGAACCAAACCCTAGGATCATTTGCCTGCCTTCATATACATATCCCTTCATAGAAAGTAAATAAGATCTGACCCTAGTGCCATTTTAATGAAACACTAAAATTCACACAAACACACACACGGAAGGGTGTCAGAACACCACAAAACAATCTATTCCACCATTATAGGAAAATAAATGAAATATGAAGTAGAAGAGGCTAGAAGGGAAAGGTTTTATACCCATCTGGGGTCAGCTGTATCCCCCAAAGGACAGTAAGCTGAATATCTGCTTTCAAAGGGTTCTGTCTGAGGAATATGCAGAGGAAATGGTTCATTAAAATGTTTCATTTTTCTTTCTCACATTAACCCAAAGTGATAAGCATGTCAGTCTTAGAAGAAAATGAGAAATGAGTGGGGATTATTTCTGTAATCCCTTCCAGGACAACATCATTTTGCCTTTAAAAAAAAAAATGTATTAGGCAAGGCAACTTTGATATCACCTTGTAGCTCATCCAGTTTTATTTAAAATAAACTTATTGAAACATTGGTAGAAAGACTAGAACATAAATAGCAACAACAACAAAAAATAAGTTGGGATGCTCTTATTACTTTACAGACCATTGATCCATCAGGCCACTGATCTGTCTAATTCAGTCCTATCTTATTCCAACAAACAGCAGCTCTCTAGGCACTTATGTGGAAGTCTTTCCCACCCTGACACTTGAGACTCTTTTATCTGGAGCATGGGCGTAGCATCTATTGGACAAGGGGTGCAAATGTCTCCGGGCCCAGAGGGTCAAGGGGCCTACAAGGGCCCCACTGCCCCACCCCCGCACCTCCCGCTGCCATTTCCTCTTTGTTGTTTTTTGGTGGTGGTGGTGGGCAGGCTTCTCCCCATTCTCCCTGGCCAGCATGCTGGCTTCTCTTGTGCCTGCATATGGGCCTCTCCACTGAGTAGGGAAAGCATCACATGCCATGACGTCATGGCACGTGATGCTCTCCCTACTCAATGGGAAGTCCCGCACAGAGGCATGAGAGAAGCCAGAGCATCGGCCAAGGAATGGGGAGGCCAGTGCACCAGGGAGAAGCCGGAACATGAAGAAGCCCACCCACCCGCCAGCCTGCCCACCGCCGCCGCTGCCGCCAGCGGTAAATAGATGGGGAAGCACAGTGGCAGAGCTGGAAAGTTGGGAGCGTGGCTTCAGCGCTTGGGTATGTAGGGAGCCCGCAAAACAACTTTGTTCCCGGGCCACTGGGAGTCTCCCTACACCCCTGATTTGGGGAGGCTTGAGATTGGACTTGGAGCCATATACAAAGTAAGGTCTAGGAGAGGAGAGCTGGTCTTGTGGTAGCAAGCATGACTTGTCCCCATAGCTAAGCAGGGTCTGCCCTGGTTGCCTATGAATGGGAGACTTGATGTGTGAGCACTGCAAGATATTCCCCTCAGGGGATGAAGCCGCTCTGGGAAGAGCTGAAGGTTTCAAGTTCCCTCCCTGGCTTCTCCAAGATAGGGCTGAGAGAGATTCCTGCCTGCAACCTTGGAGAAGCGGCTGCCAGTCTGTGAAGACAATACTGAGCTAGATAGACCAATGGTCTGACTCAGTATATGGCAGTTTTCTATGTTTCCTAAGTGCCACACCACAGAGCTATGACCCCTCCCAGACATGGATGTGGCTTTTACTTCTATCTGCTCTGTATGCATTTGAGAATACATATTCCCAGTCACTGACTTGGGTTTCAAATGCATGGCTGTGCTTCGACTGGAGCCCATAGATAATCAGTTGAGTAAGAAAAAATGATCAATATTTTCTCAATGAAATAAAAAGGATGAAGAGTTCGAATCAGGTTCAAAACATCTCAAAGCACTGGTTATATATAGTTATTTTGGGAGCTCATGATATAGCGGGGACGGTGGGGGAAGAAGCAGTTTGTGGCTGGGTTTTTAAATGTGCAACTGTATTTGTACATGATGTGGCTGTTGTGTGTTTATAGCATGTGCATATGAATCATATGGAGATGAAGATCTGCACTGACCAACATGCAATGGACAAGCCCCCAAAAGCCAGGACCAATAATCCCTAACACATTCCACTTCTTGTCTCTGTGGGTGTGCAGATACATACATCTCACCTTCAAATGTTACATTCTTACTTTTTTGCATTTTCTCTGTCCTAAAAGCTGCCCTTCTACAGAAGATACACCTTGTTTTCTGGAGAGCAGGGGACAGTTTTCCCTTCCCCTGTATTATCAGCACTTTAAAAACTCTTCAAGGCAGGGATTTTTCTTCTTTTCATTTAGCATATCACTTAGGACAAATATTCTCTTATAATGCCACTACTGTGTGAATGCTGATAATAACCATTTTTCTCCTCAACTGTCTCTCACATATTTTACAGATCACCTAACTAGCTTTTAAAATGTAAACACAGAATCCATATTAAGAAACAATTTCTTCCAAATGGTCCACTTTCTCCTCATTTGATATTCCATCTAGCTTTGCATCAAGACACTATTTGCCTGTGGAATTATGTTAAATAGAAGACAACATTCCATAATTCTTTGCTTCATATTTTTCTCTCTATCACATGAACGAAGCAGAAGTCACCTTGTCAAAAAAGATTCAGTATCTTATTAAAGTGTGTGTGCAGTGACAGGACGGGAGGGGACTGGACACATTATTTTTCTAAATACCAACACTAACTAATAGGTTGGGCAGAATTTTGAGCAGGAAGGAAGTGCTTATGGCCTTCATGGTATGCGCAGCAGACATCCACAGCCAACAGCTGCAGCCCTGGAAAGATGTTGCTTTCTCTATTTGGGAAGGAACTTGAGTGATAAATATGCCAATTAATTGCAGAAACCTGCAAGCTAATCTCGGTACTGATAACCATGCATTGTCCATGATTGTTTAATAGTGCTTTGACTCAGATAAGGTGCTTGAAAATGTCTTTTTCCCTTAGAAAGGAGTATAGTATTAAGTGCTTTATTTGGAACATGTTGACTGGAGTGCTACAAGCGCCCTCCTCTGGCTATTTGATGCTACTGCCTCATAGGTAGGGACAAGTTTTAATAATACACAGATGCCAGGTTTATCGTCCAGTGGGCTGCGGTTTCCAGGAATGAAATGCCTTCCATTAGGAGAGATAATAATGGCACAGATATATTGAATCCAAAGGTTCCTGCAGCACACCAGGCAGACTAAAGCCAACCGTCAATTAATGTAGCAAACAGATGCCAGTTTGTGTAAATTAGTGGGACTTCATAGTAGCTGATTTCTTTAATCTCCAATAGAACTGATGATGCAGAAGACGTTGATCTTGATGCTTGCTTTCATGCAGCTTTCAGGTTAAGGATGTAGTTGCCGTCTGTCTCCTGGAGTTAGGGGAAAGGCTTTCAGCTGCTTTGGCTTATATAGTAATAAACAGAACCTATCCAAAGAGAATCAGAAGTGAAGCAGATTCATTTCTAAAGACTGATGCACTGCTAGAGCAAAAGAGATCTATGCATAGAATCAGCTTTTTGCTAGCATTGCTGCTACAGGAACAAGTACACATCTGGATGTGTATCCCCTTCCACATTGTGATGCTCATCAGTCCCCTATTTAGTTAGCTACAGGTGTTATTCTTTGGAGGGTACTGTAGTATCTATGCTGGTTATGGGAGACTTCCCATTCTTAGGCAGTATACTTCTGATGCAAAACCTCTGTGTTCAAAGGCAGGTGGTCTGCCACCACCTTATATGCTACTGCAAGGCTCTGGTCATCTCGCCTCCCTGGTAAATACAATTACCACTTCATTGCTGCCATACATGCCTTTACTAGTCCATTCACCACCCTGCTCCCACAGCCTCATATAGCTTGGAAGGGCCCCTGTTACCTTGCCACCAGCTTGTGCTTCCTCACAAGCATTCACCCTGCCTTGAGTTCTCTTCCACAACCCATTGCCACCTACTTGCATTCCCTCAGAAGTTCATACACTCCACCACAGCCATGGAAATGGTGCTGGCAGTACACTTCCCAGATGTCCCCATCTGTTTTCCCAATGTCCCTGTGTGAATTCTCATCCCCATGGGCTTTGCTTCCTGCAACATTTGATAAATAGTTTGATAGATAGATACATGGATAGATAGAGGCCCTCCCACCACCAGAAATGTAATGAACTGCACCAGAGATGGCCAGGGTGGAAGCAGCACCAAGGGGATGCTACAGATTCATAGGGATTGCAGTGCCCAATGAACAGACATAGCAGTCAACACTTGTTTTCCAGTGTATTTAAATTGGCCTTTAAACTGCTGCATTTTAGCCACTTTCTGCACCAGATCTGAAAGGGTGGTGTTCCCTAGTTGATGCCTGCAAACCTTCAGACAGATAGGTCAGACAATTTAGATTTTATCGCCAAGAGAATATACAGGGCTTGTAATGTTAAAATACTGAAACAACTCCCCCATCTTCATTATATTAACAGAATTGTGACATAAGGAAAGGTTCTATGGTAGGAGTTTTCTGAAACTCCTTAATGAAACTGCTCTTGGGGTATTGGCAAACAACCCCAACTAACTTTTGGGCTTGTGTGGGGAATCAGCAACTCTAGAGAGAGCAGCTCATTTCAGAATAAATTTCTGCAAAACTTTGGTCTTGGAAATGACTGACAGAGAGTTGAAGTCAAATGCAATCAGGGGTATTTAGGGTTTAGGGGTTCAAAAAGAAAATCTTGATTAGCAAGCAACACAATATTAACTAACAAATCTAACCAGGCTAATAATATTAACTAGCTGACCCAGGTACAGAGCATCTGCACCCCTAGTTCTCCCTTCCTCCCCCTCCATTTCAGGGCTCAGCCTGTTTTCTTCCCATTCCTTCAGCCAGTCTCCCTCTCCACTGGCAGCTCCCATCCTCCTCGCGAGGAGGCCAGTGACCCCATTTTCACTGCCTGCTCGGCTGCTCACAGTGGCACCACCACCGCCTCCTCCTTGACCTCCCTCCCCACGCCAGCTCTTGTCCTCCTTGCGGGGAGCCCAGAGGCCTGTTTTTGTTGGCTACTTGGCCACTCACAGTGGTGCTGCTGCCTTCTCCTCGACTTCCCGGCACGTCCCTCCCCCTGCCAGATCTCACCCTCCTCATGAGGAGGCCAGCAGCCCCATTTTCACCACCTGCTCAGCTGTCCTCAATGGCTTGCAATGGCTCTGTCACCCCCCCTCCTCAGTCTTCCTCCCTCCCTCCCTCTCTCCTCACCAGCTCTCGCAACTCCCAGCAGCTGCTCGCGAACTCTTGCTAGAGCTGCCATGCATGAGATTAGCCACAGGTATGCCCTAGAGAATTACATATGGAGATAGTACTAAATTGAAGCTCATGAAGAGGCATTGAGGCTTAAGATCTGAATTAAATCCACTCAAGGCGGACCAGAGAAACTGTCTTAGAGAACAGCTTTAGACTTTAAAGGGGAGCAGGAAGAGAGGGGAGCAAAAGATTTAGGAACAGGGATTAGTTTACCTAAGTTCCTTTCCGGTGGTGTGTTTGGACACTTGTTGCTCAACTAGTGCTGAGCTGAGGGAACTTTCTCCTCTGGGAAGGCAGAATGCAGGAGCAGGGACCCAAGTGCCACTCGAGGGTCAGGGAGCCAGGAAAAGAACAAAGGAGGTCTGATCTCAGGGGACCAGTTTCTCAATGTTGCCAAGTGTACTGCACAGATTGAACCTGGGGGCAGGACCGATCTGGAGGCAAAAAGCAGGACATGCATAAGAGCCAAGGCACAACAAGATGGTATCCCTGATGCCCAGACACATGAACATGCAATGGGTGAACCTAGAGAAAAGACACACAGCTCGGTGGTCTCGAGGACAGAAATAGGCAACATCTTGCCTGGAGGGCAAATGTTGGCCACAACTTTCTCTTGAAAAGGGTGACACCCATGATAGACACAAGAATACATTTTATCCTGTTTACACTTTGGTGGGTGTGTTCTACCAGTTCAATGGAGTGAATAGATTGAGAAACCTGTGCAGGATGGAGAGGAATGGGCACATCAGAGCTTATCTTGTATTCAGGAAGGACCTTGATAGGTGCTGGAATGTGTTAACAAGTGTACCTCCCGATCCTTCAACCAACCATTAATGCATCTTGTTAGAGAGATGAGCCCGTTACCTCTTATCTTATTCCTTCCTGCGAGGGCGATAAGCTAGAAGCTAATCCAATGTGCTAACGTGGATGGGAGTATTAGGCTATAGAAGAATATAACTTAATGAACTCATGTCTACTTTGGCTTCCTCACCTGCACTGAAATCAGAAAGGAAAGCAGAGGAATAGTCCTCTTCTTGACCTGGAGCTACCTTTCCCCATGCTACCAGCCTAGTTCATGCAAGCAAATGATGAGCCCACGATCCCGTGAGTTCAGAGAGACAAAATGGAAACTACAAGTGTGTAGCTCCAAATCAGGTACAGGGGTGCTGATGGGAGCCCCCAAACAGGCTAACTTGGTGACACTCTGTAATTGGAGGATAAATGTTCCTTTCTGTTGAAAAACTGCTGTTTATTATCAGTATTCTTTGGAGGGTACTGTAATCTGTTGTTTTGTTTGACAGAAGTTACTACCTTTAACTTTCCAGACTAATAACATTACAGGCTGCAATAACTGAGCTGGGCACAGAATTGACCTTCAAACTCAGAGAATACCATCCCCACTTTAGTAGCCCAGATCTCTTTTTCTTTTCTTGAAAACACATTGGCCACATTCACATGTCATTTGTAACCATGGTTCCAATGGACCCACAGCTCCCCTCTCCCCCGTTCTCCTGTCCACATTCAGATGACAGGGAAAGCACTCTCCTTGCAGTCAGTGAGACTGCAGAGAGGAGGGGGAACTGGCTATGCAGGCTTCCTTCTTGCTTGAATGACAGCCCACACAACCAATCACAAAGTGGGAGGAGCTTCCTCCCTCAACTCCAATCCAGCTGAATGCTGCCTCCAGTCTTGCATTCGGATGGAATGAAGGCTCTGAGGATACTTGATTTTAAGCAGCGAAACTCACTACAAACCAAGAGTTCAAATTTGAGTCTCCTGAGCGAAACCTGGAGTAGCGCAATGAACAGGATCAGATGTGCATGTTTTTGGACATAACAATAAGGAAACCCTGCAACTCTGGTTCCCCAATATGTACAAATGTGGTGATAGTTATTAAGGGATGCTTTAAGTCTGCAAACTTGGCAACACTTTACACAGCCCAAGAGCACAATCAGGATCCAAATTGTAAAGTTTTCAAAGTTCTGTTTTGACTGAAGTTCTATAAATTACCTACCAAATAATATAATCATGTGAGCTCAAACCATAAGGTAGAATTTCCTGATGCTGAACACCAAAAACTTTGTTACACCTTCACCTAAGATAAAGATACACTCCCCATCCCTGAAAAAACACAATTAAATGAAATAGTGGATTCAGTAAATAGTGGCAGTGTGATCCCAGTGCATGATTATTCAGCTGCGAATAAGGACACAGCAAGGAGCAGGTAATTTGTGATCACTTTAAATCTGTACTTCATTTTTTATTTTTCTTTAAAACACCCCCCCCCACACACACACAAACACCTCAATGACAATTAAAAATGCAAATGCTTTAACAACTGTGTCCAAAACAACAGATTCTTTCCCCAGAAATTTCCCATAAACCTCACAGTTCTCCTGCTTGATTTAATTTCCTTCTGGATGGTGTTATCAGCAAAACAGTGGCAGATCGTAAGCCAATCTGACTGAAATAGCAAGCCTTAACCCTCTAAATTGCACCTTTTGACCATATATAGTGACTTATACTCTCCTTTACGAGCCCCCCCGAACAAAAGCCCCCCAATTCTTGAAACCCCAATTCTTTTTAAAGGGATGGAAACTTACATGAGCCCTTATATCTTCTTCTTCTTCCTTCACTCAGGACACACAGGCTATGAGCAGCAGCCATCTCCACATTTTTCCAGGGCCTGTTCTCTGGCTACAGTAAAGCGGATATGCGCTCTTCTGGCCTGACTCTTCTTCTTTTGATAAAGTTGTGGAATTTTTAAATGATACTTATTAGTGTCTATCTCTTTTCCTTCTATCTAGAAAGTAGTATATTTTAAAGTTGTATACAAGTGTCATAGTGTCTGACCGTAGATGGAAGAGATTTCTTCCCTTTAAGCCTCAGGCCTCCACTTAATGGCTGATAGGATGATGGCTTACTCAAAGTAGTCTCATTGAATAAAAGGACATTAGGCATTCCTTAACATGTTCTTTTAATTTCAGTAGGATTGCTTTGAGTAATGTTCCTCATTATGTCAGTAACTATCTTGTTCTTGTGGTATTCTCTACAAAGTAGGAGAGGATGGGTTATTATCATTTTTTGTTTTAAATATACTAACAGAATTTAGGTAAAGTAAAGTGTGCCGTCAACTCCTGGCGCCCACAGAGCCCTGTCATTTTCTTTGGTAGAATACAGGAAGGGTTTACCATTGCCTCCTCCCATGCAGTGTGAGAAGATGCCTTTCAGCATCTTCCTATAGCGCTGCTGCCCGTTATAGTAGCAGTGGGGATTCGAACTGGCAACCTTCTGCTTGTTAGTCACGCATTTCCCCACTGCTCTATTAGGTGGCTTATGCCCTGTAGAATGCTTTGACTAATGTCAGATTCTTTGAAAAGAATCTGTGTGCGGAGTGGTGTGGTGGTGGGTTTACCTCACATGATTTTTACATTGTTTTCCACTCACATTTTTAAAAAGGAACTTTCAATTATTCTCCCTTCCCCCAACACAATTTTTCAGAGATTGTTTAACTGTTCCCTCATTGTATGGAAGCAAGGCCCTCTGACTTTAATGGAGTTTACTTCTTTACAGGTATGCACATAAAGTTGCAGGTTCAGAAGCCACAGAAGACTTGCCCTATACCACTTGCAGTATATAGTTGCCCGCCCCCATTCAGATATGAAACAATGTTGGTTTCCAGCATTATCAGCAACTTCTATCCCTTTTTATCCCCCCTTTTGAAGGGATTTTCACATCCCTTCAGGAGAACTTAAAGACCCATCGTTTTAGCCTGGCCTTTAATAATATCTAGTTTTAGTTAAAAATTTAATGAGTTTTAATCTTGTTTAAATGGTTTTTGATTTTAATTGTTTAATTATGTGTTTTTGATTTTAATGTAAACTGCCCTAAACCAATTTTGGAAGGGTGGTATATAAATTGAATAAATAAATAAAAAGAAAATTCCTGCTCTTATAAGACCATAGAACTGTCATCTGACCACAGAAATCCTAGTTGATTCATCAGTTAAACCTGCACATTTACACAAGTTTGTATGTAAATAAAACAAGAGCTCTGAAGGAGGGGGGAAGCAGCCATTCTTCTGCCTTAATGCTGATGTCTGAACCAGAGACTCGGAGATACCCTTCGAGAAAATTCTTCTCCTTCTCTGGTGCTTCTCCTTGGGGAACCCTGCAATTCTCTTTCAGATTTCACTTTGGAGGAATTTTGGTCCCAGCCCCAGCCTGCTCACATCACATTCCACTTGACCACTATGTTAAATAGGCATTCCCTTCTGCTTGTGAGAGAAAAGGGAATGAGTCTTCTAATATAGCTGCTGCCTGTAGTTTCAGTAAATACTTGATTTAAATATCATACACAAACACATACACACACAGTGGCCCAATTAACAGAAACAACTTTTCAGCCAAGAAGGTTTCTAACTGAATAATCTCACCACTCATGCTATTGATTATTATATCAGAGCTTGACAAATCCCCGATGTCAGCAGCCATGGCACCTAAAAATTTAGCCATAACACCTAAACTAGACTAGGGTATTCAGAGGTAGAGCTATTTAATACAATGAGCCGGGTCTCATGATAAGTGAGACCCGGTTCTTGAGAGTGCGCGGGGAGAGCGGGCTAAGCCTGCTCTCCCCACACACGAGCAGGGAAGGAGATCTGGGCGGCCGGATCGGCCGCCCACATGATTGCCGGCTCCATGATGGAGCCGGTGGGAGCTCGGGGGCCGCACGCCCCCCAGAAGCTCCAGTATGCCCTGCGCAAGCGAGCAGGGCATACTGGGGAGACCCCCGGAGCCGGGAGGCAGCTTTTAGCCTCCCCTCTGGGGGTATACTCATGAGTAGCCACGGTGCGGAGCTGCGCTGCAGCTACTCATGATCAGGAAGCCTGGGTTTGTGGAGCGCTCACTCCACAAACTCAGCCTTTGGGGAGGGCTACAAAAGCAGGTTAGCCACTTGTAAGCCACTGGGCTCACCTGCGAGCCCGGTGGTTTACATGATCAGCAAAAATCGGGCTAGGCTCTCCTAGCCCGATTTTTGCTGATCGTGAGAATTGCCCAAATCTTTAGTTTGTCCCAGGCAACCCTGTTTCTTATCTGTTTTTTGTAGAAAGGATAATGAGAAGTCAATTTAACCACCCTACCACAATGTTTATCAATAAGTCCAGTAATTTTGTTAAGGGGCCATTGTCTGGCTTCTAAATTTTTCGGCTGGCTCCGAGATACAAAGAAAATTTGTCACAGCCTGTATTATATAGTCTCGTTTCTATATAAAAGAAAAGGACCATGCCATTGTTCCAATTGAACATAAAAAGGATTGCAGACAGAGGCAGACAACATTCTGAGCTATTGCTCTATCAGCTTGAGTCCTAGATTACCAAGCATATTAACTCTGTTCCTAGCGTAGTGACTGGCTGGGGAGGATGGGGTAATTGATTTAACACTTGACCACTTTACCCAAGCACACCACCACCAACAGATAGATACAGTGCATTAGATGTGTTTTAGAGCATTTCTTCAATCTAGCTAGAATGACAGGTAGAAAACAATAACAAACATTCTCCATATAAACGTCACTATCCCTCCATTGTTCAAATAAATCTGAGCCAGTTAGAATTCCCATTGGAGTGTGACAACGGTTAAGAGCATTCAGATACAATGAAGAAAAACAAGGTTACTGTAGTTGATCTATTCTGTACCTCTGGCACTTCTCTGTTTTTGGTCTTTCATCTTATTTACATCTCTGCCTTCCGTGGCAGTATTTGGAATGGATTTTTTCTACCCAGAAGAGTTTTTGTTGACTCTCTTTAAATGTCCATGTGTAACCTGCTCTTCCTCCAAGGCAGTATATCCTTTGGTTAGTGATACAACAATCCTATGTTGGAGGTTAGGCTGAGAAATAGGGACATGAAGGAAGTATCAGAGCTGCTGCTGTGAAAGCAAGCCAAGGAGAGACTACAAAGGTAGGGCCAAGTCCAGTTGTAGCTGAGCAACCTGAGAAGCTGCCTTGTACTGAGTCAGACCTTTGATCCATCTAGCTTATTATTGTCTGCACTAACCGGTAGTGGCTTTCCAGGGTTTCAGGCATGGGTCTTTTCCTTTTATGCTAGTCTTACCTGGGGCCTTCTGCATGCAAAACAGATGTTGTTCCATTGAGCTACAGCCCCAAGCTGTTGAAACTGAAGAACCAGGCCAGCATCATCAATTTTATAGGATCAATGTAGAATTGTATTGGCCCCTTGTCTCACATGAACTCTATTGAACAAATAGCTACAATCCCAACTTCTAGCCATCTGCATTGTTATTGTATGATTTCTGCTGCATTTCAGTGATAAGTCCCCTCCTTTGGAAACTGGTGGCACAGAGAGTGAGGTGCCTGGGTTCCACTGCTAGAACATTGGTATCTTACAGACTGTCACCCTTGAGCTTGATGTCTGAGCAGAGATTTGAACCCAAATCTTCCCAGTCCAAAGTCAACACTTCTCCCTACTTCACATTAGTTCTCGCACAGTTTGAGACACTGGCCGACTTCCCAGAGCAACTAACCTCTTCTTGCACTAGCACAAAAAGTTAGCTTAGTTGTGCTAAAAGATTTGCAGAGTTGCACAACTGCACTATAGTGCTCTTGCGCAAATGTCCCCATTAAAATAAACGAGGCATGCCACAATTGCACAACTGTTGTGCAGCCACAAGTGTACTTGCTGTACAAGCTTCAGACTTAGTGTAGTTAGCACAACAGTTTTGTGCTAGTGCAACATCCAGTGCTTCTGTAACATCCTTCTGCAGGTGTTTTGATGGTCTAGATCCTTTACCCCTAGCTAATGCTTTAAGAAGCTGTGGGTGTGATTTGGGTAACACTAGGGTCAGGAGTAGGAATGTGCACAGACTGGTTTGGAGGCCCTGTTACAGACCTCTGAATGGGTTTGAAGGACTGGCGGTTCAGCCAGTTCGACAGTGGGGAACTTTTAAGTTCCCCACCTTTAAGGAGCACGGAGGGTGCTCTTACCCCTGCCACGTTTTCCCCACTGGTGCTGTCTTTAAAAATGGTCCCATAGGGTGGCAGTGTGCCTCCTTGCCATCCCGATGCACTGGAAGTGCCTGGTGCATGGGCGCATGCCACGCCCGTGCACCGGGCACTTCTGTTCTGATGTGCACCGGGGTGGCAAGGAGGTACGCTGCCCCCCCCCATGGGAGTGTTTTTAAAGATAGCGCCAGTGGGGGAAATGTAGCAGGGGGGAAGAGCACCCTCCCTGCTCCTTAAAGGTAACCCTTCCCCCGCTCCCACCGAACTGGCCACTGGCGGTTTCGTGCACATCTCTAGTCAGGTAGGGCTTGTGGATTTAATTGAGGGTGCCATACCCTTTTCCTCATCGTTTGAGCATACAATGTGCAGCTTTGTGTCATTTTGCACTGAGACTGAATAGTGTGATTCAACCTTAACTGTGTTATATGACAACATAAGAAAAGCCTTGCGGGATCAGACCGAAGGCCCATTAGTCCTGCATTCTGCTTCCCACATTGACCAACTGGATGCCTCTCCTGGGAAGCTCACAAACTGGAAATGAAAGGAACAGGCTTTCCTAGTGCTGGGATTTAAAAACACAGTTGAAATATAGATATGGGTGATCTTCTCTTCAACACATGAATGGATTTTTCTCCCTTATCCTGATTTCCATTTGGCTGTATTACTCATTTCTGCAGACTGTAAACATTATTTATCTGTGCACTGTTGCCACACTTTGTACTGTAGCATCATCTGAGAATGTCATTAACATGCTGTTTGGCTCATTTGCTGATCATTAATGAAGATGTTGAATAAGATCAGACATCAAATTGATTGCTGTGGCACCCAACTACACTCCTCCTTCGCCCCTTTGTACCACAACTCAATAACCTGCTCTTTATCCTTACTGTTTGTTTGCAGTCCTTCAGCCAGGTTTCAAATCACATAGGAGTGCTGACATCTAAGCCAATTTCAATTAATTTTTCAATGCAGCATCACTACTTTGCAGCAGACCTACTGAACTCTTCTTTTCACATATGCGGCTTAAGCAGCTTTACTCAGAAGTAAGCCCCACCATATTCAGTAGGATTCATGCCAAGGTAAATGTGCATAAGATTGCTAACTACATTCCCTTTTAATGCCCCCCCCCATGAGCTTTTGAACAGTATCTTTGCCTACCACTGGCCTTTCTATTCTATAATCTAATGCACATTATTTTTATTCAGTATGTCTTTTGAGTCTCTCTCTTTTCATTCCCCGATAATGTCTACAGACAGAAATAATGATATTTGAAAGTAAGAGACAATTTTTTAAAACATGTAGCAATAACTGTTTACATAAATAAATGGATGGAGAAGACTAGGTCACAGTAAAACCATTATAGGATGGCTCAGCCAGGTAAAAAAAGAAGAGAAGAAGAAGAAGAAGAAGAAGAAGAAGAAGAAGAAGAAGAAGAAAAGAGGACAGGGCTCATGCACAGAAGAGGGTATTTCAACAGATGCAGCTTTTCTTTTCTCTCCCTGATAACCTGAATCTTCTCAAATTCCCTCTTCTAGTCTGATAGCATACTAGTCTGATAGCATATGTAGTTTCGTGGCAAAGTTTATGAGAAATTTATACAGATGGTTCTGTTTGATTTGAAATCCTCTCTAGATGAAGAATTATCATGGTGTCACTCTTTCATGTGTGGCCAGCATCATCAAGATGGCCACCATCACAAGCATATTCAACCTCATTATCCCAATAATTAGTTGGCCATTTTTGTTGTGTGAGGTGTCATTGGAAAGGTATTTTCACAAGCTACAAAACATGACCATATGATTTCTGGTGAATTTTTGGTTTTTTGCCTTTTTTACATACCAAAAAAGAGGAGGAAAAGTGATTTTTAACACCAGTTTTGAACTAATTGACTGAGATCCTTGCTTAGTCTTACTCAAAGTAGGCACACTGAAATAACAGGGATTCAATTGCTGAGGTCAAACTTATATACAATTATTTCAACGGGTCTGTACTTCTGCGTATCACTAAGTCAGAATCCTGGCTGTTGCAAGTAAGGATCCTGCAAGCCACACTTTCCAGGGAGTAAACCCTATTACACTCAAAAGGGCTTACCTCTGAGTAGAGGTAAGTGCACTGTGTGTAACACTAGGATAGTTGCTGACCCTGGATTCCTTCCCTTCCCCAGAAGTCATTGCTAGAATTTATAAAATTCTTCACAATAAGGTAATATATATTAGAACCGCACATGAGAAAAAAACCCCATCATATCAGATCTGACATGATTTAATCCAACATAAAAGTTTTCGGAACTGGAATTAGCATATGTTTTTAATATCATATAGTTGGATCATGTCAGATTTTCAGCTGGAAATTCAGAGTAATCAGATTTCCCCCCATAGGGATCAATGGGAAACAAAATTTAATAACTGTGGAACGGCTGGGCAGAAAGCTTTAAAATTTCAGATGGTGGTAGTACATAATGAGAGCACTAAGTCAATTTAATCTGAAGGTAATTGGCTAACTCATTGATGTTTAATGAATTTTTTGAAAAAGATTTAAAAACTTTTAAAAAGTGCTATAAACCGCTTTTTTCATGGCAGAAAGTTACAAAAAGTGCAGGAATTGAAGCCCCAATTCTGGCCATTGTTCATGCCATTTGGAGAAAATTGTGCCTTACCTTCATATAAAAGGAACATTCCCCCTGCCCCCACTTTTGTACCGCATGCATTGTAACTCTAGAATGGCTGAGTAGAAAGCTTTAAAGTTTCACACAGTTGTAGTGCATGCTGTCAGCACTGTGTGTGTTGAATTTGAATGTATCCACCATGACTGGGAGACTTTTCTCTATCAGACACACAATGATTCAGCCTCCTAGACTAATATTCTGTGCAATTATAATACTGCAGGAGCCATATCCTATTTTTACCTGGCTTGGCTCCTGTATTGGCACTGGTGGCCAGCAGGTTCTGGGATTCGGAGGCAATAAGCTCAGTCCAGCATAAATGCCAAAGAGGTTTTATTAGATAGAGCGAAATAATATTTAAAAGAACAAAAGATAAATCATACGTCCCTGCTCCTGCTCAAGCTGATTGTCGGGAACCCCAAATGATGGAGGATGAACTCCCTCGAAACCAGCAGTTGTGTAGCACCTTCCTGGGTCTTTAAGTCTATGCGGAAGTTCAAAATACTAGGCTGTTTGTCTTTCTTATACTTTCACAAAACTCATAAGTACCACTTGAGAAGGTGCTGCTGGTACATCTTATCAGTAGCCTGTGTAAGACCTAAACATTTGACCAACTGCCAAGTACATTCTCATCCTTGGCTGCACATCTTCACATCCTCCCTATCTCAGGTGGGTGATTAGAGAGTATTTTTTAAGTAAACCTTATCTCTGCCTTGCTTTACTATTTGGCACAAAGATATAGAATTCAAAATATAAGTACAGTGCTGCACGATTTTCAGTGAAAATTAAGATCTCACGGTTACAAAGGTTCAAAAGGAAACTCTATGTGTATGAATATAAGAAGTGTATAAAATCCTACATGTGTGTTTAAGGGACAAAGGGGATCACACCACTAAACCTCCTCACCATATCTTCCGCAGTGCCATGACAGCCACCCTAATCCTGAGACATAGACAACTCTTTCCTGCATGTTATACTTGCAGGAATAATAAACAAGAACTTCAACTAAACCTCCTAAATTAGTGTGACTAAAGCTGCAACCCTAAACACACTGACTAGGTAGTAAGCCCCATTAAGCTCAATAGGACTTACCTCTGAGTAAACAAGTGCCGGCTTCCACTATAATCATGCAATCCTATATAGGTTTACTCAAAGGTAAGGCCCACTACATTCAATGGGGCTTACACTCTAATAAATGTCTTTAGGATAGCAGCCATAACAACTCATGCAGAGTCTTGCCACTAGTTTATTCAAGTGCTTTTCTTAAATAAAGGATATTACTCAGGTGATCTGGATCAATTTGAGTGGGATAGGTTGTGGCTTTCTTGAAATCTGACACACCTGGGTGAGATCCAAACCCTATTAAAATGTAAAAAGAAGAGGAGAGAACACTAGAGAATGAGGATATATCTTTTTGGGGGTTGTTCTTTATTTTAGGATTTGGGAATAAAAGTGTGAAAGACAAATGATGCTGATATGCATGCAGGAATTATTTTTTCCACATCTAGCCTTAGGCTAGCTTGGTTATCTTACAGCCAACCTTATATGACCTCAGATGTTCTATTGATATACAGATCTTGCTAAGTGATGACCTAAGATGTAGATTCAGTTCATCAATAGTTCTATTACTTACAGTGTCTGTTACCAGACACAACAGAAGTTATTGGAGCAGTGTTGCCTTCAGTTCTCCTTCCCTGCTACCTTCTTCAAAGAGGTACAGTTTACCTCTTCAAGTTACCTGTGACAGTGAAGAAGCACAGTGATCTCTGTCTAGGAGGCATTGATAAGATTAATCATTATGTGAGCTTGGGAAAGGGAAGAAGCATTCGCAGTCCCAGAATCCACACAGTCTCTCAGATGAAGTAGGAGGGCACACAAACTTTACATGGTAGTGGTGGGTGAAGGGAGGATACATGAGATTCACTCTGCACCTGGTGGCAGAGGATGGGGGTCGGCGGGACATTCTAGCAGTCATTGTTGGAGCCTTGCTTCTGGCCAGGTGCTTGATGGCCCAGCCCTCTGAAGGTTCTTGAGAAGTCCTTGAAAGTTCTTGAAATAACTTGCATGTGTGAATGAACTATCAGAGGTCTAGCACTATAAGCATTCATATCACTTCAAAGACAGCGTTGTTCAACAGTTTGTTCACACATTCATCAGTCAAGTTATGTGTATGCATCTTCAAATTTTAAGATCTTCCTCCCTTCCACATGCCATGCAGACTATGAGGCGGGTCTCACGATACGTGAGACCCGCTTTTGTAAAAACTGTGGGGAGAGCGGGCAAAGCCCGCTCTCCCCGCAGATGAGCGGGCAGGGATCCCTGGGCGGCCGGATTGGCCGACCACATGATGTACGGCTCTGTGACAGAGCCAGCGGGGTGGGGGGAGTGAGGGCCACACGGCCTCCGCAAGCCCCAGTATGCTCTGCGCGAGCATGCAGGGCATATTGGGGAGACCCCCAGAGCCGGGAGGCGGCTTTTTGCCTCCTGGCTGGTGGTCTACTCATGAGTAGGCATGGTGCAAAGCCACACCGCGGCTACTCATGAGCCTAAAAAGCAGGTTTGCTGGAGCGCTCGCTCTGCAAACCTGTTTTTTAGCAGGGGTTCTCGAGCAGGTTACCCGCTCAAGAACCACAGGGCTTGGCTACGAGCCCGGTGGTTCTTACCACCAACAAAAATCGGGCTAGGCTCTCCTAGCCCAATTTTTGTTGATCGTGAGAATTGCCCCATTATCTACCTAAAAAACAGCCACCTTAGCTCCCATGACTGCTAGCCTACAGAAAGTACAGAGTGGAGTTCTTTTTCTTGAAACTAGTCAGGCAAAATGTTACAGAGGGTATCTGCTTGATATGTAGCCTTTAAGACTCAACAGATGTTTTGAAGGTCTTCAGCTTTAGTGGGGAAACTGTTCCACTTTCAAGACTAAGAGGCCTGCTGCAGATCCTACCTTTTTTCCACGCAACATCTAAGAACCCTGCTGCAGGCTTAGACCTTAACTTTGCTGTGCATATTTTGTAACATGATTAATTCTTGAGAGCTCTTTTCAGATTTAGGAGCTTCAGCAGCCCAGGTGATTAATGGAAATAACCCATCATATTTCAGCAGGGGAGTGTTAATTAGAAGCCTTCTCCTCCAAATATTATCCATCAGAATAGAAGTTTGTTTCTTATTATGCTGCTATTCAAATTCTCAGTTCAATCCTACATGGTCCGTATGGATTCCTCAATTGCAATTGGATCTTTGTCCTATTTTCCAGATTTCCCACACATGGCACTTTTGAGTTTAATACCCATAAATCAGAGACAGCATCTAGAGCATGGTAGATGTTTGGCAGCTGTTTTTATTGTAAAGATATTAAAATATTTTCTTTAGACTTTCTCCCACACCACTATGCAGTGCTTTCCTTTTCCTGATCTCTCTCTCTCTCTCTCTCTCTTTTTGTGGAACATCTGTTCTGTCACAAGCTTTGGAGCTTGAATGGTGAGTCTTGATCTGAGATTGGGACCCACCCTAGAGATTTAGGGTGCACCCACACCTTAGCCCCCCTGCATGATTCTGACATGTTCATCCAGCCAAACCACAATATTCTAGTGTAATTCAGAGGCAGAAAGAACAGTATGCATTTGTAAAAGAAAAGTTCTCCAAAACCAATTATCCTTAATATGATGAGTGTCATATGCATGTATATTGCTCAGTTTACAGAAAATGCAAAGAAATATAGTCATGAACTTTACATATCAAGTGATTCAAAAATAGAGAAAAGGGAAATGGCACAGATAAAAATTTAGGTCTGTGTTCCTTATTGGCTGACAGACTTAGAACATAAGAACAGCCCTGCTGGATCAGGCCCAAGGTCCATCCAGTCCAGCATTCCGTTTCGCACAGTGGCCCACCAGATGCTGCTGGAAAACACAGGCAGGAGTTCAGGGCATGCCCTCTCTCCTGCTCTTACTCCCCTGCAACTGGTACCCAGAGGCACCCTGCCCCAGAGGCTGGAGGTGGCCTACAGCCCTCCAACTAGTAGCCGTCAATAGACCTCTCCTCCATGAAGGTATCCAAACCCGTCTTAAAGTCATCCAGATTGTTGGCTGTCAGCACATCTTGTGGCAGAGAATTCTTTTTGATTATGCATTGTGTGAAAAAGTACTTCCGTTTGCTGGTCCTAGATTTCCCAGCAGTCAATTTCATGGGATGACCCCTGGTTCTAGTGTTATGGGAGAAGGAGAAGAATTTCTCTCTATCCACTTTCTCCACACCATGCATGATTTTATAGACCTCTATCATGTCTCCCTGCAGTCATCTTTTTTCTAAACTAAATAGCCCCAGGTGTTGTAGTCTAGCCTCATAAGAAAGGTGCTCTAGGGCCTTGATCATCTTGGTTGCCCTCTTCTGCACCTTTTCCAGTTCTACAATGTCCTTTTTTAGATGTGGTGACCTGAATTGTACGCAGTACTCCAGTTGTGGCTGCACCATAGTTTTGTATAAGGGCATTATAATAGTAGCAGTTTTATTTTCAATCCTCTTCCTAATTATCCCTAGCATGTAATTGGCCTTTTTTACAGCTGCCACACATTGAGTCGATGCTTTCAACGAGCTGTCCACCACGACCCCAAGATCCCTCTCCTGGTCAGTCACCGACAGCTCAGATCATATGAGCATATACTTGAAGTTGGGGTTCTTTGTCCCAATGTGCATCACTTTATACTTGCCAACATTGAACCGCATTTGCCACTGTGTCACCCACTCACCCAGTTTGGAGAAATCCTTTTGGAGCTCTTCACAATCAGTTATAGATTTCACTACCCGAAAGAGTTTGGTATCATCTGCAAATTGGGCCACCTCGCTGCTTACCCCTGCTTCTAGATTATTTATGAATAAATTAAAAAGCAATGGTCCCAGTACAGATCCCTGGGGGACCCCACTTCTTACTTCCCTCCATTGCGAAAACTCTCCATTTATACCCACCCTCTGTTTCCTGTCTTTCAACCAATTAGCAATCCACACATGTACTTGTCCCCTTATCCCATGACCGCTAAATTTCTTCAGGAGTCGTTGATGAGGAACTTTGTCAAAAGCTTTTTGGAAGTCCAGGTATACTATGTCAACTGGATCACCTTGATCCACACATTTGTTGACACTCTCAAAGAACTCCAAAAGGTTGGTGAGGCAAGATTTACCTTTGCGGAACCCATGCTGGTTCACTCCCAGCAGTGCCTGTTCTTCTATGTGCTTTACAATTTTATCCTTGAGGATACATTCCATCAATTTGCCTGGAACGGATGTTAAGCTAACGGGCCTGTAATTTCCCGGATCACCCCTGGATCCCTTTTTGAAAATCAGTGTTACATTCAGGCGCGTAACAACGATCGGGCAAGGGGAGACAGTTGTCTGGGGGCCCCACTGCCTGGAGGGGCACCCCAGAGGCACCTCATGTGACTCCCCATTGCCCCCTGCCCAGCCCCATAGCCTCTCAGCCACTTGCCCTCTTCGCCGTCTCTCCTGCTTGTTCTGCTGGCCCCAATCGAAGCAGCAGGCAAGCTGCAAAGAGCTCCTTTTCTCCCGCCTCTCAGCTGATCGGCGGGTGGGCGGGGCTTCCACGGAGGCCTCCGTGTAGGCCGCAGTGAAGCCTGAACTCGAGTAGGGCCCAAGCAAGCCAGGAAGGAGGAGGCAGCCAGAGTGTTCTCTGCAGCAGAAGACCCCTTGCTGCCCTGCTCAAACCAGACCAGCATTTGCCAGGTAGAGTGTGAACTCCTTTTTGTGGTTACCTTTCCCGCCCCCCCCCCCATATATAGGGATCTGCTTGCCATAGGGCTTGGATATGGGGGGGGACACCGAGAAGTCTCTGAATATTTATTTTGAAACAGCTTGGGAAATTTGCTGACTTAAAAAAACTATCTAAAAAGTCCTATAAGTGGCTTGTTTCATGGCAGAAAATTGCAAAAACTTCTGGAAGAAACAGTATTATATTTATTTTATTTATTCATTCATTCATTTATAAATGCACTTATGTTCAAGTTGTTTTGCAACCCAGAAGGTCTGAGTGAGAACTGTGAAGCATGTCTTGTGCTTTTATTTTATTTTATTTTTCTTGTGTGTGAACTGCTCCCCAATAACTTGCAGGGACTTCAGGGTAAATCTGGCCAACATGTGAATGCAGCACCTCCATTCCAGAGGAGATGTGTCTTAAAGGGCTTTAAAAGCCTCCTGTGAAAAACCTCCTGCAATCAAACTTGACTGAATTTGTTCAGAATTCTGAGAAAACAAACATAGGCTCACCCTGCATGGTTGAAAGTCTCCTTTGCTAATCTGCAACGAGGGGCCCATTTTAATAATTCATCTTTCTAGTGTGTTCTAGGCATTAAAAGTAATACAAATGTATAGTACTCAATGTATATCACTATATATTGTGACGTCTGTGTGTGTATTCAGTGAAATGTATTTGCAGGCAGCATACTTATTTTGGAATATCA
The DNA here is from genome assembly GCF_027244095.1 of Hemicordylus capensis. Lineage (NCBI taxonomy): Eukaryota > Metazoa > Chordata > Lepidosauria > Squamata > Cordylidae > Hemicordylus > Hemicordylus capensis. The sequence continues at coordinate 93,370,312 of NC_069661.1, read as the reverse complement.
GACTTAAACCCTTGGGGGCCTGGGGTGTGCGGAGGCCCTGGACTTTGGGGGGGGGGCATTTTAAAATCTTGTCTCTGGGCCCACTCCAACCTTGCTACGCCCCGGTTACATTTGCTACTCTCCAGTCCTCTGGTACAGAACCTGATTGCAGGGATAAGTTATATATTTTAGCAAGGAGGTCGGCAATTTCACATTTGAGTTCTTTGAGGACTCTTGGATGGATGCCATCTAGCCCTGGTGATTTGTTAGTTTTCCGTTTTTCCAGACAGTTTAGAACATCATCTCTTCTCACTTCTATCTGACTCAGTTCTTTAGCCGCCATCCCCGAAAAGCCTGGTTCAGGAACAGGTATATGCTCAGTATCCTCTGCCATGAAGACGGACGCAAAGAACTCATTTAGCTTCTCTGCAACCTGCATATCCTCCTTAATAAACCCATTCACTCCTTCATTGTCTAATGGTCCTACCGCCTCCCTGGCAGGTTTCCTGCTTCTGATGTATTTAAAGTAGTTTTTGTTATTCCCCTTGATGCTTTAACTAAATGTTCCTCAAACTCTCTTTTTGCCTCCCTTATTGTTGCCTTGCATTTCTTTTGCCAGAGTTTGTGTTCCTTTCTGTTCTCTTCATTTGCACAGGCCTTCCAATTTTGGAAGGAAGTCTTCTTCCCTTTTATGGCTTCCTTGACAGTACCCGTTAGCCATGCTGGCATCTTCCTGGACTTACTGGTACCTTTCCTCCTTTTGGGTATACAATCTAACTGGGCTTCTAGTATTGTGGTTTTGAGTAAACTCCATGCACTCTGGAGCGAAGTGACTCTCCTGATTTTCCCTTTCAGCTTCCTTTTCACCATACTCCTCATTTTAGAGACGTTTCCTCTTCTGAAATTCAAAATGTGTGTGTTAGACTTCCTTGGTGATACTCTCCCCACATGTATGCTGAATTTGATGGCACTGTGGTCACTATTCCCTAAGCGGTCAATGACACTGACATCCCGCACCAGCTCCTGGGTGCCACTCAGAATTAAGTCCAAGGTTGCCTTCTCTCTGGTCAGTTCCAAGACCATCTGTTCTAGGGCACAGTCTTTTAGCTTATCTAGAAATTTGACCTCTTTGTCATGACCTGACTGTGAATTTATCCAGTCTATGTGTGGGTAATTGAAGTCAACCATTATTATATCCCTGCCTCTCCTTGACACCTCCCTGATTTCCTGCTGCAACTCCCAGTCACTGTCAGCGTTTTGATCCAGAGGGTGATTGCACATCCCCAGTAGCACGTTCCCTTTCAGGCTTTGCATTGTCACCCACAGGGTTTCTGTGGAGGACTTCAGTCCACCTAGGTTTTCTAGCTTGTTAGATTCTATGCCTTCTTTAACATACAGTGCAACTTCACCTCCAAGGTGCACCTCCCTGTCCTTTCTATAGAGTTTATATCCAGGGATAACAGTGTCCCACTGGTTCTCACTGTTCCACCATGTTTCTGTTATGCCCACTATATCTATTTCTGCGTTATCCACCAAGCACTCCAGCTCACCCATTTTGGCTCAGAGGCTTCTGGCATTGGCATATAAGCACCTATACGCTGAATCTCTCACCTGATGTACACTATCTTTCTTTTGATTCTTTGACCAGCTGGCACAGTCTCCCATCTGCTCTTTATGCGATACTGCTCTGTCCCCTTCTGTTTTATCTGAATCCTTTGCATCCTCGCACTTTAAAGGATGGCTTTTGCTGAACGGGATAATGCCCAACTCCCATTGGCTGTTCCCCAGGCATCATTTTAAAAGCTGCTCTGCAACCTTTTTGATTTTAAGTGCCAGCAGTCTGGTTCCATCTTGGTTCAAGTGCAGCCCGTCCCTTTTGTATAGGCCTTGCTTGCCCCAAAATGTATCGCCGGGCCTAACAAATCTAAACCCCTCCTCCCGGCACCAACGTCTCATCCACGCATTGAAACCCCTCACCTCTGCCTGTCTCACTATATCTGCGAGTGGAACAGGTAGCATTTCTGAGAATGCTGCCTTGTGGGTCCTGGACTTTAATATGCTACCTATCAGCCTAAGTTTGGCTTCCAGGACCTCCCGACTACATTTCCCCACATCGTTGGTGCCGACATGCATCACGACAGCTGTCTCCTCCCCAGCACTGCCTAAGAGCCTATCTAGACACTGCGTGATGTCTGCAACCTTCGCACCAGGCAGGCAAGTCACCATGCAGTCAACACTTCAGAAAGCTTTGCCTTGGGAAACATACACCACATAAGGACAACCCTCTCCAAACACATTTTTAAAAAATCAGTTCAAAGGAAAGACAGTAATAATGGATGCATACCTGCCAACATGTCCTATTTTCCCATTCAGGTGCAAGAGAAAATAAGGACCTGTTGGCAGGTATGCAGATGTGAATTTCAAAGTAATCAATAATAAACTATTTTTGAGAAAGGAGAGGGAATGTCACCTCTTTCACATGACAAAGTAACTAACTAAGCAACGAGTCCTATTCAGATGTTATCTTGTACATGCATGTCTGTACACACACGTTTGTGTGTCTATGACTGTACATTGTTCATTTTAAAAGTGAACTGAATGCAGACCCTCTCAAATGCAGGGTCTCAAAGAGGAAGCATCTGCACATGCATTGCACATAAAATGTGAATGCCTATGTGTACAGATCAGAGGCGTATCTAGGGAAAATAGCACCTAGGGCAAACACTGAAATTGCGAGCCCCTATCCAAGCATCTGACACCCCTCTTTCAGATAACTTTACCATAATATCAGCTGAAAAATACAAGTCAGGCTCGTTAATCTTTTAATATGTGGAGGTGTACTTGGAAAACTAAACAGAAGTGTCTGTCTAATTCACTGCTATGCATTGTAGCATCACCATTACATAAGCTTTAAAAATCAATGGAGAATTTGACTTTTCCCAGATACTCTGTAAATAATTAAAGGATATGCAGAGTCAACTGTGTCACTGCTTGGAATATATTCTAGTCTTTCAGAAAGACAGTTAAAATGAGAGAAAGAGAGCAAGAAACTCCCAGTGGGCCTTAATATTAAGGATTTCACACTGATTCAAAGACAAACTCACCATTAATAGCCATATTATTAAGACATCACGTTTAACTCACTTATCACAAGAAGCAAAGTAAGAGCAAATGAATACAATCCTAGGTCATAAGCGTCAGCTCAGTATTCACAAGCCCTGATTCTCTGTATATAGTGCCAATGTGAATATGTGTACAGTGTCTTATATTTTTTATTTTATATATATATATATATATATATATATATATATATATATATATATATATATATATTTATTTATTTATTTTTATTTATTTATTTATTTATTTATTTTACTGTAGCCCCTTTGGGGGGCTTCCTAAAGGCTGTGGGGGGGATTTGCAAAGGTTCCCCCTCACCCTGCTGGCCTCTAAGGCCTCGCAGGTACCATTTGAGCATGTGCAGTAGCCATTTTAAAAAATAATCTTTTTTTTTAAAGGCCACTGAAAACAAAATGGCCACCATGCATGCTCAAATGGCCTCTGCAAGGCCTGGCATGACCTAGGGTCTCACAGAGGCCATTTGAGCATGCACGGTGGCCATTTTGTTTTTGGCAGCCATTTTTTTTAATTTTACAAAATGGCTCCCCCCTTCAAGTGGCACCCGGGGCACGTGCCCTGCCTGCCCTACCCTAGATACACCCCTGGTACAGATCTGTGTGTATACACTGCACATAAATTGTATGTGTGTTTAACAGAAGGTGTGGATGTGGCTAAGAATAGGGGCTTATTGAAATAAACTGTACTATTTGTACCTGTAAACTGCTCTGAGCATAATATATGGAATGGTGGGATATAAATTAACATTGACAATATAATCAACCACAAAGGAAATAGTGTTAATTGTTTTGGAATTCCATCCATAGAAAAGTCTGAAATCAGGATCTGTGCCTGCATATTTGCACACAGGAGACCTTTAAGGAATAACCTAAGCAATAAATAAATACGATGCACTTTATTGTTCTAACAGTGTGTATGTTGCTTGGGGAGAAAGCCTGTGAGCTTTTTATGGGGATGAACACTTGAGGCAGTTAGGTTTCATTCTAGTCTGTGAACCCAAATAGTACAACTGCCCCAATCCAGCAATGTTTTGTGGGCATTAAAGCAACACCAGTGTACAGATAGAGCTCTTCCAGTCTCCAGGTCATAACTCTTTCTTCTAGTGAAGGAAGCAGATCCAGACTTACTCCATCCTGTAAACAAGCAGGGAGCTCTCCAAACAGCAGGCTCTAGCACTGTTTTCTGTGAGGCTTTACTGTAAACAAAGTTATCTCAAAAACCTGATGCAAACAGTGGATTTTTTTAACCCCGGATATAAATCGGGCTGCACACGCAGCAGTGAAAAACCCAAATTGTGTGTGAAGTGCTCCCTGATAGCTTGCTGAGATTTGGGGGTAAATCTGCCCAATATGTGAATGCACACCCTCCATTCCGGAGGAGATGTAAGCTAAATGGTTTTAAAAGCCCTGTGTGAAAAACCTCCTGGTCTGCTCCCTTCACGGACTGTAAATGAAATAATCAGTCCATCAGGGCTGCTCAACTTTGGCCCCTCAGCTGTTTATGGACTACAACTCCCATAATCCCCAGCCACAGCGGCCACTAGCCACGGATAATGGGAGCTATAGGCCAACATCTGCAGGAGGGCTGGTTGAGCAGCCCTGCAGTACATGAATGAACTCCACTTCTGCATTGGAGCACAAGCATGGTAGTGGATCTCATCCATAGGGCCCATTATAAATCACTCTGATAGAAACTCTATGAAAAGCAAACCAACTGCAATACAATACACTCCAAGTGAATTGCTTTCCGATAGCTCTCTCAAACTGATCTGGCAACTTATTTTAATAATCTTCTCAAGCAGTAATGTCAAACGATGCTCTTAACAATTTAACTGGATTTGGGATTTCTCCTCTCAGCATGAATGCCTCATATTATTTGTAAATAGTGAGATGCCTATCAAATGTTGGGAAATTTCAAAAACTGCAGCAGGACCCATCTTGCCATTTAGAACATGGACTTTTCAAGCTTGAACATAAGAACATAAGAACAGCCCTGCTGGATCAGGCCCAAGGTCCATCTAGTCCAGCACCCTGTTTCACACAGTGGCCCACCAGATGCCACTGGGAGCCTACAGGGAGCAGTTGAGGGCATGCTCTCTCTCCTGCTGTTACTCCCCTGCAACTGGTATTCAGAGGCATCTTGCCTCTGAGGCTGGAGGTGGCCTATAGCCCTCAGACTAGTAGCCATCTATAGACCTTTCCTCTATGAAGTTATCCAAACCCCTCTTAAAGCCATCCAGATTGTTGGCTGTCACCACATCTCTTGGCAGAGAATTCCACAAGTTGATTATGCATTGTGTGAAAAAGTACTTCCATTTGCTGGTCCTAAATTTCATGGTAATCAAGTTCATGGGATGACCCCTTGTTCTTATATTATGTGAGAGGGAGAATAATTTCTCTCAATCCACTTTCTCCATACCATGCATGGTCTCATAGACCTCTATCATGTCCCCCGGCAGTTGTCTTTTTTCTAAACTAAAAAGCCCCAGGTGCTGTAGCCTAGCTTCATAAGGAACCTGCTCCAGGCCCCTGATCATTTTGGTTGCTCTCTTCTGCAGCTTTTCCAGTTCTACAATGTCCTTTTTTAGATGTGGTGACCAGAATTGTATGCAGTACTCCAGGTATGGCTGCACCATAGCTTTGTATAAGGGCATTATAATATTAGCCATTTTATATTCAATCCCCTTCCTAATGATCTCTAGCATGGAAATGGCCTTTTTCACAGCTGCTGCACATTGAGTCGACACTTTCAATGAGCTGTCCACCATGACCCCACGTTCCCTCTCCTTGTCAGTATATGACAGCTCAGATATTCCTGACTGAAGAGAGGCAGCTCTCCCCAACATCCGAACATGGACGGAAGAACATGGGGAGGAGGGACACGAAACACGGGTTCATTGGGCCCGTGGTTCTGTGTTATATCTGAATGTGGCCAGTGTGTGTGGATCATCCTCTGTATCATCCACGGAGTAAACATCCATGTAGCTAGTATACTTCGAATCTGAAGTATACTAGCTACATCTGAATCAGGCCTGTATGTGCATCCCTTAAGATATGGTCAAGGCGTGATCAACACAGATATGGCTGATTAGAAACTGGCAGGGAGAGAAGGGCAATCCCTAACCCTAAATCTAGGCTGCATTCCTCCCAACACACAATTTGCTGTGTTCAAAGTTGACCACATTGACCATCTGTTCTGTTCACTATACATACACAAATTATTGTGATCAGCAGTTGCAGTCATGGCCTGTGGAGATCGTGGGTCCCAAGAGGAGTTCAGCTACCCGCAAAACAGTGTTCCTCTAAGGCATATGTATGTGTGTGCACACAGAAGTTTTTTGATGTCCACTACGTTAATTGTAGATCCCACTCAGATTGAATCAGGAAGGTCCCAATTTGAATATACGTGTGCACACAATGCCTTGATACTGCTACCCAGAACAAAACTCATTCCACACACAAATGAAAAGAATTAGAGAGAACACTGCTTCCAAAGCACCACTAAATGATCTCCCTGTACTTCAATCAACTGCCACCGCCCCACTTGGAGGAAGCTTGTGTAAAACAGCTATATTGCTAATCCCAAAGGAGGAGGTGGTATAAGGAGAAAAGCAGACAAGAACTCCCCTTAAAACTTTGGTTGCTTCAAAATGTGATAACGTGAACCAGCAGTAATGTAGGTAAAAGTAATTTCCCAGCAGTCTGATCGTAATAAAAAAGTAAAATAATATTTATTAAAGGAAAATCACAACTTGCTGGCAATGAAAGATAAGGATGAATAAGCAAACAAAAATGTTTAAAAGGAAAATACAGTAATAATCTTATCACCTGCAATGGTATTGATTCAACCAGGTACCTTGCTTCTTTGCTGTTAAAGAAAACAGTTTCAGAGTTCAACTATCTCTCGACATTACATGGCTGCAAGTTCTTGTCCTTCCGAAGATACTGATGGCTCCTGGGGATGGAGAAGGAACCTTCTTCTACCCATAAGTCTTTTAGTTTCCCTTAAGGTACTTCCTTTCCAGGAAATGAACTAATTATATCAGCAAACATCACCGCTCTTATAGTGGTTACCTGGAAAAGTCAGGGGGCATGGATGAGAATTTTGTTAGTGAGCTTGGAGGGGAGTTTTCTTTATCTACCCCAGCTGCAGTGGAAGTGCACAGGTAAGGAGAGCACTGCTAATTAATATTGTCTGGAGTCATGGAGTTAAAGTTCTAAATAAAGTAGTTTATTTAGGAAATCTTTCAGGGAGATAGATAAGGCCTACATGCCTTGCTGCTAGCTACATACAGGAAGAGGGAAGGGAGAAGGAAGTCTCTTTCTCTCCAGATGAAAGAATGAAACCTGAGACTACCAGTCCAGCATGGGGGAAGTAGAGTAGAGAAAGTATGGTCAAAAATGGAATGCCATTACTGGCGATCTCTACCCTTAATGCTCCTAGTGGTCAATTGAGTTGCTGGTGCTAAGAGTTGATGCCCTCAGGAGTTGTCATTCCAAAAAATATGCATAAGAAACAGGATAAACCTGTGAAGTGCCAGGTCATCACACTAAGGCAAACATAGGAAGACTGAAATGGGCCAACACATTACAGGGAAAGCAACTGTAATGTTCAAAGAGATATCGACACTAGGGATGTGCAAATTGATTCGAGTACAAAATGATTTGTACCCAAATCTACCTGTTTTGGGTGATTTGTGGATAAAACAAATCACCCAGATTGCGGACCTGAAGGATTTGGGTCCAAAACAAATCACCCAAATTTTGGATCTGAAAGATTTGTGGATTCAGACCTCCATTTTGTGGCAATCCTTCTTGCTGTGTCCATTTTATGTAAGGAATTAAAAAAAAAAATCCCACCCTCCCAAGCTTCAGGTTGGTGACTTACAGTGTGCAACAATTGGCTGGCGATTCCCCCCTGGTTCCAGACTGGCTTGTTTCCATTCAGATCTTGTGTTGCCAGGGTTGACTGACCCCAGATTGGCTAGGGGAAGGACCAAAGAAGGGACAAGGGTGGGGAAGTTCAAAAGAGGGGTTTTCAAATGTACTTAAGGAGGCAGCCAGCCACCATTCTGCTTTTCTGCCTCATGGAAGGAGAAAGAGAGAGAGAGCCAGAGGGACTTTGCTTTGCCTTGTCTGCCTACCTGATGACTGGAGTGGATTCTCTGCTTTTTGTTCCTGCCTTCCTGATTGAGGAAAAAAGAGAATTTTTTTCAACCCCTTCCTGCTGCTAAGAGAATCACTGCCTGTGTCTGCTGTCTGTGCGAATCGATTTGGGTACAAAACTATTTGTACCTGAATCTACCAATTTCGGGAGATTTGTGGACAAAACAAATTGCCCCTGTGCTAGCTGGATTCATGCCCAAAACAAATTGGGGGTAATTTGATTAGGGTACAAATCAAATTTTAAAACCCGATTCATGCACATCCCTAATCGACACTACTTAACAAATCAAGGCATCAATGCCACAGAGCTGAGGAATTGTCTACCATGCGACCGACACTTGCAGGATGGCGCACACACACACACATGCATGCACACACAGACAGAGTAAGTGGCTGTTTGAAATGAGGTTTGGACCTCAAGATGAAGTTTACCTTGACCAGACTTAGGAAGAGACATGCCTTCATTTAGACAAATGAAGAGACTCTTAATTTCAGGGCCATTCTCTAATTTGGAAAGCCCTTCAGTGTGCAGAAATGTCATATTCACATCTGATTCCAATCAGTACGTGGCTACTATAGAATACACTCATACACATAATTTCTTCCCCTTCAGGGAATAAAATGCAGAATGTGCTCTTCTGCTTAGGGTGTAAGAATTTGTCCAATAACAGTTATTTAATAAAAACCTTTACAAATATACACACAGACTACATATTATGTAGAAACGTATATACAGTAGCATGACTTTGGGGTTTCCCCCTCCCTGATACGAGTAGCCCAAAACATTTATTTAATACTCCACAGAAAACGAGGTAGTGAGTCTGCTCATACAAAGTAAAGAAGCTGCATTTTATCTCTCCTCCTGCAGTACTGATTTTTATTCTTAACCCACATTTAAGCTGCAAATTCCAATTACATAGCCTGTATCTTTTGTGGAAGCCTATTGTGTCCAAACTGCCTAATTCTCTCCAGTATATGAGTAAATAGGAACTCTAATTATGATAGACTCCATGCGTTCAATCCCACAGTTCCTTTTCTTGTAAAATTCCTATTGCAGGATCAAGCCCTTTGCAATGTCACTTTCAGTGAAAATATGATGTCAGAAATTAGACTCATTACTGTCTGTGTCCTCACTGAGCATAGACCAAAGCTCTGAAAGGATCCTATGCACGTATGGAGTTTGGGTGCACAGGGTTTCCCTTTCTACTGCTCCCTCTCTTTATATCTGAAAGATGGGGAGCATGTCAGAGATAGCCTGTGCATGCACATTTAGCCACTCATTTCAAGCCAGCAAGGGGTATCATATAGAAGAAGCTTTTCAATGCATTCTGTCATTGCAGAAGTACATCCGTGTATGCATATCCATATTGAAATGTGTATCCAATCTCATTTTAAATATTTCTGTGTTAACGTTTTTAACCAAATCTAGTATTCAGGATGCTTGAGAAAAATCAGTAACTTGACAAACTAGATACTTATTTTGGTCTGGATAGAGACGTGCATAACTAACTCCAGCTACTAATTGTTATGCTTATTATTTGGGTTGTGCTCAGCATACGTCCTTTGCTATTTTCAAATTAAGAACAGTAGTTTTGTCAGGATAGAAATTATTTCCCCTAAAACATTTTTGCATGAACATTCATCTTTTTTCATTGTTCAGAACAATCATTTGAACAATTCATCCTGTTCAGTGCCGCCCGCCCCACCCCCCTGGCAACTTTAGCTGATGTTCTTGCTTTGGTTTATTAGCTTATTTTAAATATTTCTGTGTTTTTAAAAAATAAAATAAAATCTGGTATTCAAGATGCTTCAGAAAAATCAGTAACTTGACAAATTCTTTAAAACACAGCATTAGTAAAAGCAAATCAGAAAGCAGCAGATAAAAACACCATCATACCTCAATGGATAGCAAACCAGAACAGATACAAAGGATGTTGACAGTCTTCAGGCAAAACAAAAATGTTTGTCATCATTTCCCCCCTTTTTAGTCATCTTTCTCATTTCTGGATAAGTCCCATCCAGTCAGATCACATAGTGAAAAGAATGCTGTCATAATGTTAAAAAAAGGGATGCGCACAAAACAGATGTTTTGTTTTGCTCGAAACAAAATGTTGACAGTTGAAATATTTCGTTGAAACAGTGGTCAAACTGGTTGTTTCAACGAACAAAACTCAAAACATTTTGAGTGTTTTGGTCATAGGGAATAATGAGGAAATGCAAAACACTCTATTGTTCCCCATGGGCAGCTCCTAGGGATACCAAAGTGGGTTGAGTGGTAGGGCACGATGGGTGCTACCTACCACCCAACCCACAAAAGAAATGGGCAAGCCATAGGATCCTAACAAGCTGCACTCACAATGCACTGCAGACAAGTTTTGCGATGCAATTTGCAATGCATTTTGCAACTCTGCCTTGAAAAACACTGCAGAAGCACACAGTAGAAGGGAACCTGTCCCTCCAAACACAGAACACATATTTCACACACAGTCCAAAAATGGCCAAAAAAGAATCACTGACCCAGAATCCACTGCCAGCCATAGCGCCTGCACTGCAGTAACATCACTGGCACAAGTTGCTCCCTCACACAATTAGGACTCCTTTTCCCCTAGCATTGCAACAGCTGCCCTCTTAACAGCAAGCATAGCCATAAGCTTAACTAGAGCAACTTTAGCCACATTTTGCATGAATACACCTTGCAATGCAGATTGCAGAGCAGACCAGAGCAGTGAGTGAAGCACAAGTTGTTTTCAATGCCAGACATGGAGCTCATCACAGCAATCACCAAGAAATATTGCACACGTGCACACACACACACACACACACACACACAGAGCTGCCACTGCCCATTTCTCAACACAACACTATTTCACAGACAAGCCAAACAACTCAAGGAAGAAAGGCACTCAAGTTCTGCCTTTGTCAATCTGAGATCAAGCAAAACCAGATAGTTATAGCAGCAATAGCACAGTATATTATAATACTCAGTGCTGAGAAAACCAGAAAATCAAACCTTCTTTCCTTCCATTCTGCCTGCCACAGAGAGACAGGAGGACAGAGCATTCATGGCCTGGGCAGCACAGCTCTGATTCCAAAGCTAATATTGAGCATGGCATCTTGGATGGATTGCTCTAGTAAATTAAAATCCGGAATTACTGGAAAGATTGCTAATATTCCCCATATCCCTCCTTTTAGTCTCTATAGTCTGAAAAAGGTTGCTCTCAAACGTGGACAATAAGACCCCTTGCAGTGCATCCGTCAACAACCTTCTCACGCAATGCCCATTCATTTTAGTGGTGCTCTTATGGGGCAGTGCTTAGTGGATTGCTCCCTGGGGCTCCAATGCAGTTGATTGCACAATGTTCATTTGCCTGTAATTTCAAATTCACACTGATAAACCACATTGTGTAGATATTCAGGAGACATTTAAAGGGAAGCCATGATTACTTTTACACTACAATGCCTTAAGAATAAAGTCCATTATATTTCATGTATTGTAGGCTTGCAAGTTCAATGAAATATTGTAATGAATTGCAGGATGGCGTCCTTTGAATAAATCAAATAAGTCTTGTTTAGAAAAAAGTAACCAATTAGTGTCAATTGCCCTATAGATAGGACTGTTTTTTAACAGCTCATGGGTTGTTTCTTTTAATTAATTCTCTTTTATCTTCCTCATAATGAACCAGTCTCATCTCCAAATCCCATTTCCTTTTGTAAATTTTCCTTACATGACACAACTTCCTTAATTTAGCCACCAACAGTTCAACCACATTATTATCCTTTTAGTATAATCATACAGCCAAACATTGCCAGCACAATTGGAGCTCGGCTTCATATCAAATTTGTCTCTTTTGATGTGAACCTTTACTACGTGCAATGTATAGGAAGAAGTCCTTGGAGTTAGTAGTGGTGTACTCGAATTTTAACAAGTTGTTTCCAAGCCAGGCAAAGTTTTAAATATATGTGCTATGACTCACAAGTGACAAAAGACAAGCCTTTCCTTCTGTTGCAAACATTAAAGAAAATAACTGCAAGAGTAAGACGCTCTTCACTTCATGGAAGGTTAAGAACACTTTACTTGCTGTAGTTCCCCCCTTAAAGTCAGAGACTCTAAAACTTCAACCAAAAATCACATACTATTGGGGATGGGACATATAGTAAGATACCCAGGACAATATATACTCAGGTCTCAAAGCTCTTTTCAGGCACACAGAAGTAGATATATACAACATCATTCCCTGCAATCGGTGAGTGGTATGAAATCATATAAAAACCATGAGTCTGACCCTCTGTCCTTGCCAGATCCACCAAGCATTTGAAGCTCCAGGGGTAGGCAACCTTTGGTTGATGGGAGTTGTAATTTAACAGCAGCTGGGGTGCCAAAGATTGCCTACTGCTGCTCAAATCTATCTATCTATCTATCTATCTATCTATCTATCTATCTATCTATCACCTGATATCTCTCTCTCTAGGCAGTGAGATTGTACATTCTGAAATCATGCAACAGTAATGCTAGAATTCAGTAATAACATTGTTCTTTTTCATACTTACCACACTGTTCTTTAAAAGGAGCTTTGTGAGACAGGCCTTTCTTGTTTTACAGACTGACAGAAAGGTACTGGCCTGAACCACACCAGTTAGTTAGATTATGACTGAGTGGTGAGGTCTGGCACAATGTTGATGTACTACACTTGTTCCCAAGGATACTGTCCTAATCTTTTTATCAGATTCATAAATGCATATTTTGGGTATTTTGGGTTGTGCATGGGGAGAGATACAAGCTTTGCATGAGTGGACATATTGTTTCATTCTGAAATATTATGATAGAGATAGCAGTAATTTTGTTTACTATTGCAATAATCTTCTTATAAAAATATGCAGCTAACAACAGGTACCAGAATACAGTAATATAATAAGTCAGTTGTAAATAAACAGAAGAGGCAGTAGTCTCACATTCTTACTAGCAACAGAGCAATACATGTACAATTACATTAAATCAAGAATTCACAGTACTGCTGCTATGGGTAAGGGACAGTTCTGCATCCTGGTCACTTTTATGCATGGAAACCAGGAGCAGAATTATCTCCTGTTGCCCATTCTAATAGGCAAGAGGCTTCAATTGGGAAGGAATGCTCCCTAAGATATGCAAAGCCCTGTCCCTGGATACCAAGGGTGAATTCCCAAATAACACACCCATCAAGCTATAGTTCTTAATGTAGCTATTGCTATCTAAGGAACAGCTCTGTAGCCTCCTAGGAATTGTGAGAGGTCCTTCTGCATGCTGTGTATTGAAAAGGTCAACAGCTGTTCAGCTGCTTCAAGTCGCAGATGCTGTGTAAAGGCTTGAAAGGTCTAAAGAGGACAGATTCAAATCTGGGTTATGGGAGAAGATGCTATTAGAACACTTGCCTGATGCAAGATTTCAAATGTGTGCTTTTAAAAACAAATAACGCTTACACACACACACACACACACACACACACACACACTTACTTTTGCCTCTTGGAAGCTACTTGGCTATAAACATGGAACGCTTGGATAGAACTTCCAATCCCACACTCTAGAAGGGTCATTATAATTAAGAGTCGCACAGAAAGTAAAAATCTATGAGGTGCAGCTTCTCTGGTATTGCAGCCACACTGTAATAGCACACCAAATGAAAGTTTATGACCTCTTAATGATACAGGAATCAGACTCTAGGGCTGGATCCTGGCCGCATTGACTCATGGGAACTGGAACGAGAGCATAGATGAGGGCTGCAGAACTAGCCTCTGCAGAACTAGCCTCTTTTCCTGCAGAACTAGCCTCTGCAGAACTAGCCTCTTTTCCATTCTAACATTGGTTAGTCAAGAGTATTCATATTTTAGGTCTCTGCTTCTACATTAAAATATATATGACAAATGATAAATGCAGAAGTTTGATGCACAGATTGAGTACCAGAATGAGAATCCATTATGGAGTGTATGAGATGCATGATTTCTTCAATGATTTACAAATGCTATTAAAGCCACCTGCAGTGCTTTTAAAAAAAACCCCAAAAACCTTGAGATATTCTGTCTGTCCAGCTGTGAGTGGGCTGCAATATTTATTTGCCACTGAATTCTGAGTTTCCAAATGTATTCCAGGCCTGGTTTCCTGGTGATGGCCACATGTCAGTACCTCGCCCATTTTAGTTTCTTGGTGTGCTGTTATTATCCTATGTTGCATTCCAAGGCTATCTAAGCACAAGGGTATCTTATAACCAGAGATTTTCAAATGAAAGTATGACAAAGCAAAGGTAGATGCATCAGCTGGTAGCAGCACTGTCTGGGGGTTATTAGGAATAATGAGATAAACCTGTCTAATAGAACCATTTACTGTATGCTGGAACTCTAGTGGGGAAAAAACCCACCAATGATGCAATTTGCATGACAGCAAACTTTCTAGTGAAAAAAACTAATGATGCAGTTTGCAAGCTAAACATCTATTAATTGAAGTAAGCAGTTGTAAATACACCAAGTATGGTAGTGCAAGGGAGTGCAGATCGCTCCCTAAGCATTTGAGGAGTTCCCCCTCCCCTTGTATTTCTATACTGTTTTTCAACAAAAGTGATCAAAGTGGTTTACATAGAAAAAATAAATTATTTTAAATATATTTTATATTATTGTCATTAAAATAATAAATAAGATGGTTTCTTTTCCCCAAAGGGCATGTTATCTAAAAAGAAATAAAAGGTAAACACCAGCAACCACCACTGAAGGGATGCTGTGCTGAGGCTGGATAGGACAATTGCTTTTGTAGGGGAGAATTTGAATCGATCCCTTATTTTGCAGAGAAACCTAGTTTGATGAGAACAGAACTCACAGAGTAGGGTCTTAAAGTCTAAAACAAGTACATTAAAGGTTTATTTTTAAAAGTTACATTTCCATATAGTAAGCCTTTACCCTGTACTACCTACCTCGTGGTGGGAGGAAGAAGGAAGAAACAGAGAGAAGGGTCCTAAGAGTAGCACTCTACCAATCTCAAAAGAGTTAGAGCAGAGATAGAAATAAGAGAGAACAAGGGGGCAGTCTTGCACTCTCTACCTCCACTCCCAATGTCCCCAGGGGTCAATAGGAGGTATTGGTGTTGAGAGTTGACGCCTACGGAGTCATATCTTCAACAGCTCTCCCCCTGCCAAATATAAGAGCATCAGTACTAGGGACGGCCTACTACCTGTTCTCTGGATCCTTGCACGACTTGGCTGCTTCAGTCTATCAGGGAGATTGTTGGAGGTAGCCTAGTTAATATCATAAATGCATCACTGAGGGAGGGTAGGGTGCCTACTTGTCTGAAGGAGGCAAAGGTTAGACCACTCCTTAAGAAGCCTTCCCTGGACCCCATAGCGAAGAAGGCATTCTCTTAAATACCCAGAGCCCAAGTAGTGATTGGGGTGTGCACCAAACCGGGTTGCCTGATGTGGTTCGAGTCCAGCGGACTGGACATGTTTGGTTTTGTGCACCCACCCCAGTTTGGTTTGGGTTCAGGGGGTTCATGAATTTTTTAAAAAATGTTTTTGACCCAGCCACACAGAGGCTCATTGGGCATGTGCGGCGGCCTCTAAAATGGCCACCACCATGGGGGTGAGGCCCAGAATGGGCCAAAGACCACTCAAACTGGGAGATTTGGAATATAATGGAGGCCCTTAAGACCTATCTGTTTGGTCTGGCCTTCCAGGGTTTTTAAATTACTGTAAACTGTTTTTAAATTGTTTTAAATGGTTGACCTGGTTTTCCAGGGTTTTTTTTAAGCTGTTTGAATGTTTAATTGGTTTTATTCTGTTTTTATAGTTTTGATTTTAATTGTTAACTGGTTTTAATTGTTTTTATCCTGTTGTAAACCACCCTCAGTCATTTGGAAGGGTGGTATATAAATCGAAATAAATCATAAATAAAAGAGATTTCAAAGCAGTATTTTTCATAGGGATTTGTGCGTCTTTCATAAAGCAGGTGTTTGAATATTCCACTTCCCACAGATTTCCCTCTCTGAAATATGCCAAATGACATCTGAAAAGATGCAGCATGCATCAGGGTCTGGACCAACTCCTGTAAAAATGTTCAACTGCTTAACATTTTTCGTAGCTTTTGTAGTAACTTCTAACTTGTATTTTTGGGAGATATAGTGCTCCTTCTTTTGTATTTTATTTCTCACAAAAGACATAAAAATCAAACATCCTGGCTGTAGTTACAAAGAGTGAAAATAGGCAGCACAGCTTTTTGTAATATCCCAAGTGCAGGAAACTTACAAATTATACTGCAGTGCTAGAAATAGTAATAATAGCTGAAGTCAATTGCCAGATCCAAGAGTCTAATCTAATGTGTGTATGTAATCAACTAAAAGCTTTTCAGTCTCTTTGCCAGTACAATTAAGGCCTGAAAATGCAGCAAATGAACTAGAAGTACATTCATTTTTCAGATGTGTCAAAAGGTTAGTGCCATTGTGGACAGTTTTAAACGAAACATTCATTCCAAATATCTGTCTGTCTCTCTCTCTCTCTCTCCACCAGTTCTATCCCACTCCCAACATCTTATCACACACCAGCATGACCAAGAAACAGAACTCAGGTTGGAGCAATGCAGACAGGTGCAAGCCTCATTCTTTAGTACTGGCTCATCAGGGACAGGAGTGAGGTTTAGTCCCTCTCTAATGCAGGGGTTCACAACCTGTGTTACTCCAGATGATGCTGAACTACAACTCCCATCATGGCCAGCTACAATTTATGGTGGCTGGGGACAGTGGTCCCTCTAGTATTTTTCATGTCTGTGCGAAATGAATTTGTCCTGGGTGGCAGTATCAAGGCAGTGTGCGAGCATCTGCATTCAGAATGGGGCCTTCCTGAGGTCAACCTGAGCGGGATCTAAAATGAACGGAGTGGACATCCAAAAACTTGTGAGTGCTTGTACGTGCGCTTTCCTTAGAGGGAACAGTGGCTGGGGATTATGGAACTGTAGTTCAGCAACATCTGGAGTACCACAGGTTGGGAACACCTACCCTAATGCATTCCTTTACTTTCTCCTATATTATTAAATAGCTGCCATTCATTAATACTGGGGAAAACTAAATGTTGAGCTTGGGGAAAGCAGTGCAGTGGGACAAAATCCTAAGGGTTTCCTGATGAGTTTAAGACTGGGGAGAAATGCAACCAGGGATTTATTACCACCATCTCTCAGCCCATACGGAAGGTCAGTATTTTAGATCTCCATATTGCAAACGATAGATGGAGGCCACTAGTTGTAGGGGTTCTCAAACTTGGGCCCCCAGATGTTGTTGGACCACAATGCCCAAGCATAGCTTGGAGTGATGGGAGCTGTGACCCAATAGCATCTGGGGATACAAGTTTGAGAGTCTGCCCTAGTGAATGTGTAGCTGATATGAACTCACTTTCTCAGCCATTGTACTATACAAGCTCTTGCATAGCTTTCACAAAGTACAAAATTGAGATTTATTTTTATTTTTTGCACACTGTATGCCAGTCACGAAGCTAGGTATAATGTCTGCAACTGGAAAGAGGAAATAACCTGGCCTATTCCTGGGGAAAGAAATCGATTTACAGCAGCTGATCACACTTTAAACCACCTGGTGAATCACACGTACACAGCCAAAGGCAGCAGAGAGTGCATGATAATGAGCTGAAGGATCAATCCACTTATCAAGAAAGCAAAGTTTCCAGAGCTGAATGTGTGAGCCCTGATACTGAGTGGTTTTTTTTTTTTAATCATTTGGGGGCCTTCTGCAGCCCAAAGTGGCACTCTGTAACAGAACTCAGATCATTACTGGTTAGTTTAAGACAGGTTTTTGGTCCAGGGAAGATACCTTTATGCTGTAGATTATGAGGCAGATAGTCTACTGTTGAACTCTTTAAAAAAGGACATAAAATTTGTGACAGTCTGAAGGGGAGGCACATAAGAAACTGCCTACCAGAAATAAGAAATAAAAGATTCTTAAATGTACAGCATCCAAACTGTCAGTTACCACCTGGATGACAATGGTGGGCTTTGTATCAGCTATAGCTATGACATCCTGTTGTTCTTTTCTCATCCCAGTGATCATGGGGAATCCTCAAACTTTGCCATAGCAAACTTATTTAACTAGTTGAAAAAAACATGCCAAAGCTTCTCCATTGTGACAGCATTTCCTTACTGATCACATCCATACATTGTGGGCAAGTATGTACAGTGGATGGACTTGAACTTGTGAGCCATAACATTCACTGGGTGGTCTTCTCTTGAGTAAATTGCTCTTTGTCTCTCTCCCCTACCTCCCAAGATAGTTGTGAGGACAAAAAGGGATATCTCCATGCACATTGCTCTGGGCACTCTGAATCTGAATGTGATTTTCTTTTAAAATGTGAGAAAGAAGCTTTCTATCATCACCAGGCAGGTGGGAATAGATTCATTGCTTCATTTCACTCAGAAGCAAAATAGCCTGGTGGTAGAGGTATTTGTTGACAGTGTAACAAACTGCCCCTCTTCCACCCAGCCTTCATGGCTGAGGACCATAGAAGCTTCTGTGAAGAATATATATTGAATTTATGTTCTACTACTGCTGGTTTCTTGTAACCTGTTTTGGACACCAAAAGGACCCAAGGGAGGGGAGGAATAAAATTCAGACATTCTATTTACATCATCCAGCATTTTCATAACTTTGCATTGAAAAGGACGATTTTGCTGTGATTTACCATGCAGTGAAAGCGTCAAAGAGCCAAGTTATGAAGTGATTATGCAACAAGCAGGGCTGGTTTTAAAAGCGGGTGACCCAGGTGACTGTCCCTGGGGTACCAGACTCATGGAATACCAGACAGGTTGGTTATTCTTAAAGTTAAACAGTTCCTTAAGATTAAAGAAAACAAATTTGCTTATGTGTGACATGAATAAATAGAGCTGTATAGATCCAGGTTTTAAAATGTATCATTTTGTATTACAGAGAGAAATCATGCACGCAGATCATGCATCAAAGTTATGAAAGGGACTACAAATGCAATTTAAAACATCAGGTATTCAAAAACTGAACAAATAAAAAGGGTGATGAAGATGGATTTCACTTGGGGCACCATTTGCTCTAGTGTTAACCCTGGCAACCAGCATGTTGAGACAGTCTACATGCACCCACACAGTTTCTGCCCAAGAAACTTCCAGTACCATCAGATATTGTATTTTAATGCTGGCTCAGCAGGTCTTAGGATGGGAAAAATCCTTATTTGGAAATATATCCCATTTTTAAAAAGGGGGTGTACCTCCACAAAAACATGTTCAGAATCATCGCACCAGCCAGAAAAGGCTGGCCATGTCAGCACTGACTTTCCAGTTTAGAAGCAAAATCCTGTCTCTGTGTTTCAAAGAGAAGATGAATAATGGTATCTCATCATGTTCTTTTATATCTATGTAAGTCACTTTGGGAACTTATGTTGAAAAGTGGTATATAAATATTTGTCATATTCATTGTTGTATTCATCTACCATGGTTGGACTTCCTTTAACATGCAGCTGCAAGGGAACCCTGGACATATTTTAAGGCAGGAGCAGGCAACCTTGGCTTTCCAGCTGTTGTGGCTGGGAATGATGGGAGTTATAGTCCAACAATAGTTCAAGATTGCCTACCCCTATTCTAAGGAATTTGTTTGCAAAGTGGCTATGGTCTTGCTAGTTCCTTATCTGAACTGAGGGCCAAACTAGAGGTGAGGAATTTTGTGAGTGGAAATTCCAACATCTCCCCACCCCCTGCACACACAGATGATGTCATTCAACTTCTATATCACATCTAGTTTGGTCCTGAGTGTGTGTTCTAGAATGTACCACAGAATCCTCTGTGACCTGCAAAGATTCACAGCCACAAGTCCTATTGACTTGTCAGACAAATCAATATGGAAGAGGTTCCCCTCCAGGTAAAAGGTTTTGAACCCCCACTGTGTAAAACATGTCCCAGAATCTTCTACAATACACAGTGGTTCCATGGCAGACATGCAGGAATAGATAGGCAAACAAGTCACTGTAAAAAGGGTTTGCTTAATCTGAAAATCACTGATACTGAGAGAGGCAAATCCATGCCACAGTTGATGGTTCTTATTTCTGACCGCACTCACTTTCTTTTTTCAGAAAGCGTCTGAAGAAAACATCAAAACAGGTCAAATATCAACAACCAATGATTGTTTTTCTTGTTTAGCTCAAGGTTAAGTCTGAGAGCATAAACTCTTGACAAAATTACAGCATTCACGCTGTAATTTACAATCACATTTTAATCAGGGAGCAAGTAAACACCTAAAAGCAGTCCTTAGTCTTTTCAAGAAGCAGCTCATCTTATCTGATGAATGACCTTTTTTCCTTATTACTCTGGTTTAATTATTCCATCCCCCACAATCCTCCTGAAAGAGGCACATTTACCTGAATAATCAACATTTTCTGATAAATGAAAACAAGACTAGTTTGAATGCACAGTCATTTAAATGCAGGACAAGCTAAAATCTTCAGCTTCCCTTTCTGCTTCAATAAGAAACCTGGAGCCCCAAACTCCATTTCTCAAAACAACAAGAAATATACCACAACTTTTCCAGTATGACCTTGCCAACATCTTGATACTTTGTCAAAGCACTGCTACAAAAGCTTCAGACTAATTTCCCTGAGAGCTAGTGTGGCACAGAAAAAGAGAGAGAGACCTGAGTTTGAACTTCAAACCTCCCCTCAGGGGAGCTCACAGGCTGGCCTTAGGAAACTCACTAACTGCAAGCCTAGGCTATCAGATTCAGTGAGATAACCCTATGTGAGGTCAAATGCAGGTGGGAACATTGGGCAACCCTATCACTATGTATGCCTCCCTGATCTCACTGAGCCTGATACATAAGGGATAAATAAATAAGCTATTTGTATATATCCTGGTTGGACATCCGACTTGGCAGAAGGCTATGCATTTTAAGCCAAAGACTATTGTTAATTATGACAATGCAATTCTCATTTTCGCTCTTTCATATTTATAAGCAGCTGCAAATTTCAGAAAAGACATATGCCAGGCTACGAAAGGGCTGATTCAAACAATAATTTCCAGGCATAGGATGGGGTCCTGCAAATGATTCCTTGTGACTGTGACACAGACTAGAAATATGAATGTTTGTTATCCATGCAGTTTGCTTCCCTGTGATCAATTGGATCCCAACTAGGACACGGAGGGAGGTTATTCCTCCCTATATGTATTGTGTTGGCTGTACATTCAGCCTGATTTTATGTAAGTTCAGTCACAGAAACCATTCATGGTGATTATCTCACACCTGGATGTCATATTACTATTAGATCCAGGAGAAACATGAGTTGGACATCATATTGGAGGAGAACTGGTCTTCTAGTAGCAAGCATGACTTGTGCCCCTAGCTAAGCAGGGTCTGCCCTGGTTGCATATGAATGGGAGACCACATGTGTGCAGTGTAAGATATTGCCCTCAGAGGATAGAGCCACAGGTGGTTTCAAGTTCCCTCCCTGCCTTCTCTAAGATAGGGCCAAGAGAGATTCCTGCCTGCAACCTTGAAGAAGCTGCTGCCAGTCTGTGTAGACAATATTGATCTAGATTGAACAATGGTCTGACGCAGTATATGGCAGCCTCCTATGTTCCTATCTGCTCAAAGATGAAGCGTGATCAGCATTATATGAACCACACTCCCTCTTTCCCTCTCTGCCACGTTTACAACTATGTCTTTCTAGGATGGGGCTGACTTACGAGAACTGGAGGATGCATTGAGTACACATTATTGGTATAATCTAGATTCTGCTATTTCTGACCCAGAACTCAAATTGAACCAATGAGATGTAAAGTAAAGTAAAGTGTGCCGTCGAGTCGATGTCACCTCCTGGTGACCACAGAGCCCTGTGGTAGTCTTTGGTAGTACTAAATACATATTATTTTCCTTCTTAGTCAGCATCACAGGAAACTGGGAAAGGCACAGAGTTGGGCAAGTATGAGGGAAAGGAAAACTGTTCTTATTACCGTTCTTGCGACTTTTATTTTCTTCCTCACTCAGTTTTCCAGCACTTTCAATTTGTGAAGCAACCACATAGAAAACAAGATGTTCTTAAGGTAGGTTTAAAAACAGGACTTTAATGTATGCAATCCACGTCCCAGTGCATATTTTAGATGTATACTGATTGACTTCTCTTGAGATTTAAAATTAAGTTGCTTCTAAAGCAGTCGACTCGATGCTTTTTCAAAAACTCCTGATGGTGATATTATTAACCTTAGGTATTGAAATTCAGTTAGTGCCACCTGATTTATCTGTGGTACACACTATCAGCATCTCATTCTTTTCCCCTGTCTCCAGAATTTACAATGTACAACTTTAGGGTTTCCTTTGTTTCTTTTTCAGACGAAGGCATCAATAAAAGCAAATGGTGCTTTTAAACTTCTTCTGATACAGGTGGCATATTGGGGATGCATTGCAATTTCCCCCCCTATGTTTTATTTTTTTAAGATATATATTTGTTCCTCCATCCTCTTCAAGCAGAACAATGATATCAGATATTTAAGATAAATATCTTTAAAATAGAACTAAATAAACATTCCCCTCATACAGGGAGGCAACAAAACATGTTGCCATATAGAGACTGTGCTAGTGTTCAGTCCCTACACAAAGAAAACACACAATATATAAATGGGTTGGAGCTACCTGATCTCATATAAACCTCCCAGATCTTTAACATCATCTTTTGAAGACCTTCTTTGGAGGGCTCGTGCTTCTAAGGCAGGTGGTTACAAGAGGGAAGGTGTTTTCAGTAGTGACTACAACAGAAGTTACCAAATTCCTTTCTTGTTGAGATTCATTATGGAACATATGGTTACAGACCCCTTCTGCTCTCCAATGGATCAGATTCCATAAAATATGCAAGTGTCTATGGATTCTGTGCATTCCATACATTGGTGGGAAAATACACATTTAAATGCATACTCCAGCAAATATTATTGTGTCAGCTGTTTGGATAGGAAATTTTAGATTGTGAGCCCTTTGGGGACAGGGATCCATCTTACTTATTTATTATTTTTCTGTGTAAACTGCCCTGGGCCATTTTTGGAAGGGTGGTATAGAAATCGAATGAATTAATGAATTAATGAAATACTTGAAAAAAATATGCATTTAAATGTTGATGCTTTTTGGTGACAAAAGAAAGTTTTAACAGGAGAGCCAAATGGAAGTAAAAAAGAAAATGGGCAAAATTCATATGGAACTAAAATGGAGAGCCACTACCTCATCTTTGGAACACTCCCAAAAGATTTGGGATGCCACCAGTATTAGTGGTATTTCCACATTTTTTAAAAATGATAGTTACCAAGCTTTATAGGTGATTGCTTTGCTGTCTTCATGTCTTAGTGGTTTCTTATCTGCTGCAACTGAATTGTAGCCACTGTTGGTTTTGATATTCATAAAATTTTATTCTCATTGCTTAGATGTTTATATTTTTATTGGTGTGTAGTTGTTTTTTATTGATGTACGTTGCTTGGATACTTTTGTAGAATAGTAACTCAAATGCTTGAAATAAACACATCAAAGACGAGCAAACAAAGGGAGCTGTTTTATGCAATTAGACCAGTGGTTACTCTAGCCCAGTTCTTCCCAAGCTTCATGAGGGATACATTTTGTTACTTGAGAGAATACTTGTATGTTGCATGAGAAATAGATGGATTGAATAATGAACAGCTCCTGTGAATCAGGGCTAAACCTAGGATAAATTGCCTCCTGGGTGAAGTGTGCCTTCAGTGCTCCCTCCCACCATGGTAGTTTATCCATGCTGCCAACATTTTTGGCTTGTGCAGGACTGCCATATCTAATAGCTCAGCTCAGTAGCTTCTTTGGGTAGGCACTCTGGCAGACTGCCCTCTTGCTCACCCCTAAGAATTGGCCTGCCTCTAATGCTCTGAGTGTGCCTTTTCTCAATCAGCATCCTTTAAGGGCAGGTAACCCTGCTTTGTCTCTTCATTGAGAGTGATTACCATGATTCAGTTGCATGCTCCCAAATCATCTGTTCTCAAAGGATGTCTTCTACTGTGTTTCTTTGTAAGTCACCACCCTAGGTGACACTGTTAGGCCTTTTCATGGATAAGTGAATAGAAAAATTGTGTGTGCCAGCTATCAGAAATTTGGAAAACACTGCTCTAGTCCTTTCTTGCTCTGATGCAAAAGAGTCCCTCCATGGCCTCAGGGAGTGGGATGTTATTTATTTATGAAATGTATGACTCACTTTTCTATTAATTAAAAAAAACTCAAATGCAACACAAGAGAAGAACGGCAAACATTCATTCCGTGACATTTTTTTTTAAAAAAAGAGCAGCCTTCCTAAAAGTAGTCTGGGAGTGCTCCTGGATCCCAAACTCTCCCTAGTTTCTTGGGTTGAGGCTGTGGCCAGGAGTGCTTTTTATCAGCTTCAGCTGATACACCAGATATGTCCATTTCTGGAGACAAATGGTTGAAACAGTGGTACATATGCTGGTAACCTCTAGGCTTGACTACTGTAATGCACTCTATATGGGGCTGCCTTTGTACGTAATTCGGAAACTACAATTGGTACAGAATGTAGCCACCAGATTGGTCTCTGGGTTTACCCGAAGGGACCATATAACACAGATTCTAAAAGAACTGCACTGGCTGCCAATATGTTTCTGAACAAAATACAAAGTACTGGTTATTACCTATAAAGCCCTTACCAGCTTGGGTCCAGGGTATTTAAGAAAGTGCCTTCTCTGTTGTGAACCCTGTCACCTATCAAGATAGGAGCATAGGAAGCTGCCATATACTGAGTCAGACCATTGGTCCATCTCGTTCAGTATTGTCTACACAGACTGGCAGCGGCTTCTCCAAGGTTGCAGGCAGGAATCTCTCTCAGCCCTATCTTGGAGAAGCTACCAGGGAGGGAACTTGGAACCTTCTGCTCTTCCCAGAGCGGCTCCATCCCCTGAGGGGAATATCTTGCAGTGCTCACATTTCTAGTCTCCCATTCATATGCAACCAGGGCAGACCCTGCTTAGCTAAGGGGACAAGTCATGCTTGCTACCACAAGACCAGCTCTCCTCTCTGGTTACCTGGAGAGGTCCAGTTATGGTTTCTGCCAACTTGTTTGGTGGCAACTCTGGACCAGGCCTTCTCTGTGGCTAACCCAGTGCTTTGAAATTCGCTCCCTGCTGAAATAAGAGCATCTCCTTCTCTGTTTTCAGGAGGACTCTGAAGACGTACCTGTTTCCCCAGGCTTTTAACAGAAATTGAAATTTTAATGTGTTTGTATCTATTGTGATTTTTATCTGTTTTATGTATGTTAAATGTTTTATATTTTATATTATGTTTTAATTTGTATACTCTCTAGAGATTTCTATATCAGGAGGCATAGGAATTCAATAAAATACAAATAAATAAATAAATATGAATGAAACATTTTACTAAACAGAAACATTTTCACCTGCCACCAGAAAGAATATAACAAAGCAGCCAGGCGTATCTCTTAGAGAGGGAGACTTTTTACATGATTCGTGTGAAGTGCCTCAAGGGGGTTTGCGGGGAGAGCAGGCTCAGCCCGCTCTCCCCGCAGACGAGCAGACAGTCTGCTCTGGGTGGCCGCAGCGGCCGCCCACACAACTGCCGGCTCCGTCATGGAGCCGGCTGGGGCTGGGGAGTTAGCGGGCCATGAAGCCCCCGGAAGCTCCAGCATGCCCTGCGTGAGTGCACAGGGCATGCTGGAGAGACCCCCAAGCCAGGAGGCTGCTTTTCAGCCTCCTGGTCAGGGGTCTACTCGTGAGTAGGTGCGGCTACTCATGATTTTAAAAACTGGGTTTGCAGAGCGTTCACTCTGCAAACCCGGTTTAAGGGGAGGGTTACTTTGGCGGGTTAACCGCCTGGAGGCCACCGGACTCGCCTGTGAGCCCAGTAGTTCTCACGGTCAGGAGAAATCAGTCTAGGCTCCTCTAGCCCGATTTCTCCTGATTGTTGGAATAGCCTCAGTTCCAAAGGGGCAGTACTAGAGTCATGAAAACCCTGCTCTGCTCCATGCCGAAGTCATTCTGACTTCAGTAAATGAGGGGACCCATAGACAAGATCTCACTTGATGACCTAAGGGAATGAGACGAAGATGCAGGTGAAGAACCTCTTTAAGATCACTGTCCTGCTACATGGGACCATTTTAACTAGAGCTATTGAGAGCCTGGGCTATGCTACCTACAAACCACCTGCTTTATCTGTGACCTATGGCTCAGATTTTGCTCCTGCTGACATCATACTGATTCCCACCATCTGACCATGGAGGGATTTATTTTCCATTGACAATAACATATTTTGTCAGCCAGGATTAAACGTGGACCTTGGTTCTCCAAGCACTCTGTGAGGCTGTTCATACAATTGAAAAATGAGTAGGACAAGTGTTCTACCCTGGATTTGGAACTGTGCATGCTCCCAATTTTTGGATGTGTGGGATAAAACAACTAGGTAGGAGAAGAGAGAAGTGATTGTGTGGGATACAGGAGCTGGATAGGACAGCTTTGCCGCCTACTTTGGTCAATGCTGGGTATGAAAGCTGGGTAAGAAGGTGCTGTCCTACCTAGCAGCCATACCATCAGTTCTCTCTCCTCCTACCTAGATGTTTGCTCCCACAAAGCTGAAATTTGGAAGTGCACACAGCTCACAAACCTGGGTAGGATATGTGCCCTACTCAGTTTTCAGTTGTGTGAACCACTCTTACTTGACCACAGAAACTATCTGTGGTTCTTCCAGGTATGATTCTAGTATATAACACCACAGGCCCAGATCCCAATTTATCACAACACTGGAAAAGATGCATTTGTAGTGGCATATTAAACTGGTATCTGGGTGTGTGCATCTCTTAGACACTTCATTTTCTACATGCATATTCAGTATAGGCTCCCCCCGCCAAAGGTACTAGGGACTGAACATAATAAGCTTGCTAAGTGCCATATGCATCAGTCTGCAGTTTTCTGAGAGATACCATTCAGTGCAACAAGTGCTGCCTAACTTGTGCATCTTGTATGTTGCCATCTGCATGTGCTTATTCCATGTGAGGAAAGGATTACCACTTTCTTCCTTTACAAGTTGTATTCGTAGCATTACTACAGTACCATTGCACTTTACCTTGTGATACACAATAAGCCTAGACAGGGGCTGCCAGCGTCCTCACTCTGCCACCATCTCTGCCACAGAATGTGCTGATGGCCATTAGCATGGATGGCTTTAAAGGGGGCTTAGACAAAGTCATGGAGGACAGGACTATCAATGGCTACTAGTCTGGTGGCTATAGGCCACTCCAGCCTCAGAGACAAGATGCATCTAAATACCAGTTGCAGGGGAGCAACAGCAGGAGAGAGGTCATGCACATACTTCTTGCCTGTGGGCTCCCCGGAGGCATCTGGTGGGCCACTGTGTGAAACAGGATGCTGGACTAGATGGGCCTTGGGCCTGATCCTGCAAGGCTGTGCTTCTGTACTGATGGTGCTCCTGTGGTCCTCTGTGTGGGATTCTTTTGCATCAGGCAAACACCCTATTAGAAGACTGAAAGGGGGATGGGATCGTTTCCACATTAAAAGGAAGTGACATCAGTAGAATATCATGGGTTGCTTTATGTCTGTATTGCCTCATCCTAAATGCAACATCTGAAAGCAGTTTTTCAAAGGTATGGTGTCATTGACTTTGCAGCTCACACTGGGTTTTACAAGAACACATTTGACTTTTTACGGTTTCCTACAGTAGTAAACTTTATCCCTACTGACAGCAGAAGTAATTGCTGTGTGCAGAATAAAATTGATTGTTTAAAAAGTTGAACTCTGTTGTCTTATTTTCTTTTTAGAATTTAAGACTTCAGTTTAATCCCACCCCCTCCAATGGACAGATCTTGGATATCACTGAGGGAAAATAAATATCTGTGACTTCTGATGGCAAGATTTTTTTTAAAGGCCAGGTTTAACTGTCAAACAAACAAACAAACAAACAAGCAAACAAACAAAGAGGAACAAAATTGTTCCAGAGACAGATGCAAGGGTAGTATTTTATTTTCTCCCATATACAATATGTATTGCTTTCTTCACCATCAGAACTTTTATTTTTCTTTTCCCCCTGAAGGCTGAAAAAGGTTGGCAGCACAACTTTCTAAAACTGCTGGTGGAGGGTCTTTCTCTGCTTGTGATTCACAGCCTCTGTCTGGAAACAGAGTACACTAGACAAGAACTCTCGAGAGGAACATTTCTTGAAATTAATAGGCTACAGAAAATGGAGGGACTGTTCAGACATAGTACAAAACCATGGTTTGTTTACCTAAGCTGTGGTTTTACGTTATGGGGCTATTCTCACAATCAGCAAAAATCGGGCTAGGGGAGCCTAGCCCAATTTTGGCTGATTGTGTAAACCACCAGGCTCGCAGGCGAGCTCGGTGGCTTACAACTGGCTAGCCCACTTTTTTTGCTAGCGCTTCACAAACCCAGGCTTTCCGAACGTGAGTAGTCACAGCGCGGCTCTGCACCACAGCTACTCATGAGGAGACCCCCGGAGGGGAGGTGAAAAGCCACCTCCCGGCTCCGGGGGTCTCCCCAGTATGCCCTGTGCACTCACATAGGGCATACTGGAGCTTCTGCAGGTCGCGCAGCCCCTGAGCTCCCCAGCCCCCGCCGGCTCCGCCATGGAGCCAGCAATCATGTGGGCAGCTGATCCGGCCGCCCAGGGCTCCCTCCCTGCTTGTGTGTAGGGAGAGCGGGCTTAGCTCTCCCTGTTCACCCTGCTAAACTGGGTCTCACTGAATGTGAGACCCGGCTCTTCGTCTCAACTTAAGACAGGTAGCGTTAAATCCTGGTTTCCCTAATGTATGCCTGGAAGCTTAAACAGTGGTGTGAATTCTTAAACTGTTAGTACAAACCATGGTTTCATGGTATGTCTGTAACCAGCCTATAGGGCGCCTTCGGACATCATGCCAAACTGGAGGCAATCATGCCAGAGGTTTGTGTTTGTGGTCATCCAAATACAGGAAACCTTGGTTCCGTTAGAAAAGTGACTGGAGATTTCTAGCCACAAACCTGAATTGGCACCCTGGTTCCTCTTTGGTTTTGTCACTGAAACCTCCCATGCTGGTCTTGTGGTAGCAAGCATGACTTGTCCCCTTAGCTAAGCAGGGTCTGCCCTGGTTGCTTATGAATGGGAGACTTGATGTGTAAGTACTGTATGATATTCCCCTCAGGGGATGGAGCTGCTCTGGGAAGAGCAGACGGTTCCAAGTTCCCTCCCTGGCATCTCCAAGATAGGTCTGAGAGAGATTCCTGCCTGCAACCTTGGAGAAGCTACTGCCAGTCTGTGAAGGCAATACTGAGCTAGATAGACCAATAGTCTGACACGGTATATGGCAGCTTCCTAGGTTCCTATGTAAAAGTGGCAGAGTGTCATCCGAAGGCTGCCTGTGGTTGTAACTGGAGTTGTAACTGGAGTTGAGGTTTAGAGTAGGACACTCCTCCCTCTCTCCATCTTCGATTGGTTGCTGAGGCTCTCCTTCATGAGAAGGAGGAGGCCCACACAGCCAGTACCTCCACCCTTTCAGGCTTCCAGACTCTGGATTGGGATCATCTGGGAGCATGGCAGGGGGAATGGGGGTCCTTGGGACCCGTGGTTTGCTGCTATGTGTGAAAGCAGCCTGTGAGGCTATTCACACGGTGGGGCAAAATCGGGCTAGCGGAGGCATCAAGGCATCAAGACATCAAGTCTCTCATTCATTCATTCATCCGATCGTGTGAACTACTGGGCTCGACTGTGGGTAACCCGCCTAAGTACCCCTCCCCTAAAACCAGAAAGATTGTGAGTAGCCATGGTGCAGCTCCACGCCACAGTTACTCATGAGTAGACCCCCGGCGGGGAGACGAAAAGCCACCTCCTGGCTCTGGAGGTCTCCTCAGTATGCCCTGCACTCACGCAGGGCATACTGGAGCTTCCAGGGGCCACTCAGCCCCCAAGATCCCCAGCCCCCACCAGCTCCATCATGGAGCTGGCAATTGTGTGGGCGGCCAATCCAGCTGCCCAGGGCTCCCTCCCGGCTCATGTGCGAGGAGAGCTGGCTTAGCCCACTCTCCCCACTCACGCTTCTAAAGTGGGTCTCACTGATCATGAGACCCGGCTCATAGTCTTGTAACTCAATCCAGGTCCTGCATGCACTCTGTTGTGCTCATGGAGCTCTTGAGTGAATGGTCTACTGCATTCATGTCATGAGATCTGGAGAAGAACTTTACAACACAAGTGATTCTGATGGTGAAGATTCTCATCCCATTAAAAATCACCAGAGTAGGCTCTTGGTTGTATAATGGTGGGGTCATCACTGGTTCCCTTGAAGGATGCTTCTATGTGTGCATGAGTCATCAGAAATCAAACACCACAGACAATTTAGAGATAGAGCTGGTTCACATGTGCATATTCAGCATATGATTACCACAATATGAAATAATGGTTTGATCAATGGACCATTACAAATCTAACACCACAGACAGAAATTTCATATCACCCGATCTCCCCGCAGACGATCAGGGTGGGAGCCCTGGGTGGCCGGATCGGCCGCCCACATGATTACTGGCTACGTGATGGAGCTGGCAGGGACTGAGGAGTTTGGGGGCCGCATGGCCCCTGGAAGCACCAGTATGTCGTGCGTGAGTGCGGAGGGCATACTGGGGAGACCCCTGAGCTGAGAGGCTGCTTTTCATCTTCCCACCAGGGGTCTACTCATGAGTATCCGTGCCGCGGAGCCGCACCGTGGCTACTCACGATTAAAAAACCCGGGTTTGCGGAGCGCTCACTCCACAAACCTGGTTTAAGGGGAGGGCTACTTGAGCAGGTTACCCATTCAGGAACCACAGGGCTCGCAGCCGAGCCCGGTGGTTCTTACAACTGCAGAAAAGCAGGCTAGCGGAGGCTAGCCCGATTTTCTACAATCGTGTGAATAGCCCCATTGTCTTGTATTCACATTTGCCATATGGGGGTAATGATACTGACTTGACTTACCAGGCTGTAGGAAACATGACTGAGATAGTGTCTGTGAGACACTTTGAACACTTTGAAAGCCATTGTGGTGTAATGGTTAGAATGTTGAACTCGGACTGGAGAGACCCAAGTTCAAAACCCTGTTCAGCTGTGAGACTCACTAGGTGACTCTAGACCAGTCACTCATCTCTCAGTGTAATCTATCTCACAGGGTTGCTGTGCAGATAAACTTAACCATGTACACCGTTCTGTGCTCTTTGGAGAAAGAGTGGGGTATAAATTAAATAGGTAAATAAAAAACACTCATCATTGCTATACACACACTAAGAGGCTATTCGCACGCGCATGCAAAACCAGGCGAAGGGAGCCCAGCCCAGTTTTGCACTTGCGTGTGAACCGCCAGGATCAGGCCTGATCCTGGAGGCTACACAGCAGCAAACCCGCCCGAGTAGCATCCCTTCTAAATAAGGTTAAGGGAGCGAGCACTCCCTTAACCCCATTTTTGTGCTCATGTGTCAGCCATGGCTGCTTGCAGTCATGGTTGGCACACTTGTGGGGGGAGAAGGGCTCCCAATAATACACTATGCACTCACATGGTGTGTTATTGGGTCTGTGGGGGGCAGGGCACCGTGCAGTGGCACTCCCCTCCGCCTGACCCCTGGAGCTGCCGGACGAGCCATGGCCGGAGACCAGAGTGCCCGAGCGAAACCACTGCTTGTCTGGGTGGGCGATCCGCCCACCCAGGAAGTTCCACTTGATCATCTGAGAAGAGTTAAGCACTTTCAGGCTTCCTTTCGCATAACAGGGTAGCCCTTCCCACTTGATCATGGAAAACGCTTCTCTGTGTCTCTATGTAGCATCATTCTTAAATTTGTTTGTTTGTTTGTTTGTTAGGGTGGAATGGCAGCCACCATGCCATGGCTGTCAGGAGAAGTATTGCTACAGTACATTTCAACCTCCTTCAGTTTTGTCTCACTCCAAAAATCCTCAAAATGGCCATCCCACAATATTGCTGCCTGTAAATGATGTGGCACAATTGGGGGAACCATATTACATCAGCACGAGTTTATTTCTAAAGCCATAAGCCTTCACATTAATCTACCTACCTACCAAACAACCCACCTACACATATACTCTTCTTACTTTACAAGATAGTTAGAAGCTGTGGCAGACAGCAGTTGATTGGCAGGAATTTCCAGGTACCACTGTGAAGTCAGTGAGGATAGAATTCCCCCTCTTACCAGTATGCACTGAGTGGTGGCAGTGAATACAGAGGGGACTGAGCTAGCAACATGCAAGTATAGCTGCTGGCTGTAATTGCCCCTGGTATGGATGCTGATGTCATCAAGAGTAATTAGCTACTGCCAGTAATCTGTTAGGCCAGGGGAGGCCAACCTCAGGCTCTCCAGTTGTTTGGAGCACTTCAGATTGGCCACCTAAGGACCAGCCTGAGGACTGTGACTGGGATGATGGGAGCTTTAGCTGAACAAGAGCTGGAAAACTTCAGGGTAGCCACCCCAAGATAGGCATTTGCATGATGCTGAAGGACCCCCTACCTTCACCACTCCGCCTTCCTCCTCTGATAGTTACTGGCAAAGGAAAGGTCTCTAGGGAGATGTAGTCAGGCAGATCAGAAGGTGCCAACCCAGCAGTGGCGAAGGAAGGCTTGGCAGCTATGGAGAATGGCGAGAGTGTCTATGCCAGGCATCCCCAAACTGCGGCCCTCCAGATGTTGCTGAACTACAACTCCCAGCATAGCCAGCCACAAAAAATTGTGTCTAGGGATGCTGGGAGTTGTAGTTCAGCAACCTCTGGAGGGCCGCGGTTTGGGGATGCCTGGTCTATGTAGAGGGCAGGGAGTGATGCAGGGGAGGCTTGGAACAAGCATGGAGTAGCTGGTGAATAGTGCGGGGATGCCTGGGGACTGCAGGTCGAGGCACTTCAGTCCCCAGGCTGTTTCCCAGCCACCCCATGCTCATTCCCAGCCTACCCTGCATCACTCCCCACCCTCCGTACAGACATTCTCCCCATTCCCCGGAGCCACCCAGCCTTCCCCATTCCACTGCTGGGTCAACATTTTAAGAACCTCCACCCCTAACTGCCATTGTACTACCTGGGGCAACTGCTCTGCAATCAGCTGCCTCTCTGTGGTGGAGGAATGGCCAGGCCAGAACTTCCAACCTGTCTGACTACACGCCCCTAAAAATCTCCCTCCCTGCATCACCACCCCACAGTGGTGGCCAGCAGGTCCTTCCGACTATCGAACTTCTTTACTGGCTGCTAATTCGCGTGACTGAGATAATGAAGCTGTTCTCACGAGCAGCCAAGACTGGGCTAGGACAGCTAAGCCCGGGCTTGGCTGCCCATAAGAACCACAGGGAGCTTCATTGCTCCCGGCAGCGCCACGGTGGCAAATCTGCCGAGGGAGCCCACCGGTTAGCTGAGGTTAAGGGCACGAGTGTACCCTTAACCCAGGCTAATTGCTCATGTGTCAGCACTGCTGTTCCCAACTGGTGCTAACACAGGAGTGGGCTTCCAGCCACCTCTGGAGGGATCCCCACAATGCACTGCGCACTTGCACAGTGCATTGTGAGATCTCTGAGGACCGGAAGGAGATGTGTCCCAGCCCCCACACCTCTGCCCTGCCTGGGGCAACAGTGGAATATCTGGGCACACAATCTGCGATCCACCAAATTTGAGTGCTGTGGTGTGGGATTTCTGGGGGCTGGGAGGACGCATCCAAGCCCCCACACTTCTGCACTGCCTGGGGCAACAGCTCACACACCTGGGTATGCGATCATCTGTGGGGAAAGCGACCTTCTGCATCCTTCCCTGCCATCCACCTGCAAGTGTACACATGTGATTGTGAGAAAGAGCTCAATGTATGTGAAGTATTTCAAACACCAGAAAGCACTATATTTTTATATTATTGTTGTTGTTGTTATCAGCAGCATCAAATTGTTATTATGTCATCCCTTGAGATGTAATCTCACAAAGTCCTGAAAATGTTCCACACCATACTTAATGCACCATATCAACGTTAATGCTAAGTCAACCGATCTTTCCCTTTTCCTGTGAATAATTACAGTTTCATGCAGGAAAGGGTTTACATTTAGGACCAGCTTGTTTAAGAAGCTCAGCATATGATTCCTGTGTGGCTGGTTAGCTTATAAATGTTTTATTCTGTTCCATTTGTGCCTTCTCCCCCCCGCCCCCACCAACTTGTCAAGTCTCAAATCCTTAGAATTTACTCCTCTGCTTTAAAAAATGGAGCTTGCCGGTTGTGTATCACAAAAGAGCTGAACTTTAGTGCGGTATGCACTCGCATAAAATAAATTTTGGCCAATATAATCTATAATCCCTGACATGCCAGGTGCTCAACTTCAATCCGCCCAAAGTCTGCCTTCTTGCTCTGTTTATCATTATGCTGCAGTTTTACTGCCTGGTAGATACTGTTCATTGATCAAGGCCTAGAAAAGTCCCAAGTTCAATAGGACAGACGGCACCTTGGCAGCGAGAAGCTTTTGTTTTATGACTGTCAGCAGTATGATGAAAATTTTATCATGGGATGCAGCAACACCACTCATATCCCCATAATTTTATTAAGCAATAGTGCAAGTGGTCTCAGTAGACTGGGTAGATGACATATTTACATGGACAGTGAATATTATCCACCTCATCTAAATTAATACAGAATGAAATAGGGAGCTTAACTAGGCAGAGGCCTGAGCTGGGTAAATAGATCATGCCCCAATCACAGGTTTGCTTGGGAGACAGAGAAGGAAGGAAGGAAAGAAGAAAACATTAAGAGCCTTGTGCAACTGTCTGAGCAATTTTCACAACTTGGAGATGGAAGAGTGAGAAATCGAAGGGCCACTTCGCACACAGTATTGTTTAGGTTCATCTAATAGGTAGGCTGGCCAACCTCAGGTTTTGAAAATATTGGATGACAGAGCCAAGAAGAATCTGGCAATTCATCAGAGGAGCAAAATTTGGCAAAGGAGCAAGGACAGAGGTGGAGCCACAGTGGAATCTAATTGGTTTTGTGTGAAGCCTGACAGAGGCCACATCCACATGTAATGAGGAACCAGATTTTTGCCTCCCTCCTGTTGTATTATTGCCTAATTGCATGGGGGGTGGTGGTGGTGGTGTGTTGAAACTTTAAGGTAGTCTTTAAATCACACATGGAGGGGTGGTTCGAACAAATCATATCAAGTTAAATGGAGTTGAGTTAGATCAAATACTTGATCTGACTCGAATCATCCCTCCATGGGATTAGATGACAGCCCCTGGCAGGCCCCGAGGGGGCAGGATGTGTGCCTGTCATTAATTGCAGAGTGGTGGGGCCTGTTGGACAGTATCTCCCAAACTGGGCCTTTGATGGCTTATTGATGAAACCTGGTAGAATCTAGGGTTTACTAGAAGAAGCTTCTCCTGTGTGTGTGTGTGTATGTATGTATGTGTATATGTATATGTATATGTATATGTATATGTGTATAGATAGATAGATAGATAGATAGATAGATAGATAGATAGATAGATAGATAGATAGTCCAATACATTATCATCCTCATATTATGACTATTACTACTATTACTTTGATTTCTTTCTTTATTTTAGACTTATTAGCTGACATATAGAACAAGGAAGCACTTGTGCAGCAAGAGGAGCTGACTAATTAGCAAGAGGAGCTGACTAATTGCAGACCAACTGCACTGGTACACTGAGGAAAGGGCAATTTTTGATGATCTCCCCTCCCCCTGGCAGCCTTCTGTGCCACTGACCAAAAAATGTCTCTCAGCGCCATATTTTTTAGGTTCAAAAGCCGCCCCTTCCTCCACTGCACCAGTGCTTCTTTGCTCTATATGTCAGCAACATTTTATCATTTGTCTCTGCTTTATAATATAATGTCATCTTTTTCTGCTTTTCAGACTTCAGTATCAGTTACCTGATAGGGTATATAGTTACTGGCTGGCAAATCTACTCATATGCTTATGTATACACCTCAAACTGTTTTTAATGCAAACAAACATCCAACAGAGAATCAGGATTTCTGACAGCTCCCTGCAGGACTGTGCGCTCAGTGGCAAACCTGTGTTTGACTGTGTAATATGTGAATTGGCCCATAAAATATGCTCAGATAAGCTCACCATTTTTTAAATCTTTGTGCACATTTAAAAGGAACAAGAACCTATTGAACAAATGTGTTTCATTCATTTCACATCTCTTTAATTTCAGAATGTATTGGGAAATGCCACAGAGAACATTTTGGAACAACGCTTTTAAAATGGCATAATACTCAAACAGTAGCCATCATGCTCTAAACTCAGAAGAAATGTGTCGCAGGTTCTAGCTTTCCTGCCAGCTAACATTGCTCAAACCTTTTCAATTCATCTTACTGGTCAAGGATAACACTGAAAGACCAGGGATTGATATTCAGTAGATGCAATCGTCTTAAGGGGTGGGACTAAAAACTGGAAGCCTGCTCTGGAATGAAATGAAATGAAATGAAATAGAAATGACTGACAAGCATTTCTCTGTAGAAATATTGATAACTCGTGAGTGACTCGTGAGTGTTTTATTGACAGATGCAGAAAAGTTTCATCTGAGTACGGCTTGGAAGTAAAATCTGACTGTTTTGTAATGCTCTTCTCCAATGTGAGAAAAGCATTATCATTTAAAAAAAAAAATTCTTCCCCAACTCAGATTTTAATCTGAAATGGGGAAAAATAAAATAAAGCTCTGCCCACCTGCCTGCCTCCCACCAGCTTCCGGCTTGCAACTCCCCTCTTCCCCCACTCAGCAATGGCAACAAGACAACAGAGAGACATTTCCCTCCCCTTACCTCTGGCATGCAGTCATCACAGTGTGCTAGAGCTGGGAATTGTAGTCTTTCCATTTCTACTGGCCCATGGCAGAACAAGTACTGGAAACAGTAGGGTTTCCATCCTTCCTTGCATCTGACATGCTGCAATAACACTGTTCCATACAAAAGGGAACATAGGAAGCTGCCATATACTGAGTCAGA
Source organism: Hemicordylus capensis (assembly GCF_027244095.1). Lineage (NCBI taxonomy): Eukaryota > Metazoa > Chordata > Lepidosauria > Squamata > Cordylidae > Hemicordylus > Hemicordylus capensis. Next base: position 93,333,025 of record NC_069661.1, on the reverse strand, counting down.
CCATTGTTCTATCTGGCTCAGTATTGTCTACACAGACTGGCAGCGGCTTCTCCAAGGTTGCAGGCAGGAATCTCTCTCAGCCTGAGTTACAGTACTACCTGCATATACTTCATAACCTTGTGGGTTTCCAAATCATTGTGTGTAAATCTTTGTAGATATATCATGTACAAGCAACCACTTTGTATATAATTGTGCTTTGGCAACGTACTGTATGCTTTGGTAGTTTGTTGGTTCAATAAAAAAATCTTGTCCTATATATATATAAAAAAATCTTGTCCTATCTTAGAGAAGGCAGGGAGGGAACTTGAAACCATCTGCCCTTCCCAGAGTGGCTCCATCCCCTGAGGGGAATATCTTACAGTGCTCACACTTCTAGTCTCCCTTGCATATGCAGCCAGGTCAGACCCTGCTTAGCTAAGGAGACAAGTTATGCTTGTTACCACAAGATCAGCTTCTGCTAGAAAAAGTAAGTGACAACAAATTATGTCCAAGGTGAAGGAAGGGATAGTTAATTCTTCCCCCCAGAGACTGAAGCCTGATCGGGGGAGGTTTGTCCATATCTAATTATATCCCTAACTAGTATGCCATTTTTAACTCGTAATGCCTTCAAGCTGCAGATCTCTGGTTCATTCCTAGTGAGTTCTTTCTCACTGCTTGAAATTAATTTTTATTTTCTTGAGAGCTGTAACTACTTAGGCCTGTTTTGTAAACTGAGAAAACTAGTTTTGATGAGTACAAGATTAGAAATAAATGCAGGCTATCTTCATTGAAAGATCCTGTATTAGCTTTTCAAGAGCTCCCAGGCTATAGATATATCTTTTACAATCCTCTCTATCTTATGCTGTGCATGAGTCACTACCTACATTTTTCTCAGTACATGGGCTTATCTCATTTTTCTTCTTGGTAATAGCATTTTCAGCTCATCTGTCACACGATGACTAAATATCATGAATATATGATGAACCATAAGCCACCATTTTGTTACCTGGGGTATGGGTCTCAATGTTCTCCTGGAGTGGGCAAACTGTGGCTCAGGACTCATGTGTGGTTCCCGAATTTTATAGCTGCTTCCCTCATAAACACAAAGTAAAAAGGTTCAACCAAGCAAGCTAAGCCTACCCTACAGGGGAATATCTTGGGACTATTGGTCTTGTATTTCATACAGCCACTGCACACATTATTTTTTTAAAAAAACATACATCAAAAGTAAATGAAATGGATACCTAAATATGTAACATATGAGTATGTTGAAATGTGTGCAACAATATGTACACATATTGCCAAAATTGCCTATGTCACTCTGTTGGATGCACAGTTGACAGCAAACCTGAGATTGCTGTCATGTACTGTGTGAAATGATCCTTTGGGTCTGTAGACAAAGTTAGGGTTGTGCCTGAACCAGTTCGGCAACTCCTTAGGGAAGCACCAAACCATCTCCAGGGCCTGCATTTGAACCAGTTCTGCGGGGTGGAGATGGGCTCCTTTATAAAGCAGATAAACAGTTCCTTGCCTGCTCCGCTCCTCCTCCACCACGCCACCACTTTTCCAAGCATGGCGCCTGATTCCCAAAAGGCTGCTCCCAGGCTGCTGGGAGAAGCGCTGCAGCCGTGCAGCCTTTTGGAAAGCGGATGCCATGCCTGGAAAGGTGGTGGTGCAGCAGAGGAGCAAGTAAGGACTAACCTGCTTTTTAAAGGAACCAATCTCTGCCATGCCAATGGTTCAGGCCAGTTCGGGCACATCCTTAGTCTAACTTGTTAGAGCTAGGACCCCGGCAGCATCAGCTCTCAACTGGAATGTCTCATAGTGAACACTGGGGGGAGGGGTTAGGGTCATGGATAAAAGTGCTGGTCTCCTCCCCTCTTTGTTCTTCCAGTGTTAGTCTCCATTTTGTCTCTCCAGAGCTGGCTGTTTGTTTTGGTTGCTCTCTTCAGCCATGATCTACAGCTGAAATTAAGCTGCAGACTTTTTCACATTTGTTTGTAACCTTATTTTTAAATAAATCCTTGTAGTTCATCAATACTAAAGAACTGCCTCAAGACCTCTTGTTTTGCTGCTTTCTCACTAAACTGGTTTTGCTTTGCTATTTGGGGACTGAACTGCCATTCCTCCCCTACAAAGGGTTATGGGCCCAGAAGCCAGTAAATAAAAGAGAAAAGCCTAAAGATGAAATAGAAAGCAAAGCAAAGAGAAAAGCTTTGAAAATGCTGCACACCCAGCATCCTGCAGATGATGATGATGATGATGACGACGACGACATTTATATCCCGCTCTTCCTCCAAGGAGCCCAGAGCGGTGTACTACATACTTGAGTTTCTCTTTCACAACAACCCTGTGAAGTAGGTTAGGTTGAGATAGAAATGACTGGCCCAGAGTCACCCAGCTAGTTTCATGGCTGAATGGGGATTTGAACTTGGGTCTCCCCGGTCCTAGTCCAGCACTCTAACCACTATACCACACTGGCTTTCCCCGCAGAACCCTCTTAGGCTCTCCACACTGCTTGTGTGGAGAGCCTTAATGTGAGCATGCTGTATAAGAGCAAAGGCAACACAGCCTGCTTTTCTTCCACGCAAAGAAAGAAAAACACAGCATCCTTTGGATCTGATTCAGAGTGATGTTTGTGGACCTATGCAAGTTAATACATCAGGAGAGAATAAACATGTTCTTACTTTCATTGATGACTATTTTAGATACACATATTAAGTGAAATACCTGTTAAGTGAAAAGGGACAAGTACTAGAAAGACTAAAATAATATGTTGCAAGAGTGAGGAACAAGTTTGGGAGAAACTCACAGGTCCTCCGCAAGTATAATGGTGGTGAATAATGCCATAAGATTCATAAAGGAGGAAGGCATTGAACACCAAAAGACTGTTCCTTATACTCTGGAGCAAATGGAGATGTGGAAAGAAAGACCCTTCTCTTATTGAGATGACCAGATGCATCCTTGTAGATGCTGGTTTGGCTACTAAATTTTGGGGAGAGGCAGTGAAGACTGCTACTGACCTGCAAAACAGATTGCTAACAAAGGCCACAGGAACAATGCCACATGAGTTATGGCATGGCAAGAAGCCCACTTTGAGTCATATAAGAGTGTTTGGATCTAAACCATACTCTTATATACCAAAAGCCAATAGGATCAAACTCAACTGTAGATCTGAGGAAGGAATATTTGTTGGCTACTCCAAGGGATGGAAAGGATATAGGATTTTAGATCTTGCCACAGAAACTATTAAAATATGCAATGTAGCATACTTCAGTGAAAATGAAAAACCAGCCACTAGTGACCTGCCAAACCTAGAGCCAGATTTTCAATAGGAGAAAGAATTAAGGCAATATGACAAAACGGAAGGATCCACTGTAATTTTTACACCTGGCAGCAATTCAGCAGAAGAGGATGCTGATGACGAACAAAGGGTGCGGCATTCAACATAACAAAATAAAGGAATTCTGCCTAAGAAACTTTCCTACTTTGCAAAGGGAGAAAAGTTTCAAGAACCAAGCACGTGGAAAGAAATTGATAACTTACCTGCAACTGAAGCACAAAACTGGAAGGAAACTGAGAAAGAAGAAATGGAATAATTGCACAAAAATAACACATGTATACACACAGAGCTACCTGAGAGAAGAAAGACTGTGGGGTGCAAGTGGATTTTTAAAATTAAGCAAAATGCAGAAGGAAATGTCCAGTGTTACAAAGCAAGACTGGTGGCAAAGGGATTCTTGGAAATATATGGGGAGGATTATGATGAGACATTTGCTCCCTTTATAAAACACACCTCAATAAGGACACTCCTAAGCATTGTAGCAGCAAGGAAAATGCAAGTACTGTAGATCACATAGGCATGAAAACTGTATTTCTTTGTGGAGACTTCAAAGAAGATATTGATATGGAGCAGCCTCCACGAGCTGTGGAACCTGGTAAAGAAAAACTTGTATGTAAGCTGCAAAACAGTATTTATAGACTAAAGCAGGTTGCAAGAGCTTGGAATGTCAAATTAAACCAGTTGGTAGTCAATGAGGGATTTACCCAAGGAAAGGCTGACCCTTACCTGTACTCGAGGCTCAAAGACAACAGATGGGCCTATATACTTACTTGTGTTGATGATCTAATAATTTGTTATGAAAATAGAGAGGGCAGCCTTGCAATAATAAAGCTCCTGAATAGTGAGATAGAAGTAAAATAACTTAGGCCTGTTTCACACTATCTTGGGATACGCACATAGAAGTTGGGACTTATAGAGAGCAGCACGAACCAATGAGAAGGAGTGTTGGTTGGAGCTAGGACCCTGGCAGCATCAGCTCTCAACTGCAATGTCCCATAGTGACCACTGGTGGCATAGTGACCATTGCTGGCAGGCAGTGGGGTGGGTTAGATTGATGGATAAAAGTGCTGGACTCCTCCTCTCTTTGTTCTTCCAGTGTTAGTCTCCATTTTGTCTCTCCAGAGATGGCAGTTTGTTTTGGTCTCTCTCTTCAGCCATGAGCAACAGCTTAAAGTAAGCTGCAGGCTTTTTCACATTTGTTTGTAATCCTTTATTTAAACAAATCCTTTTAGTTCTTCAGTACTAAAGAACTGTCTCAAGACTTCTTGCTTTGCTGCTTTCCTCACCAAACTGGTTTTGCTTTGTTATTTGTGGACTTAGCTGCCATTCTTCCCCTACAAAACTAAACTCACATTTTTATTGACTTAAATTCCTATGAAATTTAAGGTGTAGAAATCTTCTCCACCCTTCATCTTTCAATCATTTAAACACTGTGTGTGCTTCACTGTACCAATGTGGTACAGGACCACATTGGGTATCAATTCACATTACCTTTGTGACATGGGGATCACTGCAGCCCAGCAGCTTCCCTCAATATAAAGGTCATGTCAGAAGTTCTGGACCACATGAGAGGAGCCTACTCTGCAGCTCCTTCTCACCCTGCTAACTGAACAAAGAGGCACCTTTTAAAAGTGGTGATTCTCTTTATTTAGCAGGGGGAGAGCAACTGGCCCTATCTATCCCTGGCACAGCATCCCTCCAGTGGCTATTGCTGGTGTCCATCTTATGTTTCTTTTTTAGATTATCTCTATCTAGCATTTTATGTTAAATACATTATCTTTATCTGGCATTTTATTTCTTTGTTTATACCTATGTAAACTGCTTTGGAAACTTTTTTGTTGAAAAGCGGTATATAAATATTTGTTATATTGTATTGTTTTGTTTTAAGTCAAGTTAGGACCTCCACCAAGGCAGGGATCCAGTAGGGATATGGACTTCAAACAGCTCCAAGGGAAGGGTAGTCAAGACCTTGGATATCTTTGAGCAGACTATCAGAGTACAACAGGTATGAGTTGTTGCTCCAGCAGATGCTTGGAGTAGACTTCTAGTTTTTATAGCTGCTGCCCAGGTAGCATGATTGGCTCTGTTGTTTAACAGGGTCTCATTTGATTTTCTAAGAACTGGATCCGGCAGCATTAGAGGACCTTCACTGCTAAGTCAATGAAGGACTCCTCTGAGTCAGAGGATGAAGGACCTGTGTCCTCAGGTGGGGTGCTGACTCTAGGGAGTACCAACAGGTTCTCCTGGCTCTCCTGCTTTTTGGAGTCCTGGTAGTACTGGGCCACCTAGGATCTGGTTCACAGGGTCCTTCCAACCTGTCTCATCCTCTGAACTGCATATCTTGTCCCCCAATCAAGGGTTCCCAGATCCTAGCTCACAACACCACACCATTTTTTACACTTCTAGCAGTTCAGTCCCCTGCTAACTGATCAAAGAGGCTCCTTTTTAAAGTGATGATTCTCTTTAGCATGGGGAGAGCAACTGGCCCTATCCATCCCCAGCACAACATCCCTCTGTTGTTGGTGTTTATCTTATGTTTATTTTTATTTTTCTTAGATCGTGAGTCCTTTGGGGACAGGGAGCCATTTTATTTAATTGTTATCTATCTATCTATCTATCTATCTATCTATCTATCTATCTATCTATCTAGCCAGCCAGCCAGCCAGCCAGCCAGCCTGCTTTGGGAACTTGTTGAAGAGCAGTATACAAATATTTGTTATATTCATAATGATGCAGATACAGGGAGAAGGCATGCTGCAGTTGTTTCCATGCGTTGAAGGTCTCTCATTCAGATTGAAACTCTCCCCCACCCACCCCCGGTGCATTTGTTGCAGGGTGGTGGTTGTGGTTGAATTTCCATGAAAAGCTGACCAGTGGCTCATTCAGCTACAATTCCCAGAGGCCACTATGATAAAGTGCATGCACATGGTACCACTGGTATGCATGCTTCAATCTTACAAACTGGGAGATAATGTATGGAAACACATGGGCTTTTTGCTGACTCCCACTGAGAAAGTTTGTAAATACTAACCTGATTTTGAATTGAGCTCAGGAGCTCACCCATAACTAGCTACCCTCAGCTTTTAAAAAAATCACCTGCCATTCATCAGAGGTACACAGGTACTACTGCTCTCTACAGACTTCGGGGAGATAGTGTGGCTATTCTTACGATCACAAAAATCGGGCTAGGAAAATCCTAGCCCGATTTTTGTGATCATTAGAACCACCGGGCTCGCAGCTGAGCCCGGTGGTTCTGGAGCGGTTAACCCGCTCCTGTAGCCCACCTCTTAGCCCGGGTTTGTGGAGCGAGTGCTCCGCAAACCCGGGATAACTGCTCGTGAGTAGCCGCGCCATGGCTCCGTGCCGCAGCTACTCGTGAGTAGACCCCCGGCCGGGAGGCTTAAAAGCAGCCTCCCGGCTTGGGGGTCTCCCCAGTATGCCCTGCGCACTTGCGCAGGGCATACTGGGGCTTCTGGGGGTCGCGCGGCCCCCGAGCTCCTCAGCCCCCGCCGGCTCCGTCTCGGGGCTGGCCATCGTGTGGGCGGCCGATCCGGCCGCCCAGGGCTCCCTTCCTGCTCACCAAATGAAACTGGGTCTCACAGATCGTGAGACCCGGCTCAGTGGGTCATTCTGACCTCCTATACTTTGCTACAGCAGAGGCCTACCTGGCCTTCTCCCACTTAGAGACCTGGATTATCAACAAATAAGCACCACACTTTGCTAATATAATTAATGATAATATTTCTATATCAAACTGAAGCTTTGAAAATGAAAATGGAATATCAGATGATGGAAGCATGTGTAGACTATTGTATTCTAAGAAAGTTGCCATCAAATTGTTCCTATGGTGAAACTGTACTGGGTTTTTTTTGTAGAGAAATCCTCTGTATGTCACTTCCCACTTTTCCTCAGTCATCACTGAAGCAGTCTGAAAAATAAAACTGCTGTGTGCCTTTTATCATTCCCAATGATCAACAGAGAATATTAAACAGAAGTGAACCTCCTATTGATTTTAGGCATCTTTAGTTTTATTGCTGTATGTATGCTGGCAATTCATAAAATCCGCATTTTATAGCCTTTAAGTAGAGTGAAAGTAAAGCCATCACCAATTACAGCTAATTTGTTTGGTGGGATGAGAGGTTCATGGAAGGGCAATGTATTCTGTGGGAAAGCAATACTCATCTGCATATGGGACTGATACCTTTCTGTGACACAAGCTATATAAATCTGTGCTGCTTTACCCATAAATGGCAGTGAGTAATGTGCATGTAGATCTCTTAAAAGATAGCATTACTTTAAATTGGTGTTGTGAATACTAAATCTCTCATATCACATTCTCTGTGCTTAAAATCAATTTCACATTTACTGTCTTGATTGATTCATACTAAAAAGGTCTCATAATAATTTTGTACACTGAAGAACTTCTGCACAAATGTGTCTCAAATGCAATCAACATCAAAACTCTATTGCATGCAAAAACATTTTCATGGGTCTACTAAAATATATATGAGGGAGCCTTGAAGATGCATATGAAATATCATATGATGGAGTCTTACACAGAATATTTTGTACTTAATAGAGTACTTAAACAAGCCACCAAATTGCTTGTAAAGTGAAATTAAAGTGAATTTAGAGCAGTAATGGCCTACCTTTATGGCCAGTGTGTCATATGCAGGGATGTGCAGAACCTCCCTGAGAAACTTCACTGATCTTTTAAAAACTTGCTTGGCTTCCCTTCAACATATCTCAGGATATTAGAACCCTGACATTTACTCTGAGTTCCACATTTCTGAAATTTTGGCACCAACCCTACCCACAAGTTCTATCCAAAGTATGAGAAGAATGCCACTCAAGTGCATACTACCTTAGTATCAGGGGCGTAAGGGCAAGGCGAGACAGTTGTCTGGGGGCCCACTACCTTGGGGGGGGCCCAAAGGCAAGTCACATGACTGACTCCCCCAGCTGTGCACCCGCCCGGGCTTCCTTCAGTTGTATTCAGCCTCCGAAACTGATGTGAGTGTTAAGACCAGCATGTCTTCCTTTAGTACCATTAAATGACTTGCATCGTCCACAATTTACAAAACCTTTAAAAAAATAATTTAGGATGATGTTCTATTGTGGCACATAATATGCTTAAAACAAAAACAAAAACCCGCTATTCAACCTCTTTTAAGATTTCTTTACTTCATGAGCTGAGCTTCAGTGGGGGGTGGGGTGCATTTTAAAATCTTGTCTCTGGGCCCGCCCCAACCTTGCTACACCCCTGCTTAGTATGGTTTACTAGTCAAAGTGCCAGGATTGCCACAATGGAGAGACAGGAAGGGCTATAAGGCTAACTTTGTGCCATAGACAAGCCCACACATTTTTCTGCTTTGGTCAAGGCATGCCACAAACTCTGCAAGTTTGTGCCACATGTAGAATCTGTGTTGTAGATTGGCCATCCATAATTTAGAGGGTCGTCCTCAGAGCAGCTCGGCCAATGGCAGCCAGAGAATGTTGTGAACATTGCTGCCACTATCACCATAAAATCTGCTGAAGGCCATTGTAGCTGAGGGTGATGGGAATTGTAGTCCAGCAACAGCTGGGGACCCAAGACTGGGAACCCCTGTGTTATGGGCATCTCTTTCCAGTGCAATAGGAACACAGGAACATAGGAAGCTGCCATATACTGAGTCAGACCATTGGTCTATCTAGCTCAGTATTGTCTTCACAGACTGGCAGCAGCTTCTCCAAGGTTGCAGGCAGGAATCTCTCTCAGCCCTATCTTGGGGAAGCCAGGAAGGGAACTTGGAGCCTTTTGCTCTTCCCAGAGAGGCTCCATCCCCTGAGGGGAATATCTGAAAGTGCTCACACTTCTAGTCTCCCATTCATATGCAACCAGGGCAGACCCTGCTTAGCTATGGGGACAAGTCATACTTGCTACCACAAGACCAGCTCTCCTCTCCAGAAAACAGATGTCCAAAACCTTCAGTAGGAATAAGACAAACTATGTGGAGGAAAGCTAAGACAATACCAATAATTTGTGGAAGATGGGAAACAAAGGAAATTAAACCCCTGTCCTCTAGAAATATTTCAGTAGAAGAAGCAGAGGAAAATGCAGTACATACAGTTCCTCAGAGAAAGGTGCTATGTGAGTCCCATAGTAGCCCTAGTGATCCAGAGTATAGTGACAAAATCAAGGCATGTCTCTTGTTTCCTGGCACCCCTGAGCTCACATTAGAAGCTCTTAATGTCAAGGATATTTTGAATGCCTGGCATAGTTCTTTCTATTGAGGACTTTTAGGATAGATAAGGATAGCTTCTTCCTTTAAAAAAAAAGTTGTTCTGGTAAGAACTAATCTGCCTACTTTCCTTTTACTGTAATCTTACTTGATAATTACCATCCTCACAAGTTAGCCCGTTCCAGCCTTAAATGTTCACATGTCCACCATTTTGAATCAGGGTGGATGGCATCATTACAAACTACACTGCTGAGCTATCCCTATGTGTCCCAACACCTGTAGCAAATTTGGTTCAAATCGGTTAGGCGGTGAATGTGTGCCCCAAACGTAAAATCATTTTGAATCAGGGAGGATGACATCATGCCTGTAGCAAATTGGGTTCAAATTGATTAGGTGGTTCACAAGATAGCCCACTTGTGCCTCAAACATTCATGCGTCTGCCATCTTGAATCACGGTGGATTACATCATCACAAACTATGCTATTGAGGTGTCCCTATGTGTCACTCACTACAACTGTACCAAATTTGGTTCAAATCAGTTACGCAGTTCACAAGTTAGCCCATGTGTGCCTCAAACATTCACATGTGCACCATCTTGAATCAGGGTGGATGACATCATTACAAACTATGCCATTGTGGCGTTCCTGTGTGTCCCTACAGCTGTAGCACATTTGGTTCAAATTGGTTAGGTGGTTCACACATTAGCCCACTTGCATCTCAAATGTTCACACACCTGCCACCTTGAATTGGGGTGGATGACATCATCATAAACTATGGGCTTGAGGTGTCCCTATGTGTCACTACCACTGTACCCAATTTGGTTCATATCGCGAACTTTATAGGAACACACACACACACAAACACACAGAAACATGGACACACACACACACACACACACAGAATGCTGGTTGATCTCATAAGCTTACTTTCCTTAAGGAAAGTAGGCTAAAAATCAATTTGATGATCAACATTATTCACACAACATGACAGCTCTTGAGAGTGCAGATATAGTGTGTATAAAAAGCCATGAATAAGTACAAGTTAGAAGGATTTTCCTTTTAAGCAAGCCTTCAAGCATTGATATATTTTCAATCTGAAAAGTAGTGAGCTTAGCAAAACCTCTATATTAATACAAGGCTGAAGTGCCTAGCCACAGTTACTGCAAATTTTTTATAATGAAAGGGAGGATTTCTAAAATGTAGAAACTTAAGTTTGCTCACTGCTGTTCTCTTGATCTGCTTTGTATCATTGCTTTGTATCCCTGTCTTCCATCATTGGGTCCAACCTTATTGCACCCCCAGCCCAATGAAGACAGGACACACTTAGTTGGAATAAAATAGGGCCACTTTATTAATGTACAGTGGAATAAGACTTGCAACGAGGTACCTAACCAACCAGAGTGTGGGTACTGCTCCTCTGTGAAGGGCTGTCTCTAGGGAGGTCCATCCCACATCAATGCAAAGGGCCAGGTATTGATTTGGTCAGGTGCCAAGTCCTGACTTCCTCTCACCATGAGGCTTTCCCTCACTGGGGGGGGGGAACTCTGAGTTGGTGAGTCGAGTCACTCCCCGAGCAGGGGCCATTCTCAACCCTCTGGGCTGCAAAAACCATGAAGGGCTGTTCCTTGGCCCTCTCACCCCAAATGGCCCCCCAGCCGAACACCATTAATCAATCTACCTACTCAACACCCATGCCAAGCTGCAGCGCGAATGAGCCAAATAGAGGCAGCTGGGAACCAATCGGCCCGCCTCCTTCCCTGATTCGGTTCCAGCCATGTGAAGGAGGAGGCAAAATGGTGGCCTGTGCTTGCCTTATGTGACAGGGGCATAACCCCACCCCCTACCTCCTTGCGCTGGCGCGGCAGCAGGGACTGGCATTACCTACTGAGATCTAATTCACATTCAACATTGCCTGATAATGCCATTACAGCCGTGCTTCCTGTGTCTGGTTATCTGTGGGAAATGTGGTCTGAATGTCTTCTCTCCATCAATTTCTTCTTCCCTTCTAACGCATTCACACATAGGATGGGGCAACGTTCACCAACTGGAATCTTTTCTGGTCCTGACCCAGATCCTTTTGCCTGAAACCAGCAAAGACTGACCTGCGTATTTGCATATTAATCAGGAAAGATACCCATGTAGCCGTTCTCACACTCGTCCGAACACAGAAAGTTACTTTCCACTGAGCCAGACCATTGACTCATCAATGTCAGCATTGTCTGTGCTGACTGTTGTAGCACTCCAGGTTTTCAGACAGGAATCTGAAAATATTTGTTTGTTATTTCTCTGTGGAAACCGCCCTGAGCCATTTTTGGAAGGGCGGTATAGAAATCAAAATAATAATAATAATAATAATAATAATAATAATAATAATATTGTCGCAGAATATAGGCTATTCCCAGTAAAGCTGCTTTTTGTAATTGGCTGATGGTTATTTCTGTGGCCCCTCAACACCACAGGGGCCACAGAAATCACCATCAGCCAATTACAAAAAGCAGCTTTACTGGGAACAGCCTATATTCTGCGACGATATCTATAACAGCAACAACATTGACAATAAAATTAAGCCATCCTAGGTCCTTGGGAAGGACTCGATGTCTGGATAAAACAAACCAGTCAATAACACCTGTCTGACTGTGTAAATAAATCATCATCATCATCATCATCATCATCATCATCTTTCCCAGCCCTGCCTGACGAGAGATGCCAGGGATTGAACCTGGGACCTTCTGCACATATAGCAGATGCTCTGCCACTCTCATACATGGGTATGCATCCATGCATGGAATTGTGACAGGGAAAACATCCCTTCGTTGATTGTGCTTTCTTGTTTCCAGCTTGAGCTCAAGATGTTTCCTTAGGAAAAGTAATCACTTCTCTGACTGATTCCTGTGACTAAAACTTGTGATGTGCGAATCGACTCGTATCAGAATGATGGAGCTTCCTTGTCCTCTCGGAAAACAAGAAGAGAAATTTGAAAGCCTTTTACTTTATTCCTGCTTGACCTTTAATTAGGAAGCATTTAAAGACTGGATATTCTGAAGGTGGACTGCAAAGGTTAATTGTCTTTTATCCAATGTTGATGATGACAGGCTTTGTAGAAATGATGGAATTTGGGATGGCAAATGAGGGAAGGACAAAGCAAGCAGAGCTGTTTGTTTATCAGACCAGTCACATAACTCTAACCAGAGGATGCTCTCCTGGCCCCAAAATCAGTGATGAATACATAACGTACATTGTACTAAAAATATGCCATTTCTTACAGAGTAGTATTTTGCATTAAGGAATGACTAACATATAACAGAAATAAAGCCGCCTACTGAGTTTTGCCCATCAAAAATCCTCCTACACTGCAACAAGCTTGATTTTACTTGGCTCAGTTTTGTGGGAGGGAAATCATTCTGAGTGTTTGTTTCTCTGTGTGATCTAAAACTCTGAACTGGTGTACAAGATTGCTTGGTTTAGGACCACAGAATTGCTGAATCAACCGCTTGTGGCTCCCTCATTTAACATTCTCCACGCCATATGCTGTATTTCTTAAGTACCATCAATCTACTATGTGCCAGAAGATAGCATTGTTCAAAACTCTCCATCTGTGGCTAGTTTTGTAAACTACTGTTCTTAATAATGTAGCCGTAATTCATCTGGAAATGGAAAACTGGACCAAGAGTCTCATAAGAATGTTAAAACTTGTTAAATAAATTAAAAGTAGACAACAATTTCAGGGCTTTGGTGGTGGTGGGGAACTACTTGGATTATATATGTATATATTTTACTTGTGTTTCAAACAGAGGAACACAAGTGATCCTATACTGTTGGAAACAGGCAGGTTTATTGGAACTCTTGAGACAACTTGCTTTATAGCCGAGATCACTGTAAGTGGAATAGTATCACCACCCCAACTACACTGGTGTGGCCACTGATGTGGCAGGCAGGGAGCCAGCTGAGTAAAAAGCGACAAGATGTAGATTGAAAAGACTAACCTGGGTACCAAAGCTAGGAACAATTTGGGACTGAGACCCACTGAGCGCCCAAGATTTCTGAACCAGGACCACCCAGAGACTGGAGCCTGTGGGTCAATACTCCCACACCCAAAACTCTCATGCTCTAGCAATTCCATTCGCTGATGTAGGCAATGTGTCTGGCAAGAATTAGCAAAGAGGCAATGCAAGTGGGTTCGTATCCATTAAGAATCTCCACTTCCCAGAAAGCATGAGGACTCTGGGAGGGATAGTCAGAACCTGGGAGTGCATAAGGGTTTGGGCTCCAGCCCCCATCAGAGCAAGTTGTCTGCTCAGAGGCTGTAACTCCAGCCTCACCTGGAGTGAGGCAGTTGCCCCCTGCCCCAGAATTCCTAGTTGCCTCATGAGTTCCTGGTTGCATCAGGACAGGGCAAAGAGAAGGCATTATTTTGGCACTGAGGAAGCTGATTTGCCAAAACATGTTGGGTAATTGCATTTTCTAATTACATTATTCTACTTCCAATATATTTTTGAAGCTGTGCCTTGTTCCCACACACAACCTAACCTAGGTTAGGGATGCCCAGCCTGGGTTAGGCTGTATGTAAGAACTGCTGGGATCCACGTGGGAACCCGCCAAAGAAGCTGGCCAGTTAGCCAAGGTTACAGCTCCTGCAGCCTTGTTTATCCTGATCTGGTTCCTCAGCCTGAGCAACTTGATACTCAGTAACAGGAATGAACTGCTTTCCTTAGTAAGAGGCCCAACTGACCAATTGTCTACCAGCTTGCCTCCAGACTGCCAGTCACAAAATCTGTATGTATTGTAGCTACATACAAGACTGGGCTAAAGCAAGTACAGCCAAGCCAAGCCTAATGAAAAGCTTAACCAAGATTTGGAGGAAATATATATTTAAAATATATATTTAAATATATTTTTAAAAAACCCTGCTAACTTGGCAAAGAGGCAACTTTTAACGTGGTGATTCTCTATATTTAGCAGGGGGAGAGTAACTGGCCCTATCCACCCCCAGCACAGTACCTCTAGTGACTGTTGCTGGTGTCTATCTTATGTTTCTTTTTAGATTGTGAGCCCTTTGGGGACAGGGATCCATCTTATTTATTTATTATTTCTCTGTGTAAACCACCTTGAGCCATTTTTGGAAGAGCGGTATAGAAATTGAATAAATAATAATAATAATAATAACAATGGAGTGTAGCTCCCATCTTAGCCATATTTCTTCAAGTTGATACAAATGGTGGTCTCTTGGTTCATGATTATTGATTCATTTGCACCTATATTTTCACTACTTCCACATGAAGTGCAGCATAACATGATTTTACTGTGTTTTTATTTCTGCTTCAGTGAGAGTTGAGTTATTGCTGTCCTTCATTTGAACTTGATCCCCATGTGAGAAGAGAATGATAAGTATCCCATAGACAGATATAACCTAACCACCCTAATCCATGCTCTGGTAACCTCCAGCACCAGTCACTATAATACATTTATTTATTTACATTTATATCTCACTTTTCCTCCAAGGAGCCCAGAGTGTTGTGTTGTTGTTTTTTTAAGAGAAGAGTGTAACTAGAGTGTGAAATAATATGTTTAAAATAGGAAATAATACATGGTTATGCTTATCCTTAGAACAACCCTGTGAGGTAGGTTAGACTGAGAGATAAGTGACAGGCCCAGAGATACCCAGTGAATTTAATGGATATGTGATAATTTGGCCTTGGTTCTCCCCAGTTCTAGTCCAACACTCTAACTGCTACAACACGTTGGGGCACTTCTCATGATTGTTGAGAGTGGGTGGGCACAGGGGTGGGGAAGGCTCCAACAAGCTTACCTTCCCTGCAGGCAATCGAGGGACTGGTGGTGGGAGTGTACTCCATGAAGCACAGAGCAGGGCAGAGTCAAGGATCTGGGGCTGGAACTTGTTAGGGCCTCTGTGAATCCCACAATACATGTTGCATTGGGGGTTTCCCTCAAGAGACGGGCACTTTAGGTGTTCCTCTCTGTGTGCAGCCAGGATGGAAACAGCCCCTGCTTGCATGTAGCTGGGGGTAAGGGAATGCTTGCTCCCTTAAGCTCAGCTAACAGCCAGGGTGAATAGTGAGGCTTGGTGGCAGTGGGATCAAGCCCTATCCTGGTGGTTCTCATGGGCAACCTGGGCTGGGCATCCCTAGCCCAGGTTAGGCTGTGCGTGAGAATAGCCTCACTGGTTCTCAATGTATTGTATCTGTGGCTGCCTTTGAAGACCACCCATCAATGGCAGTTACTTCTAAATATAGGTTATTGGCTTCAACTGGTCAAAGGAAGCACATCTCAGCAGTTCTGAAACAACTACATTAGCTACTAGCCCATCTCTGGGTACAATTCAAAATGTGGTTCCACAGTTGGAACCCAGGCCTATGAAGGATTGCCTTCTGCACCATGAACCTGCTCAAGTATTAAGCTCATTCTCAGAGGTTCTTCTCCAAGTCCCTGCTCAACGAGATGAGACAGGTAGTGACTAGGGAGAGAGCCTATTCTGTGGTAGCACCCATCTGGGCGCTTTCCAGATTACACACTGTTCAGCAGTAAAATGCTTTGGCATGGCAGGATCGTTTTGAAAACTTAAATAGTTTGTGCAGCTCTCCTACAATGGGAAAATACAGCTATTTTTTGTGATGGACTTGCAACATTGTAGGACTAAAACACAAGGATAACTTCCGAAAGAAGGCATCGGAAATGTGAACAGCACCTTGCTGACAGTGCAGGGACTACAATGTCAAAACACAGGCAGTACAGAAGCACACTTACTGGACAGTAGTGACACGGTTGTAGCGTGTAAGCTGGAAAGCGCCCTGATGTCTTTTTAGTGCCAGATAAGGACATTTTTATTGGCTCAAGTATTTTAGACATTTTAGAACTAGATGCCTCTTTATACTGAGACTATCTTTGTGCTGCTGTTCTTTTAACTATGTTTTGCTTGCATTTTGTCATTTTCAAAAATACTGCCAGCTACTCTCTGAAGTATTTCTTTTTCTTTTTTACTGAAGAGTGGGGGCTATAAAGCATTGAAATAAATAAAATAAAAATCACCTTGCATTGAACAAATTTGCTTTGGAAAAGCAATTTAGCTCAGCTATTTCTGACCCAAGGCATTTTTCAAACAGCAGGCTTTACCATGAGTTTACTGCAAGGCTTTTCTGCAAATCTGAAGTTGCCCAAAACCAATGCAAGAAGTGGGTTTTTTTTACCCTGGATATAAATTGGGCTACACTCTAACGCACAATCAAAAACCCAAATTGTGTGAGAAGCTCTCCCCGATAGCTCGCAGGGACTTTGGGGCAAATCTGCCTGATATGTGAATGCACACCTTCCATTCCGGAGAAGATGTGAGCTAAAAGTCCTGTGTGACAATGCCCAGGAGATGAAAGGATACTCCAGTTCCACCTTGTTCAGACTATGGGCAATATCCAGCCAAAGTTAAGCAATTTAAAGACTGAATAGTTTCAGTGAAGAGATTTATTCAGGTGCTTCACTCTCCCACTAAAATCAATGGAATTTGAGTGCTTTGTACTTTTACTGCTGTTTTCCCTGAGACATCATTTAGTAGGGGCACTTTCCTCAGTAGCTCAACTAGAAAACTAGCAGTGAACCATTAGCATGAGGGCCTCAAGACTTCAAATGAACCCTAGAAATAAAATTGGCATTTTAGGACTCTAAAGTATAATTTGCAGTTCCCTTTCGAAATTGTCCGTTTCAGGTAGAAAAGCTGTTTTCATTATATCAAGCTAAATAATATCACCTGAAAGGTTTTTACGTGCATAGCATATTTATTTGGGGAGGGGATGCTTTACACACCCTATAAAACATAATCATCTGCTATCTAAGGTCGTTTTTCAATGACTCTGAATTGACGAGGGATGGAAATAAAGGATGCTGTAAGAGTTGTATATAACAAATAGAAAATACAAGTGACAAATATTTAGAAATATTTGCAGTGTCAGTATGACTCACAGCAATTAAATGTACTCTCCTGTGCCCTTCAGACATCAAACATACTGAGGCTCTCCACATGAGCAGTGTGGAGAGCTGTAAGGGATTTTGCGGGGAAATCGGTCTTGATCCGCTCTCCCCGCAGATGATTAGGTGGCTAGCCCTGGGTGGCCAGATTGGCCGCTCACACAATTACTGGCTCCATCAAGGAGCCGGTTGGGGCAGCGGGGATCGGGGCCCCGCCCACCCTTGGAAGTCCCAGAATGCCCCACCCGAGTGCACGGGGCATTCTAGGGAGTCCCCCGACGCAGGGAGGCTTGTTGTTACCTCCCTATTGGGGGTCTCCTTGGGAGTCACCACAGTGCGGAGCCATGCCGTGGCGACACACAATCAGGTAAATGGGGTTAGTGGAGCATGCACTCCGCTAACCTTGTTTAAGGAGGGGGCAATTACATGGCTTGCTGCCGGGAGCTGTGTGGCTCCCATTGCGGCACACGACCCGCAGAAACCGGGCTGGGCTCCTTTAGCCCGGTTTCTGTGGGTCATGAGAATAGCCTCACTATCTTCATGTCAATGGACACGGAGGAGTATGAAATCAGTTGCAAATGAAGCGATTTGCCTTCATATGGCTGTCAGCCAACTCTTTCAGGTTATATAGTACAAGTCTACTTCCACTGGTACATAATCAAGATAACCTGGATTTGTTATTCCTTTGTATTTTAAAATTTCCCTGCTGCACACACAATCAATAAGCACAATCTAACCAAAGTTTGTCACAACTATGTGGTTCAAAAGGAGCAATAGGCATGCACTTCCATCTCTCTCAGAGCAATCAATAGGACTAACACTCGTCACTTGGGCTGAATTGTGCCCAGAGTGGTTAAAGAGTGGCAAAGGGCTACAATGTTGAATAACCATTCAGTGCATGCTTAGGGGAAAAGTAGGAATTCTAACATGTGATAGTGATGATTTTGAATGAAATAACTACTACTCCTTGGTTATATAGTTTAACACAGAGTATAAAAATGTTTTAATGTGGCATGTATGAGCATGGAAATCTGCATATGCTTAACCATATACAGATGAAATCCCTATGTGTGAGAACACATAGGAAGAAAAATGAGCTTTAAAATGCTCAAATGAAAAGCTCCTTTGTACAGAGTCAGAAGATAAACTTAATTTAGTTAATTTTTATGGCAGTAGTGCTTTGAAACAACACACTATGGGCTTGTGAAAGTAAAAAGACTAAAGTTCACATATGCATTGGAGACAGAAGCCGAGAGATCAAAGCAAATGTGCATCAGCCCCCAAATCTCTGGATGAATACTCTTTCTCTCTGTCTTTCTCTCATTTCAGTTCTGATCTGTTTCATCAGAAAAGCGTGCACAGACTAGCAAGGTGAAACATACCTCCCCTCGTTAGTTTTCAGTTTTGTACCAAGTGACCTTTCAAATATGCCCAGCACCTTTGAAAATATCACAACACACATTCAAAGAGACACTCAGCAGTGAGCTTTATTACTGTCTTCTCTCTAGTGAAGTGCTTAATGAAACTCTAACTTTTAAATGGACTTGGAAAAGGGCTTAACATAAGCTTTATGCTTACAAATAAAAAATACATAATGCTCTTAGCAATGGGCAGCTTGTTCTCAAACTACCTGGAACATTGGATGGCAAGTCCTGGAACACTTTCCCCCAATCTGCATTAAAACAAAAAATCAGCATGACAGATGTGGATTTTGGTCAGGCAATAGACAACCAGGGGTGGTCAACTTCAATAATCTTGGGGCCCACCCGGTTCTCCAGACACTAGTCCCAGAACAATTCTACTCTACCATACATGGTCAAGACTTTAGCAAAGCAAGTATTTCCTAGAATTAAGGGCTTCAGGTATGAAGCACATGTGCTCGGATAGTATGCAGTCATTGAATGTGAAAAATGAAGAATTAATGTGCTACTTTAAAGATCCTTTCAAGAGGTAGGTTGGCAGTGGTCCTTTTCGCTTCCAGAATGTGTATGAGACAGGAATATAATAAAATGTATATAGAACATTATTCAGGGCTGGGCCTTAGGAAGCTATCCCAGGGTAGCTTAGAGTCCAAAGTCAGGATCAGGAAGACCAAACAGGGATTGGGAGTGGGTAGGGCACCAAGCAGATCGAAAACCAGAACTAAGAATCGAGCCAAGAGTCGGAGCTGAAGGTAGGGGTCAAAGCCAAACAGATAATCAGGAATAACAGCCACGACATACCAGGATAAAAAAGACCTTGATACTGAGACCAAGCCTGAGTCCAAAAAGGAAGGTTTTATACTCTCTCTGTTGGGAAAGCCTCAATGGACAGCCCATCTGGGTGAATCACAACCAGGGAATCCAAACCTCTGGCAAGGCTGTTGCAGTTCAGTGGTCTATCACATGGGGCAACTTTATACAGGGTTTGTGGCTCTCAGCCTCTGATTCTGACACATTCATACCATCTCGTTGCTTCTTTTCTTTATGAGTGAAATTGCAAAACAAAACAAAACACCCAAAACTTTTTTACAAAATCTTGATTAAAATTTGGCAGAGCAACCAAGCCACTGCAGGAGTCACCAGTTGGCCATCCTAAACCAGACCATGAAAGAAAGGAAAGATTGTGCCATCACGTTGGCATCAATGCCTGGCAACCACAGAGCCATGTGGTTTTCTTGGTAGAACACAAGAGTGGTTTATCATTGCCTTCTTCCCATGCAGTATGTCACTGAAGTGAGCATCTGCCTCCAGCACCTTTCTATATCACTGCTGCCCGATATAGGTGACTACATATATACATATTTACTAGGCAAAGTCTGGGAAACACACCAGTTCGAACTAACAGCCTCTTGCTCCCTAGGCAAGCTGCTTCCCCACTGTGCTATACTGTGCTTGAAAACAAGCAGAATTTAGGACAGTGTAATGAGACATAAGTTGGATCCTTTACTATGAGAGGAGATGTCTGATGGCACAGAGGATAAGGAAGTCAGGGTGCAGGAACTACTCCCAGTAGGAGGCTCAGAAAACACCACCCTGCCAGAGACTGCCATGAGAGAGATGATGCAGGACAGGTGCAAGGAATGCCTGTATCAGCACAGCTGACACTTCACCATTGCTAGAGCAACACGCTAATGTGTGGTTCTTGAATGTCATCCAGCTGAAATGCATGCTGCCCAGCTCCATAGTAAACTGTCTGTGGTCCTGCTTCTCTGCCTGTACAATTTATTTAATTGTTAGATGTTATTGTTAGATTTACATACTGCCTTTCATTAAATTAAGGCAGTTGGTCAATTTTAATTGGTAGTAAAAAATGGTAGTAGTCCCTCCTGCATGATAGATGGAGAAATATTTTATGCGTCTTACTGTTAGTGAGTTAGTAGAAGCATTATTATTTCAAAAATAAGTGATTTTAAAAAAATAATTCAGCATTGCACTGCTAGGCTAAGTCTGTTGTATTTCAGAGCAGAGCAGCAGATGGCTGGAGGAGACACTGTTTTTATCAGGTTTCAAATACGACCTGATGGGAAGACAAGTTCTATAGGGCTTTTCCATAACTGATTAGCAGTCAGGAGTGAGTAGTGAAGTGGTCACATTTGTGGATGACATAATATTACTCAGGAAGGTGAAAGCCCAAGCAGTCTGTGAAGACATTCAGAAAGATTTCTCCAAACTGAGAGGATGAGCAATAAAATGGCATATGAAGTTCAATGTAAAAATAAATGTTAAGTGATACACATTGGGAGGGAAAAGCTTAACTCTTTAAAATACACACTACATATCATTTATATTTATTCTGTGCCTTTATATACCACAAATATATCATGGCAGTTTACAATTGGTTAAAAACCACTATAAACAATAAAATCAACATATATGTTTATATATGTTATATGCTTTTTAATGAGTTCTGAACTGGCTGGGACTAATCAAGAAAACAATCTTGGGGCTGTGGCAGAAAACTTAATGAAAATGCCAAGTCATGTATGTATGGTAGCAGTGAAAACAGTAAATTCCATGCCAGAAATTATTAGGAAAGAAACTGAAAATAAGGCTACCAGTACCATAATGCCTTTTTGTTATCTATAGTGTGGCTGTATTTGGATTACCATGTACAATTTTGGTTGCTCCATCCAAAAAAGGCTATTGTAGAGCTGGAATAGATGCAGAAAAGGGCAACCAACATGATCAAGGTGTTGGAGCACCTTCATTACATGAAAAGGGTAAAGTGTTTGCATCCTTTTAGTTTAGAAAAAAAAAGCCAGCTAAAAGGGGGCATGAAATAGGTTCTAAAATTATGCATGGTCGATGGAAGAAGGGGCTGAAGTGGTTTTCCCCACCCCCTTCCTCTGCTGTAACAACAGTGAAAGTGATTCACAGATGATTCTGGATGGACGAAAGATTAAGGTTGCACAAGACAATTCATTTATCAAAATCACTGCCATGAGATGTGGTGATTGTCACTAGCCTAGATGACTCTAAAGGCAGATTAGGATAGGTCTTTCTGTGGCTATTAGTCATAATGGCTACATGAAGTCTCCATTTTCACAGACAGTATGAGCAGCTTCTCATGTCACAGTGAACCAGTACTTCAATCAAGCTGCTGGAGCCCTAGGTACATGCACAAATTCAACTTCCAATGTGAGCCGGCATAGAAAGCTAGACCATAAATGGAGAAAGACTCCGCTTGAATCTGACAGATTACAACACAGAGCACATTTGAAGACCTATGCTCTGGCAATGCGTGCAGCAAAGACGCAGTTCTTTTCTGCCCACATTTCTTCCACAAGCTCACATCCAGCAGAAAATACCCTTTTAATACCCTTTTAAACTTGTTGCCTAATACCCTTTTAAACTTGTTGTGAGAAGGCTAGTTGTGAGAGGATTGTGAGGGGGCTAGTTGTGAGAGGATTGTGAGAGGGCTAGTACATGCCCCTCCTCCCTTGAATCAGGATTTGGAGTCATCATTTAACTCCATGGGTATTAATAAGAGTTTTGCTGGTAAAATATATCATATTCAAGCCAAACTGGATTATTGCAGAGTCTACTATGGAGGTGTCCAGCAGCTTCCCTTGTATAGTTAAATTGGATCAGTTTCAGTTTGTGACTTCCAAGGACATAGACAAGCTGCTTGAGGCAGTTTGCCTTACCACCTGCCCTCTTGATCCTTGCCTAACATAACTTATACCATCTAAAAAGGAGTTTATTAATGCATGTCTGAGGGAGCGAAGGATGCAGCAATTATTAGGCCTTTCTCCAACCTCCCATGGTTGGGAAAAGTGAGAAAATACAGACTATCTGGCCCCTTTCAGATAGGCTATGCGGTTGAGATGGTCTTGGTCAGCCTGTTAGATTAGGGATTCTCAACGTTGGGTCCCCAGATGTTATTGGACTTCAACTCCTATAATCCTCAACCAAAGGCCCCTGAGGCGGGGGATTATGGGAGTTGAAGTCCAATAACATTTGGAGACCCAACGTTGAGAATCCCTGTGTTAGATTATCTCTTATTAAGAATTGTCAAGGAGAGTGTGATTCCCTTGATCTTCTTGGATCTCACAGTATTTTTTGATACTATTGACCCTTCTGGAGTTCCTGGTGGGAGTGGGGGGGCACTGCTTTGCAGTGGTTCCACCCTTACCTCTTGGGTAGATTCCAGATGGTGTCGCTTGGAGATCGTTACTCCAAAATGAGAGCTACTGTATGGAGTCCTACAAGGCTCCATTCCATCACTACTGCCTTTTAATATCTACATGAAACCACTGTGAGAAATCATCAGGCGATTTGGTGCAGGGTATTATCAATATGCTGATGACATGCAAATCTATTTCTCCATGTCAACTTCATCAGAAAATGGCCTGACTTGCCTAAATGGGCTGGATGAGGGAGAACGAACTGAAGCTGAATCCAAGCAAGATAGAGGTAAGAACATAAGGACAGCCTTGCTGGATCAGGCCCAAGGCCTATCTGGTCCAGTATCCTGTTTCACACAGTGGCCCACCAGATGCCTCCGAGAATCCCACAGGCAAGGGCTGACAGCATGCCCTCTCTCCTGCTGTTGCTCCCCTGCAAATAGTACTTAGCAGCATCTTGTCTCTGAGGCAGGAGGCAGGCTATAGACACCAGACTAGTAGCCATTGATAGACCTGTCCTCCATTTTTCTAAGCCCCTTTTAAAGCCACCTAAGCTAGTGGTCATCACTACATCCTGTGGCAGAGAATTCCAAAGATTTTAATTTACAGGTATGTGCTATGTGAAAAAGTACTTCCTTTTGTCGGTCTTAAATTTCCCAACTTATTGTGATACTTATTGTGGGAGATCAGAACTTAGGAAGTGGTTTAGATCTGCCTGTTCTGGATGGAGTTACACTGTCCTGGAAAGTGGACCCAAACCTCTCCCTGGTTTCTCAGGTTGAGGCAGTGACCAAGAGTGCTTTTTATCAACTTCAACCGACATGCCAGCTATATCCATTTCTGGAGATAAACAACCTATGCTGTGGTGCATATGCTGGTAACATCCAGTCTTAACTACTGCTATACATTCTACATTGGGCTGCCTTTGTTCATAGTCTGGAAACTGCAATTGGTACAGAATGTGGCAGCCAGGTTGGTCTCTGAGGCTGCCCGAAGAGATCACATTACTCCCATTCTAAAAGAACTACTCTTGCTGCCAATAAATTTCCAGGTGAAATATAAAGTGCTGGTTATTACCTAAAAAGCCCTGAATGGCTTGGATCCAAGGTATTTAAGAGAGTGCCTTCTTCTCCATGAACCCTGCTATCTATTAAGATAATCTGGGGAGCTCTGGTTGTGGTTGCCACAAGCTCATTTGGTGTCGACCCAAAACAGGACCTTTTTAAGGTTTGCCCCAGGAATTTGGAATGCACTCACAAACAAAATTACAGCTGCCTCACCTCTGGATTTAAGAACAGTCCAAAAACATACCTGTTTAATCAGGCTTTTAGAGTCCATAAGTTTTAAAGTTTTAAGTGTTAAAGTTATTTTTATCTGTATTTTAAACAGTTATAATTAATTTGATGTTTTTATTGTGGTTTGTGTTTTAGAATTGTAAACCACCCAGAGATTTGTGTATGGAGCAATATAAAAATGCACTAAATAAATAAATATGGCAGCACGGGACATGACATGTAAACCCATCAGTCTTGGCATATCCCACCCTACTTGCTGTGCAGAACCCAGCATCTGTCCCTCACTTCAAATCTTAGGGATAGATGTTGGCTTCTATATCACAAGTAGGGTAGAATATGCCAACATTGGTAGGCATGCATGTCATTGGAAGTCAGGCTTTCCCAGGCTCTGGTAGCTCGGCCAAACCCTCAATTGACCAAGATGCATGAAGCTTCCCCACTGAATGCCATTTGTTGGACGCCAACAGGGCTAGGCTGTTGCCTTCAAATCCTACTTTTGGGCTTCCCAGAAGTTTCGAACTGGCTACTGTTGGATGCTTGGCTAGATAGACCTTTGGTATGATCCAGTAGGGCTCTTATGTTCTTATAAAGCCCCCCAGGGACAAAGGGATAAATGCTACATTGATATTATAATAATTGACAAAAGTAGTCATAAGGTGGATCATATATTCGGTGGATCACATATTCAGTGGACCACATAATGGGGCTGTTCTTACAATCAAACATGAGGGTGGGTGGGTGGGGAGGAAGCCTTGCAAAGCTTACCTCTCCCTCAGACAATTGTCCTGTGGTGCTGGATGTGGATCACACATGCAGATGCCCAGCCTCTGCCCCTGAAAGCATGGAGGCTGGAATGTGTTATCCTGGCCCCCAAATATCCCACAATGAATCACGTGAGTGTGTGGTGCATTGTGGAGATCCCCCAGCGACAGGAGGGTGCCCATCAGTGCTTCAAAACCAGCTGAAAGCAGTCGGTGCTGGCACATGAACAGAGAAATGGGGTTAAGTGAATGCTCGCTCCCTTAACCTTGTTTAAGAAGCAGGTTTAATAATGGTGTCAGGTGGGCATTGGCTCACTAGGATCGGGGCCAATCCTGGTGGTTCTCATGCACAGCCTAACCTGGGCTGGGCAAGCATCCCTAGCCCTAGGCTGCACATGAGAACAGCCTCAACATCTACTTGTTGCTGGAATTCTTGCAAATAACCCTGAACTAGATCAGCCCTTGGTCTGATCCAGAAAGGCACCTTTTCTGTTCTTAAGCATGTTTGTGTACCTGGAATCACTTAGGAGATGAATTACACTTTGTTTTATAACAGATTGTGACTGTACACTTGCTTTGTGCATTTAAATGTCAGTGGACCGTATCTGCCAGTCCCTGTGATGACAATGCCTGCATGATGCAGCCCAGGATTTTCACTGAACTTTGAGGTGAAAAAAAGTGATTTCCCTGATGGGAGGTGCTTTTCTCATACTGGGCTGCTCAAGTAAAATTTTGACATGGGGCTTTTGGAAAGAAAAAGTAACTTAAGCAGGACTGAACCTGGAAGTAAACAGTAACGTATGTCTGCATCTTCAGTACTCCGGTACGGCTATCCTACTTCTGTGACAGTTATAATCATCTGTGTCACTATTATCATTCATTATTTATATAGTGCAATTTGTATACAGGTTACTTGGCAAAGCATTATATGTAGAAGAAAGAGAGAAAGGTCCCTGATCCCAAGAGCTCACCATCTAAATGTCATAGGTGAGGAGAGCTAGGACCGTGAATGCATTTCATTTCACCACCCCAACTCTGAGAAGCCTCCAGGCTTCTTTCTCTTTTATTGGTCTTCACTTACTATCTTAGTTCTGCAGCTAAAACTCAAATGCTTTGTGGCCAGACACTCTGCACACCAAACACACAATGCATTAAATCTTGCAAATAGGTGCCTGTAAATCTTCAAGCCATACTCTTAACTTTAAGTTTTCAGCTCAGCTCCGGAATGGCACATCGAAAGCTTAGCAGGAAAAGATGTCTCTCGGAAGCAAAGTGGCCCCCCCAGTACTGGCAATAAATATATAGGCATTCAAGGGATAAAACAATGTCTGTGGCTTATATTTATTAATTACATTTTTAATCAGTTCTGGATCTTAGTTTAGAAGAAATGCTAGCAATCCTTAAAGATAACTGACAATGCAAATATACCACAAATATAGATAAAAAGCCAGTCAGTATAGCCTGGTTAAGTATCTTACAACTACACCACCCCCTACTGGCAATTAATAGAATGCAGTGAGCCAGTTGTCAGAAGTATACACTATCTGGGCTTTTCACAAGGTACTGTCTAAAAGGTTGAGCATTGTAACAAGCTTTTAAAAGGAGCCAACAGAGACAATATTGGACATGGTAGTGCACAAGAAGTGTGGGTGAGATCTATCGCTGGAAAAGGGAGGTACTTTCATAACAGCCCTGAAGATTACCTGGTTAAAAAGCAGCACACACATGGGAAAATAAATACAATTACAAAACAGTCAGAATCCTGTTTTGGGCGGGGGAGATAATCTCTGTCTGACATGTGCAGGCAGGAGTCCAGCATGGATTGAAACCCTGGTGCAGGTGCACTGCAGGGATGAGACACACTGCACAGGCACATCTGATCCACCATACAAGCACCATGTGGCCGCGTCCGAAAGCCAAGATGAAGAAGTGTTCAACTCTGCCAATGTCAGCCAAAGGCAGGCAGCTTTCCACTGAGTCCTTCTCTTACTGTTGCATGAGGAGAAAGTTCACCTTAAGAAATGCTGACGGTTTCTCTCAGATACCCAAGGCAAACGGAGCATTGGGAGTCCCCTTTCATCTGTGCTCCTGTTCTCAAGGTCGCCCACTGTATCATCCCCTGCAACAGTGGCCTTAATTGCAGAGCTGCTCAGCAGAAGATTAATGGGAACACATCTCCCTCTCCCTCAAACTGTGGTCTGCAGAGAGACCACATGCCGCGGCAAAGTATCTGCCAGTCCCTAAGTGATGGCAGTACCTGCAAGACGTAGCCCAGTTTAGGCTTTTCACAGAACTTTGAGAGGAAAAAAGCAATTTCCCTGCTGGGAGGTGCCCTTTTCATACTGTCCTCAAGTGAAACTTTATTCATGAACCCAAGCTACAGCAGGGCTCCTGGGAAGAAGCAACTGCAAGAGAATTTGAGTTCATTCATGGGCTGTGTTGTACCAAGCTGGAAACTGTTTGGAACAGTCCAGCCTAACAACGACACCCACCCCACCCCCATTTTTAAATCATAGTAGAGATGGCAATAAGCAGTCGTATATTTATTAAGCTCTCTACATTCAGCAGGTGATTTTTTTTTTAAATAACTAGGGGTTGCAACTGAATGCACATTTACTTGGAAACAAATCCCATTGTACTCTGTGGGGCTTACTTATGAGTAAACATACAGTGACTTGAGCAGCAAATGTTTATCCAAGGGAGCTGATTTTTAACCATGGGGGGGAAAATGAGGAAGCTTCTGTTTGGACAGGTGAGCAAAAATCCCAGGTCCTCATCAGCAGTTCAGTATTTTGGAGAATGAAACATCTCCCCCCCCCCCACTTAGTGGTAGGGTAATTATTCATTCTAACAATTACTGTTTTTTTCAATGGTTTCTCTCCCCCCCCCCTCCGCTTTTTTCTTTTTACAGAAAAGGCTATGGACCAACATTTGGAAAATTTCTCCTTAAAATGATTTGGATCATCACTGAGCAGTGATTTTTGAACACCAGGGTTGAGAGATTCCTTCCTTTTCCCTTTTTTTTCTCCTTTGGTAACTCCTCTCCTCTCATTTAGGCTACTCAGTGCAAACAACACTACAAGATATCCTGTACCTGCAGAAGTGTGCCCATTGTTGGGGGGGACTGGATGTTGGCAGGGGGGGAACAAACTCCGTCAGCAGTGCTCCCCTTTCATCACCCCTTGAGCTCCAAGAGAATCAAAGAGAAACAGTGGCTGAACGGGGTGGGGTGTGTGCTTAGTAAATGAAGACGCTTCCCCAAGTTTTGCACTTTATGTTTTGGAACCCACCACCGCTTCTGCTAAAACAAAACCTCCCCCCACTCAAATGCAGCACCTTGCCACCATGGCTGCCCTTGTTGCTACACTTCCTGCCTGCCACTGCTTGTGGAACCCTGCCATGGTTGCTGTAGTTGCTGCCACTCTTCCTGCCCACTGCTCCCCCACCACTTGCTGCCACTGCTGCTTCTCTCACCTGCCACTGTTTGAGGAGCCTTGCTACCATTGCTGCCATTGCCGCCTCTCTTCCTGCTGCTGCTTGCAGAGCTCTGCGGCCCTTGCTGCTGCTCCTCTGTCACCACTGGCAGCTCCCTGCTACTATTGCGGCTACTTCCTCCTGCCACTGCTTGTCGAACTTGGCTGCCACTGTCGCCATGCCTCCCACCAGCCACCTTTTCAGTGCCTTCCCGCCCTTCCTCCCACTCACTGCCCCACTGCTGCTTGTGCAGCCCGGCTGACATTGCTGCCACTTCTCCTGCCACTGCTGCTTTCAGAGCCCTGCCGCCATTGCCACCGTTGCTGCCCATCCTTCCGGCCACCACTACTGGCAGAGGCCTGCTGCTGCCATTACTGCTTCCTCCCATCCACTGCCTCGCCACCACTCGTGGCACCTTGCCAGCACTGGCACTCCCCCCGCAACTGTTGCTGCTGACTGAGCTTTTCTGCCACTGCTGCTGCTCCTCGGGCCCACTGCTGCTTATGGAGGCTTGCCACCAGTGCCGCTCTCCCCACCTGCCCCTGTGTGCATAGCTTTGTGGCTATTGTCACTGTTCCTCCCCTCCCCACACCCGACCTTTGCTGCCACTCCTCCAAGCCACTGCCCTGCCACATTTGTGGAGCCCTGCCACCATTGCTGTCATGGCTGCCCCCTCTCACCATGGCGGCTTGCGGAGCCTCGCTGTGCTTGCAGAGCCTTGCTGCCACTGCCGCCATTCCGCAAGCCCACCCACTGCCCTGTGGCTGCTCCTCCCACCTGCCACCCTGCTGCCACTTGTGGAGATGTGCCAATCATGGCCACCGCTCCTCCCATCGACTGCTGCTTGCATAGCTTCACCACCACGGCTGCTGTTGCCCACAGGTGGGCAGATGTTCTCAGTGGTCTGCCCACCACTCCCCCGCCACCACTGTCGCAAAAGCAGAAAGCGGCGGTGGCGGCGGTGAGGAGGGCTGGTGAGTATTCTCTATCACACACCCACTCTCCTCACTGCCACTTCAAAGAGGTGGGTAGCAGCCGTGGTGAAGGGGGCAGTAGGGATGTGCATGGTCTGGAGCAGTCTGGACCGGCACCGAAGGGGGGTCTTACTTTAAGGGCGGGGAGGGCTTACTTACCCCTCCCGCCTCTTTGTCCCCTCCAGCGCCCGTATTCAACAGAATAACGGGGTGCTGGAAACCAGCCGCCCCCATCGCCACCCCCCCCCCCGCCGCGGGCAGATTTGGCCAAAAACTAAAGGTACAAATGCCGCCGCCATCGCCCGCCAGCCCTCCCTCCCTCCCAGCTGCCCACCCGCCCGAGTCCTCACCTGATCTCTTTGAAAAAAACGAGAGGAGCTAGCTAACAAAGCTCCTCTCGTTAGGGAGTCCTGTAGCATACTGAAGAAGATTTGCGCGCGCGCATGTGCGCACCACAAAGCATGCCGACTGCCGGAGGCCCGGTCTACCCGCCGGGAAAAGGCCGGGTAGACCGGGCCTCCGATCGCCAGAGGCCCGGTCTACCCGGCCTTTAGACTTTTCCCGGCGGGTAGACAGGGCCTCCGGGGGTCGGCGTGCTTTGTGGCACGCGCATGCGCACGCGTGCAAAGCTTCTTCAGTATGCTACAGGACTCCCTAACGAGAGGAGCTTTGTTCGCTAGCTCCTCTCGTTTTTTTCCAAAGAGATCGGGTGAGGACTCGGGCGGGCGGGCGGGCAGCTGGGAGGGAGGGAGGGCTGGCGGGCGGCGGCGGCGGCATTTGTACCTTTAGTTTTTGGCCAAATCTGCCCACGGCGGGGGGGGCGGGGGGGCGGCTGGTTTCCAGCACCCCGTTATTCTGTTGAATACGGGCACTGGAGGGGGCAAACAGGCGGGAGGGGTAAGTAAGCCCTCCCCGCCCTTAAAGCAATACCCCCCCACCCAAACCCGAACCAGCCAGGGCTGAACCGGTCCGGCAGTTCGGCCATTCTTTAGAATGGCCGCCGGACCGGTTCGGACACACCCCAGGGGGCAGGTGTGTGCTCCCCATTGCTGGCCCATCCTCCTGCCTGCTATGGCCAGGAGGTTGTCCAGTTGGGCAACGGGGCAGTGGAGGGTGCTCAGGTGGGAGGCACCCAGGTGTGCTTTGGCTGGGGCACCCCTGAGCCTTGGGCCAGTCCTGGTCTGTTGAAAGAGAACTTGTAGGTGAAACCAACAGATTTTTCAATGCAAAAGTCCTATGTGTGGATTGAAGAACTCCAAACTGGTTGACTCTTTTCCCTCTGCCCCCTTTTTTGTGTTGCTTCATCTGAACCTCCCCACTCATCTCCTGCACTGGTTTCTCTACTCCTTTTTGCTCCTTTTCTCTCCCCACACTCACGCCTTCCCCATGTTTCCTTCTCTTGCCATTGTCACTCCTCTCCACTCTCTCCTTATTATGCCCTCGCCCCGGTTTTGCTGTCTGCCTTGATCCCCAAGAGCTCCCCCACCCCGCCGCCGCCTTTTGCAGCGAGCAGATTCTAAACCAGCAAGTGGGGGAGAGGACAGCAGCTTCATTGCGCATGCTTCAAGCTCTCAAGCATGCTCTTTAAGAAAGAGAGAGCTCAAAAGGGGAGCTGTGATGAGGAACTAAAAATCTTCCACTCCATGATCCAAATGCCAAGTTTCACCAGTCCCCTAAATTGTATGGTTATGTTGTAAAATCCCAGGAAAACCCCTGATCATTTTCTTGAATATCTTGCTGCGCTTAAGTGTTGAATCTTTGGCTGAAAGAGAGCGAGAGCGAGAGAGCAGATCGCTTCCACGCCGAAGTCCTATTTTATAATTATACCGTGGGGACGGAGTTTTGAGCGAGGCGACGCGATTCAAAGGGACCCCAGAAACCAATACTAAAGCAAGAGGAAGAACAAGATCGAAGAAACTGGCCACCCTAAATCCTGGGGGTCGTGGTTGTTCCCTTGGATAGAAGGGTTTGGGGTTTTTTAGAAGGCTGGAAAAGGGGCGGGAGAGCGTTGAGAGAGAAGTTTTGCTGGTGCGAAGAGGGGGGCGGGGAATAGCAGCAGCAAGCTAGTGAAAAGCGGGGAGGGACTCCACCTCTAATATCTTCCTAGGGTGTGTGATTAATAGACCCACTGTGCGCTGTCCGAAGTGCTGATGTAACTGACGAGAGGAAAAGGGAGTTGTCCGTGATTATCGTTACTGTATTATTAAGGCACAGCAGCAGCCAGAATAGAAGCCCAGGCGGGCTTCTGTGCAATCTGATCTCCGGCGCTTTCCCTCCTCCTCCTCCTCTTTCCCCCTCCCTCTTTACCACAGCCTCCTCCTCCTCCTTTTCTCCTCCTCCTCCTCCGGGGGCCAGAGGACTGTGCTGTGAGCCTCCATGCCCACCCTTTCTCCCATCCCTGCTCACCGGCATCAGAAAGCGCCTCCAACTCCTTCGGGCAGAGCAAAAGAAATAAGCAGGAGAAGGATGGTTTTTAACACTTTCTCTCGCTCTCGCTCTCTCTTTCTCTCTGTTGGTATATATACACACCCGGAGAGGCGATCACGTACCTTGAGCTCTTCAATGTCCAGATTGGGTGATCTTTCCATAGAACGAAATTAAACGAAGCAGAGGTGGGAGGAGGAAAGGTGGAAGAAGGCAGGGGCGGGGGGAAAAAACCTATAGAAGTTGTGCCAATTTCTTTTCTTTTCTTTTGACCAAGATATGTAAATATATATATTCTAGAGACTCAGTTTCCAGCCTAAACTCAGTCTTGTCCTCCAAATCCGGGCTGTTCTGGTTAATTTCATTCTTCGGGAATCACGTCTCTGTAGGTTCCAAACCAGCAAATAAATGTCTTCGTGAGAATAAGATACTGTCCTCCGCCCTTCGGGTCCCTTTAAAAAAAATTATTACTATTTTTTAAAAAAATCCCCGTTACCGATGATGAAAGCGACAGGTGATCCTTCCTACCGATGAGCCCCAGTCTTGTCCTGTAGCGATGCGAAGGGGGAAACGGGGGAGAGGGTAGGCGGAAGAGAAGAGCAAATCCACTCTGTGCAAGATTATTTCTTCTTCTGCGAGAGGAGCATTAGAAACCGGAGACTCGCTGCATCCCGAGGCAAAAAGCTCCTTCTTCCCCAGACGGCATCAATGCAGCAAAATTGCCAGCAAATGTCTTCTTCAAACTGAAGAGCGTGAGTGGCTGGGCGAAGAAAAGCCCTCTGCTTTCCTTCATGCTTACCCCGGCCAGCTAATTTCGCCCCCGTGAGCCCAAGACATTAGCTGCGATCACTTTCCCTGGCAAGGATGTGAACCCCGAGCCAAGTCCTGCATAGACTCCCAAATTGTTTTGCAGCTCTCTGCTGAAGGGATCCTATCGCTGGAGCTGGAGGAGGGAGAGGGGGAGAAAAATAAGATAATAAAGTCTGTAGGGAATGCTTTCCCTTGAAGGTTATGCTAAAAAAGAATTAAGGGGGGGGGATACAGAAGGATCTCCTGCAGAGAGAGACAGTGAGAGTGAGAGAGAGAGTAGGGGGAGAGCGATTTCCCCCTTCTTTTCTGTTTTACTGTCCTTCACCACCAGGTGACTGACTTCACTTCTCTCTTCTCACGGCCAGCACTGAGGGGATTTCTCTCATCTGTCAAAAAGCAACATTTCCTTTCTCGACAAATATAGCTTCCCGGGTCCTAGAGCCTGCACTTCGTTGCTATTCCGGAGCATTAGTCGGCATGCATTTTAATGCAGCCTCCTCTCGCTTGCCTTTTGGAAATGGAGAGGGTGGAGAATGACAGGCTTAAGCTCAGGGAACGGTCTTTGGAGTTTCTCTGTAGCTTAGATCCTGGCAGGTTTCAAAGAGTCTTGCTTCATTGTCCTTTGAAAGCAAAAGCAAAAAAAGAAAGTGTGTGTGTGGGGGGGGGAGGTAAACCTCAGATCCAAACAAATCCTTATGGTTCCTCATATTTTTTTACTCTCTGACCCAATCTACCATCAAGCGACAGCTGACATCTGTGCCCACAGACTACCCAGCAAAAAAACTGCAGCCAGCATTTTGCACTGTAGCAACAGTACAAAATTGTTGTTCCAGGAAATGGAGCCACATGATTTTTATAGGTTGCTTCAAGAAATCAATCAAATCACAACTCGCATCCATCTCCATAGAAGACGCACTGGGGGTGGGGGTGGTCATGGATTGGTCAGTTTTTGGTACTATGTTGTAAAACAAGTATGGATCTGAGACGCATATCTTCATGGATCTTCCATATTTTTATAGGGATTCCTTCAAGTCTACCAACAGATCACAGATTATCATACTTATGTTCACAGACTGCACTGAAAAGAAAATTACAGTTCTATTGCTTCATGGGCCCACTATAGTGCAAACCAGACATGAATCTACTTTTCTTTTTTAACAATGAACAACCAAAATGCACCATCACATCACATGACTGCATGGGGGGGGGATGGATTTAGTGTTTAGTAATTGTTCCATTTCACAAAAACTTGGATCTTTGTTATTTTTTCCATATAACATAACATCCCCGAATCCATGATTCAAAAACATGGATCCTAGACTGATTGGATGATTTTTATATGGAGCCCTTTCAAATCGACCATCAAATCACAGACCTTACCTATCTCCATGGACTGCTCCAAAAGACAAATAAACAAATCACAGATCTAGCACTGCTTGGATCCATACATGAATCTTCATGGATCCTGTTGGTTATTAGATGGACCACAAAACTACCATCAGAGTTTATATCCTGCTATGAAAACTTCACCTTAAACTCATGGGTCTGTCAGTTTGTGGTGCCATTGGGGTGCAAAAACCAGATCCTTTTGGATGCCCATGGTTTTTAATAGGTACACTAAAAATTCCAGCATTAATCACAGCTCACATCTGCACCCACCAATTTCATTTCAAAATCCATAGATTTTTAGGTTCTGCCATGCAAAGTCATAGCTCTCAGTCATAGACCTTCATTATTTTTAGCACCTCAAACTCACTGTCACATCTGTGCCTGAGGATGGCAGATAGTAATGCAATAATCATGCATCCATAATTATGGTACCACAAAGATTTTCCAAACCATATGGACATTCCAAACCATATGAACATAGTTCACATCCATGCCTACAGAACACACTATCAAAAAGTTGGATCCAGCACTTTTAGACATCGTCATAGCGCAGAAATCAACATCCAAGGTTAGGTGTTTATAAACCCTGAACAATTTTACAGGCACAACACCAATTCAGATTGGTACATATAGGCAGATTTGTGCCATATTGTGCCATATGTGCTATTACTGTACCATAAAAACATCAATTTGGGGCACAGGTTCTCAGTTTTGAAACAATCAAAATTCACTGCTAGTCACAGCTCACATCCATGGTTATAAACTGTATTTTAAAAAAATAATGGATGCAGCTTTTTCTGATACAGACACTTGAATCATCCATATATTAGTTGTACCATAACTCAATGTTTGACCAACTTCACCCAGTAGCTTCGTATAGATGTCATGGGACATGGGAGACAAGATGGAGCCTTGTGGAAACTCAGAAGCCAAAAACTCAGATTTTTATTTTATTTTATTTGTATACCACCCTTCCAAAACTGGCTCAGGGTGGTTTTGTTTATATAAAAATAAAAAATGTATATTTGTTTGTTTATTGATTTTTATACCACCCAGGGGTGTAACTATAATAGGGCAAGGGGAGACAGTTGTCTGGGGGCCCACTGCCTTTGGGGGTCCCCCAGAGGCAAGTCACATGACTGACTCCCCCAGCTGTGCACC
The DNA here is from genome assembly GCF_027244095.1 of Hemicordylus capensis. Taxonomy (NCBI): domain Eukaryota; kingdom Metazoa; phylum Chordata; class Lepidosauria; order Squamata; family Cordylidae; genus Hemicordylus; species Hemicordylus capensis. The sequence continues at coordinate 93,297,616 of NC_069661.1, read as the reverse complement.
CGCCTGGGCTTCCTTCAGTTGTATTCATCCTCTGAAATTGATGTGAGTGTTAAGACCTGGAGCTACCAGAACAGCATGTCCTTCTCTTGTACCATTAAATGGCTTGCATCATCCACAATTTACAAAACTGCTTTTTGTTACCACTATTCAGCCTCATTTAAGATTTCTTTACTTCATGAGCTGAGCTTCGGCGGGGGGCGGGGCGGTTTAAAATCTTGTCTCTGGGCCCACTGCAACCTTGCTACACCCCTGATACTGCCTATCCCAGAATGGCTTAGAGTGGTTCACATAAACAAATTAAAATAATATAATTGTAGTGAATTTTGCAGATTTAAGCCCAGCCTTTGTCTCAGAGCAAGTCCACATGGGGAAAATAAAAATGCTGATTCATTCCCTCCACGTTTGCTCAACAAAGACTATTCCTTTAAAACTTAACTGTTTCTTGGTAATCACTACCACCACACCCTAATTACAGAGTTTAACTCCTTCCTGGATTTGAGTGAGTGTCCAGGGAGACTCTCTTCTTCTTTTACAAATGGGAAAATACAAAAAATGGTCCATCCTCTCTCATCTCCTGCCTGGCTGCTTCTCTGAACAAAGACCCCCTTCACTTCCTGCTGCCAGTCCCTCTAGGTCCCGGTCACCATGTGCTGTGTGGCTGATCCCCAGGGGTCACTGCCTGACAGACAGGACAGGGTTAACTTCCAGTTCACTCTTTAGGGCAAAGGAGGGGATGATTGCTACAATAACGTTTTTAAAATTCACATAAACAAAAAAATTTTTTTTTAAAAAAATTAAAGTTAGCATAAAATTCATTTTAAAAACAATTTAAAACCAATTAAATATTATTGAAAGTCAGACTGAAAATGGGTCTTTAGGGCTTTCTTGAAGGCCTTCAAAGATGGCAAGCCTATCATACTCATAGGGAACACATTCCACAGCCTAGGGGTGACAACTTTAAAAGTCCAATCCCAGATTGTCTCCAGATAAACTGGTGGCACCCAAAGATGGACCTCATAGTTTTGATGAGCTTAATGAGTGGTGGAGATCTTGCAGGGAAAGGTGTTTTCTCAAGTAACCCAGGCCTAAGCCATTCAGGGTTTTAAAGGTGGTAACCAGTACTTTATATATACCAGAGAAGCAGTAACTGGAGCAGCAGTTTCTTCATACCACCTTATGACATCTACTGCCAGAAAAAACTAGTTGTTTCAATTCAGTGCCCCTCCGCCCCAACCTAGCAAGACTGCCAAGAAGAATCAAGAGAGTTGGACTTCCCCGTCCATCTTGCAGTGTAGGTCATCCAGCATGATGACTTGGCCGAATGCTTTTGTGCTGCAATCATACCATGGCACACTGGATCTCCTATACTTACAATACAGTAGTTAATGTTATTTATTTATTTATTTATTTATTTATTATTCATTTACCACTTTTCAAGAGAAAAGTTCTCAAAGAGGTTTACATGAAAAATATAATCTATGAATGAGATAATAAAAATATGGATTATTGTGGATTTGGGGTGTCTATGTGAAAACTAAGATAACCCATGCCTCAGATTCATGTTTTTGCCCTGTGACATCATCAGGAAGCTCTGGATCCTTTATAGGTCAGTCAATGGTCAGAGGTCTTATCTGTGAACAGGCAATGGTTTTCACAGGTATCTATAGAAAAATGTAGGATCCATGCCTCACATCCATGTTTTTGTGCCACATTTTATAGGTGGCCTCCATGTGAAAGAAAGAAAGAAAGAAAGAAAGAAAGAAAGAAAGAAAGAAAGAAAGAAAGAAAGAAAGAAAGCTGATATCATAGCTGATATAGCTGATAGTTGATATCGTAACCATGATATAGCTAGAGCTATTTTTTAAAAAAATTGTACAGTCTATAGATAGAAATGCAAAATGTTAGTTACTGGTAGATTTGGAGTGAGATTTCCTGTAAAAAAAATTAAAGATCCAGGAGTATCCATGGCATGGATCCATGTTTTTGCACCTTGGTGGTTCTGGGAAGCACCAGATCCATGATTTTTGTGGAAAAATCCAAGGACACAGATGTGATTTGGGAGATCTGTCATGTGAAAATTATGATAATTTAGAAATTCCCATTTAGATTCTACTGAATTCCTCCTGCCCCACCCAAACACACAAGTATAAGAATATACTTAAATGAGCACACATTTTGATCATGTATGCTACTGCTGTTATCAGTCTCCTTCTTAATTTATGGGGGAGGGGGCACAGAGCATATGCTTTGCACACAAAAGGTCCTAGGTTCATTTTCAGATAAGGCTGAGAAAGATCTCTGACTGAAACCCTGGAAAGTCATTACCAATCAATATAGACAATACTGAGCTAGATGGACCAATGATCTGATTCAGTATAAGATCTATGTTCATTTATACACACACACACACACACACACACGCACCCCACTAATATACCCAATTCAGTGATCCAAAAACCTTCCGTTTAAGATGAGTTAAGATGCTATACATTTTCACTCATGCTCTAAAAAGCATGGAAATTCAAAGTTAAAGTGCCGGTCTTAACTTCTGCACCATATAAGCTGTAATGGGGCTCCATGCACCCACACTTTGCCTTAGTCTTTCAGCTGGGCATTTGGTTAGGGAAGGATGCATCAAAGCAAACATTCAACAGGTGCAGCTTCCCTAATTACTTCCTAGAGATGTCCCTGATGAATTTCTGCCTGATGCATCTCTACAAGGCACAGTGCTGTCCAAAAATGTCATTTACATCAGCTGTGGTGGTACAGAGGGGAAGCAGCTTGCCTAGAGTGCAAGAGGCTGTTAGTTCAAATCCCCGCCGGTGTGCTTCCCAGACTGTGCCTAGTAAATACATTTGTAGTCACCTATATTGGGCAGCTGTGATATAGGGAGTTGCTGAAAGGCATCATCTCATACTGTGCGGGAGGAGGCAATGGTAAACCACTCATATTCTATCAAGAAAATCACATGGAATGTGATCGCTAGGAGTCAACACCGACTTGACGGCACAATCTAGTTCTCAAATAACATACATTGGATGCAATAGGCAGTTTCAGTCCCAGAAAGTTTTCCCGGCTGACACTAATTGCTCACACTTCAGCCAAAGTTGGTAACAGCAGCTGGAGAAACTGGAAACAGCTGGATCAAGTATTTGGATTCTTCAAACATTTAAAAGGAACTTCATTCAAATCTGGAAAATGATATATTAATAGCATGTCTCCAAATAGAAAAGATTGCATAGCCATTACCATTTATTTTGCTAACAGATCTGTAGAACTCAATGGCACTTGATATAGTAATGAAATATATGTTGATTATATGCAAGAACAAAGCAAAGTGAGTTGGCATCTCTGATTACAAACTGGAGTATAGGAGCACACATTGAGCAACTAGGGCAACAATTCATTCATTCAGAGTTATGTCTAATTAAGAAAGGAGCATAAGTTGAAAATATGTTAACCACCACCACTAAAATAGATTCCCCCCCCCTCTTTTAAAGGATGGAATGTGTCAGCATGTTCTAAGGCAACCAGGCAATGCCTGCCATTTTTTGTTCTGAATTGGCATTCAGTAAAATGTCCTTAAACAGAGTGCACAAAGTCAGGAAGAATTCCATTCTAGCAATCTTGCCTCCCTCTCCATTCAGACCCTTGCAAACTGAGCACAGGGGTACCTTTTGAAGTGGTGATTCTCTCATATTTAGCAAGGGGAGAGCAACTGGCCCTATGCAACCCCTGCACAGCATCCCTCCAGTGGCTATTGCTGGTTCCTACCTCATGTTTCTTTTGAAAATATGAGCCTTTTGGGGATAAGGAATCATTTTATTTGTTTATTTATTCTTCTATGTAAACCACTTTGGAAACTTCTGTTTAAAAGTGGTACATAAATAGTAGTAGTAGATTGAAGGCAAAGCAAGCCCTTGTATTGCCAGCAGCTTAAAGGTAGGGAAAAGAAAGGCTTCTTGAGGGAATTATATGTGAAACTGCTAAATATCTCGCATTTCTGCCAGGACATTTACTATAGTACATAGCATTTGGGGGAAGCACCTTGTAGAGATGCATCAGTCAGAAATTCATCAGGGGCATCTCTAGGAGGTGACTGGGGAAACTGCACCTGTTGAATGAATGCCTGGATGCATCCATCCCTAGCCCAATGCCCAGCTGAAAGACCAAGGCAAAGTGTGGGTGCATGAAGCCTCATTTATAAAGCTAGCATAAGCCCGCTATGCATGGCATGGGAAGCCCACAAGCAAGGCATCATAAGAACATAATAACAGCCCTGCTGGATCAGGCCCAAGGCCTATCCAGTCCAGCATCCTGTTTCTCACACTGGCCCACCAGATGCCGCTGGGAAGCTCACAGGCAATAGGTAAGGGCATACCCTCTCTCCTGCTGTTGCTCCCCTGCAACTGGTATTTAATTTCAGAGGCATCTTGTCTGTGAGGCTGGAGGTGGCCTTTAGTCACCAGATCAGTAGCCATTGATAGACCTGTCCTCCATGAATTTGTCTAAGCCCCTTTTAAAGCCATCCAAGCTAGTGGCTATCACCATATCCCATGGCAGAGAATTTAATAGATTAATTATGCGCTGTGTGAAAAAGTACTTCCTTTTGTTGGTCTTAAATTTCCTGGCGCGGAAGTTAAGATCGGCACCTTAACTTTGAATTTCCATGCTTTTTGAAGCACATGTGAAAATGTAAAGCATCTTAACTCTCATCTTAAACCAAAGGTTTACTGAATTTCCAGGCTTTTTAAAAAGGAAAATCTGATTAGGCATTGTGGGGAAGAAAAGTATAACATGTCACTTATACATGCTGGCTAAGTGGAGCATCAATATTCCTAGGTTGGATACCCATTTGTCCTACATCAGAATATCTGTTTTCTACATCAGAGGTACATGCCTTCAGAAGCCTCTTTATCACCTGGCGCCTGCTGCCTCATGTAGCTTCACAAGGTCCCCCATTACCTTGACACAACCTTGTGCTTCCTTATGCCCATTTGTCCTACTTTCAGTTCCTTACAACCTCCATGCATTCCTTCACAAGTTGATGCACCACTCTTCCACTAACATGGGTATAGTGTCAGGAGGAAGTACACTTGCCAGTTGTATTTCCCAGTGACCCTGTCTGCCTTCCCAGACAGCCCTATGAACTCTGGTTCCCACAGCACAGGTCCTCCCAGCACCAGGAAGGTGATGAACTGTGCAGAGACAGCCATCTCATGAAGCACCAATGGGATGCTGCAGATTCATTGGGATTGGAGACCCAATGAACAGCCCTAGTAGCCAACAATTGTTTTTCAGAGTTTAAGGTTTTCAGAGTTTTTCCCCCTGCCCCTGCTTGCTGTCTCTCAGTCTCTTTCCCTCAGTTCTGCGCCATATTTGAAGAGGTGATGTTCCCTAATTTATAACTCTAAACTTTCAGGCAGGTTGAGAAGATAGTTTTGATTTTATCACCAATAGAGTGTCCAGGGTACAAATGAAAGGTTGGACCATTTACAGTCCATTTTGGGGCTCTCTGTGCACATGCACAGACAACCCTAAAGGCAGGAGGGCTCATGGACTCATTTCCTGGCTTTTAAAAGAGGAAAATCTGATTAGCTTTCGCTGCTTCTGCTGCCATCCTGGATGACAGGGGGCGGCTTAAGGTGTGTGTGTGTGAGTGTGTGTGGGAGAAATAGTGCACAGATGCTCTGCACCAGCCCAGCTAGTTTGTACTTAATTCTTATTTTGTTAACCCCTTCAAATCTTTTAAAAGGAGAGAGATTTGGTGATAGCTATGGTATCACGTTAAGAATTTAAGTTAGGTTTTGGAGGGAAACAACCTGGAATATAAAGGGGGTTGAAGTAGCAGTCTCTCACTAGAAGCAGGACCTCAAGAGTGCTGTATAGTTTACTAACCTGAATTGTAATTAAATGGAACAGCCTTGTCTGATTCTTCAAAAGAAACATCACAGTTAGTTAAAAAGAACAACGGTTTTAGACTCAGTGTACAAAACTATAGAGTTGTCTTCCCAGAAATTTCCCACAAATCTCACAGTTCTACTTGATTCCGATATCTTCATTATAGTGTTGAGATCAGATCTTTGTACTGTCTCAATGTAGGCCTCAAGTTAATGTAGCCCTCAAGCAAGGCTATTCTCTGATCCTCCTGTGGTAAAACCTTCTGCCTCTCATCCTCTGAATTGTGCCTTTTCTTTTTTAACCATATATGGTAACTCATACTGTGCTTATGCCCTCCTATAGGACAAGCTTCCAAATTCTTTGAAACTCAACTCTTTCAAGGGACTGAAACCTATGAATCCTTTCTTTTTCTCCTTATTTCCCTCGGGACTTAAGCAAGCCATGGAAAGGTGGGAGAAAGGCTGCTCAAGTTCTCAGAATAAGGTTGGTCTCTCAGGAGGTAATAATATGAGCTTCTCTGGCATTGACTCTTTTTCTTCGTTTAATAAAGTTGTGGCATATTTTAATGAAACTTACTAGTGTCTGTTTCTTTCTTTTCCTGCTTTTTAAAAAGTAGTTGTTCACAGAGCTTAATAGTTAATTCCTAAGAGGAGGGAAACCAAATTACTCAAAGTAGTCCTATTGAACTGAAAAGAACAAGTTAGGTATTACGTAACTTGTCCTTTTAATTTCAGTATGATTACTTTTAAGTAATCTTACTCATCATGTCAGTCACTATATCTTCCTTGCTGTAGGAGAAAAGGGGATATTGATATTCTTAAATATACTAACAAACAGAGCCTATGCTCAGTGGCATGTTGGAGTTTGTGATTATTTTAGCAAAGCGCCAAAAGAGCTATTCACTCCAGTTACAGAGTAGAGAGCAGAGCTATTTAAAGAACATGCATGGAGATTGTTGTAAATTTAAATAGAATTGATTTTAATAATTTGTTTTAATAATTGTTTTATGCTACTGTTTTTATTTCTGGTTTATGTTACTGTTTTAATTGTTTCGTGTATTTTAATCTGTGCTGATTTTAAAATATTATTTTAAATTGTGTACACTGCCTAGAGATGTACATATCAGGTGGTATACAAATATGATAAATATATAAATAATAATAAATCTAAATACTGTTATTATTTTATTATTTATTTAACTTATATACCACCCAAACTTTTGTCTCTGGGTTGATTTATTGGTGCAGTATATTTGAGATAGGAAAGATCTAGTCCTATCTATCGACTACATAATGAATAGGTAGGGAGAGAGTGGTATTTCCATCTGCTCTCTAAGAGGAAAGGAAGAGGACTGACACACTACAGGAAGTACCTGAGGAATCAAAGCAGGGATCATAGAGCAGAGGCAATCAGGGACAGGTAAGGAGACCCTCACTCACTACCTTCTTCATTATTTCCCCCCTTCATTATTTTCCTTGTTATGAGGATTTCAAACAATAATTACTCAATAATCACTAAATTGATATTTTTCAAACCAGCAAAAGGCACCAGTCTAGTATGGACATGAATTTTGGGGAAATGCTAAAAAGACATCAGACATTTAAAAATATACATTAACTGTCGTGAAAAATGGTCGCCAACACTGAATCTTCTATTTAGCAGTTAAAAACTTAAACTGCTGTATCTCAGCCATTTTGCAATGGATTTGCACCAAATTTGGAAGACTGGTGTCTCATGTCCCCCTTCATGTGTGCCCAAGTGTGGATTGGATGGATCCCTTTTATTATATAAGCAATAGAATGTTTGGGGCTTATAATGACAAAAAGCACTCCTCATCTTAATTAGAGTGGCACAATTGTGCCAGTATAATAGAAACTAGAGGGCATGGAGATTCAAGTAATTCAGAGTTTCTTTAGTTTGTTACTGTAGCAATTTCCCCTTTTAGCCAAAGCTGGTTAAGCTTCACACAGAGCTAAGAACCTCCCTCCCCCCCCCTCTCTCTCTCTCTCACACACACACGTTCCAGTTTCTCCAGATAAGATAAGATAAGATAAGATAAGATAAGATAAGATAACTAATGTCCAAGTGATCTGTGTTCCTAGTCCATTATTCTGCACCCTAACATCTATTGTATGGCTATCTAAACATATTTTATTTTCATAGTCATTAGCTAGTTTTGCCACATGTGGACCAGCTCAGCAACAATGACTTCCCTCCTCCTAAGCTCACCAGGAGACACCTAGCCACCCTACTATATGCAGATGATGCGGTCATCCTCTCAAGAACTCCCATTGGCCTTAGAAGAGCATTGAGGGCTCTGACACTACATTGCAAGGAAGAAGGTCTGGAAATCAATTACAAAAAAACTAAAATAATGGCCTTTGCTAGGAGGCCCAAGATCCATTCCTGGAGGACTGAAGGACATAACATTGAACAAGTGACTCATTTTAAATACCTGGGTGTAGTCTTTCATTCAAGTGGCTCCAGAAAAACCCACGGAGATCATGTGGCCTTAAATGCTCAGAGAAGCTCCTCCACTATTCTTCAATTTATGTGCACAAGAGGAGGCCACTATGTTCCTGCAGCTCTTGAACTGTTCCAAGTCAAGTTATTAGCCCAACTACTCTATGGCATGCAATTGGGTCCCATTCCCAATATCGTGACTTTGGAACTGGTACAATCCAAGTTCCTCAGGGCAGTGCTGCATGTACCAAGATGTGTTTCCAATGCTACATTACGCTTGGAGACAGGCCTGATCAAGATTGAGGCTAGGGTATGGGTGGCCACCACTCTCTCCTATTGGCTTAAACTATCCCTCAGTCCAATTGGTCTCACCCCTCTAACCCTGCATGACTATTACCATTCTATATGGGCTCAGGCAATCGAGATGAAATTAGCTACCCTGGGCCTCGCTCCTCTGTCCCTGATCAACATGGGATACGATCAGGCAAAAGCTATCATCAAACAGCGCATCACAGACACTGAGTGTCAAGCGGATCTCAGCAGTGTCTCAAAGTTTTGTATAAGTGAGGAGCCTCTCCGGCAGCATACTTTTCTCAACTGGAAGCCCCAAACCACAGAAGGGCGTTCACTCTGGCCTGCTGCCATGGTCTCCACTCAGCAGTAATAGAGGGTCAATACAGAAAGATCCCGTACGCAGAGCAATTATGCCCCTGCAGCTCAGAGCAAATTGAAACCACTGAGCATGTCCTTCTATACTGCCTGTTCTACAGAGACATTCGGGCCGCCCTTATTTCTCCACTGCTGAACAAGCTTCCAGGGCATACGAATAACTTCTATATTCAATTGCTGCTATCTGACTCTAACCCCCATACCACAAAGATCGTTGCCAAGTTCTGTGCGGCTGCGATTGGCATTGGGCGCAAGATGATAGCTGATGGGCTCCCCCAATTTGAGTCCTGATAACACTCGCCTCCATATTCTTCGTATCATATTAATTGCGTCATGGCAATGCATAATATTTTATTAGATTAATGAAGTGTAACTTCACCATTTAGTGTATTTTAGTGTATTTTACCATTTAGTGTAATTCAGTGTAACTTTACCATTTTTAGTAATAGTCCAGCTTATGGCAACCATTACAGTTTTAACCATTCTTAATTTTAATTCTAGCTTTTTACCACATATGAAATCATTTTCAACTATATTACTACTACTATTTAAATTCCCCTTCTATCTTTTCTGTGCATTTTATTATGGAAAAAGTATGTGTAGCGGTTTTATTTTCTTAGTAGCTTGTTTCTTTTTAGTGGCTTGTCTCTTTTTAAATTGTAATTATTTTAAATTTTAGTCTTTTCACAATAGCTATCATCATATTTGCAGTTACCTCTATCAACATGTCACTTTTCTCCCGTATTACCTTCATTTAATGTGTGATTTCATGCTGGTCTCTGACCGTAATAAAGCTTGATTCTGATTCACACATAGATAGGGATTTTTGTGTTGCAGTCTCATAGCTTACTGTTGATCAAATGGCTGCTTACTCATGTTTACATCCTACACAGTACAGAAAATACAATTCAGGATGGAATTAGAATTCCACTTTCAACACTTCAAGATAAAGATAGGTACAAGGTACAAGCTTGGATTGTACCTGGAAGGTACAGAGCCTTCCAGTGAGAGTCCCCCATCAAGCATTTTGGAACCTATCTAATTAGAATCTTCAATGGCATGGTTTCTCTTGCAAGTAAAGAGAGATAACTTCAGCCATTCAAACCACTTGTGATACAGTCATCCCTCACCTATCACAGGTTTGCCAATCATGGATTTAAGTATTCACAACTGGGAAATTGTGACTGCCCTCGCCAACCATGACCTGAGTATCTGCAGTTGGGCAAGTTTTTTTCCCCTTGTGGGATTTCTGGAATCAGGGGGTCATTTCCAGGGTCAGAGGGTCATTTCCAGGGATCAGGGGGCAGTTTTAGGGGGTTTAGGTGGTTTTATGGGGTCAGGGGGTGATTCTTTCAATTTATTACTTTGTCTTTGGTGGTTTCATGGCTGCAATTCCCCTAACCCTGCCTTTCCCATTGACTGTAAGGCCTCACCAACCGCAAATTTGCCTATCACGAGGTTTTCATGGAACGGAACCCTCGTGGTTGGTGAGGGACAACTGTACAGTCCTCCATGTGAAAAGTGTGTGTTACCCTATAGATATGCTCTCTCAAGAACTACAAGTCCCAGAGTTCCTTAGTTTTTGCTTGACATTTCCTGAGGAAATTGTTGGGCCTAATTACTTATATAGCAGAATATTTCAGGAGCTATCTCACTCTCATTACAGCAGAAGTTAACAGGGCCTCATGGGCAACAGCTTGTAAATGATAAGCATGGAGATTCATGTAAGGTTAAACTAACCTACTTTATTCAGAAGTACATGATGACAGAAAAAGATCTATATCTAAGTTCTGGCTACATGTTGGTCTGAGAGTGATCTATAGAAGCATGGTGCTCAGAGAGAGCACTAAAAGCATTCCGAAAAGAAAAAAGTAACTCCCACAAAGTTCCTGAGTACACTCTATTAATTGAGGGGTCATAGAGGCAGAGATAAGCAGGAAAGAGAAGGAGACCTAACTGACTATCTCTACTCCCAATGGCCCTGGTGGTCATTAGGGTTACTGGTGCAAAAGGTCGATGCCATCTGGATCTGGATCTGGATCTGGAAGGGGCAATAGGGTGTGACAACAAGCACCCTGATACTCAGGGACATTAAGATCCCAGGAAGAGTAGGAGCAAGTGCTGCTGATGGGTTTTATAGGACCCCAGAACACTTGTGAGTAAATGAGTTGGCCTTCTGGTCTCCAGAGTACATAGAATCACTGATGCTAGATCTTGCAGTTAGCAGGAAACAGTACCTAAAGGGATATTTGTATATAATTAACACACATTCATAGTGTACCACCAGAAACATAAGGAGTTTGAACAAAGGGGACTAAAAAAACCAAACCCCTTAAGGAATCCTGAAAAATCTTCAAGCTTTTCAAAACAAACAAGGCCTTTCAGGCAGAAGCTGTCCATGTTAAAAAGAAATGGCACTTGGATGGTGAACACACCCTTCCATTCTCTAAGCCCTGTGCAAATTTACTTAACCAAACTGAACTCCATTGAACCTGTATTGTCTGTCAACAGTCAGTCGTTAAGCCTATTCCCTGAGAAATTTGACTAATCGGAAACATGCCATGATAGCAGCACACGTTTATATGCATAATTTATATAGCTCACAGAATTTCTTGGCACAGAATTTGAATTACCATGGCATAGAATTTTGATCCTTTCAACATACAAATACAGACAACAGTGACTTAAGAGTAAAGCCAATTTAATCTTTGTCAGAGATGAAGGAATGCCTGCCTGAATCTACCAGAATGCCTTCTCATTGATTTCAAAGTAGGGAGGAGATCCGTACTCCAAGGAAATGAAAGGGCAGCTCTGTATGCATAATATGTCCTGCTGTGCACTCCTATTAACTGGCCAAAGAGGCACTTTAAAGTGGTGATATATTTCTATCTAATCAATCTCATGCCACCCAATCCTACACATATTTACTCAAAAGTAAGTCTCACTTATTTCAGTGAGGTTGAGTCTCAAAGTATGCATAGGATTTCAGCCTTAGTTGGGGGAAATGTCTAGGAGTGATCTCTCTTTCACTGACAGAACAAATATGCTATAAAAGGTAATGGAAAACATAAAGTAACCCTGTTGGGTCAGGCCAAGGACCCTCCTAGGCCAGCATTCTGTTTCCAACAGTGGCCAGTGATATAACTCTAGGGAAAACATATAGATAGGACATTAATAGCCTTCCCCTCTTATTTCTCCCCAGCATCAGGAATTCACAGGTATACAGCTTCTCAGTTTGAAGATTCCACCAAGCTACCATGGCTAGTAGTTATTAATAGATCTATCCTCCATGAATTTATCTAATGATTCTTTAAAGTAAAATCAGAGCTGGTGGCCATCTTATGGCCATGAATGCCACAAGTTAATTGTGAGGGTATGAAATACTCAATCCCTTTCATTGGGTGACCCCAAGTTCTAGCAGGAAGGGGGGAAAAGTAGAGGGAGAAAATCCCCACTCTTTCAGCTTTCACCATCCCATGCATAATTGCAGAAACCTCTGTGGGTCCCCCCCCCTTAACGTTGCTATAAACATGTAAAACCACATGAAGTTACATGTCTGTAATAACCTGTAGTAGGGCAATTCATTACTCAGTCTTCTAACACCTTTAAATACATGACTTGCAAAGAGCCCTTTCTTAGAAATAAGCCCTTTACATTTGCACAGTAAAAAAAATAACTTGATTTTGGCCAGGCTTCTTCCTTAGCTTGGAAATCTTTGAGAACTAAAATCTCTGTGAGTATCTGGCAAATGCTTTGCCTTTTAGCAGAAGACTGGATCTCCGAGGAACAACAGTTCGTCATGGAAGCTGCTGCTAGCCCTTAACATGCATAAATTATTTCTCTGTTCAGCGCTACAGATATCTGAGGGCATAATCAAGTCTTAGTGCTGGAGGGAGATACTTTTGTTCTACGAAACGGAGCCTGGAATGGAGCCATTTTGCTTAATCTCTGTGAGACATTCTGCTGCAACTTTTAAAAGAGAGTGGCTATACAGCTTCTGTGTTCCTCTTTGAGTCTTACCCACACTGAGAGATTTCTTTAAATACCTTGAGGCACACAAATGTTCACTCAAACATTTTCAGCTTTTGCTAATTTTCATTAAAACACATAGCACCAATGAGCTAGGGTGTTCGGAGGAATTAACAGGATATGGAGTCACTATGAATGCCACAGATTGTTCAGGGAACTCATGGGCAATGGGCAGCTACATTCAATTTAATTCCTTCTGAGCACATGTTTTGACTTGGGTTGCCAGATTGCCACCTGGAGATCCTGTTTATACCTGTAAAGGTATATATGCAGCAGGAGAGAATGCAGCTGGTTTGCCTCCTGCCTCAGTCCTACAGGTGCCATTTTGCTCACCTCCCTCACTCATTTGTTGTGGGGACAAAACTGGAGTCCTCCTAGCTACAGTGGAAAAAAAATTGTTGAATGGCATAAGCAAGCTTTCGGTACTGTGGTCAGGGACTTCTATTCTCAACACAAGGTGTCACACTGCCGGTCTAACATTAGCATGGACCTCATAGCAGGTGCCATATAACAGAAATCCACATAGTCGAGCAGCAGGTACTCACCCAGCTCTGGGCTTCTGCTTCCAGATGATGATGATGATGATGATGATAGTTTTATTATCCATGATTGTATTAGTATCCATTCAATAGTTCCTCAGGAAATTCTGTGTTTAGCAACTACAACAGAAGATGTATTAGCTTTTGGCATCCATCCACAAGCTAGATATGTGGGTGACCCATTCTAATTAAATGTATGCTTATACACATGCACCAATAGAAATCATTCCAGGAGCCATCCTGTGGAGAGATAAAACAACAGGTCATGAGTTGTGGGCATCTTGTAATGAGTCAAGTTCAATGGCCTAGCTAGTGAAGAAGAAGAAGAAGGTGAGTTTCAGAGCTGTAAACAGTTTGCTTCATTCTCAAGGTGTTGGTAAGACTTTTGCTATAGAACCTAACAATCAGTGCTTGATTCAGCAGCAGGGATGGTCAGAAGCATGGGAAAGGATATATTTTATTGTAAAAAGAATAACCTAACGAGTGCCACTAATTAAAAGAATTTGGGATTTTAAAGCAAGTAATAATAAAAATGGATGAGATAACTTGAATAAATATATTTTAAAATACATCTGTACCACCTATGGATTTTTTGCCTTTTTATGGCAGGGGTAGTCTGACTTAAGGCTTCTGAAATCTACTCCCCCCGCCACAGAGCCTTGGGAGCTGCCAGCACAAAATGGTGGTTTGGGGAAACAGAGTGTCACAAAATGGTGGCACGTAAAAAGCATGTACATCTGGAGTGGCAATTCAGATGAGCCACATGGAAAAATATTGCATGGGCTAGTTCACAAGTATTCATTTTCGCATAAAATAATACAGGTTATATAAAGCAAGATGAATTCAGAAGTAATATTGACCCTGAATGTACAACTAGCTTCTTCACACAATATAGCTAATGAACATTGATCATCCTGACCTGCAAAGACCTTCTGCCAGTAGTCTTCACTCTTTTCTCAACGGAACAGAATGACATGCAATAATTATTTCCTTTTTGCCAAATGATGAATTTAATTAAACTCCAAGATGCTCATTTTTTAAGGCCAATAATAAGCTACATGATCTATGACAATATTCCTCCATATTTCGTTATTATTTGAGTGCTCCACTTATGGTTTCATTGTTCCAGGCTACTTTGGGGGGTAGTTAAGGGGTCAAACTGGATGTAACAATCAGATGTGTGTAACTTCCTCCCAATATGATATGAGAGAGAGAGAGAGAGAGAGAGAGAGAGAGAGAGAGAGAACTAATTTTGAATTAAGCCAGTGTGGCAGTGCCATAGCTCAGTGAAAGAGCATCTGCATCCTGTGTTCAATCCCTGGCATCTCCAGGTAGGACCAGGAAAGACTCCTACCTGAAATCTTGGGGAGCTGTTGCCAGTCAGTACATGTGGGACATAACTTGCCCACCCAGAAATGCACATTGCCTCTTTTGTGCCTCTTCACCACCACACAATTTTTTTTTCTGGTGTTGCCACTAATTGAAACAAATACAGATAAGGGTCATGAAAAATGATGTCCCAGATTTTTATCTTGGCCAAAATAAAAAGTTCAGGAGCCAATAT
Source organism: Hemicordylus capensis (assembly GCF_027244095.1). NCBI lineage: Eukaryota > Metazoa > Chordata > Lepidosauria > Squamata > Cordylidae > Hemicordylus > Hemicordylus capensis. The sequence goes on along the minus strand of NC_069661.1, from coordinate 93,282,451 downwards.
AAAAACCAGCACTAATAAATATTCATGAATACCCCTAAATGCAATGTTATTTGAGGAGTTATGTTGCAAACATACAAATCTCTACATAGCTTAGGGCCAGGGTACCTGTTGGACCGCATTCACCCATATGAATCTGCCTGGGCCCTCTGCTCATCATCTCAGGCCCTGCTCATGGCCCCACCACTAACAGAGATCCAGTTGGCAGGGACTAGAGACAGGGCCTTTTTAGTTGTGGTCCCTCGGCTTTGGAACGCCCTCCCTGAAGAATTTTGCTATGCTCCCTCCCTCAGAGTTTGTTTTTTTTAAAAAAAACAACTTACAACAGACCTTTTTAAGGAGGCTTTTTAATGGTCTGGTTTTGGTTATATCAGGTAGGTTCTTAAGCTTTTTATAATTTTCAGTTTTTGGCTTTTAAAATAACTTTCAATTTGAACCTAACAATGACTGTGTTTTTTAATCTGACTTTTAACTTGTTTATTTAGTTTGGTTAATTTTATTATTTTTATTGTATCTTGTATCTATTTTATTGTTGTGCATCACCCCAAGCAGTACTGCATAGAGGGGCAGGGTATAAATATTTTAAATAAATAATGAGAAAAGTACCAGTGTACATCACACACTAGAATGTTTTCAGGGTTCTGGAATGTCATTACAGATTCCCTTGTACCACCTTTTGTTCAGTGTTAGCTGGCCCCTGAGGCAACTTGGAGCACAAACATGATCTTAGTATCACATGAATCTCATATATATATATATATATATATATATATATATATATATATATATATGAATGAATTCCACAGAAAGAAAATTGCAAATTTGCATAACTGCCACACAGTGCACAGACACCTACTAAAATTATGAATAGATTGCATGTCAACAGCATGATGCTAGAAGAAAGCAGCAAGCGATAATACTTTGTCAGTCTGTTGTGTTTATTGATGAGTGTGGGCGTCAATTAATTTGTGAGAAGTGCGTGGACTAAGGTAGAGGTGAACTGGTTCAAAGGGATGTCATCCTCCCAGCATGCTTTGCAACAGGAACTCAAAGAAATCAAATCCTCAGTTCTTTCCAGATTTCATCCACTCTTCCAACCCAGTGCACCACCTGGGATTTAACAATCTGCAGCTATTATTACTGGAGGCAATGACTACAGGATCATGTTTCTCTACATCATCCAGACTGCGTCCAGACTCTTTAAGATCATTGTTGCTCTGACAGTTTGTGTTTGGCAACCCTGTCTGAGGTGTCAGGCAGGCAGTCTAAAATCAACATATTTTACTTTCAGAACTGTATATAAAACCCGAAATATATTATTTGCATTTCAGAAGGCCTCCTCTCTTTATCTGAAAACATGAGAAACATACATGTTTGCCACACTAATGACATTTCAGCAAGGGCTTTTCAGGATTAGATTCAAAAAGTAGCAGTTCTCTTAAGTAGCAACTGACAATGAAAGCAAATTATGTTTTAAGTTGATGATGACTGTGTGAAGTGAGGAGATGTCCGCTGGGGACTAGCCTGAGTAGCTGCTTCTTAATCTTTGAATTCTAAAAAGAGCATCCCAAATGCATGCTGATTTGGAGAGAGATTTTGCAGATGCATTAATGAAACGCTGTTCATATTTTCATATGCGATACATCCTGCAACTCTTCATCAAATGAGAACTGAGCACTGATTTGGAATGTTCTGTGGCTTTAAGTAATAGGATTTTTATGGCTGTCAATGGACATTAACTCTTTTCATTTCCACACATTCACATTGTACTCACACACCATGCACTGTTTTCCAGGTTTCAGATACCCGTGCTTGTCCTTTAAAAAAAAAAAAAGGTCATGCAATTTATTGCATGTTTATCCTGCCCTCTCTTCAAAGGGCAGTTTACATGTTCTCCCATTACTATCCTTACAACCCTGTAAAGTAGTTTAGGTTGAAGGACACTGAACTGGTCCAAGGTCACCCAGTGAGTTTTATGGTTCCGTCGGCAGAGGTGCAGAGGGGAAGCTTGAAGAGCAACTCCTAACTTAATTTTTTTGTGGGGGGTGAGACACTTTTGAGGAGATATAATTATGCTTTCAGGACTGAAGATAAGATTATTACGTATGGCAGAAGGAGAGTGCAGTACAAGGTGGAGGGGGGCGGGATTCCTCAAATGCTTTGGGCAGGGGGGGGGTCTGCATCCTTGTCAGTAGGGATTTGGATCTAGAATTCATTAGTCCAAATCCAACGCTCTAACCACTATACAACCCTGGCTCCCACTTTAGTTAGAACTACAACTCTCTTATTTCATTTTGTATCATTAAAATGTACATTTAATATGTCTTAGTTTCAGATCAAACTGTTGCATTGGCCACTCAGACTCAAATTAAGCATGGTTGTCTATGTATACCCTCCAAATGATAAATTCTTATCTTCTCCTGTATGTTGCATGATCCCACATTGCACAGTGTGATAAACCTTCCTGCCTCTGATCACTGAAAATAAGTAATGTGAATTTCCCATTCAAGAGAATGAGCCTTTTTGCAGTTAAGAACTTATGTGATTTATCTTATCTGTGACTTATCTTGCTAAGCATGGCCTTCACTAATTGCACATTAGTTGATCATTTGGAATATCTTCTATCATAAGTGTTTTTGGCACTAGCAATAATCATGTTTTAGGGTCAGGTTGATATGTGTATAAACTTCAGACCAAAATTTTGCAGTTTCTGGGCAATCCCAAATCCTAGGAAATAATGGAGCCCCTGAATATCCAAAATGTCACCAGTAGGAAGCATTTTTCAAGCCCTTTCTGTAAAATCTATGGGCTGTCCAGCAGTTCTAAAGAGACTTGCAAGATACATTTATATACTTTGCTGATTACAACTACATAAGTGATACTGTTACATAAGTGATACATAAGTGAATGCAAACGATATGGAGAACTTTAAGGAAAACAAGAAAATTGGTAGAAATTGTTTTTGAAACTGAATTATATTTGGCATTAAAATATCTTGAAAGTGAAGTACAAAGTGTAAGATGTAGAAAAGAGAGACCAATTCAGTTGATGCACATGTCTTTCCAAATTCAAGCATACTGCATGTGTGGTGAACTTCCATAGATGAATGTGGTAAAGTCCTGTCAAGATTCAGAAAAGGAGTTGGGCTTGAACTGACCCAGGCAGAGATCTACCAAATGCAAAAGAGATGATTTTGATGCACAAATAGGAGTGTTAAGTGGTCTAAGATAGAAGTCCTAATGTTACATTGAACAGTTTTTCCACTGATCTGATTCTGTGTTCAAACTCTCCATATTTGTGTTTCAGGCTGGAAATGGTCTAATAATTGCTTGTAAAGAAAAAATATTGCCTTTGGCATAAGGAATAAATTGCCTAGGTCATTAAATTTCTTCCCTTTTTGTCTGATAATGGAAGTCCACTTTTCCCCAATTAAAATTGGAGGAACACTTCATTCTTGCACTCTAAACTAGCATTTGATAAGAATGCTCTTATCAACATTTCACAGATGAAAATAGGGTCACTCTTATCTGCTTATAACACCACCATTATCCCATCAAAGATCACTGCTGGAGTGTCCTCCCAATCCACTGTTACACACGACTGAAAGCATTGTCCACCTGCTGGATGCTATATCCATTTATTCTGCAACAGCTAGACCTGCTCTTCCTTCCAAAGCAGGTGTGTTAATATACTGACCATAATGCTTCCTGTTCATTCTCTCTCTCTCTCTCTCTCTCTCTCTCTCTCTCTCATCCTTAAGGCCCAATCTACATATTATGGCAAGCACATGATTAGCTCTTAAATGCTTGTTTCCTATCCTCCACAAAATATCAGCCATGTGTGTTGGGGCATGGAACTGTGAAATAGGAAAGAGGGACTATAACCCTTTGTCCTGACCACAATCTTGATATGGATCTTCCCACCCCTGCCCCCAACATGGCCGCCTTTTGCCCTGGGAAGGATGCTCCTGTTAATGCTGATGGCAAATAGTACATCACAGAAAGTGGGGAAGGCTCCTTTAGATTGGGATCATAGTGCAGGCAGAGGGTTGAAGCCACTCTTCCCACATGCCGCGGTCCTCATCTAGATCCCTGCCCCCGCCCCTTGCCCCATGGCTGCTGTTTTACAAGAGCGGAGAAGCACACAAGGGCAATTGCATGCTTGTTGTAATATATAATTTGGCTTTGGGAGGTTTAAATTATTTTAAATTAAAGGATATTTGGGAGAATGCTTAATCTCACAATGGATGTGGTTGTATTTACTAGCTAAAACTCAGTATACATCCAGCAACACTTACTATCTGGATAATTAGCTGTGGGAAAAGGGTTGAAGATTTAATGCACACACAACATTTTTTAAAAGTCATCCCCAAAATAAAACAGGACAGTGGTTTATTAGAGGTGGGTATTACAAAATAGGGAAAACTGAAAATAATCAGGGTCAGACAGACTTTATGTGACAATGTTCCCTGCTAACTGGGCAAAGAGGCACCTTTTACCGTGGTGATTCTCTTTATTTAGCAGGGGGAGAGTAACTGGCCCTATCCACACCCATCACAGTACCTCCAGTGACTGTTGCTGGTGTCTATCTTATGTTTCTTTTTAGAATGTGAGCCCTTTAGGGACAGGGTTCCATCTTATTTGTTTGTTATTTCTCTGTGTAAACCTCCCTGAGCCATTTTTGGAAGGGCGGTATAGAAATCAAATTATTATTATTATTATTTATGTTCAAACTCTGGTTCTTCTGTGCCACTGAAATTCTGGCCCGTTGCAGTGATCTGTAAGCCTGTGATAAGTTAAATTTTGAGGCTCTTTTTTCAGATCAGACAGATCCAAAGCCTTTATTATTTTAGGAATATAAGCATTGGATTCTTCTTTATGAGGGATGCTGCTAGAAAGCTTGTTCATTTAAAGTGGACCGAGCTAAAAATTGTCATTGTCACTCTCAGCTAATAGAGGTTATGTGCTGATGGAGGAAGCATGGGAACTGGCAGACCCCTGGCTCAAGCTGTCAGCTCCAAGCTACAGGCACTTTCATTCCTCTGTAGAGCAATCAATATAGGAATGCCTGAAATTAGGCCCTGCCAGCTTTGTTTTTATAGGCTTTGCTAATACATTTCTTTGAAAGCTCATTATTAAAAACCAGTCTAAAGCCTATGAAATGGGATGGACAGCACTGGGGATCTTTGGAAGAAAAAGCTCCCTCTCTCTGCCTCCCCTCAACAGTCTCCTGCCCCTCTCACCTCCCTCATTTTATCTCCTCCCTTTTGCCTACCACTGCTCAGTTTAGGCAGGGGGCGGGGAGCCCTTAATGAAGCCCACATGCCAGGTTCTTCTTGTGCTATACTCAGCTCACAGTTCCACAAATAAAACCACATACACCACAAATCAGTGGATGGTGGCCAAGTAGGATTTATTTATTTTATTTAAAATATGTATTGCCTCTCCAGTAGGGATGTGCACAAAACTGGTTTTCCTGGTTTGATTTTGCCACCCACCTGAACAGACCCCCTGGCTCAGCTCAAATTTGAGCTGGTTCAGGAGTTCTAATGTGGGGGGTGGAATTAAAAATCTCACTGCCTCCAGGGGATGCCCCAGTTTGGGGCATTTTTGGCCCATTTGGGGCACCTCTGTGCTGTTGACAGCTATTTTGGAGGCTGTTGCGCATGTACACTGTCCATCTGCGAGACCAGGGTCACACAGATGGCTAGTGCACATGTGTGGCAGCCTCCAAAATGGCTAACAACTGTACAGAGAGCCCCAGAATTGGCCCCAAGCAGCCCAAAACCAGGCCATTTGTGACTGGGAAGAGGCCAACAGGGGGAAGGGAAACCACCGGAGACTCCCCGTGGCCATGGATATGCCACCCGGAGGCGGTGAGTTAATTTTTTTTTAACTTTAGAACCCCCACACTGGCCCTTTCTGGCCAGGGGGTGGGGTTGGCTTGACCTCAAGCCGGACCAGTTTGATGGTGAACCAGCGTGAGGTCGAACTGGTTGCACTTCCCTGCCCTCCAGTAGACTACTGCTCAGGGTGCCTCACAACATTAATAACATAGATACAATGTAAAATAAAAGAATAATAAAATTAAACAAGTTAAACAAGTTAAAAGACTAGACTAAAATGGCATATAAAATTACATTTTTAAAAAAAGTTTCAAATTAAATATTATTTAAAAAGCTAAAAACGGAGAACTGTAAGGACTAAAGAACCTAACAGATATGAGCAGCAGATAATTTTTTTTTAAAAAAACTCTTTTAAAAGATGTGCTTTTAATTGGTTTTTAAAAACACTGAGGGGTGGAGCATGGTGAAACTCTTTAGGGAGGGCATTCCAAAGCCGAGGGGCCCCAACCAAAAAGGCCCTGTCCCTAGTCCTCACCAACCAGATCTCTGTTAGTGGCAGGGCCATGAGCAGGGCCTGAGATGACAAGTAGAGGGCCCTGGCAGGTTCACATGGGTGAATGTGGTCTGACAGGTACTCCGACCCAAGCCATGTAGAGCTTTGAAGGTCAAGACCAGCACCTTGAATCTATCCGGGAAACAGACTGGTAACCAATCAAGCTGCCGCAGGATGGGTGTAGTTAGTAGTTAAAGAATGAGTAGTGCAGAAATAGAGGCAGCCCAAGGCATAGTGCTGGCTGAGGGATCCCATGTGTTGCTGCCTTGCCCCCTGCCCCTCCTCTAGGCCACCCCCCTTTTAAAACTGCCCATTGCAAGCTTTAAAAATGGCAGGAGAAGTGGAGAGGAGGGGAAATCTTTGCTTTCATCTACTCTCATGACTTTTTGGCAGCAGGCAAATGACCTTTTTATTTCCCCCAGACCTTTTACATGCCAACTGAATTATTTTCTGCCTGCCCTTGGGGATGTTGCCATGTTTTTATTTTGCTTCTTATTTATTTTATTAAAAACATGTGTGCTCTGTTTTTTCTACAAACTGGGGCACAACCTGTTGTTTGTTACGAAAGAGCCAAAACAATATATAACCCAAATTAAAAATCCAATAATGACAAGAACACCACTGTGAACAAAATGAAACAACCATTTATTCAACAGCAGAGGAAAACTGACACCACTAGCAGAATCCCAACAGTAGTCCTCATCCTGGCCTCAAAGTCTTGTGAAACAATTTACCTTGCAAAAGGGAGAAAACCTTTGAAATTTGTTTTGATTTTTGTTCACACTGTTGGATGTATTTTCCAATTGTTTTTGGCAGTTGCAGGGCTGTGCTAGAAATTTTTGGTGTTTATTTTTAAAAAATTTGACATGGGATAGACATTGTTTAAATAAAAATAAATAAATGTATGGATATGTTTGAATGACAACCGAGGGGCCCAATGGTCCCCTTTACCACAAAATGAAATATGTAGCTTACTAATAAGCCAGTATTTCCAGATACAGAAGTAGACTAGCAGAAACAGATAATAACTCTGTCAAAGGTTTCTGTACAGTGTTATAGTCCTGCTATCCCATTTAGAAAGGATGTTCATGGCAGGGGACTCTGGAAACCTCAGAGTCCTAGGCCTGGGCCCTAGCCAAGTGAGCTGTCCAGGAGAGTGTGTGCTGAAGCCTCACGCAGTATGAAGCTACAGGACTGCCCAGATCTGGTTTAATTTCCAGGAGTCTTGTGTGTTTCCCTTTCAACAGAAGAGTGTCTTCTGCATGCTGCACTTCAGCCTCCAGGTCTCAGTGCCAGCTGTCAGTCTCAGGGACTCTAAGACTAGCAGTGCACCCTCCAGGTCTGGTTTCAGACTTGGCTGCTCATATCTTCAGCCGCGCCCTGATAATATACCCCTGGGTCTGTTTTCTTCTGTTGTGAAGCTTGTGGAAATATAATTGGGAAATGCTTAATAAAATGATGATGACTGGTGGGCCAGTGTAGTTATGTACCATAACTACAGTTCCTAACACCCTAACCCTAACACACACACACACACACACACACACACACACACACACACACTACATACATATGCATACTTCCTTATTCCATTTCTAGATCACCCCATCCAAAGGTTCTGGGGCTGGGCAGTGTCCAACGGCTCTGGGTGGTGATTTCACAAATTATATCTGTATATGTATTTGTGTGTGTGTGCACACACACATACACACACACTGAATAATTTATCATATAGCAGCCTCTCCTGGAAAACCCCCCCCCAAGATTAATTGAATGTTAATATTCTTTTCACTTTGTACAAAAAGTCAAAGATATGTACATACGTGTGTGTGTGTGTGTTTGTGAGAGAGAGCAAGAGAGAAAGAGAGAGAGAGAGAGAGAGATTGATTTCTTGAAGCAACGTGTATGTAACTGCTGAATGTGGCATCTCATTATTGTTTGCATTTATTTTGAAGACAAGAAGTGACTGAAATAAAATATGCATGCTAGAAAACAGAAATGGTTGCATATGCAACATGCTGTGCAAGGGTCCTGTGAGCTGGAACAGAAGTTGCAGAGCTCCAAAAATTGTGTTTCCATTTTTCGAGGAAGCGAAAGAGGCAAACTGTATTCACTTTTGGCACTAGGGCTGTATGTGGTCTCCATGACACATGCCAGGTTGGCATGAATAAAGACAACAAATATTTATATACCACTTTTCAACAAAAGTTCCCAAAGTGGTTTACATAGATATAAATAAATAAATAAAATGGCTCCCTGTCCCAAAGGGTTAACAATCTAAAAAAGAAACATGATGGACACCAGCAACAGTCACTGTCAGGATGCCATACTTGGGTTGGATAGGGCCAGTTGCTATCCCCCTGCTAAATAAAGAGAATCACCACTTTAAAAAGGCGCCTCTTCACTCAGTTAGCAGGCAGAGGTGCTCTTAGCCTCTTCTGGGCCAAAGTCCAGGGCTTCCACACCTCCTGCACACCCTCAAATCCTTTTTAGTCTGTCCCAGGTGGTGTAGTTGCATTAAAAATGTGTTAGAAATACTGGGGGCAGGGCTTCAAATGCCTTTAGGTCCAGGCTCCAAAATTACCTAGGTGCACCTCTGCTAGCAGGGGTCAACTCCTGGATGGCATCTGTTTTCTGATTAAGCAACCTGGCATTCAGCAGAATTTTCCTTGCTTTCAGTGCAACGAGTCAACCACAAATGAAAAGAGGACCCTGTTGGGTGAGAAGGAGACTGCAAGTAGGAGTGACCAAGACACAGTCAACCATCTTTCCCCTGAAACAGCCTGGCAACTTCCTACCATCTTATCTCAGACTGTCCATCAGTTGCTGAATGGCCATGCTTAGTTTTCGACTTCTTTCTTCATTCTCACAGTACATGGCTCGCGGTCTGTAACTGACCAGCAACCAACAAATAATAAAATAGCTTAAACCCCTTGCAGCTAAAACAATTAAAGGCAGTTCAATATTATCAAGAGAGGATAACTCCTTCAACCCACCCTGATACCTTGTTTCACTAGCCCCTGGACGCCGCATGGCAAGCAACAGGGGAGGGGTGCCCTTCCTCTCAGGTCTATCCAAAGGGGACCCAAAGGGTAAATCAACACCATCTGTGGCAGACCTCATCAAAGAACTCATCTTCTTGGAAATGGCCACAAAGCAGTTGGATATAAATAGTCCTTCAGGGGTATGACCTTGACAAGTTAATGTCTCTTTCTCCACTGTTTCTGGCTTCTGTGGGGCAGCTCTCAGGCTCCTGGGAGTGGGGCAGGTGGTAAGCCTTCTCCCTGTGGTGAGGATATCCCTGCTGCCATTCTGCTGCTGGCAACATGAAGGTTCCTTTGTTAAGCCCCTGATCACCCATCAGGCTTGTCAGGCAAAATCACAGCACAGGCCCATTTAAGCTAATCAAGACAGACAAATTCATAGAATCGCTAAGCCTTCTGTATATATTGCAAAGAGGAAGGACGGGGTGTGTATGTGTGCATGTGTGTGTGTGTGTGTGTGTGTGTGCGGGTATGAATGAAACATTTAGGACAGCAAGTTTTATAATTATTTTAAATAAAGCTTTAAGAGAATTTGTTTTGACAGATAATTTACTGATCTCATTACATAAGGAATACCCATTTCTCACTGAGCTTTCTATTCAAAACAGTAGGAAATGAGCTTCTGAAAAAGTGCACCCGGCATTTGTCCTGTTTAAACGTATTCATAGATTAAAGAAATAATTTACATTAAGCTAATGCAGGGTGATCTGTTTCCCACAATAAAATCCTCTTTGAAGTCTGTAACATAAGTATAGTATCTTGAAAAGAGTAAGCATTTGTTTCTACTTTATTCATTTCTCCAACTCCCATGGATTGGTAAATGGCTGCCACATGCTAATGTGGAGAAGACAAAACTTTAGATGTGAACTGATGTTTCTTGAAAAATGTGAAATGCACCTTTGGCCCAGCCCAACTAGAGAACTCAGCATGGACTAGAATGGCTCAACTGACAACCAGAATAAAAAACAATGGGGGAAAATATGACATGTTTTTCAAGTTTTTCTGTGTTCATGTAACAACAATCAAAAAATCTATTCAATTATCAGTTCTCAAGAGAGACAAAAAATTAGAGATTCAGTATAAGATATAAGGTCAAACTGGCTTTCGGGCAGTTTATGGGGTGGAGACTGCTTGGGTTGGCCTGATGGATGATCTCCAAAGGGGAATTGACAGAGGGTGTGTGATTCTGTTAGTTCTTTTGGATCTCTCGGCAGCTTTCAGTACCATCAGCCATGGTATCCTTCTGGATTGCCTGCAGGGACTGGTGTAGGGGGCACTGCTATGCAGTGGTTCTGGCAGAGGCGTAACTATAGGGAGGGCAGGGGGGGGCACGTGCCCCGGGCGCCATCTTTTCTGGTCACGTGGGGGGCGCCGCCATGACCAATTTTTTTTTAAAAAAAATTAATTTTTTGTTAATACAAATGTTTCCTGCTCAGTGCAGCAGCGCTGCAGCAGTCAAGGGAGCACATCGGTGCCCCCTTCCCCACGAGCGGTCCCTTCCGCGCCGCCTCCGCGCCCCCCCCTCCCGCATTGCTTTGCTGGTGCCTGGCGGCCAGTCAGTGGCCTGGCTTGGCAGCGGCGGCGAGCGCTTGTGAGGAAAAACCTAAGTATAATGTAGTATGTTGGGGGGGGCAGTGGGGGGGGCGCCATTTCAGTGCTTGCCCCGGGCGTCGTTTTCCCTAGTTACGCCTCTGGGTTCTGGTCATACCTCTCGGGCAGAGTTCAGAAGGTGTTACTTGGAGATTGCTGCTCTACAAAATGAGAGCTTTTGAATTGTGTCCTTCAGGGCTCTATTTTGTCTCCAATACTTTTTAAACATCTACATGAAACTGCTGGGAGAACTCATCAGAGGATTTGGTATAGGGTGTTATCGGTATGCTGATGACACCCAAATCTACTTCTCCATGTCATCTTCATCAGGCAATGGCATAACTTCCCTAAATGCCAGCCTGGAGGCAGTAATAGGTTGGATCAGGGATAATAAACAGACTAAATCCAAACAAAATGGAAGTGCTCACTGTAAAAAGCCACAGTTCAGGAAATGAGATAGACCTGCCTGTTCTGAATGGGGTTACAGTCCCCCAGAAGGAACAGGTTCACAGTTCAGGAGTACTTCTGGACCCAACCCTCTCCCTGATACCTCAGGTGGAGGCAGTGGCCAAGAAATGCTTTTTATCAGCATTGATTGGTTCACCAACTGCACCCTTTCCTGGAAGTGAGTGACCTTAAGACATGCTGGAAATCTCCAGGCTTGACTACTGCAATGCACTCTACATGGGGCTGCCTTAGTATGTAGTCTGGAAGCTGCAATTGGTGCAGAATGCTGCTGCCAGATTGGTCTCCGGGATGTCCTGTAGAGACCATATTACTCTGATTCTAAAAGATCTACACTGGCTACCAATAGATTTCTGTGCAAAATACAAAGTGCTGATCTATCTATCTATCTATCTATCTAATTCTCTAAAGCATACCCATGGCTAAGCCTCTGAGTGGCAGCTCTCGCAAGAGTTCAAGAGCAGAAGCACCATGGTGATTGGGCAGTGGAGATTCTATATGCAGATAGGGAGGAGGAACCTGTGAGAGCAGAAGCACCATGGTGATTGGGCAGTGGAGATTCTATAAGCAGATAAGGAGGAGGAGCAGTCGTGAGGGAGGAAAGGGCCCCTTCAGAAGAAGGAGGCTGCTGTTGTGTGAATTAGATGAGGAAACAAGATGAATAAGATCTGTTAACTTAGGAAGGGGGGAGAGTGAAGGGAGGGGAAGATCGAGTGGAGGAGAGAGAAAGAGATAAAAAGAAGGGAGGGGAAGAGAGAAAGAAGGAAGGGTGAGGGATGGGCTCGAGCCTATCAGCAGCCTGAGGGGAACCAGAGGCCATGGCGGCGCCTGTTGGCAGCAAGGAAGGGCCCAGTCAACCACTGCTGCAGTTTGGGGCTACCAGGCCATTGGCGTAGGGAGGCAGGCAGGCAAGGGAGGGGCCAGGGCCTGTCAGCATCCTGAGGGGACTCAACGGCCATGGCGGTGGCGGCAGTAAGGAAGGGCCCGATCAACTGCTGCTGCTGCTCCTGTGATGAGGAGCAGGAGTGGGGCTCGGGTGAGGGTGGGAAGGTCTCTAGGGAAAGGGGTCTGCAGGTTGGCCAGAAGGCACCAGCAATGCTGCAGCTGCAACCAATAGTGGTGAGGGGAATAGAGTAAAGGGATGGAGGTGTGACCAAGAGCTGTGAGGGGGATGGAAGCAACTGTATGGAGGTGGCGGCGCAGGAGTGTGGCTTAGGTGAGGGTGGAGAGATCTCTGAGATGAAGAGGGCTGTGGCAGGGGGTGAGGGGAGCAATCAAATACTAGCGTTCAGATGCTCTGCGCAGGTTGACCTATTTACCTATAAAGCCCTTAACAGCTTGGGCCCACAGTATTTAAGAAAATGCCTTCTTCATTATGAACCCTGCTGCCTATTAAGAACTTATGGGGAGGTTCGTCTGAGGGTGCCACCGGCTCTTCTGGTGGCGACTCAAAGGCGTGCCTTCTCTGTAGTTGCCCCAGGACTGTGGAATCCACTTCCTGCCGAGATCCAAGCAGCTACATCCCTGTTGGCATTTAGGAAACAGCTAAAGACACATCTCTTCAGCCAGGTTTTTTAGTTAGCTGGTGTTTTTATGGATATTTTAATGAGATATTTATGTTTTAACTATTTAATTCTTGGTTTCTTTTATTCTTGGTTTGTTTTATACAGTAAACTGCCTAGAGACTTCAGTACTGGGTAACTTAATAAATACACATTAAATAAATAAATGAATGAATGAATAAATAAGGTAATGGTTCACAACCTTGGGGTTCCCAAATATTGGACTACAAATTTATTCTATCTTGTTCTAGTGCTTGCACAGTATTACAGGCTGTGTTTTGCTATGGTCTGATGACTAAATGCAAATAAAATCAATACAGTACAGACTACAACTAGGGATGTGCACAGAACCGCGGTGGGGAGGATCGAAGGCATCGGGGGTCTCTCTTTAGGATTGGGGGAGGGTGCACTTGCCCCTCCCACCGCTTCCCCCCCTCCACCAGCGTCTGTATTTTGCAAAGCTGATCAGGGTAGTAGCATACCTCCCTGCCGCCCCGTTGCCCTTGTCTTCTAGATATGACCAGAAGTTTCTGATGCACTTGCACGTGCCAGCATGGGAAAAGTGGCAGGAGGGGTAAGTTCACCCTCCTTGCTCTTAAAGAGAGACCCCCGCCACCTTCGAGCTGGCGGAACCACCAGTTCCGTGCACATCCCTAACTACAACCCCCATCATACTCAACCATTGCAGCTGGGGATGATGGACACTGTAGTACAAAAACATCTGTTTGAGAGCCCCTGCTGTAAGGTCTTCACATCACTTTTGAACTGTGTTCTGGCTTCACTGAAATGGGGAGACCCAGGTTCAAATCCCTGATCAGTTGTAAAATTATCTGGGTCACTTTGGGCCATTCACAATCTCTCAGCCTAACCTACCTCATACAGTTGTTGTGAGGATAAGGGAAGGGAGAACTGTATACAATGCCTTGGAGGAAGAGTGCAGAAAAAATGAAATAAATAACATACATCTGTACAGTAGAGAATCATTTCAAGGAATGATAGAGACAAGAGCTGCTTTTGGTTGATTTTAAAGATAATGTGGAGTTGTGTGTACCCTGTAATACTGTGAAAGCACTAGAAACACACAAAATACAATTTTGGGTTCAGAATCAGGCATCCCAAGTGACTCAGTTTTCATATTTTTGAGTGCACAGTGCTAGCTTTTATGGCTGTGAAAATCTGCTTGAATACAGTATGTATGGACAGAGCGAATGGCAGAGTGGGTCTCAGTAAGATTGAGGCTTCACTGCCTTGCCTAGCTCCTTGCATGCCTTTTGAGTAGTAGAAGCAAGCTAAATTATTCAAAAGATGCAAATCTGTGCAAATTATCTGATTTGAGTAATGTGTATAGGTTGTACATTTTGGATTAATTTGTCACAGTCCCCCCCACTCCTGTTTAGCATAACATGCAAGTTGACCAAAGAAAGATGGATGTAAGGAAGTAGGTAAACTTATGTACACAGAGGATCTAAGTAGCCTACAATCTCAGAAGATCACCACAGCAATAATGTAATATTTTATTAATGACTTACCTCTTTAAGAGATTGGCCGCCACCACTTGCACCTCTGCAAACACAAAGGGGTTAGCGATGGGATCAAAAGATGCATTATGCAAACCTTGTTTCACAATTGCAGTAGCCTGAATGACTGTCATGGGGCTAATCTAGAGCAAGAAAGAGGATTGCAGCTGCCTCACCAACTGGAAAGCACTCCACAGACCATGAAGAATTTGGAATTTCAGATGGGCTCAGATAAGACTGTCAGTTTATGTAGCCTGTGCAGATAAAGCTTGAAATTATGTATGTCCTTGTTTTCCTGAAGAGAAGCCATATGAACTTCAGTGCTACTTGTCTGTGCTGTTTTTTCAAGTGGAGTTAGCTTTATTGGTCCCCAGCAGGGGTGTATCTAGGGTGGGGCAGGCAGGGCACGTGCCCCGGGTGCCAGTTGAAGGGGGCGCCATTTTTTGAAAATAAATAAATTAAAAATGGCCACCAAAAACAAAATGGCCACCACACATGCTCAATTGGCCTCCGTGAGGTCCTAGGCCATTCCAGGCCTCACAGAGCATGCATGGTGGCCATTTTGTTTTCAGCTGCCATTTAAAAAAAAATTATTTTAAAAAAATGGCCACCACACATGCTCAAATGGTCCCTGCGAGGCCCTAGAGGCCAGCAGGGGGAGGGGACCTTTGCAGACTCCCGGTGGCCTTTAGGAAGCCCCCTGAAGGGGCTACAGGTAATTTTTTAAAAAATTAATATAATATAAGTCACTGTACACATATTCAGATTGGCACTGTGTAAAGAGAATCAGGGCTTGTGAATACTGAGCTGAAGCGTATGAGCTAGGTTTGTATTCATTTGGTCTTACTTTGCTTCTTGTGATACATGACTTAAATGTGATGTCTTAATAATATTAACAGCGAGTTTGTCTTTGAATCAGTGTGAAATCCTTAGTATTACGGCCCACTGGGAGTTTCTTGCTCTCTTTCTCTCATTTTAACTGTCTTTCTGAAATACTAGAATATATTCCAAGCAGTGACACTGTTTACTCTGCATATCCTTTAATTATTTTCAGAGTATCTGGGAAAAGTCAAATTCTCCATTTATTTTTAAAACTTATGTAATAGTGGTGCTACATAGTATAGTAGAGAATTAGACAGGCACTTTTGTTTAGTTTTCCAAGTACACCTCCACATAGTATTTGGGTATTTCATGAGCCCCAGCATACTGAAATGTGTAGTTTTCCAGCATTTTTTGGTCTGGCTACATCCACTGCTAAATAGTTTTTGAAATATTAAAAGATTAATGAACTTGACTTGTATTTTTCAGCTGATATTATGGTAAAGTTATCTGAAAGATGGGTGTCAGATGTTTGGACAGGGGGTGCAATTTCAGTGCTTGCCCTAGGCACTATTTTCCCTAGATACGCCTCTGTCTTAGCCAGACACTGCCCATTGTTACAAGATCTGGACTGAATGACATAGAAAGACAACATAGCTGGATTGTGACATCTCAGTTTTAGGTATCTTCAAAGTCATACGCAGCAGCCTCAGATGTTTTTATACTGTTGCGAATCCTGACAATTTCTACATTGCCAGTTTCAATTTGAAACAGTAAAGAAAACTCGAACCCTGTTTAAAAGCCACATGAGTGCCTTTTAAACCAAGGTTTTTATATTGCTAATGCAGTGAATCTATACAGGAAGAGTTTTCTTACTCCACTGCCTTATTTTCTTTCCATTTGCTGACTAGGTTGGGTCCACATGTTTGGAGGCTCCCAATCACTAGGGTTGATGGGAGCCATCACTGCCTCCCAGGTATGAAATTTGTATTTCATATTCCTCTTTCAGTTCATTAGTCAACATAAGGCTGGTTCACCACTTTCTCTCTCTCCATGCAGTGTCACGCCCTCGAGCTCCGACAGCGAGGAGGAAGGGGAAGCTGTCAACTTTCCTGCCGATTCAGGAGTGTCTGAGGGGCAGAGCCCGGCTGTCAGCGTTCATGAAACGGCTGTGGTAGATCCAACTAATGATTTAGAGCAGGCACGGCACCCTGAGTCAGCAGAAGGTGTGGGGGACCAATCGGAACTATGCGATGAAACACTGACACCACAACAACGCAGGCGCACTAAACGCAGAAGAACGCAATTAGAATCTATTAGAAGAAGCAAACGCCTCTTGCTGAAGGCTGATAAGCCGTGAATTATTGCCAGCTGGGAGCTATCGGCTTCCACTATAAATCCTGTCACCAGCCTTCTACTCCTTGCTGAAAAACAACGTACGTCATTCAGTCGACAGCGTTCAGCCAAGCCGTGAACTTCCCTGGCATTTGGCCAGACCTTGACATGCAGTCCCTTCCAACCAGGAGTGTAGCTATAATTGAGCAGATAGGTTCAACGAACCTGGGGGCCCTAGCTCCTGAGGGCCCCCCAGTTCCCCCCCTATTTTGTTCATTATTTCCCTCACTCCGAGGGGCTTCAGGGAAAAGGGCAAACACGGGCCCCCTCTCCCCTAGCTATGCCCCAGCTTCCATCTATGTGCAGAAATGTGGGGGGGGGGGGAATGATGTGAAGAAGAGAGTCCGGCGAGGCTGGCTGCCCTTATCTCCGAGGACAGGGTGGTAAGGGGCCCAAGGCGACAGAGATGGGTGGCGGCTGGGAAGAAGTGGAGTAAAGTCTTCTAACAGGCAGGGATTCAGCTCCAGTGGAGGAGGAGTAGAGCCCTGAAGAGGCCGAAGGGGAAGCATGTGAGAATAACATCAGCAGCTTGCCTCCTGAAGGGAGGGGGATCTGAGCAGGAGGAGGGAGAAGGGGAAGAGGAATTGGTAACAGCTGTAAAGGGTAGTCAATTACAAGGAATAAAGAGGGGCGTTGGCCCCATAATTGGGGGCGAGCAATGCATAGCCTGTGAGCAGGCATATAAGGAGCCGGCCAGGGATGAGAGGCTGGCTGGTGGAGAGTGCCGGGTCTCCTGGAGAGGGGCAGACACAAGGAGCAAGCAGCCTGGGATTGAGGAAGCACAGGGCTAGGGTTATCTAATAACCCTAACTAATAACCCTATGAATTTATCTAATAGCAGATATAGCCTGCAGCCATTTCCATCATGATAGAAGCTTTGTCAGCACAGTATCATGAATAGCTATGGGCTGTCTGTGGGCATTCTATTGTGCCTTCTTTATGCATTCCCTACAGAAACAGGTTATGTGGTGGGAACATGCAGGGAACTGCTTTGCAGTTTTGAACCAGCCCATAGAGTTCTGACTGGCTTTTATCAGCCTTGGATTACTCAGCAAATACAGCTGAAACAGATCTCTGGGTAAATATCTTCCATGGCTATAAGAATAATCTGCTTTTAGAATCCTACTGCTAGGGTTTAGTGAGTTTCTACAGCTTTCAAGGAAATCCTATTTTATGCCCAGGTTATTCTCAGTTCTCCCTCTTAAAACTTTTTGGGGTGTGTGTGCAAATTTCAGTCTCCATATTCACTGGAGACTTTAAATGTCCTTTAAACTGTCTGGATTGGGGGAAAGGGGAGGGGGGAGAGAGAGGGATTAACTAAAGGTCCAGCACCATGAAACTTCCCGTTTCTCTTCAAGAAAAAAAAATGGAAAGAGCTTGACTAATTAAGTAGGTGAATCTGTATGCATCAGCTTTTTGTTCAATTCTCTACTAATTCCCGAACTGCTTAGTCAACCCATAAGATTATTAAGGTTACTAGTCAGTATTTGAAATAATGGTCATTTAAAACTGAAATTCTGTTCAGTGCACCTCAGAGGGCCTTTAAAGTGCTTCTCTGTTTTTGAGCTATAGAACTTCAATTGCCAGGAAGGGGGGATACTCTCTACGGTGACTATTGCCCTATCCAGGTGAGCACACATTCAAAGGACCACATTATCAGACAAGAAGAATTGCAGAGCTATGGAGAGGCTGCTTCTGTGTGACCCTCCCTGGAAGTTTTTCACACCCAGCTTTTAGTTCACATCTCCTCTGGAATGGAGGTGTGTGGTCACATATAGTCTGCTGCAAGCTATCAGGGAGCACTTCACACACAATTCAGGTTTATCATTGCATGTTAGAATCTAGCCCAATTTATATCTGGGCTTTAAAAATCTACTTTTGGGGTCAGTTTCATTTTCAATACATTTTCTGTCTTCTCCATTTACAAAATGGCTCTGGGCTAGGGACTTGGAGAGGTCAGGGATTGGTACTTTGTTTATTAAGGGGACAGGACTGCTAACTCTGCCTTTACCTAACTGCTCCTGAGACATGTTTTTTTATCCTATAAACATGCATATCTGTTGCTACGAGATATGCACAGGCACATGTCCTCTGTGGTTTTTTTGCTTACATGTCATTGGGAAAGCCCAGTTCATTAAAAAAAAATCTTAGATTGCTGGAGGGGGGGAAAGTACAGCTCATCTGGGAACTGTCTCTAGTTGCTAGTTCACTTGGGATTGTCAGGCTGCTGAGAAGATCATAGAGGTACAAGCCTCTGCTGCAAAACTGAAACTCTTCCACAATTTCTACATGGTCACCTTATCCTGAGGCCTTCTAGGCTTGTATCTTAAAGAAGTAGTATACAACAGCTGCAGTCAAGATGGTTTTGCTGGCAGTCATGCAAACTTCCTAGAGCTTGGTGTAAGACTCAGATGGATGTTTAGATTCTTTATTGTCTTTAAAAGCCTTCTTGGACAGTGAACCATATCCCACCTGCCCACCTAGAAGCATTTGGAGTCCCCTTGGGGGACCATTCTGAGTGGAAATATAGCTGGTGGGGGTATCTGGTTTGCTCCTGCATGAAACAAGAGAAGAAGACAGTTAAGTATGGAGGATGGTAAAAAAGCCTTTAGGATGAGAGCTGATTTTGCATTTTTATGAACATAGTACTACTACCTATATGCTCATCTGTGCCTTTATAATATCTCTTCAACAGGTACGTTTGTAAATTAACATAATTGCAAGGATTTTCTTTTCTCCTAAGAAAAGTGACTCAAGGCTACTCTGAACCACTTGGGAAATGGGAAGCATGAATTAGTATCTTCCTGAAAATGTATTTATACTGTGGATGCATTTGCCAGATTTTCCAAGGTGCTAAGAACAGATTTTTTCCCCCAGTGCTTCCTTTGTAGCACTTATATTTAGCTATATTAACATTGTAAAAAGATACAAATGTATGAGTAGGGAGCCAGTTTTCTACACAAACCCTTTGCATGATGGGCAAGTTTAATCCACCCTTCTTTTCCATTCCTAGAAGCTCTTCTCATGACTCCGGGTCTGCGGGGAGAGTGGGCTTAACCAGAAGTTCCAGGATGCCCCGCACGAGTGTGTGGGGCATCCTGGAGAGACCCCTGAGCCCGGGAGGTTGCTTGCAGCCTCCTGGTCGGGGGTCTACTCATGTGCCACTGTGTGCCTGGGCAACACACGAACAACCAAATGAGGTTAATGGAGTGCTTGCTCCATTAACCTCATTTAAGGGGAGGGAGAATTAGGTGGGCTAGCTGCCTTGGGAGCACCAGGCTCGCCTGTGAGCCTGGTGGTTCCCATAATCCCTGGAAAGAGGGTAAGCTCCCTTAGCCCACTTTCCAGGATTGTGGGAATAGTCTCCTTATCTTAGACAAAATTTGGGTGAGAATTTCACCTCATTCAGGTCTTCCTTTCCAAACTTGTGTATTTTATTTATAGTTAACCAAGCTTAGCCTCAAGCTCTCCAAAAGTTACACTTATCAACCAGTTGTAGTTTTTGAGGAAGCTACATGACAGATTCAGTACACATTCCATGTACGGTTTCACTGACCTAATTTTAACCTGCATTGCAACAAATTAAGACAACAGTACTTGTGTAGAAACAATTGAACTCCTGTTCTCATTCTAAGGTATAAGTGGCCTCATATAAATTGCTGCCCTACTACTTAGTAAGATATATGTACCCTCTGCACTTGCTTCTGTTCATAAGTAATTGTAACCTTCCAAGTGAATGCAAAGACCACCTGGGTACTAACGGAAGAAAACCTACTGCAATACTCTCTCTCTCAAAAAAAAAAAAAAGTGTTCTTTTCAATTCCATGACATCACAAAGAATAATGGGTTACATGGTAGAGAATGATCCTTTAAATTAATTGATAACCCACAAACCACTTCTAGCACCTGCCCATTTATTTCCATTCCTCTGAAAAATATTATTTTCCTCTGGCTCTCTTTTACAAAATAGGTTAGCTTTATTGTTGTAGTTACCAAACAACCTTTTAAAAAAGAACTCTGAACATTAGAATTTTAGTGGATCTTTTATTTGCCACTTTTCACTGAGCAGAAGTTTTCAATATCAATCCAAGGTCTTTATTTTCAATTAAATCGTTCAAATATCCAGATAATGTGATTAATTGGAAATGAAGAGTAATACAGTGTATACACTATAATTTTATAAATTTCCTGAGTCTGAATTATAACCCAGCTCTTGCTATAATGTTCCACTGGTTTCTAACTACACAAAAAGTGGAAGGAATGAGCTTTTGAGAGGGTAGCTATTGGGGTTTGATGCTTATCCAAAACATTATTATTGTTCATTGCTTTCTGGGGCTTGAAGAAAGCTCCTCACCCACCACATCAAATGCTTATATCATCTGCTTAACATCAGGAACTAAGTAATCACCCTTAGGTCCAGAATTCAGTATACCTTAATAATCTTTGTTCAATATATACTTGACAAACAGTTGCATGATATTTTATGACAAACTCCTAATGTGTTATTTTAATTGCCTGCTAAAATTTGGAAGTGTTTTATTTTTAATTAGGGTTGTTATCCAATTAAAGGAAACTTAGGCTCAATGGGACTTACTTCTGAGTAGATATGCATAGATTTGCAATGTAAGTCAATTAATTCTGAGTTTTAGTTGGTTGATTAATCTATTATATGTGCATACAGGTGCATACACATACAACCAATAGCTCTGAATAAGAAGTATATGATTTCTAGATCAGACTGCTTAGAAGAACCAATGGCTTTTGTTAAATATGGCTTACTCCCAAGGAAATCTTCAGACTTGCTGCTCAGGAGTCCCTGGTGTCATGTCCTGCCTTGGTGATCAGGAAAAACTAATTTCCCTTTTTCCTACTCCAAGAGATGAGCAATTTCCAGCAATCGCACTGGCATGCAAGAGAGCTTCAGTCTTCACTACCCATGTCAAGCTTTTTCTCTCCATCCTGTCACCCAAGTAATAGCAATAGCAATAGCACTTACATTTATATACCGCTCTATAGCCGGAGCTCTCTAAGCGGTTTACAATGATTTAGCATATTGCCCCCAACATTCTGGGTACTCATTTTACCGACCTTGGAAGGATGGCAGGCTGAGTCAACCTTGAGCCCCTGGTCAGGATCGAACTTGTAACCTTCTGGTTACAGGGCGGCAGTTTTACCACTGCGCCACCCGGGGAAAGAAGAGGGGCCGGGAGGGTAGAGATTCTAATGGAAGTGATTTGGAAAGAGGGATATTTTGATTTAATGAATCATTTATTGCTAAACTATAAAACTGTCAGCAGCATCAGCTGCAGGTGGATTGCAGATATCCCGTAAACTGGCTTTGCCCCTTGAGCCACTGCATCTCTGTGGAAAACCGAAGGGCCTTTGGGGCTCAAATAGTCTGATTAGTTGCTTATTTTGCTCCCTTCTCCCCACAATGACTGGTCACTGTTCTTCATCAACTTCCTGTTAGGAGACATCTTGTGCAAGAAATAACTGTTTGTCCTCAGTTCACAGACTCCTGGTTCTTTCCTCCTTCTGTTCCTAGTTCTAAAAGCCTTTCCCTGGTTCCTCTTTTTCTGCACCTGCCTACATTGCCTTTTGGACCCAACCTACTCTTGCCCCCTCTTACTCAAGATTTTCTTCACTGCTCAGTCAGATGCTTCATCCAGGCCTTCTCACTCAAAAAGGCCCAACCTTGCAGAGATCCAGATCTTTCTCTCTCCATGAGACACCCTGAACCTTCAGTGGTGCATGAGAGTGAGTAGCTCCATTACAGTAGCTGAACTATTTAGTACTGGGTTGTCACACTAATATGCAAAATGTGTTGATACTACTTCTTCACACTATTTAAAATCTACTCCTCCAGTGATCATGTGTGGGTCCCCAACTTACCATTTCTATTTGACATCTTGTTTTCTAGAAGTAAATTGACACCACCAAGATCGTCTAAAGTGTGGAGGCAGAAGTGTTTTTGGCTGACCAATCTAGCATACAGTTAACTTCCATGCTCCAATCAATATGACAGCCCAGAAGAACTTACTTTGGGGATTGCTGCCTTGACATGTGCGGAATCATTCTCAACACAATGGTCTCTAAGGGAAAAGCTTTTATCCTGTCAGAGAACTTCAGTTACAGCCTTAACATTAAATAAGATGAATCTCCATCTGCCTGTATCTGTAACAGCAGCTCTCATCTTTTTCTTGTGCAAACGATCAAAGGAAATGCATTCTTAAAAACAAAACACTAAGATTACCTTACATTTCACTGCTGCATTCTGTATGAATAAAGAGGCCTATAGTGGAAGCATATTTTCAAAATGGAAACTAAGGTGGTTTGAAAGATCATTCAAAGGAAGGTCAGTTCAAGTCATTCTATGTCAATTTGTAGTCCCCTGATGCTGTGACACTGTAATTTCAGTTATAATTCCATGTAAGAAAATATTAAAACATTCTTAAGACATGGTATTTCTTTTCTATAATATTGATTTTAATTTGTGGAAACCTTAGCCCTGGATATGTGAGCCTATATAATGAGAGGGTTTTTTAAACTGACTTAATATTATCAGAATGTTGTGGATACATAAATTTTTGTACAATAGATTTTGCTTTGATATGAACTACATCCTTCTGTTAAATAGTTTTGTGAACTTGTGCTTCTTTAGATGGCTTTCATTGGTTGAAGTGAATTTTTTAAATATAGAATAAAGTCTCCTGTACAGGCTCAGGAGATAGAAGTCTGTAGTAGAACTTTCCTGCATAATCACATGAATTTAGCTGAAGACCAAACTAAGGAATTTCCTTGAATTATAATTGCTGTTGTGGTGCTGATAACCTCCTTGCCTAAGAGGAATATGTAAGTCTCCCGACTTCTTCTTGGATATAGATTCTAAGAGTGTGGACCTGTATGGCTCTTCAAGGGTTAGGGATGGATCAAAAAATGATAGCCAGTTCTATTTCATGACCCAGTCCAGTAGCCAAGCCATGAGTCAAAGCTAGGTGAGAATGGTACTGCTGGTTTGAAAAAGGAGATCCAAAGGCAGAACAAAGATCAGGTAGTCCACAAGAGCATCTCATCAACAAGGAAGTACACAGGCCAAGATCTAGCAACACAAACACCAGAAGGCAGGAAAGCTGTCAAGCACCATGAAGTTCAAACTAGGAACCCTGCAGGCTAGCTAATGGCTTCTTAATAATTACATCACTGAGATAACTAGTTGGCAGGAAGAACTTCAAGCATTGCGCACCAGCTAGCAGCCTCTTGAGCAGTCATATTTTTGTGCATGCAATGAAAGTTATTGCAAAGAAAGTACAGCATAAATCTTAAGATGTGAAAATTGATATTGAAAGAGTCATGTGATCACAGAGAATCAAATTGTTTTTTCTTCCCACTACATAGACTTCAGCCACCTAATGGTGCAGTGGGCAAATGGCTTGACTACCAAGCCAGAGGTTGCTGGTTTGAAGCCCTGCTGGTATGTTTGACTACGGGAAACACCTATATCGGAGAGCAGTGATATAGGAAGATGCTGAAAGGCATCATCTCATACTGTGAGGGAGATGGCAATGGTAAACCCCTCCTGTATTCTACCAAAAGACAACCACAGGGCTCTTCTGTTCACCAGGAGTCGGCACTGACTCGATGGCACACTTTACCTTACATAGACTTCAGGAGCTGTTGCTTTTCCTAGCCATTTGCTGCAAAGGAAAGCCATTAGACTGCTTCACCCTATCCACTCTACTGTCCCCCGTACTACCTGTTTACATGCCTCCTGTGTATGCATACATGTCTCTTCCTCAGCTTGTCCAGCTGTTCTGCTTTACTGGCAAAACAGGACAGCAATCTGGCAAGAATGACCAGCAGGTGTGGGTTTTAAGCAAGAAAACCAGGACCAGCAGAAGCATTGTCCAGCAGGACAGAAGCAACAGGAACAGAGTTATACACTGCGATGCCTAATGCAGCAGGAGTTCTGTTTGCCATCACACAACCTTCACTGCTTCTGATGAAGGCTGCAAGCATGAGTGGTATGAGTGGAGGCATGAAGGGAATGATGGACCTGTGTGTGTGTGCGTCGGTGGGGACACTTCCCTTCCCTCTTAGGAGAGTGTATGTGAGTACGTCATCCTTTTCTAATAACGTTTGAAGAGAGCTCTTGTCTTTATAGAGCTGCTGCACTACCAGCTATCAGGAAAAAGCTAAGAAGTGTTTTACAGTGGGCCCTGCAGCTCCACCCCTTCTTGGAGCCAGGGGTACTATTACCTCTGACCCATAGTGGGTATTATTGCTGGCTTCATCCTTCTGAGTAGAGTTCAGGGCAAGGAGATCTCTAGCTGCCAAATGAGCACTGCATCTTCAGCTCTGGGTTTCGGCATGGGCCGTTCATCACTTCTGTTCCTGGGGTGATAATAGAGGACCTAAAGCTGGGGCAGGGGTTCAGATTGGAGGTGCAAGTCTCCCAGCATTGCAGCCTCCCCAAGTAGAGCATCTCCAGAGATGGTGACCTCAGACGGTCCTTCAAGAGATGTTGATTCCACCTGGTCAGTAGTACTCCTGCGCCTCTGAGGTGGAGGAGGTATGATCATTTTGGAGTATGGACAAGGTGGGTCCTAGCACCCACCCTGCCTTTCTGTGCCCTGTCTCTCCCTTTTATCCATGGGCTGCTACACAGATTTTGACTTTTCTATCTACATACTTCACAACAGTGTGCTCCATCTAGCCTGATTCACCAAACTCCTCGAGTGCTTCCATAGCCTGCTCTTTCCAAGGCTCGGAGACAGAATGCCCTGCCTGAGAAATGCTGTGGAAATTCATGATGGCAAGAATAGAAGACATACCAGCCATCAAGATGGGCTTCTGGTGGTTTCTCGGGCCACTCCTCAAGTGCCTTGAATGTGGCAGGAGGCAAAACCAGAGTGGGTGAGCTGGCCAGACATGGACAACAGGCAACATCAGACTGCACAGCCCATAGCATTTTGCAGCTGGAGCAACTACTTCTGGCTAGGGCTGCTTTAGGTCAAGCAAGACTGAATTTGTGCAAAGGACTCTGGGGCTTGAACCAAGAACCTTTTGGTCTGAGGCTGGAACTGAACCAAGTGAGTTATTGGGTCCCAAAGACCCATTCAAGCACAGAAACGAATGTGGGTCTACAATACTTGTCCCTTTCAAGCATCTGAATTGCCTGGGGTTGATACTAGGAACCTGGCCTTCTCCCTTTGCCTGGTCAACAGACTTCCATCTGTTGTGTTTCAGGTGACAACTGCCAGTCTCCATGGCCAGAGCCCCTGTTCCAGTGGCTGACCTCAGAATCTCGAGGCTGCTGCTGAACATGCATTACATTTGGATAAAACCTGACAGTTTGGTTTTCTTCATTACCCAGATCCCCAAATAAGTCACAGCATAATGGAACTAGAGATGGAGTTTGTCAACCTACACCTCCTTGCTGGCTGTCCATTATACATTGCCATCAAAAATAAAGTCCACAAAGGATCTGCATTCCCCACCCCCCACCCAACACAATACATATTTCAAATTATGCATTTTAGGCGTTTCAGCAAATCTCCTGCATGTCTCATCATCATTAGACTGAGAGATACATGACCGGCCCAGAGTAATCCAGTGAGTTTCATGGTTGAATGGGACTCGTACTAGGGTCTTCCCAGTCCCAGTCCAACATTCTAACCACTATGCTATGCTAGCTCTCCAGGCTTGAAACCAGGAGTAAGATAGCCAGGCAACCATTCAGGGACCAGGGATTCAACTGGTAGCCAGAAGTCAGAAACACACCAGAGGTTGAACTGAGCAGTCAGTCTGGAATCCGAGGATGATCTTGTCACAGAAAGTCACAAACATGCCAGAGGTCAAGCCAAGCAGACAAAACCCTCAGGAATCAGAGGGTGAACCAGTAGCCAGAAGGCAGGATCATGCCAAAGGTTAAGAAAGCAGAGTCGACAACTCAGCAAACAGCACCATTAACAAGGAGACCTTGATACTAATGCCAGGACTGTCTCAAACAGGAAGGTTTTTATAGGCTCCAGGCTACAGGGGGTTGATCCCATGGGGCATGGTTTGGCCAGGGCCTAAATGCTTTAAGATGTTCAGAAGTGCAGTGAGCTGCCAAAGGGGCAGCAACATGCAGAGCCTCAGAGTAGGGAGTCCATGACACGTTGTCCACCCCTGCTAACTGGGCAGAGTCACTTTTAAAATCCTGTCACTCGGACATTTAGCCAGGGAAAAGCAACTGCCTCTATCTATTGTAGTATGGCATCTTTTCCAGTGGGTGGTGCTGGTGGCTCCCTTGTGTCTTTTCTGAAGATCATGAGCCCCATTGGGACAGGGAATCATTTTTCTCATTCCTCTTGAGGTGTAAACCGCCTGGAGAACATTTCTTTGTTGATAAACAGTATCTACATATAATGCTGTGACAGTAATATTAATTTGTTGATCTTATTTAGCAGGGCAGGTGCAGTGACAATCTCTCTCTTCCCCATTTCCTCCCCCCAGCAGGGCAAATACAGAGCACTGCAACAGCCTAGAACTCGGGAACACTAGAGACAGAGGCCAACATGATACACAGTGTACTGGTGACTGGGCAAATTGCACCCGGGCTGCTGTAGAGTCAGAGGGCATCCCTGAAGCTGTTGAAAATGAGCAGTTATCTGCATTAGCCACAGTGGGGATGGCTTGCACAACCACACATTTTCAACAGTATTAGGGCTCCCTTACAGGTCTGCCACAGCCCCAGTGTGGTTTGCACCATTCTTGGTGTGATGCATGTCATGTCAGCCACCACTGTTGCAATGTTGTAGGTGCACTGACAGTAAAAGAAAAGGGGAGAGAGGGAGGGAGGAGAGAGGGGGGAGGGGGAGAGGGAGAGAGAGAGGGAGTTTTATAGCTGCTCCCCTTATATAAATAAAGAAAGCTTATGTAGATTTAACTAAAGTTTTATTCAGCAACAACTCCATTTTCTCCTTCTCCTTCCCCTCCCTTTTCCTTTCTGACTCCACCCCCCACACTCTCTACAGCAGGGATTCTCAACGTTGGGACCCCAGATGTTCTTGTACTTCAACTCCCATAATCCCCAACTAAAGGCCACTGGGGCTGGGGGATTATGGGAGCTGAAGTCCAACAACATCTGGGGAACCAACACTGAGAATCCCTGCTCTACAGGATCCCCACTGGAACAAACATCCAAACAATCATCTCCTGGTTTTGCAGGGAGAACTGGTCTAGTTGGGTAGATAGTTGGGTAGACCAACCCTCTGTTCTGGATTTAGTGTGTCAGTCTGCCTTGGAGGGATGGTCTACTGGCTGATCCCAATTGGTAATCCAGCTCTCTCTGGAAAAAAGCATCATTTTGAGGCCGGTTTTCCCAGTAAAATGGGCCTCAAAATGGTCCCTGAACCACCTGAATTGATTTGGGTTGGATCGGTGGTGATTCTATTTTACCCTGAATCTGACTCTTTGTTTTCTGGGTGATTTTATTTGGGGTAGAATCATCGAATCATCCCTGATTCGACCCAGTTTGATTCAAGGGTGAATCAAATTGCACATCCCTATTCAGGCAGGAGTCTTTCCCAGCCCTATCTAGAGATGCCAGGGATTGAACCTGAAACCTTCTGCATGCAAAGCAGAAGTTCCAGCATTAAACTACAGCCCCATACCCTACATTAGTATTCTGGACATCCTTTATTCAAAGTCTGCCCCCATCTCTATCAACCCCAGCAACATAATATGTTTCTTATGTTGCCCAAACACTGTCCTTCATTAGGATGTTCCTCCATTCTTCTTATGCACTGAACTTCATTCATAAAGCAGGCTCCCTGCCAAGTCAATGCAGGATATGGGCTTTTGTGCTGTCTTTCACATGACCTGTATATATTTGTGACCAAAGTTTCAGCTGGGTCCTGAGGAGTTGCAACTTTGTAGGAGTTCAGGTTAACGCCAAAGAACATGTCTGACTGCAGTGAAATGTTGGCAGCTTGAATGCTTTTCAGATTTCACTTAGGAGCCCAATGGGGGAAGTGGAGTGGGAAGTTTATGCAAATATAAACATGTTTGTTCTTCCCAAGTCATAGCTTGGAGATAATAAAAGCTGATTGAAATAAAGTAGAACTACCAGCACAACCCAAAGCACATAGATTGAAATATTAAAGGAATGCCTTCCTAGAAACTGAGATGCAGGAGTGCCAAGGGCTTGTGACTGTTCTAATGGCCCTATCCATCCCCAGCACAGCATCCATCAAGTGGCTGGTGGTGGTGTCTATTTTATGTTTCCTTTTTAGATTGTGAGCCCTTTGGGGGCAGGGAGCCATCTTTCTTTTTTATATCTATGTAAACCACTTTGGGGGCTTTTGTTCAAAAGCAGTATATAATATTTGTCATCTTTGTATTATTGTTCTAATTACCTGAACAATTGTACCATCTCCAGACAGATGGGGCTGCAAGTCAAATGGTGCAGCTTAATTACAAAGGGATACATATTTAAAGTCCAGACAAAAGAAGAACCAGGGTGCTGGCATGTATGAAGGGCTTTACTCTACCATCCCACCTTCTGTAAGAGGAAGGCAGCAAAAAATAACTGTGATTGCTGGTGTGGGTGAAGATGAGAGAGAGAGAGAGAGAGAGAGAGAGAGAGATCCTTAGTATGTCTCCTTTGTTAATGTGGTCTGTTTGGAATTATTTTAAATGTGCCTATAATGTGTCTTTGACAATTTTCTGAACAACTGGAGTGCAGAAACCCACCACCCCCTGAGGAATTTTCTCTAGTCTTATTGAAACTTTCCCCCTTTCCCTTAAAATTTCCTTGGGTGCTTCTCACTTTAGGGGAAATGTTGTAATAATTCTAGTCTCACAGTTCTTATCAGCTTTTACCTACTTCAAGGAGAGTTTCTCCACTAGCCTCAGCCTCCCAACAGGACACCCAGTGCTGGTCCAGTCTATTAATGGTTTCTTTAGGGATGTGCAGACCCACTCCACCCCCCTATAAATTCCATTAGCTTTATTGAAGCTCTTTCCTTCTCTCAAAATGTTGTCTGAGCAGAAATCTCCAAATGAGGCTCAACATTTCTCTTTACACCTAATTTAGTGTCAACTCTAATTGGAACAATATTGGCTATGCCTTTGCTACAGTTCTCTTATGAACTGACCATGCCATGTTACATAAAGGGTTTACAGGTACAAAGCTGTAAATGAAGGGGAAATTATATATTCCTTTTACAGTCAGAAAATCATAGTAAGACTTGGCTATGACTCTAGAACTATTTGGACCTCATAAAATCCTTGAAAGATATTTAATTTATTTGGCATTAAAATTAATTATGTCTCAGAAATTTGTAAATCCCCCTGCCCCGCAAATATTGCTTATATTGTGCGTCTGTGAGTGCAACTATATCAAGTTCTTTCCACCCTCTGAAATACGTAGTTCAATTTCTTTTCTATCCTGTTGTTCATTGTTCATTTCTCGGCTGTCACTTTACATCCTTGGCTGCCAGGCATAGATGCTTATATTGTAATGATGTCATAATACAGCAGGGGTTCTCAAACTTGGGCCCCCAGATGTTGTTGGACTACAACTTCCACCATCCCCAGTCACATAGGCCATTGTTGTAATCCAGCAACATCTGGGGACCCAAGTTTGAGCACCCCGAGGATACAGGGTAAGTGGAACAATATTAAAGTGGGGGATACACAACATGGTGCTCCTTCTTTTGGTGGCAGTCCCAGATTAACTTCTGCATTATAATATGTAGTCCCACTACAGATTGCCATTTCAGAAATATTTCTCCGCTTATTGGCCTTTGGTAACTTGCAGAGGGGAGAGGAAAATCTCCCGCACAGTAATTTTTAAAGGCTTCAGAACGTTAATGGGATGACAATGGAGATCACATTGAACAACATTTCAGAGAATTCCAGAGAGGCTGAAAGCAACTGCATGAATTTAACAAGAAACTTTACCTCTTTATCTGATATTTGGCTAATTAAATACAAATACTGTCTTGATGCTGTAATTCCGGATATATCCTCCCAAAGTACTTGATTGAGAAAATATTTGCTGAAGAGTTCTGAGGACATGTTGTACAATTAAAAAAAAAAGAGATTGGATACACATTGCTGCCCAGGGAAGTGGTTTGAAGAAAGATTTTAAATGTGTACCGCTAATGGTTTAAAGCTCCAGTCAACAGCCATGCTGCTATGCACAGAAGTACAAACACCACCAGCTGAGCCACTCAGGAGGCAGCTCAGCTGGCCTACTGGAACTGTAGGATTTGGCAAGAAGCCACCTTTGCAATGCAGACTACTTTAAATAAGCATCTCCAATTGAGCAATTGGAAATGGTCTCATGCATAACCCAGTTTTCTAAAGAAGCTGCTTGAGCTGAGAGTACAAAGATGGTGGGGGAAAGAAATTAACTTTATCATAAGGTAAATCTCCTTATGATGTTGCTTAGCAGAAGCAAGGGAACATTCAATGCTGTCAGTCAGGACAATACTTGGGATGCTAACATTAAGGATGCCTCTCCTTGGCATTGTGGAAGATGGCTCTCTGTTGCCTGGAAGTACTTCTAAGCTGAGCCAACTTGATAGCATAGCCATGGAATAGAGACTTTCAAAACTCCAAGAGAAAGAAATTGGGTTGCTGCATGGATTTGCAGCACTTGACTTCATTACTTGATTACTCAGTATGTGGCGACTGATGTGTTTTAATCTGTCAAAGTAATGTGTCGGGAGGTTACGCTGCGTGATGTGAACGCTCTGTCTGCAATCTACAATGGTGCATTTTAAAATGTAAATCTTCACTTGGGGTTGTTGCCCTCCGTTTATGAACACAAACATGATCCAGTCCCAAAGTGTGATATAGATGAGGCAATTGAGACTAGCAAAAATACAGGACAGCTTGCACATTACATAGGAAGCTGCCTTATACCTGTTGCAGAATGTGAACTGTCCACGTGGTTTTCAGAACAAACACCAGTGAAAGGTTTGAGACCACTTTACTTGTGAGACAAACGCTTAGAGGTCAGTATCTCTACTTGCTTTCTCACACACAGGAACAGGAAGGAGAATAGAAACTCCTAGCTAGCCCAACCATTACTGGGGAAGCTACAGTGCCCCCTCTGGCTTCATAGCCGATTACATGCAAATTATACACAGTAAGTTAGGCTGCAGCTGTTGCATATCCCAACAATACC
The DNA here is from genome assembly GCF_027244095.1 of Hemicordylus capensis. Lineage (NCBI taxonomy): Eukaryota > Metazoa > Chordata > Lepidosauria > Squamata > Cordylidae > Hemicordylus > Hemicordylus capensis. The sequence continues at coordinate 93,250,480 of NC_069661.1, read as the reverse complement.
GAGTCAGACTCTTGGTCCATCTAGCTCAGTATTGTCTACATGCACTGGCAGCAGCTCTCCAATGTTTCAGGCAGCAGGATTTCCCAGAATCCCAACCCAACCTGGAGATGCCAGAGATTGAACTTGGGACCTACTGCATGCAAAGCAGATGCTCTACATCTGAGGTAAGGTAAAGTATACTGTCAAGTCAATTTCAATCCCTGGCGCCCATAGATTCCTGTGGTTTTCTTTGGTAGAATACATGAGGGGTTTACCATTGCCTCCTCCTTCACAGTATGAGATGATGCCTTTCAGCATCTTCCTATATCGCTGCTGCCCAATATAGTACCAGTGGGGATTTGAACTGGCAACCATCTTCTTGTTAGTCAAGCATTTCCCCACTGTGCCACTTTAAGTACATTCCCATATATGTCATTTTTCTTTGGGAAGGTTCGGTGTATTTTGCTGATAGGGTCCACTGACTATATCTGGGTTTGAAATAGTATTTTTCATGCCATTGATTGGTGACCCTAAGATTTTGTTCCCCTCGTGTGTAGCTTGTCTTCTCTGCTAGAATCGGTTAGAGCCCATCTGAAAGATTTTGTTTTGCAAACATCTTTTGTGGTGAACATAGTGGTGTGGAGAAACCATCTGAGATAATTCTCTAGTGTTTCTCCTTGGGATGGACCCTGAAATTCCTCTCCAAATCTCACTTGGGGAAAATTTTGGTACCAGCCTACATGACAGACAAGTCAACAACTAATGCCCTTTTGGCCTTTTCCATCAAGGGGACATTGACATTTGTAAAGAATGGCTTTTGATATTTTGGATACTGATCTATAAATTATCTTCACATTTGTTCATACAGGGGGTGGCTAAAAATTTGGTGTGGCAGTTGTGTAACTTAGAAGTAGATGGGAGGAAGAGGGAATGTAGCTTTATGGGAGGACACCCACTTTACATGCAGATGCTTCCAGGTCCAATCCCCAGCAATTGCAGTTGACAAATCTTGGGTTTCAAAGCCTGGGATAGGGTGTCTTACCCAAGACGCTGAAGAGCTAATGGCCTGGTCCACACAGTCATTCAAATCTAGGTTTAATGTGGGTTGCTGACATTAGCATTAGGGATGTGCACGGAGCCAGTCTGGAACTCCTTTTCTCATAGCAGTTTACCATATAACTAAAATGATGCACAATTAAAATACAAAAAGTACAGATATTAAATATAAACATAAAAATAATATATCTCTATTTAAATGTTTAAGAACCTATATAAAACAGCAACACAAAAAACACAAAGCAGCTACAGTAAATACAGTACTCTCATATAAAAGCCTGGGTGAAGAGACACATTTTTATTTGTTTTCTAAAAACTGTGATGGAGGCTGGGGAGCAGATGCCAGCTGGGAGAGCATTCCAAAGCCTGGGGGCAATGACACAGGAACATAGGAACATAGGAAACTGCCATATACTGAGTCAGACCATTGGTCTATCTAGCTCCGTATTATCTTCACAGACTGGCAGTGACTTCTCCAAGGTTGCAGGCAGGAATATCTCTCAGCCCTATCTTGGAGAAACCAGGGAGGGAACTTGGAACCTTCTGCTCTTCCCAGAGCGGCTTCATCCCCTGAGGGGAATATCTTGCAGTGCTCACACATCAAGTCTCCCATTCAGATGCAACCAGGGCAGACCCTGCTTAGCTATAGGGACAAGTCATGCTTGCTACCACAAGACCAGCTGAGAAGACTCTGTCCCGCATGCTCACCCCAAGCAGAGCCTCCTCAAATGATCTTGTCAAGTGGACAGAAACCACCAGAGATGGTGAGAGCAGGCGGTCCTTCAGATATCCTTGGCCCAAATAGGGATGTACAAACAGGTTCAGGGTTGAATCGAACCACCCCTGTTCAACCCGACCCTGGACTAACCCCCCCCCCGAGGGTTTGCAAGTTGTTTATTTATTTATTTTTAAAAAAACACATACGTCCTCTGGGGGAGTTGCCTGAGGTGGTGGTGTCCATGGAGGTTTCCCCCCCCCCCAGCCTCCCTTGTTTATGGTTTTGGGACTTCCCCCTCAGCACAGCAGCCATTTTAGAGGCTGCTGTGCCTGCACAATAGGCCTCTAGCTGCAGTTTTTGAATATTCTTCAAGTTACAATTATGTGAAGCAGGCTAGTACCCAGAGGCGTAACTAGGGAAAACGGCGCCCGGGGCAAGCACTGAAATTGCGCCCCCCCCACCGCATCCCCCCCGCCACCCCCCCCAACATACATCTGACTGACACACATGTTTCAGAAAACTTTTATTTTAAAAATTTAAAAAAATTACAAAAATTACCAAAAATTTCTAAATGCACTACATACTTAGGTTTTTCCTCACAACAACCCTGTGAAGTTGGCTTGTATCTCAAACATCAGAATTATGATGCAATGATGATACATACTACATTATACTTAGGTTTTTCCTCACAATAACCCTGTGAAGTTGGCTTGTATCTCAAACATCAGAATTATGATGCAATGATGATTATTATGATTATGATGCCCCTCCCTCACGCCCTGGTTCTGTTCCTGACTTTCCCTTGTGAGTGACTGTATTTTAACAAAACGAAAACCAAGGACTCCAGAGTAATTCGAGGGACTAGGGTGATAGTGCTAAAGACTCCTTATTCTCCCGCTGTTAAAGAAAGACTCCCCTTTTCCAAAACCGCGCGCTATTTACACCAGAAAAGGTTTCAATGGAGGGGGAAGCATTTATGCATTTATGCTTTGTTTTATGTTACGATTTCAAAGTTAGAAAAACTATAAAAGGGCCATTTTAGAGAAGATATGCACTGCCTTAGTTGCAAATCCTGCTTTTTTGAGATTCCCTGCAATTGAATAAAGTGATAATATACACCTTTGCTATTTAAATTGGTTGGAGAGTATTTATGACAATAAAAAATGAAATGGCATTTCAGATCCAACATTGGTTGCCTAAGACCACTCAGATTTAACTAATCTTCATCACATTGACAAAAAGAGCAATTAAAATTAAAATCCATGACTAAAACCAAACCACTTTGGGGTTGTTTTTAATGAAAGGTGGTATATAAATTTAACAATAAATGTTTAGAAATATATACTTTCACCCCCTGCCCAACCTACAATTAATTCCAGCTTATTTTCAAAGGGCTTCAAGTTTTATTTACAAATTGCTTGGCAGCACCAATGTTTAAGTAATCACTAATTGTTCCTAATGATAGTTTTACTTATTGTTAAATTTATATACCACCTTTCATTAAAACATTCTCTGTTCATCTGATTTTCAGTCTGGTTAATTAAATCAGTGGAGGTTTAGACTTTCCTGATGGGCTGAAACAGCTAATCCATTTTGATGATGACATATAATTAAATTAGCTTGCATTACATAGTGAAAAAGTCCAGGAAGGGAGAGATGGGGGGATGTGGAGCCCAAGGTTCTACATCCCCCCATCTCCCCCTCCCTGAACCTTTTCAGTTAAAACGTGGTTAGATTATAGGGGAGGAAGGACTTGAATGAGCAAAAAGGGGAACTGGTTCGGGCATTCAGGAAGTTGTTCAGAAGAGGGAGTTGTTCAGGAAGTTTGCTCTGGTGCGTGTCCTCCTCTCGACGCATGCGCGACTGGTGGCAGGGCGGCGGGGCACGCTGGGGAGTGAGAGTCAGAGACTTGGACTACGAAGACATCGTGGCGCCCAGTGCTGGATGAGCAATGCCAATGGAGGGGGCGCCGGGACCGGGGGAGGGGGACTGCTCTGCAAAAATAAAAAAATAAATAAAAAATTTCCCGGCAAATCGGCGGGGGCACTTTTTGGTGCCCCCTGCCAAGTGGTGCCCGGGGAACATGCCCCCCTGCCCCCCTATAGTTATGCCTATGCTAGTACCAGCCAGAAAAAACAATACTGGTCTAGATGGACCAGTGATCTGACTCGGCATAAAACAGCTTTCTCTGCACAATGGACACACCAGGGAGATGTAGGGTCCCCAAGTTGTATGTTTTGGCATTCCATGTCTTCAGATGCCTCCTTGCAGATTTGTATTTGATGTGTCTGTATTTGTATTCTCTTACATTTGGGGCAGTCAGTCCAATGATAATTGAACTCACACAAGTTTTTTTATAGCCCTTGCTGCTTGTCTGATCTTCTAGTTGTCTGGCATGCCAAGATCACCATATTTTTGATGGTTAACAATATGTCCCAAATGCCTGGAATGTTGATTCAGTGGTGTGGATTGTCCTATTTAGAAGTTTTGTCTTAGGTGTTTTTCTCCTTAGAAAGATAGCACATCATGACCTTCACAACCTGCTCTGCCTTTCCTATAAGGGTGATGGTGTCCCACTGACTTTTGTTGTGCTACCAAGGTTTCTTATATGTCTATTATATCCATATTACCTTTTAATTGGCCCTTATTGGCCATTAAGCACCTAGCATTTACATATGTGTAATGCCAATGAAAAGAAACTTCCGGTTCTGCTTGTTTCTAATAAGAAGGTTATATTTTAGCATAGCTTTAAAATAATACTTGAGACTGCTGACTGATTCCAGATTGCTCTTTTAAGAAGCATATTGCTTCTATTGCAAATAAGGTTATCTCCAGATGGGAATTAATTTGGAGCCTGAGTGTTCACAATTGCTTAGGTGGAAACAATCACCTGCAGATGGAAACAAGATTCCATTTCATTTTCTTTCATAATTAGGCTGCTGTTATTTTTATTTCCCCATAAAGATATTGACAGCACAGCTTCATTTATCTGGGCATCTTGGGGGCAAATACAATTTTGGGACCTTGAGTGGAAGGTGGTTGTATGTCAAACTACCACATGAGTCAAGCACAGAGGCTTAAGCAAATGTGCTTATTGTAAGAATACTGTGTTATGGCTTCAGTTTCCCCTTCTCTGGCTGTTCACATTTGTGCTACAAACCCTGTCCATATATGGGCAAGCCTTGGAAAAACTGATGGTATTCTGGCAGAGGCTGGAGAGAGAGAATTGGGCTGCCTGTGATTCTTCTCTGGGCAACCTTAATGAGAATGGGGCCAGCACCAGGGATGGAGTGTAATGCAGTCTCTTTCTGACTTAGGATCACATGCTGCCACATAGCACCACTTCCTCCATGCAGAAAATTAATGGAGGGGGAAATGGCAAAGAGCTATGGGCCTGAAACCTCTCTTCTGTGAACAGGCTTCTTCTGTCATGAAGAAGACTGGGGAGGGGAGAAGAGAGCTGAGATCCTAATGGGTTATTAGCTTGCAGCCATGAAACTGTTTTCTTTTACTCATATGCAAGGTGTTGGTAGAAGGTAAATTACTGTCCAGTTGGCCATTGTCCATTTTCTGATGGGCCACCTAGTGTTGTCAGAAGGTAGATTACAGTCCAGCTGATCAATGACCCATTTCTGGTGGACCACCTAGCATAGCATAGCATACCATATGTAGCTTGCTCCTCCACTCTAACAGCCACTACTGCCTCGTGCTGTAGGGGGTTGTGCTCCTATTGTGTCCTGATTTTACTACTACTACTACTATTACTACTACTATTTATATACTGCTCTTCAACCAAAGTTCTCAAAGCAGTTTACATGGAAAAATAAATAATACATAAATAAGATGGACCCCTGACCCCAAAGGGTTCAAAATCTACAAAGAAACTTAAGGTAGACACCAGCAACCGCCACTGGAGGGATGTTGTGCTGGGGTTGGATAGGGCCATTTGCTCTCCCTCTGCTAAATATAAAAGAATCATCACTTTTAAAAGGTGCATCTTTGCTCAGTTAGCAGGGGTTTAGCATTTTACTTTGCTTTGGCTGTAAAATGAGGAGTTTGGTTGCCTGGACAGAGCAGTGGACAAGTGGCTTCCACCTCCACACCCCTTTCCATTTAAGAGGTAGGAAGCAGGAGATACTTGTGGGCAAATGGAATGTGTACTCTAGCTTTGTGAGGGCTTCCAAAACAAAAGGATCAAACTAATTCAAGGAGGAAAAGTCTACCAGTGGTTATTAGCTATTATAAACCAACGCAAAGTTCAAAAGCAGTATAGCTCTGATGACTAGGCACTATGGACAAACAACATGGGATGGCTTTTACCATCATGCCTCGTTTGTGGGCTTCCCAAAGGTATCTGAGAGCCAGCGTGGTATATGAGAGCCAGCGTGGTGTAGTGGTTAGAGTTCTGGACTAGGACCAAGGAGACCCGAGTTCAAATCTCCATTCAGCCATGAAACTAGCTGGGTGACCCTGGGCCAGTCACTTCTCTCACAGCCTGACCTACTTCACAGGGTTGTTGTGAAAGAGAAACTCAAGTATGTAGTACACCGCTCTGGGCTCCTTGGAGAAAGAGTGGGATATAAATGTAATAATAATAATAATAATAATAATAATAATACAAGCTACCTGTAGCCAAGAATTGGTGGGACCATAAAATTGAAAAAGTTGAAGAAAATGAAGATGTAAAAATATTATGGGACTTCCGACTACAAACAGACAAACATCTGCCACACAATACACCAGATATCACTGTAGTCGAGAAGAAAGAAAAACAAGTCAAAATAATCGACATAGCAATACCAGGGGGTAGCAGAATAGAAGAAAAAGAAATAGAAAAAATCACCAAATACAAAGATCTACAAATTGAAATTGAAAGGCTGTGGCAGAAGAAGACCAAAATAATCCCTGTGGTAATTGGCGCCCTGGGTGCAGTTCCAAAAGACCTTGAAGAGCACCTCAACACTATAGGGGCCACAGAAATCACCATCAGCCAATTGCAAAAAGCAGCTTTACTGGGAACAGCCTATATTCTGCGACGATATCTATAACCATTGACAATAAAATTCTGGCATCCCAGGTCCTTGGGAAGGACTCGATGTCTGGATAAAACAAACCAGTCAATAACACCTGTCTGACTGTGTAAACAAGAAATAATAATAATAATAATAATCTTCATGGCCAATCTGAGAGACAGAACACTGGACCAGATCTCATTGATCAAATGATGTTTTTAAGGATCAGTTAGCACAGATTGTTTATATCTTAATTGTGAAGAGATCCTGGATATACCCTCCTGTGTTGTAAGTATAAGACTCTTGTGAATCTATAAGACTCTGATGAATCTTGGGAGTTCTAAAAAAAAAAAAAAAAAGACTCCACTAGCCTGAAGGCCACCGACTCCTGTTATCCAAATATTTTTACTCTGAGTTTATTGCTGCTACCTTATCTGTGTTTCATTGATACATAAGATGATACTTAAACATTCATGCCCACAAGCAGGACTAGGGAAAGCTGTGTGGAAAATGCAGTATCAGTTATACTGGGCTTCCAAGCTAAGAGTTTTAAAACAAAAAACAAAAAAAGACAGCACTATTTTCTGATGCTGAAGCAGGGGTTAAAGTCACTTTGATTGCCTGGACATCTGTGGATGGTGCATAATGGAGGTAGGTTATTTTTTTGTGGCAGGGAGAGCTGGCAGCCTTCCAGGTGTGGGAAATACGGTATAGCTGGGTCTGATTTTTCAGCTCACAGCATAGGAAGAGAAACAATGCAAATTAAAGTAATGTAAATTACAGAAACATGTAAAGAAGCTATTGAACAAACACAAACTGGTTGTTGCCCTATTTCACTCTGTGCTGGGCTTACAGTGGTACCATTAAGGCTGCACTTGCCTTGGTGCCCAGCTGTAAAGGGACCAAGGGCCAGTTCCCCTAGCAACAACGGCTTGGTCAACCTGGAGTGATGGAGGAGGTTTCTATGTAGGCACAAGTGCGCACGTGAAAAACATGGTGCAGTGAACTACTTCTACCACTAAATGACTCCTGGTCCTGGACTCTCCCTGCTCCAGACAGACTAATGTCATATATGCTCATAACTCCCCAAAGCCTAGCAAAATGCAAACAGCACTAGACAAGAAACAAACTTCACTGGAGGTGGGTTTTTTTTTTTGTTTTTTAAAAAAACAAAACAGGTTGGGAAGCACAAAAAATGAGAGAGAAAGATCTGCAAGGGGTAGGTTGAGGGCTAAAGTTGCCTGAAATGGCCTTGCACGAGCACAATTTCTGGCAGTGAGAGGATGCTCAGGGTCACTATTTTTCTGTTACTCAGGAAAGGGAAGGGAACATGATGACTCCCTAGGAGGGGATATGTAGATAAGGGATGGCAAAGGATCCTGGGGTCTGGCCCTCTGTGACCAAGGATGCTCTTGTGATGGCTCACCCCGGCAAAGCAGTCCATGGAGACCAAACCACACTCCTGCCTCTTGGTGGCTTGCTGCTTTGGGATTAGCCCTCTCATGAGAGGGCCAGTCTACCAGGGAGGACCTTAGGCTCAAAAACCTTTGGTCTTCTGTCGGACCATGTGCTCATGAGTTGAGCCATCCAAAAAAGGGGGGACCCACTTGTATAGTGCCCCCATTCTTTCTGGTTAATGATAGAACATTTGCACAGTGACCCCTTCCTCTTCAAGGAAGCATTTGACGCATCCAGTGGAGAATTTGACACTCCATGTGTCTGAGCATTGGTGGGTGTGCAGACTGGAGAAACACCAGGACTGGGGACAGATCTGTACTCTCATTCAAATTTTGCGAGTTCGGACGAGCGTTGCGGCATATGCAGATCTGCCACTGTTGGGAAGCATGGCAGAGGGAAGCCCCGATTTCCAGCAACCCGAGGAGACTGGGGTCACCGTTTAGGGCAAAAAGAAAGATGAACATGTTCAAATGGGTAGACAAGCTGGCAGAGGGCATGCTTTGACAGTTTCTCGTGGGAGTTGCCAAGACAGGGAGAGCTGATGCTTGGATACCCATCCCTGCAGCTTGCTTGTGTAGAGCAACCTGGCTGGGCACCATCTGCCATGTAGCCTCCATGCATGTCTCCATGGCCTGACAATCTCAGGAGAGAGCAGTTGGTGGGAGAAGGGATATCATCACACATTATTAGTGATTCTGCCCAACACCCTTGTCCCCACAGATGGTTCTTCTAATGAGTTGTGAAGGGGTATCCTCATGGCCTTACACTCTCATGAATGAGCAGTCCACACAGGAACAAAATCCATCATCATTATATATGACAATGGTCATATCAATGGTCACATCATCATTAGAACCCTGCTAACTTGGCAAAGGGGCACCTTTTAATGTGGTGATTCTCTTTTATTTAGCAGGGGGAGAGTAACCGCCCCTATCCACCCCCAGCACAGTACCTCCAGTGACTGTTGCTGGTGTCTATCTTGTGTTTCTTTTTGGCGTATCTAGGGAAAATAACACTTAGGGCAAGCACTGAAATTGCTCCGCCCTCATCAAAACATCTGACACCCATCTTTCAGATAACCGCCCTGAACCATTTGTGGAAGGCAGAGGCGTAACTAGGGAAAACGGCGCCCGGGGCAAGCACTGAAATTGCGCCCCCCCCCCACTCTCCTTCCCCCCGGCTGCCCCCGGAAATATGGAAATGTGTCACAGTCATAGTCAAATGTGGGTTGTGGGCTGCATCCGTGCAAGTATACTGGGACAGGAAAAAGGAAACATGAGGCTACAAGGCTCTTTAGAAATATATATTTTAAAGAAATGTCTTGCATACTAACAGCCTAAGTTTGCAGTCCTCATGGCCAGAAAATAAATGCTTTTAAACATAGTAATAGGTTTTGTGTCCCAAAATGGAAAAGACAAGACAGGTATTCTAGTCTTTTCCATCATAGATATTCTAGTCTATTCAAGATTTATGCTTATATTATAATAGAGACTTAAATTATAATAGACATATATTCTAGTCTATCATAGATATTCTATGTTTATTAATTCTATAATAATGTCTATTTGTAGCACACTTTACGTTGGTTGTATTCCTGGGAAACTCAATGGCCACATTCAGCCACCATTATTTGAGCCATGATCTCCTGCTCTTTCTGCTTCCCTCTCATACACAGTCTTAATAAATAACCTCCTGGTTTAATTAAATCACCGTTTGCCTATGCACCTGAACAGCAAAACTGAGGTTTGGGCCCTTCATATACCAGAATTGCAAACCACACTGTGTGATCCTAGTTTGGAGGGCTTACTCAGCAGTTTATTGGATGTAAGCTGTGAATGTGAATGCATCCAATTGGATTGAACGTAAGGGCAAGTTATGGTTTGATTACCTAGGAAGCTGTCTACAGAGTCAGATATTGGTCCACCTAGCTCACTATTGCCCACACTGACTGGCAGCAGCTCTCCAAGGTTTCAGGCAGGAGTTTCTCCCAGCCCTACCTGGAGGTAGGGATTGAACCTGGGATCTTCTGCATGTTATTTGCAATTACATCTGACTTGCTTGAAATTACACAGGCAAATCAAAAAGATCATGAATAAGTAGGGGTGAGATTTTTCTTTGTTTTAAAAAAGCCTTCCCAATTGCCTCTTATTTTTAAAACTCTCTCAAAGGAAAATATAAGTTTAATATGTAAAACAAAATACACATTGAATGAAAAACCGTGATTAACTTTTTAAAAACTATTAAGTATGTAATTAGAAGAATTCCATTACATTAAGATACCAATTTCTTTAAAGCCAGAAATAATACCTACTGAAACTTTAATTATTTAAACAAGGAGAGAAAAAGGCATGTTATCTTCCCTAACAAAGATTAAAATCAATTTAATTGGTTCTCCACTGCCTTGACATGATTCTCGCTGTGAGTCAAGCAACCAAAAAGGGAAATTAATATCGCAGCTGTTAATCAAGTGATATTTGTGCACTCTATCTTATTAAAGCTACAGGGGCAGAAAGAAAAACTTCCCATTGCTACTTTTTGGACCAATTTGTTCACACTGTATTAAATGGGATTTCCCCCCCTTCAAAAATATAGATGCTGTACTTATGTTTTGGAGACAGAACATCTACAATATGCACCAAATGAACAAGGCTGAAAATGTTGTAGACTGTATGTTGCTAATAAAAATCTGCTATAAAGAATAAACCTAGTATTAATCCAGACAGACTGAACTTTATTCAAAAATTATATTAATGAGTTCCAAATTAAATTGCCACCCCACACCCCATGCTAAGGGATGATCCAGAAGTTGTAATTACTAGCAGAGCTGCAAAGATCTTGTGTACTAGTACTACTAGTTTCCTTTTGCAATCCCACCTCTGCAAAAGGAAACTCATGCATGCAAGCCAGGAGAGTGACTTGTGGCTCCACTTGCATTGCATGAGTTTCCTTTTGCAGAGGTGGGATTGCAAAAGGAAACTCGGGCAATGCAAGTGAAGCCACAAGTCGCTCTCCTGGCTTGCATTGCGTGAGTTTCCTTTTGCAATCCCACCGGGACTCACACAATGCAAGCCAGAAACTGCAAGCCAGAAACACATTGCAAGCCAGAAACACAATGCAAGCCAGAAACTCACACAATGCAAGCCAGGAGAGCGCCACTGCCTCCACTTGCAGGCAGCTACCCTCGGTTTAGGAGTGGGGGTGGGGGGTGAAGCCTGCTATGCAAAGCACAGAAGAGCTAAAAGGAGGATGTTATGCAAGGGAGTATGGGCATTCTCTCACACACAACACACACAGGGGAGAGAGAGAGATTTGAGCAATGAAACTTACTTTGTTAATGCAGAACAGAAGAATAAAATGCAGCCAGAGGGCAGTGTGGTGGGCAAACGGCAGGCAGGCAGAGTCAAGGAACGACCCCAGCAGCAGCAGCTCTCACAAGCTACTCCACTCCACTCCTCCTGCGTGCAGCAAGCAGGGAGGGAGGAACTGAGACAACCAGCATGGTGGTCATGTGTTCTCCAGCAGCCAATGGGAGCTCCCGCCCACCGGAGATCTCCGTAATGACCAAAAAAAAAAAAAATCACACAAAAATTTTTTTTGCCAAAAGCAGGGGACTGGCAGGGGCACTTTTTGGCGCCCCCTCCCAAGTGGCGCCTGGGGCACGTGCCCCCCCTGCCCCCCCTATCGTTACGCCCCTGGTGGAAGGATGGTATAGAAATTGAATGAATGAATGAATGAATATTCTATAGCATTTCATTTTTTTCAAAGGAGAGGAATACAAGGCACATGTGCTCAGGGAAGAATCCAGCGGTAACCCCCCACCCACCCACCCCCAACAAAAACAAACCCACACCACAGATGTTACGGCTAGTAGTGGGTCTGCAGGCTTGTGCAAATACTCATAACTCATAAGCATGTATACTGCATATCATTATTAATTAAAAAGAGAGAGAGTGAAGAAAGATGAAGATAAGGGGAAACACCAGAGAAAGCTAGCTAGTGACTGTCTGGAAGTGGGCTGTAGGTCACCGGAAAGAGGATTGCAGCAGAGATACTTTCAGGTGTGGGATGGAGGGGCCTTGCCGGGCAGAGCCAACACTGAACACTCCCAAAGGCAACAAATCCAGACAATTTGGTCATAGTACAGGTCCCCACCAGTGTCCAAAGATCCAAGAAAGGCTTTGGCCACACCCAGTGGTGCACCTAGGTAATTTTGGAGCCTGGACCTAAAGGCCTTTGGCACACCCTCCCTGAAAGTTAAGCATCATCCCCCTACACACACACATACATTATGACATACACAGTATTCAGCTTTTCGGGAGCCAAAGGGTTAAGCTTAAGGGGGCGGACAGGCAACAAGGGGCTTGAGGGGGCAGAATGGGTGACAGCCAAACACGAAGCAGCAGGCAGCGGTGGGGAGGAAACAAGCAAGCAATGTCACAAAGCAAACATAAAAACCTCAGTGCCGTCCTCTGCCTGTCCCTCCCCCACTTCCAATTTTTAGAAACCTTTTTTTAAAAAAAGATAGGTCTTCCTTCACATCTGTGTTTTGCAAAATTTAGGCTGCCACTGTGCCCACAATTACCTTCCTCGTCCAACTCGCTAGACTTACTTCTGAGTAAAGGGCTGAAAGGGATGATTTTGTTAGAAAGAAGTGGAAGTGAGAGGAGGAAGACAATTCAACACAACAACCTTGCCTTCAGCGCCTCCCGGTCAGCGCAATCCAGCCTCATCGGGCGTCCGCCTCCTCCCAGCCCAACACCAAAGAGAATCCATAGGGCTCGCGTTTTAGTGGTTGTTGATTTTAATTCTGGAAGTGCTTCAACACTATTGCTCCCATTAACCAAAGGAAATCCAGACAGAGTGAGGCAGTACGATTGAGTAACGCGAACACCCCCAGCAGCTGCATAGTCTCCCTGGCGTGACTAGTGCATTTGGGCGCCCGCGGGTGGGTGCTCTCCCACTGGCTGCAGTGCCAGTCCAAACTCAGAGAGCATGCACGGCGCCCCCCCCCCCCACACCCTGCTACTGGGAGCTTCCCCAGTGAGCACTTGCTGTTTCTTTTCAGGCAGCGTTTGTTATTTGCTGCCTGAAATGAGACCGAAGAGCTTGCTTGGGCTTTAAGGAGCTCGAGGCCACGGCCACTTTGTTTGTGATGTCACAAAGGGGGCGTGGCCGCATGCAAAGGGGCGTGGCCTTGAGCTCCTTAGAGCCCAAGCAAGCTCTTCAGTCTCATTTCAGGCAGCAAACAGCAAACGCTGCCTGAAAAGAAACAGCAAGTGCTCGCTGGGCCCTGCGGAAGCTTCCAGTAGCCCGAATGGTGGTGGTTCAGCACCGCACATGCTCTCTGGAGTTCCGTTCACGCTGCAGCCAACGGGAGAGTGCCCGCCTACCGTCGCCACCCGCCCGTGAGTTGCACCTGCGCGAGTGAGGGCAGAGTGCAAGCGGGCCAGCCACGGTGGCAGTGGTGAGCAGTAGTGGGCGCCCGTGGGGATTGAATTGGGGGGGGGTGTTAAAATTTTTTTTAAAAAAACTGTGGAGGTTGGGGGTGGGGGGGACGGGGCATGGCAGGCATTTTTTCACCCCCCTGCAGCTGGCGCCTACGGCACGTGCCCTGCCTGCTCCCCTTGTTATGCCCCTGCATTGTGAGTCCTTTGGGGACAGGGACCCACCTTATTTATTTTATTTATTCAGTTTCTATACTGCCCTTCCAAAAATGGGTCAGGTCTGTTTACACAGAGAAATGATAAATAAATAAGTATATGTTGAATCGCTCCTTTCACTGGAGGCAGTGGTGATCCAGATGCCCAGCCCTTCACATGAGTAAGCCTAGGGACCGCATATGCTCCCCCCAAGGGGAAGGGGCTATGCCTCCCATCCCCAACATCACTGTATAAAAAATAGATCTGTGCCATTCAAGAATTCCTGGGTGGATCTGCCTCTTAAACCCGACCACAAGTCTCACCGCCCTGCCATATCTTGCCATCCCAGCACTCCAATGGTGTTGCCCTACTGATGTTGCCAGCTCAAGTGCATGACTTGTGAACATACATCGTTGTCACTTCATTTTAAAATAGCAAAGCTATAGTGCCTGACTTGCCATCCCACCGCCTTTCTCTTCTGATTGCCAGGAGAGGGCAGCAAGGGACAGAATAGGAAGAGGGCATGCCTCATGTGACTTTGCTATTTGACAGTCTTTGAAGCAAGCTGGGTAAGGTGGGATTTGGTGGCATCCCTGTTGCTGGGTAACTGCTTTGTTGCATCATAGACAGGGGGCAGGGCAAGTGCTCTGAGAGGCAGCCAGTGAGAAAGCAGCAGGGATGGAGTGAGTGCAGTCATGGCTGGGTCTGCGCCGCAGTCTCTATGATTATGGTTCCAGGAACTGAATGAAACCATGGTTATGGCTCCATCCTCATTTGGACATAACGCGGCCGCCGAAAAACCTCAGGTTACCATGGCAAAACTCACTACAAACCGAAGGTTCAAATGGGAGTTTGGTGAGGCAAACCTCAGATTGCTTTTGCCATGAAACTACAGTTTCACACATTCGGATGTTCATGATTTCAAACTTCTGCCCCATTTAACAGCGGTTTTGTGTTATGTGTGAATGTGGCCAATATGGAGTATTGGGAGACCCATGGAGTTATGGGGACTGGGGAGACCCGAGTTCAAATCCCCATTCAGCCATGAAACTAGTTGGGTGACTCTGGGCCAGTCACTTCTCTCTCAGCCTAACCTACTTCACAGTAGGAGTGTGCACGGTTTTGGTCCGGCACAATAGAAAAGACTGCCAGACCGGGGGGGGGACTGTTTCTTTAAGCGGGGGTGGTGGTAGTACTTACCCCCCCCCCCGCTCTTCCCCCTCCGGTGCTCGTCCTTTGTAAAATCTTCTTGGGGTGGCAGAGTTCTTCCCTGCCACCCCTGCCCCCGTCGTTGTTCGTAAAGGCTTTAACGAGACAAGCATTGGCGGCACTCCTCGGTGCGCGCGCTCGTCTCTGACGCTGCCGTGCGCGTGCCGCATACGTCACGGCGTGCGTGTGGCAGCGTCAGAGACGAGCGTCCGCGCCGAGGAGGGCACATGCACGCCACTAGCGCTTGTCTCGTTAAAGCCTTTACAAACAATGACGAGGGCAGGGGCGGCAGGGAAGAACTCTGCCGCCCCAAGAAGATTTTACAAAGGACGAGCGCTGGAGGGGGAAGAGCGGCGGTGGGGGGGGGTAAGTACTACCACCACCACCCCGCTTAAAGAAACAGTCCCCCCATGCTGGACCGGGGGCCCTCTGGACCATGCACACCCCTACTTCACAGGGTTGTTGTGAAAGAGAACTTCAAGTATGTAGTACACCACTCTGGGCTCCTTGGAGGAAGAATGGGATATAAATGTAAATAATAATAATAATAATAATAATAATAATAATAATAATAATAAAAAATAATATTTTTAATAATAATAATATCAATATTTGCATAATATAAGTGGAAAATCAGACATCACAAAGACCTGGCAATGGCTTAAGAATGGTTACTTGAAGAAAGAAACAGAGGGTTTAATACTGGCTGCGCAAGAACAGGCACTAAGAACAAATGCAATAAGAGCAAAAGTCAAAAAATCCACAATAAACAGCAAGTGCCGCCTTTGTAAAAAAGCAGATGAAACAGTGGACCACCTAATCAGCTGTTGTAAAAAGATCGCACAGACTGACTACAAACAAAGGCATGACAAGGTAGCAGGGATGATACACTGACTGGAACATCTGCAAAAAATACAAGCTACCTGTAGCCAAACATTGGTGGGACCATAAAATTGAAAAAGTTGAAGAAAATGAAGATGTAAAAATATTATGGGACTTCCGACTACAAACAGACAAACATCTGCCACTCAATACACCAGATGTAACTGTATTCGAGAAGAAAGAAAAACAAGTCAAAATAATCGACATAGCAATACCAGGGGATAGCAGAATAGAAGAAAAAGAAATAGAAAAAATCGCCAAATTCAAAGATCTACAAATTGAAATTGAAAGGCTGTGGCAGAAAAAGACCCAAATAATCCCTGTGGTAATTGGCGCCCTGGGTGCAGTTCCAAAAGACCTTGAAGAGCACCTCAACACCATAGGGGTCACAGAAATCACCATCAGCCAATTACAAAAAGCAGCTTTACTGGGAACAGCCTATATTCTGCAATGATATCTATAACAATTGACAATAAAATTCAGCCATCCCAGGTCCTTGGGAAGGACTCGATGTCTGGATAAAACAAACCAGTCAATAACACCTGTCTGACTGTGTAAACAAGAAATAATAATAATATGCTTTTTAATAAAGAAAAGTATAAATTGAACTAGGTATAATCTGAGTTATGGGAAAGAATGGAAGCTAACATCTCCCTAGACCTTTTCACTTTGCTTTAGATCCTTTAGACGGTTTGCCTGAAGAGCAACCTCCATATTCACTTTAATTTTGCTTTAGGCTGAGTCCAGTGGCAATCGGGGTTTTGCAGAGGCCTCCCTGAGAAATGTTACCAGTCTTATCAAAACACTTTTTGCTTTCCTCAACATCGTTCTGATGTTTCACCTGAGAAGGAACTTAGAAATTCACTTTGAATTTTGCTTTAGATGAAATTTCCGGGGCACCTCAAGCCCTTTTGGATTCAAGTATCTTTATGGATCTTGACCTAACTGTTGTGTGTGATGAGCACTTCCTTATGTTCCATGACTCTTTTAAAATTATGGCATAGAGCAGATTTCATAGGCCTAAACAGACAATGAAGAAGCAACCCCATGGATTTCCATGGTCCTTGACTTGCACTTTGGGTAACTTAGAGGCATATATTTTATTTTATTTTTAAAAGCAAACTTAAAAAAACCCCAAAACACCCAGTCATAAACATTTGAAACTTTCTTGGTTCATCGGTTTAACTCTCCAGAAGAAGTCTCTGTCACTTATTTATTTATCTAACATATTTGTATATTGCCCAAAACGCAAGTCTCTGGGTGCTTTACAACAAAACAATAAAAACAAGTAAAAAAGGTTAAAATATTACAACAATTTCAAACTTAAAACAACATTAAAACTATTAGAATTCACCAAATATTAAAAGAGGATCTAATTAAAAGCTGGGGTGAATAGATGTGTCTTGACTGCCTTTTTAAAAGTTGTAAGAGATGGGAAGGCTCTTTCTTCAGCTTGGAGCAGAGAAGGCAGCAGTAACAGTTGTCCATTTGGAATGGCCACCAGAGGGAATGTGGCATGCGCTGCCAGCGGTTTTCAGTGCAGCTTGTTGACAGCAAAGCCGTGCTTAGAATGTGGAATTTTAACTGTTCCAGGTGCACTCCCTACATCCTTGTCCTCCCCCACCCCTGGACTGAAAGAAACATGAACACCTGATGCTTTATGTTTTTGATGCACCTGAAGAACAGTTTTCCTCTCCTCTCCACACTGGGATGATTTACAGGAAAAATGCATGTGCAG
This sequence comes from Hemicordylus capensis, assembly GCF_027244095.1. Classification (NCBI taxonomy): domain Eukaryota; kingdom Metazoa; phylum Chordata; class Lepidosauria; order Squamata; family Cordylidae; genus Hemicordylus; species Hemicordylus capensis. Next base: position 93,232,789 of record NC_069661.1, on the reverse strand, counting down.
GACTCTGTCCACTGCCATGTATACCACTGAATTTGGGGGGATCAATTGTCACTGGACTGCCCATGTCCAGAGACTGCTCAGGGCACCCCCTCCCCTCCGGGCACCCAGCAAACAAGCCACTTGCCAGCTGGGATAGGGCAACTAGTGGCACTTCAGTATTTTGATGCCAGCCATGCTCCTTGTGATAGCATCAGAAGCACGTCAGTGCAGAGGGCATGTACAGCATTGGGGCATCATGCTCTACCCACCCACCCCCTCTCAGCTGGCCAGTGCTTTGTTCGCCAGTTGAGTGCTTCCTTTCTCTCCCTCACTTGGTGCAAGGGAGAGAAAAAGATCCCCCAGCCAGTGAAGGAACTGCCCACCAACTCGTAGAGGGCGATGGGCAGCCTGGCTGTGCTTCAGTGCCAACCCGGCCGCCTGCGTCATTATGCTTCTGATGTCAGCACAAGGATTGTGGCTGGCATCGAAACACAGAAGTGCCACCTGTCGCCCTCTCCCGGAGGTAGGCAGCAGCAGCAGTGGAGCACAAAGGTGATAGCAGCAGGAGAAGTGGTGATGGGAGGGGTGCCAGCCTTCCTATGCCCCTGACTGTATCCATACGAAATGAAGCTTCAAAACAGTTTAAAGCTGGGCTTTAATGGCCTCTGGGGGAGGGGGAGGGGAGGGAGAGAGAGAATGAACACATAATGTGGTGATGTCTCACTGGATGGGCTTGTAAGATGCTTGAGAAATGTTTTATGCAGTATGGTAGCCTGGAGGCATCCAGAAATTGGAACTGAGATTGAAGAAATTAGTGATCACTTATCCAATGAGTATTTCAGGAATGCTGTGTGTTTTTGTAGCAGGGTTTCCATTGTGGCATCACTATGTATCTGATCTGGATCAGGATGACTAGGTTTTAAATCCCCCCTTAGCCACTTAGCCCTTAGAACGTATTTGTTTGGCCTGGCGTTCCAGGGTTTTTTAATTTGTTTTAATATTTTAACCCGATTTGAGGGCTTTTAATCACTGTAATTGTTTAATTGTTGTTTTAAAATGTTTTAAAATTGTTAATTGTTGTTATATTGTTTTTAATTTGTTTTAGCTCTTTATTGTTTTAGTGGTTTGTTTTAATTTGTAAACTGCCCTGATCCATTTTGGAAGGGCAGTATATAAATCCAATAAATAAAGAAATAAATAATAAGTTCAGGATGGCCTTGTTCTGGGTGACCTTGAACCAATCAGCAGCTCTCAGCATTTGAGATGAGGACAAAATCTGGAGTCTTCTATGCCCTCCAGAGTCCACGCAGATCCTAATGATTTGTTTTGGCCTGTCACCTTACCAGGCCTTCCATGCCTCCCTTTCCCAAAATTGCCAAGGCAATTGATGGCAGTAAGGTGGACTCTAGGCATGTTTAGTTGGGACCTCAATGCTGAATCAAATATGTACATCAGTACCATTGTTACCTGTTGGTCTCAGTGGCTCTGAGTGGCTCCAGATTTCTGCACATGCTTGTGGGGCCTAAATCCTGAGGAGCTACCCCTACTAATGACTTCTGGGGCCTTCCCTACCACCACCCCTTGATAATAGGTTTGGGGAAAGGGAGGGCTCTTAGCAAGGTGGGCTGTGGAGAAGGCTTTTTGGCCTACAGGTGAAACTCGGAAAATTAGAATATCATGCAAAAGTCCATTAATTTCAGTAATGCAAATTAAAAGGTGAAACTGATATATGAGACAGACGCATTACATGCAAAGCGAGATAAGTCAAGCCTTAATTTGTTATAATTGTGATGATCATGGCATACAGCTCATGAAAACCCCAAATCCACAATCTCAGAAAATTAGAATATTACATGAAACCAATAAGACAAGGATTGAAGAATAGAACATATCGGACCTCTGAAAAGTATACCGTGTACTGTGCTTGATTGGCCAGCAAACTCGCCTGACCTGACCCCATAGAGAATCTATGGGGCATTGCCAAGAGAAGGATGAGAGACATGAGACCAAACAATGCAGAATTGCTGAAGGCCGTTAATGAAGCATCCTGGTCTTCCATAATACCTCATCAGTCCCACAGGCTGATAGCATCCATGCCACGCCGCACTGAGGCAGTAATTGCTGCAAAAGGGGCCCAAACCAAGTACTGAATACATATGCATGCTTATACTTTTCAGAGGTCCGATATTGTTCTATTCTTCAATCCTTGTCTTCTTGGTTCCATGTAATCTTCTAATTTTCTGAGATTGTGGATTTGGGGTTTTCATGAGCTGTACGCCATGATCATCACAATTATAACAAATTAAGGCTTGACTTATCTGGCTTTGGATGTAATGCGTCTGTCTCATATATCAGTTTCACCTTTTAATTTGCATTACTGAAATTAATGGACTTTTGCACGATATTCTAATTTTCCGAGTTTCACCTGTACTCTGCCCTTGATAACATAATTGGGAGCAATGGGGCCGTTTTAACACAATTGTGAGAAATTGAACAAATTCAGGGTGCACAGTGGAAGTTCTTCAATTTAATTCACTTTAAATAGCCCCATTTCAAACTGGATGAGGGAAGAGGTTATACTTGTAACTTTTTAGCACAACCTACCTTCTAGGGTTGTTGTCAGGAAAAAAGGAGACACCTTTCCTAGTACATCAGCCAGCATGGTGTAGTAGTTAGAGTGCTGGACTAGGACCGGGGAGACCCGAGTTCAAATCCCCATTCAACCATGATACTTGCTGGGTGACTCTCGGCCAGTCACTTCTCTCTCAGCCTAACCTACTTCACAGAGTTGTTGTGAAGAGAAACTTAAGTATGTAGTACACCGCTCTGGGCTCCTTGCAGGAAGAGCAGGATATAAATGTAAACAAACAAACAAACAAACAACAACAAAAAACCTGACCCTCATGGCAGGAAGGAGGGGTATGGATATATTTATGTGAGAATAAAATAAGATATTCCAAAGGAATTGGAATTGGTGAGGGTTTGTAAACTAACTTGATTTCTGCCAATTGACAGAAAGATTGGGTATAAATAGAACAACAAATGAATCAATTTAATAGAGAACAGAATTAACAAGTGGAACCTGTGACAAAATTGTTCCATCCGATCTGAAATCTCATGTGTTGTATTATGACAGCACAGGGCATTGATGGACAGCAGGAAGGTGACATGTAGGGTTGGGAGGGTCTTGTCAGAACAGAATTCTTTCTCTCCTCTTCCTCCTCCCAAAAACTTCCAGTGCTATTGTCTGTGTCCTGTTGATTGGCAGAAGAAGAACTGTCTTTCAGAACCTTCATCTGAGTATCCTGTGGCAGCAAAGTGTATATACTCTCTGCTTCCTTGGGGATGTTTTTTGGTTCTGGGGGCGGTCCAGGCTTCCTCCTCAAACTAACATTTTTAGGCATGCCTTGTGTCCCTCCTCACATCCCCAAATGTTCCCTTATCCTTAATGGGAATTTCCAGAGGCTCTTGCAGAAGCATGCTCCATTAGTAGTCGGCAATATATTAAGAGGTGTGCGGGCTGATTATGGAGGTGTGAGGGCTGATTATGTTTAGTGAGTGGTAAGATCAAAAGGCATTTGACACCTGCTCAAAAACATTCTTTCCTTATTTTCTCAGTTGTTCAGGATCTGAGTCCTATGAATGAAAATAGGTTCTGGGAATAAAATCCTGGCACCAGCAAAAACCCTTATTAGCAGTATCTTTAAAAGTTTGACTTGGATTCCAGGAAAAAGTAGGTCAAACCTCAAAAGATCAATTTCTTTTTTTAAAAAATAAGCTATGTTATATCTACTTAAAAAGCTATTTTACTAATGTTATTTCAGACTTCTGTGAGGACTTGTTTTATTTTATTTTTATAATACCACACCTAGCATACTCTGTTTCCTTTATTAGTTTTTGTGTTTTTCAACAAAGTGTAAACAAAATCTCTGTGTTTTTTAAAAAATCAATAATACCAGTACAGCATATTGGGCCCCGATAACTTGATTAGGCTTTTAAATAAACATACATTTAACATTTTCATTACAAAATCTATACAACTGTGTATAGCAATTCACATTTCTCTCAGGTTTAGCAAAATATGACCGTCACACTGAACCTTTATTCCTGAGAAAAAACTTCCTTAGCTTTCAGATTCATTTAGTTGGTTTGGCATAGGCCGTGATAACAGAGACTCTCTCATGACTGAACTACAAATGATTGTAACAAGTAAGCAATCCCAAATTTTAAAAAGAACTTGGGGTACATCCTGGGGTACAACCTTTTTTTAAAAAGTGGATATTGTGGATTTTTGGTTGTGAAATGATTTTTTCATAGGGAATCCCTATGAAGAAGTTATTTCACAACCAATAATCCACACATCAAAAATTCCTATAAATTCACCCTTGGCAGTGACGGCAGTAGCTTGGAGGGGACAAAATGGAGATCGCTAGGGACAAAATGGAGGCTCGAATAGCTAAATTGACTTGAACTCGAACCGAGGGTGATTTGATTTGACCTCGAATCTGGTATGCATCCTCAAGGGTAATTTCATTTGAGGTCGAATAACTCAAAATGCCTATATTTGAATCGAATCGATTCAGTCACAAATCGATTCACACATCCCTAACTCTTTCTTGGTCCTCTTTCTCCAGACTAAACTTACCTGGTTTCTTTATCCTTTTCATATAGGATTTACATTCTAGACCTTTCTAGACCTTTTATTATCTTGGTAGTACTTCCACTGGATCATTTTCAATTTGTCAACATGCAGTGATGTTTTATTTTGCACTTTTAAAAATAACTAGGGTTATATGAAACTGGTCCTTTTGTTTCTACATATATTTCTGCCTGCTCACATGCTAGCCTTGCATGTTCAGGACATTTATCAACAAACATGGATATGCAATTTCTCTATTGTGGATCTGAACTGTCCTGTTTCATTTGCATACTGTTATCTATGATAGATTGACTACATACCATGTTGCACATTCAAAGTTCAGAACTTTTCTACAAGGTATAATGCAGATCTGACGCTCAGCTTTGCATCATCTGGCACATCCAGGAACTCCATCCCCCCACCCATTGACCTATCATTCTCAAACCTGCTGCCTATTTGAGACACTTACCCGTAATGGTGAATATGATTTTTTTCACATCAAGAGTAGAAAATCACAGATATGTTTGGCATCCCTAAAAATAACATATTCCAGGGAGCAAATGCTGCCAGACTAAGCAACTGTTTTGCAGCTTACAAAATCAAAAGTGCCTGCTGCATCCTTGTATCTTCTCACAAGATATAACAAATTAATAAGAATGTTCTCATGAGCAACCTAGCTCAGCCTAGGCCAGCCAAACCCAGCATCTAACCCCAACCTTTAGCTGGGGTTAAAGACGCAAGTATGCCTGCAGCCCGAGCACACAAATCGAGGTCCACAAGTTAGATCTCTTGCACCTCAAATGTTCATGTGTCTACCATCTTGGATCAGGGCGGGTGTTATCATTACAAAGTGCACCACTGATGTGTTCCTGTGTGTCACTCACTACAGCTGTTCCAAATTTGGTTCAGCTCGGTTACACAGTCCTCAAGTTAGTGCACCTGCACCTCAAAGGTTTATGCATCGGTCTACCTACAGACCCACCATACCCACCCGGTTAGATAATCTCAGATGGCCCTTTTGTTGGTCCCTGATTTCCGAGAGGTTCGGGGTTCTAGGAACCACGAAAGGACTTTTTTGGTTACTGCTCCACTTTCTTGGAACTCTTTCCTGTTCAGATACGTCTAGCCCCTTCCTTACTGATCTTCAAATCTCTATTGAAGACTTTTCTTTTTCGCCAGGCTTTTGCCCTATAGTTTACTTTATTTGTTTTTTGTTAGTTACTTTAGTTTTTAATTTAGAATGTAATATTTAGTGTTGCCTTGTTTGCATGTTTTTGTGCACTGCCTGGAGTCTTTGGAGTGGGCAGTATATTAAAGCTTTCAAATCAATCAATCAATCAATCAATCAATCTTGGATCGGAGTGAGTGACATCATCACAAACTATACCATTGGGGCATCCCTATGTGTCCATTCTGCTGTAGCAAATTAGGTTCAAAATGGTTACACTGTCCACAAGTTAGGGCACTTGAACCTCAAAAGTTTACATGTATGCCATCTTGAACTGGGTTAGATGACATTGTCACAATCTACACCATTGAGGTGTCCCTGTGTGTCCCTACAGCTGCAGCAAATTTGGTTCAAATTGGTTAAGCAGTTAACAAGTTAGCCCACTTCAAAAGTGTACGCATCCGCCATCTTGAATCAGTGTGAATGACATCATCAAAACTATGCCATTGAGGTGCCTCTGTGTGTTACTCACTGCAACTGTACACAATTTGCCCACTTGTGCCTCAGATGTTTATGTGGCCGCCATTTTGAATTGGAGTGGATGACATCATCACTCACCATGCCATTAGGGCATCCCTATGTGCCCCTACAGCTGTAGCAAATTTGGTTCAAATCAGTTATCTATCTATCTATCTATCTATCTATCTATCTATCTATCTATCTATCTATCTAATTTATCTACTCCCCAAACTTTAGTCTCTGGATGGTTAACAGTTAGATAAAACAATTAAAACACATATAAAATTTTAAAACAATTCAACAGTTTTCAATCAACCACAAAATTAAAACCTAAAAATTTTAAAAGCTGAAAAAGCTTGGGTGAAAAGATGGGTTTTCAGATGTTTCTTAAAAATAGCTAGAAATGGAGAGGATTGTATCTTAGTAGGGAGCGCATTCCACAATCTCGGGGCAGCAACCGAGAAGGCCCGTCTCTGTGTAGCCATCGGACAAGCTGGCGGTAACTGGAGATGGATCTCAACTGACCTCAATGGGCGGTGGGGCTCATAGTGAAGCTCTTAAATACCCAGGGCCTAAGCCGTTTAGGACTTTCTAAGTTATAACTAGCACTTTGTATTTGGCTCAGAAACCTATTGGCAGCCAGTATAACTCTATCAGCAAGGGAGTAATGTGGTGTCTCCAAGATGACCCAGAGACCAACCTGGCTGCCACATGCTGAACCAACTGAAGTTTCTGGACTACATACAAAGGAAGCCCCACGTAGAGCGCATTACAGAAGTCAAGTCTGGAGGTTACCAACAAATGTACCACTGTTTTGATGTCATTAATCTCAAAAAACGGGTGCAGCTGGCATATCAGCCGAAGATGATAGAAAGCACCCCTGGCCACCGCCTCAACCTGAGAAACCAGGGTGAGGTGTGGATCCAAAAGTACTCCCAGACTGTGAAGTGGTTCCTTTTGGGGAAGTGTGACCCCATCTAGAACAGATAGGGCAAAATCATCTCTGGAGTTCTGACCCCGCACAATAAGTACCTCCATCTTATCTGGATTCAGCTTCAGTTTATTCTCCTTCATTCAGCCCATTACTGCTTCCAGGCAGGCATTTAGGGAAGGTATGCCAACTCCTGAAGAGGCTGACATGGAGAAGAAGATCTGGGTATCATCAGCGTACTGATAACACCCTGCTCCATATCCCCTGATGATCTCTCCCAGCGGTTTCATGTAGATGTTAAAAAGCATTGGAGAAAGTGTGGAGCCTTGAGGGACACCATACTCAAGCTCAGATTTCAAAGAGCAACAGTCTCCAACCGACACCATCTGGAATCTGTCCAAGAGGTAGGAGTGGAACCACTGTAAAACAGTGCCTCCCACCCCCAACACCCTCAGACCTTCCAGAAAGATACTATGGTCAATAGTATCAAAAGGTGCCGAGAAGTCCAAAAAGACCAACAGAGTCACACTTCCTCTGTCAATTCCCAATTGGAGATCATCCATCACGCCGACCAAGGCAGTCTCCACCCCATAGCCTGCCCGAAAACCAGTTTGAAATGGGTCTAGATAATCAGTTTCCTCCAAGAGCTCCTGGAGCTGAGAGGCCACCACCCTCTCAATTACCTTGCCCAGCCATGGGAGTTTGGAAACAGGCCTATAATTGCTCAACTCTGAGGGATCTAATGCAGGCTTCTTTAGAAGAGGTCTAATGATTGCCTCCTTATGACAAGGAGGCATCCTGCTGTCCCTCAGAGAAGCATTTATGATTTCCACTAGGCCACCTACAACAGCCTCCCTGCTAGATAGAACAAGTCATGTTGGACAAGGGTCAAGAGAACAAGTGGTAGGCCTCACAGCTCCAAGCAGCTTGTCCACATCCTCAGGAGTCACAAACTGAAACTCATCCAGTCAAATTGCATAAGAGGAGTTGTTGGACACCTCCAGTTCAGACATCAACAGAATAGCCTATAGGGAGAAGCTGGGACCAAACTGGGCCATGGCACTAGCCTCCCCCAACCAAGTCTCAGTAATACATACCAGGTCAGCTCCTTCATCCACAATCAAATCATGGATGAGTTCAGGTTTATTTTGGACTGGCTTGGCATTGCAGACGAGCGAGATAAGGCTATGTGAGTTGTTGGCAGTGCTCCCTGAGGTCAAAGAGCTGGCAGGGCAGCTGGAAGGGGAGATAGCTATTAAATTTCTGACTATCCTTCCCCTAGAACAGCCAGCTGACCTGTCAACATTACTTCTTCTATTCCTCATCACCACCGGAATAGCTGCCCCACATTCAACGAAAGCACCCCCATATCCCCATCTCCAGATGAACTCAAACACATTGCGACAACTTCAACCCAATTCCAAAACAGCTTTAAACTAATTAAACAGAAGCCCCGCTATTGACTACCTCCCTCTTATACAAATATTTGGGCAGAGGGTCTGGCTCAGGTCTGGTCTGGTTAGGCAATTCACAAGTTAGCCCACTTGCGCCTAAAGGGTTTACATTTCTACCATCTTGGATCGAGGTGTGTGACATCATCACAAACTATGACACTGAGGTGTCCCTATGTGTCCCTATAACTGTACCCAATTTGGTTCATATTAATCCAGGCGTTGCAAAGTTGATGGGCACACACACACACACACACACACACACACACACACACACACACACACACACGGAATGATGGGTGATCTCATAAGCCTACTAGAAAGTAGGCTAAAAATTAATAGAGTTCTTTCAAAGGTCTGTGGAGTATTTTACTTCCACTTTAACATATATTTTTCCCATTGTAAACTTCTTATATCAGATTCCAGGCAGAATAAGAATCTATTTTAACTTTTCTGCCTTGAATGGCATGCAATTTTGTTTCCAGGGAAACTGTAGATTTGTCTGCAGTAAATACCATGTTAGAAGACGCATGGAGAGGGAAGAGGAGGAGCATGCAGAAGAGACATACCAATTACATATATACAAGAAGACTCCTGTCACAATTTCTGGTTACCATCCTTATCCTTCTGCATTATTAATGCCCATGAACTTTGAGCTTAACACAATTCTGTTCTTCAGAAATTAGGGCTACAGGCTTTTGGACACTTTTATGGGTATAGGTCCCTTTGGATTTATTGGGACTCAGCTCTCAGTAAGTGGGATGGTGCTGTCAGTAGAACTCTTCTAGTAACCAACATCAAGAAATGTACAAGTATAAGAATATGTGATTGTATATTCATGTTCTACATAGGAAACAAAATTTTTGGTGAATATAATTACTATAGAAATATAATGTAGCTTTTTCCTATTACCTGAGATGAATTTATTTTAATAGAGTTCTTTCTACTTGTGCTTGAGAGCAAAATTTGTCCTGGTATAATTGAAGCTCCACTAAAATTAAGTAATTCCCATCTCACACCAGGGCAAGTACTAGCCTGTCAATTATAATAAACTGTTATTTTTAAAAATTTAATAACTAATAGACTGATTATTGGTTATCATTAAAAGATGTTTTTCTGATTTGGGGTCAGGAGTCAGCAGGCGTGGCCCAAGATGATGTGGTGCCTGAGGCAAGGTGTCAAATTCTGCCTTCCCTTGATGAGGTCCACCTCCTTTCATAATCAGCTTTGGTGTGGAAGGCAGGGAGGAGGGATGGTTGCCAGCAGCCTCATCTTCTCTCCTCATGCTTTTTGCAGATTTTGAAAGGAGTGTGAGGAGAGACATTCTTTGAAAGCCTTGCTATGTCAAATTAGTTGCAAAGAGCTGCTCTGATGGTGGTAGGGCAGAGTGACATTTTGCGACCTGATTGCTGTCCCAGTAATCTGTCACTTAGCACAACCGCCTCACCTCATGAAAGAGTGAGGTACAGCTGATGCTGAGTTTCTCAGGTAGTTACAGGCAGAATATCAGAAATCAGTTAACCTCAACATGCCAAAGAAACAAGTACATAGAAATCTACTTCAGTTCTAATAGTGCCCCCATGTGGCAAATGCTTACTTACTATTATAGCAGGCCTGCGCAAATTCAGATTTGAAAATTCAGGTTTTATCTGAAATTGCCCCAAATTGGTAAAAATCAGTAAAATTTGAATCCAATTTTTTTAAAATGGATTGGTAAGGTTGGAATTAATTCTGAAATAACAAAATTAATTCTGGAAACTGTTCAGAATTTCAGAATTAGCAAAATGGAATAGGATTTTTCCCCATAGAGGTGAATGGGGAAATTGAACAAAATTCACTAAAACTCACCAGTTGGTCTTGAGACTTGCCACACTTGTGGGAGGTGGGGGGGGGTAGAGACCTATGCAGTGAATTTCAAGAGAATTGGATAATCCTCTGATTTTGGGTGAATTTTTGAAATTTTTGTTAAAATGGCTAAAAATTGTGAAATCTGGTTTGTTTCAAGCTAGAGCTTCTCAAAAAATTCTGAAACAAAATACCTCCTCCCTTGGCACATCATTCCTTGGACCATCAATTTTATATTAATTGGACCATCAATTTTATATTATCCTTTATATTATCCTTTTATGTTATCCTCCTTGGACCATCAATTTTATATTAATTTTTGTCTTCCCCATTGCAGAAGCACATAGTCAGTGAAAATGAAAGTGCTTTGAATCTGTTTTTGTGTTTAGAAAGAATTCTCACTTTCCCTTCTAGCTATTAGGGGATTAAAAGGTATGAAGTCCTTTTAAACCCTTTTAAAAGATATACCTGTTCCTTCAATTGAGATTAAAAAAAATAATATAAAATTTCCTTTTTCCTCCACATGGGGGTGGAATGATGGGCCAAGGAGGGGCTTCAGATCTAAAACCTTTTTAAGGTTCTGGCTTGAAACAAGCCAGATTTCACCATTTTTAGCAATACTTTACAAATTTTTTTTAAAAAAAATCATCAAAACCTATTTGTGACCATAGCCTTGAAAAAAATTTTTCACAGAGTCCTTCCAATGTGGACTTCATGTGTGCCAGATTTCATAACTGTATGCCCATCCATTCTGGAAATATAAAAGGGGGTCAAAGGGGGCATGCTGTTACCGCTTTTCATGAAGACAAAGGGCAGATTCTGCCACATGGTGGTGGAATAATTGTCCAATTCTCTTAAAATTCACTCTGGGTGGGGGGATGAACCCCTTCGCCACATGTGTGGCAAGTTTCAAAACCCTAGGACCAACAGGTGGCTTTTGGTGATTTCCCTCTGATTTCCCCATTGATCGCTATGGGGGGAAATCCAAATTTAAGTCAGAATTTGGATTTGAATTCTGAAACTAATCTGATATCCAACATCACCAGAGTCCATAGAATCTGAAGCTGATATGATCAAATTTGGATTGGGTCAAATCTGAATCCTAATTTTCTGAACCTGCACAGGCCTACTATATGTGGGTTTTCTCTCTTCCACTCAGGGGCGTAACTACCATTAGGCAGGGGGAGGCAGTCGTCTGGGGGCCCCACTGCCTTGAGGGGCCCCCCAGAGACACCTCACATGACTCCCCATTGCCCCCTGCCCAGCCCCAAGACCCTTCAGCCACTTGCGCTGTTTGCCCTCTCTCCTGCTTGTCGTCCTGGTCGGAAATCAAAGCAGCAGGCAAGCTGCGTTTCTCCCTGGCGCCTCTCAGCTGATCGGCGGGTGGGCGGGGCTTCCAGGGAGGCCTCCGTGTAGGCCTCAGTCAAGCCTGAATTCGAGTAGGCTGGCAAGCCCCAGGAAGAAGGCTGGCAGTCAGAGTGGCCACTACAGCTCTCTGCAGCAGACCCTCTTCCCAGGCCAGACAGCTCAGCCTTTGCCAGGTAGAATATGAATTCCTTTTTGTGGTTACACTCCCCCCACCCCCTATATAGGGATCTGCTTGCCATAGGGCTTTGATGGGGAGGGGGGAGACTGAGAAGTCTCTGAATATTTAATTTAAAACTGATTGGAAAATTTGCTGGCTTAAAAAAAACCCTCTAAAAAGTCCTATAAGTGGCTTGTTTCATGGCAGGAAATTACAAAAACTTCTGGAACAAATTTATTTATGTATTAATTAATTAATTCATTCATTCATTCATAAATACACTTATGTTCAAGTTGTTTTGCAACCCAGGTCTGAGTGAGAACTGAGACATGAGTGAGAACTGTCCACGCATGTGTTGTGCTTTTATATTTTTTCCCCTTAGGGTAAATCTGGCCAACATGTGAATGCAGCACCTCCATTCCAGAGGAGATGTGTGTTAAAGGGCTTTAAAAGCCTCTTGTGAAAAACCTCCTGGAATCAAACTTTACTGAATTGGTTCAGAATTCTGAGAAAACAAACATAGGCTCACCCTGCATGGTTGAAAGTCTCCTTTGCTAATCTGCAGCAAGGGGCCCATTTTAATAATTAGTGTTTCTAGTGTCTTCTCATTTGCTCAATTTTGTACATCTGTTTTTTGTATGTTTTGAATGAGGACAGAAATGTGAGAATAAAAGTCCCCTGCTAACTGGGCAAAGAGGCACCTTTTTCTCTTTGTAAACCGCCCTGAGCCATTTTTGGAAGGGCGGTATAGAAATCAAATTATTATTATTATTATTATTATTATTATTATTATTATTATTATTATTAAAAAATTTCTCGGCGGGGGGGCCCATTTAAGAATCTTGTCTCAGGGCCCACTCCAACCTAGTTACGCCCCTATTCTATTATTCCTTCTGCCCCACATTCCAGTGTAACCAGAGCCTATTCAGACATTATGTTGTACTTGTTCTCAGATGTCTGTACCCTCATACATGTTTTTGTGTGAATGACGGTGCCTGCATTCATTTTAAATGGGTACAGGCCCCTCCAATGTATGGTACAGGTAGGAAGTATAATATTACTTCCTCAAGTAATGTTCAACATAATGTGTCAGTAACTGTACCTGTGTGTTCTGTACACAGATCGTACAAGTGTTGAACATCACATGTAAAAAGGGTTTACGGAAATTGCTAAAATAAGTTCTGGAACTGGAGCATGTGTAATTTGTTTTCATTTCAGTTCATTTGCATTAATAAAACCCTTACCAGGGTTCCTGTCAGGGAATTGGCCTATATTGAGCATGTGTACCTACAGCTGCCGACCAAAGATAGACTGTGACTTCTGTTGCTGTACTGTTCATCCCACTGCCCAACAGAGTCAATCCAATAGGATTCCAAGAAGTCTTGGAAGGCTTTAAGGTTGGTTGGTTCTGCCAGCGATTCTGTCGATGCCCTGGTTCAGACTTGGAATAATGAACTTGCTAGGATGGTAGACATGATTCACCGTAAGCACCTTCTCTGACCCGCTTCTAAATTAGTCCCTTGTTATATGGAAGAACAATGGGGTCTGAAGCTGCAAGGTAGTGCAAGTGGAGAAAGGCTCAAATCAGACAGATTACAACACAGAACACATTTGAAGATCTGTGCTCTGGCAATCCGTGCAGCAAAGAAGCAGTTCATTTCTGCCCACATTGCTTCTGCAAGCTCACATCCAGCGGAGTTGTCTAGGATTGTGAGAGGGCTAGTACATGCCTCTCCTCTCTTGAATGAGAGTTTGGATCAATCAATTACCCATTGTGATGTTTTAAATGAGTTTTTTGCTGATAAAATCTCTTGTATTCGAGCTGAACTAGATGCTGCAGTTACTGCAGAGCCTACTGTGGAGGTTTACAGCAGATCCTCTAGTATGGTTAAATTGTATCCATTTCAGTTTGTGATTCCCGAGGATGTGAGAATCTGTGCCTTACCACTTGGCCTCTTTACCCTTGCCCAACATGGCTTATATGATCTAGTAGGAAGGTTATTGGAGAGGGTCTTGTTAAGATCATTATTGCTTCTCTGTGGGAGGGCAAGATGCTTCCTTGTCTCAAGGAGGTAATTATTAGACCACTGTTGAAGAAACCTGCATTAGATCCCTCAAAATTAGGCAATTATAGGCCTGTCTCCAATCTCCCATGGTTGAGCAAGGTGATTGAGAGGGTGGTGGCATCTCAGCTCCAGGCAGTCTTGGAAGAAGCAGATTATCTTGACCCATTTCAAACTGGCTTTCGGGCAGGCTATGAGGTTGAGATGGCCGTGGCTGATCTGATGGATTATCTCCAATCAGGAATTGCCATGGGGAGTTTGGCTCTGTTAATCCTTTTGAATCTTTCAGTGACTTTCAATACCGTAGACCATGGTATCCTCCTGGAATGCCTGAAGGAGTTGGGAGTGGGAGGCCCTGCTTGGCAGTGTTTCCACTGCTACCTTTCAGGTATGTTCCAGATGGTGTTGCTTGGAGACTGTTGCTCTTCAAAACCTGAACTTTTATATCGCGTCCCCCAGGGCTCCATTCTATTTCCATTGCTTTTTAACATCTACATGAAACCGTTGGGAAAGATTATCAGGAGATTATCAGTATACTGATGACACCCAAATTTATTTCTCCATGTCAACTGCATCAAGAAATGGCCTAACATCCCCAAATGCCTGCCTGGAGATGGTAATGAGCTGTTTGAGGGAGAACAAACTGAAGCTGAATCCAAGCAAGATGGAGGTACTCATTGTGGGAGGTCGGAACATAAGAAGTGGCTTAGATCTGCCTGTTCTGGATGGGGTTACACTACCCCAGAAAGTGCAGGTATGGAGTCTGGGAGTACTTCTGGACCCAAACCTCTCTCTGGTCTCTCAGGTTGAGGCAGTGACCAGGAGAGTTTTTTATGAGCTTCACCTGATACACCAGTTACATCCATTTCTGGAGATAAATGACCTTAAAACAGTGGTGCATATGCTGGTAACATCCAGATTTGACTACTGCAATGTGCTCTACACTGGGCTGCCTTTGTATGTTTTCCGGAAATTGCAGCTGGTACAGAATGCAGCAGCCAGGTTGCTCTCCGGAGTTACCCGAAGAGATCATATTGCACCCACTTTAAAATAACTACACTGGCTGCCAGTAAGTGCTGGTTATTACCTATAACACCCTGAGTGGCTTGAGTCCAAGGTGTTTAAGAGAAGTTCTTCTTCTTCATGAACCCCACTGCCTCGACCAGCAGGCCCTGGCAATGGTAACTCATTCCCTCGTCATCTCTTGTTTGGATTACTGTAATGCGCTCTACCTGGAGTTGCCTTTGAAGATGACCTGGAAGCTTCCATTGGTCCAGAATGCGGTGGCCTGCCTGTTTATGGGCGCTAGGAAATATGATAGTGTGAGACCTCTCTTGCAGTCACTGAACTGGTTACCTATTTGCTTCTGGGTCCAATTCAAAGTGCTGGTTCTCACCTTTAAAGCCCTTAGTGCCTGTTTACCTTCAGGACTGCCTCTCCCAGCCAGTCCTCTCCTGTGAGATCTTCTCAGGTTGCCCTTCTTTCGGTCCCTGGTCTCAGAGAGGTCCATAGTACTAGGGCCCGTGGAAGGGCTTTCTTTGTTGCTGCCCCTTCACTTTGGAATTCTCTTCTCCCCCAGATTTGGTCTGCCTCCTCCCTTTCAGACTTTAAAACCTTATTGGAGACATTTCTTTTCTGCCAGGCATTTGCTCTTTAATTCCCCCCCCCCCTTTAAAATCTTGGATGCTGTTTGTTTTTGTTTTTTACACCGCCCTGAGTCTGTGGATTGGGTGTTATATTAAATGTTTTAATAAATAAATAAATAAATAAATTTAGATAAATATTAAGATCATCTGGGTAGCTCTTGCTGTGGCTGCCACTGGTTCATTTGGTGGTGACCCAAAACTGGGCCTTTTCTATGGCTGCAATTGTGAACCGCCCAGGGACTTATGTATGGGGCAGTATAAACATGTGTTAAACAAACACTGTAGCAGGGGCAGCAATGGTGATATCATTGTATTAAGTTACTTTTTGTGAACTTACAGATGAGTAAAACACCATTAAAAAAAGAATGTTGCACTGTTTTATCATTGTGCATATACACATTGGTAATGTGGTGTTGGGGAAGAAATGGATGAACTGAAGGAATTGATACCCATGGCAAACTGAACATGCCAGACTATTTGCAGATTTTAAAATGGAATAATGGAGGTTTCCTAAATGATCAGTTCCACTTCTGAAACAAGATAAGGAGCTCTAGCGCTTCAGCATCCAGGCAGATATTGAATGTGGATGATATCAGAAACATCCCCTACATCTAACCAAACTTTAATCACTGCTTTTTGATCCTATTTTTCTATATACTCCAGGATTGTGCTGGGAAAACTCTGAGCCCTCAGCCCCATGACACTCATGTGGATTGGAAGCAATATTTGTGAGAATCAGCATGGTAGTGGTGGCAGGGTGGCCGTTCATAAAGTTGCTGTGACTTATGCTATTGCAATAGTCTGCAGTCATGAAAACATGACAGCCACATAGATACATGAAGGTATTGGTTCTCCACACATGCAACAAGTTTTGGTTATGACAAATTGCAGTGCCCCGTGAATGCTGCTCAGCCACAAGTCTGGCAATGGTCCCATTTATTACCAAGGGACTCACATGCGGGCTATCATTTATAACAGAACTGGGTCACAGTCTTGGTGGGAAAATTACATTCAGCACGGGAACAGAGGAGTAGGAGGTGAGCCAGGATCTATGAAGATATTGGGTACAATCCAGATGAACTATCTAGAAGGCTATTTGGACTTTTGTAGCTGTTATCAATACCGATGTGTGTGGGACAATTGTTTTTGTTTTGTGTATGGGTAAGGTCACTCAAGGAGTTGGGGAGAAGATGAAAAGAACCTGGACAGTGAAAGGAACTTAGCTTTATCAAGCTATGACTATTTATCATCCATGACTATTTCAACATAGTCATGGATGGGTGCAGCAATTAAGAGCAGTAATTGGAATTCTTTGGTTCAAAAACTGTGCTGGCAATAGCAAAAAATTCTTTTTAACTAGAATCAGAGACTTTTAGCATTGGAAGGAACCTTGAAGGTCTTCTAGTCAACCCCTCTGCTTAGTACAGGAATCTGTTACAATATCCTGACAAATGGCCATCAAGCCTGTTTGAAAACTTATGAAAGAGAGCCCATCACTGTGCAAGACTGTTCCACTGTTGAACAGCTCCTGCATTTAGAAAATTCCTCTTGTCTAGAATAAATCAGAGATAAAAAATGAGGTTCAGAAGAATTCAAAGAAAAATGAAGAAAGATTGGACTTAGAATTAACAAAGAGAACTAAGCACAAGTAGCAAATGACAGTACAGTACAAGAACTGTTGCAGATATAGAGGATGTCAGGCTGATCTGACCACATAACAGCTGAAATACCTAAGACATATTTAACGATAAATTGTGCTCACTGGCTCAAATAAGACACAGGAAGAAGAGATTTTATCAGGCATCAAGGAGCTGAGGAAGGAGGCAATTGAGTTTCCCCAACAAAGATGTCTTGTTTCTTAACAGATGCTAAGTCAACAAAATCTTCATTTGCAGAGCCAGCAGTTTATGTAGATCATTTGTTATTTTCAAACTTCATAATGTTGTTGCTTCTTATTGACTATCTAGCTGTGCAGTGCAGTGGATTCACAGATGGAGCTGTGAATCAAGACTTCCCTGGCCTGATTCTCACCTCTTCCATGAATGCATTAGGTAGCCTTAAGCAACTTTGTCATTCTCACTTGCATGATAGGAATAATAATATTTACTTAACTTGTGGGGTTGTTGTAAAGATAATAACAAGTGAAGCACTGTGCATATTCAAAAAGCTCTATGTAAATGCTTGTATTTTTATTGTCTGTCTAATCTGCCAGTTCCCATAAGCTATGTTTTTGTCATATGTGGTAGAGGTTACAGTGTTGGACTAGGATAGGGGAGATGCAAGTTCAAGTTTCCATTCATCCATGATGACTCTAGAGTCTAGACCAGTCTCTTATCGCTCAGCCTAACCTATTTCAGAGAATTGTTATGAGGATAAATGTAACTATGTACACCACTCGGCTTCTTGGAGGAAAAGCGGGATATAGATAGATAGATAGATAGATAGATAGATAGATAGATAAAATGTGAGGCAGCAAAACAAACCTGAGTCCCAATAGCTCTATTCACACTTTATGTTCAGCACTCTGGCACAATGTGTGTACAGTGTACACAGGTACAGATCTCTATGCTGGTACAATTATTCATATGTTATGTTGAATGCAGGTACAGCAATACTCTTCCAATCTGTACCATGCATTTGAAG
This sequence comes from Hemicordylus capensis, assembly GCF_027244095.1. Classification (NCBI taxonomy): domain Eukaryota; kingdom Metazoa; phylum Chordata; class Lepidosauria; order Squamata; family Cordylidae; genus Hemicordylus; species Hemicordylus capensis. Next base: position 93,214,380 of record NC_069661.1, on the reverse strand, counting down.
GACCACCTCTACCCAGGTTCACTTTTTAAATGAACACAGGTACAGTCATGCACACAAAAACATATATGAGTGTCCAGACACCTGAATGCGGGTACAACATGAATGTCTAAATGTGGACATCTTTTGCATGGTAACCCAATTTGTGTGATTTTCCCCACCAACCCCATTGATACATGCATAAGAGTTAATGTGAACCAGACCTCTCTGCAGTCAGGTGTTTTCATACAGGGCTCAGTTCACATGATTACCTGCATAATGGATAAATTAACTGTAGGATGTGGAGAGGCTCACATTAATTTGCATCAAGCTATTCTAGTCCGGGTGAATATGTGACCCAGACCAATGATATTTTCAGGATTTCTTCCCAAGGTGAAACATCTGAGAGGTTTTAAGGGAAGCAGATACATTTCTATCAGCCAGGTGAAACTTGGGGAATTTCTGCACATCTATTAAAATGTTTTCCAGATTGGTTTAAAAAATAGCAACAAACAAAACATTTCTATCCTGCTCTTCCTCCAAGGAGCCCAGTGTGGTATACATGGTTGTGTTTATCCTCACAACAACCCTGTGAGGGTTATCTTTCATTGTTCCATGAGGAATTGATGGAGCCTTTCCAGACTGCCAGCCTTAGTGTGGAAGAAAGTGGTTGAACATGGGACGACCTAGGACAGGCCTGCTCAACTTCGGCCCTCCTGCAGATGTTGGCCTACAATTCCCATAATCCCTGGCTATTGGCTGCTGTGACTAAGAATTATGGGAGTTGTAGTCCAAAAACAGCTGGGGGGCCTAAGTTGAGCAGGCCTGACCTAGGATAAGAGTGGTCAAAGCGGAAATAAATGGAAATAAGCTCTCCCTGCCATCCTTCTGGTCCATTTTTGGCCAATGGGGTTGCAGAGGTGGTTGGGTGCCCTGCCTCCTCATTCCTATTCAAGTGCAGAGGTAGAGTAGGAGCAGGTATTTGTGCATGTGTGGTGGAGACCCTGCATTCTTTTAAGCCTTTGCTGGTTTTTTAAAAAATATAAATCATAAAAGTTAGACTCATGAAACAAAAAAAATTGTGGTGGGTCTTGAACAAAAATCTATTGTTTTTAATAGATCAGAAATATTAAATATCAATCGATTGGCCAATTGGCTTCAAATTTTGTACACAAAGTTCCACTAGCCTATGCTACAACTGTGCTTGGTTTCAGAGCTCCATAGCCAGCCCTTCCCAATGTATGATTTCCCCCCTAATTTTCCATTGACCTCGATGTTTAAAAAAAACACCAAAACCTTGCAGTTGGCTATAGAGACATGTGGCCGCCTTGCACAAGATCCATGACAAATTATTATTATTATTATTTATTTATTTATTTTATTTTATTTTATTTTATTTTATTTAATGAGTTAGGCTTTTCAGAAAGAGATTTTTAAAAAAATTAAAGAAAAAAATAGAAATTAATGAACAGAAGTTGACTCCAGGGCACAGGAAACAAGTCTGCCCAGAGTGCTATCAAGTCAGCAGATACTCGGCAAAGCCACACCTCCATTTCATCTTGATGAAATGCTTTATATGTGGGGTTTCTCCACACATCAAAATCATACTCTGCAGAATGACAGAGTATCCCATGAAAAAGTATCCCATGAAAATGTTTTAGAAAGTGGAACTGTTTTTGGACACTGATAATCCATTCAGTATCTTTATGAAGTTCCATTTGTAAAGGTAAAATCTGAATAATTTCACTTGCTGTATGAACAGTCCCGTGCCGTCTCAGTACTGAATTTGGGCTACATTCTGCCCTCATAGCCTCAGTGTGCAAAATCACTGTAAAAGCCCCTTTCGGAAAAACTCCTATTGAAGAATATATTGAAGGTTGGGGATTTGCTGCAGGTACCAGGAATTAACAATACACCAGGAACTTTATAGGTGTTGTGCTCATTGTAGCTATGAGGAGAGAGAGAGGGACAGAGGCATAGTATTTCCATCTTCTTGAAGGAGACATGGGATGATAAAGCAGAAGGCGAGCTGGTGGGGAAGGCAGCTGTGACAGAATGAAGAAGGATCGACTTGATTCTCATTTTGTTAAAGCTTGATCCACTATCAGTGGTTTAAAAACAAACTACTCTTTCTGCCAAAAAACTACATAAGCAATACCTTGGAATCTATGAGCAGACAAGGTTGAGTAGGTTTGGGAGTTTCTGCCTCCTGTTGCAGATGTTTTCATGTTTTATTTTTATTTATTTCTTTATTACATTTATATCCCACTCTTCCTCCAAGGAGCTCAGAGTGGTGTACATTGTTATTTTTATCCTCACAACAACCCTGTGAGGTAGGTTAGGCTGAGAGATACATGACTGGCCCAGAGTCACCCAGTGAGTTTCATGGTTGAATGGGGATTCAAACTTGGGTCTTCCGGGTCCTAGTCCAACACTCTAACCGCTATGCTATGCTGGCTCTCATGTTCCCTGAGAACATGAATTAAATGCATTCCAACATTCCTTTTAACAGTAATTTAACAATTTATTAGCTTTATATACCACTTGCAGTACTTGCGTGGCAGAAAGGCAGTTGACAGATTTTAGAAGTAAATCCATGTTTAATAGCAACAACAAGAAGAAGAATGCTGATTTTTGTTTCCCACATAAACTTTTAGAAGACAGGATATGACCAATAATAATATTTTGCAGTGTTTTAAACATGTCACCTACATTATCTCAGAATCCATTACAACCGCCCTGTAAGGTAAGCCTGTATTATTATTGTTCCCATATTGCTAGTGGGGTGCGTGTGATGGAACTGAGGCTGAGAGTGAGCAGCTTGCTTAAGGCCACCTGGTGTATTCATTGCTGAGGTGAGCTTTGAAGTGGAGAGTAATAGGCCAGCCTCATATTATTATTAATTTGCCTTCATACCCTGCCCTCCCTCCAAGCAGCTCAGGGCACTGTACATTGGATACCCACATTTTGTACTCAGAACAACCCTGTGAGGTAGGGCAGGCTGAGAGAGTAAGTGGCCCAAGGTTACTCCATGAGTTTCATGGCTGTATCCACCTCTCCTGTTCCCAATCAAATCACTACATCATCCTGGCCCTCAAGGCACTGCAGTCCTCAATGAAATATAATAAAGGGAAGCCATTTTCATTAGGCTGCTCCTATACTGGCCAAAGGCTTGGCTATTCCAAATGAGCTCTTCCATTATTGCCATCAGGAGACACATTGTGCCATGTTTTTCTGGCATTAAGCAAGAGCAACTGAAGCCACTGTCACTGTGCCATGCAGTCATGAGTTGGCTAGTTTATCCGCAGATGGAGTGCTATTATTCTGAATACCCTGGGGGAAGAGAAAGATGGATCTCCGCTTAACTCTGTTTCTTATATGCTAGTGGGGAACTGTGTCAGTCAGTCAGCATGATGAACATCATCATATCTGCACTGTAAAATCAGTCAGGATGCATGTGGAAGGTCCACTGGGTGTAAGAACTAGTGGCTTGAAGGCAGAAAAGAATTAAAAACAGTTCTGGGTTAAGGATACAAAGCATTGGGATAAGAGTCACGAATTCTACTGGATACATCCCAATTTATAGCTCCTTTCCAATAATATCTTAACAATATTTCTAGCTAAGAAAATGCTTGGGTGTTGAAAGAAAACCATATGCAGTCCTTTCTACCTGTGCTATCTGAGGTTCTGAGTAATCAAGTGAGAAGATTTTCTGTATGAACCAACCTCACTCTCCAAACAGGTTCAGTGATTTGAGAGATTAAATCAGCATTTAATGTTGCGTTTATCCAATACGCCAAAATACTCAATACATGTCGCTCTTGTCTCTATTCGAGTTTTAATGTGCTCCAGACATTGGCCAAAAATAATGGGTAGCATCCAGACTAGTTAGTCATGACTATGTACTATTGAAACCAATGAGATAAGTTAGTCATGACTAACTTAGTCTAGATCCTACCCAATATTCTAAAAAGAGCCAATCTGATTTCTTGGCTAAATCCAGGGCTTATCTTAGTTTGTGCTTCATGAGAAATCGCAGGGTTGTTGTGTGAATAAAACTACTAAGACACTGAGGCTATTCTCACACGCACTGGAAACTGGACTAATGGAGCCCAGCCCGGTTTCCAGTGCGTGTACTGTGAACTCAGCTGCTGGGAGCTGTGTGGCTCCCGGTGGCAAGCCCACTTAATTCCCCTCCCCTTAAACAAGGTTAGCGGAGTGAGGTCAAGACCTCTCTCCCTGAAGAACCCTCTTTGGCTCTCCACACTGCTCATGTGGAGAGCTTTCTTATCATCAGCATATTTCTGATAGAATATGCCGGGGGTGCAGGTGTTATGGGTTAACTGGATTCAGCGTAGGGTCTGGCAGAATGCCCGTTGCGGGCTGAGCTTGGAAAAAGCCCATAGGAAGACTTCGGTTGCGGTCAGTAAATTAATATTGGCAGCCGGGGGGGCTGTAGTGTGGCAGCCTGACATAGCTGCCCGCTGTCCTATCGGGCAGATGGCGTTCATCTATCAGTCCAAGGCTGTGATCGTTATCTAGGTAACATTCAGCGGGTGCTTGCTGAGCTTCTGGATGGGCATGGGGCAGGGGGGTCAAGCAATGGCTAACCCTCCTGGGTGGCATTAACAGTGCGGGCTGAAGGGTAAGGGAGGTTAGAGTATTGGTGAGCACCCTTGGATATTTAAAGGTGGATTGGTCAATCGCTCCTTTGTTGCCTGCATGGCACAGGGAGTAATTTCATTGCCATGAAACCTGTTTCAGGAATTCACCAACCTTTGGGCTGTGCGGTCCGGGGCGGGTGAAGACCTGGAGATGTCCAGATCACCTCTGAGAAAGGGGTGGTCGACGTTGAAGGAATGGGGCGGGATGTGCCCGCCTCTTTCCTGAGCCAGGGTGTGTCGCCCAATGAGGCAATGGGTAGGATGGGGAAATCCTAACCCATGCCTAGGGGCCTGCACTGTTTTCTGTTTTATGAAGGTGATTATCACCTCACGTTCAGTCCGCCATGCCTGTTGTTCTTTAATAAAGCGTGGCCCTTTTCACCCAACGAATGTCTCCGTGTCTTCTTGAGCTGGGGTCTGGGGACAAGTATAAAGCGAAAGCTGTGCCTGTCTTTCATATTTTACTCACACATTGTGAGTAAATGTGTCAGCTGTCATATTCAGCTGTCATATACAGTGAAACCTCGTTACCCAGGATCCAGCATCTATGGTTTCGCATATCCACAGTTGAGGACACCCGACCTCGGCATACACAGGGGGGAAAGTGGGGAAAGGGTTAAATCCGAGTATCCATGGGTGGAGGGTGGCCAGAAATGTCCTCAGAGGTTTTGTCAAACGGAGCCATTTTGTGGCTCATTTTTCTGCCAAAAAAGGGAATAATTTTGACTTCTGGGGGGGCATTGCTGGATTGTTGGAGGCCTGTGGAGCATGGTAGGGCACTTTATTTCACCCATTTTTAATGGTTTTGGCTGTTTTTTGCAATATTTTCAGACCTCCAGGAACCCAACCCCTAAGATCCCATAGACTTAATGACTCTGTATTCGCAGTTTCACTATCTGCTGTAACTGCAGAAAACAGAAGCCCCGTGAATACAGAGGACCATCTGGAGTCCTGGACAAATTATTCACTTGTGGAAAGAATTTGGGGATCTGATGGTTCAAAGGCAGCTGTTTTTGGACTACAGCTCCCATAATCCCCAACCACAATGGCTAATAGTCAGGGATTATGACTATGATTAGGCCAACATCTGTAGGAGAGCTGAAGTTGAGCAGCCCTGGTTCAAACCATGTGCTTTGCCCAGTGTGCCACCTTGAATGAAAGAGGGAATGTTGGCCTGTTCTCTGTTAAACTTAAGTGTGACCACTGCAGATGATACTACTAGCTTAGCCAGAGTCAGGTGACATGAGTGGCCAATGAGGTTCCACTTGGCTGTATAAAACCTCTTATGGTGCCCTGGCTTCTGTCTGAGCAGCTTATCTTTTAGGTAAAGACCAAGCTGACATTAAACTGCCTCTCAACCTCCTGGCTTTCCAGTTTGCCTGATATTCACTAATCCAATTGCTTGCTATCTCACCTGACTGCTGAGCGCATCTGTCTGTCTTGCCTCTCCTCCTCCAGGCTACCAGCCCTGATACCACTGAGATGCATATGATACTGTTCTGCAAGGCTATACTATGCCTGTCCTGAAGCTAAATCTATCTGTTAAGTGCTTTGGAAGTCCAGAAGATAGAAAATGAGTGTCCCAGTCAATTATTCAAGGGACATGAATCAACTTAGATAAATTATTAGTCTACAGCTGGAGCACAGCTCATGAGAAAACAAACGAGGGGGAAAACTTTAGTCTGCTCTTCCTCATACTAAATTGTGGTTGGTGTCTGTGGTATTGGGGTTGCAGTGCCTTCCAGTGCCCAAAGCCTCCAGGATGGGTAGATGGTTGTATTGCTCAAACCTCCTTATGACTCTCGCTCTTGTCTCTTCAAACTCATGACTATTCTCCCTTCCCAACCCTGCTCCACCCAGCTGGTAACTGTAGCTGTGGGTGTCTGGCAATAGTGGCTGCCCAACCTTTGGTGTAATAATGTCTATGAAGGTGCATATGCTACATTAAACTACAATAGGAAGTTCACACCATTCCACACTCCATCATAAAGTATTCAATACAGTTCTTGGACATGACACAGAGTTCGAAGCCAGTCACTAAGATGGAGTTGATTACTGCAGTATCTGCACTGTGTTTAAAAGCTATTTATTCTCAGGCTAATAAATTATCCTTTAAATCTGTGGACAGTCATCAGTTCAATGCTACAGAGCTACAGGCAGTCTTTTAACAACATCATGTTAAGTTATAGCGGAAGGCATAATAGAATACGTTTCCTGCTAATTAATCTCCACCATTAAGAAGCCTATTTAATAACTATATCGATAGAACTCTGAAATTCATAGGAAATTTGGGGCAGGCATTTGAGGCTCAGTCATAGTGGAAGAGAATGGCGACATAAAAGGAAGTACTGGAATGAAGCTATCAATCCCTTGATTTCTCTTTCCTTTTTGTAGCCAAAATTCTGTGTAAAGTCTTGATGTTCTGGGCATTTACACCAACATTTGGAAGAGGACGTATCTACCCCTACAGACTAGCATAGTACTGGGAGAAATAACTCCATTTTATCTAGTATGCCAATACTGACTTTCCTTTAGAAGAGAATGGCACAGCAGATGCTTATTTCTGCATCCCTGTCTTCATCTGAATAATGGACAAGATGTCCACTGACCTTTATCTGTAGTTTTCTGCTTGCAGTCATAGAGCTGAGAGCATATTGCATTGCATTCGGTATTCGAATGCTGTCAAGGTTGGCTGCCAGTGTGCAAATTCCAACCAACATTTTTAAAAAGCATTTATTTTAAAGACTCCAGAAGCGCTGCTTTATATGATTAAGCTCTTCTGAAACACTGCGCAAGTGATCATGAGGTGAATAACCGGCAGTTTCTGTTCCAGTAATGGCACTGCTCCATGAACTGTTGAACTCGTGTACAAAATGTTCTCCACATGCTTCATTGATAGAGACCATTGGATTGCAAATGTGCTCACTGGTATTAATCAGTAGGTCATTAATCTTAACAGCATCAGTGCGGTGTCACTGTGCATTTCAAGCAGGAGGACAATACGCTTTTGAGGAGTGTTTGCTATATGTTACGATGTCAACCAATATGTGCATATACCTTAGGATCTGATGGCAAATGGAGGCAGGACATTTCATGTGCCACAGCATGGAAATCAAAGCAGAGTTTGAGGATATGCCCAATGCTCCTGGTGCATACTGCATTTCCAAGGCACATTGTGCATAGGGTGGGTGATCCAGGAGCACTTTGTGCCTTCAGAGCAGTTTTATTGCACTACTGGGAAAATACTGAACAACTTGGCAGTAGCTCTTCCTTTTTGGATTGGAAAGGGCTCCCAAGATGCAATGTTTTCACTAGCAGAAGCATGCCAATATGCACTCCCTCCTTTTCTCAGTTCAGCCACTTGAACGAGTAGATTAGAGGTACAATAAAGCATTTCGGTTTCAAACCAAACCTTGTGGCTGCATGGCCCCCTTCCTTGCTTCTTTTATCTGTGGTTGGAAAACGTTATGAGAGTTTCTGTAACATAACTTTGAGACTGACAAGCAGCAGTGAGGATGAAAAACCTTTCTCATCTCAGTTGTTCTGTGTTATGATGGGAGTCTTCTGCCCCAGCAAAGGGTTCCTTCATGTTCCCCACCTTCTAGTGGTCAATGCTGGACTCTTCTGAAATCAATCAGTGTGCAAGAGTACAGTTAGTTCAGCTATTTATTTGTTTAAAATCATAGGTCACTGCAAAGACAAATATCACAGAGCATTGATATCCCTATAAATGCTCCACAGATTACTTACCTCACACAGTCCCAGGCACCAATATAACCTATTTTTATTATCTATCTATCTATCTATCTATCTATCTATCTATCTATCTATCTATCTATCTATCATACTGCCACCTCATCCAGATGGCTCTAGGTGGTTCACATAAATAAAACAGATAAAAGCAAAATAAACAACCCATTTAAAAGCTATTAAAAATAACTAAAGGCCAGGTTTAAAATATGCATGTTTATTAGACTTAGGCTTTTATTAGGGCTAACAATCAGCAATAAAATACAATGTTTTACAAATTACAACAATTATAATTATAATTTGACATGTAAGAAATTGATTTGAACATATTCCTGTGTTTACCACAAGGACCCTTAGTATATGTCTATATTTTCTTTTCCAGATCACATATTAGATTATATATTAGAAAACAAAGAAACAAAAAGAAAGAATTTAAACCAACTTGGTTAATTTGTCCCACCAGACACCTACTTTCTTTCATGTGATGGAGGGATCCCATTTCCAGCAGTGTACCAATCTCATATATACAAACACTGCCAACTCTTTGACCTTCTTATATGTAAACATTACTGCACTCTTAGTAAACTTTCCTTTTCACTGCTTATTTACCCCCATTCCTTTTCCTTTTCCTTAGACCTCTGAACAAATATGGCCTGTAGCACAAACAGGTTTAGAATTCTAATCACAGATCAAAGTGTCTTCCATCTACCACCCTTCCCCTTCTTACGCTTAGGGCCCTTTACCTTTTCGGTATGGTCTTCCCTGGAACAAACCTCTTCCTATTGTTGTTCTTGTATTTGGGGCCAGTCAAAAATTTCCACCACATTCTTCCATATCACTTTTGGACAGGAACATTCTTTCATCACATGCTCTAAGGTTTCAACTGGGGATTCAGCCTTTTAGGTGTTTTTAGGACTCCTTTAAAGGCTGGTAAATATCTTAAGTCTCTAAGGGAATGCATTCTACAGCCCAGGAGCAGCTTTAGAAGAGGCCCAATTCCAAGTTGTGCCAGATGAGTTGGCAGCAGCTGGAGACAGACTTTTTTGATTACCTTAATGTGCAGTGGACATCATGCTGAAGAAGTCACTCTCCCAGGTAAGGTGGCGCTAGAACTTTCATGATCTCTGCAGCTTCTAATAGTAAATGATCTCCATAGCAACATATGATCATATGAATGCATAGATATGTATAGACAGAACCTTGCATAGGATGATACCTCTTTTAGTATTATACTTCCAAATATTTCACCGGCAAACAAACCACACCTAGCACCAGATGCCCCCATAATAAATGTGTGGACACATCCTTAGACTATGAGTCACTGAATCCCACACACAGAGACTGATTTCAATCATACCACATGGCAACTGTCACCATATATTTTATTTTTATTTATTACATATACATTCCAGTTTTTTTCCATCATGGAACTCAACCCAGACAATTGCCAGTCCAACTAACCAGACCTGTACCTGCTTAGCTTCAGCAAGGTGGATGTATCGTGTGCCCTGACCATGCCCAGGGTTTGTCAGTGAGCTTTTGTATCATTGAAGATCAGCCAGTTTTATCCATGCTTCTATGAAAGCCCCCTCAAGGCTGAATTATTGGCTTGTGTTGCACTCTAGCTTATCATATTTGCTCCATACTCCACTTCTACAAGGGCTTTTTAAAAAGGAAAGCTGGCAATCTGGGGAAATTAATAGGAGGGATCCGAATCTTGAATCAATTCAAATTGAATCAGGCACAATTCGATTTGGACCTGAATCTAGCCAATGGACCACAGGGGTGATTTGTTTTGTATCCAAATCACCCAATTCATCTAGATTTGGGTATGAATCAATTTGTACCCGAATCAATTTGAACATCCCTAGGGGTGAGAGGTACCTTCAAAAGTCTTTACTGGTGATAGCACCAGCACCTGGAAACCATGGGGAGCAGCGACACCCCACCTGGCATCCCGCATAGTGGATGCCCCACCTATGGCATTTGCCTGGCCTCTGTACATGCACAGTGGCTATTTACATGGTCGGCATGATGTTGCTGACTATGCCAATGGCTGCGCACAGAGGTCAGGCAACTGCTGTAGGTGGGGCAGCCACTATGTGGGATGCCGGGTGGGGCACCATTGCTCCCTGCAGCTTTTAAGTGCCTCTCATTGCCACCACTGCTGCCCCCCCTCCACATTCCACCCTCACTGGCTGCCACTGCACCTGAATTAAAAATCTGGCTGAGCCATAATGCTTACAGGACAACTTGTCTAACCTAACTCACAGGGTTGTTATGAGGAAAAAAATGGAGGTGTGGAACTATGTAAGGTGCCCTGAACTCCTTGGAGGAAGTGTGGAATAAAACTATTATAAATAATAACAATGTACACTGGCCTATAATAAGAAATAATCATTGCTTCATTTTCTGTGGTATATAATACTATCTCTCTTGAGGATGGAGATATCTCTGCTATTTGTGCTATCATCTGAGTCCCTTCCAAGTCAGGTTGATATAAATGATGCTATTTTATACTTTTATAATAACTGTTGGCCTGCACAGTCTAGAACATTTGTGCTTTCTGATTAAATGGGCAAGTGAATTTACTATGTCCCATTTGAAGTCATTACGGTGCAGTTTTGCCCTCCAGCACATCTTTCAATGACACAACATTCCAGATTCTTCTATTTTTAATTGAAATTTGCAGTTGACTAAATCTTAACTAAAGCTTTTAGGGGGAAGACCTTCAAAACAGACAACATTTTGGTCAGCATTACTGAAGAAAGAGGTGGAGATAGATATTTAAGAATAGCATCGACATTATATTATTTTTAACCAAGTCTCCTGGCTTATTTCCATATTGGTATATAGTATGCAAGTAATAATACCATCCTGTCTTACAGGACTGCTGTAAAGATGACTGAGATAATGTTGACACACTTGACATATAATTACTAGTATTACTATTGCACAGTGAATACAATTTATTAGTTTGCATTCTGTTATGTTTTCTTCCTTCAGCATAATGACAAGAGCAATGGAAAAGAGGATTTTGATTGCTTCACTTTCCAAGCATAATTTAGTGTAAACAATCATTCATTAACACATGCCGGGAAAGATTTTAACAAGATTTATTGAGTATTAGCAGGAGTTAGAAGATAATACATTCAGAATAAAATTCCAGTTTGCAACAGCAATGGTTTTTCCAAGAAAATAATAGGCATACCAAATCCACATCATAATGAATATAACTTAGATTTGCAACAAAAATATGGAACTCAAAGCTTAACAGGAAGTAAAGCAAATGAGAGATCAAGTACTGTAGTTTTTAACACAGACTGGTTAAAATATTCTCGACATTAACAATGAAATTATGTCTTTCACATGACTTGACCAGATTAGATTTGAAAGTAGAATATTTCAAACTTGGTAACAATTGATTCACTTTTCAAAAGGAAATAACATAGTTAAGAATTGTAGGTCAGCTTGCCTCTCTACAAGCAATTTTTAAAAACCAACAATTGAAGTTTTGTGAAAACCTCAACAATATATTTAAAGCCACTTTCTTAGAATTTGACCTTTTGTCTAGTAAGATTCTTTAAGTTCCATTATTTCATTATCTGGATGGCCATCCCTTGACCTTATTGTAGCTTTGAACCCTCCACAGCCTTACACATTTGTTCCATAATTCGATCCTGTTAACATCTCCATTTTGCTCTGTCCTCCATTGTGACCATGTTGATGCTAGACTCCATGCAGGCAGTGCTTCAAGTAATCTGATGCTACCAGTGGATAGTTGACTTCTTGCCTCTTCTTCTGCTGACCTCTATTACAAAGGCTAGCAACAGGACATCGCCTTATTTAATCTAAAGACTACAAAAACTGTTTGCGGGGGAAGACTACAATTTATCTCGAGTGCTGCAGCCCAAAAAGAAAATCAGCCAGACCTGTGCCCTCCCAAGGAATGAAAGAAGAGGCCTGTTGCTAAATAATTCTGTCCCCAAAGGTACTTTTATAAATATGCTCATAAGTGCTCACATGAGGGGCAGTGAATTTCCTTGAGCAAAAAAGTCATTCTCAAAATTATCCAAGCAATCAACCAACCAACTAAAAAAAGACAGACCATGAAACAATATGGACAATTCAAAATATTATTAATGAAGTTATATTATAAGCAGGACCACCGATGATTTCCATAGTACTCACCAGACTAACAGTCTAATCAATGCATATAATGTAATTTATTTTCCCAAACACTTCTTTTGCGGATTCAATAAACTTTAACTCTCAGATAATACATGTGTAGCTTACATTCTGCTACCCTTATACCCTATGTCAAACAAACAAAATTAACCTCAGAGCATCTATTCTGCAGTAATACAGACATATGTTTTTTCAGCTACAGGATCATATTTTATAATGATTGAACCTGTTAAAAATTCTACAAAAGTGTCCCCGGGGTGAATTTCTCCTATATAGCAATAAGGAAGGGAAAGCTAACTTCATGCTTAATGCATTCTGATACTTAGCATTTTGTCAGTATTTGCAAAAAAGGGCATTTTTCATATTATGCATTCTTCAGCTCAAGAACTTTTTGAAATAGTTTCTGCCAGGGCATGTTGCCAGTTTGATAATGATATTGCCAAACAGGGGAAATATGTTAACTGTTGAGTTTTCCAGTGAGTGAACTGTAACTCATTTTAAAATAAGTATCACTTTCAAAATAAATCTTAGCAATGTTTTTCTCCATTTCACTTGTCGCACTCAGGCAAAAGGAAAAGCTTGACTTACCACATCCGTCTTCCCAGTGGCTAACAAACAATATGCGTTCTCTATTTCTGTGTTAAGTTAGAAGTGGAAGTCTCTCTGCTTTTACACGTTATGGATTTAACACAAATTTCTACAAGATACAGATTTCTTCACACATGAGAGTGGAAGCAGAGGATGTTAGACTGGAGCTATACTTTGGAGCTACATTTTACATTTAATATGCACCTATCACTGTTTGTTAGTTAGTTCTTTTATTGCAGCCGTAGGCCAAACAGAAACAAAAGTGACAATAACACAACCATTCAAAATTACAATAAATAGAGTAAATATAATGATACATATACAGATAAACTAAAACTAGCATAAAATCAGACCTATAAAAGACCATGGCGGGATGTCCACCTATCACTGAAAACAGCCACTACATCTTCCATGCCCATCTGCAAACTCCATATAGTCTAGGACAACTTATCTACTGTATGTTGTGACATTCTTCCATTTTGACTGTTCTTCCTACCCAGCAGCAGCTACCAAGAATGTGGGGTGAGATGTGGACATGCCCACTATTGTGACATCAGGAGGTACGTAGGTTACCTGAGATGTTACCAAGGGTAGGGTTCAACCACATTCACATATAACATGGAACTGTGGGTCCAATGGACACATGGTTCTGTTCCCCACCCTGCTCTTCTGTTCAAATTTGGATGTCACAGAGAGCACTCTCTTTGCATTCAGCGAGGTTACAGAGAGGAGGGGGAACTGGCTGTGCGGGTTTCCTTCTTGTGTGAAGGACAGCCCACACAGCCAATAATGTACAGATTTCCTTCTTGCATGAAGGACAGCCCACATAGCTTCCTGCCTCAACTCTGTTTGAAGGTTAATTCTGTCCGTACATTACACAAGGTGGTTGGCTGGTGCACCACCTGGCCAGCCTCTGAAACCAGCCACATTCACATGTAACACAGAACCAGATTTTCAGGTGGCAGAGGTTTTCTGACAATTAGGTGTGAATGCATACAACTCCAGTTCCGAATCTGGATGACATGCAGGCTGCGTCTAGCCTCAGGTTGTGGTGACAAAACTCATAACCCAAGAGTTCAGGTTGGAGTTAAAGAAACAGAACCTTGGGTTGGTTGCCAAGTGGAGCTGGAGTTGCACACATTCACACCTAATTGTAAGAAAACCTCTGCTTCCTGAAACTCTGGTTCCACATTACATGGGAATGCAGCCTTAGTTTCAGAGGTTGGCCAGGTGGGGCATCAGCCAACCACCTTGTGTAATGTACCGATAGAATTAACCTGGAATGCATTCTCTCAGTCTACCTGAGGGGGCAGTAGAGTGCACACAGCACTGTTTTAAAAAGTTTGTAATGGAGAGTTGAGTAAAGAAGGTTTTTTACACAAGACAAGATAGTGTTGCCTGCCTATTTGTGAGAGACCAAAACACCCTAGGGACTTTCAAGGGCTCACTGTTGTGCCATTCTGGCTCTCTGGTTGTGCTCAGCTCCCCAGAGCAAGGTAATTTATCCCTTTGCATGGCTCACCTCAGAAAACAGGAAAAGAGATGATTAATTCACCCAGGCATTGACTGCCGTGCCCTGCTTTTTGAAACAAACTTGAGACATTCTATGTATTTGGTTTCTCAAACAGACAGAAATGGATGTCAGACAAAGTTTGTGCTAGGTTTCAAATATGTCCCATTTCTTGTTGAAACTGAAAAGACTCTGGATTTCCAGTTACAAAACTAGATACTTTTTTCTAACCATAATTAAAAATAAGCCCCTGAAAATGTGAGAAACCATAAATATAACATAAACATATGAATAAAATTAAGGCAATGCTATGAATAAGCACATTTGATTCACCAAACAGGATGGATGCTTCTGCTTCTTGGAAAATAGGTTATTTTCTACTGAATTGATTCGTATTCAGTTTGGAATGCTGCAAATACTAATTTTAAAAACATCAACATCAGTGTTTGCCTCTGAGAGAAATGGTAGTGGTGACTTCCTTTTTGAGTACAATGTGTCCCATTCTCTTTATAAAAGGTATAAATCAGTATTTTGTTACCCACTTACCTGCACATTTTACGTACACTATTGTTGCCACTGATATTTTGAAAAAGTGAAATTAGAAGAATATTTTAAGATTTCTTCCTTCCAGGGAAGAAAATTTCCAAGGAAACGTGTTCCATAAAACAAGTGAAATTTCTTGGAGTGGGGTAGTTCTGCACACCCATAAAGTTGGAATCGTGATTCCAAAGAAGTAAAATTCAAAATAAATTTCAGAGCTTTACATTTCAGGTTCAAGGGAAGCCAAATGAGTTTCTTGAAGAGAAATGAAATTTCTCAGGAAGTTCTGCACATACCTACCCCAACCTTACTGTCAGTAAATTTACACTAACTCACAATGTTTCCCAAACTAGTTTCAAAAGCAATGGTCTACAGACTTCTGTATGTTATTCTTGTTATGTTCATATATCATTGTATAATCAGTTTTATTTGATTACAATATATTTTATGGGTTGGGGGGTGGTGGCTATCAGCTACTTTGAGGGGCCAGGCTTTAAAGCAGAAAGAGCTCAATAATAAATACAATTTATTTATCAATAAATGAAACATTGAGGAGACAGGTGGTTCTCCTTGTGCAACAAATAGACACACAGGAGGAGTCCTATTCCTTGATGATTCTTTAATTTGGATTCCACAGAGAACATCATGACTTTGTGGTGAATGAAGATGAACAAGGGAGTGGAGAAAAAGGGATACAGAACGTGAGGACAAAGTCAGTTGGGGTTTTTTGTTTGCTTGCTTTCAGGCATGCAAAAGTCAGTCTGACCTCAGGCTGTCACCTCCAACACTGGAATGCATGAATTATGAACATTGCTTCCTTATTTTAATGACTTACTCATTGCTTGAGAGGAGTTTTTTTTGGTCAGAGCAACAGTCATATTGCCATTAAATGACTCACAAGCAGGAGTGTACCATTCATTAGGCAAGGGGAGACAGTTGTCTCCCGGCCCAGCTGCTTCGAAGGGCCCCCCAGGAAGACAGTCTCCCATAGTGCATGCAGGGTAGGGCACGCACACCCCGTGGCACCCACCTCATTTAAGGAGAGGGGGAATTAACCTCATTTAAGGGGAGGGAGAAATAGGTGGGCTAGTTTCCTTGGGAGCACTGGGCTCGCCTGTGAGTCCAGTGGTTCCCACACTCCCTGGAAAGCAGGCTAAGCAACCTTAGCCCGCTTTCCAGTGATTGTGGGAATCACTTCAATAGGTAATATAATACCCCAGGCACTACTCCAGGCTCAAGCAACTAAGCAACACCTCCACATGTGTAATAGACAGGGCTGGTTTGACATGCTTGAGCCTTGATGACTAAAGCATGCCTTGATGATAATGACTCCAACATTAGGTTGTGACAAATACATTGCCAATGTTGTGAATTACTTGTAAATAAATGGGTAGTGGTCAAACACTAACTGAAAGGAAACATTTACAAAATGCTATTTCTTCCCACTCTTGGACTTTTCATCTCTCTCTCTTTCCCTGGCCATCCTCCAAGGAGTGCACATCGCTTCAGGGATGGAGCTGTAGTTTTGAGAAATAACACATGCTTTGCATGAAGTGGGTTCCAGCTTCAGACCCTGGCATCTCCAGCTGGGGCTGGGAAAGACTGGAACCCTGGGCCCGGGGAGTTGCTGCCAGTCAGTGTGGATGGCCCCAGAGTTGGAGGGACCAATGGCCTGACTCAGTGGAAGGCAGCTTCATATGTTCCCCCTCCATTTATGCTCACAACAACGCTGTGAAGTGGGTTGGGCTGAGAGATAGGAAGTGGCCCAAGGTCACTCTGTGAGCTCAAGTGGGTGAGGATTTTGTGGTGGTGGTGGGTGCATTACTGAGTTCTCATGTTATGCTGGGGATTGGGGACTTGGGAGTAGGTGGTGTGGGTGTGTGTGTGTGTGTGTGTGTGTGTGTGTGTGTGTGTGTGAACGAGAGGGGGAGGGGAATCCAAAATGGATCTGTTGCTTGCTTCAACTATTACAAACCTCTCTGGGTATGTTTGTGTGAAGGGTGGTAGTGCTGAGTTCTCATGTCATGCTGAGAATTGGGGTCTGGAGTGAAGGGAGGGGGAGAGAGGGGGGACTCCTAGAGGGATATGTTGCTTCTGTTATGATCTGTTTTCTTGGTGCTTTGTGGGGGTCGGGGTGTGTGGCAGCTAATTGTATTCAGTCCCAACTTCTTTTCAAACCTCTTCCTCATCAAATAGAGAAACAGAAATAGATGTGGGGGGAAATGTCTCAGTCCTCAATAGTGGTTTGGGAAATTTAAAAATCTCATCAGTTTTTTGCAAGGCACCTTCTTTAACCCACGTCACATCAAGAGACTAGAGAAAAGGACTAGGGTGTGGGTGGTGCAGTACAGAGTTCTTCTTTTATACTGGGGGTTGGGGTCTTGGAGTGGTGGGGGGTGTCAGGTGTGTGTGAGAGAGGGGGGATGTGCGTGATGGGACTCAAAGAGAGCTCTTTTGCTTGTGTCAGCAACTGTTACAAATAGTTTTCTGGGTGTGTGCTGGGGGGGGGCAACAGTGGCTTGTACTCATTCCCTGCTTCTGTTCAAGCCAAACCCCCTCCCCATCAAGTAGAGAAATAGAAATAAATGTGTAAAAAAGTCTAATACTCAACTATAGCTTTTTTGGGGGGGGGGATACTCTCATCTGGTTTTTGCAAGGCACCATCTGTCTTTCTTCTTCTCATTCTCCTATTCCCTCATTCCTCTTTCTCTTCTCTTAAGTTCTCTATCCATTCTCATTTTCCCCTGCCCTGCCCCCCCCATTAGAAATAGTTTGGGAGACACTAATAGGTTGGGGACCTTAAGTGGACACCTACATCGGGCAGCAGTGATATAGGAAGATGCGCAGGAGGCGGCCATGGTAACCCCCTCCTTTATTCTACCAAAGAAAAACCACAGGACTCTGTGGGCGCCAGAAGTTGGCACAATTTACCTTTAATAGGTTGGGGGCAGTGTGGGGGGGGGGGGGCTGCAAAGGCCTCTAGGTGATGATGCTTAACTTGCAGTGTGGGGCTCCAGAGGCCTTTAGGTCCAGGCTCCAAAATTACCTTGGTGCACCACTGGCCTCAATAGCCTATAGCAGCTAGAAGACCAAAAAAACAAAACAAAACAAAACAAAACAAAACAAAAACACTCTCTGGCACTTGGGGGAGACTCAATGGCAGGAGGCTTTCTGGGAAATGCGTCAGCAGATAGATAAATAGATCAAACAAGGCTGCATGATCAACCAGAAACAAATTTGGAACGTCACCATTAGTTCAACAGTGTTTTCCCTGAGATCATAGTTCTGGCAGTGAACTATATAACTATACAAATATAGTTATATTTATCTTTTTATATAACTCTCAGACGTACCTGTTGCTAATCCCATGTGTGGCAGCTCTTGTGAGAGTTCACAAGCAACTGCCGGATAGGATATTGATGGGGACAGGGAGAAAATATCTATGCCAGCCGGAGGTGGCGGTGGCGGGCCGACTTGGCCACCGTGAGCAGGAGGCAGCAGTGGCCCGGGCCGGCTGCAGGTGGAGGCGGCAGGCCAGCCACAGGGACGAGGCGGCGGTGGGCCAGCCCAGCTGCAAGGAGGAGGCGACCACTGCTGAGAGTTGGTGGGCAGGTGGGAGGAGGTGGAGAGTCAGCTTACTCTGCGCCCAGCCCCGCTAGTAACTATATATTTTTAGTTATAGATTTAACTCTATAAATATTCACCATATTAATATTGGGGATGTGAGTGTGAATGCACTGTATATTGTGAAGTGTGTGCATGTTGTGTGTGTGTCTATGTGTGTATATATAACAGTGAGGGGCCCATTTTAAAATCTCGTCTCTGGGCCCACTCCAACCTTGGAAGGCCTCTGCTCACAAGTAATCTGGATTCTATGCCATCCATGTTAGCAAATTGGCCTTTCTGTGTGTATGCTTGCGGCCATTTATTTATTTATTACATTTATATCCCGCTTGCCCTAAAAAGCTCAGAGTGGCTTACAGCATTCTTTAAAATGAATAATCCTTCCCAAAAGGGCTCACAGCCTTTTAGCTGGATCCAGACTGCTCTGGGAGCTATCAAAATGATAACTTTTGCTGACTGTGTGTACAATCCACCTTCACCCAGTCATCTATTTGACTGACCTCACATTGTAATAATGATTTAGATAGTTAGGAGTTGTCACTGACCTCAAAATGAAATTCCAACTGCTCAAGAAAAAGGGTGGGCAGGTGAAACAGCAGGGTTTTTTTTTTGAGGGGGGGTTGGGTTTCTTTTTAACAAACCAAGTTGAAGTGTTGGTTTCATCTAATGAATACTCAAATTGAATTCCCAGCCTTGGAGAACTTGGCATCTGATTCATAATAGTTTAATTGGCTTTAAATCTATGTGCTCTGTTTTAATTTAATTTATGTAATTTGTCCTCAGGAAACAAAAAGGAAAGGCCCAGGACTGTCACATATCCAATAAAGTAATATGCCCTGCAGCATGTGATGCATTATTAACCTGCTTCAAGTTATGTAATTTTATATGATACTGTATAAACAAAATCAAAAATGTGTTTACTTTTCTGACATTTGGTTCATGGTATTTCGATTTGAATCATTTCAAGTTTTTTTAAAGCACCAGTGAAAGGAACTAGAGTGTCCAGACCTTGAGCAAATGCAGTGTTAATGATGAATTATAATAGGCCATGCAGTTTTGCTTTTAAGAAATGTTCAGACTAAAAGCAAGCTTTCATTAAACTTCCTCAGTGTGAATAATATTTGGCTGAGCTGTACTATGGGGGATAAAAAAAGGACCAGGAGGGTGGCATTATAACAAGAGACCACATGAAGTGGGTGGTGAATCATTTGATTAGTAAGACACAATCGACCCAGATGAAATTAAATGCCCATAATTCAGTGCATGAGCAGATGCTTTGTTTGCATCAGGTCCCAAATTCAATTTTATGTAGAGGAATTCTGGTAACACAAGGCTTGGCTCCAGGTTTTGGGAGGTACTTGACAAAATGTCCACTGTGGACTCCCCTCTACCTTGATGCACCCCCAAGATTTTTGGTGGGGCTTACCTTGACATTGTTGGAGGTTTCTCCAGGTGCTTCCTCAAATGAGAGCTTTCCCCCAGAGATCACTCCTATGATACAGGGGCCTCTGGGAGAAAGTTCTCATTTGTAGATGGGATGGCAAAGAGGAGGCAACAATGGGATCATTCAGGGGTGTAACTACTATTAGGCAAGGGGAAGCAGCTGCCTGGGGGCCCCCACGCCTCGAGGGGCCCCCCAGAGGCAATTCACATGTGAAGTATGTGTGTGTGTATCAGCGAGGGGCCGTTTTAAAATTTTGTCTCTGGGCCCACTCCAGCCTTGTTACGCCCCTGGAATCATTCTGTTGCCACCGCCTCACAGTTGGGTGCAGGTGTTCTGGGATCAGCTGTGGGTACAAGTGGTCTGGGTGGGACCAGCAGTAGGCCTTCGGCAGCTCTTTGAGGATGCTGATCCTGCGACAGGGCCTTCTCTGTGATTGCTTTGGGATGCTCTCCTGGTAGGTGTCCATTCTCTGACTTCCTTAGCTGTCTTTTAAAAGGATCTCGTTGTTTATTCAGGCCTCAGCTCTATCTGGGTTTCTGGTCTCTCTGTTCTGCGACTGCTCTGTCTCTATATTTTATGGTTGCTGCTCTGTGTGTATTTTTATTTTGTTTTGAATTGATTTTAATGTCATTTTATTTTGGATTTTATGGATTTTATTGTTGTATTTTAAATTTTGTAAACTGCTTGGGGGGAATTTTTTTTATGAAAGGCAGTATAAAAACCAAACTATAAATAAAATAAATGCCAGCCCCACTTGGTAGCAGAGATGGGAAAGACCTCTGCACAAATTGTTGGAAGGGTCCCTATCAGTCAGAGTAAACAATATTGGACCCAATGGGCCAATGTCAAATCAAGGCAGCTTCACATGTCCATAAGAACTGTTAAATCTGATTGATTTCATGGACCATGGCTATCAAGGCAGCTTAAGGCTGCAATCCTAAGGACACTTACCTGGGAAGAAGCCCCACTGAAGACAATGCAACTTATTACCGATTAGGCATGCATAAGCTTGCAGTGTAAAGAGCTTCGTATTGGCCAGATCACTCCCGTGGGTCAGTTTCAAACTTTGGAGAGAAGGGAGGCGCCACTCCTGCTTCCACGGGGACCTATTAAACCTGCAAAGCACAAAGTTAGAACAGTGCATTTATATGCTGTCAGGGTAATGAATCACCTATTCATTTTAACATCTCACAGTGTAAATATCAAAAGGAGTTTCAAGATTCTCCTGGCATAGTATTTTCTTTTGTAAAACAGGTGTCATTAATCTCAAGTGCTGTAGCAAGCCATAATCTCCTCCTGCCACCCCGTGTGCTCGCTGACTGTGTGGGAGGATGCCTGCTGCCTTGTTTATCTGTTTGGAATATACTCCCACAGTACAGTGCTTTTAAAATAATGTCTTTCTTCCTGCTACCTGTTTACTTTGAGGGATAGCTTTTTGTTGTTGTTGCTGCTGCCTCTGGTACCTCCTCTAAACTGTATTCTCTCCCCCACCCCCTTCTTCCATAAGCAGAGCTGTTTCTCCCAGCAGGTAACCATCAGGAGAGCTATTGAGCAAGTTTAGTGTGGAAGGGACTGCCAATGTTTCGAAACTGGAGAATGGGCCGAAGGCACATGCGGTTCTGTGGCTGAAACTAAGCAGATGGGAGACTGACTGGGGAACGAGGTGTAAGCTGTTCTGAACTCTTCAACAGAAGACTGTTGAATCAGTTCAGTTTTGAATTGGTTCAGTTTTGAACCGAACCTGCCTGGCCAGTTCTGTGCACATCCATATCTTTCTCCATAGCCTCCCATTCATTACCTGTTATACCTGGTCCTCTGTGCTTGTGGGTATTGTTGAAGCAGAGCTGTGTAAGTCACACCTTCCAGTGCCTTTGCTAAGGAGCCTTGGGACTCACAGGCCTAGTACTGTGTTGAGCTTTAAAATACGTGGGAATAATTCCCATTGAACTTAGTGGGATTTACTTCATCATAAACATGCATAGGATTGTGTTGTAAGTCTTCTTATCTTGTCTTGGCTGGAGGAAGAGTGTTGAGAATGGCAAAACAATCTTCTGATTGAGTCTGGGTACCATTGGCAAAGAAACACCCATCCCAACACTCTGGTTTGAAACACTCTTGTGATAATCTCACTCCAGCACTGCTAGCCTACTACATCAATCCATCATGCAGGCTCTGTAAATATACAGCAGAACATATCTCTATGTATAATATAAGTAAAAGTTATGGAGGTGGGGGCAATAATTAGTCTTGAAGCCCTTGGTCTAACTGGTGGCTTAGGGCCTGAAAAGACCTATAACTGGTCAGTTATCCACTCTTGAGAAACCTCCAGACTTAATTACAACAATGTGTCCAACACTGTGTGGAGCTGCCTTTGTGGACTGCTTGGATACTACAGCCACTAAGCTATAAACTGGTACTAAACTCTGAGATCAAATCTCGCCAGTGCTTGAATAGCTGAAGTGGTCTCCATTCCATGTCAAAATACCTTTAAAGCCCTACACTGCATGGGACTTGAAGACCTGAACAAATGCTTTCTCCCATACCAATCTGTTCATACAGTTGAAACTTGGAAAATTAGAATATCGTGCAAAAGTCCATTAATTTCAGTAATGCAAATTAAAAGGTGAAACTGATATATGAGACAGACGCATTACATGCAAAGCGAGATAAGTCAAGCCTTAATTTGTTATCATTGTGATGATCATGGCGTACAGCTCATGAAAACCCCAAATCCACAATCCCAGAAAATTAGAATATTACATGGAACCAAGAAGACAAGGATTGAAGAATAGAACAATATCGGACCTCTGAAAAGTATACAGTGTACTGTGCTTGATTGGCCAGCAAACTCGCCTGACCTGACCCCATAGAGAATCTATGGGGCATTGCCAAGAGAAGGATGAGAGACATGAGACCAAACAATGCAGAATTGCTGAAGGCCGCTAATGAAGCATCCTGGTCTTCCATAATACCTCATCAGTGCCACAGGCTGATAGCATCCATGCCACGCCGCATTGAGGCAGTAATTGCTGCAAAAGGGGCCCAAACCAAGTACTGAATACATATGCATGCTTATACTTTTCAGAGGTCCGATATTGTTCTGTTCTTCAATCCTTGTCTTCTTGGTTCCATGTAATCTTCTAATTTTCTGAGATTGTGGATTTGGGGTTTTCATGAGCTGTACGCCATGATCATCACAATTATAACAAATTAAGGCTTGACTTATCTGGCTTTGCATGTAATGCGTCTGTCTCATATATCAGTTTCACCTTTTAATTTGCATTACTGAAATTAATGGACTTTTGCACGATATTCTAATTTTCCGAGTTTCACCTGTACACTGTGATCTCCAGAGGCCCTTCTCTAGATTTCCCTGCTATCTTAGGTAAGGCAGATGGTGACTAGGAAGAAGGCCTTCTTGGCTGTGGCTGGCTGCCCACCTGTGGAACTCTCTCCCCCCAAGGTGTTGCACCTGGTGCCTTCTTTGTTGTCTTTTAGATATAGGTCACGTTCAATAGGGGAGGTGCTGCAACTCAGTGTAGCCTATGCTCTGCTTGTAAAAGGTCCCAGATTCATTCGGGTAAATATCTTTTTAATTTCCTAGGCTTTTTAACCTTGAAGCATAATGTTTTATTTATTTACTAGCTGGGCCAGGTGCAGAGCATCTGTGCCTATAGTTTGCCGCCATGGACACTCCGTGCCACTCCCCACTGTCATTGTCACCATTTCCTCTGCCCGCCGCCATTTCCCCCTACCTGCCCACATTCGCTGCCGTTTTTTCGCCTGCCCGCTGCCTCCGTCATTTTCTTCCTGCCTGCCCACTGCTGTTCACTGCTGTTTTTTCTGCCTGCTGGTTGGTTGTCCAGCTGGCTTGCTACCGCTGCCACCATTTACTTCCCTCCCGCCCATCGCTATCTGGCAGCTGCTCTCATGAGAATCTGCATACACACACACACACACACACACACACACACACACACACACACACCATGGAACACAACACAGGGTAGCATCAAGAAAACACTAATCTAAAAGTCTGGATTAAGAGCCATGATTTCACTTGCTTTCTAAAAGCTGTAATGGCGACTGAATAGTGACTGTAATGGAGTGAGCAGATGCCCCCTGGGAGTGCATTCCAAAACCTGGGAGCAATAACTGAGAAGGCCCTGTCCTGCATGCATAACAGCTAGACCTATAGAGCAGAGTCGGCATGCAGAGCAGAGCCCTCTCTGATGACCGGGTCAATGGGCCGAAACTCTTGGGAGCAGGCAGTCCCTCAGTCCCTCTTGGGAGCAGGCAGTCCCTCCTGGGCCCAAACTGTTAAGGGCTTTAAGAGTCAAAACCAGCACTTTACATAAGAACAGCCCGGCTGGATCAGGGTCAAGGTCCATCTGGTCCAGCATCCTGTTTCACACAGCAGCCCACCAGATGCGTTCAAGAAGCTCACAGGCAGCGGGTGAGGACTTGCCCCCATTGCTGCCCTGCAACTGGTATTTAGCGGCAACTTGCCTTTGAGGCTGGAGGTGGCCCATAGCCACCAGACTAGTAGCCATTGACAGACCTGTCCTCCATGAATTTGTCTAAGTCCCTTTTAAAGCCATCCAAGCTGCTGGCCATCACTACATCCTGTGGCAGGATTAATTCCATAAATTAATTATGCACTGTGCTCAGTTTAATTCCTTTTGTCGGTCCTAAATTTCCCGACCTTCAGTTTCATGGGATGACCCCTGGTTCTAGTGTTGTGAGCAGGAGAAAAAATTATCTCTGTCCACTCTCTCTACTCCATCCATAATTTTGTACACCTTTATCATGTTTCCCCATAGTTGCCTCTTTTCCAAACTAAAAAAAGCCCCAGATGCTGTAACCTTGCCTCATAAAAAAGGTTCTCCAGGCTCCTGATCACCTTGGTTGCCCTCTTCTGCAACTTTTCCAGTTCTACAATATCCTTCTTAATGGCTGGTCTGGCTGAATCAGCATGTGTGGTCCGTGCACAGCCCTAGTCAAAAGGCACACCTTATTGTTGCTTTCTTTTGTGGTTTGATCATTCTGTAGTGTTTTATCTATTTGTGTGTGTGTTCAATTTATTGTTTTTATTATGTTAAGCACACTGGAAATTTGTATAATGAAGGGCAATAGCAGTGTGCACAAAACCAGGTTTCCCAGTTTGGTTTGAGTTGAAATTGGACTTGAACTGAACCGGGCATGTTAAAAATGGCTGCCACCAGTGAAGAGAAGCCCAGAACAGGCCAAAAATGGCCCAGAACTGGCTGAAAATGGCCCAAACTGGGCCATTTTGAGACTGGGTGAGGCCGTCAGTGGGAAGGGGAACCACTGGAGACCACCACCACCCCGCAGGCAGTGAGTGGGTTTAAAATATATATATATATAATTGTAACATTAGAACCCCTGAACCAGCCCCAAGCCAGCCAGGGGGCTTTGGCTCGACCTCAAGCTGAACTGGGCCCAGTCTGGCTTGAGAGTCCGGACCAATTTGATAGTGAACTGGCTCAAGGTTGAGCCAGTTCACACACCCCTAAAACACAGTACTGCATAGAAATATTTGAAATAAATCAATCAATTTTCTCTGATCTAAGTTGGGTTGTACTAATCTTGTTTATTTTTTTGTTTTGGTTTAGAGCTGTTTTTGCATTTTTAAGAGAGAGAGAGAGGAGGGAAATGAAGAAAGAGAGAATGCAGAGATAGTAGGGGGGAAAGAGAGGAAGAAAAACAGACATAACATTTATTTCATTTCAGTGGGATTTCTCAGTTGCTGCTGCTTAATAAAATTTGCCGACTGCTGTTTTTTAACCTTGGATAGGGATTATCGAGCTGCATTTAGATTAAATGATTCATCATTGTATTTTGTTTTAGGCTATTGTTAGACACCCTGGTTACTGTAATAGGAAGGTGGGGTACACATCCTGGGTAAAAACAGAGTACAGTAGCTCTCCAGATAATATCTAAGGGTGAGCCCGGCTTCACAATTTACATAGCAAGTCATACTGAACACTGGTTCAGGAAATGGGTCAGAGACTCAATGAAGCTCTGACAGCTCTGTGGTTCCCAAATGAATGTTTGCATATTTGTGGCTTCCCCTTCTGCATTATGCTCTTGCCCTGTGCACGGCCATGTTCGGTAGGGAAGGGGCTGTAGTTCAGTGGTAGAATTACTGCATCTGCTTTGCAGGCAAAGTTCCCAAGTATGTCTGTGAAAAGGCTCTGTGTATGAAACCCTGGAAAGCCATTGTTAGTCATGGCAGCCAGTACTGAGCTAGATGGACCAATGGTCTGACTCAGTATAAAGCAGATTCCTGTGTTCAACAAGAAGCATAACTAAAATGTCATTGAGATTGTTACCTCCTTGTTAGGGCTGGCATCGAAATTTCACACAAAGTGAAATTTGAAGCAGATTTCAGGGTTCCTTCCAAAGCAAAATGGAGAACTTTCAAGGGAATTTGGACCATAGCTCGATGATAGAGCATATGCTTTGCATGCAGAAGGTCCCAGATACAATCCCTGGGATCTCCTGCCTGAAACCTTGAAAGAGCTTTATGATACAATACAATACTGAGCTAGATGGACCAATGTTCTGACTCAGTATAAGGCAGCTTCCTATGTTCCAAGGGAAGCCAAACGGCTTTCTATAAGGCAAGTGACATTTCTCAGAGGGCAGGGTTTTAAATATTCCTACTCTGGATGTAAGATTGCTTGGGGGATTAGAGGGGGAAGCAGGTAGTTTTACCAAACCTGAATTTAAATCCAAAACTGTTACAGAAAGGATTATTTTTAGTGAGCTGAACCTGCACATATAATATCTTGGGTCCTTTGAACCAGAACAGGAACTGAACCCCTAAACACAAAGGTGGTAACTATTTGCTCAAAATAAGTGGTTCAGTAGTCAGGCACTCATCTTTCAGTTGCATGATGAATGTTTTATTTTCCTAGTTTTTAGCCTTGTGTATGTATTTTGTTTGTAAAATCACTTTTAAAACCCAGAACTAAACAGCTGAAATATATATATATTCATCTGATAGAGTGACATTGCAAGCAAAAGAGTTTCATATTATACATACATACATACATACATACATATTATTCCGCATAAAATGTATCTAAACCAGTTTCAACCCAGTTCAAAATGCTTGAACCTGTTACTGATGTTTTTTTGTTACGGAAACTGGAAAAGAAATACAGATTAACCTGTTTGCAACCAAGCATAATTTTTAATGGTTTGATTCCCTGGGAAGAAGGCTAGTGACTGGCCCCAGCCAGTCAATACTGCTGTTTTTTCCTTTGGAACTAGAAACTAGAGATTGTTTAATGCATTAAATGGGCATTAAATGTGGTGAAATCAAGGTACACGAGGAGGTACACATTCATTAAATCTGGTGAGATCACTTTCCAGTTCCACTAAATGTACATCTCTCTGTAACCAAAAAAGAAGCAAGAGAAGGAAAAAGATAGACATTTACAGTAAAAATAATAAATTAAAAGTGGTTTCCATATTTCAGTTTGGGGCAAGAGGTGCGTCCTGGATCAGAAAGGTTTGAAGACTCCTGCTGTAACTTACTGTGAACTGTATTTTGTTCTCTTAGAAGCCGCAAATCTAAACTGCATAACTTCATTTGTCATATGAAGCTAATAAAGAGTACTCTGCCCTACCATTTTCTGCAATGGTTGCCTAAATTATGGAGTTGGCCCTTTGGAATAAAATTATGGAATTAAGCACTCCTTAGTTTACAGGATAAGTGTCCATTCCCCTGTTGGCCATGGCTGGTGTTTTGTGTAGTTGGCACCATTTTTCAAAAAGTGAATTTTGAAGTCAATTTTGAAGTTGACTTCAAGTTCATTCCAAGGAGAAAGGTCTGAGAACTTTCAAGTGAAGCCAAATGACTTTCTGTTAGACAAGTTACATTTCTAGTGGTGTTTCTGCACTTTCCTAGTATTTAGAAGAAAATGTGTTTGTCCTCATCTGGATGTCCAGCACTTGCTAATAAATGATAGGCATTACACGGTAGCTGCAAGCAAATTAACAGCATTGGCTTCCAGTTACAGTGCAATGCCCACAGTATATTATCTTGCACAGGATATAGCAGACTATCCTGCACAGACTTATTTAAATGTGAGAAGTGTGGAAACTATGATTTTTAAAAAGTAGCTAATCCTGTAATGTGAAATGTGATATGTCTGATGAGACTGACTTTGAGCAGGAAGGTTTAAGTTTGAAAGTGAAATTAAAATATGTTTTCCTTCCAATCTAATTGCTAACCAATAGTTTTATGTACATTGTAGGATGTCATAGTGATTGCCTTGGATAACTAGTTTTTTCAGACCCCCCCCCTTTTTTTATTTTACTGGAAATTAAAATAAACCTCCATTAAAATATAACCTTTAAGCCTATTGCTTATTTGTGTACGTATTAGCATTATATATGGTGTTTCTCCGTAATGTTGCTACTAAACCAAATATACTATATTCTCATGACAACACCTAATTTAAAATACGTTATTATAAATACTCATGCATTTGCTCCCCAAGGCATTAAAAGTGAGTACAAGGAATTATGAGTGTAGTGCTGATAGACAAAGAAGAGGTGGGTGATGTTTTCTATACTTCTGGGATATGGCCGATTATTGCCAAGTTGGTTCCCAGTTGCAGGCTAATATTGGTGTATAAATATACAAATAGACCTAAACTCTTGACTTCATGAACAATTTAATGCAGAAGCAAAACCTTGAGGAGAAAAAATGGTTGCACACTATACACATTTTTATTGCCTACTCTGCGCCAGGAGGAGCCCCTGGTGGCGCAGTGGTAAAACTGCCGCCCTGTAACCAGAAGGTTACAAGTTCAATCCTGACCAGGGGCTCAAGGTTGACTCAGCCTTCCATCCTTCCGAGGTCGGTAAAATGAGTACCCAGAATGTTGGGGGCAATATGCTAAATCATTGTAAACCGCTTAGAGAGCTCCGGCTATAGAGCGGTATATAAATGTAAGTGCTATTGCTATTTCCTGCACAATGCTCCCATTCATTATTTCAGTACATTGTTGATCTCTCTACCCAATCACCTTAAGCAGTCACTTTCAGGAAGGAGAGCTGGTCTTGTGGTAGTAAACATGAATTCTCCCCTTTGCTAAGTAGGGTTCGCCTTGGTTTGCATTTAGACAGATGACTACATGTGACCACTGTCTGCTGTAAGATATTCGAGGATGGGACCATGGCTCAGTGGTAGAGCACCTGCTTGCATACGGAAGCTCCCAAGTTCAGCCCCTGACATCTCCAGGTTGGGCTGGAAAAGACTCCTGTGTGAAACGTTGGAAAGTCACTGCCAGTCAGTATTGACAATACTGAGCCAAATGGACCAATAGCAGACTCAGTCTAAGGCAGTTTCCTAAGTGTAAGCACACTTGCCTCCAAATTAGGCAAAAACTGTACGACATTCAGCATTGACGTAACTAGGGGAGGCCATGTGTGGCTCTCCAGATCCCATCATCCCCAGCTGTAATAAACTGTAGTTGGGGATGATGCAAATTGTAGTCCAACAACATCTGGAGAACTGCATGCTACCTACCCTGGGCTAAACTCTTAAACCAGACTGCTGCAAACAAAATGGATCATGCATTTCTGTATGTTGCAAGAAAAGAAAAGAAAGTAAGTCATTTTGTGGCGAACATTTTAGTCCAAAGTCAATGGGTCTATTGACTGCCTAAATCTACTGAGTGAAAGCAGTTCCCAGATGGTGGAATAAACAACAGAATAATGCTCCTCACCCAATGGCCTAGAGGGGATGCATTTCATGTTCTTTAAATACAGTTCACTCTTGGAATGTTTAGAGCTGTCACCTGCTAGCCGTGGTCACCTGTATAAACATCCAATAAATTGTCAATCTTCTGCAAGTCTTCTTCCCTGTTAATAGGGTTCCATTATGCAGCCACCTGTTATAACAGATGGGAAGATGACAGTGCTTTTCCATCTCTCTATATTTTGAGTGCACCAATCATCTCTGGTGACTGTAAAACCAGTTTCATCAAGTAGGAGAGCTTCAATAGGAACACCTCTGCATATTAGCTACCACTGGAGGTGCATTCCTCAAAAGGCACTTGGCATCCTTGTCATGAACAACAACAACAAATATTTATATACTGCTTTTCAACAAAAGTTTTCAAAGCGGTTTACATAAAGAAATAACAATTAAATAAATAAGATGGCTCCCTTTCCCTGAAGGGCTCCCAATCTAAAAAGAAACATAATATAGACACCAGCAACAGTCACTGGAGGTACTGTGCTGGGGGTGGATAGGGCCAGTTACTCTCCCCCTGCTAAATAAAGAGAATCACCAGATTAAAAGGTGCCTCTTTGCCCAGTTAGCAGGGGTGGTACCAATGGAAGACACCCTGTGGTACCAATGGAAAATGTTTTTGCTATTGATAAGAAAGGCAAGAGGGAAATGCTAAGGAAGAGTAGAAATATGTATTTCTATTGTACCAGATGTGTTGTGGCAGGGCCGCACAACTTTGGCCCTCCAGCTGCTCTTGGACTACAAGTCCCATCATCCCCAGCCATAGTGATCAATAGTCAGGGATGTTACCATGAGAGCCTGTTTGGGGGCTCCCCAGAACACCCCTACAGGGGCTACAGGCTTGTAGTTCCCACATTTGCTGCTCAGATCCCACAGGACCATGAGATCTCCATTTTGGTTCACATGAGCTAACTCATAGGGGATGTCACTTTGGCATGCAGTTTAGGATGATAGCTCTCAGGTCAAGTTTAACTTCTGGACTGCAGGTGTGCCTCCCTGCATTTGCCTCCTTGATTGCTTTCAGTTGAGGAATGCCAGAGTAGACATGATTGAATCAGCACTATTCTTTTCAAGAATCGGCCAAGTTTCTCCCAATGTTGGCACAGTGGATTAGGTCACAATATCACCTCCTCAGAAAGGCGCGATACAATAGCAGATCATCTCCTCTGCTAACATGTATGCTAATGTTTTGCTCACGGCACGGGAAGCTAGCTTGTTTTCATTTTAGTTACTCCCAGTTATGCGAAAAAACACAAGAGATAAACTCTGATGTATCCATTTTGTTCCTCCCTACATGGACATTTTAGACCTTTCTTAGCCTTTGTGCAAGAAGAGGCCCACTCCTCATAACTGAACAGAACAATGTTTCATTCTTTTCAAGGTGCATTCAGCATAATGCCTTCAGTCAAGATTTTTCCAATAAGAGATCAAGACACAATCAATCCGTGTGTCTCCCGGGTCACTCGTGGCTCTACCCCAGATTCACAAGGTGTTTCCTCCTCGGATCAACCAGGCTTTTTCTATGTTTTGGCACAGGTGCCTCCATATTGTCCCACTCCCCCCTTCTTGCCTTCCTACCTGCCTTGGAGAAGAGAAGCCTCTTGGTAACAACCGAGCTGCAAGCATTCACAACATTCCTCTGGGAAGGATCAAGGTAGTATAACCCGTGCTCTCAAACCTCTTACTCCCTTTCCTCTCATTCCTTCTAAAATCCAAAACTGTCAATTTCTCTCTTGTCAGCCTTGAGTGAACTTAATCCAGAAACTCAAGCCAAATTATCTCTTTGTAAACTGTAACATAGTCCTTTGTAAATTGTTGGTCTTACTACGTACCATTACTTACTACTACTATTTACAAACTGCTTTTCAATGTTTCCAACGCAGTTTACAAAGAAAAATAAAGAATAAATAAATAAGATGCTAGTTTGTGTTAGTTTCATATTGTTGCCCATTAACCATTATTTTCTCCTCCTGTACCCCCAAACCCTCCAATAAAACTTATTCTATTTTTGAACTTTAACCTCTCCATTCTGTTCTTTCTGTGACCAAAGCTATGCATAAGTTTACTCTGAAGGTGGAACTGCTCCATTTCAAGCTCACTATTTCTCCCACACAAGCCTAAAACATAGCTCAGGGTCCCTGCCAATTCCCCAGAAACAGTTCCATTTACAGGGATGATGGGGCTTGAAGTCCTACAACAGCTGGAGGGGTAAAGTTGTACAGCCCTGTATTATGCTGAAATTCATTCTTACTGGAGGTGGACAAAATAAGATGGACTGGTTCACACCACACTGACTTATTGCTGTTTGCTGTGTCAAGTGAATGGCAACGAGCCACCCTGCCCCTTTTTGCTGGCTCCCTCCTTAGAGGGCGCCAGCACTGATACCGCCTCATCTCCTCACTGATCCCAGGCCCCGCCTCCTATGCCCAGGTGCCTCCCTCTTCTTCCTTGTCACCTGCTTCAGTGGCTGGGACACCCTGCCACTGCTGGCTCTTTGTGTGGCAAGCCCCATGGGAGGCAATGTGGAGTGTGCTTTGTAGCACTAGCTGCCTGGAATCTTCATTGCCACTGCATTCACTCTCTCTCTCTCTCTCTCTCTCTCTCTCTCTCTCTCTCTCTCTCTCTCACACACACACACACACACACACACACACACACACACACACACAGAGAGACACACACACAGAGAGACACACACACACACACACACACACTGCTGCCCACTCTCCTAGTAGAGCCAAACTTGTCAAGAACACTCTCTCTCTCTCTCTCTCTCTCTCTCTCTCTCTCTCTCTCTCTCTCTCTCTCTCTCTCTCTCTCTCTATATATATATATATATATCCCGTCACATATTAGAAGGGACCATTTGGAAATTGCTTATTCTGTACATTTCCTTCTTTGAAATGAAGGGTATTTTTAGCTGACTGAACACCCAGTGATGGGATCTTCATATGACAAATGCCAGTGATCCTAATACAGCCAGTGATTATAAGTCTCTCTCTGTGCATGGGGAGGATAGCTTTACTCTCCATGTAAATCTAGTTGGAGTTTTTTCATGAGTACGTCACAGTATAGGGCTACTTTTAATTATGTCTGATTCAGAATGAAGATGTGAGAGGGGTACTACTATAATGATGTTGGCCACTTTCTTTTACAGAAACTAATAATTGGAGCACTGTAGACCTTGAAAAATATAATCCTTAATCTTTATTTGAAGAGCTAAAGTGAGAGGAGATTCAGGAGCCCTCCAACTTGCAATAGGTTTGGTATGTAATTCAAATACTCTAGGCAAGACCAATGTTGTTTTGCTGCACAATTCAAGAACCCCAGTTTGCTTGGAAGTAAAATCCATTGATTTCTATCGTACTTTGTGTCAAGAAGTAGTCCTAAGGAATCTGAATGTCACTGAGGGGGGAATGAACCACATTAAATTTGAGTCTCCCCATTTCATTACAATTCTTCAAGGAGAAGCTCTATAATGAGGATCAGAAAGGCACAAATAGCTAAAAATCCATGTTTTATTAAATATAATAAATGTAGGACCAACAAAAGGAAGTGCTTTTTCACACAGCTTAGGGGCTTAGACAAATTCATAGAGGACAAGTCTATCAATGGCTACTAATCTAGTGGCTACACCTCCAGCCTCAGAGGCAAGATGCATCTGAATACCAGTTGCAAGGGAACAACAGCAGGAGAGAGGGCATGCCCTCAACTCCTGCCTGTGGGTTTCTCAGAGGCACCTGGTAGGACACTATGGGAAACAGGATGCTGGCCTAGCTATGCCTTTGGCCTAGTTCTTATGTCCTTATGTTCTTAAGTTCTTATTTTACTAGTATTAGAAATACTAAGTATTAACTTTTGACTTCCAAAAATGCATAATTTAATGTGATTTTATTACTATGCTTCTAGGGTAGCATCTAGACCAGGGCTGCTCAACTGGTCCTCCTGCAGATGTTGGCCTACAATTCCCATAATCCCTGGCTATTGGTCATTGTGGCTGGGGATTATGGGAGTTGTAGTTAAAAAAACAGCTGGGGGGGGGCGGCTAAGCTGTGCAGGCCTGATCTAGACCCAGTTAGTTATGGCTAAGCACCATAATTTGAAATCAGTGAGGCAAGCTAGACATAAACTAAGTCCCATTGATTTCAATAGGACTTAGTCTTGATGCTACCCATTGTTCTATCGGCATTTCTGATTAACTTTCTTGCCACAGACACTTCTGTATAATAAGAAACTCAGCACACACTGTTTCATTAGTCGCACAGTGTTAAAGAAATGTCTATTGAACATTTTGCCACACATCTGATGATAATGCACTGAATCATACTGATTTGGAGCCAACCACTATAAGTAGAGTTTCACTTTTTGAATGGAGCTCCCCTTCTACCCCATTCGTGCTGCAACCCCAAAAGCTAGTTGGGGGGGAGGGGTTGCAGCAGGAAGTGGCTGCTGTTCAAAGCCAGGGACCCACTGCCCTTGCTCATACAAGAGTGTCTTTGGATCCAAGCCATTTTTTGTCAAATCAACATCATAAACACTATCCCCTATTAATCTTCACATTCACCTGATAAAGCAAATCTATAGCACTGATGCAGGAGTTGGGAAAGTGGCTTGTCTAACAACGGTGTTGAAATTTAAACTGAGGCATTTTAGTCCTTAACCAGGGCTGCACAAGTTCAGCCCTCCTGCAGATGCTGGACTTCAGCTTCCATAATTTCTGAGTATTGGCCACTATGGCTGAGTATTATGGAGCTGTGGTCCAGAAACAGCTGGAGAGCCACCATTGTGCAACCCTGTTCTTAATCATGACATGATCCCCATGTTGGCGTTCTCTCTCTCTCTCTGACATAAAGACATAAAAGCCACCTTCAGCTTCAGTAACTGTTGTTGTTGTTGTTGTTATTTATTTGATTTCTATACCGCCCTTCCAAAAATGGCTCAGGGCAGTTTACACAGATAAAAAATAAATAAATAAGATGGCTCCCTGTTCCCAAAGGGCTCACAATCTAAAAAGAAACATAAGATAGACACCAGCAACAGTCACTGGAGGTACTGTGCTGAGGGTGGATAGGGCCAGTTACTCTCCCCCTGCTAAATAAAGAGAATCACCACGTTAAAAGGTGCCCCCTTGCCAAGTTAGCAGGGGTTAGCAGTTAGCAGTTGATCCGATTGAGTATAAATGTAATAATTAATAAATCACATTAATATCTTGCCTTTCCATTTTGACAGAAACATCGAAGGCAGCTTACACCAAAAATAAAAAAACGATACAGCAAGTAATAAACAAAAACCAATGAACCTCAAATCATATATATTTCTAGGCAAAGACAAACACCCTAGACATGTCCACTGAAAAGGCCCTCTTCCAGATGCCTCCCCTGCTGTCCTTAGACTCATGTGAGAGGAGGTAGGTCTTTAGGTATTTTGATCCGATGCAGACATTGATATAAGAAGGGAGTACCTTGTTCCCATCCAAAGCTGGCTTTGGTCAAAACTTTGGCTACAAATAATGAAATAGCATTTCCCCAATCCAAGAAGGGAGTATCATAAGCAGCCTCCATGCATGCAAATAATGCAGATGTGCATCTAGATGCACATCCTACTTGACTTTCAGTGCTCCATTGAACTGGCTGGATGAACACATCTTTGTATGTGGATGAAGAGCTGTGCATTCCCTTCTTTGGCCATGAGCTGCTGTATGACTCACTACCCACACAAGCAAACTGGGCTAGGGCCCATGATTACTCCATCACATACCAATTTTTGGAATCACACATTTGGGGAAATCACTCCCACTGAGAGCTTTAATAAGATACACAAGTCTTTCTTTTCATCTAACTTTTTTTTTTTTTACAATAGTATTGGCTTCTTCATAAAACTCTCTAAGTTTCAGAACAGAAATGTTGACCCCTTAGGTGACAGTGAGTGAGGTTCTTCTCTGCATGAATTCCCTGCCATGCATTTCCTTGACATTCTCTTCTCGGCTTTATCTGTAGGGGATTGAAGAAGGATCTCCAATGGCTGGCTGGCATTTGTAATCTAGAATTTCAGAAGTGACCCACAGTAGGACTGTGCTTGTTCTTATTATACACCATGGGATGCTTGGGTTTTTTTAAAGTAATATCTCTTCCAGCAATTTCTAATCACATTTTTTGTGTTGCTGAAACATCTGAGCAAAATTTCCGAGTTGCTTTATGAGGTTTTACTATGATCCAATCACAAATTACACTAGGTGAATGTTTCAAATAAAATCAAGAGAGTTTCAAAAGATAAGGTTATTGTTTTTGTTTTATACTTCTCCTTCCTCTAACTTCAAAGGAGAGATGTGTGAAAACCCCTGAGAAATTGTGTCAATCTATCAGAAATCTTGTGGCTTTCCTTGAAATATATCCATTTTGCCTGGAACCCCCAAATTTGCTTCAAAAGTCATTTCAGGCAAAATGTCAATGGCAAACTGCTGATGAAGCTCTTATAGTGAACAGGGGGAGAGCAACTGTCCTTATCCAATCCAGCACAGCACCCCTTCAGTGGTTGTTGCTGGTCTCTGTCTTACATTTCTTTCCAGATTGTGAGCATTTTTGGAACAGGGAAGCTTATTATTATTATTTGTTTCTTTTTCATTGCAAACCACTTTGAGAACTTTTGCTGACAAGCAGCATATAAATATTCATAGTCATAAGTGTCAACTCTACAAGAAGAGGGTGAGGGATTGGTCCAGGGGCGGAGCCACCATCGAGTGAATGGGTTCAAAGAACCTGGGCCGCCACCAATCAGGGGCTGCGAGCGCGGCCCCAGACATGCCCCCCATGTCTGACGTCAGATGTGGGGGGAGTTATTTCGGTCCCAAATGGGGCTGCACGGTCCGGTCTCGCTGCCTGGTCTTGCTCCTGGTCTTGCTGCCAATGCAGCAGGGCCGATCAATCTCCCTCCCAAAGAGGGCCGTGCGGCCCCATTTAGGAGAGAGATTGGCCCACGCTGCATTGGCAGCACAGCTGGAATGGCTCTTCCTGCCTCTAAGGCAGGGTAAGTCACTCCGGCCTATGCTGCCCAATGCAGTGTGGGCCAATCCCCTTTCAAACCTTCTCCAAGGTGGCAGGCAGGAATCTCTCTCAGCCCTGTCTTGGAGAAGCCAGGGAAGGAACTTGAAACCTTCTGCTCTTCCAAGAGCGGCTTCATCCCCTGAGGGGAATATCTTGCAGTGCTCACACTTCTAGTCTCCCATTCAGGGGTGGCTCGTGAACTCACCTCTGGGGGGGCGGGGGGGGCTTATTTAACTGTAAACGGAGCCGGTGCTCCATGCTGCCCAGCAGCCCCCGTGGCAGGGAATTGCCTCCGCCACTCACCTGGCCGCTGGCGGGGGCTTGCCTCCGTGGGAGCCAGGTGAGTGGTGGAGGCAATTCCTCGCTGCGGGGGCTGCTGGCTGGGCAGCATGGAGCACCGGTTCCGTTTACAGTTAAAGAAGCTGCCCGCCGCCCCCCCCCCAGAGGTGAGTTCACGAGCCGCGCCTGCTCCCATTCATATGCAACCAGGGTGCACCCTGCTTAGCTAAGGGGACAAGTCATGCTTGCTGCCACAAGACCAGCTGGGACAAACTGCTAGGTTTGCTAGGGCAACCCAACAAAGTACAGAGGGGGAGGGGCTCAGTAAGCTTTGTGAAGCTGTGGGCTTGGGTAACTCTTGCAAGGCTACAGGATGGTGGGGAGATATATTAGAGTGGGAGAAGGCTGGGCTAAGGAGGAGAATTGACTGGGCAGTGGAAGGCTGAACTTGGAAATGCAGAGGCATTCAAGAGAAGACAGCCCATGAGAGCAGGAAAGCAGGAAAAGGAGGCCAGCAAGGTGGAACAACCGGGACTCACACTAATATTCTGTGTGTATTATTGCAACATCTGGGACTGACAATCCCACACAATCTCCACCCCAAGAAAATATTTTATGTGTTTTATTAGCCTCTGAGAATCACATTTGTCAGCAATTCTTTTGGGGGGGAAAAGGAAGAAGGCATTATTGCACAGATGTGCAAAGCAAAATAACACAGCAAACCAGAAAGATATTAGACAACTAAAAACTAGAAAGTGGTAGCTAGTCATATTTCCCCCCCTCATCCAGGCAGAATGAATAAGAGATAGCAGAGCAAAAGGCAAAGAGAGGCACAAAGCCAGCTTGGCCCACACATTTAGCCAAGTTGGGATTAACTCAGATCTCTTCCTGCTTTCCTCTTTTCCATATTTTGTTTCACCTTGTTGGGACTTGCCAAGAATATTTGCCTCTGTTCAAAACAGTGAAATTCTGTCCATGCAAAAGCAAATAAAAGAGGAAAATGGGGAGCACCAGTAAATGGAAAACATAAGAAGCCTGAGGCTGGTGCTGAGCTGGAAGGCTTATTCTTACAAAGAAAACTTGTACATAAAAAGCCCTTATACAGAAAAACAAACTCTCTCTCAGGGGCAATGGAGTCAAATGTTCTTTTCTTCAAAGAGAACTCTCTTGGGAGTCTCTCTCTAGATGGTTTCTGTCCACAAACAGAACTTCTAGTTATGCCTATACAGACTGCCAGATTTTCTCAGTATAGATGGTAATGGTCAGGGTGTTCAAAGAGCCCAGCCATGAGCCAAAGAAGGACTGCACAAGCCCTCCAGAGTTCATGCAACTAGCCAAAACACAAAACAAAACACAACCTGGCTGGGAAGGTGCTCCAGAGGACTTGCAAAGGCCCTCTGATGTTCAGGCCATGCCCACATGCACATAATGTCATGCACAAGGGGTGTCACTGATTGCTGCTTAGATCAGTTTTAATTCTATAGACTCCAAATGCAACAGAGATCCAAATCTAACATGAAAGCACTGAAGTGGTATGGTCCATTCATATGACTTTCATGTACCACCTCTATTTTCATATGAGAAGTCACTTTGCTAAAAGGACTCCATGCAAAGGACTCCGTGTAAGTATATGCCATTGAGAAGACTGGCTTTAAAACCCTTCCCATATGTAATCTGAGGTTCTATCCCCTTCTTCCCTGACTGAAATTATTCCCCATACTTATTCTTTTTATAGTTTACACACACACACACACACACACACACACACACACACACACACACAGTGTTGCTACTGCTGAACTAAACATATTTTCTGTTGAAGGTTTAACCATGTGTATGCCCACATGCCTTATTATTATTTGTTAAATTCTGTAGCTATGTTATTACACTAGGCAGAAGGTGCTTCAATACATTCTGGCTAGTGGAATGTGAAGAGGTAAACACAGATGCGAGAACCCCAGAGGACTGTGACACCAGGTGTCAGTTTCAGTTAATAGCATGCAAATAGGTTTCCAAGGTAGCTCTAAGAACTTTTGGAAGGGGGAGGGGGAAACAACCCAACCTGATAGTAAGGTGATACAGTGCAGTTATAAGAAGTGCTAAGGTGTGCAATGTTTTTTTTTAAAAAAAAAATCTACATACAGGCCTGCAAATTCAAATGAATTGAGATGGAAAGGAGATCTGGCTGCATTCACATGTAACACAGAACCATGGGTCCAATGGATATGTGGTTGATTGCCTCCCAACCCCTCCACCACTCTCCCATCTGCATTTAGATGTGCTGGAGAGTGTCCTCTCTGCAGTCAGCAAGATTGAAGAGAGGTGAGGGAGCTGGCTATGTGGGCTTCCTTCTTGCTTGAATGATAGCCTGCACAGCCAATTAAGGAGGGAGAGAGGGAGACGCTGCCTCCCTCAACTCCAGACCAGCTGAATGCAGCCTTCAATGATGTATTTGGACAGCAGGTAGGCTCCATGGACCGTAGTTTGGAGCAGCGAAACTCATAAAAACTGAGGGTTCAGATTGAAGATGTGCTTCTGATGGGACGGGAGTTGCATGAGTTCAGACATAACAGTAAATTAACCGTGGGTCTCTGCAACTCTGGTCCCTCATTATGTGCAAATGTGGTTATTATGTTTTATTTACTTATTTACTTACTTATTTACGTATTTATTTGTTTTTTTATTTATTAAAACATTTCTATACCACCCAAAACTTATGTCTCTGGGTGGTTTACAACAGAATAAAAAAAAAGTAAAACATTCATTAAGACAAAAATGGGGGGGGGGACACACATTACAACAATTTAAAATTTTTAAAATAATACTTTAAAACAGCAATAAAACAATTAAAACAACATTAATTAAAAGCCTGGGTGAAGAGATGTGTTTTTAAAGACTTTTAAAAAGCTATCAGAGAAGGGGAGGCTCTTATTTCACTAGGGAGTGCATTCCAAAGCCTCGGGGCAGCAGCAGAGAAGGCTCGTCCCTGAGTGGCCACCAGACGAGCCGGTGGCAAATGTAGACGGACCTCTCCAGATCTCAGTGGGCGGTGGGGTTCATGCCAAAGAAGGCGTTCTCTTAAATTCCCAGGGCCCAAACTGTTTAGGGCTTTATAGGTTATAACCAGCAACTTGTATTTTGCCCGGAAACATATCAGCAACCAGTGTAGCTCCTTCAGTACAGGAGTTATATGGTCTCTCCGAGATGACCCAAAGACCAGCCTGGCTGCCGCATTCTGGACCAACTGTAGTTTCCGGACTACGTACAAGGGCAGCCCCACATAGAGTGCATTACAGTAATCCAGTCTGGAGATTACCAGCAGATGAACCACTGTTTTGAGGTCGTTCACCTCAAGAAACAGACGCAGCTGGCGTATCAGCCGAAGCGGATAGAAGGCACCTCTGGCCACCGCCTCAACCTGGGAGACCAGGGAGAGACTCAGATCCAGAAGCACCCCTAGACTGCATACCTGTTCCCTCTGGGGAAGTGTGACCCCATCCAGAACAGGCAGATCCAAATCATCTCTCGAGTTCCGACCCTGCACAATGAGTACCCCCGCCTTAGCCGGATTCAGTCTCAGTTTGTTATCCCTCATCCAGCCCATCACCGACTCCAGGCAGGCATTTAGGGAGGTTATGCCCTCTCCCGATGATGCTGACATGGAGAAATAGATTTGGGTGTCATCAGCATACTCATAGCACCCTGCACCAAATCTCCTGATGATCTCTCCCAGCGGTTTGATGTAGATGTTAAACAACATCGGAGACAATACGGAGCCCTGAGGGACACCATACAAAAGTTCCGATTTTGAAGAGCAACAGTCTCCAAGGGACACCATCTGGAACCTACCCGAGAGGTAGGAGCGGAAGCACTGCAGAGCAGTGCCTCCAACTCCCAACCCCCTCAGACGCTCCAGAAGGATACTATGGTTGATAGTACCGAAAGCCACCGAGAGGTCCAGAAGAACCAACAGAGTCACACATCCTCTGTCAATTACTAACTGGAGATCATCCATCAGGCTGACCAAGGCAGTCTCCACTCCATAGCCAGCCCGAAAGCCAATTTGAAATGGGTCTAGATAATCAGTTTCATCCAAGACTGTCTGGAGCTGGGAGGCCAAGTGCTATCCCCTCCTATGAGTGCTATCCCCTCCTAACTGAGCAAAGAGGCACCTTTTTAAAGTGGTGATTCTCTTTATTTAGCAGGCGGAGAGCAACTGGCCCTATCCATCCCCAGTACAGCATCCCTCCAGTGACTGTTGCTGCTGTCTGTCTCGTGTTTCTTTTTTAGTTTGTGAGCCCTTTGGGGACAAGGAGCCATGTTATTTATGTCAGTATTTATATCTATATACACCATAAAGAAGCCAATATGTGCTTTATTGACTACAGAAAAGCCTTCAATTGTGTCGACCATGTCAAGTTGTGGAATATCCTTAGGAAAATGGGCATCCCAGAACATCTCATTGTTCTCATAAGAAACCTATACACAGGACAGGAAGCCACAGTCCAGACAGAACATGGTGAAACATACTGGTTCCACATCGGCAAAGGAGTAACACAAGGCTGTATACTTTCTCCTTGTTTATTCAGCTTATATGTTGAACATATACTGAGAGAAGCTGGACTGGAAGAAGATGAGCGTGGTTTTAAAGCTGGAGGAAGAAACATCAATAACCTGTGCTACGCTGCTGACACCACTCTGATAGCTGAAAATGCAGATGATCTGTATGCTCTAATAATGAAAGTCAAGGAGCACAGTAAAAGCATGGGACTACGACTAAACTCAAGAAGACTAAACTAAACTAATGACAATGGGTAGAGCAACCAGCCTCAGAATTGATAATGAAGACATTGAAGTGGTGGATAGCTTCTGCTTTTTAGGATCGACCATCAGCAGTAAAGGATCCAGTCAAGAAATGTGTCACAGATTAGCACTTGGTAGGGTTGCAATGAAGGCCTTGGAAAGGATATTTAGATGCTGTGATGTGTCTGTACCTACAAAGATTAGAATTGTTTGGACAATGGTTTTTCCTGTGACACTCTATGGATGTGGAAGCTGGACTTTGAAGAAGCAAGATAGAAAAAGTATGGATGCTTTTGAACTTTGGTGCTGGAGAAGACTTTTGAGGATACCATGGGCAGCCAGGAAAACAAACAAATGGATCACAGAACAAATCAATCCAGAATTTTCACTCGAGGCACAAATGACCAGGCTCTAACTATCATACTTTGGACACATTATGCGAAAACTCAGCTCCCTTGAGAAGTCCATAATGCTGGGGAAAGTTGAAGGAAAGAGAAGAAGAGGACGACCAGCAGCAAGGTGGCTGGACTTGATTATGACAGCAGTGAATGCACCACTGTGAAACCTTAAAGGCCAAGCTGAAGACAGATAATCCTGGAGAGAATCTATCTGTGTGGTTGCTAAGATTAGGCACTGACTTGAT
The DNA here is from genome assembly GCF_027244095.1 of Hemicordylus capensis. Lineage (NCBI taxonomy): Eukaryota > Metazoa > Chordata > Lepidosauria > Squamata > Cordylidae > Hemicordylus > Hemicordylus capensis. Next base: position 93,171,532 of record NC_069661.1, on the reverse strand, counting down.
GCTTAATCACTCAATCACTCACTCAATCAATCAAACCACTTTGGGAACTTTTATTGAAAAGCAGTATATAAATTTTTATCATCATTGCCGATTGTACAAATGTCTGTACACTCATACATATTTGTATATGGATGACTGTATAAGTGTTCATTTTGAAAGAGAACCTGGGTACTGACCCCAAATGCATGACACAGATAGGAAGTGTAATGTTGTACCTGTGTTCAATATAGCATGTGAATAACTGTAACTGTGTACAAATATGTACCTGTGTTTATACTGTACACTCGTACAAGTGTTCAATATAGTGGCTATAGTAGAGTAGGGATTCGCCCAGATGTTTTTGGACCACAACTCCTAGATGTTATTGAAGTACAACTGCCATCAAGTTGGTGAGCTGCAAAGCTGGAACCACTACAGTATAACATTTCAGAAATCTGGTACTAGGAACATGCTATTGCCCTCCAGATCAAAACATAGACAGTGACTGTGAGTTGCAGAAGGAAGTCAGGGAGACGTCAAGGAGAGACAGAGCTATAATAATGGGTGACTTGAATTACCCACACATAGACTGGGTAAATTCACAAGCAGGTAATGACAAAGAGGCCAAATTTCTATATATGCTGAATGATCCTGAGTGGCACCCAGAACCTGGTGCAAGATGGCAGTGTTGTGGAACCTTTAGGCAACAGTGACCATAGTGTGATCAAATTCGGCATACATGTGAGGAAAGAATCGCCTAGTTAGTCTAACACAGACACTTTGAAATTCAGAAGAAGAAACTTCTCTAAAACGAGAAGTTTGGTGAAAAAGAAAACTGAAAGGGAAAATCAGGAGAGTCACTTAAAACTACAATACTAGAAGCTCAGTTAGAATGTATACCGAAAAGGAGAAAAGGTACCACCAAGTCCAGGAGGAGGTCAGCATGGCTAATGGGTGAAGTCAAGGAAGCTATAAAGGGGAAGAAGACTTCCTTCAGAAATTGGAAGACCTGTCCAAATGAAGAGTACAGAAAGGAACACAAACTCTGGCAAAAGAAATGCAATGTGACAATAAGGGAGACGAAAAGAGAGTTTGAAAAGCATTTAGCTAAAAGCATCAAGGGGAATAACACAAACCTCTTTAAATGCATCAGAAGCAGGAAAACTGCCTGGCTTCTGCAGAGTTAAGTCTTGCCTCACCAACCTTTTGGAGTTCTTTGAGAGTATCAACAGGTGTCTGGATAAAGGTGATCCAGTTGACTAAGGATGTGTGAACTGAGCCGGCTCACTCTCAAACTGCCTTAGGTTAAAGGTTCAGCCTCAAGCCGAACTGGGGGCAGGGGCGGTTGGTCTGAGGGTGAGTCAAGCCAAGCCTCTGCCTTCTGAGCCGGCTCGCTGGTATACTTCTAAAGGGGAATCTGGCAGGGATTCCCCTTTACAAGTAAAGGGCAATATGTGGGGCGGTGGGAGGGCAAGGGGAAAGGTCACCTTCTGTCTTTTAACTCTGAAAAATAAGGCTGTTGTGCAGCAGGATGGCAGTGGTGGTGGCTACAGCAGCTCAGTCCAGTTCCGGCCACCAGGAACCAGGCCCATCACCACCAGCAGCCCAGCAGGATGGCGGTGGCCACAGCGGCCTGATCCAGTCCTGGTCCTGCCATCGATCCAGCTTAGGAATGGTGGAGGTGGCAGTGGAGGGCTCCTTTCACTCTCCTGCCAGCCTCCCAAATGACAGCTGCTATTTGAAGCCTCTTTCCACATGTGTGCATAGAGGCCTGAAATGGCCTACAGCTGGCCTGAGCTGTCATTTGGGAGGCTGGTGGGAGAGTGGAAGGAGCCTTTGCCATCACATCTGCCCTCCCTGAGCTGAATTGATGGGGGAACCGGACCATACCAGGTTTGATCGAGGCTGAGCTGTCCGGGGTTGCTTAAATCTGGTCCGAATTCAAGCTGAACTGGGCAATCCCATTCCGTGCACATCCCTACAATTGAAATAGTATACCTGGACTTCCAAAAAACCTTTGACAAAGTTCCTCATCAAAGGCTCTTGAGAAAACTTAATAGTCATGGGATCAGGGGACACGTTCATGGGTGGATTGGTAACTGGTTGAAAGGATAGGAAACAGAGGGTGGGAATAAACTGACAGCGGTGAAGTAACTTGCCTAGGGAGTAGGAAGTTGCTGGTTTGAATCCTCGCTGGTATGTTCCCCAGACTATGGGAAATATATGTATATATGTTGCCGGTATGTTTCCCAGACTATGGGAAACACCTATATTGGGCAATATAGGAAGATGCTGAAAGGCATAATCTCGTACTGCGTGGGAGATGGCAATAGGAAATCTCTCCTGTATTATACCAAAGGAAAACACGTGGCTCTATGGTCGCCAACTCGATGGCACAACTTTACCTTTACCTTCTCAAAATGGCAGGAAGCAAGAAGTTGGGTCCCCCATGGATCTGAACTGGGACTTATGCTTTTAAATTTATTCATAAATGTTCTAGAAGTTGGGGTAAGCAGCGAGATGGCCAAATTTGCAGATGACATCAAACTATTTAGGGTAGTGAAACCCAAAAGAGATTGAAAGGAGGTCCAAAAGGATATCTGCAAACTGGGGGAGTGGGTGACAAAATGGCAAATGTGGTTCAGTGTTGGCAAGTGTAAAGTGATGCATATTGGGGCAAAAAAAAACCCCACACAACTTTGCATATACACTGATGGGGTCTGAGCAGGACTGACCAGAAAAGGCACCTTGGGGTTGTGCTGGACAGATCATTGAAAGTGTCAGCTCAATGTGTGGCAGCTGTGGAAAAGGCCAATTCCCTGCTTGGAATCATTTGGAATGGGATTGAAAATAAAACTGTTACTATTATAATGCCTTTATACAAAAGTATGATGAGGCCATACTTGGAATACTGTGTCTAGTTCTGATCACCACACCTTAAGAAGGACAGTGTAAACCTTGAAACTGAGCAGAAGAAGGCAACTGAGATGATCAGGCGGCCTAGAGTACTTTCCTTATGAAGCAAGGTTACAACACCTAGAGCTTTTTAGTTTAGAAAAAAGATGACTGAGGGGAGACATGATAGAGGTGTAAAAATTATTCATGATGTGGAGGAAGTAGAAAAATTATCCCTCTTACACAGTACTAGAACCAGGGATCATCCCATGAAACTGATTGCCAAGAAATGTAGGACAGACTAAAGGAAGTACTTTTTCACACAATGCATAATTAACCTATGGAATTATCTGACACAAGATGAGGTGAAAGCCAACAACCTGGATGGCCTTAAGAAGAGTTTGGATAAATGCATGGAGGACAGGTCTATCCATGGCTGTCACCTCCAGCCTCAGAGGCAAGATGCCTCTAGGTCACCTCCAGCCTAGATGCCTCTAGGTCACCTCCAGCCTCAGAGGCAAGATGCCTCTAGAATACTAGTTGCAGGGGAGTAACAACAGGAGAGATTTCATGCCCTCATCTCTTTCCTGTGGGCTTCTCAGAGTAATCTGGTAGGCCACTGTGTGAAGCAGGATGGTGAACTATATGGGCTTTGGGCATGATCCAGCAGGGCTGTTCTTATGTAAATGGGGACATGGAAATGAGTTCTCCCAGCTGGATGTCTCCTAACCTTTGCGAGCTGAGCCAGCTCCTCTGAATTTTTACTCACTTGGTAATGGTTTGTTGCCAGTATTAGATGATAAGAATTAAAAGCTCCAGACTGTAGTTAAAATAAGTTTGTCACAGCTGTGTGTAGGTGTCTGCTAGGCCTCTAGCCCTAAATATGCTTGCTTGCTTGCATGTCTCTTTCATATTCAGAGGGCAGGCACTCAAAGATGAGAAGATCTCCTCTTAAAGTAACAGGCAATCACAGCTGGACAAGCAGTCAGCTGAAGAAGCCTTGTCCTTTGGCAATTTATTATAATTTCCTACCTACAGTAGGCAGCATCCGGACTAGTGTTCCCTCTTACAGGGACTCTCAGATGTTGTTGACTACAACTCCCAGAATCCCCAGCTGCAATGGCTTTTGGTTGGGGATTATGGGAGTTGTGGTCAGCAACATCTGGGAATCCCTGTTAGAGGGAAGACTGATCCAGGCCTCTGATGCAGTGACACAACCTTTGGCTGAAGCTTCTTCCATGAATGGAAGGAGAGTTCCACCCACATGACAATCCTTTTGTTTGAACAAGAACCACATGTGTGAGTGGAACTCTTCATTCATGGGAGGAGCTTCCTCCAAGAGTGCATTGTTTTAACAAAGGACTGGATGTGACCCAGAATGTTCTCCATACAATTTCTATATAAAGATACATAATAACATTTTGATAGAAACTTAACTTTCTGTACAGTGTCTGGCCTGATTTAAATGTGTTGTCCGGTGTCTAAGAGATACTCAGCCATGCAGTGTTCCATATGGCCAGTTTCATGTTTCAGTTGGGCCCTCAGTACTAAGCACACAGGCAGTGTTAGCCAGCCAGCATAGATCCTTGGTATGCTAACATTGCATGCATAAGGATGTGTATGTGTGACCCAGTTTCAGTGGGACATTATCCATACAGAATGGCACATGGATAGCTTTTCTTACACAGTCACCCAATTGGGCCCCAGACACCAAGAATAAGATTATGATTCTCTGTGCTATACTTCTCAGTTCTATCCCAACAACATTCCACATTTAGAGATAACCTTTATGCAGGTGTATCTGGTAAGCAGGGTGGCCTAAATTTGGTCTGAAAAGTGAGTTATAAAAATCCCTTGTGGGCCCCAGGTAGCATATCTTCAACATACCTCACACATTAGAGGGTGCCCCCCGCCGCAAGATAAGGCCCTCAGGTTACTGCTTGAGGACTTTGTCACTTTATTTTTTGCCTGTGGAAGACAGTTATGTGAGTCTCCACATGAAACACACGTTCATGTCAGGGAAAATACAATGGGGCTATTCCCACGATCAGGCAAAATCGGGCTAGGGGAGTCTAGCCCGATTTTGCCTGATCGTGGGAGCCACCGTCTCGCAGGCAAGCCCGGTGGCTCCCAGGCAGTTAACCCGCCTAAGTACCCCTCCCCGCTCCGCAAACCCGTTTTTTAAAAAAAATTGTGAGTAGCCGCGGTGCGGCTCTGTGCCATGGCTACTCACAAGGAGACCACCGGAGGGGAGGCAAAAAGCGGCCTCTTGGCTCCGGGGGTCTCACCAGCAGGGCATGCTGGAGCTTCTGGGGGCCAATCGGCCCCCACTCCCCCAGCCCCCGCTGGCTCCATCATGGAGCCAGCAACTGTGTGGGTGGCCAATCCAGCCGCCCAGGGCTCCCGCCCTGCTCGTGTGCAGGGAGAGCAGGCTTAGCCCACTCTCCCCACTGAGCTCCTGAAACTGGGTCTCACTGATTGTGAGACCCAACTCAATATTTTCTATCACCTCAGATGCATGTATAGGTCTGGTCTACATACACGAAGCAAAATGAGGTGATAAAATCCAGAGGTGGAAGAACAGACTGGATCACTTCAGATTCTTGGAGGATCAGGGTTTTTTTAATGCTTCCTCAATTATTATTTTTTAAAACCTCACTGCGAGAAGAAAGCTAACACACCAGGGAGGGAGATTCTAGCATAGTGCTTTCCCTGCTGTTTGAAGTAAAACAGCCCATTGTACCCATTCAGAGTACCTCTAACATCTCAATCCCACTTCATATGTAGGGCTGCTTTTCATAATCTGGCAATCATAGTTATGCTGCTGAATATTGGGCGGTGGAGGGAGGAAGAGGCAGGCACCCACTCCTGATTCCCAGTCATATGTGTGGTGAAAATGCCCAGGGACTGATCATGTGCAAGTGTTAAATTGTAATTGCTCAGCACAGCAACCAATATCAGCCACCCTACTTTAGATCTAAGTTTGCTGAACAACTATGATTGAACCCTCACACATGATCACTTTTGGGTTATTTTTACCATGCAGACAACCAGGAATCGGGAGTGCATGTGCCTCTTCCTCCCTCCACTGTCTGAAATTCGGTGGCATAACTACAATTTCTGGATTGTGAGAACTGGCCCGTAAATTCAGCCATTGACCAGCCATTGATCAGGCTTTCATTGCCCTGTAAAAGAATAGCCATTCCCAACATATCTGGGGTTGATATCCATTCATGTAATATAGTCTTTGGTGGGCACAACTACAAAATCTTGTTCTATCTCAATTCCTTGTGTCAAATTATTTGCAACCCCACAACTAATATCTTGATGCCCCATCCGGAAGATCCCTAAAACTTCTTGTGGGGGAGTCTTGACTCATCATGTGGCAATCAATACATTAGAAAGATAGATGAAGGAAGAGAGAGAACACAAATTAGATGTTTGTATCATAGAGTGATCCTGGCCCTGTATCCAAAGCCATTTCCATGCCTGGTTTGCTTGTCCACTTTAATCAGTTGCTGCCGGCTGTAGATGAATAACACTGAACCAGGAATTTAGGGCTGAGACTGCTGAGGGGGCAGCTCTGCAGAGGAGTTTCCTAGAGTCTGTCTGTTTCAGCCAGGTGATTGGCATAATGCTCTGTTTAACAAGGGTAAAGGCAGCATGGGTCATTTGCTCCTGATGGAGGGCTGCGTTCAGTGCTCATGCATAGCTGTGTAAATCCAGAGTAACTAGAGAAGTCCGCAGGTTTACTGTAGATTTTAAATATTGCACATAAGAATGGTATGCAGTCATCTGAGGCCCTGTACAGATGATAGCTTTTCAGTGACTGAGAAACAGTACTAGAGAGACTAACATTGCCCAGTGCCCATAGTACTGTACATCATACATGTGTTCATATTTTTGTCTATCTGGGTAATCTGTTTTGCATGTTTTCATAGTGCATCCAGCTTGTTTTATAGCTTCTTCCTTCATAACCTCAAAGCAATCTTAAGTTTGTTTAACTAAGCTTTATTCAGAAACAACTCCATTTTTCTCCTTCTCCCTTTCTCCTCACTTTTCTTGTTGGTGTGACTTGTTGGGCAATATTGGGTTAGCTACTACAATGGCCAAACCAAGTTTGGGACTGTTTTTAAATCATTCCCCCCCCGCCCCCGCTTTTAGTGCATTAAGGGGTGGGGACTTATCCAAATATGTACTCTCTGTGTGTGTGTGTGTGTGTGTGTGTGTGTGTGTGTGTGTAATACTCTAGCACTAAAAACATTTTGGGATGTTTCCCTTGGGAGTATAAATTAACTAAACCCAAAGTGGGCTGGTGATTTGCTCTAGTCAATATCACTAGTACTTTGACATGCTTTTAGGAATTTGAAATATAAAGTCCTTCTCTCTACAGCAGGGCTTTCCTTCTTCTTCCATTACTTTTGTACACTTATCTTCCATTACTTTTGTACACTAACCACTGTTAGATGTATGGGTGAATTAACCTTCTGCCATTCACCTTATATTGACTTGGACACAATCCAACTCTTAAAAGAAGTCAGTTGAAGCCAGATCATTTTCCGAGCTAATACATGGCTCAGCAAATGTCCTTCCCCTCCCTGCCAGTTCTCCCTGCCAGCACTCCAAATGTGCTCTTTATTTACCCAAGTAGCACTGGGGAGATGATTTCTACCTCTTGTTGCCCTAGCATGTTGTAGGCCAAAATTAAAGTTGGGGGTATGTGTGATGTGAAGCTTCCCCCACTCCTATCCTAACTTCACACATCCTTCTGTTGCTGTGCTGACTGGAAAGAAAGGTATGTAGGCTGGGAGCTGTAATCTTTGCAAGGTCTATTGCCATATGAGTCCTTACAAAGACTAGAAGACTCACTACCTCCTATGCCTTTCTTGCCAGTTAGCACAGCAGTGGAGGGACACAAGAAGAGAAGGAGGGAAAGTCTTGTGCATGCCTTGCACTTTACTCTTGGTGTGCCGCATACTAAAGCAATGGAGGGATGAAAGAAGCCACACTCAATCCAGCTATGGTAAATAAAGGCTGTGGAAGTCTGTGGGGCAGGAGTGGGAAGCACACTTTGAGAGTGGAGGCATTTGTGGAGCAAATGGTGCAGCAGGGAAGTAACTTGTCTAGGGAGCAAGAGTTTGCCAGTTCAAATCCCTGCTGGTATGTTTCCCAGGCTATGGGAAACACCTATATCGGGCAGCAGCGATATAGGAAGATGCTGAAAGGCATCATACTGCATGGGAGATGGCAATGATAACCCCCTCCTCTATTCTACAAAAGAAAACCACATAGCTCTGTGGTCACCAGGAGTCAACACCGATTTGATGGCACAACTTTACGTTTTACTTTAAAACTTACTTCGGGACCCAAGTTTGGAGAATTTCACTAACTTCTGTCACTGGATCAGGGCAAATACTACAGTTACTGATAATGGGGAAGTCACTCTCATTGCTTCACAAATATAATAATCTATAGCACGCCTGCAAAACATGTGACCTACCAAGCCAAACACAATCTGCCAGTTTTCTATATCAGCTTGCTGGGGTTCAACAATCATCCTGTTTTGGTTGCCTTCCTGGGGCTCTCAAGCATCCAGCTCATCACAATATCTGTGTAACGAACAGCGACTAGTGAATGGCGGATTTAAGTCCAGCCTTTGTCTCATGTGGGGGAAAGAAAAATGCTGCTTCATTCCCTCCATGATTGCTCAACAAAGGCTATCCCTCTGGTAATCGCTGCCAGCATGCCCACTTTTTAACAGAATTTATTCCCTTCCTGGTGTGGGTGAAATTCCAGGAAAACTCTCTTTCTTTTAGCAAATTGAAAAGTACAAAGACCTCCCATGTGTAGCCTACGTGTGAGGAGAAAAATTTGGTAGTGTGCTGCTGAACAATCAAACCTGAGGCATGTTTGCACCAGAGTAAGACTCCTTTCCAGCCTTGCCCCTTTCCTGAGTTGAAAATCCATCCAAAGTGGCTGGTTAAAATGGTAAAGGACCAAAAGGAAAAATAAACTTTATTCAAAATACTACAGACTGCTTTAGTCTGAGGCTCGCTCTCTCAGCTTTAGTTACAAGTAACAGCAAAAACACAGTACTTTACAAGATTACTTCCAAAATGAGCACTCCAGTTGATAGTTGGACTGGTAGACTTTAATCTTGGTTACCCAGTTGCAAAGATCATAACTTGAAGAAAATACAAAAGCCCCCGTGTTGGAAAGAAAGGGTTCAGGCTAGTGTTGCTCTTAGCTTGTTACAGATAAATGCACAATAAACCAGTTGTAAGGACTTGCCAAGCACTAAAATAAAGAAATCTGATGCCAGCTACATAACACATGGTTCCCTGGCTAAACATTTCTCTGAAGCCAAGCCCTGGCTTCTTCCCTGGACTCACCCAAACTATGGTAGATACTTCAGGCCCCTGCAGGGTTCCTGGCTACTGCCATGGCTTGGCCAGCCAACCTGTTGCTTCCCCTGCCTGGCACCAACTGCACGAGAACAAAGAACCTCTTCACTTCCTGCCTCAAGGCCCCTCTAGGTCCCAGTCACCGTGTGCTGAGTGGCTGATCCCTAGAGGTCACTGCCTGACAGACAGGACAGGGTTCACTTTTGGTTAACTCTGTATGGTAAGGAAGGGCCAGACTGCTACAATCTGGTTGGCTGGTGAGTCACAATTTGTACACCCTTGATCTGTACACAGCCTTATGACAACCCACAATACAGCTGCTTTACACAAGAGACGATGCCGTCACATTGTTGTTGATATTCCAAGTGACTAAACATTAGGGAATAATTTATAAACAGTAATTCAATTATAGGTAATCATTTTAGTTTTCAGCTTCAAAAAGGTTCTGACATTTAGCATGACCTCCACTGAATCAGTTTAACTTCTGTAGTTATAGAACTGAACTTTCCTGAAAAGAGGATTATTTCTGCCTACTATAGTACAATCTAGCATGACAAGACATTGGAGGAAGGCTATTTGTGTGCCGTATGCTGTTACCTTAAAACGGATGCACCAGTCACAGCTTCTGGAAAGCAAAGAGCTTCGGGCATGGTATGAAAAATCATTTCAGTCAAAAGACATTTTTCTTTTAAAATTTAGCATATTTCCCCCCAAAGTAGTGACACCATACAAGTTGGATCTGTTTCATTTGACAATGTCCTATCATGCAGCTATTGCCAGGAGCATTTTCTGTTTTCTTTTGTAATAAACTATAACATTATCTTGGCATTTCCCAGTTATTCTTGATGCTAGGGATGTGGAGAGAATGCTATGAGTTAACAAGATCCAGTCATAATGGTTCTAGAAATGAAGGCAGAAATATGTGGTGGTAGCCAACTATACACCCTCAAGCTGTGACTAGAGTGCAGAAACTATCACTTTTTATCCTTCCAGACACCTAGTCTTTTGGAGAAATGTCTTTGGATGTTTGGGTTAATTGCTCACTAAACAAGCTCCATTGTTTGTGTCTGACAATGCTGCCAGTTTGAATTAAGGGAGGGGCATAGCTCAATGGTAGAACAAGTGCTTTGGATACAAAAGGGCCTAGGATCAGCCCCTGGCATCTCCAGTGGAAAATGTCTAGGTCTCAGAAAGGCCTCTGCCAGAAATCTTGGAGAGCTGCTTCTAGTTGCAGTTGGCAATACTAGGCTAGATGCCCCAATGGTCTGACTCAGTACAAGGTAGCTTAATATTTCCTTAGTGTCGGGATTTCCTACTGTCCTCCATGAGACAGGGTTGTTTACCCAGTCAAACGGTGGTGTGCTGAGAGAAGCTCCAGTTGCCAGGACAACCCCAGTAATTACCTTTCAGAAGTCAGGAAGGGCTCAGAGAGGTGGGCAATAGCTGCTGGGGGATGGGTGGGTGCAGCCCAAGAGGCAGCAGAATGGTGGAGATGGAATAGTGATGATATCAGCTCCACAGCTGAAGCCTTGTGTGGAAATGCTAGTGAAGGGGGTGGAGTTGGGGAAAAAGGCCCCTTGGGAGGCCAGGAATTGGGTGGCCAATCCACCTGCCTGGCCGGGGAAGAAGAAGCAAGCTGGAAGTGGGGAGGAGTGTCCTAAATGTAGAGCTTTATTTAAGGCAGGGGCTGCCAAAGATGAGATGATCAGCAGGGATGGGGTTTGTTGGTCTGGTGGACTCCCAGAGAGGAGCTTAGACCTTTGCTCCCACTGATAGGCAAAGGAGTGGAGTGAATATACTTCCCTCCTCCCCCAACTCTGCGGCAATGCCCATGCCTATAAATTAGTGTGAGAGGATGGGAAGGTAAATTAGAGAATTCCTCCTCCCTAAACACGGACACTTAGCATATTTGGAATGTAGCCTTTCATGCCCAACTATCTGTCCCAGTCTTGCTTTTTTCTCACTGTACTGGACTTCAAGAGGGGAAGGGAGGAGATCTTCTTACTGGCAGCTGAGTCTTCCTCTTCCCTCCCTCCCTCCCTCAGGTGGCTTCACTCAGACATTTCCCTATGGGAATAAATCCATCAGCCTTTCTCAGGTCTTCTCCTTGGCCCCTGTCTAGCTTCCTCAAATAATGTAGCAATTAAAAAAATGGTTTTTTAAATTAGCATTTAATCTTTAAGGCCTTGTATGACCTGGACCCTTCATACCTCACCATTGCCTCTCCACAGTCACATCCTCTCGCTGCCTGAGACATTGATGCTATTGTGTCTTTGCAGCAGATTAGGATGGCAACGGCTGGGAGCTGAACATATTTAGTCATGGCTCCAAAATTATGGCACGTGCGTTGTGGAGGGCTTAGGAAAGCAACTTCATTTTTTGCTTTTTTAGAAGAGCTGCAAAACATTTCCCTTCTGACAAGTTTTTGGCTGATCTGGTTCTTTCTCTGAGGTTGTTTCAGCTTATAGTTGTTTTATTTAGTACAACTCAGGGTATAGCAAGGTTGGTTTGTGCTCTGGGGCATGAAGTGACATGAGGCCCCTATCCCACCCCCTGGGTGCATCAAGTGACATTCCTACCCCACTTTCTCCTCCCCCATCATAGTTTTGCTGCAGAAGACCTATAAAGACGTAGTAAAAAGTATTACCAGCATGCCCTTTCTCTCATTCCTATGCAAATAGCACACACTCGCCATGCACACAGACACTTTCCCAGACTCGTTTGTGTGCATGTATTCCCCAGGCTCAGAATCATTTTTTAAACCATATACTTTATTTACCTGAATCCAAGACTAGGTTTCCCCCCTCAAAATTCTTTGAAATTGAATTTCACGACAGGTCATGAACCCTGTCACCTATTAAGATCATCCGGAGAAGTCCGGTTATGGTTGCTGCCAACTTGTTTGGTGGCAACCCGGGACTGGGCCTTCTCTGTGGCTGCCACAAGGCTTTGGAACTCACTCCCTGCTGAAATAAGAGCATCTCCTTCTCTGTTTGTTTTTAGGAGGACCCTGAAGACGTACCTATTTTCCCAGGCCTTAAACTGATACAATTTGTTTTTAATTTTAATGTGTTTTTATCTATTTTGATTTTTATCTTTTTATGAATTTTAAAAGTTTTATATTTTATATTCTGTTTTAATTCTGTACACCGCCTAGAGATTTTGATATTCGGCGGTATATAAATTCAATCAATCAATCAATCAATCAATAGGGGGGTCATCTTCAATTCAGAGTCCTCTGCCTTTTGGGTAAACATAGGTATAACCTGTATTTAATCTGTATTTTTAATGGGTTGTTTTTAATTCAGAGTTGTCTTCCATTCTGGTAAATACAAGTATATCTGTCTACTGCCATGACCTTATATATTTCTACAACAACAACAACAACAACAACAGTGAAGTGTTAAATGCAAGCTGCCACTCAGCCGGTGGGCCCTTCTCCTTCAGGGGCCCAGGGACATTTGTTCCCCTCCCCACACCTTGTTCAATTATAGCTGTGCCCCTGGTGCATCTAGAGCTGTTGTGAAGGGCTTTGGATATTTGGCAAAGCAGTACAGAACATTTTAAATAAATACATGAAAGTTCTGATTAACACTAAAATGCAATTTATCGTGGACATTATTCCATGCCTATTTACTTCCAAACAATAAAAGACAGCCCAGATTGAGTTAAAAAAAGTTTTGAGTGCATCCTGAAAATATCCAGGTCAGACTTTGATAAGTCTACGAAAAAGATAATTTCTTGGGGCAGCCACCAAGAATTATCATGAAGATATTAGAATTTCAGTGAAGAAAAGAGCTTCACAGGTTGTCATGTGAAAGGCTCTTTATGGTTTCCAAGCTGTTTTCAGCTGTGAACTAATTTAATACAAAGCAACACGGTTCTAGCTGGATCTTGCAAAGGAGAGGTACAGTGCCTTTTGCATCTTTTCCCCTTTTAATTCCTCTTTTATACCCCATCATTTCTACTTTTTCTCCTGAACACACAATATTGCTGTCACAATGTAGTAGACAATATAAAAAGGCAGCAAACACAGTTTGCCAATGCCTTCTAAGGATTATTTCATTTTATTTTAGGAGTTTAGTATATACCTAGGAAGGCCAAGCATACTGATTAAGCAATAGTGGTACATTTTAAAGCACTGACTGTGATCCTTTGTAAGGAATCTGTATTAAAATTGTGTCAGATTCTCATACCAGATAAAGGTTTATTGTAAAAATGTCAATCAGTCTGTTCTTTTAAACTCTTATCTTAATGCCTTAAAATGGGATCACTATGAGCTGTATCATGTATAGTTGCATAGCAGAGAAGGGTATGGAAATGAAGGAATAATGAGGTTTCTCCTGCATTTTGATGGTGGTTCTTGTACTATTTCACATAACAGTATTTCATTTGTATCATCTCATCCTATACAATAATTCTCCTGCCCTGGATTAGCCAAGCTCAGGTGCATAAAGTCCTCAACTGGCACAAAATTTGAAGGTATATCCTGCCAGTAGCTGGATCCAGCCACAGAACTGGTGTTGGCCAGGCACTTGCATGGTGCCAGCTGGAAGCTGGGTAGAAGGTAGTGCCCTGACATTCTGGCTGCCAAATCTGTAAGAAAGCTGGAACAGAAACAAGTATAGGTCCACAGGCAAGGTGTTGGACATCCTTGACAGTGCTACTTTAGCTGCACTGCTGTACCATACCTAAGGCAAAATTAGAGGATCAAGGTAGCTTACCCCTTATCCAAATTCAGTTTCCCGACTCCTTTCCAAAATATTTTCCCATGCATTTGTTTTTTCACTTTATTTTAAAAGAAATTCTATATAACCCCCACCCATTCATACCCCTTCAGATTCCATTCATATCCTCCCAAATGCTTTTACTGACCTTAAACTCAACTCACCATCTCATAGGACTGTCTTCCCATAGAGCTGTCTTGCACACCATCCCATAGAGCTGTGTGCTCCCAACATTTGATTGTGCATTAGATACAAGCAAGGTTGGAGGCAGGATGCTTGCTTGTGTGTCAAGCCCCAGCTGGGTGGGATGCCATACCCAAATTCTGGCCCCAGCTTCGGAATGAGGTAGAGGGAAAACCCTCCTACTCATTGGGCTTGACAGATGAGCCATCTCCCTATCAACCATGTTTTTATCTAACACATGAGCAAATATTGGGAACATGCCCAGCTCCTGAACTAGAGTAGGATAAGCCTCCTACCCTCATAATTATAATGAGAACAGCACCCATATCTCCGGAAGGGTCCTGCTTTGCCCCAACTTATGCCACAATCCTAGGCACACTTTCATAGGATCAGACCCTCACTCCTCTCTCTTACTTTCCCTAAAGCATCTTCTTTATCTATTTGGGATGGGGACACAAAACTGCTAAGGAGACATGGGGAAAACCAGACTTTCATAACCTTCTCAAACTAAATGGGATTAAAGTGACTACAGAGTTAAACCTTCCAGTGCTGAAGAATAAGATGGTCCAAATGATTTGCTTCTTGTTCAGTTGAGGGTTTTGGAATGAACTGCTAAAATCCAGAAGAAAATTGAGAGCTGGTGGCTAAGGTCACACTAGAGTTAACAGCAGGAGATCTGCAATTAAGTTTCCGGCAGTTTGGATTTTAAAAAAAGTTTTAAATAGCATCCACAAGGGAGGGAGGACTCTGATCAGCATTGTGGCCCTGGAAGAGGGAGATTTACCTTCTCCAAGTGCCATTTTTTCAACCAAAATCTTCCATCCTCCCCCCCCCCCCACACACACACCATCCCACTTATATTTTTATCTGTATGTTTTCTCCAATGGGCAAATTTCAGCTTGGGAGAGGGAATTTTTACTGGGAACACAACATGGGGGAAAGCATTAAATCCCCTTCTCCAATATCACAGTTCCAATGGACTTGGGCCACCCCATAGCTGCTATTCAACTTTTGAACACAGCAGGAGATCCAATCAAATCTCTCCCATTCTCATGCCTCATTGCACTCAAGCAGTGGCCAAATTCACATGTAATGGCAAACCACGGGTAGACGAACCTGAGGTTAATTTTTGTAACTGTGAATGGCATCGCAGAAGTTTGTCCAACCATAGCCCAGCAACCTCCTGCTTCAGGTCAGGGGAGCCACTCCCTCTTCTTGATCTGCTGAGGTTGCATCCCAGCAAGCTCCATAGCACTCACATTGCCAGGGGAAGGCATCAGAACATCTGCAGGGTGGCAGCCATTGGTCACTATCTTCCAGGGGCCATGCCAAGCACGATAATGCCTTTCCGGAATGGATTGTGCACCCTCAGCAGGCAAGGGGCATTTAAATCCTTTTAAATTGCATTTTAATCCGTTCTCCTGAGAGCAATTGCACCGCCACCCTCATAAGAGACCTGCAGCAAAACAGTCTCTCACAAGCACAATTACTGGCAATGGGGGGTGGGGGGGTGGAGAGGGGCACTATTTTTTATGTTACTCCAGAAAGTGATCATGATTACTTCCTAGGAGGGAATATGTATATGAGGGAGGGCAAAGGATCCAGGGGTCTGGTTCACTGTGACAAAGGATGCTTTTGCAATGGCAGACCCAGGCAAAGCAATGCAGGAATACCCAAGCAAACTCCTGCCCCCATGTTAGCTTGCCACCTGGGGGATTCGCCCTCTCATGAGAGGACCAGTCCACTGTGGAGGACCAGAGATTCACTGAGACTGTGCTCTCATGAGGTAGGCTATTCAAATCAGTGGGGCCCCCGTTCTCTCACTTCTGTGGGGCCCCCGTTCTCTCTGGTAAACAATGTAACTTACTGTATAAACTGTAAACTGTGACCCCCTCCTCTCCAGGCACCCTTTCATACTCTCAAAGATTTGCTGGTCAATGACCGAATAAACTTATATCTATCTATCTATCTATCTATCTATCTATCTATCTATCTATCTATCTACTCCCAAAGAGTAGCGGCTGCTCCATGTGTTTGGGCAGTCCTGAGTGGGCAGTCTTGGGAAACACTGGGATCAGGGATAGATCTTTACTCTCATTTAAATTTCCCGGGTTTGGACCAGCATATCGACTGCTGTGGGGAATCATGGGTGAGGGAAGCCCCGATTATCAGTGATCCCAGGAAAGTAGAGTGGCCATACCAGTCAAAACCAAACATGGTTATGTGCCAATGGACAACTAGACTGTCAGAAGGACTGCTTGGACTGCTTCATCATGGTATTTGCCATGACAGGGAAAGGTGTTGGTGGGGTACCCATCCTGCAGCTTGCTTGTGTTGAGCAACCAGGCTGGACAGCATCTGCTGTCTGGCCTGCATACTTGTATATCCATGGCTTTTCACTCTCATGAGAGATCAGTCCACTCTGGAGCAGCATCCATTATCATACAAGATAAATCTCTCCTGTGACTGGAGACAATACTGCTCCTGCTGGAAGGTTCTTTACATGATTAATGCCAGAGACTGCATGCTTTTTCTCAAATGGAAAGGGCTGGGCCACTCTTCCCCAACTTTATTGTACAAAAAATAGAGCAAAGCCATTCAAATATTCCTGGCAGGGTGTGTGGGGGGGTGCCTTTTATACCTGACCCTGGGTATCACTGTGCTGCCATATGTTATCTTTGCAGTGATCTAATTGGGTTGCCCAGTTTATGGTGCCACTGCGACTGAATGTGCTTGTGAACATACCTCTTTATCAATTCATTTTTGGAGACCAAATCACGTAGTCCTGTCTTGTTTGTTTGTTTGTTTGTTTGTTTGTTTGATTGATTGATTTCTATACCACCCTTCCAAAAATGGCTAAGGGCAGTTTACACAGAAAAACAACAAACAAATAAGATGGACCCCTGTCCCCAAAAGGCTCATAATCTGAAAAGAAACATAAGATAGACACCAGCAACAGTCACTGGAGGTACTGCACTGGGGCCAATTACTCTCCTCCTGCTAAATAAAGAGAATCACCACGTTCAAAGGTGCCTCTTTGCCCAGTTAGCAACGGCTTGCCATTTCTCTTCTGATTGCCAGAGGAGGGAACAGGAGACAGTGGAAAGTGGGCATCCCCCAATGTGACTTCTCTCTTTGACAGGCTTAGAAGCTTGGGATGGGACAGCACGGCATCCCTGTTGTCCAGCAATGGCTTGAGGAATGCCGAGACAGGGGACGGGGCAAGTGCTCAGAGAGAGGCTGGCATAGAGCGGGTATGTTCCTGGGCAGGTCCGAGCCATCCTCTCTATGATTTTGTTTGCAGAAACATCACGAAACCCAGGTTATGACGTCTGCATTTGGATGTAATACTGCAGCATTCAAACTTCAGGTTGGAGCAGCAAAACTCACTACCAACTGAAAGTTCAAATTGGAGTTTGGTGAGGGAAACCGCAAGTCGCTTTTTCACGCATTCAGATGTATATGAATCCCAACCTCTGCCCCATTCAACTCCAGTTTGATTGGGGCCACTGTGATCTAGGAAGCTCCTGGTTCCAGTTTTACTAAGCTATGAGTTTGCCAATTGTCTCGGTAGTCTGATTCTTTGTGTGTTTATTCAGAAGTAAATCCAACTGAGTTCAAAGGGGCTTATTCCTATGTAAGCACAGGACTGCAACTTACCTAAGATAGGTTGACATCTCTCACACTCAGTCCCACTGCTTCCACTCCAGAATATATGCAGATAATAATAATTAGATCTCATACGGGCTAATGTCACCCGTGCCATGAACTCACGAGGCAACTGTAATCGAACCACCTCTTCTTAGCCCCCACCCCCCATCTGCAATATGGGGGAAATAAAACTCACTTGCCTTATGGGATTATCATAGAGATTGCAACAAGACGATACATGCGGAGACTTGAACACTTGTTATGCAATATAATTATTGGGTATGAAATGCTTTAAAAACTTGAAATACGCTCTATAAGTGATGATAAGAATATTGTACTTCCCAACCTTTTGTCGCCAGATGTTGTTGGACTACAACTCCCATCATCTGGGGACCAAAGGTTGGGCATCCCTGCTGCACTTCATTTGTTAAGTGCTATTATTCCATTTCTACCCCAAACTCTATGAAAACCGTTTAAATACGCAGCAGTCTAGTTGAGAACATTAATTAATACAAAATGCATTTAGGCCACCAGTGCCTACCAGCCAGTTATTCCCCAAGCAAGTTTACAGACAGAATACGAATTTATGTAGTAACCTATACAGTTGGGATTATCTACAGGCAGCCTTACCTATTTCAGGTGACATTTACATCCCTAGTACAGGGCACCTCTGTCAGTTATTATGTATGAAATGTTATGGCTTCAAAAATATATCCCCACATCTCCCATCCTTGCACATATGGATCAGTTGAGGGATTGAACAAAAGGCTACATTAGCATTTAGCTGAAGAGAACGCTACCTTGAGAAAATGCAGAACACAGAGAAAAAGTGAGGGAAAGGGGGCGAGGGAAGAGAATACCTACCTTCAATGGCATATTACAGGGTGCAAATAAATCATTTTGATTGGGGGAACAGTGATAGATAGTGGATTACTTGACTGGACACATTTCCCTAGGGTACACCCCTCCCCACCACCAAAAGAGCTGACCTAGTTGCTAGTATAGTCGTTTCTACAGAAACCAGCACTTCCTTCTTTTCCTAAACAGAGTTGTTTTATTACTGCAGATGCCACAATCACTTTCAATCTCTGTGTACAGGGAGGTCACATACGTGCTTGGTTATTTTTCAAGACAAACATGGGCTAACCTTTAAAGGGCCATATTTTCATTTATTAGCTTTTAAAGGGCCATATTGCCATTTATTAATAACTTCTGTGGGCAAATGTTGGTGGACAAAAATTGTTGCTATTCTGACCTTACTTATTTGTGGGCCTACCCACTTTATGTAGTTATACATAAAGACAGTGAGCCTGGTCAGCCAGGGAGTGTCAGAACTGAATCGGGAGCTCATCTCTTGCCTCTCAACTCCAATGCTCTTCCAAACCATAGTGCCATTAGTGTTCAACTGGAGGGTTGAAGACATTTTGTCCTGCTTTAAGGTGAAGCAGCCCAGTGCCACCATCAGCATTTTGTTTCTTAGTATGTTCAGAATTTGTTAAGGAGAAAGAGAATGATGGGGAAGGGAGACAGTAGGAAACAGAAGGGCAAAGTACAAGGTATGTATTTAACAAATCCTCCATGGGCAGGGTGACTGAGCGAATGAGCAGTGGAGAGGCAGAAAGGAAGAGGGATGCTTAAGCTTTGTTTTACCAGCCATTTCCCCCACTCCAAATGCCCTTAGTTGCTTTCTGCCCCAATTGCAGGGAATCAAATATATAGCAAACTGAGCAAGCTATTGTGTACATTGATGCCCAGGTCACATGCGGCTTCCTATACATCTTGGTGGACACGTGTAAGCTTGGCTTTGATGCTGGCTGCATCAATAGGCTATTGCCAGGACAATGAGTACCTGATCTGGTTCTTAGCATCTGGCATGTGGGCTGGTATCTTGAAGCCAAGCAGGTGGCCAAGTAGGCACACAGGGCTAGCATGCCTCTCTATTTTCCCATTCAGTTGAATGGGAAAAATAGGGACATGTTGGCAGGTATGAGCTAGGTAGCCCACATAGTTCAGTCTGTGCTTAAGCAATGAGCCAGCCCAGAGTGAGTAGCTTCGCAGAGCCAGGTGAAACACGATTGGCCTCTTGAGATCCTGATCCCTGCTAAGCTGGTAGCTGACATTTTACCATCTGATCATCTGTCATGGTGATACTATGGAATTCCACCAGAGAATGGGCCACCTATTCCTTTCACTAACAAGCTGTCATGGTGGTCCAGAATGCAGTCCTGCTGCTAGAGTCCCTGATTCAAAAACTCTTGCACCTTATAAAAACCAAGAGAACACTCCAGGATCAACAGGTGATTGCAGTCAATGAAAGTATTTGGCAGAGCCATTATTTTTAGAGTTTTATATTGCACATGCTTTCCCCTCTTCTTTGACTTTGGTTTTTAAGGAAAAGAGTGTATTGAACTCACCATTAAACTAAACTGCCTAACTGCCATGTGCATCCACTGAATTTACAAACATGCAACAAGATTACTGAAATGCAATTTCCCTCCCATCATTTTTATTCCCTTCTTTACTTCCACGTTATTGCTCTTTCTGCTTCTTTGTCAAATGGGAATCAGTTGCCTGTGTCCTGCAGAAACAAATGTAAGGATGATGTATTGTTTTCAAATAGTAAAATCTCATCTTTTCTCATAATGAACTCAAAATCATGCCTACAAAAAACTGTCCATCCTAGGCGGTCCTACAAATCGCATGTGCTCTGGTACTGGGCTGCAAGTTGTTGTAGTTTTATCAGGGCATGATTTATGCTTCTTGCCTCTTTAGTGCAAAGACAGTTTTTGTAAAGTCTACATCCTCACTGAAGGCCAAAACCAAGATGTATAGTAGTCCTCTCAGCAAGAATAGTAAATGCCTCTGTATGAAAAGGACTGGTGGATCAGCCTTCACCACAGGAAAAAGAAGAATATTCCTCAGATAAGTAGCAAGTAAATGTCCAGGTTGAGACTGCTCTCACCAGATAGACCATGTGGAGAAAAGGGTGTTAATGCAGCCTTCAAATCTTTTTATTCTGTCTTTTGGGGTTCATCTCCATGTCAGATAGAGCTTCTGAGGGAAACTTCTCCTCAGCCAATGCATGTACAGCCAAATCATGGTATGATAACCCTGTCAGTAGTGCTAATGGATGAAAACTTTCTTTCAAAGATATCAGTTATTGGTGGAGAGTGGGGGAGAATCCAGATTTGGACCATGAAGGGAGGGAATGGGCCTTAACCCTTTGCCCCTACATTTCTCAGTTAGATCCCCCATAGCTGCTGTTTGACAAGGGACAAGGCTTTCATTGGCACCACAGACAGGCTAATGACAGGCTAATGTGTCATTTAGCCCTCAGCCAAAAATCTCACAGGTGCTCCATTCTATGTCACAGCTTCAAGAGACAGAGAAGCTATTCTCATGACCAGCAAAAACAGAGCTTGAGGTCTGAAGGCAGGGTTAGCACTACCGTGTGAATCCTTGGCAAGCTCTCAAACAGAACTCTGTCAAAAGAGGGTCACCCAGTTCCCAGCCCCTCCTCTAAAACCAGGTTTAGCAAGCAGGGGAGGTTGCCTACCCCCTCCCAGTACTCATGTGAAGCCACGGAACGCTGCTGAAGGCTGCCCCTCTTCCGTTTATACGGAGCTACCATAGAGCCTGCGTACCAGAGTGGGCTGCAAAGCAAGCAGTTGAACACTTGGTGAAAGCCCGTTCAGCAACAGCTCTGAGCACTCGCTCCAACTTTCTTAAAGTGGCAGGCACCTTGCAAATGAGCCCAAGGGAAAATATGAACATAGGAGGCTGCCTCCCACTGAGTCAGACCATTGGTCCATGCAGCTTAGTACTGTCTACACAGACTGGCAGTGGCTTCCCAAGGCTCTCAGACAGGATTCCCGCTCAGCCCGACCTGGAGATGCCAGGCAGGGAGCTCAAACCCTTCTTCCTATAGCAGCCCCATCCCCTAAGGGGAATAGTTGCACAGACACATATGTCATACTATTAATTCATTTTACATTTTACTAGCTGACTGTGCACAGAACATCTGTGCGGTCTTGCACTGAGCCTGTGGCACGCCACGCCCACAACTCTCTCTCTCTCGCTCTTGCCACCCCCACAACTCTCTCGCTTGCTCTTGCCGCTCCCCACAACGCTCTCGCTCGCTCTCTCGCTGCCCCCACAATGCTCTCGCTCACTATCGCTGCCCCCACAATTCTCTCACTTGCTCTCAATGCCCCCCACGATGCTCTTGCTCGTTCTTGCTGTCCCACAACTCTCTCTCTCGCTGCCCCCATAATGCTCTCGCTCGCTCTCACTGCCCCCACAACTCTCTCGCTCACTCTTGCCGCCCCCACAACTCTCTCACTCACGCTCTCTGCCCTCCGTCTTTCTATCTCTGTATCGCAGTCCTTGCTTCCCCCTGCCACTGCCAGGGACTGTCACCCACTCACCTGACAGCCTCCGAGCTCCTTGCTCCCTGCTGCTTCACGGTGTAGCTCAGCCAACCGCCTGCCGCTAGCAGCCCCCAGAGCCAACTGTCCAGCTCCTGAAGCTGCCCCCAGCCTCTGAGCTCCCTGCTGCTTCATGGCACCCCCGAGCCAACTGTCAAACTGCTTTCCAGCCGCCCCACAAAATCCCCTGCTGCTCCGGTCCCCCTCTGTCAGCCAATCGCCTCCTTTCTACCATGTCCCCACGCATGGCCCGTCTTGGAGAATTAATAATATAGATATCCCACTCTTCCTCCAAGGAGCCCAGCGCAGTCTACTACATACTCAAGTTCCTCCTCACAACAACCCTGTGAATTAAGTCAGGCTGTGAATGAAGTGACTGGCCCAGAGTCACCCAGCAAGTCTCATGGCTGAATGGGGATTTTTGTGCTCCGTCCTGTCCCCTGCAAGTCACTGGACAAGAGCAGGAGTGTCCCTGCCCTTGCTTGCAGCTGCCCTTGCCTGCAGCGTGGTGTAGTGGTTAGAGTGCTGGACTAGGACCGGGGAGACCCGAGTTCAAATCCCCATTCAACCATGAGACTTGCTGGGTGACTCTGGGCCAGTCACTTCTCTCTCAGCCTAACCTACTTCACAGGGTTGTTGTGAGGAGGAACTTGAGTATGTAGTACACCGCTCTGGGCTCTGGGCATCTGCTGCCTCAGAGGAGATGCTTCCTGACCCACCCACCCCCACCCCCGCCAACCTCCAAGGCAAGGGCAACCGCACCCTTGCCCTTTCGAGGTGGAAACTGCACAGGTGATGGGGCTGCTGCTCTCCCCTTCCTGGTGCCAGTGGGGGTGGGGAGTGCTGCTGTTGCTGGGAGCCAGTTCAAAAGGAATCAGGCTAGAGATGCGCTCAGCAAAAGCTCTGAAGGAGCAGCCCAAGAATCAGGCCCCTGCCCCGCTCAGAATCCAGGGAAAGACAGGGCAGGGAGCAGCAGCAGTCTTGCCAGTGCTCTCCTCCTTCCCAAGCAGATGGCGGCTGCTCCGGGTGGGTCCAACAAGGTCTCCAACAGACAGGGAGCGGGTGGGACAGCTGGCCAACCTTCCCGCAGGCAGGGAAGCCCCTTCCCAAAGCACAACGGGCCCCGCTGCACATCCCACCTCCAGAGGCTCCCTGCGGTTCAGCCCGCTGTCGTGCTCACTTCCAGGCTGGGCCAGTAGACCACAGCAGTGGCAGTCCAGGTGCCCAATTTGCCTGGGTGTGACACTGCACCCACCCGCGCATCCTCTGCACCATCATCAAGGGTAGCAGTGCCAATGAGGGTGGGCAAGTGTGGGCAACACTTTGCCACTCAATCTCCCACCCTGCTGGCACTGCAAGAGTGGCAAGTGGCAGCATCAGGACAGGTGGGTGATGGCGACACCCTCCCCCACATGCCCACCCTCCTATGCCCACTCACCTGGTAACACGAATGGCCTCTGTGCTACGGCGGCAGTGAGGCGGGGCAAGGAGGTTTCTCCCTTTTACCTTCTACACATGCTATACAGTGCGGTTGGGGGGTGCCACGGAGGCCACAGCCTCAGCTGCATGGAGAGTGAGGGGGTGAGGGGAAGGTTCCCCCTTCTACCTTCCCAAACCATGCTGCAGTGTACGGAGTGTGCCTTGTGCCTGGGCTACTTATGGGGGCATCTGGCAACTGCTCTAACCGGCATCTGGCAATTGCTCCAGGGGGCATCTGCTGTGTCCCTCCTGGATCTGGGGTGTGCGGTGTGTGTGTGTGTGTGTGTGTGTGTGTGTGTGTGACTCTTCCCTTGAGGCTGGCTGGCAGCTGCAGCTGCTCTCTTCTCTCTCCTGTCCCTGCCTTGTTGTGGGCAGGGAGTTTTGGGCATCAGGACAGAGTTCAGTGCCTTTGACAGCACTGCAGTTGCCAGGAAAGGGTTAACTGAGGCTAGTAGAGTGCTGCAAAGCGGGACTGCAGGTTGGAGCCCTCTGAGTGGTCTCCTTGGGTCATGTGATCCCCCCTTGCCACTCAGGGGGCTGGAGGACCATCATTGCAAGCTGTGGCTGACAGCCTTGAAGAGAACCCTGTAAAAGTTGATCATCAGTCTCTTTTGTTCTCTGCTGAGGCTTCACCAAATGCACGTGTGTTTGCTGTGAGGCTTGAAATAGAGTTAAAGTTGTTTGCAGGGGGTCACCCTGTTTTCTACTGGTGTGAATAGCTCCAGAATTAACTTAACATAAAAACATGCTGGATCAGGCCCAGGGCTTATCTAAACCAGAATCCTGTTTCACACACTGGCCCACCAGCTGCCTCCTAGAAGCCCACAGACAAGAGGTGAGGGCACACCCTCTTTCTTGCTGTTGCTCTCCTGCAACTGGTATTTAGAGGTGTGTTGCCTCTTAGGCTGGAGGTGGCCTATAGCCACCAGACATTGATAGACCTGTCTTTCATGAATTTATCTAAGCCCCTTTTGAGGCCATCAAAGTTAGTGGCCATCACCACATCCCATGGTATCATTTTCACTTGCTTACATGGAACCACATTTGCCGTTTTGTCACACACTCACCCTGTTTGGAGAGATTCTTTTGGAGTTCCTCACAATTTGTTTTGGATCTCACTACCCTAAATAGTTTAGTGTCATCTACAAATTTGGCCACATCGCTGCTTACCCCTGCTTCTAGATCATTTATGAATAAATTAAAAAGCACCGGTCCCAGTACAGATCCCTGGGGGAACCCACTTCTTATTTCCCTCCATTGTAAAAACTGTCCATTTATTCCTATCCTCTGTTTCCTGTCCTCCAACCAGATCCACATATGAACCTATCCTCTTATCCCAGGACTACTGAGTTTACTAAAGAGCCTTTGGTGGCCTATTAACACTCTCAAAGAACTCCAAAAGGTTAGTGAGGCAAGTCTTGCCCTTGCAGAAACCATGCTTGTTCTCCTTCAGCAAGGCCTGTTCTATATGTTTAACAATTTTAACAGTTTTGTCCTTAAATATGCTTTCCATCAATTTACCCACTTGTGACTCTGAATCCACTTCCACTCTTCTAGAAATCTCATGTGTGGAGGCAATAGCTCGGCTAAAAGCTCACCTTCCAGCTCTCTGAGTAAGTTACACCCCTTCACAGTAAGAATTCCTATTGCAGTCACTAGCAAAATATAGCTCTGCTCTTGTCCAAATAATTTCATGCACCAATTTTCAGTCTCTCTTCCTAGCAGTGCTTTTACTGCAGATGTTTACTAGGTTCCGGGACATTGGTGGGAACTCCAACATGAAGCAGCATCAGGTTCTGAGTGAATCTCCTACCACATTCCTTGACCCTCTCTAGCTCCCATATTCTTTGCAGAGCTGGGACTGTACCCTCACATAAGCACATGAAGTGGCCTTATACTGAACCAGAACGTTGGTTCATCTAGCTCAGGATTGTCTACATCAGGGCTGCTCACCTTCAGCTTTCCTGCAGATGTTGGCGTACAACTCCCATATCCCTAGCTATTGGCCACTGTGGATGGGGATTATGGGAGTTGGTCCAAAACCAGCTGGGGGGGTGGAGTTGAGCAGGCCTGGTCTACACTGATTGTCAGTAGCTCTCCAGGATTTCAAAACCAGGAATTGAATCTGGGTCCTTTCGATACAAGTCAGCTCAATTCAGTTTTATTCCAGTCTCTGACCCGCAATACAAAGTAGACAAATAAAAAACATTAAAAATTAATATCTATTCATCCTAAATTATAACAATTGTGTTAGGTCTTAGAGTCTGTCCTATTCTATTGGCCACCACACAAAATCTGGCTACATTATATGTAATGTCAGAGACATGGTCAGCAAGAAGCAAACAGACAAAAAACACATCTGAATGGTCTGGAAAGTTCTTTTTTTCTCTCTCTCTCTCTCTCTTTTTTTTTTTTTTGTAAAGGAGCTATAAAAGAAATATGAGAATCTTGTTAACAAGAATAGTATAATAAAACAAGGGCTATAGACTCCACTGCTCCATCTCCATACAGGCATACTCATTCCTCATAAAAAATCCGCTTAAACCTACTGTTCAGAACCACTGATGAGAGAGCATTAAAACATGTCAATGAGGACATTCTTTTATACTTAGGCACTATTAGTATGCTAAGGTACCTAGCTGGTTTGGGTTATATATATTTGATTCCCAAGGTAAAACTTATTTCTAAATAGCTTTGATCATTTTGGCATGTAATATCTAGCAGCCTCTGTTCGAGGGCTAACTTGCACGTTCATGGCCCCACGCTATCAATAGTTCAGGAGAGAATCCAAGTAAATAGAATTTATTTGCAATTAGTAATTTCCATCATGATTGAAAGCCATCCTTCTGTACCAAAGATGCTAAACCTTTAGGAGAAAAATAAGCTTTAATCATAAATTATATACTGTTAACCAGATCCCAGTTTCCACACTTGGTACACCTGCCTCTAAACATAAAATCACATTAGGCATAAAGCAAGGCACTTGAAATAGGCTTCTCAAGAACTTTGTTTGAGTTGTTTCTAAGGCCATGAAATTGAGGGGGTGGGTTTCGAGCAAAACCAAAACCAAACCTACCCACCCTGATTCGAAGCTGGCTCGAATTTGAACCAAACATGCCAAGCCAGTTTTGTGCATATCCCTATCTACCTTATGTTTCTTTTTAGATTGTGAGCCCTTTGAGGACAGGGACCATCTTATTAATGTATTTTTCTATGTATACTGCTTTGAGAACTTTGGTTGAAGAGCGGTATATAAATATCAGTAGTAGTAGTAGTAGTAGTGTTTAATAAGTTTTTGGGTGATAATTGGATGGATAATCTCTCCTGCCCTTTTTAAATATGGGGATTATTATGGTCAATTCCCATTCTTCAGGAATATGAGCCAACTGATCAATAAAAGTAAAAAGAGAAGCTAAAATAGGGTCCCACCGCTCTTAAATATTTTTAATTAATTCAAATTGAATAAAATCACTCCCAGGGGCTTTGCCTGGTTTTAACTGAGTTATCAAATTGGCTACCTCTGCAGGTAACTGGATGCCACTTAGGGAGAAAAGCAGACCCAGACTCTACCTCAAAAAAAACCTTTATACTTCCTTGGTTTATAGATCACAAAAATTGGCTTTCCAGATTGCTGCTGAAATATGGCAGTCCCAACAGGATGGGCCATGATACAAGTCACATGCTCAACTATTGAACTGCAGCCTGTACTGACTCATCGTGCCTTCCAGTGCTCTTCACCTCCACCACTGCCCAGGACTCAGTTCACAACCCAGCAGCATGCCAAGTGACATTCTTTGGTACCAAAGATCAGAAAGGTGGACTCTGGGGCAAGAGGTGTGTCATGATGGGAAAGCAGCTGTCTCACCAAAACACCTGTTCTCCATAATCTGTTGTTGGCTTGACTTCTTTATCATAAAAGAGATTTCCTTTCAGTATACTAACATTTTAATTTGTCTCTTATGTACTGCTCAATATTAAAAGAATTGGTGTTCTCCTTCTCCAATATAATTTAGAAGAAACATGCTTTTTTGACCTCTGAATTAAACTGAAATGCTCCCTTTGTATGCACGGTGTTTTGAAGTGCTGAGTTATTTCTGACATTAAAACCCCAGCTGGTTTATTTTACCATTGAGAAAATGCAGGTACTTGTTCAGCAAAAAAGAAAACACCATGAAATAAATTACTATTTTTCCCAAGGAAATTAAAGGTTTCTAGTGCACAGTTTATTAAAGTCAAGCTACATTGCCAAAATAAAGTCTGCTATTCTTCACAATGAATGTCTAGTGTTCTTTTAATTATTGTGGTACAGATGTGCCATGTCACATTCAAAACAGGAAGATATTTAAATGCTGGATTCATGCAGATGTGGGGAATAAACGTGTTGATGGCCACTGGGGCTAAGAAGGCTTTGAAAGACAAGTTGACAAACTCTTGGAAGATGGGTCCATCAATCACTATTAACCATGACAGCCAAAAGGAATTTTCATGTTCAGTGTACTGCTGAATACCAGTCACTGGAGGACAAAGAATGGAGATGGAAGCTATTGCCTTCACTCCCTGCTTGTGTACTTCCTGGAAACATCTGGCTGGCAGATGTTGCAAACAAGACACTGGACTAGATGGACCTTTGATCTGATCCAGCAGCACACTTCTTGTGTTTTTATTTTATTTTATTTTATTTTATTTTATTTTATTTTATTTTCAAAGTGTACCTAGAGCTTCTCAGTCTACAAGCCTTCCCCATTTATTTGAAGGGACAGCACGGGGTTCAGTACAATAACATGTATGAGGAAGCAAGTTGTGCATTACTGTGCAGGCTCTGGACTAAGCACATGATTTTTACAACTTCCTTTTCACGTTCATAAGCATACTTTTCACCTATGTATTTGTTATATATATGGTGCTAGAGAAGACTTTTGAGAATACCGTGAACAGCCAGGAAAACAGACAAATGGATCATAGAACAAATCAATCCAGAATTTTCACTCAAGGCACAAATGACCAGGCTCAAACTATCATACTTCGGACATATTATGTGAAGACCCAACTCCCTTAAGAAGTCCATAATGCTGGGAAAAGTTGAAGGAAAGAGAAGAGGATGACCAGCAGCAAGGTGGACGGACTCGATTACGACAGCAATGACTGCACCAATGAGAGACCTTAAAGGCCAAGTTGAAGACAGATCATCCTGGAGAGAATCTATCTATGTGGTCGCTTAGAGTTGACACTGACTTGATGGTACATAATCAATCAATCGTTTGTTATACAAACGAGGCATTCAATAGTGGGGCTTCTGTTTAATCAGTTTTAAGTTGTGCTGAGGTTGGGTTGAAGTTGTAATGTGTGTGGGTTTGTCTGGAGATGGGGAGTCAGAGCGTGCCTTCGTTGAAGGTGGGACAGCTATTCCAGTGGTGTTGGGGAATAGAAGAAGAAACGCTGGCAGGCCAGCAAGCTATTTCAGGAGAAGGGTGGTCACAAATCTAACAGCTGCCCCCCCTTTCTGGCTGTCCTGCCAGCTCTTTGACCTCGGGAAGCACTGCCAACATCCCACATAACCTTACCTTGCTCCTCTGCAATGCCAGGTCGGTCCAAAATAAATCAGAACTCATCCATGATTTGATCATGGATGAAGGGGCCGGCCTGATGTGTATTACTGAGACTTGGTTGGGGGAGGCTAGTGGTCCAGTCTGGTCCCAGCTTCTCCCGCCAGGATATTCTGTAGAGGAGCAGGTGAGGGGACGTGGGCGGGGAGGTGGAGTGGCTGTGGTCTATGAGGATAACATCTCCCTTACCAGGGTCCCTGTTAGGGTATTGGACCATATCGAATGTGTGTACTTGAGTTTGGGGACCAGGGATAGATTGGGACTTCTGTTGGTGTACCGATCGCCCCACTGCCCAACGGAATCCCTTACTGAGCTCACAGACTTGGTTGCGGAACTTGCGTTGGAGTCTCCCAGACTTTTGGTGCTGGGGGACTTCAATGTTCATTTTGGGACCAATTTGTCCGGGGCAGCTCAGGAGTTCATAGCGGCCATGACGACTATGGGCCTATCCCAAGCGGTCTCTGGATCGACACATATTGAAGGTCACACGCTTGATTTGGTCTTTTATTCTGATCAGGGTGGTGTTCCGTGGGTGGGGACTCCTACAATCTCCCCGTTGTCATGGATGGACCACCATCTGGTTAAGGTTGGACTTACAACTGCTTTCCACTTTCGCAGGGGCGAGGGGCCTATTAGAATGGTCCGCCCAAAGAGGTTACTGGATCCGGCAGGATTCCAAGAAGCCTTGGAAGGATTTAATGTTGGCTCTGCTGGTGATCCTGTTGATGCCCTGGTTGAGAACTGGAGCAACTTGCTCACCAGGGCAGTAGACACGATTGCTCCTAAGCGTCCCCTCTGACCTGCTTCAAAATTGGCCCTTTGGTATACAGAAGATCTACAGGGGTTGAAGCGGCAAGGTAGGTGACTGGAACGAAAGTGGAGAAAAACTCGACTCGAATCCGACAGATTACGACATTGAGCACATTTAAAGATCTATGCTCAGACAATATGTGCGGCAAAGAAGCGGTTCTTTTCTGCCCGTATTGCCTCTGCGAGTTCACGTCCAGCGGAGTTGTTCAGGGTTGTGAGGGGACTAGTATCTGCTCCCTCTCCCTTGAACCAGAATTTGGAGGCATCAGTTACCCGCTGTGGTGTGTTTAATGAATTTTTCGCAGACAAAATCTCTCGGATTTGGGCTGACCTAGATGGGGACTCCACAATTAATTTGATGTCTGAACTGGAGGTGTCCGACAACTCCTCTTATACGATTTGACTGGATCAATTTCAGTTTGTGACTCCTGAGGATGTGGACAAGCTGCTTGGAGCGGTGAGGCCTACCACTTGTTCTCTTGATCCTTGTCCAACATGGCTTGTTCTCTCTAGCAGGGAGGCTGTTGTAGGCGGCCTGGTAGAAATCATAAATGCTTCTCTGAGGGACGGCAGGATGCCTCCTTGTCTTAATGAGGCAATTATTAGACCTCTTCTAAAGAATCCTGCGTTAGATCCCTCAGAGTTGAGCAATTATAGGCCAGTTTCCAATCTCCCATGGCTGGGCAAGGTAATTGAGAGGGTGGTGGCCTCTCAGCTCCAGGTGGTCTTGGAGGAAACTGATTATCTAGACCCATTTCAAACTGGTTTTCGGGCGGGCTATGGGGTGGAGACTGCCTTGGTTGGCCTGATGGATGATCTCCAATTGGCAATGGACAGAGGAAGTATGACTCTGTTGGTCCTCTTGGATCTCTCGGCGGCTTTCGATACTATCAACCATAGTATCCTTCTGGACCGTCTGAGGGGGTTGGGGGTGGGAGGCACTGTTTTACAGTGGTTCCGCTCCTACCTCTCAGACAGATTCCAGATTGTTGCTCTTCAAAATCTGAGCTTAAGTATGGTGTTCCTCAAGGCTCCATACTCTCTCCAATGCTTTTTAACATCTACATGAAACCGTTGGGAGAGATCATCAGGGGATTTGGAGCTGGGTGTTACCAGTATGCTGATGACACCCAGATCTACTTCTCCATGTCAACTTCTTCAGGAGTTGGCATATCCTCCCTAAATGCCTGCCTGGAATCAGTAATGGGCTGTGCGGGGTCGGAACTCTAGAGATGATTTTGATCTGTCTGTTCTAGACGGGGTCACACTTCCCCAAAAGGAACAGGTTCGCAGTCTGGGAGTACTTCTGGATCAACGTCTCTCCTTGGTTTCTCAGGTTGAGGCGGTGGCCAGGGGTGCTTTCTATCAGCTCCGGCTGATACACCAGCTGCGCCCATTTCTCGAGATCAATGACCTCAAAACAGTGGTACATTTGTTGGTAACCTCCAGACTGGACATCTGTAATGCGCTCTACGTGGGGCTGCCTTTGTACGTAGTCCGGAAACTTCAGTTGGTCCAGAATGCAGCAGCCAGGTTGGTCTCTGGGTCATCTCGGAGAGACCACATTACTCCTTTGTTGATGGAGTTACACTGGCTGCCAATAGGTTTCTGGGCAAAATACAAAGTGCTAGTTTTAACTTATAAAGCCCTAAATGGCTTAGGCCCTGGGTATTTAAGAGACCGTCTTCTTCACTATGAGCCCCACCGGCCGCTGAGGTCACTTGAGGAGGTCCATCTCCAGTTGCCACCAACTCGTTTGGTGGCTACACAGAGACGGGCCTTTTCGGCTGCTGCCCCGAGATTGTGGAATGCGCTCCCTGCTGAGAAACGATCCTCCCCATCTCTGGCAATTTTCAGAAAACACCTGAAAACACATCTCTCTCTTCAACCAGGCTTTCTCAGCTTTTAAAAACTTGTTTTTAAATTGTTTTGATTATTTACTTGTTGTTTTATGATGTTTTTAATTGCTAGTCATTGTTTTATGCTTTATAATTTTTATTTAATTATTAATTGGTTTTAATGTAAACCGCCCTGAGCCTTTTGGAAGGGCGGTATAAAAGTTTTAATGAGAAATAAATAAATAAATAAATAAATAATAACAAATCAAGTAAATGCATAAGTGAAAAACAGAAGTTTTTAAAAGTGTTTGCATAAAAGCAGCCCTGCTGGATCAGGCCCAGGGCCTATCTAGTCCAGCATCCAGTTTCACACAGTGGACTACCAGATACCTCTGAGAAACCCACAGGCAGAAGCTGAGGGCAACATTCTCCTACTGTTGTTATCTGGAGGCATCTTGCCTCTGAGACTGGAGGTGGCCTATAGCCCTCAGACTAGTAGCCACTGATAGACCTGTCCTCCATGAATTTATCTAATCCCTTTTTAAAGACATCCAGGCTGTTAGCTGTCACTACATCTTGTGGCAGAGAATTCCCTAGGTTAATTATGCATTGTGCGAAAAAGTACTTCTTCTTTTTTGGTCCTACTTTTCTTGGCAATCTGTTTCATGGGATGATGTCTGGTTCTAGTGTTATGAGAGAGGCAAAAAAAATTCTCTCTATTCACTTTCTCCAAGTCAAGTCAAGTCAAGTCAAGTTTTATTTACGGTCCTAGACCAAACAATCCATACATGCAAAAGGCGAAACAAATGTATAAGAAACTCTATAGATTCTCATTATACATCTTAAAAGCAATATAGCAAAATTTAGCTACAGAGTTAAAAATTGAAACATCCTCATCAGAAAGTAGAAATTAACAAGTTGTTCAGCAGATTGATCCGTCTGTTGACAGACCAAAGGTTAAATTAAAGTGCTCCACTTTCTCCACACCATGCATGATTGAATCATGACTCCCCTCAGTCATCTTTTTTCTAAACTAAAAAGTCCCAGGAGTTGTAGCTTTGCCTCATAAGGAAGGTGCTCTAGGCCCCTGATCATCTTGGTTGCCCTCTTCTGAGCTTTCTCCAGTTCTATAATGTCCTTTCTTACATAGGGTGACCAGAACTGCACACAGTACTCCAAATGTGGCCGCACCATAGTTTTATATAAGGGCATTATAATATTAGCAGTTTTGTTTGCATTCCCCTTCTTAACGATTCCAAGCATGGAATTGGCCTCCCACGGCCCCAGCTAGTGCACATTGAGTTGACACTTTCAATGATCTGTACAGCATGACTTGAAGGTCCCTCACTTGGTCAGTCACTGACAGCTCAGACCCCATCAACATATATGTGAAGTTTTTTGCCCCAATATGCATCACTTTGCACTTGCTTACATTGAACAGCATTTGCCATTTTGTTACCCACTTCTTCAATCCGGAGAGCTCTATACAATCTGTTGTGGTTTTCACTACCCAAAATAGTTTGGTGTCATCTGCACTTTTGGCCACCTCGCTTCTAGATCATTTATTAATTAAAAAGCACTGGTCCCAGTACAGATCCCTGGGGGACACCACTTCTTACTTCCCTCCAATTAGAGAACTGTCTATTTATACCTAAGGTTGTAGCCTCTGAGCATGTATAAAGTATTTTCCTGTGATCCCACTGTTCTGTACCAAATTATCACGAGTTGGAAGTCTTGTTTCATTCTAAGATGTTCCTAAGTATGAAATAGCCTGCTTCTGGGGCGTCTCATACAAAAGTCCCTATCTCCTGACAACTCAGGCAGGGGTGTAAGGTGACTCACCTAAGATTGTCTTATGGTACTTTGGTCCCTTTCTAAGCAAAATTAACCCTTGTATTAGGGCCAAAAGTGCTGCTTCTGCTCAGGCTACTGTGACTCTTCACATTGGGATTGAGGCACAGGAGAAGTAAACACACTGTCTCAAGTATATCTCCAATCACCAAGCTATTTATTTAGACAACAGAATATCAGCATATTGTAGCAGGCTTAAAAGCAATTCATTTTTTCATCTTCACAGCATTCTCACATTATGAGGCTATTCACACGATGGGAGAAAATCGGGGTAGCAGAGGCTAGCCCAATTTCCTCCCATCGTGAGAACCACCGGGCTTGGCTGCAAGCCCGGTGGTTCTTAAGCGGGTCACGCACTAAAGTACCCCTGCCCTAAGCCCAGGTTAGCAGAGCGAGCACTTTGCTAACCTGGGCTTTCTGATTGTGAGTTACCGTGGAATGGCTCTGCGGAATGGCAACTCACGAGTAGTCCCTCCGACCAGGAGGCTGAAAAGCAGCCTCCCAGCTCGGGGGTCTCTCCAGCGAGCGTGCAGGGCATGCTGGAGCTTCTGGGGGCTGCACGGCCACCAATCCCCTCAGCCCCAGCTGCCTCCGTAACGGAGCTGGCAGTTGTGTGGGTGGCCGGTTCGGCCGCCCAGAGCAGACTGACTGCTTGTATGTGGGGAGAGCGGGCTTAGCCCGCTCTCCCTGCAAACCCCATCCAGGCTCTTCTCACTAATCGTGAGAAGAGCCTCACTATATATAGTAAGCAAATCACAGTTCCTTTATCAATTCTACCCTAATGCCGACTCTTCGCACTGGGTCAGGAATGGCCAACTCCTGAGCCAGGGGGCTTCTTTCTTTGTTGAGGTAACAATCAGGCAGTAACAGCCTTGCCTTTCCTGCAAAGAGTGAACTGGAAGTGAACCCTGTCCTGACTGACAGGCAGTGACCTCTAGGGATCAGCCACTCAGCACATAGTTAGTAGATCCTAGAGAGCCATGAGGCAGGAAGAGAGGGTTTCTCTGTTCAGGAGGAGCTAGGTGGGAGGTGAGGGAAGCATGGGCAAAAAGGATTAATTAGGAGCAGTGGGATTCTGTTCCCTCATGGTCAAAAGCTAGCCTGGAGATTTCTCTCAAGAAGAAGGAGCTGGCAGGAGGGCAGGAGATATGGCCATGAGGTCTGCTCCTGACTACAGTTTCGGGCCTCTGGTATTGCTCTGACCCTATTTCTATCCTACAATGGTCTATTAACCCTATCATGGCTACTAATATAACTAATTAAATATAGTACTGTGTATCATTCACATCAGCAGTGCAATTACAGATTTTTCAAATAATAAATGGTTACATGGTTACACAAAATTATGTGTCCTACCAGGCCAAATATTTAGTCAAAGAAACAAAAAGCTAGGTCCAGCCTAAGCTGGCTGCAACACTACCCTCTGATTTATGTTCTTCTTTCCAGTCCACACATGAACCTGTCTCCTTATTCCATGACTGCTATGTTTTCTCAAGAGCCTTTGATGAGGAACTTTGTTGAAAGCTTTTTGGAAGTCAGAGTATACAGTGAGGCTCCACACACAATTAGTGTGTAGAGCCTCATGGGGTTCAGCGGGGAGAGCAGACTTAGCTCATGATCAGTCGCTCATTGCTGGGTGACTGGATTGGCCACCCAGACAAGTGCTGGCTTCGGTCGGACGCTCCTGCACTCGGTCGTGGCTTGCCAGGGAGCTCCAGGGGAAGAGGGAAGGGGGAAGTGGAGCACTGTCATGTGGCGCCCCGGCCCCCGGCACCCCAGGAAGGCACCACATGAGTGTGTGGTGCATTCCTGGGGTCCCCTCTCCCCCCCTCCGAGTGTGTCAGCTACAGCTGCCGTGGCTAACACACGATTGCAAAAACAAGGTTAATGGAGCACTTGCTCCGTTCACCTCGTTTAAGGGGAGGGTTGTTAGGTGGGCTAGCCACCATGGAACCACCGGGCTTGCTCAAGAGCCCAGTGGTTCCGACGATCACTGGAAACTGGGCTGGGCTCCCCTAGCCTGGTTTCCAATGATCGTGGGAATATGTTTGTAGGTCATCAGAAAGTAAACAACTAGGAACAGATGCTGAGAAAGACATCAGGGTAAACAAGGCGACTATCGGTACTGGGCCAACCCCTAAAGAAAAGAAGCAAAGTACAACACACAAAATACAAGAAATAAACATGGCATATCCTAAGTTAACACAATGCATTCATAATACATTATGAGTGGGGAAAGTGTGTATTTTATTTATAATTGTTTATAATTAAATGTCTATACTGCCTTTCATAAGTTTAAATCCATAAATGTAAACCCAGGGTGGTTTACAAGGTTAAAAGATAACAGCAAAATCCATACAACCAAATTATGGTTGTCTGTGTAAACATGTAAAAATGTGGCCCACAAACTGGTTGTGAAAAATAGCAATTCAGTCATCCCTAATCAGTTAGCATGAATGCAATTTGTCCGATTTCCTGATAGAAACATATTCCCTTCTGATATCCAAGCCACACATGACCTTGTTCCTGAAATGCATTCTGTATGGCTAGATTCTTTCATACACTCATACTTCAATTGATCTTACTTTCTCCAGAATAGAGATTAATACTAAGCCTTAAGTCAAGCATTAAAGCTTTAGTTTCTAAGACAAATACATACAATTGGATTTGGAAAGTGTACGAGTTAAGAACTAAGAGGTTTGGGGTGGTTGTTGTTTTGTTTTTTGATGAGGGGATGGGATGTACTGCCATGGGAGGAAAAGAGAAACGTCTGAAGGGAGCAAAACTAGACTGCAGAGGAAATGAGCGGAACAAGGAAAGGTACAAGGAACTCCTTGGTTCTGCACAGCTTCAATTCAGTTTGATGGGGGCTTGAGTAGGATAATTGCTTGGCTTATTGTTCCTAAAGCTCTTTTCTTCCATATGGGTGTTTGCTTTATGGTCATCACCCAGGATCTCCCCAGAGTTCCCACATGGTACAACTCTGGGAACTCTCCCCAGAGTTCCCACACACTGTGCATTGGGGTCCCAGGTAGCTTTGGATGAAATGAAGAAGCCTATTTATGCCCAGCTCAAAGAAAGGTTAGAGTCGGCTTTGGTCAAAGCAGCTGCAGCACACTCTCTTTTCCACTGACACTTTTTATATGATCACACCTTCTTTATCACTTCATTGGATGCCTTGCCTGACTGCTTATGGGTCAGCCCCGATTCCTTCAAACAATAAGGAGCTGCTCTAAGGAATTAGGAGAATCTCCTGGCTGGTCCAGCACACTAAAGGAGCAGGTGGGATGGTCCTCCCTACTGATTAGTGACCAAGCCAATCAAGACTTTCCCTGTACTCCTATAATCAGTTCAGTTGCTTCCAGATCCATGCTGAGAAAATGTCAATTTCTCCTTTAAGGGAGAAGTGAGTAGGCAGTAGCTACTCAAGAAAGCAGTAGCTTTCTTGACAGCAGGCGCTTAATATAATATGAAGCAGACAGTGTATGCCTAACCCTGCAAGGCAGATATCCAGGGGCTTGGCCCCCTTGTGAGTAAGAATCTCCTGGTCTTCATGGTGTTACCAGCACAAACCTTACTGCTGTTAATTAGGTGTCTTCTGGTATGGCAGACCAAGGCCTTGTGTCTTCATTTTGCTAGCTGTCAAAATGCAAACGTGTATTCCTTTGCATGCATGTTCTACCTCAGTGTAGTGCTTGTAGCCTCCCCAGTGACTGCTCACAAGCAGAGCCCTGCATGCGGTGTGTTCTGTCAGCTTCCTTCGAAGTTATTTGAGAAATCCATACACTTATGTATGCAAACACAGTGGCAGTCACAGTTAATGAAACTGCAGGGAGAGAGGAAAAGAAAAAGGGATTTGTTAAATGCAGCGTGCCAGAGCCAACTCAACCCCAAACAAGGTGACAGGATTGTAAAGTCTGATGGAAGTTTGCTGTTTGGAGGCATGGAAGAGGGATGTGGAGAAGTAGTGTTGCTCTAGTGAAACAATGAGTTCCAGGCTCGCTGTGTGTGTGTGTGTGTGTGTGTTCTCAGAAAATTGAGTTTGGGGGTGGGTGGGATTGAGAATGTTTTCTCGTTATCGCAGTCTCTTTGCATAGGCAAAAGCTACTTTTATCTTAGGGAGCACACAAAAAATTCAGAATGAGAAAGCAATAGTTGCTAGCAGAGCAGTCCAGATGATAAAAGGCAATGCCAAAAGGAGACGGGATTAAGCAGCTGAAGAAAGTATTGGGCTCCCTCATCAGCCTCTTGTGCCCTCTAGGGGTACAATCAATGCCATATTGATGCTACAACTGTATAGGACCTTGTGCTCCTATGATCTGGTGGCCTCTGTTTTTATTCATTTGCACCACAGAGGCAAGCAAAAAGAATATTTGTTATACACAGAGGTGTTTGGAATCTGAAAGAGGAATTCCAATCAATCAGTGATTTTTATTATGCTCTTGGACCAGCATAGAATCAAGGCAAGAAGTTACAGGAGGAATTCCATCTTTGCTGCATCTGGTTGCACATTTCCTTAGAAAACCCATTTCCTACTGTGAATTGTGGCTCAAGCCTATTGTGCATTACATTATGCATTGCTTACTTGCTTACTTGAATTATAGACACAAGACATTTGTGAATGCAGGCTTTGCTCTAGGCTTTGTGATTGTAATGTTGCACCAACACTTTGTTTTTCTTCTTGGGCATGTACATTGGGGTTTCTAATCATACATCGGTGTCTTCTGCAAAATGTGACCACCTCTGTGTTGAGCCCTGATTTCAGAACTGTCAGCAACTAGATAGTAACCTTCCAATGCAGAATCAGTCCTGGAAACCCCTCTTTTTGAACATTATTTCTACCTTCTGCTTTCTACACCTACCTTCTGCTTTTACACCAGTTACTGACCCATAAGAGGACTCCTCTTTTCCCATAACTTTTTACTTAAAAAAAAATTGTGGGTGGGGGACTTTGATCATGATTGCAGGCTATCTGCAGGAACCTTGTCACAGAGAGTACAAAAACAGATGTGCACTAGGAGCCTTTTTAATGATGAATAGAGTGCCAGGAAAGATTTTGATGGTTCCTTGTATCTTGGCAGACATACTTGTTTGTTCACTTTAAGGGATCTGGCTTATTGTACACATGAAAGATGTTATATTGGGCTGACGTTTCATACTTTCATATACCATAGAACTGTAGCACATTTTTCAAAGTGCTGTTATTTGAATTAATTGTTTGATTCCCCATGTAACATTGAATTTGCAAGCTTGTATAAACAGGACTCACGTTTGATGGAGCTAGGACCCTGGCAGCATCAGCTCTCAGCTGCAATGTCTCATAATGACCACTGGGGGGCATAGATATAAGTGCGGGACTTCTCCCCTCTTTGTTATTTCAGTGTCAGTCTCTATTTTGTCTCTCCAGAGATGGCTGTTTGTTTTGGTCTCTCTCTTCAGCCATGAGCTACAGCTGAAATTAAGCTGCAGGCTCTTTCACATTTGTTTGTAACCTTTTATTTAAATACATCTTTGTAGTTCTTCAATACTAAAGAACTGTTTCAAGACCTCTTGCTTTGCTCCTTTCTCACCAAACTGTTTTTGCTCTGCTATTTGGAGACTGAACTGCCATTCTTCCCCTTCAATGAGGCGATTCTCACGATCGCCAAAAAGCGGGCTAAGGAGCCTGGCCCGCTTTTTGGTGGTCATGTGCTGCCATGGGAGCCATGCAGTTCCTAGCAGCTAACCTACCTAAGTCCCCCTCCCCTTAGCCGAGGTTAATGGAGCAAGCGCTCCGTTAACCTCATCTTTGTGGTTGTGTGTTGCCTCGGTGCGGCTCCAAGCCATGGCCACACAGAAGGAGACCCCCGCCGGGAGGCTGAAACAAGCCTCCTGGACCTGGGGGTCTCTCCAGGATGCCCTACGTGGATGCCTCATGAAGTTCTGGGGGCCGCACAGCCCCTGATCCTCACAGCCCCCGCTGGCACCATGACAGAGCTGGCAGTTGTGTGGAGAGGCGCTCATCTGTGGGGAGAGCGAGCTAAGCCCACTCTCCCCACAAACCCGCTCTCGGCAAGTCTCACTGATCGTGAGACTCACCTCAATGTTTATCTGAATATTTGCTTATCTGAGTACTGAGGTGTTCCCAGATTTTTAAGATATATCAGGCTGCACTGAACTGTATTATGAGTACAAAACACAGAACAAAGTGTGTAGGGTTCAGCAAGCTTCCTTCTTCAGCATGGTGGATTTTGGATAACATTAATTTAGACATGCTTCATTATGGAGCAAAACTGACACAGAAGGTCAGCTCTTCAAGAAATATAAAAACTCAATGGAGCTACACCAATTAATCCATTTTGGAGATGTGTACATTATTGCATAGTTGCCATCTGGAATCCAGTTTCATTAAGATACTTGAATTGAAGTGCTTGAAATATATGCCTTGCCTGCTGGAATTACACATAACTCATTTTCCTCTTAGGGCCACACTAAATGTGATGTTAAGCATGCATCTGCTGCTGCAAACACAGTAGCTGCACTGAACATTTGCCCCAGCCCCAGCATCAACTGGAATTTACCTGTGTCCTGATGTCAAGGCACACTGAGTTATCTGGTGCGACACCACCATCAGGTCATGATGTGGAGAAGGAATAGAGAGAGGCAGGATGTCATGATTTCAGGACAGAGATGAGTTCTGCAACACATTGCAGGAGAGGAAGGGCAGCTGTTTTCAATGGCATCCACACATTTAGTGGAACAAATAATGTTGAGCTTCGGAAGTACCAGGAGTAGGTTTTGAAAGAGGAGTTATCAAGCCACAAAGTTCATGTATTTACTGCCTAGAGCTGGGCAACTGCAGGAAACAGTATAGACCAGGCACAGAAGATGAATACCAAATGGGTTGGTGATAAAGAGGAAACTGGCTTTTATTCCCTATAAATAGCTTCCATAGTCAGCCCTAATTCTGTATGGGCAACAAGAAAACGTCTGCTTTGCAGATGTTTGTAGCATTTCTGTTCCAGCTAAGGTTGCTAAATCCTTACTTGGATACAGTGCTTTTGGTTATGAATGTTTTAATCAAGTATTTTAAAAATCAGATATCACATTCAGCTATAGAAATGAGATATGAATACATACAAACATTTTTTTAAAAACCCTGCAAACCACTGGATGACATCTAGAACACAAGAGCACTTGTGGAACAAGAATATTTGTGTGAGTGCAAGAAGTTAACTTAGTTGTGCTAAAAAATGAAGATGTGCAGAATTATGCTATTGTACTCTAGCGCTCTTGCACAAAAGCCCCCATTAAAACAAATGAGGTGCTCTGCAGTTGCATATTTTCTTTTGGATATCTGTTACTCCCAAACAGCTGAAATTTCTTCCATTTTTTATTACTCAGAAGCCCTGAACTTGTTATGAAAACTACGGATGCTATGCCTGGCTACTACAAGCCCCATCCTCCACACTGATGTGCTTTTAAAATATACTTTAAACCAGGAGAGAAGAGCTGGCCTTGTGGTAGCAAGCATGAATTGTTTCTTTTGCTAAACAGGGTCCACCCTAGTTTCCACTTGAATGGGAGACTAAATATGAGCACGGTAGATATCCCCAGAAGGGGCCGCTCTGGGAAGAGCTTCTGCATGTTTGCATGCAGAAGGCTCCAAGTTCCTTTCCTGGCATCTCTAAGACAGGGCTGAGAGAGAGGAAGAGCCTTCTCCATTCTGCAACCTCGGAGAAGCCGCTGCCAATCTGTGTAGACAATACTGAGCTAGATGGACCCATGGCCTGACTAGGTATATAGAATCTTCCTATGTTCCATACCTCTGCTCTCCATGGATACAGCATTTCTTTGCAGGGATATGCTATACTCAGGAGGTGATCTTCCCCATGATTAAGAAGGCTGGGCAGCAGTCTTCTCAGTCACAGGAGGATCTCCTGTGATTGATTACATCAAAATCCTGGTTACAGCATTTGTTTCTGCACACAAATGCTGTATCTGTGGAAAACAAGAGAGTGTGTAATTTAAGAGCATACTTGCACAGGGGATGGGGCTTTTTGGCATGCCTCTGAGGTGGCTGTAGCTGAGAACACTATCCGTGGGATTTGTAAGAAGTCCAGGATTAAAGACTGCATTATCTCAGACTTTCAAAATAATGACTTTTTATATATCAGAGTTTTTCACATCATTCATGAATAAATAGCAACTTTGGATTTTCCAGGAATATAGCAAGATCTTGCTTTTAATGCTTCAAAGAGTGGGTTGGCTTTAGTCACTACCTTCATCTCTCTGTTTCTCCACTGGTCTAGAAATGAGTAAAACGTTTCGATGTCAAAACAGTTCAACTCAAAATGAGTTGTTTTGAGTGTTTCGAGCTTGAAACAACCCCCCCTGTAAATAAAGGGCCTGTTTTGAGCTCAGAGCTCATCCTCATTTTGATTAAGAAGTTTTGATGTTTGGGGTGCCATTTTGAAGGCCTGCTTTTCCCTTGCTGATTGGTTTTCTAGCACTAGCTTCTGATAGGCTTGCAATCTCCTTTCTTCTTGGTTGGCTTGTTATCATATAAATCAAGTGTTACAATGGGCAACTGTGCCCCCATTGACTTAGGAGAGGGAGGGGGAGGAGAGAACAAAAAAGGAGGGAATTTCAAAACGTATTCAAAGGAACTGGGAGGCAGAGAGAGCCATTATGCCTCTCTTGGATACATCAAGAGAGGAGGAAGGAATCACGGAAGGTTTGATTTTTGTGGTTTTCTTTTCCCATTGCTGAGTCTAATATGCTATCCTATTGCTCCTATAGCTATCTGGTTTGCTGGATCTCAGACTGACCAAGGCAGAACTTGGGTGCCTTCCTTCCTTGAGTTGTGGTTGGTGCGATAGTGTTGTGACAAGAAATGGACAGCGGCAGATCTCTCTCTCTCTCTCTCTCTCTCTCTCTCTCTCTCTCTCTCCTCTCTGTAATATTTCTTGGTGATTGCTGTCATGAGCTCCACATCTGGCTTTGAGACTAACATGTGCTTCACTCGCTGCTCTGTTCAGCTCTGCAATCTGCATTGCAAGGTGTACTCAGTTAACATTTGGATGCAGTTGCTGCAGTTGAGCTTATGTCCATACTTGCTGCATCCATACTTGTTGAAACGTTAGGAAGGAGTCATAATTGTGAGTGAGAGAGCAACTTGTGCCAATGATGTTACTGCAGCACAGGAACTGTAGCTGGCAATGGACTGTGGGCCAATGATTCTTTTTTGGCCACATTTGGTCCGTGTTTGAAATTTGTGTTGTGTGTTGGGAGGGACAGATTCCCTTTTACTGTGTGCTTCTGCAGTGTTTTTTTTCACAAGGCAGGGTTGTAAGATGCATTGCAAATTGCAATGCAAAACTTGTGTGCAGTGCACTCTGTGAATGCAGCTTGTTCTAGCCATAGGGAACAATGGGGAAACTGGAAACATCCCGTGTTCCCCATGAGTAGCTCCTAGGGAAACAAATGTGGGTTGGTTGGTAGGGCATGAAGGGTGCTACCTACAACTCAACCCACAAAAGAAGTGGGCAAGCAGGTGATCTTAAACATTTTTTTAAACATTTTCCCCCAAACCTCCATAGGATCCTACTTTCTAAATGCTCTTGCTTAAGCCTCAAAATGCCCCCCAATCCTGTCTTCTGTAAAACAAAACTAGAGTCTTGCTCTAGAGAACTGGTGTAAGAATGGGGTGTACAGTGATTGCAGCCTTGCTTGGTAACTCAAAACATTTAAAGATGAGGACAACATCTCTCTGAACTTCAAGTCTTCTGACCTCCCCATAGCTTATGCCTTGGCTTTTCTTGGATCCATGCATAGATTCCTCCTTGTCTCACTAGAGCACATTCTACTGCACTTTCTAGTTCCCTATATATCTGTCTTGCAGCACCTGGAGGACCTTCCTTATGAGGCAAGGCTACATTATCTGGAGCACTTTCATTTGGAAAAGAGCGGAGTAAGGGGAGACATGATCAAAGTGTATAAAATTATGTATGGAGTAGAGAGAATGGACAGAGAAATTTTTATCCCTCTCTCACAACACTAGAACCAGGGGTCATCCCATGAATCTGAAGGTTGGGAAACAAAAGTACTTTTTCACACTGCACCAGTGTTCTCTCGAACAGGGATTCCCAGATGTTGTTGACTACAAAGGTGAGTGGTGCTGTTGTTATTAGTTAAACCTCTAACTCTAACTGTATTATGGATTTAAAATTATTTCCCCCCTTTTGTTTCTCTTATTGGGATTTTGTATAATTTTGTTTTATGTTTGACTTTCTGCTTTCTGATCAATGATCGAAATAAACGATTCATTCTACAACTCCCAGAATCCCCAAGCAAAAGCCCTTGCAGCTGGGGATTCTGGGAGTTGCAGTCAACAACATCTGGGAATCCCTGTTAGAGGCAACACTACATAGAACATATTAATTTATGGACTTCTTTGTCGTGGGATGTGATGATGGCCAGTAGTTTGGATGGTTTTTAAAGGGGCTTAGACAAATTCTTGGAGCACAGTTCTATCAATGGCTACTAGTCTGGTGGTGATAGACCACCTCCAGCCTTAGAGGCACAATGCCTCTCAATACCAGTTGCAAGGGAGCAACAGCAAGAGAGAAGGCATGCCCTCACCTTTTGCTTGTGGGTTCCCCAGAGGCATCTGGTGGGCCACTGTGTGAAACAGGATGCTGGTCCAG
Source organism: Hemicordylus capensis (assembly GCF_027244095.1). Taxonomy (NCBI): domain Eukaryota; kingdom Metazoa; phylum Chordata; class Lepidosauria; order Squamata; family Cordylidae; genus Hemicordylus; species Hemicordylus capensis. Next base: position 93,126,997 of record NC_069661.1, on the reverse strand, counting down.
GTAGGCCTTGGGCCTATCAGCAGGGCTGTTCTTATGCAGTGTCATTTACCTCTTAACATATGCTGTTTGTTTTCCCAATCTTCAGTGGTACCTGGCCCCGTTATCCCCTACAGGTCCAGCACAGAAAGTGCAGTACTCATAGCAGCTATATTGAAGGAACTGCCATCAGGAAAGTCCAGAAACTATGGGCTGTCAAGCTGCTTGGTGAGGAGAAGCCCTATGCGCTAGGGAGAAAAATGTCAAGGGCTACCTGGATATTGTTGCTAGGTAACACAACTGGGAGGTGTTGTTACCACATGGTTGCTATGACTTGCATTCTACTGACAGCAGGTTATCTCTCAAGGGGATTCAAGTGAGGATGGGGTGATAACTTAGTGGTAGAGCATCTGCTTTGCAAGCAGAAGGTTCCAAGTTCTATTCCTGGCATCTCCAGCTAGGGTTAGGAGAGACCATGTTATGAGGGGGATTTGGGGGGTGCTACCTTATGCCTCTGGAATTGGAAGGGGTGTAATAAAGCAGGCAGTTTTGATCCAAGAAAAGGAAAGACATAGCAGAGGTCCAATTAAAAATGTTTATTAAAGAAAATTAAAAGAAGAGGAGAACACTTGACATGTGGGTCATTCCCACATGACATGATACACATGTGTCAACTTGTGTGTCCAAACATCAATTTTCTAAAGATGTACATTTTTCGCTAATAAAAAACTATAACTGCTATAACTGCTATAACTGAGCCTTTTGGAAGGGCGGTATAAAAGTTTTAATAATAAACAAACAAACAAACAAACAAACATCTAATGTGGATTCTCACAGAGGAAACACATACAGACTCTCTGCTATGAATAGACTGTGTTTAGACTATCTGGTGATAACTTAAATTGAAGTCAAGAAACCGGATGTGTGGCAGGACTCGTGTTACCCAAGAGGTTTCGGGTAATGGGCCTAAGAAAGGTTGGGAAGGTTACAGTAAGCTTTATGGAAGGGCCTATGCTTGGCCTCTTAGGCAGGGGTATGTAGATGAAGATGGGCAAAGGATTCTGGGTTTGGGCTGGTTTGGTGGTTCACTGTAACCAGGGATGCCCTTAGGCAACCAGACCTGGACTGGAAGTCGAGGGAAGCCTAACATATTCTTGGCTTGCCAGACAGGGATTGTCATTCTCATGAGAGGGTGAACCCATGGGAGAGGGGGCATCATGATGTTCTCCCAGCTCTCCAGTGGATTCCTCCTCTCATGAGTTTGTGCAGATCCGTCACTCTAGGGGCCTCTGCTTGTGTGGGGCTCCCGGCACCTCTGGTATCCCAGACCTTCCTCTCACCATTCAACCTTCCAGACTTTCATGAGCTCAAGTGGCTTCTGATTAGCAGATCAAGAAAGACGGGGAATGGATTCTGTATTCTGAGGCAGATTAGGCCCGGCTAGGCCAGCATCATGGAGGATGCAAATTAACCATAGGAGGGGATTCTGGGGAAGAGTACCCGAGATGTAGAGTGGCTCCTGGCAAGCCTGGTAGGCACCACTGGAGAAGTGGAACATGGAAATTTAGAAACTGAGAAAAGGGCTCTTAAATGGGGCATTTAAAGTCCTGGTATGTGGCAGTCACTGGGACTGAGAAGGATGTTACTCGGGGACCCTTTCCTGGGACTTGGGAGAAATCCCCACCCGGGCTGGTTGGTAAAAGCCCCCTAGCCCACATGCATTTCACTATGGTTAAACGCTTTCATGAGAGAGTGGTACAGGAGCAGGGACTCCAGCAGCAGATTGCACAACCAGCATCTTCCACAGATCACCCCACTCATGAACTGGCTAAGACCGAGTGTGCTTTCACCCCAGGGAAGGGGCTGGGCTCCCCTTTCCTACCAAGATCAGTAAAACATAGAAATAGAAATAAAAAGGGAAAACTCTAACCATTCTAATATATGCCTAATCCTACACAGTCATACACAATCATTCATACTGGGGAAAGGATGAATGTATTGGGGATGAAAAATACAAAGCTCCCAGAGACATGGGAAGGGCAGGTTGATGCATCTCTTAGATATACCTCTCAGATGAATGGGATGGAGAGAAGTAATGAACCTTGGGCCAGGCCCAGGCAGCAAGAGAGCAAGGGACAAGTGAAGCCTTCCCCACCCCCTTTTATAGGGCAAAACCCATGTGTCTGGAAAAGTCCAGGGAGTTCCTGCCCATCTGGTGGCAAGACAAAAATGAGACTACTGGTAAGGGATATGTAAATGTGCCAACCTTGGCACCAGACAGGTGACGGGCTTTTCCTGCTGGAACAATCACCTAGATGGATTTGGAGATGGTCCTTTTGTTTACCCTAAGGACTGAGCAATCCTGAGAGATCTAGGTTGATAGCTCTTAATGGCTCTTTGAGGAATGCAGGAATGAATACTAAGGTGTTACCAAGCAAACAGTGCAGGTTGTGGGGATTCTGATCTATCAGCCTCAGAAGGGCTTGAAAGATTTCCATATGGGAAGTCAATTATGGGGTATTGGGGTCATGCAGCATGGCCAGCCCAGGTTTCTTGCACACATGACGTTTCCGATCTCTCCCTTGCCAGCACATAGATGCATCTCTCCTGGACTTAAAAATACAGGTCCTCCATGCCAGGTACTACATGAAGACGTACAGGGAGGGGTGTCCAGAGAGTCTAAAAAGCAAACCCTCATAACAACCCCTGTTATGGGCAGGAACTCCCTGGACATTTCCCTGGAGAGCTGTTGCCAGTCAGAGCAGATAATACTGAGCTAGATGGACCAACTTGGCATAAAGCAGTTTCCTATGTACCTTACTATATAAGTGGGGTGAAATGAGTGTATAACCTGTTTTTATTATATTTTATTACAGTTGTGGTGTGTTAATTTTCTCTTTTTGTTAGCCTCCTTTCCTTGGAGACCTGTTGTCAGGTAGAAAGATGGCATACATTTTTTTAAAACAGATAAATGAAGAACGTCCTTGACTTGCAATATGATTTATGCTCCCCCCGACACACATACTGTCTAACCTTTCCTCTACCTTGCTGCCTCAGCCATTCATGATTATGGCCTTTGCATCACTAGAGCAGTATTAGACATCTTGCATACATCATCTGAACATGCTCTCTTTTGTATTATTGCATGACTGTAATCATGGCACAAGTACATCCCAAGGAGCCAACACTTTCTTCAGGACTGGTTTGGTGCCATCTTCTTCCCTTTCATCATGGCCCAGTTCACTTGTAACAGGAAACCGGATGTCCCTTCACCTCCAGTTCCCAAACTTGAACATGCAATCCAGGCAATTGCAGGTTTGTTTGTTTTTTTTGTTTAATGGACCTAGGGTTTCCCTCCCCAAACTGTGTTTTGTCACTTTAGGTTTGCTCTGTTTCCTTTGCTCTGCCTCCTATTTTCCTTTGCCTTTGGGCTAACTTGTGGACCATGATTTGAACCAAATTTAGTCCAGTTGTACGGATAGTTAAAGGAAAGTAGGCAGATTAGTTCTTACTAGTACAACTTGCTAAAGAACAAAATAGCAACAGGATCTGCCCTGCTGAAGTCTGGGACTTTAGTGGCATCAATAGCAGCTTCTTCCACCCAGAGTAAATAGCAGCTGGTGGGGATGATCCAGAGAGAGTAGCGAAGGTAGAGAGTAAAGTCCCCTTCTGTCCACATCATGGTCCCAATCCATGGGGGGAGGTCATGTTCCAGATGTTATTTAGTTAATTAAAACATTCTTGTTCTGGCTATCTGCAAGATAAGCTATTGGTTTTCTGTTTGTTTGTTAGTCCTTCAAAATCAGAAAGACAAAGGCTGTTTGAAGAATTTCCTGAATTCTCTCCTAGACAAAAGAAATAAGAATGTAAAATAGCACCTTTTCATTCAAAATTTGTTACCTTTCTATATTCAGCACCACATCCAGCTTTTTCAAGAACAAAATTATTCTTACTTTTTACACCTGTTTGTATTAGGGAGCCAACAGCCGAGAGATGCCTGAGTTAGACAACTGGACAGAACAGAATAGGTTATTTCCTCTTCGATATATCTGCAAACAAAAATGTCAGCTGATGCCCAACTGCATTGCCAGTTATGCCTCTGAAAGTCATGCAGGAGAACAGAAACCCAGGTAATAAGTTATTTTGGCAAATCATTATTGCTTTTCGTTCTATAAGCCACAAAATACATAGTGCAACTGTGATCTCAGGATGAGATTGTGTGGTGGGTAGTGGGTAGGTTTGTGCACTGTCTGTGTGATTTTTAACTTCATCTCATTACAATACGAGGCTAAGACATCTAAAGCTCTTTTCAGCCCAGCCCTGGTTTGAGATAAAATAACCACATCGTTGGCATACATCAGGACTGGGATCTTCTTATTGGCCAATTTTGGGGCCTGAGTATCAGACCTCTGTAGGCGCTTGATCAAATCATTAAAGTAAAAATTGAATAAGTAAGGAGCCAATACACACCCTTGACGCACACCTTTCATGACCAGAACCGGGTTAGTAAGATTACTGGCAGAATCCAAGCGCACTCTTAAGGAGAAATTCTCATGCAATTTAATGAGCAAGCTCAAAAGCCTTTCATCAATAGAGGTATCTGTCAATTTGGTCCATAGTAGGCTTCTAAAGACTGTATCAAAAGACATTTTAAAATCCATGAAGGTGGCACACAGGGGCCTTTTACTGATCCTAATTTGTTTGTCCACAAGATATTGCAAGACTAAACAGTGATCTAGAACAGATCTATTGGATCTAAACCCTGCCTGCTCATCTTCAATTATACACTCATGTTCCATCCAAGCACAAAGTTTGACACATAGGTGCTTGGCATAGAGTTTACTTATAATATTTAAAAGGTTGATTGGCCTGTAGTTAGAAGGTTCTTCCCTGCTGCCTTTCTTGTAAATCGGAACCATGATAGCCAATCCCCAGTCACAGGGAAATTGAGCAGTTTGATCTATGTAGGTAAACAAAGCAGCCAACACAGGCGCCCACCAATCAATGTGTGCCTTCAAAAGTTCCGAAGGAATACAATCATTCCCGTGAGCTTTCCAGCTTTTCAACTGCAAAATCAACTGTTCTGTTTCATAAGTGGAAACCAAAGGCCAATGTGGTAAGATATCTATGTGAAAATCAATCTGGGGACATGCCATTTGTTCATTATAAAGCATCTGAAAATGTACCTCCCATGATTCGGAGGTAATTGGACAAACTTGGTTGGAGTAAACAATATTGTTTGATAACGAAGTCAGCCTCCAGAAACTCACCGAGTCATTATTCCTCACTGCGTTTATCAGGAGTAACCATTTCTTTTGCATTGCAGCCCTTTTCTTGGCTCTAAGAAGAGCTTTATAGACCTTTTTCCTTTTTGATATTTCAATATCCAATTGCATAAAAGGGTTGAAAATAGCATATTTTGAAAGAGTGACAAGATATTTTTTCCACTAATGCACTCTTGATCAAACAATTTTTTTGAAAAGGCACATTTTGATTTTGATTTAGGCTTGGCATGGTATGATTTAATAAATAGGGATTTAATTAAATATGTAAGGGTCTCATAACTCTTAAAGATATGGGGATCTTTGTCCATTTCAGTCGGGACGCCAAGCAAACCCTCGCTGTTTCTCCGATCTCCGAATTGATCCATAAGGAAAAGGCTTGATCAATTTGGTGATTTCTCCTAATTCTGGGACCCCCAGAATTTACAGATTGAAAATCCTGCACATCCTTTTGGGTCTTAAAATATTCCATGAGAATACAGATTAGCGTTAAAGGATAATGATCACTTTCTGGTCTAGCATTAATACTAAAATTACCTATTGAGTTAAATAAGTCTCTTGAAACTAATATATAGTCAATGGTAGTGAGATAGGTTCCCCGATGGAAAGTATACTGCCCTGGACAATCTCCTGAGGCTATTCCATTTAAAATTAATAAATCTAAATTATTGGCCATACGGGATAAACATAGCCCTGCAAAATTGCTCGTTGTGTCTAGAGAAATACGATTAGAAGGGCCAAGCTTCAAATCATCTGGTGGAGGCCACAGGGAAAACTTTCCATAAAGTGAAACATCATTGTATCCTATTCTCGCATTGCAATCCCATGCTACAATCAGAGGGACATTAGGGTACTTGTCAATTAACTTTAAAATATATAGTTCAACTTCTTCTCATATAGCCTCACTCTGAGAATTACAACTCTGAGTAGGAATATATAAATTAACACAAAGAAACTTGGTTTTGTGGTAAGAAACCAGCACTGCCAAAGCCCAATCAGCAGGGCAGGTTACTTTCATGGCCTGCACATTCAGATGAGAAGCGACAAGGATACCAAGACCTCCCAATGGTCTGTCGGCTTTCAAACTTGCGAGAGCAGGCCTCGTATACGAGGTATAATTAGGGTTCCTGTAACAGAGATTCCAGATGTTGTTGACTATAACTACCAGCATCCCCAGGTGCAATATCCTTTGGCTGGGGATGCTGGGAGTTGTAGTCAATAACACCTGGAAGAGGGAACACTGCCCAGAGCCCACTTCAATCCTGCTACGTCCCTGCCCTCCACAGTCAGGGCTGCTGACTAACTGTAGGAGGAAAGGAGAGGCAGTACAAGCCAGAATATCATCACTACAACACACAATTGTGATTTGGGTGATTCTAGAGAGCCAGTCCCATGACAATGCCTGCTATGCCTGAGACAATGTCTCAGATCTGACCCACCCCCTTAATCTGGGCCTGTAGTTGAGGAAGACCACCAAGCCTTCTCTTTCTGCTGCCAGACTCCTTGGCTGCCCTTCTGCCTGCCACCTGCTTGTCTAACACAGCTACTTACTAGCCTTATACACGAGTGCCTGAAATTACAATGGGAAAGTAAATAGCCTGTTTTTCTTTGCCTACAAAAGGAATCAGGTTGTTGTTATTATTATCTGGGATACATCCAAGTACCTTGGCTGAACTGGGCTGTAGATAGGCTGGTAGGTTTGGCTTTTCCTTCCCAGGCCCTCTTTCCCAGCAACGAAGTGCTAAAACCTGCAGCCATGTTGTCATCTGTCATTGTGGGGTTTCCAGGAAGCAGAAGCCAGAAAGCCCATTAGCGTCAAGTAAGCAAGTTTTATTTTGTCCCTGGCTCCTCTTTCCAATAAATTGGTATGGGATTTAAAAGGAAATAAATGTTATGCTTACATTGTGAGCCGTCCTGCAAACACTTGGGTGTTATACTTTAGCTCAAATTCCCGTCTGGATAGAGAATGGAAGGGATCAGTTGTCATTAAAGCAGCAGAATGCAAGCTGAGCAAGCCACTGCAGTATTATCTTCTACTCACTCAGCTGAAACCACAGCTACTGCTGTTGCTGACATTTCATTCATTTGTGCCTCTGTTACTTTTCAGTAAGCCTCCCACTGTTTGGTCGTCATCCGTAATAATATCGCTGTATATTCACATCAGGGATTCTGAGCTATCCTGCTCGATTTCTTCTTTTAAAAGTTAAAAAAAAAAAAAGCAAATGAGAGCCTCCCCCTCCTCCCACCCAAAGGTCTTCCATATGCCTATTTGCTGGATCATTGTGAAAAATTTCCTGGATTAATAATGCCCAGAGATTGATCTGTCAGTTGATAAGTCTTTCATAAACGTTCTCTAACACACATTGGTTGAGGTCACAGGTTCATTGCCACCGTGCGGACTTTCATTAAGTCATACCAATAACAATATGATTCCTTGCTTATCAGGAGGAAGGCAAAGTATTAAAATATCTAAGATGCCTGGAATAGTTTTATAATATTGCTGACTGTATCATATTTTAGTTTTGTTATTTTTATGCTTTTTTGCCTAGAATTGCCTATGGTATGACAAAATGTATAATATCATAGGAGACTGCAAAGTTATATTTAGAATATCATATTTTTAATGGTTAAGCATTGGCTCCTTAGGCTCCTCTCGTGCAGCTCTATTTGCCTTTACCCTTTTATGTTTTAATTTAATTACACTTTTTAGGACTTTCCTTGGCTGGCTGATTGGGGTTATTGGTGCCTAATTCTCCTAGTTTCTAATTTGCTTTTACTCTGTGCTGCGATCTCTGTCATACTTCCTGAAAAATGGGCAAAGAAGCACTTTTCAAAGTGGTAATGTGCTTTATATTAAGCAGGGGGAGAACAACTGGCCCTATTCAGCCCAAGTACAACATCGTTCCACTGACTGTTGCCGGCTGCCAGATTTGGCTTTTTTTAAGCCAAACTTTGGGTTACGGCCCATTTGACTCATGAGTATACCCCTGAGGTTCTGGCCACCCCTTTGAGGCAGGGAATCAACATCAATGTAAACTGCTTTGAGAACTTTTTTGTTGAAAAGCAGTATATAAATGTAGTAGTAATACATTAATTATAAGTTTGGTTTTCTGTTATATGTAATATGCATGATGTACTATTGTACATGCCCCTCAAGGATGAGAGAACAGGAGAAGATGCATAGAAAAGGGTGTGTGTGAGAGAGAAAGACAGACAGACAGACAGGGGGTGGCGGTGGGCTGCGGTGTCAAGGATAATTAAGTAGGGGGGGAAAGAGAAACTTGTGTTGTATTCCAACACAGTAAATTTACTGTATACTATCCACTTCATCACAACTTAGCCTCCAGACTCCCCACTCTGTCTCTTCTTTTAGCTGAGGTGAACCCTCACTGTAAGCTGAAAGCTGTTAAAGAAATGGTTAAATAGGTTATTGTCACCTGCCTGGAGCCTGACTTCTACAGTCAAGATTCAACTGACAATACAAATCAGAGCAGGGAAATGTTCTTAACCTATGTGTATACTGAAAGCTAGTGTAATATAGTGCTTAAGAGACTATGGCCCATGACACTTTGGTGACTGGGACACAAAATCCAAATGGTACCCAGCTGCCTTGGGATGAAGTTGTGCAAGGCAATATAGAAATTTAACTATAAATACAAGGTGGTGCTGAAAATAAAATAATTAAGTACCATAATTTTGGGCAGAAATGCCTCATTGGTGTAAACACTGCAGTAAGAAAAAAAGGCTGGAAAATGGCAGAAACCCAACAGAAATGCCGTATTGGCATAAACGCCGCAGTTAGAGGGGGACATCATGCATTATTTTTTTGGTTGTGTTAAACACTTAAAATTTGACTACAGCTTGATCCTAGTGTAAATGCCACATCGGTGTATAAGCTGCAGGCAGCAATAAATAACTTTTAATAAAGTACCCGCTGTGGCATTTCTACCCAAAATTATGGTAGATAATTGACAATTTGCTGCCCTTCAGTAGGGGCATGAATGGAACCGGCTGGCACAGTTTGGTTCGAGTCTGAACCGGACTCAAATCCAAAAGGGCCAGTTCAGTCTGGCACCCCCGAATCCCCCCCAGTTCGGTTCTATTGGGCGGGGTTCGGTTCTAGGCCGAACTGAACCAGGGGGGACAGGTTCGGTCCAGCCTAGAAGCATCGAACTGAACCATTTCGATGCAGAACTGGTTCACACAACCTTACTCTTCAGTAGGACCAAAATCTGTCACCTAAGGCGGGATGCACAGCCTGCCTAATGGTAGAGTCAGCTCTGTTGTGAACTAGGAAGTACCCATATCATGAATTCATTAGGTCAACCACACTCTCAGATCCCCATCTGCAATATGGGGGTGATACTATTTTACAAGTTTGATGAAAAGATTATTACAATAAAATGTCTGTAAAGCCCCCTGATTACTTGAGTTTATTTCTGTAACATAGCTATTTCTTCCCATCTCCTCAAGCACACTTCCGTGGCTTATTCAATTGGAGCAAATAATTATTCACCATGCTGATTATATACGTCTGATGTTTATTTGTGCAAGATACCCCCCTCCCAACAGGTTTTTTAAAAATGCACAACATGTACTGGGGCTGTGGTAGAGCCTAAGAAGAATGCAGGATAGGGGACTGCTTGACTCTTTCTTTTCCATTGGTCCACTGAACACTGCCCCTCCCCTGCTGCTTTCTGATGCATGGGAGAAAAGATATTTATTCATTTCAGATTATTTATATCCCACATTTATCACAGCCTATCAAATATCACAGCTTACATCTTCTTTATATATATTTCTCTAAGGCATACCCGTCGCTAATCCCATGCATGGCAGCTCTCACGAGAGTTTGTGAGCAGCTGCCTGGATAGCGACGGGGGAAGAAAACAGCTATGGCGGCTGGTGGGGGGGCTGGAGGAAGTGGCAGTGGGCCAGCCACCGGTAGGAAGTGGCGGACCAGCTGGCCGACGGGCAAGAAGAGGCGGCCGCTGGCAGGAGGTGCCAGGCCAGCTAGTGGGCAGGAGGAAGTGGCAAGCTAGCTGGTGGCGGGTGGCTGGCTGTGTTATTTTATTTCATACAGCAAAATGTTAATACTTAATAATTTAATCATCAATATTTAGTTATCAGTACTTAATAATAATAAATCAATTAAAGCAGCTCTTCAGTAATATAGTGTAAGAGAGATGACTTTATTCTATTAGGATAAATTGGTGCATATTAGGCTGCTTTCATAAGCATAATTACTATGAAGCAAATTTCATAGAAATCAATGGTTGCAAAACCACTTTCAAAGCAAGAATTCATGTGAATTCACACATGCATGTTTATCACTTAGTGACTACAATGTTGACTGATGACTTGCCCAGGTGAAACACCAGCATGGATCAAACATGACAGATGAAGCTTTGATATCACAATACATTTCAATAAAAGGCAGTGCTTGCATTCAGCAAGAAACCTATCACCAATGAGACACTGAGCAATGAGCTATTGAGCGGTCAACATGAATGTGTGAGCCAACTCTTAGAAATTTCAAGATGCAACTAACATTTGTTGGTTCTTGCCAGAATAAATATTGCATTGATTAGTTTATTTTACACAGTTCTATACACCGAGACAAAATTTATCCTATTAGTTACATTATTTTGAAATGCCATATGCCAAAATTTGAAGCAACCATTTTCCTATTTCCACTTTATTTGCAGACACTAATCACAATTTTATTTTTTTACAGTGGGGTATATGGATTTTTCTTTCTTGAGAAAGATGCCTACCTATGAAAACATAGGGACAAAATCCCTTTGTTGTTTAACAGGGCATTTGTGTGTGTGGGGGGGAGGTGTAAATATGGTTGTTTTCATTTTCCCATACTGTCCTACATAAATACCTCATCCTCACATGAAAGGTAATTTATTTTACTTTGTCCTTCATTGAAGCTATATTCCCTCAGGAAATTGGTACACAATTGCCCCAAACAGTCAGGAAACATGCATCTTGGCTGAAAGAAATTCTGCAATGATAAATATTTTATAGATATAGAACAAAAGAATTTCAGTCAAGAGAAGGCAGCATTAAAACATCTTTGAGAAATGTAAATGTACAAATGTTTCCCTCAGATCCTTACTACAGTATATAGTTTCTTCCTTCTCAGGTTTGATCCAACCATTACAACAAGCGAGTCAGCCCATTTCATGTGTTGGGTTTGGGGGTACCATATAAGACTGACAATAACTTGCAAATGTAAGAACATAAGAACAAAAGAACAGCCCTGCTGGATCAGGCCCAAGGCCCATCTAGTCCAGCATCCTGTTTCACACCAGATGCCGCTGGAAGCCACAGGCAGGAGTTGAGGGCATCCCTCTCTCCTGCTGTTACTCCCCTGCAATTGGTACTCAGAGGCATCCTGCCTTTGAGGCTGGAGGTGGCCCTCTGACTAGTAGCCGTTGATAGACCTCTCTTCCATGAGGTTATCCAAACCCCTCTTAAAGCCATCCAGGCTGTTGGCCGTCATCACATCTTGTGGCAGAGAATTCCACAAATTGATTATGTGAGTATGTGTTGTGTGTGTTGGTCCTAGATTTCTTGGCAATCAATTTCATGGGATGACCCCTGGTTCTAGTGTTAAGTGAGAGGTAGTAAATGCATTTTTACCATCATAGGAGTTGCCATTAGGGGTTTCTACTTGGGCAATGTCAGCTTCTTTCTTTGTTTGACAGTGAACAGATGAATACAGATGACCAATTTACAAAGTGGAAGAGGTGGAAAGCCTTATAGCTCGATAAGGCCCTCAATAATAAAAATAATAACAATAATAACCTTTGTTAGCCACCCCAAAACAAATTGTTCTCTGGGCAGCTCACAACACAATGTTTAAAAAATTGAATAAAAATACAAAAACACGACAAACAAATCACAACACAAAATAAAATATGCAAAATACATTACAAAACATTTTTAAAACTTTTTAAAAAACAGTTTTGAAATGCCTGAGAGAACAGAAAGACCTTCCCCTGATGTCTAAAAGAACACAGTGATGGAGCCAGGTGAGCCTCACTGGGGAGGCTATTCCACAAACGGGGTGCCACCACTGAAAAGGCCCTGTCCCTAGCAGTCATTCTCATCACCTCATTTGGCAGAGGCACTTGGAGCAGGATCTCTGAAGATCTTAAGGTCTGAGTCAGGACGTATGGGGCAAGGTGGTCTCTCAGGTAACATGGTTCCAAGCCGTTGTTTATTATTATTATTGTTGTTGTTGTTGTTGTTGTTATTAATAATTCGATTTCTATACCGCCCTTCCAAAAATGGCTCAGGGCGATTTACACAGAGAAATAATAAATAAATAAGATGGAACCCTGTCCCCAAAGGGCTCACATTCTAAAAAGAAACATAAGATAGACACCAGCAACAGTCACTGGAAGTACTATGCTGGGGGTGGATAGGGCCAGTTACTCTCCCCCTGCTAAATAAAGAGAATCACCATGGTAAAAGGTGCCTCTTTGCCCAGTTAGCAGGGGATGTTTAAAGTTTAGGGCTTTAAATATTAAAACCAGCACTTTTACCACATGCTAGAATGTGTGGCAGGGGAAAAGAAATCACCTCACATTTTTATTAATACAGACATCCAAGCAGAGCTGTATTAGAAAACCTTACCACTGGCCTTCCGGGAACCATGTTAGCAGGGTCAACATCAGCATCATTGGGCAGTTGCTGTTAAGGCCCAGGGCCCTTGGAAGGGCTGCGCTGCTTATCCCTGAGACCACTTATATGCCCACAGCCTTTGCTTGTGAAGTGACTCAAGACCTACCCAGATAGTAGGGTAGAAAGGTAGTTTACAGAGTACATGGGTGCCTATCCATAGAAGGTATTTTGCAGAGGGCTTCCTGAAACCTGAATCTGAACTTGTGTTCTGTTATGAAAACATGCCAAGTTTTGAAACGTTTCATAAAATAAGATTTAAGCTTTTGAAAACTGGGTCCCATTTGTAGGATAGCTATGACTTAAGGAAATTAGGAGTTACTGATGTTGGTCAAAAACATTAGGTCTTGCAGGAAATGTAACATGAAAGCATTAACTACAAAACTTAAAGTTTTGTAAATACTCTGAGTACTGTAAGATTAGGACTCATTCTGCATTCCATGGGGAGGATACAGACCATTCTTATCAAAGTACACCTTGAGGTAAGTCTGGCTGTTCTGAACTCAGTTTCAGAAAGGGCAAGAACCTATTTTTAGGATTACCTGTCAGAAACATGTCAAATTATAGTTTACAATCCAAAAAGGATGTGTGCATGTGTTTTGCATTTAACATAATTGGCTTTAAGCAATTCCTGTGTCAGAAATGAAGAATCGGTTGTATTTGGGTATTGAAATGTAATTACAGAAATTCTCAGACAAATGACAGGATAATTATTTAAGAATGCATTGATCATATGATTAGCTGGTGGATTTAGCATTTAAAATAGTGGTAATTAATATTGAACTTGGAATCCAGCATAATCTGTTCTCTATTCTTCTGACTGTAATAGGAACCCTATGAGGGGAAAGTTGGTTTGCAGGGGAGCAACCCAGCCAGAGTCAGTAAGGTATGGTGAAGCAGAAGTTGCAGGACTCCAACAACTCCAAACAGACAGCTTGCTTTGAAGAGGTCTGGAACCCACCAGAGGCCTTATGTTCCCCCGCCCCCCGCCCCGCCCGCCTGGTCCTGACTAGCCCAACCAGACTGCTGGGAAGTTGAGAGTTTTAAAGGGGAAGCTACCTGGTGTGGAGCCGAACACTCCATCACTTCTCTGCTAGATCTCAATGGGCACATTGCCTGCATGGTCAAGTGGGCTCTTTGGAACATGAACCTTTTGACGATGAGAATGCCAGCCCCTTAGTGGAATCTGGCTCAGGGGTTGCAGTCTATGTGGGTCCTGGCTTGGCAGTCTTGGACTCAAGGGAAGGCAGTTCTGGGGCTGAAGATGTTCCTGGCTTAGGAGCTTGGTGGCGGGGACTACGTCTCTGCACCCTTGATCCACCTGACTCAGCTGATTCCTTGTCCTCTGTGTCAGCAGCTAGGTTTGATGTTAGAGTTTGCGGTTACAGTCATTGCCTTCCATGTGGTGAAACAGGGATAGACTAAGTGGCCACTGTGTCTTCCTGCTTAATAAATATGGAACTAAACTATATTTCCACTTTGTGCCACTAAAGGCCTTTTCAGACTTTTGGGAACTGTGAATAATCAAGATGTGGATTGGGGTTGTGCCTGCTGTCCCCATTCCAGACCTCCACACATCGATCTGAATAGAGCCTATATCGCTTGTTGTAGCAATGTTTACCCATTTGCTAGGAGAAAAGTTCCCATTTGGGCATAGTTGTATACACAAAGGCATTGGCCTAGGGCTCAGTAGAACCTTCTTCTCTCTCTGGCCAGCCCACAATTTACATGCACACCAGCCCAATATGTTGGTCCTCACACAGACTAGAAGACTTTTGTGTGCCTCCCTTACAGTCATTCAGTGGGCATTGTCTTCCCCAGGTCTCCAGCCAGCTAGTTACTCAAGCCAATGCATGCTGTGGGCCACTTGCAGAGGGGGGAATTGGGAAGAGGGGTCCTCCATAAGGGAAGCTACGCCCACATAAGGATGCATCAGGCCCTTAGATTTCAGTTGTTTTCTGTGGGGTTGTCTTTACGTACCTTTAAAAACCTTTTGACCCACTTCAGATGAGACAGCCTTAAAACTGTGCATTGATTGATTGATAAAGTGCCATCAAGTCGGTGTTGACTCTTAGTGACCACATAGATAGATTCTCTCCAGGATGATCTGTCTTCAACTTGGCCTTTTAGGTCTCCCAGTGGTGCATTAATTGTTGTCATGCATAGTTTATACAAATCGTGCATAGTTTATACAAATTGTAAGTTTTTATTATCTGATATATTACTCCACATGCATAAATGCAGTTGTTAATGAGGCATATAAAGTAAGGCAGAAGTATTTAGTGTTTCAACGATCAGGCACTTTATATGGCTTCTTTTCTACTACTCATATGATAGAAGCCTTCTTAAGACAAGAAGTCAAACTGTTTCTGTAGCTTAAAGGGGGGAAGGAATCAAAGGAGAAAGTGTGACAGCAGAATTGTGCAATGTATTAAAGAGCATGTGCCTAACCTCCTGAAACCGTAACTCTGTAATATGCAATCTTAATATGATTGGCAGGAACGTGTAATAACTAAACTGTGAAATTGAGTTGCACAGTGCCCAAAGTCAAATGCTTCAAACAAAATGAACTCTTTGACTTCAAAGGAGGTGCACATTGAAAGGACACAAAAGCTGCTATAGTCAAAGACTACCCATTACTAACGACACACCAGACCAAGACAGTGGGAGGTTATAAACTGCTTCAGCAAGGGATATTTCAGAGTCAGTGACCTACATTTGGGGGAGGGAAATTACAGTGCAAAGTGCCTTTTTAAAAAATAGTTGTGTATGATTTAATTTACACTTATCTGCTAGCCCTAACTGTAGAAAGGGTGAGCAAGGCTAATGCTGCCGACAGTACCCAAGCATTGTTTCTGGGCCTCACTTGTTAGGTGGGGTCCCTCTCTATGTCTCCAACCCTTATGGGTTGTGAAAAACTGGAGGATTGGTTGATATATTTAGCTTCATTTATTTTTCTGTATTTAAACTCATGTTTCTTGCTGCCTGATTTCTGGTTTTAGTCAGACCTGGGGAAATGGCATGGCATTTAACTGGCACATGCCTTTTCCCCATCAAAAATATCCCTCCACCAGCCGTTTGCCCTCAATGGTGCAATTTTCTGCAACTGTAGTAATTGCAATTGTAGTTGCACTAAATGGCATGTTCAAGAGCAAAGAGCACCAAGTGACTTCTGGTGGGGAAAATGGCACAAGGGAAAGGGGCAGATACATACACCGTGGTCCCAATCTGGATTGGGGCCCTATAATATATCACTCTCTGTTCTAGAGCAGCTCACTGTTCAGCATATTGCCAGTTCTGTTCTCACATTACATCTGATTGGGCCCAGCAATCAGGGCCGAAGATTTTGCTTCAGAAAATCTGGACGCCCCATATAGATACAGGAAAATATGTTTGCGAAAAACATCCGTAAGCATGATCTATAATTAAGTTTCCATTTTTTACTTCATAGTTTAACCCAGGCAATCTGGTGTTCCTAGGTAAATTGGCACCTCCCCCCTCACCCACCCACTTAGCCCTGGCTGCAGTTGGGTTGTGGGGGGAGTGATAAAACCAAGTGCCACACAGGCTGGAAAATGGTAATTTTAGCATATGGCCCTTTTTAGTTCAATATACTTGTCAATGACTGTCAGAAAGCATACATGGCATGTCTTACATATAAAACAATGCAATACTTTTCTCTGTGTCCAGGAGCACATCATTTTTTTAAAAATCAGCCAATGCACTAATTAACCTTATCTGTAATTCATAAACTGAACTGAATCCATCGTGTATATATAATATCTGACCAGCTACAGGCAAAACTTCAGTCTTCAGTTATTGATCTGGAATGTATAGACAATCGGTCTTCCTTAGCTTTTGATTAATGACTCACTGTTTGATCCTTACATGACTGTGATTGCTACAAAAAGGGTAGATGTGACTGTGAAATGCTTGCTGCCTTCCCCATGATTCACACAAAAGTTCCCATGCATGGCAGTGTACTATTTCATTTTCAAATCTTGGCTAGCAGTGTTTGTTCATTACAAGACTGTGGAATGCTCAGCCTCTTTGTCAAAATAAGTATGTATAGTGCTCCCTGAAAAATGATGAACATTCTTGTCATGCTGGATATTCCATTTATTTAAAAAAATGTCTCAGAAGAACATTTGCAATAATTGAATGTAAGTATGAGGACTGGTGGTCTGGAGACAAAGCAGGAGCAGGCAACTAGGAGCTGTCTGAGAACCTAGTCTGTATGTTAGGAACAAGTTAGGCCAGAGTTCACAGTGTTATAGGACCAGGTAGAACCACATTGACCCCTTAATCCAGCTGGACCCCACTGAACTGGTACCTGTAGTACCACTCCCAGCCATCTGCAATGGTGGCACACTGGAGCACAGTGGATAGTAGGCCACCAGCTCCCTCCTATGGAAAGTTACCACAGTGCTGCAGAGAGTAAGGTTCTGGAGTTTCTAACTTTTCTCATAATTTCAGTGGTGCTTAATCATGTCTAATTTAGTCTGAATTCTGCCCCATGGATCCAGACTTTGGCTTCTTAGAGTAAAAACAAAATGTGGTCATAGAGGATGTTTTTCCTCAAATGCTGTGGTATGTTGGTGAAGATAGAAGTTAATAAATTATCTGGATATATTGTTTTTGTAAATGTAAAAACAACTACTCCTTATTCCTATTTTTTATCTTACCAGCTGATATGAAGATGTGTTGATTCTTCAGGTTTTTACATCTGCTCTAAAGCTTCAGTTCATGTTGTTCATGGAACAAAAATGTACCTGAAAGGGGAAATTGTCTTCTGTCACACAGCTCTGTTCAGATGTTCATCATGCTGTTCATTTTTGACAGATATGTTACCTTCATTGGAACTCTGTTGGATCTTCAGGCTGTTACAGCCTTTTGTTCGTAGCTTCTCAACTTCACACCCTTTTCTTTGGTGTTCAACGGGACAGAACCTTAAAATATGAAACATGGAAATATGTATGTATATTTAATGTATTTAGAAACAGATGGGGTTTTATATTGGCTGTGATTCTCTTAATATGATCTCTCCTTCTGGCATTTTATGCCTGCCTTTGGGGATTCTTGCCAAAATTGTTCAACACTTTTACAGCAGTGTTTGTTTTTTGATCTCTTGTGCTACCAATGATATTTTCTATAGACCCTTCTTTCTGTGCAAGAAAGCAAAAGAAACCTAAACTGGATTTCAGAACTGTTCTAGATAACTTTACTCATGGTAAAGTGAAGGTTCACTTTTTGTTTGTTTGTTTTGCACATTGCTTGGAGCTCTCTCTAGGTCGAACATTGATTCATAAATTTAATAGTGATATAATTAAACTCCATTTGGAGCACAAAAATATACCACTGCATATTGATCAGAGTCCCCAAACCTGGAGAGCCATATTGAATTGATTAGGTCAGCTGCCTTGGCCAGTGAATTTAATGTGAATAACTCTTTATGTTAATCCAGATCTGCATTTCTGGATGATTTTGGTTCTTCAACTACATGGTGGTCAGATGGGTACAGATGTGCAATCAGTTAACATCAAACTCCCACAGGCCGAGAGCAGTGTTCCCTGTAACTGGGATTTCCAGACATTGTTGACTACAACTCCCATAATTTCCAGCTGCAGTGTCCTTTGGTTGGGGATTATGAGAGTTGTAGTCAATACCTGCGCTATGCTGATGACACCACTCTGATAGCTGAGAATGTGGATGATCTGCAAGCTCTAGAAATGAAAGTCAAGGAGCACAGTGAAAAAATGGGACTACAACTAAATGTCAAGAAGACTAAACTAATGACAACAGGTATAGCAACCAGCCTCAGAACTGACAATGAAAACATTGAAGTGGTGGATAGTTTCTGCCTTTTAGGATCGACCCTCAACAGTAAAGGATCCAGCAGTCAAGAAATACGCCGCAGATTAGCACTTGGTAGGGTTGCAATGAAGGCCTTGGAAAGAATATTTAGCTGCTGTGACATGTCTATACCTACAAAGATTAGTATCATTTGGACAATGGTTTCCTGTGACACACTATGGATGCGAAAGCTGGACTTTGAAGAAGCAAGATAGAAAAAGTATGGATGCTTTTGAACTTTGGTGCTGGAGAAGACTTTTGAGGATACCATGGACAGCCAGGGAAACAAACAAATGGATCATAGAACAAATCAATCCAGAATTTTCACTCGAGGCACAAATGACCAGGCTCAAACTATCATACTTCGGACACATTATGCGAAGATCCAGCTCCATTGAGAAGTCCATAATGCTGGGAAAAGTTGAAGGAAAGAGAAGAAGAGGATGACCAGCAGCAAGGTGGATGGACTTGATTATGACAGCAATGAATGCACCACTGTGAGACCTTAAAGGCCAAGTTGAAGACAAATCATCCTGGAAATAATCTATCTGTCGACACCAACTTGACAGCACTTAATCAATCAATCAATCAGTCAGTCAATAACATCTGAGAATTCCTGTTACAGGGAACAATGGCTGAGAGCACTTGAAATTCCCTCTCCCATTGGTCCAGTGCCTATCCAAACCCACTCAGGCCACTGGGAACAGCTTTAAGTTACAAAAGAAATGGCCTGCACTCCCATTTCTGTGTCTCACCAACTGTCATCTGGATGTGCCCTTCCTTTTATTTTGGATATGTGCAACTGGAAGAGATATATACATTTGTTTTAAAACAAACAATACAGTAAACACACACACACACCTTTAACTGGTACTGGCATCCACTTTATACCTATAACAATGAACTTGGGGGTAGGAATTTGGTGACCTTTTTTTGCATATAATTGAACCCACAGATGGCATTCTGAAAAGGACCCATCTGCAACAACGTTTAATTGAATGATTTAATACCAATTTATATATGGAGGCTTTTCAGGAAAACACATATGCTGGTGCCAAGATACATTTTTCTGCAGTATGGCAAAGCTGTGTTCCTCCTGTATTTGCTTGAAGGGAAATGGCATCTTAAGTTGATAGTAAAGGACACAGTGATGGATCTCAAGTTCATAAAAAGTGCAAGCCTGTTGTGTTTGCTGTAATCCCCAGGTCTGCAGTATTCCCTATATGCAGTTATATGCCATGCAAGATAAGTGCTAGAAACTAACAATATGGCTCCTCTCCATATACTTCAATATGTTCTTGAGAACCATTCCTTGTACCACACACTGAACGCCTTGTCCTAAAGCTCCTGATCTGCGTGTGTGTGTGTATATATATATATATATATATATATATATATATATATATATATAAATATTCTGTTCTTGTAATTGAAAGTAATTGCTCCAGTTCATCAAAGTAAAATATGCAAAATGCATTCATACCTTTTGAGTGTACCTAAGAATATATGTAAGTGTTATTATCAACGCCTTTCCCACACATTCTAATTAAAGTAACATATTAAGCCCTATCTGTGAATGCTAAGAGACTTCAGATAAAACCTTCTGAGATATTTTGATGAAAAGGTTTCACAGATGAAACTTAGACATTTACCACCATAGTGATTAACATTGTTGACTCATGTATGTATGCAATACATGTCTACACCACCCCATATAAAATATGTGGGTCATTTACAAATTAAAACATAACAATTAAAAGCTTAAATCATATTAAAATAATTATAATAACCAACAATAAAACTTTAAAACATTATAAACTTTTAAAAGCCTGATAAAATAGGTGATTTTTTTATCATAACTAGAGATGCGGAGCTTCTGATTTCATTTGGGAGCATGTTCCAGAGACCTGGGACAACCCTAGAGGAGGCCCGTTTGGTGGGTCACCACCAAATGAGCCAGTGGTGACTGCCACCAGACCTCCCACCTTGGTAAATAGGCAGCAGGGTTCATGAAGAAGAAAGTATTTCTAAATAAATAAATAGCTCTTTAAGAGAAGATACTAGACCCCTGGTGCTCCTTCATTCCTAGCTGCAGATGATAATGATTGTTATGGGCTGATATCAAATCCATATTCATTAAATGATCTGTGAACTGGAGCTTCTTGTGGTGACAGTTGAGGCTGCAGAGTAAAGGAAGAAGGGACAGTATTGTCTTCTCAAATCCCAATATGGCTCTTTCCCCCATGCAGCCAATGGGTCCATGGCTTAGCAAATAAATGCTTTCAAGTTAAGCCTCAGTGCTGGGCATGACCTTGCAGATTGGCCTTGTTTATGTGGCTCCCTCGTCTTCTCCTAGGTAGTTAGTAAGCCACTGTTCTGAGAGTCCATATATAATGCAAAACTGGCTTGCTTTTACGGTGAAAGCAGAAGCTTCCACCTTGAGAGACAGAGAGCTTTTCCAGACAGCAGTAAACAGCACTCTGAAATGAGCTGGTGAATAAGTATAAGGCAAGAGCTTACAGAGCATCCAGACACTCTTGCAGATTCTCATCTTTTCCTGTGGGATCTGAAAGGGAGGTCGCACAGGAAGCAGGCTCCTTGAAGTGATTGCTGCTGCATCACCTGTGGGCCAGCTCTTGCTTTCCATTATTAACCTGCCATCTTTCAAGCTACTTTTGTGGCAAATGTGAGTTAATCATGGAAGCAAGAGCTGACCATCAGGAATGCAAGAGATTTTGTCTGCAAAAAACTCATTCCATGTGTCACAGCCGGTCTGAAGGATTCAAGCTGAAATTTATGGAAGGAGGTACCTGGGTTAGTTCCTTTGCAACTTTATACAGCTCTGCCGGATGCAAACTAGTGGATGCAATATGAGCAGAAAATAATTGTTGTTTTCTGTTGGTTATTTTCTGTTGGTATTGCCAGAGCACAGGTCTTCAAATGTGCTCTATGTCGTAATCTGTCGGTTCCAAGCCGAGTCTTCCTCCACTTGTGCTCCAGTTTTCTACCTTGACACTTCCACTGCTGCAGTTCTACTCTGTACCATGGAGCTAGTTTTGAAGTGGGTCAAGGAGGATGCTTGAGTACAATTGTGTCTACTACTCTAGTGAGTTCCCTATTCCATGTGTCAACTGGGGCACTGACAAAATAGCAGGCTGAACAAACTATAAACAAGCTTCCTTCCAAGCTTCTTGGAACCCTATTGGACCCAATAACCTTCTTAAGTGCACCATCCTAATAGGTCCTTTACCCCTGTGAATTTGAGTTCGGTGACAAGCCAAACCTAAAGCAGATGGTGGTCCATCCATGACAATGGGGAAATCACAGGAAATTACCATGGGGAAATATTTACACACACGCACTGATCTGTTCCATCACAGTCTTTAGAAAACAAGTCAAAATGTGGCTCTTCACCCAGACTTTATAAATAATAATAGAGATACATTATTTTTTAGTAAATATTTGTATTTTTAATTTGTATTTTAATTGTGCATTGTTTTAATTAAGTTGTAAACTGCTTTGGGATTATTTTTCTGGAAAGCGGTACAGAAATGGAGCAATAGAACAATGGAGCAATAGAACTGAACGTGTTGTATTGTTTCTACCTCCTCTGACCTGCATGGGCAGGTTCATTCCACTAGAGGCACTTTGGAGTATCTACCCTGCAGGAGTGCAGAATGGAGCACTTTATTTCTGGACCTAAAAAACTCCTTCCGCAGCCTAGAAAAAGTAAGTGTGGTTAAATAGTTTGCTAGTTCCCATACAGCATTTACCACCCAACCCTGCACATTCTGAGACATTCTATTAAATTCATTTTGATGTTCTATATCATCCACCCACTGAAAGATTACTTATTTGGCTAGTTCATATCCTAGAGAAATAAGGAGTTCTGTTGAAAGACCATATAAGAGTCGTTTCTTGGTGACTTCCGATTTCCATCTGTACAAATGATCATCCAGAAGAATTAGCGGAATTAATCCTGACGGGGAAAACTGCACCTTAAGCCAATAATTAATTATGTGCTTCCAAACCCTCACCTCAATTTTGGGCACCCTAGTCTCCAGTCCAAGTACTGCATTACACACACATCTAGGAGCAGTGAGAATGAACCACAAGAATTTTGCTTGCACTCTCTCTATGTCATCTCAATTGATATAAATACTGCAGAGGCGTAACTATAGGGGGGCAGGGGGGGCACGTGCCCCGGGCGCCATCTTTTCTGGTCACGTGGGGGGCGCCGCCATGACCAAAATTTTTTTTTTAATTTTTAATTTTTTGTTAATACAAATGTTTCCTGCTCAGTGCAGCAGCGCTGCAGCAGTCAAGGGAGCACGTTGGTGCCCCCTTCCCCACGAGCGGTCCCTTCCGCGCCGCCTGCGGCCCCCCCCCCATTGCTTTGCTGGCACCTGGCGGCCAGTCAGTGGCCTGGCGCGGCGGCGGGGGGCGCTTGTGAGGAAAAACCTAAGTATAATGTAGTATGTTGGGGGGGGCGGCAGGGGGGGCGGTGGGGGGCGCCATTTCAGTGCTTGCCCCGGGCGCCGTTTCCCCTAGTTACGCTTCTGAAATACTGACTTGTGCCCTATATAGAATCTGGGCCAGGGTTTGGCCTCAAAAAGCTTCAAAGCTGCTAGAATTATTTATTCTCCTTTCATGTAAAAGAACCCCTTAATAGCCATTGAAAACCTTGATGCCATTCACGTGATATACTCAATAGGGCTATTCCAGGGTTGCCAGAACCTAAGGGGTATACTCGTGAGTCAAATGGACCGTAAGCCAGAATTTGGTTTTTTAAAAGCCAAATCTTGCCACCTAGATTCTCACTATCGCAGAAAATCGGGATAGCCTCTGCTAGCCCGATTTTCTGTGATTGTGAGAACCACCAGGCTCGGCTGCGAGGCTGGTGGTTCTAAAGCGGGTAACCCTCTCAAGAACCTCTGCCCTAAAACCTTTAAAGATCGTGAGTAGCTGCGCCGCAGATTCACGCCGCACCTACTCACGAGGAGACCCCCGGAGGAGAGGCAAAAAGCTGCCTCCCAGCTCAAGGGTCTTGCCAGCATGCCTTGCACGCTTGCGCAGGGCATGCTGGAGCTTGCAGGGGCCGATTGGCCCCCACTCCCCCCAGCCCCCGCCGGCTCCGTCACGGAGCCGGCAATCGTGTGGGCGGCTGATCTGACCACCCAGGTCTCCAGCCATGCTTGTGTATGGGGAGAGCGGGCTTAGCCGCTCAGTGCCCCAAACTGGGTCTCACTGATCGTGAGACCTGGCTCACTATGGGACTTCCAGATGGGGTGGAAAACAACTCCAAGAAGTTTGGCACTGGAATGGCTGCCCCTTTATCGCCGAACTCACTCCCTGTGTCCCCATTTCCAGACAAGCCAAGATACATTTAAGCCACTAACCCTAGCCAACTGGAGCAACCCCTTACAATGTCTGAGTGATAATCTATCCCCAGACCTCAATTCCAATACTGCAGGCCTGGCCACCAAAGGCCTGCCCCCCTTTGGCAGCCGTCTGTAGGTGGCCCACTACCCGCAGACCACCAACACTCTTTATCTTTTATAAGCCACCCAAGGGGGCTGCTGCTTGCCATTCACCCCAGCTTCTCCAGCAAACTTACAGTCCAGTTGTAAGAGGTACCGTAATTAAAGCTGGAGTGCAATCAGCAGAGCCAAGCAAAAAGCAGCAACAAGTGAGTCCTCTTGCTAATAGATGTTCCTGAGGCAGCAGTACAGATGGAAAAATAAGGTCCGCAGCCCACCTCCTCACACTTTCTCTCTTGGCTCTCAAGGTCTGCCCTTTATATTATTTGGATTCAAGTACCCCTCTGGAATTGCACACAGAATAGCGTCCCTCCAGGGGCTGTTGCTGGTGTCTACAACTCTGCTTTGCATTTCCTTTCAGATTGTGAGCCCTTTTGGGACAGAGAGCCATCTTGTTTTGTTTGTTTATGTAAACTGCCTTGAGCAATTTTGTTGAAAAGCAGTATATACATTTTGTAGTAGTAGATGAGGGTTTAAATATAAGGTCAGTATTGTTACTAAGGAAAGGTGTTTCATTGTGTTAAAATAAAAATAAGGTACAGCCCCTCTTGAAGTTTTTGAATTTCCAGACAAATGAGGTCCTAAGAAACTTAGTACTTAGTGAATGGAAGTATTTCCATTAGTCTTCAGCCGTACTGAGTTTCACCTTTTCCCTCTATCCTGTTTCCACCTTTGAAGTTATTAATCCCCTTTCTAAATGAAGTGGTTTTAAAGCATTTGTCAGTGTCTTCACATAGATAATGAGAGCCTGAAATGCAATGGCATTTTTAAAATGGGTACGTTCCATCTGAACTGAAAAGCATTGTTAGCAACTACAGTAAACATGAATCTGGTGCTGGTGATGAAGAGGAATTTGGTGGTGAACATATTAAACCTATGGCGTTCATTTATGACTTTCTTGAATGTGAATAACTATGTTTGAAAGAGGAACGTATTATCAAGCCACATAATTCAAGAATTTGCCATTACACTAGCGCAGTTTGATGCACTCCCCACGGTGGTATTAGAGGGTAGATTTAAAGGCATACCGCTTTCCTTGAGGCTTTGTCCGTGTGGCTCCAGAGCTATAGAAACCACTTCTCATGTTATATTATATTGTGATTTTTATAGATATATACGTCAAAGATTAATTTCTTCTTTGTTGGAAATTTCCTCTGGTTGTACCGATGATTTTTCCTTAACTTTCTTTTAACTAACACCAATGTTGAGATCACCTTTGGAATGGCAAAGTTTTGTTATATTATTTGTAAAATGTGTCTGGATGTGCTGTAATCGTTTTATTTACTGGTCAGCGACTGAAATAAACTTCTGAATTCTGTCTGCTAAAGACATGGAAGAATTACTATAATAGTAGAATAATTTCTACTTTTGCTCTGAATACCCAGTGATTGAAGAAGAACATATGAGATTTTGAAAGACCATTATTTAAACTACTCTTAAATATTAGGCCACAATTCCTGCACAGCAGCTCCCCTTGTTGAACCCTCAAATCATTTTAAAAGCAGATTTGGGGCCTAGAGAGGGGGCTGCAAAACAGAAAGCAGTCAGGACAAATGCTATGCATATGATTTATTGCTTGCACAAATATCAGCTTCCAGAATTGCATTCTTAAGCTACCTACAGCAATGAA
Source organism: Hemicordylus capensis (assembly GCF_027244095.1). Lineage (NCBI taxonomy): Eukaryota > Metazoa > Chordata > Lepidosauria > Squamata > Cordylidae > Hemicordylus > Hemicordylus capensis. Next base: position 93,101,018 of record NC_069661.1, on the reverse strand, counting down.
AGAGCTACATACTATGGCCAGTGTGTGGTCACCCTGCTTTTCCTCCACCCTCTTCTCTTCTGTCCTGTTTAATAAGGTAAAATACGTAATGTGATATCAACAGAACATGAACTGCCACTCCACTTCATTGCCGCCACCACTTCTGGAGACAGGAAAACTCACAACCCACTGCAAGTTGGTAATCCCTGCTAACTGATAACTCCAGCTAACTGAGCAAAGAGACACCTTTTAAAGTGGTGATTCTCTTATATTTAGCAGGGGGCGAGCAACTGGCAATATCCAACCCCAGTACAACATCCCTCCAATGGCTGTTGCTGGTATCGACCTTGAGTTTCTTTTTAAATTGTGAACCCTTTGGGGACAGAGGACCATGTTTATGTATTATTCGTTTATATATGTAAATGGTTTTGAGAAATTTGGTTGAAGAGCAGTATAGAAATATCCATAATAGTAGTAAGTAGTAGTAAGAAGCCTGGATAGGGAACCGGAGTAGTAGTAAGAAGCCTGGGTAAGGAACCAGAGGTTTCCGCAGTGCATGTGGTCCTGTGTGGCACATCATCTGAACTGAACCAAGTCTGGTTGACAGCCGGCCAACCTGACTTGTGACTCATTTTGTGACTCATTTTGTAAAGGCAGCTTGGTTATAAACCTCTAGTTGACATTGGTGACAAGTCAGGTTGGACATTTTGCATGGGAGCTCATGTGCACACCACAGAAACCTCCGCTTCCCTTTCCCAGACTTCTTACTGATTTGCAACAGGTTATATGAAACCACTCAATGTAATGGCATCATGTCACGCATTTGCCTTGACTAAACATTAATGGAGGGCAAAAGAGGAGACTCAGTGGCCAGCTTCAGACATAACTGGGAAACCATGATTTCCTGCTAAGCGAATGAGCCTGGGAGAGCTGCAGGCTTGCACACTTTCCCTTGCTTTTGGATGTGCAAGGAGAGTGAAAGCTTTTGCTTTTCTTTTGAAGTAAACCACAAACCTGGAAAACTGGTTTAAGCAAAGCTTAGGAAGATAGGAATACTATCGTTTTAGCTCAGTTAGTAAAACAACCCAGGATCAAAACATGATTTCAGATTCTGGTTTGTTACCTAATTGTGATCTGACTAAATTATGGTTTCCTGAATTTGGACATGATGTAGAACTGTGCTTTATTTCCAAGTGAAAGCAAAAGTTTTCATGCTCTTCCTCTTGTACATTGAGCCTACAGGTCTCCCAGGTTTGTTCTCGTAGCGAAAAATGATGGTTCCCTGTTACATCTCAATTGGACCAGTGTTGCTGCTACTGACAGCAGCCATGCACCAGCCATAACTTATAATTCTAACCAAAGTCCTACTGAAAGCAATGAGACCAATGCATGCAGCTGGGTATAGGACAGCAGCATAATATCGCAGCCCACTCATATCCTCTTCCATAGCTGTTAGAATCAATATATCACTTATTCATGCAGTTAAATATTTGTTGTTGTTGTTTTTAAACCAAAAATGGTAGAAAGTTATACAACCTTCTCTATCTTCCCAAATGAGCAGTATTCAAAAGACTGAATGCCAGGAGAGAAAGCTTGCATATTAAAAGCTTGCATATTAATTTGATTTATAAGCAGCAAAAAGAATTTCCCACCTGTTACTACTTTGGCCTACCCCTCCCCCCATCTCCATTTCCCCATCTCCACTTCACCATGATATTTCTTTATCAAGCATGGTCTGCCTTGTATTAATTATTCCAAAGCCTGTCTCCCTGCTTTATTAACCAGTACTGTAGTTATCTTGTTAGCCCTTGTCCTTTAGCTCCTGTATGTCAGTTATATCATTACAGGGTGTAACTATAGTAGGGCAAGGGGATACAGTTGTCTGGGGGCCCACTGCCTTGGGGGGGGCCCAGAGGCAAGTCACATGACTGACTCCCCCAGCCGCGCACCCGCCCGGGCTTCCTTCAGTTGTATTCATCCTCCGAAATTGATGTGAGTGTTAAGACCTGGAGCTACCACAACAGCATGTCTTTCTCTAGTACACACACCCTTAAACTTTGACACCCCAAAGATGTTAGGACAGGAGATGGTTTACCTCTCCATCACCTTCATAGTCCATTGGGAGCTAATAAGTGAGTTTAACCCTAGGTTTATAGACACATAGAGGGATATAATCTATCTATAAGATTATAAATAAGATCTAAGGTAAGATCTAAGCAGCCTAATGTGAATGCCACAAGACTGACTTGACAAGGCCAAGAGCATCAATAATATTTATCTCTCCCCCCCCCCTTAAAACAAATGGGAAAACATCCACTGTATTCAGTGCTAAATAGAATTATGCTCCTACCTGTCTGTAAAAAAGAGATGGATGAGGATGCAGTTGCTGGACAAAATTGCAGCCTCCTTCTTAAAACATTGTGTGTTGCCTGTGATAGAAGTCACACAGAGCAATGTCTGTGAATCCATCTGCTTGAGACTGTACCAAATATATAATAAGCTATTTCAACTTCTTACATTTGGGTTTCTGATTTCTCTGTAGCCTGCAGATCATTGTCTTCCTTTAGCTGGATTATTGGAGACAAAGCTGGATGCTTTGATATAGCTTCCAATGTAATAATGTTGGAAGACAATGTAAAGGGTCAAACTAGATGTTACACTCCATAGGTAGTTGAACAATATGTCTGCTCCCCTCTTCCCCTCTGTAATTTCTAGAAGAACTTAGCTCTGTGTGTCCCTGTTCCAGCCAATGATGAAGAGCAATATAGGGGTGATCAAACACAGATTTACTTTTATGTAAAGAGTTGTAACCTGTCTTTCCCCATAGACTCAAGGTAGCTAAAAACATTAAAAGCGTACGATCATAAAAACACAGTAAAAGCAGACAGCAGCTGCAGCAATCATAAAAATGAGATTTTTCACATATCCGGTTGGGAGGGGTGGTGGTTGAGGCGGGGGGGCAGGCAGGCAGGCGGGTGGCGTGGAGGCTGGTTAAACTCACCTCCCCCCCCCCCAGATGAGTGCTGGTTTGTTGCTGGGATATCTGGGACGGCACTCCCAGATGATCCACACTGCATGGCGTAGTGTGGAGCTCTGGAGGTCAGGATGGAGTTTCCAGGCCTCCAGATATCCCACAATGCACCATGCAACATGTGCAGTGCTTTGGGGGATTCCACTAGGAATCTCTAGCACTCTAGGCAGTGACGTAACTATAGGGGGGGCGGGGGGGCACATGCCCCAGGCGCCACCCCGCCGGGTCACGTGGGGAGCGCCAAAAAGTGGCTTCCTCCCCCCGCCGCCCCCCCTGGATCGCCCGCCGAGTGTGGCAGCGGGCATGTGGGCGGCAATTCAGCGGCGGGTCGCCCGCGGAGTGGTGGCGGCGGTGGGCTGCCGCGCCGAGTGCAGCAGTGTCTGGTGTGGTGGCTGGCCTGGTGGCGATGGGATGGCCTCCTCCTCAGTGTAGATGTAGCGGGTGCGGCTGAGCGGCGGCGTGGAGTGCAGGCGGCGATGCCGAGCCTGCCTGCTGGCCCGGCATCGCTTCTGCGCAGGCGCGCCTGGTGCGCCTGCGCAGTTGGGACGCCGACGCAGCGGCCCGCTACATCACCGTGGCCGCGGCCCGCCACATCGCCGCCACCGCCGGCGATCTGCAGCCTGGGGGGTGCCGCCACCAGCCCAGGTATGTGGGGGCTGGGGGGCGGCGCGGGGGGGCGCCATTTCAGGGCACTTGCCCTGGGCACCGTTTCCCCCCGATACGCCACTGACTCTAGGTGCCTGTCTCTGTGCCCACTGGGGCTGAACATAGCACAGTGAACACACGATCCTGGAGCCCAGGTTAAGGGCTTGATCTTAACAGAGAGCATAATGCAGCAAAAAGGAGGAAGGGAGAAACCAACAAATACTAGCCCTCAGAGGGTTTCTGAAATAGAAGTGGCCACATTAAAATGTAAAACAGAACTGCAGGTCCAATTTTATTTTTAATTTTTATTTATTTTGTGCATTTTTATACCGCCCTAACCCAAGGTCTCAGGGTGGTTCACAACAAATAAAAACAAAACATTAAAATCAATTAAATATTAAAAATAGCTTAAAACAAATCAATAAATAATCCAAAATTTAAAAAGTTACAAAGTTAAAAAGCTAAAAGGCCTGAGTAAAAAGATAAGTCTTTAGACACTTTTTAAAAACTGCTAGAGATGGGGAGACTCTTATTCCCACGGGAAGCGTGTTCCAAAGTCTCGGAGTGACAACAGAGAAGGCCCTTCCCTGGGTGGCCACTAGACGACATGAAGGTAGCCACAGATGAGCCTCCCCTGATGTACACAGTGGACACTGGGGATCATGCAGAAGAAGACGCTCTCTTAAGTACCGTGGGCCTAAGCTGTTTAGGGCTTTATAGGTTATAACCAGCACTTTGTTTTTTGCCCGGAAACTTATTGGCAGCCAGTGCAACTCCTGTAATATAGGAGTAATATGGTCTCTTCGAGATGACCTGGAGACCGACCTGGCTGCCGCATTTTGTACTAATTGCAGTTTCCAGACTACGTACAAAGGCAGCCCCACATAGAGCACATTGCAGTAGTCAAGTCTGGAGGTTACCAACAAGTGTACTACTGTTTTGAGCTCATGAACCTCAAGAAACAGACGCAGCTAACGTATCAACCAAAGCTGATAGAAAGCGCTTCTGGCCACTGCCTCAACCTGGGGAACCAGGGAAAGGTGTGGATCCAGAAGCACTCCCAAACTGTGTACCTGTTCCTTCTGAGGAAGTGTGACCCCATCTAGAACAGGTAGATCAATATCGCTTCCTGAGTGACGGCCCCACACAATAAGTACCTCCGTCTTATCTGGATTCAGTCTCAGTTTGTTATCCCTCATCCAGCCCATTACTGCTTCCAAGCAGGCATTCAGGGAGGATATGCCTTCTTCTGATGAAGCTGACAAGGAGAAATAGATTTGGGTGTCATCAGCATACTGATAACACCCAGCACCAAATCTCCTGATGATTTCTCCCAACGGTTTCATGTAGATATTAAAAAGCACTGGAGACAGTATGGAGCCCTGAGGGACCCCATATAAAAGCTCAGATTTTGAAGAGCAACAGTCTCCAAGCGACACCATCTGGGATCTGCCAGAAAGGTAGGAGTGGAACCACTGCAAAGCAGTGCCTCCCACCCCCAACTCCCTCAGACGTTCCAGAAGGATACTGTGGTCGATAGTATCAAAAGCCGCTGAGAGATCCAAAAGGACCAACAGAGTCACACTTCCTCTGTCAAGTCCCAATTGGAGATCATCCATCAGGCCAACCAAGGCAGTCTCCACCCAATAGCCCATCCAAAAACCAGTTTGAAATGGGTCTAGATAGTCAGTTTCCTCCAAGACTGCCTGGAGCTGGGAGGCTACCACCCTCTCAATCACCTTGCCCAACCGTGGGAGGTTGGAGACAGGACTGTAGCTACTAAACTCCAAGGGGTCCAAGGCAGGCTTCTTAAGAATAGGTCTAATAATTGCCTCCTTTAAACAAGGAGGCATCCTGCCCTCTCTCAGAGAGGTATTTATAATTGCCACCAGGCTCTCCACAACAACCCCCTTGCCAGATAGTATAAGCCACGTTGGGCAAGAGTCAAGCAGACAGGTGGTAGGACGCACTGTTCCGAGCAGCTTGTCCGCATCCTCAGGAGTCACAAACTGAAATTGATCCAGTCTAACCACACAAGAGGAGTTGCTGGATACCTCTGCATCTGACACTGCGATAACTGTGGAGTCTAAATCTAGACCTAGATCGACCCAAATACAAGAGACTTTGTCCACAAAAAACTCATTAAAAGCGTCACAGCGGGCAACTGATGGTTCAAAATTCAAATTCTGGGGAGCAGGGGGCCCTACTAGCCCCCTCACAACCCTGAATAGCTCCGCTGGACAAGAGCCTGCGGAAGCAATACAGGCAGAAAAGAAACACTTCTTTGCTGCACGTATAGCCAGAGCATAGATCTTTAAATGTTCTCTGTATCTCGAGTCAAGTCTTCCTCCACTTGCTCTCCAGTCGTCTACCTTGCTGCTTCAGCTCCTGCAGATCTTCCGTATACCAAGGAGCCATTTTTGAAGTGGGTCGGAGAGGACGCTTAGGAGAGATCATGTCTATTGCCCTGATGAGCTGATTATTCCAATTCTCTACCAGGGCATCAACTGGATCACCAGCAGGGCCAACATTAAATCCTTCCAAGAGTTCTTGGAATCCTATTGGATCCAATAACCTTTTTGGACAGACCATTCAAATACGTCCCTCACCCCTGTAGAGGTGGGACACAACTGTGAGTCCGACATTAACCAGATGGTGGTCCGTCCATGACAATGGGGAAATCACAGGAGTCCCCACCCACGGAAAACCACCCTGATCAGAATGAAAGAACAGATCAAGAGTATGACCAGCAACATGTGTCAGTCCAGAGACCACTTGGGATATGCCCATAGTTGTCATGGCCACTATGAACTCCTGAGCTGCACCAGACAACATGGTCCCGAAGTGGTTATTGAAGTCCCCCAGCACCATAAGCCTGGGGGACTTCAACGCCAAACCCAAGACCAAGTCCGCAAGCTCAGTTAGGGACTCTGTTGGGCAGCGGGGTGATCGGTACACCAACAGAAGTCCCAATCTATCCCTGGTCCCCAAATGTATGTACACACATTCAATATGATCAGACACTCTGATAGGGATCCTGGTAAGGGAAATATTATCCTTAAAGACCACAGCTACCCCACCTCCCCGCCCACACTCCCTTACCTGCTCCTCTACAGAGTACCCTGGAGGGAGAAGCCGGACCCAAACTGGGCCCCCAGCCTCCCCCAACCAAGTCTCTGTAATACACACCAGGTCAGCCCCTTCATCCCTGATCAAATCATGGATTACTTCAGATTTGTTTTGGACTGACCTGGCATTACAAAGGAGCAAGGCAAGGTTCTGTGGGTTGTTGGCACTGCTCCTCAAGGTCAAAGAGCTGGCAGGGCAGCTGGAAGGGGAAACAGCTATTAAGTTTCTGATTTCCCTTCCTCTGCAATGGCCTGCTGACCTGCCAACGTAACTTCTTCTATTCCCCACCACCACTGGAATAGCTGCACCAAGACCAGTGGACACACCCTCCCATCTCCCCATCTCCAGACAGACTCCAAAACATTCAAGACAAATTTTACCCAAGCCTTATCTCAGCCACCCCTCAACCCTAAAAATGATAAACCAGGGGGGGTAGCCCTTGCCCTTGTTGTTCCCCCAAGTGTCTCCCCAAAGGGATTCCACCAAGTGGCTCCCCCAAGTGGGTCTCCCAAGATTCCAATGGACCCGCAGTTCTGCACCCAATCTCCCATCAAAATTTGGATGTTCAGGACAGCTACCTCTCTGCAGTCAGTGAGACTGCAGAGACTGAGGAGCTGGCTGCATGTGTTTCCTTCTTGACAGGACAGCCTGCACAGCCAATCAGGCCAGAGTTGTGGGAGGAGCTTCCTCCCTCAGCTCTGGTTCTGGGACCAGCAGCCTGCAGTTCTGAATTTGGAAGTTCCATGGGCTGCTTAGAACCTCAGGCTGTGGCGACGAAACTTGCTACAACCCAAGGGTTCAGACTGGAGTCCCAATCCTGTACCCTTGGTTTTATTGCTGCTCCCGACTATGGTTCCCCACATTTGGACTTAACGTCTGAGGAAGTGCAGGCCTATTAAACAGCGGTTCCACTTTAAGTGTGAATGCGGTTAGTGTCTTCAGATTCTTTTTTAAAATTGGCAGGTAAGATTCCACCCAAAGATCAGGTGGCAGGAAGTTCTGGGAGGGGCTACCACAAAGAAGGCTTGCCTGTGAGTTCCTGCCAATTGAACTTCACAAGGTGGTGGGATGCTCAATAGAACCTCCATGAAAGATCTTGGGGTGGACATATTCAACCGGGAGAAGGCAGTTCTTTTAGTAACTTGTTCCTAAGTCATAGGGCTTTAAAGGTCAAAGCCAGCACCTTGAATTGTATCTGGAAACGCACTAGTAACCAATGCAGCTGCTACAGTTGTGTTGTGATATGATCAAAGTGTCCCAAATTTGTCAAGACTATTGCTGCTGCATTCTGTACCAGCTGAAATTTATAAAGGGTCTTCAAGAGCACCCCCCCATATAGTGCATTAGTAGTCAAGAGGAGTAGTGACAAGGGTGTGAATAACTGTTACCAGGTCCATCTGAGTCAGAAATGGGCATGGTCTGCAGACTAGCTGAACCTGGGCAAACACACCGCTGGCTGCATCTGACACTTGGACATCTAGGAATAAGGCCAAGTCCAGGAGCACTGTGGCACTGCAAACCTGCTCTTTCAAAGAGAGTGCAGCCACATCCAGAGCTGGGAAACAATTCAATCCCAGATCTGTGGGCCACCCAACCTGGAGCATATAGATATTAGAAAGCATGGGAGACAAAATGGAACCTTGCAGGGCACCATAGACCTATGATCAAGGCATTGAGTAGAAGTCCTTTCTGGAACCTACCTGTAAGAAAGACTCAGAGGAACCACTACAAAACAGGACCCCTAGCCCCGTCCCAGTCAGGCAGTCCAGGAAGATACTATAGTCATTGGTACCCAAAGCCACTGAGAGGTCCAGGAGGACCAGCATGGACACACTTCCTCTGTCTAGCTCCTGGTGTAGATCATCCACTAGAGCAACAAAGAATGTTTCAGTACCAAAGCCAGGTTCTTGTGATGTAGGAGATTCTGCTAGACATTAGGGAGGAACAGCTACACACAGGACTGCTGATTTTACCTGAAGCTGCATGTATAACAGTCACTCTTACTTTGATCATGAGCTGTTACTGAAGAACCTTTATATTCTCAGGAGTTCTGTTTCCTGCTGCAACTGCGGATATGGAAACAGTAACTATCGAGTCATTGGGGCTATGGGATTGTGGGTGTTAGGTTCCCAGAGGTAGGGGAAATCATCAAAAATTGGCCAAATTCCTATGGAAAATGTGGGGCAAAGCTGCCTACTATGCTTCACTGGTCCCCTTCAGTTGAGCTTTGACCTCTAATGGCCAAAAATCGCCCAGAAATCATGGTTTTTAATTAATTTTTTAAAAAAACAAAAACAAAAACTGAGCCATTTTGCAGCTCCCAAACACAAAATGGAGGCTGGAAATGATCTCCAAGATCATTTCCAGCCATCCCTGACCCATGGATAGGCAAAATTAAGCCTTTATTTGCTTATTTCCCCCTGCATATACCAAGGTTGAGTGTCAATTATCCAACCACAGATACACAAATCCGCGGATGTGGAGTCCATGGATATCGAGGTTCTCCTGTACGAATATGTAGATTGCTTAAGTGAAAGTGCTGAGAACTGAAGAAGGCCATTTCTGCTTTCTTACAGATATGAGCTCTACAGTGTTCATGCAATGTATTCCCTAGGCTAGAATAGTCCAAAGACTGTAAAGAAGCAAACTTGGTCTGTTTCGTTTACAGTATATATAAATTGATAGACTATCACTACAATATTGGCGGGGGTTGGGGAAGTTTAGTTTTATATTATATGGTTATTTAGTTAATTGGACACTATGATTCCATTTATTTTAATTTAGCATTTTTGCACATAGAAATATATCAATCCTCATTGTGACAGATCTGCAATTAAATTATTCATTTTAAGATTATAAATGATACAGCTGTTCTGAGTAATTTATAATTATAGTGGATTTCACCAAAAGAAATGATACATTTGTAGTGTTGTCTTTATTTATGCTTGTGTTCAGCAGAATAATTTAAATACTACATTGTAAGGTAATAAATTCTTCTTGAGAAGAAATGCAGACAGTCTAGCAATCTGATACCTCACAGAGAACCAGTGGCTTATATGCTCATCATCAACTTTGCCATGGAATTGAATCACCACATCTCAGGTAAATGAGTACTTTGCTTGTTGTTTCATTTAATATTCATATTTGAATTGGATCATAACAACAAAAAGATTTTCAACTTGACTCTATGAAAGGGAAAGGGAAGCACCCAAAGAGAGAAATGAGGCTACAGTGGCAGCTATCTAGATTCCACAATGACTCTGGGAGTGCAAGAATTGGTGAGTCTTCTTTCTGGTAAGGCTTGGCTGCTCAAGGTGTATCTTGCCACTAAAAGGCTATTCTCTTGAGCCGCATTAGGCTAGAACAGCCCAGCCTGGGTTAGGCTGCTCGTGAGCAGTACTGGGATCAGGGTTGATCCCCGAGCTTCTGCCTTGCATAATCCTACTTTTAACCCTGGCCTTTAGCATATCTGTCAACATGTCCCAATTTCCCATCCAGATGAATGGGAAAATAGGGACATGGCAGGTATGCTTTAGCCACGGTTAAGGGCATGAGTGCACCTTAATCCTGGCACCGGGGTCATGTGTATGCTTGGGCTGCATGCAGCCCAAACATATACAGAGTCAGGTGCCTAGAACACCCAATTCCTGGGGGGGATCCCCCAATGCACTGTGCTCATTGTGTGGTGTATTGTGGGAGCCTTGGAGGCTGGGACAACGAGTCCTGGCCACCAGAAATACACACTGCATGGAGTAGTGCAGATCATGTGGGTGCGCAAGCCTCACACCACATGGAAGTTAACTGGTTATCTGAGGGGAAAGGTAAACTTGGTTCCGTCTTCTCCCTGTGTCCTTCTCGCCTGCCTCAAATGGTCATGTGCACAACTCTGAGTCTTCCTTCAGGTAAAAGCCCTTCTGGTGAAGGTTCATAATACACAATCTAACTGAATCTCTGCTCTTTGAAGAACTGACTCCAGAAGAATTCATCTTCCTCCAGCTCCTTCTGCTACTTTTGCTTTAGGACTTCACCTCTGTTCTTCCCTTCTATGGCTCTCTTTCTGCCTTCTCTTCCATATCCTGGTTCTTGCCCATCTGTCCTTGTTCTCTCTTTGTAGTCTGCTCTTTATCTCTGCTCTGTCTTCATCCCCCTGTAAAGACTAAGCTGTTACTGGAATTCCCCCCGAGTGCTGGCTAGATGCTTCAATTGTACCTTTGGCATAGAGTGAGGAAATTAGCTTGGCTATAGGGAGTAGTTTGGTTCTAGTATCAAATTTGTGCAAGTTTGGTAGTTGGAAAAGATGAGGAAACATAAATATAGTTCAAAAAATTTATTAAGGGTATATGGGGGCACAAAAGGCAAATATTTAGTTAGGCAAGGCAATAAATTTTAACTAATATTCTAAGCAAGAATATGTCTAGCAATACTTTTGCTTACAGGTCGAATTAGAGATCAATTGGCTTGACTAAGGTCCTTAGACTAGAGCCCGGCTACAGGCTTGCCGTGGAAAGTGCCTGAAGGTGGACAGGAAGGGAAAAGAAGGAAGGGACGAGGAGACTCAGAGAGGCATGAGGTTAGTTTACCTGTCCTTTGCCCTGTGGTGGATCCGTTGCACTTGTAGGTCTCCTTGCGGGAAACAGGCAGAAAAGCAGGGAAGGAAAGAGTGAGGAACAAAGGCTACCACTCACTTTGAGAGTCCATGGATAGTAAATCTAAGCAGATTCCCAAAACATGTGCTTTGGCTAGAGGTACTTATACCTTGAAATATGCCCTGAGGCAGTTTCGAAGCCATGTTGTCTACCCAGAGGGTAGTAAATTACATGAAAGACAAAAGAGTGTATTGCTACTTGAGCTTAATCTTACTGAATGGATATTTGCCCAACAACATCAAAAGGAAGCTATGCAAATGTGCTGGACGTATGTGGATAACTACTTGCTAGACTGGCCATCTAAAGAACAGGCTGCCCTGAGGTGTATCAAGATTAGATACTTCCAGTTTGGATCCACTCATCTACCAAGTCCTTGCCAGCTAACTTGTTAATTCAAAGAAAGATTTAGGAAATGTTCTGCTTATCTGTGTGACTCCCAAGGAGTACTTGACTGTTATCTTTAATGGAAGGGAGGATGCCTTCCTTGATTTATTCATCCTTTGAATTAGGGTCTTCTCACTTGGCTCAGTGCCTTCTCTTGTTAAAGAGAAGTATGGGGGCATTCCATTTGGTCTTTGCTATTCTGCTCTGTGAGGGGGGGGTACATTGCCCCACGCTCTGCTCATGCTGTGTGACCAGCTGTGACTGTTGCCAACTCTAAGCAGGTGAAGAGTTCATGATCCCATGAACGGAGACATCCAAAATGGAGACTGTGATTCCACAGTCCTATGCACACAGAGGGGTGCTTTCTGTGCTACCCCAGAACACAGCTTGTCTGGTAACAAAGCCTGGGCTTGTGGTAGGATTGCTAGGTCCAGATCAGTGTTTCCTCTAAGGCATGCACATGTGCATGCACTCAAAAGTATTTTTATGTCCATTCAGTTAATTTTAGATCCCACTTATGATGAATTAGGAAGACTGTCAAGGTCTGGCCCACGGCCAGGGAAGTTCACGGCTTGGCTGGACGCTGTCGACTGAATGACGTGCGTTGAATCTCAGCAATGAGTAGAAGTCTGGTGCTGAAATTTATGGAGCAAGCGGAGAGCTCCCAGCTGGTAGGAATTTATGGCTTGTCAGCCCTCAGCGATAGGCGTTTGCTCCTCCTAACAGCTTCTAATTGCGTCCTGCGTTTAGAACACCTGCGTTGTTGTGGTGTCAACGGTGTTTCAATGCCTAGTTCTCCCTCCGATTGGTCTCTCACACTTTCTGCTGACTCAGGCTGCTGTGCCTGTTCTAAACCATCAGCTGGATCTATCACAGCTGTCTCAGGAACGCTGACAGCTGGGCTCTGCCCCTCAGATACTCCTGACTCGGCCGGAAAGCTGCCAGCCTCCCCTTCCTCCTCGCTGTCGGAGCTCAAGGGCATAACAAAGACCACACTGTGAATGCATGTGCACACACACACTGCTTTGATACAACTGCCCAGGACAAAACTCATTCCACACGCAGATGAAACAAATTAGAGAGAACACTGGCCCAGATGGTGAAAAAAGTTGATATCCATCACCAAAAAAGTGGAAATAGAGGATGCTTTTCTCCAAAAGTCTCCACTTTGCATAAAATTGACATATGTTTATTGGTGTTATATATGCATATTTTGATAAAAATTGGATAATTTGAGAATAAATACAGCTCACCACTATGAAGCTGGTGACCAGGTGAGCTGTAGGTCTTCTAACCGAGTCTAGATCCGGATCTAAAGTGCTCAGCTCAGTCTGTTTTAGGGATGTATACGAAATGGATTTAGCTTTCCATTCCGAGCTTGGACAATGTGTGTGTTGAGTCGGTTGTTCAGATAAAAGGAAAAACTGGTTGAGTCGGTTGTACAGACAAAAGGAGCAACCCCGTTCTGACTTAGAACTTTCTGAGCACCGTTTTGGATTCCAAAATGGCACTTGGAATGCTGAGAACATTCCAAATCAAAAAGGGCAATTTCGTTCCGAACTTGGAAAAGGCCCTTCATTTGAAAGGTATTCTATTCCAAGCTCAGAACACACAAACAGCTGTTTCAAAGCAGAATGTTCCAAATGCAGAACATTCTGCACATCCCTAGTCTGCTGTCTAGGTGCAAAGTTCTCAAGGCCCCTGCTTCTTAACTGTAAATTTATCTCCTGGTTAGGTTTACCACACACATTGTTCTCCTCCTGCATGAGGCACCCAGCCTGCTCTCCCCAGCCAGGCCAGCAACTTCAGCTCTTGGCTTGAAGCAGGGCAGCCAGCCAGCTACCAAGCTAGCCTCTTTGCATGCTGGCATAGTGGTGCATGCACGGTCTCCTACTCGTTTGCTGTTCTCTATGACTACTAACATTTATATACGGCTTTTCAACAGAAGGTTTCATAGTGGTTTTCATAGAAAAATAAATAATAAAAAGATGCTCTCCCCAAAGGACTCACAATCTAAAAAGAAATCCAAGGTAATACCAGCATCAGCCACTGAAGGAATGCTGCGCCGGGGTTGGATATGGCCAGTTGCTCCCCCCATGATAAACAGAAGAGAGTCACTATTTTAAAAGGTGCCTTTTCACTCTATTAGCAGGGTAGCTGCTGATTGAGTAAAGTTAGTTAGCTAACTAACTGCTAACTTCTTACTGCTGCCACCACATGGAGGAAGGAAGCTGCACCTGCTGGGCCCACCTCTCCCTGCTCCTGTATCACATGGCTCTGCAACCTGCCACTGAAGCAGAACTCTGGCTTCCCAATTGTATGGATGGTCAGTAGGAAGGTGAAGAAGACAAGGGAAGAGAAGCTGCTCATGGGAGCAAAGTGTTCTGAGCAAACAAAATATTCCAGCTGCTCCTCACAACTTTGGACACCACAACACATGCAAAAGAAGTCATTTGGTCCCCAAAATAGTCACATGTCCTCTATAAAAGTCCTTAATTGGCAACCCTACCTTAAAGACACACTGGCCTCACCTTCTTCAGCTAATTTTGCATTACATCACTCAGACCTGAGGCTCATTGGTTTACAATTATGGACCAATAATAGCAAATAGAATGTCCAAATACTGACCAATCACATTCTGAGCTTTAGTCCACTTTCTGATGTCACTGTATTAACCCTGAGGGCTAACATAACCTCCTAATCTCTCATAGACACTCCAATAGCAACTGTGTAACCGTGGAGAGTCTCTCTGCCAGTCAGTACTGAGCTTGATGGACATAAGAAATAGATGTAGGAATATTGATGAGCTGGATGGCCCATTTAGTATTGGTCATATTTCCTACCCTCATTTGGAGCGTTGTATCATTCAGATGGTTTATTTGCTCACTTTAATTACAAAGGACTGCTGTGAGAATCTGTGTGGCTGGGTATTTGAAGGTTGGAGATATCCTACTAAGGAGATCATTATAATTGTTTGTCTACCGTCCTTGTTAGTGCTGTAGAAAATTCTGTCAATGTGCATCATTGTACTTCTGGAATGAAATTGTCTTTATATGCTCCCTTGCCTCTATAACAAAGGTTTTTTGAAGGAAACAAAAGGGATTTTCACATAGGGAAGACTAATACAAATTGAAGTTCACTTTAATGAAAAAGGTACACAAATATGGCATAGACAAGAAATGGAGACAATTCCTTTTCAGTGATTCTTTTTTTGTTCATCATCAACCAATTATGTGTTCCTTCCATAGAAGTCATAAAGGAAAGCAATTCTGTGACTACTTATTTAATTACACCAAGCCTTATTGCCTCTTGGTTAGTCTCACATTGCCATCATGTAAACTGTTATTATCATTACTTCTCTGTAAAAAACTGATTCAATGCAGTGTTAAAAAATCAGGCCATAATAAGGCACTATGAGAATTTTCTGAAACAGAAATGGAAATATTTTATGGAAGGGTTGATAGGCAAAAAATGACTTTTCTTGCTGAACTTTGCTGCTTATCTCATGTTACTGCGCTGAGTAGTTTGCTTGGCAGTGTCAGAGGAGAAATATAAGGTGTCAGCATCTAACAGATAAAAGACTACTCTATGCAGATTTATTAAAGGAAGTAAATAATTCTCTTGGCTAAGCTAGATTGTATAAACGTAGGGTTTATGTAATCTAGTTTTTTCTTTTACAAATTATTAAATCTGAATTGAAATGCCCCCCTTTTTCCTCTGCCCCATTCTTAGGCAGCAAAAATGGGCGACTAAATGTATCAATTGCCATTTTTTGTCAGAAGCCTCCTTGGAATGCCACTGGCTTGTTCTCACCATAAAAGGCAGGGTAGAAGGAGAGTGCAGCCAAGCTTCAAGCCCCAAGTGTGCTCCTGAGAAATTGTTGCGGGTCAGCAAACAGTAAGCTGCCATTGAAAATGGCAACCCCATATGAAGTTATTATTATTATTTATTATTATTTTATTTGATTTCTATACCACCCTTCCAAAAATGGCTCAGGGTGGTTTACACAGAGAAATAATAAATAAATAAGATGGACCCCTGTCCCCAATGGGCTCACAATATAAAGAGAAGCATAAGATAGACACCAGCAACAGTCACTGGAGGTACTGTGCTGGGGGTGGATAGGGCCAGTTACTCTCCCTCTGCTAAATAGAGAGATTCACCGCGTTAAAAGGTGCCTTTTTGCCAAGTTAGCAGTAGGGATGTGCACAGACCACGGAGGTGCGGTCCAAGCTGGAGGCGGGGTGCTGCTTTAAGGGTGGGGGGGATGTACTTACCCCTCCCACCGCTTTCCCCCCTCCAGTGCTCCATTTTCAAGCAAAATCTTCGGGGCGGCAGCGTTCCTCCCTGCCGCCCCTGCCCCCTTGTTGCCTGCTAAAAGCAGAAGTAACTTCTGCGCACGCACACACGGCCAATGTGCGTGTGCACCATGCATGTCACAGTGACATGCGTGGTGCGTGTGTGCAGCGGCAGACGCATATGCGGAAGTTACTTTCGCTTTTAGCAGACAACAAGGGGGCAGGGGCGGCAGGAGGAACGTTGCTGCCCTGAAGATTTTGCTTGAAAATGGAGCGCCAGAGGGGTAAAAGCAGTGGGAGGGGTAAGTACAACTCCACTGTACTTAAAGCAACACACACACACCAGGCGTCGATCCGCCCGTCCAGCGAACCAGTTTGCAGGCCTCTAACATGGCCTGCAAACTGGTTTGTGCACATCCCTAGTTAGCAGGGGTTATCATCTGTTTCCTCCCAATAACATTTAGTCAATCTTACTCCAGCTGTCTCGCTCAAAGAAGGTGCATATTGGCATAGATTTCCCTGAACAATATTAGTAGAACTGCTCCAAAGTGCTTAGCTAGGTCACTCCAACTATACTTTTGGTTTAGTGTGGGAATTGACTCGGCTGGAAGGAGCAGTCCTACTACAGTATCAATTCGAGCAAGTTCTGTGTTTTGAAAAAGAAAAGGAGATAGAAATACAGTTTAAATATGTATTTGAGATAAAAATGGGATACAGGATGGCAAAGGTTAGTTAGGTGGAGCCACAAAACCTTAATTAATAGTCTCAACAACAATCTCTCTGAAGGTAATTTAGCTTAGTGTCCAAATTATAAGTTAATCGGCTTGGTGAAGGTGCTTGGACCAGAAGAAGAAAGGGTGAGTGGCAAAGGCTACCACTCACACCCTTGAGAACCAGCAAGGTAAAGTTCTGTGTAGATTCTGATTCCAAAGCTATGTGGCATGGTCATGAGTAATTAAACTCCAAAACATGCCTGGAGGCAATTCATAAGTCATGCTCCCTCCCTGGAGGGGCAGAAACGCAGGTAGAACAATGAAGTTCATAGTTGTATGTACTGGTCAGTCTTGGGTGTGACTTTGCCAAACAACCAAAGGGCTTAAATAAAAGGAGTTGGGAAGGAGTAAAGTAAAATGTTACCTTAAATTTTTTAATTTGTTGTTGCCAGCTGCAGCAGCAATCATGGGGGTGGTTGGGGGTGGGGGTGGCAGGGGCTCCCACCTACCCCGTCAGAGTGGGCAGGTCTGGTTCAGGCCCATTTCCGCCCCAGTTCGGGCCTCTGCACGTGCATGGAGGTTTTAAAAAATGGCACGTGCAGAGTCCTTTTTAAAAATCTCCATGCACGCACAGAGACCCAAACCAGACCTGCCTACTCTTGCAGGGGGAGCCAACACTTTTTATTTAAGCTCCCTGGTCCCCTCCTTTACTGATAAAGGGGGATTCTTACCAGATTCCTCCTTACCAGTATGCTTTGAGCTGGTTTGAACTGAATTGGGACCAGTTTGGCTTGAATTCGGGCTGAACAGGGTGTGGTTTGGCTCAACCCGAACCCTGTTGAGCCAGCCAGTTCAACGTCAAGCTGGCTCAGTGCCGAACTGGTTTGCACATCCCTAACTTGAGGAGTACCTTTTGAATTAGGTCTACTTGCTGACTTGTTGCCCTCTCTGGAGACAATGAGAGGGGCTGGGGATGGCCCCCTGCAGTCTTAACTATTGTGACCTCGGGGCACCTTTCCCCATGCTTTGCTCATGCAAAATGACAAGCTCTGAATGTAATACTGCCTTTTTTAAAAGCTTAGGCAGGGTGCAAATCTCATTGTGCACTGCTCATGAGCCCATGAAGCAATATTGCAGCAATATCAGAGGGGTGTTTTAGGTATCACCCCCAAATTGAGGTGTTTGGGCAAAAACAGCAAGATCTGTAAAACCAGTGCCGCTATCGAAAAGGCCCTCCTCCTAATGTTAAAGTTGAGCCTTAACAAGGAACACGTGAAACAGTGAATCCACTGCTGATATTAATAGCTGTGGGGATAGAGACAAGGCAAATCACCTGGCAGCAACTATGCTACTCTTTTTGGGGGAGTGGGCCAGTTCTCGTGCACCTTATAGGATGTGATGAAGCATAAGTAAAATACCTTCATGTGAGACCCACAAAGCATTTTACAATAGCAATAGCAATAGCAATAGCAATAGCAATAGCAATAGCACTTACATTTATATACTGCTCTATAGCCGAAGCTCTCTAAGCAGTTTACAATGATTTAGCATATTGCCCCCAACATTCTGGGTACTCAAATACAATACAAAACATGCATTCATTTCAAACAACCTTCTTCAGGAACCTACAAAAGCCCTATTGGAATAAAATGAATGGTATTAAAGCTTAGCTGCAGTATCTATTACTTTCAGGTTCACTATCATCAAAAGTTACCTCCATTTTGATGCACAAGTGCCCCCTCAGAATGTCATATAACCCTTTATTCTAAATCTAGTTACTAAAAGTAGCTATCCCAAAGGCTGTTAAATAGTACAAGTAGCTGGTTTTTAACATTCAGAGAACAACTCAGAGAAGCTCCTGTGTTGCAGGAGCTAGGGATCTATACCATACCTGAGCTTACCTGACTAAGCTTGGGGATGTTCTCCAGTGTGCATGACTTAAAGCTTTGTCAGGATCCCTTATAGATGCTGTGAGTCTGTGAATACAAAGCTTTATGAGTTTCAAATCAGGGCTTCTGGCAACAAGACTCAAGTGTCTTATTCCCTGGTAGCTCTCAAGTTAAGAGGGAGTTATTGACATGAACTACCATGTGCTGTAGCACCATGTAATGGAAGGAGGTGATGCTGTGGAGATGGAGCGGTGCTCCCCTGAGGAACTCATAGGGACCTGACTGGACCTGTGTAACAGTTGTTACTTACTTAATTCTTCTGTGCAACTTGTCCCATCAGACAGCAAGACAGCTTTGCCTCAACTGCCTAAACCAGTACCTGGCCATCAGCCTATACTTGATCATGTCTTCTGCCTGTGGCTCCTTTGGTCCTCAGCCGCCTGCACTTCATTGCAGGGGCATAGCGTCTATTGGACAATCAGGGACAAATGTTCCTACGCCTAATGGGTCAGGGGGCCCCCAAGGCACCACCACACCTGTCCTCTTCTGCCCAACCGCACTACCCCCACCCCTGCCCCCACCGACGCTTCTTATCTTGGCCACTGACTCGGGGGGGGGGATTGTGCAGGACAGGTGGTGGGTGCAGTGGTAGCGGGCCTCTCCACTCTGTCCAAACTGCACGCCTGTGCAGTTTGATTATGGACATCGCATACCCGTGACGTAATGGGCATGTGATGTCCATAATTGAACTGCGCAGGCGTGCAGTTTACCCAGAGAGAAGAGGCCCACTGCTTGTTCTGCTTGGATCACATCCTCCCACAGGAGCTGGAGGCCAAGATAAGTAGCAGTGGCAGGGCAGGAGCAGTGGCAGGGCAGGGCAGGGGCGGCAATGGGGAGATGTTGGCTGCCTCACCCCTTGTATCTGATGTCAGATGCAGGAGGCATGGGTTGGGGCACGGGAGCGCACACACGCTTTGTGTTCATGATGGGAGTTCCAGACCTGGGGTTTGTCCCCTGACCCCTGGCGGTCTTGTTATGCCCCTGCTTCATTGTATCAGACTGTTGGGGGTAATTACTTATATAGCAGAGTATTTCAGGAGCTAACTCACTCCCATTACAGCAGAAGTTAACAGGGTCTCAGAGGCAACAGCTTACAAATTATAAGCATGGAGATTCATGTAAGGTTAAACTAATCTACTTTATTCAGAAGTCCATGATGATAGGAAAGACCTATATCTAACAGCTGGCTACATTGTGGTCAGAGAGAGACCTATAGAAGCATGGTGCTCACAGAGAGAGCTAGAAGCATTCTGGGAAGAAGTAGAAGTGGTAGTAGCCACTACCCCCAGGATGTTCCTGAGTACACTCTATTAATTGTGGGGTCATAGAGGCAGAGATAAACAGAAGAGAAGGAGACCCTATCTATTTCTACTCCCAATGCCCCCAGTGGTCATTAAGGTTAGTGGTGCAAAAGGTTGATGCCATCTGGAGCTGGATCTTCAACACAGACCTTCAGCTTTCATCTGATTTAGATTTTGGCCTGACTGTAAGCTCTCGCCCAAGCTTACTTAGACCTCTCCTCAGCCTTGCCCCCTCCCTGACTATACTCACATGGGCAGAGTGAGAATGTATTCAGAATAAATAAAGAGGCTCTGCCTCAGCTTTAGGTTACTTGCAAAGAGGAGCTACCCTGAGGCTGATCAGGAAGAGTTTGCATTTCTCCTTTGCTCGCAAGGTGTGAGATGTTCTCTGAGGTGTGCCCTGTGAAGCAGGGATGTTGGAGCCACACAAATCAGTCTTTGGGGTTTTTTTGCATCGCTTCTGAACTGAGTCATGTTCTATTTTTATGTTTCAAAATGAGACCCGCAACTATTATGAAAAACACAACAACAAAATCACACAGGACAACCAGTAGCAGTATTGTAAGTGACAGATGATGAAAGATAATTAATGTCCAGTAGTTCTGTGAGGAACACATTCCCTTTTCAGGTGATTTAATCAGCTGTCCAATGAAAGGTTCTCCCTCATCAGACATGCAAATTTCAGTATGAAAATTGAAACTCACAAAAATTCATCTTGGGTCTAAATGGAATGAAAGAGCCTAGTAGATTATCTCTAATATTTTAATATAGCACAATACTCTTATGGTCTCTGCATTGGTTAATGCAACAAGTCATGTTTACAACTAATTTGTTTTGGTTTTATACATAGATTATCTGCTTCAGTTTGTGCACAACCACCCCCCCCCTTGAAATTGGCATATTAACATCTGTGTATAAACCATGAAAAGGAAGTGATTTCCATTTTATAAATGTAATTAGCATTAATAGGGAAACATGCACTTTGAAATTTCAGATAATATGGTTGCTTTTATTCCTGTTCCCTAGTTGATTACGAATGATTCCAAAATAAGCCTTTCTCTAATTAAATTGTTCTAACAGGGATAAGTCAGCAGGATGAGCTTTCAGAGCTCAGTGGTGCTTCATGTTTGGAATAACCTTTCTCAAAAGAGACTTATGAGAATTAAAAAGGAAGAAAGAAAGAAACTGGATTATCGTGTGTGTCGTCCGTCCCCCCCCCCCCCGCCGCAAGTTCTGTTGTGTGGAGATTTAGATCTTTAACTCTGTGTGGTAACTGAAATTTCCCACTGCTATCTTTGAATGACTTCTATTAACTCTAAACCAGAGACATGCTCACTTGAGAAGATTTTGCTCCAAGTTTTCCAGTCTTAAGTAGTTCTACACAAAACTCCTTTCTTTTTTCCTCTTTGGCACCAATATTTCAAAAGATGAAAGTAGACAGAATTTTGAGATAGTTGTGTAAACACTCTATTGAGATATTTTGTAAATATTATTTTTCATTTTGAAAGGTCATCTTTTTCTATTCTGAGATGCATGTGTTTTATCTCATGCTACAGTGAGGAAGAAAACCTCTGTTATTTATCAACATAAAAAGCTTCAACCCTAACCATGGACCAGACCAACACTCTTCAAAGTGTTCCAGTCCTGGAACGACCTTAACCACAGCCTACAGCATTGAAGAGCCACTCATAATGTCTTACCATATGTGCCAAATAGACCACTGATTTTCTCCTCTCTCTTTCCCTTTCCATCAAGCACTACTTTATTCATTCATTCATTCATTCATTCATTCATTCATTTAGTTAGTTTTTAGTTTAGTTTAGTTTAGTAAATTTAATTTACTTGATCCAGGAGCCCTTCAAGTCACCTAAACCACTATGACTGCCTGAAACCATTTTAAAAAATCGTGAGCCTCATGGGAACAGGATTATTTCTTAAAACCCACAGGATATCAATCTAACAAATAAGGAGGAATCTGCAAGTATTTTAAACTGTGACATTATCACCAAAATCCTGAGCACATGCTCATCACCAAGTCCATAGTAAGAACCAATCCTAGTCAGAATCAATCTGATGACTTTGCCTGCTCTAAAGCTCCCAGATCTAGGGCAGCTTAGTAACATTACTGAGTGGGCAGTTCAAGGCTATCTCATCTGCCTGTTCCAGGTAGCCTGCCAGCCCTTCAACCTGAGTGCCTGACACTCACTCATACATCATTGAGCAAAATTATGCACAAAGAAAAGATCCCAGGACATGGTCTGACGTTGTTGTAATTAAGCAGGCCTAGATATGCCTGGATGGGAGACAACTTGGGAACCCCATGTACATCGCCTTGAGTTTCACAATGGGAGAAAAGTGATGTCATGATTCACACTTTGAGCAGCAATTCTGAATATTACCTTAAGGCCTGAGCATGTCCTAGAGGGAGTCCTCCAAAGCAGTTGCCTCAGAGTCTGAGCCCTCTTAAAGTGGAACCCTCAAAGTGTGAGCCCCCTCCCCACTGAGGAGCTGACCCCTTCCATATGGTTGCACTCCCTGATATCTGCATGCAATGCAGATATTTTGTGCACAGTTTTGGTGTGCACAGTTTTGGGTGTGCACAAAACTGTTTTAGCGGTTAGGCTTGAATCTAGACTGGATTTGAGCCAGCCCGGTTTTGCCCCCAGTTGAACCCAAACCGAGCCAGTTCAACTGGCTCAGAGCTCTGGTAAAAAGGGAATCTGGTGAGGATTCCCTTTTACCAGTAAAGGAGCAGGGAGGCTGTCCTAAAGGAAGAGAGGGCAGGAGGGAAGTAAATAGGTACCTACAAGTGCTGCTTTAGGCGGTGGCAGCCACGAGGGAGCAGCAGTAGCAGCTCCCCCCAACTGGCCTCCCCCAGAGTAGGCAGGGTTAGTGGCACCTGGTTCGGGCCTTTGCAGATGCGTGGACATCAATAAAATGGTCTCCACACATATGCAGAGGCCCAAACCAGGCCCCTGGCTGCCCTGCCAACCCTGGGAGAGGCTGGTGGCAGTGTGGGGGGAGCCTCTGCTCCCCCATGACCACAGCCGCAAGCACTTGTAAGTACCTATTTATTTCCCTCCCACCCCCTCTACCATTAGGACAGCACCCTTTCCTGACGATGATGAAATTATTCATACACCGCTTTTCAACAAAAATTCCCAAAGCAGTTTACATAGAGAAATAAAAATAAATAAAGATGGATCACAATTTCAAAAGAAACATAAGATAGACACCGGCAACAGCTGCTGAAGGGATGCTGTGCTGGGGCTGAATAGGGCCAGCTGCTTTCCCCTTGTCCAATAAAGGGAATCACCACTTTAAAAAGATGCCTCTGCTCATTTAGTATTATCCTGGAAGGACTTTACTGGTAAAGGGGAATCCTCACAAGATTCTCTTTACTGGTAAAGGGAGCCTCACTGGATTCCCCATTACCAGTAGAGTTCTGAACCAGGCCCGGTTCGGACTCAAACTGGCCAAGGCTGGTCTGGTTCAGCTCCAAAACTGTTGAGCCAAGCCAGCCCAACGTTGAGTCCAACTCAATCCAAGCCAGCTTGCACACTCCTAAATGCTGGCTAGGCAGGATCAGATAGAGAGGAGTGCCGGATGCCAGGCCAGAAGGCTTCCCCTTTACATTTCCACTCTTCAAACAGGGAGGTGGAGCCCAGCAGGAGTAGCTTGAGTTCATAGATGTTTAAGAGGTCTGTCTACTTCTGGTTGCTGTCAGAGTAACTTGGCCATGGAACTGTCTGTGGTGCTGCACTTTGCTTCTCCTCTTAGACCTCATGGGCTCTTGTCCATGAGATAGGACAGGACAGGTAGGATACAAGTGTGATAAAATACCAGTGGTACCACTGGTGCAACCTACCTTGTCAGGGAATGACTCTGTTATAGGTTGTGATCTACCAGTTGATAGATCAAAAGCTGCTGTGCAATGTGAAAGGCAGCTCTGATGGTGTAGCATGACAAGGCAGTGCCATTTCTGATGGAAGTAGTGCTGAGCAACTGTCCAGAATCTGTTTTCAGATATTCCAGCTACCCAGTGTGACATGTGCTTTTAACATACAGCAGCCCTGGTAGGTGATAGGTCCTTAACGCTGATGTTCCACTGAACAGAATGTTGGCCATTGAAATTTAAGAAAAAACAGTTGGGTCATAATATTTTTAAATGTGTATATCGGGGGGGGGGGGGCGGAAATGTTGGGTGGTTTTGCCAATAGAAGAAAGCTGAACATCAGTAAAGCTCAAATAGTGCATACCCAATTTATTCTAATTGCATACTCCTACCAATTATTTAGGCCATATCAGCACTGATCACAAAACTGTAAGAGGAGAAGGAATCTGAGTGCATGTCATTCAGCATGAATTGCTTAGGTAGGATCCAACATACACAACAATACCTCTAGAAAATTAGCTCTTATCTGGTGTTAGGCTTTGAAAGAATGAGAGAAGATAACTGACTGTCAGTTTGTTTAGATTTAAAACCACCACCCCTACTCACCCTCTTTCACAGAGGGGAAAAAAAACCCTGGGCCATTTGGTTCATCAGGATTTATTGGACAAGAGTTCCTTGCTTGATGGAAATGCTGTTTGTCTCTACACACAAAGAGGACAGATGTGCCACATTAATAAGTGATCTGTGGTGCTGTTAACATCAGTTTGCCTAGTAACAGTTAGGCACAGCATACTAATACCATCAAAAGAAAAGATGCACATTTGGATGACTATTGAAACAGCTGCATTGCCACCTGTCTTAGTTTGATGAGGATGTTCCTGCTTTTTTATGGCTGTCACCTCAAATCTCACATCAGCTTGAAATGACTGAATTTTTCTTCTTTATGATCTGGGTTGCCTATAGAATGAAACCACAGTGGAAATTCCCTAAACGAGGCTTTTTCAGCATGTTAGGGCAGTGCTGTTTGCTGTTTCTCAGTGCTTCGGTCAGACAGAAGGATTTCCATAAGCCTCTAAACAGCCTCTTCACGCCTTCAACGGCCACCCCTGCCCAGTGATAAACCATTTCTACATAATTTAAGGAATGAACTAAACTGGATACTTTCACTTGGCAAGGCTGAGATCAAATACGACAAGTGACTGTCAGGGCTGAAGCTCACAAGAAGTCCTGAACACAAGATATTGGGAATGACAGGCAGGGATTCGGGATGCACACTTCTATAAAGCTCTGTACTGGAAGGAAATGGAAAGAAGTCCTTATAGAACTACAGGAGCATCTTGAATGCTAAGAAGCCAAAGCCAACCATCTTTGCCCCAATAATAAGTAAATAAAATTTCTACCCAAGGTCTAAAAGAAGCTGCTTTATAATCCAGCTAGGTCAGGATGACGGCAGTGACTGGCAGGGGCTCTCCAGGGTTTCAGACCGGGTCCTTCCAAGCCCTACCTGGGACCTTCTGCATGCAAGGCCTGTGTTCTACCTTTGAACTGAGCCCCTTCAAGGAGATGGAGTTTGGGGTTTCATTAAGGGCCTCTGTCCTGTCCTCAGATCAGGAATCAGCAGGGCAGTTGGGGCTATGCTATCCTGGAGCAACTTGCTCCAAAAGCCTGGAGATATTTAAGACCTCATTCAGAGGCGCAGCTAGGGGAGAGGGGGCCTGTGTTCATCCCTCTCTCTGGCGGCCCCCCAGAGTGAGGGAGATAATGAAGAAAATAGGGAGGGATGGTGCTGGAGGTATTCTTTGAACCCTTTTGCTCAATTATAGCGACCTGCAAGGAACTGAGGTGTGTTACTGTTATCTAACCCATACCCTTCATGTGTGGCAACATCACAAATATGTAACTTTCCATCTAATGCAGGGACAATGCTGCAGTTGACTTCATGCTTGAATGGGCTGCCAATACTCTATTCAGAAGTGATAGACAGTGTGCCTATTACTGATGCTATGTCAGCAATACTGAATGAGATGGAGGTAATTAATTTAGCATCCCAAACAAATTTGAATGTTGAAATGATTAAAGCAAAATGAGACAGCAGAAGCAAGGGAAGAAAAGTGATAGTGAGCCTGAGCAACAGTGGGAAACTGGTGCAAGTAATACCTGGATCTACTATGGGATGGAGGGGGATGTTCAGCTTTCCCATTGTTGCATTTTTGCCTGTTGAGAACAGAAGATCCTTTTGGTACCTGACAAGCTGAGATTAAAAATTATGAATGCCTATTTCTTTTCACCCATAGAGCTAAAAGCAGCTGAGGGAGTGATTTGAGGGTTAATATCTTTGTAGTGCTATATATGCTGGGTTAATGGAGGCAATTCTCCAAACCATCCATTTTGTTGAATAGGCAAAACCATGGCTTTATTTTTTTACTCTTCTCTCTCCTTTATCCCCCATATTTAATCTGTTGCTGAATCATGTTGCTTTTCCCTTTAGAATACTGCAAGAATATTCTTCTCTACCCTCTCAGCAAAAAAATTTAGTTCATGCCCTGGTCAGATCTCACCATGACTGTTTCAACTTTCTCTTATATGGCAGGCCCTCACAGAAGTCCAGAGAGACCCAGGCCACTTCCAGCTTTCGAGGATAATAATAATAATAATAATAATAATAATAATAATAATAATAATCCCCCAGTGAGGCACTACCTTGGCGTGGTTGTGGGGCTTGCGTGCTCTGAGGAAGGTGAGAGCTATGCCAGAGGTCCAACCATACTGGACAGGTCTCACCAGAGGAGCCAGACAAAGAGTGCCTCTCCCATCAACAATATGGTGAGACGTAACTTTAATAAATCTATACCGGATCGGTTGTCACCCGGGTCAACAAGGACCATGCCAGGTGCTGGAATCCCTGGACATCTGGTGGCAAGTGGGCAACAGGACTCAGGATCTTCAGTTGAGCAACCAGGGCTGGAGACTGCAAGGTTACTGGAAGAAATGTCGCTTAACCAAAAAAAAAAAAAATACGAAAAATGCCAACAAGGAAATAATGATCTGCTTTTACAAGTCTAGTCCAACTAGAAGAGGTTATTTTATTTTATTTTTATTTATTTTTACATTTTTATACCGCCTTTCGTTAAAAGAAAACCCCAAGGCGGTTTACAAAAATTAAAAACATACAGCAAAAAGCAGTAAAAACATCAAGCTAAAAACAAGCATAAAAACAAGACAACAGATAAAAACACACAAGAACAGCAGTAAAAGACGATTATGTAAAAGCCTGGGTAAAAAGCCAAGTCTTTAAAAGCTTTCTAAAAACTGTGATGGAGTCCGAGGAACGAATGGCCTCCGGGAGAGCTTTCCAGAGTCTAGGGGCAGCAACAGAGAAGGCCCTGTCCCGAGTGCATGACAGCCGGGCCTCCCTCATTGTCAGCACCCGGAGCAGGGCCCCCTCAGATGTCCTAGTCAAGCGGGCAGCAACCCTTGGGAGCAGGCGGTCCCTCAAATACCCCGGGCCCAAACCGTTTAGGGCTTTAAAGGTCAAAACCAGCAACTTGAATTGGACCCGGAAACAAACCGGCAGCCAGTGCAGCTCTTTCAAAATGGGGGTGATATGTTCCCAACGGGCAGCTCCGGATAAAACACTCGCTGCTGCATTTTGCACTAGCTGTAGTTTCCGGATATTCTTCAAGGGCAGCCCCATGTAGAGCTCATTACAGTAATCCAGCCACGACATTATTTAAAAAGAATGTACCAAATTTGGAAAGAGAAGCATCCAGATACAGAAATAACAGAACAAAGGCTAGCAGACCAGAGAAGATTCATAATCAGAAATAAAGTATTCACAGGAGTTGAGCTGGAAGAACTGCAAAGAGCAACACAGGCTCAAGATATGGAAGAAGAATTACCACCAACTGAAGAAGTTGTTCAGGTGCAGGTGGAGGAGGTGTTGGAAATAGAGGATGCCACTGTTGCTGAACTGTTTCAAAATCAAAACCAGGCAACCTCCCCTTTGCCTTCACCTCAAAAACCCAAATGCCGTTTAACAGAAAAGCAACAAGGACTAAAGCAAAAAATAACTGAGCACATGAACCAAACAACCACCAGGGTTCGACTTCCAGCTCTAAAAACAGTTGCCAAAAAACAGCTTGCTCAGGCATTAAAAGATGTCAATGCTGCACTTGCAGAAATAACAACCAAGAATTTGCAAGAAACAAACCAACTAATGTACAGTGCAGCAACAATAACAACACAAGAGCTCAGATATAAGATCAGTGGACCTGTCAAAAAAGAAAGCAGTACATCACCTAAATGGAAGATTAGATTAGAAAATAAAATCTCCAGGCTCAGATCAGATGCTAGTAAATTGAAAGATATGAAAGACAAGAAGCTGAAGAATGAAAACACCCAACAGTATCTGATCCAAAAATACCACCTAGATTCAAGGAAAATTAGAGAAGTCCTGGAAATAATAAAGCAGCAAATAACAGCAGTGTCAAAGAAGATTAGTAGATACGAAGCCAGAATTACACAACACAGGCAGAATCTCCAATTCCAGTCGAATCAGAGACGTTTCTACCAAAGCATAGAAGGAGAAACTGCAAGAAACGTAGAAACACCAAATAAAGAAGAAACAGTGCAATTCTGGGGGAAATTATGGGACAATCCAATAGATTATAATAAAAAAGCAGGCTGGGTGAAAGAGGTCAAAAAATGTAACCAACAAATGCAAGATCTAATAATAACACCAGAATTAATAAGTGAAAGAACAAAGAAAGTTAAACATTGGACTGCCCCAGGCGACAATGAACTGCATGGCTTTTGGCTTAAACACCTAACAAGCCTTCATAATCAACTATCAAAACAGTTCAATCACATGTTGCAAGGAGGTGATATTGAACAATGGCTAACAACTGGGAAAACTCATCTCATCATGAAAGACCCAGCCAAAGGTGCAGTTCCAAGTAATTATAGACCGCTAAGCTGCCTGCCAAGCATGTTCAAATTATTAACTGGAATAATAGCAGATGAAGTGATGCAACACTTATTAACTAACAAACAGCTTCCAGTTGAACAGAAAGGAATACCAGAGGCACAAAGCTGCTGATTGACAAAATGATTTTAGAAAACTGCAAGAGAAGAAAAACCAATCTAAGTGTTGCATGGATTGACTACAAGAAATTTGATTCATTGCCTCACACATGGATACTAAAATGTTTAGAAACAACTGGTGTCAGCAAAAACATTCAGATATTTATTTAAAAAGCAATGAGCATGTGGAGTACACAGTTAACTATCAATGGCGAGACACTTGGACAGGTTAGCATTAGAAGAGGCATTTTCCAAGGGGACTTACTATCCCCTCTGTTGTTTGTAATCTCCATGACCCCACTTTCACAAATACTAAACAAAACAGGCCTCGGATACCAAACATCTAAAACATCAAGTCAAATCAACCATCTGCTGTACATGGACGATCTGAAGTTCTATGGAAAGTCCCAGTCAGAAATCGAATCACTGCTAAACACTGTCCATATATTCAGTAGCGATATAGCAATGGAGATTGGACTAGACAAGTGTGCTGCATTAATAATGAACAGAGGGAAAATAAGAAAAACAGAAGGAATAGAACTGCCCAATGGAAGCAAGATCAAGAACCTGGAAGAGAAAGAACATTACAAATACTTGGGCATTCTCCAGGCTGATAACATTGCACACACTGAAGTTAAAAGAAAAAATGGAAGTGAATACATCAGGAGAGTTAGAAAGATCCTCAAGTCCAAACTCAATGGCGGGAACACCATACAAACCATAAACACCTGGGCTATACCTGTTATCAGATACACTGCAGGAATAATAGACTGGACCCAGGCAGAGCTAGAGACGCTAGATCGTAAGACCAGGAAAATCATGACCATAAATCATGCTCTGCACCCCCGCAGTGATGTTGATAGGCTATACCTCCCTCGCAGCTCAGGTGGAAGAGGAATGCTGCAAGTCCATCAAACAGTAGAGGAGGAGAAAAGAGGCCTTGAAGAATATATAAGGGACAGTGAAGAAGATGCACTTCAGATGGTCAATAATGTGAAACTATTCAACACCAATAAAACAAAACAGGCCTACAAGAAAGAACAAGTCAAGAACCGAGCAGAAAAATGGAGAAATAAGCCCCTGCATGGTCAATATTTGCACAATATAAGTGGAAAATCAGACATCACCAAGACCTGGCAGTGGCAATGGCTTAAGAATGGCAACTTGAAGAAAGAAACAGAGGGTTTAATACTGGCTGCACAAGAACAGGCACTAAGAACAAATGCAATAAGAGCAAAAGTTGAAAAATCCACAACAAACAGCAAGTGCCGCCTTTGTAAAGAAGCAGATGAAACAGTGGACCACCTGATCAGCTGTTGTAAGAAGATCGCACAGACTGACTACAAACAAAGGCATGACAAGGTAGCAGGGATGATACACTGGAACATCTGCAAAAAATACAAGCTACCTGTAGCCAAACATTAGTGGGACCATCAAATTGAAAAAGTTGAAGAAAATGAAGATGTAAAAATATTATGGGACTTCTGACTACAAACAGACAAACATCTGCCACACAATACACCAGATATAACCGTAGTCGAGAAGAAAGAAAAACAAGTCAAAATAATCGACATAGCAATACCAGGGGATAGCAGAATAGAAGAAAAAAGAAATAGAAAAAATCACCAAATACAAAGATCTACAAATTGAAATTGAAAGGCTGTGGCAGAAAAAGACCAAAATAATCCCAGTGGTCATTGGCGCCCTGGGTGCAGTTCCAAAAGACCTTGAAGAGCACCTCAACACCATAGGGGCCACAGAAATCACCATCAGCCAATTACAAAAAGCAGCTTTACTGGGAACAGCCTATATTCTGCGACGATATCTATAACAACAGCAACAACATTGACAATAAAATCCAGCCATCCCAGGTCCTTGGGAAGGACTTGATGTCTGGATAAAACAAACCAGTCAATAACACCTGTTTGTGTAAACAAGAGATAATAATAAATGATAGCACATGAAAACAAAATAAGGCAACTCTCCCACCTCAAAAGGTGGGGGGGATGAGAAAAAGCTGAGTGTGTGTGTCACATTTTGGTCTAATAAGGATGTGTATAAAAACAAGTTGCAAAATTTATGAAATGCCAAAAAAAAATAACGTGTGCCCAGGGGTTGATTAATTATTTTGCCACCTATAGGCAGCCAAGGATTTGCCGTTCCTTTCTGGGTGGCTGCTGCCCCTCAGTGAGGGTGGAAGGGGGCAAGGGGAAATGTGGCAGGATGGGGGCAGTGGGGGCTGCAGCGGGAGCTGTAGCAAGTGTGAGGGAAAGGGGAATGTCCCCCAATTTATCTTTAGAATGCCACTGCATGGCACTGGTGGGATGGGGCTGCAGCGGCTGCACTGGGAGGCTGGTGGTGGGGCGAGGGGAAAGTTCCCCCTTTTAGCAATGGACTGCAACCGGGGCATGCAGTCCTTTCGGAGAGAGGAGGGGAGCCGGAAGGAGCTCACCCTAAAGGCTCCCACCACTCCATCCCTCCACGCAGCAGCGGGCATTGCTAAAATGGGGAATTTTCCCCTTCCCCTCATCACCCTCCCTGCTGCTGCCACTGTTGCCCCAGCCCACCAGTGCCACACAGGCAGTGGCATTTTAAAGGCAAATGGGGGGACCTTTCCCTCCTCCCCAACTCACTGCAGCCAGCGGACCCCAGGGAGGCATGTAAGTGATGATTTTGCCCCTGAAGGCAAGTGCTTTCTATACCTCCCCTTAAATCCACCACTGGACCACTGTTCCCTCTAACAGGAATTCCTAGATGTTGTTGACTACAACTCCCAGCATCCCCAGCTGCAGTGGCCTTTGGCTGGGGATTCTGGGAGTTGTAGTCAATAACATCTGGGAATCCCTGTTAGAGGGAACACTGCACTAATGTGCAGACCAGTCTGGTGGTCCGGCAGTTCGGTCTGGCAGTTCGGGGGTTCGTGGTCGAACCAAACCACCACCCCCGGTTCCGTCGGACTGGAACTAGACCGCTAGGTCCGGTCCGGCAGGTCCGCCAACTTAATTTTTTTTAAAAAAGTCAATTAAGTACCTATAGCCCCTTCAGGGGGCATGAGGAAGCCGCGGGGGTGTGTGTGTGTCCACGCGGGTTCCCTCTCCCCCTGCCGGCCTTTGTCATCACCGCTGCGGCTGGGTAAGTAATGCCTTTTCGGGCCTCCATAAGATTGAGCGGCCGCCGTTTTGGCGGCTGCCATGCATGCGCAAATGCCCTCTGCGCAGAGGGCATTCGTGCATGTGCGGTGGCTGCCCAAAGGCGGCCGCTCAATCTTACGGAGGACCGAAAGGGCCGAAAAGGTATTACTTACCCGGCTGCGGCGGTGATGACAAAGGCCGGTGGGGGGAGAGGGAACCCGTGCAGACACACATACCCCCACGGCTTCAGCAAGCCCCCTGAAGGGGCTATAGGTACTTAATTGACTTAAAAAAAATTTTTTTAAGTTTGCAGACCCGTCTGGGACCAGACCGGGGGGGGGGTTTGATGGGGGGCTAGACTGAACTGGCCTGGTTCCATTTGAGGCCAGTCCGGCCTCGAACCGAACCAGGCCAGACGGTTCCGTGCACACCCCTAAATCTGAGGCACCCTTTGAGCTTTAGGTGCAGTCCAAATAGCCCTCCTGCGCCTTCACCCATACACTGATTGGCCTTGCTCTGCAGTCTTCTGCTATTCCATCTTGGTCCCTACACGTCCATCCAAGGATTGACATCTCTGGAGAGTTTAATCTGAACCACAGCTGATATGGCCCATATTTTCCCCTAGAACCTATGAGTTCAGCTTCAGCATTTTAGTTTTGGAATGCCAATAAACCAGCTCTGAGATATGTGAATTAACATAGTCTAATGGTTTTGCAGTCATTAATACTAGCTGACTGTATTCTAGCTAGCAATCTTTTACAGTATGTTGTGTTGTTGAGAGGTTTGTCACAGTGGGGATCCTGTAGAGAGTGGGAGAGGGGGTGGAGTAAGAAAGGGAAAGGGAGGGAAAGGAGAAGGAGAAAATGGAGTTGTTGCTGAATAAATCTTTGGTTAAATCTATTTAAGTTTTCTTTGTTTGTATGATGGAAGCAGCTATAAAACACTGATCTTTGTTTTGTTCTTGTTTTTAGAAACATCACTGGCTAATAGTTCTGAGACCAGCTGATGTTTTGTAATGGCTGACCGTTGATCTAATGGCTGACCACCACCACTCTGGTGGTGGAAGCCATTAACCGTTTTACAAGATGGTAGGAAGTCAAATATCTTCCTCTAAATGGGAGGGGCTGGTTTGAGGTGACTCATCATCCTTTCCTTTCCACAACCAGGGGTGTCCAAGTGTTCAGAGGAAAGAAATAACAGGTTTCAGGTTATATTTGAGAGAGATGCAGACAAAGGGCTGGTTCTCACACAACTGCAATGTCACTTAAAAGAAAATTTGAGATCCCAGTGACATGCTTGCTCTCGTGGAGAGAGCAAGTATGTCACTGTGAACACTATTGTCTTGTGAACTCAGGATTTTTCAGCAATCTCCAGTTGTCATGTCAAACTGACATGAAACTGAGATCCTTAATTTTGGGTTTGAACTCAGCTTGTCAGTGTCAGCTTAATGTTGGTTTGGCCTGACATCAGACAGAGATAGCCAAAAATTACTGAGTTCACACAGCATGCTCTGCATGTATGCTGCTGGAATCTCCAGTTTTTGTTTTAATGACATTACCATCATGGAACCAGTCCAGAGTTTTGAAAGGGCTGGAATGAAGGAGCTGGTCAGGGAGCTGAAGCATTTTAGGGTGCAGGGTTTGCTCTCTGGAAACTAATCTACCCTGGTACTGGCTTGCAGAAATGCTCTGCTATTTGAACTCCATCTAATGGTCAACTTGTATATATTTGTAAATAAACCAAATATCACAACACTACCATATGCCCCCCATGATCCAAAGAAAGCTAGAATATAAGTAGTGCTGCACCCGTGGAACCTTTCACTGCTTGGGGAGGTAGGGAGTGAGCATGTAACAATACCTCTGAGCACATGCACAATGCATTTCCCTAACTGCAATGTACTCCCCACACATGTGAGCCCATTGTGCCAATATTCCAGGCCAAACTGTGTAGCTTCTGAACATCCCATAGCATCTTCATTTTCACAATTAACTATTGCACATCCCCGTTTCCTATTTCTGTTTTCCACTGTGGCCATTTGAAAATGTTTTTTATCAGAGATGTATGTGCAGGCACAGAAAACTGCATCAATTATAGATAAGTGTAATTGTTACATTAATTAACAGAGATATGCAGTGTCAGCTAACCACCTTTGAAATAAGTGTCAAGGCAAATGCATCAGATTTTCCTAACTCTTCTAAAGTTCAGGTAAAACAATTTTTAGTGCCTTAACTTATCCAAAAGCCCACAAAGGTTCCCCTGTTAATAATAGCTTTGTGCGAATGCCATCTATATTAATTGCTTCATGGGTTTTTTCCTTGTTATTTTTGGTACTGGGGCAATAAGTCAGTCCTTTTATCGTGGATATTTTTTGTGTGTCTTGGCCATTATTCTAGGTATTATTCCAGTTCTTTTCAGCTTCACTGTTCATAATGATAAGCTGGCAAGCCCTTCTGAAAGTTAATCTTCTGTTAGTTTTGCTATTTGTACTGCAAAAGTTGATTTGCTTTTCCTAATCCAGAGTTGAATCTCTTCCTTATACACGTGTGTATTTTCATTTCATTAGTTCGAGGAGCTTGCCAGTAGAACTTAAATTAGATTGAGATTGTTTCTATACAAGTTAATTTCATGGGAGCAGTCCTCAGACTGCCTATCATAGTGCAACAGTGTCCAGTCTTTTTGGCATACAAGTCACAAGTGAGTCTTTAGCAGGGCTGTACAACTTCAGCTCTCCTGCAGGTTGGACTACAACTCCCATCATCCCTGACTGTTGTCCATTGTGGTTAAGGATAATGGGAGTTGTAGTCCAACATCAGCTGGAAGGCCAAGTTGTGCAGCCCTGTTCTAAAGCTCGAAATAATGCTACCCTAGAACACATGAAGGTACATGTATGACCTCCCTCACCACCTGTAGCGGAATTAAAGCAAGCTGAATTAAAGCAAGTCTCAGAGCAAGCTCGCGTGAGGGAAAGAAATGCTGATGCATCTCTGCTGAGCTGCCTGGGTAGGCTTCTCCTAAATCTATTCTGTGTTATCGGTAGGTTCAAAATGCTGCCAGCACCACTCATTTTCTCTACAGGAACTCTCTGGGCTTGGGGTGGCATAACCCAGAGAAAACTCTCTTAATTTGGCTCTTGGACAAGTACAACAAAAATCTTCCACATGCAAACCTACAGGTGGTGATAAAACTGACTGTTTGAGAACATGTTTGCACCAGAGACCCCCCCCTCCCATTTTCCTGAGTTAAAAACCAACTCGGAAAGGCTTGTAAAAAGAAAAGAACTAAAAAAACACGCAGTTCTTTTAATTACTACAGACTGCTTCCATCTGAAGCTTTCTCAGGTTTTAGATACAGTTAAGAATACTTAGTAGGATTACAAAAATAGAACCTTAATGGACACTTAAATGTTTACAGAGGCTTTTGCAACACCCTAAGTGTTGGTGTATTGAGCGTAGGCTAGTGTTTCTTATTTCAATTATATTGTAGGCAAACTATAATAGAGCAGTATCCAGTATATGCAGAGCACGCACCACAAAGAAATATAACATCCCTAACGCAAAGTCTGACTAAGCAAAACTTTTCCTAGACTAAACATCCCTTTTCCTTGAACTCACCAAATTCCTGATGAGACATCAAGCCTTCTGTAATACTGCCTTCCCAGGCTTTACAGTTATCTTCCTGTAGCCAACCTCCATGGCCACATTTCCTCCTCTGCACCTCCAGCCTAGCTTCTTCTAACAAAGAATTCCTTTCTTCCTGGCAACAGCTCTCTAGGTCCCACCCACCTGGTGTGCTAATTGGCTGAGCCCTGGAGTTCACCAGCCTGTCATTCAAGACAAGGGTTCACTTCTGGCTAACTCTTTAGAGGGAGGGGAGCCTGGTCACTACACCACCATCCACCAAAATCCAGGAAAGCAGCAGTCAGTCAGTGTAGACAATGCTGGGCTAAATGGACCAATGGTTTGACTTGGTAAAAGTCAGCTTCCTATGTAATTCTGCTGCTTGGACTCAGAATGTCTTAGACTGGTAACCATGTCCTAGGGGACTGGTTCCCAACTTGTGGTCCACCAGATGTTGCTGAACTACAACCCCCACCATCCCCAGCTAAAATAAATTGTACCTGGGGATGATGGGAGTTGCATTTGGAGGATCACAGGTTGAGAACCCCTGTCCTAGTGTGTTTGTGGATAGAGTAGTGTGGTGTGGATTTTAGCTTACATGGATTCCAAAGCTTTTGATGGTTCCCTTTCCCATGTAACTCAGCAACCAGCAAACAGGTTAGTTTATGTATTTAATCTCAAACCCTTCCAAAAGAAAATGCTGTTTATAAACTTCTGAACTGTTTCAGATGCTGTGTTAAATTCTGACAAAAATAAGGAACTCTTTAAAATTCTCATTGTGCTTATATTTTATTAGCTATATTAATTAAATGTTATGAAATACTTGTAAAGAAATAGGTAGCACTTGGAGACTAACTGAAGGGATTATAAAATGGTTTAATATTGCATAAGCTTTCGTGGTGACAACCCACATCATCAGATGCTGAGTTAACACAATTCTTAAAATTCTGAATCTCTCATTAGATGGCTTATTTCGCTACTTTGATGGATATGGATTCCATACTGTTCTCCTAGAAGAAAGAAACCTCAGGCAGCACAGAAGAGTTGCCCACCCACTTCAAATGCAGTCTCTGGTATTTAGGAGTACTTGCTGGTGGAGACTTTACATAATGTAGGAAAGATTTTTAAATGCTCTAATCTCTTCCAATGTGTGCTTTCAATCGTGTAGTAATCATGGAATTGACTGTGTAGATTTGTTGAATAGTTATTAATTAGAACTCACAGAGATTGGCATTGACCATTCATGACTACGGGTACCGGTCTGCAAAAAATGATCCTGTATTGGCAGCTCTTTGCCTTTTTCTCAGGCAAATCAGAGGCAAAAATTAATCTCAGGTCTATGGGGGAGACTGACACTGAATTTCATGCCTTTACCTCTCGGCATTGGTAAATCTATCTTACGGTAGTACCAGATTTTTCTTCCCTCCCCCATTTTTTCAAGTTGGGTTGGCAGTCTTGTGATATCACCAGGGCCTGCTTCAGAAATCTCATTTTAGAGTGCCTCCGACCTCATGATATTATGCTACATGTTTACTTCATATAACAGATAATTTTGGGATAATACTGTCAGACACCTGTGATCAAGTGTGGATCTTTTAAGAGGTGTGAAACAGTGAGGGAGCATGGAACCACTATGTCTTTTGTGCCTATCCCTTTACTGGTCCTTGTGCTCTGAAACATCTGAAGCTTCCCTAAGACTGGGTGCAGATGTAGACATAAAAGATGGTAGTAGCGGAAGGATTGTAGCCTAGTAGGAAAGCATCTGCTTTGCATGCAGAAGGTACCAGGTTCAGTTCCTGGCATCTCCAGGTAGGACAGAAAAAGATATTCCTATCTTAAACTCCATAGAGTTGCTGTCAGTGTGTATATAATACTGAGCTAGACGTACCAGTGATTTAGATAGGTATAATGCAGCTTCCTGTTGTAGCCTATGATCAGCCTGTGATCAGGTATCTTCCACAGGTTCCCCCTCCCCTCCATCTTGCATAGTAATTCCTCTCTTTCAGATTCAGAGAGATTATTAGCATAACCTGGGCACCAGTGTTTTCAGTAAGACTGTGGTGGGTGACAAACCTCTGTTTGCAACCATAGATAGAGGATGCATTCACACATAACGTGAAACCAGAGATTGGCAAACCTGCGGTTTCAATTTGAAATTGGAAATTGCATCACAGATGTTTGTCCAGCTGTAGTCTGGCAATCTCCAGTTCTAGGAAAGGGGAGCCTCTCCCTGTTGCTCGGCCGCTAAGACCGATCCCAGCAAGCTCCATGGCCAGACTGTGTGCAAAGCGTCAGCACATCAGCAGGGCAGCCACAACTGGCCACGATCTTGAAAGGGTCTTGCTGAGCATGATCGTACATTTTCAGAGTGTTCCGCCCATCCTAGGCAGGGAAAGAGCATTTAAATCCCTTAAAAAGCCATACCATGCCAGTGCTTCTTCTGATAGTGATGGCACTGCTGTCCTCCTAAGAGCCTTGCACCAAAACAGTCCAGCACAAGCACAATTCCTGGAGGTAGGGCGGTATTTCGGGTAATTATTTCCCTGTTACTCAGGGAAGGGATCATTTTTCATGCCCCCACCTGAGGACCCTAAGGAGAAGGGGGGGCAGTGGACTTACCGGGAAGCAGGGAGACGTTTGAGGGTCAGGTCTGTGATCCGAGTGGGGAGGCATTTGAGACTAGCCAGGGTGAGCATTTGGCATGGGAGGAGCCAT